>NW_027555514.1:173713129-174953629 GCF_003287225.1 Phascolarctos cinereus | reverse complement strand
TTTGATATGACTCCAAATTGAAGACCAATTATACCAAAATAGAGTAATTTTTTAAAAAAGCTCATATTTTCTGTAACTATCATAAATAAGCACATCTGCAAACAGTATTTGAAAGAAAATACAAAAACGTTTCAAGACTTGCATCTCTGTAAGATGTATGTTAGTTGCTGTCACAATAAGAACCTTAGGAAGAGAGGTGACACTATCAAATAATACTCCTAAAGACTGCTGTAAAAACCCATAATGACAGAAGCAGTTTGAGAGAACTATTGAAAATGTGTGGAAAGGCATTGAAAGATTATAGCAATAGCTAGCTGGTACATCCTATAGAAAACCTGAATGCTGGATTGCTCAATTATTAGAGGAAATAAATAAACAAAAAATGCAGAAAAGAATCTAGAAGAGGAAAAGATACTAACAATCTTAGATTCCTGTTACCAGGTATTGAAAATTAATCGAGAGGTTAAAGTCATACAAAGAGTCAAAGTGGTACAAAAAAGAATTTAAGTAATTCATTTGCTATGAAGGTAATTTATTATAGAAGTTTGAGAAATAAAGAAATCAGAGGGTAGAGAGAACCTTTGAAGAAGGACGGAGAAAATTTCTGGCTGCCTATATGGTTGAAATAAATGTAATGCAATGAAAATGTAAACCAGGTCAAAAAAGGCACAGAAATCTTTATTATGCACCATTAGTATAAAGAACAGAAAATTATAGCAAGGGAAGTGACTGAAATGCTAGCTTCTCCACAAAGCTGGAAAGGGGGTGAGGCCAGTTAAGATCCATAATTACTGGCTTAAAAACTTCATATGTATTTCTCAAATATGAGAACCCTGGAGACCGCCAAACATAGGCCAACTGTGTGGTTATATACTTTATACAAAATATTCACAGCTTGCATCACTAAGAAAGTCTATAAACACCTCAATCCTTTAGAATTCCCTTCAAGGTTCAATTTAAGTGCTACCTTCTGCAAGGGATTTAGAAAGTATCTGATAACAGAAATACAACATTGTATATATCAAATATAACTGATATTTGTTATCACTGGAGTTGATCTATGAAATAACCTGGGTACAAGAACTCAAGCATCAATATGTCAGCAAAGAAACATCAAAGAAATGATTAAGTCAAACAGATTTGTTCATAGAAACAGGAAATTTTGATAATACTATACAATCAGATCATTACTTCTGGAAAGTACAAAAAGTTCATTCTTAAAGGAGAGCAGATTTATTTATTAATAAAGCTTTCTCAAGGAATTGATAGAATAAATGCCACATATCACTGCAGGGTGCAAAAATTTAAACTTACTGAATACCTAGAAAGACAGGCTTAGTCAATATTACACAGCAGAGGCTCTCTTTTCAACATAATTGACCATTTCCCAATTTTCTGTACTGTGAATACAAGCCTCAAAATATCGCTTTTTTTTTTTTGGCTAGGCAATGGGGTTAAATAACTTGCCCAGGGTCACACAGCTAGCGTTAAGTGTCTGAGGCCAGTTTTGAACTTAGTTCCTCCTGACTCCAGGGCTGGTGCTCTATCCACTGTACCACCTAGCTGCCCCAGAACATTCTTGAGAATGCAACAAACTGCTGCATCTGGAGCGTCCTCACAGATAAAGCTATTATCCACAAATATCAACACAAAAAATGGATTTCCCCTACATTTTAGAAGAATATTTTAAATAGTTTTTAAATAGTGTATTATATTTCTGAGATATACATACATACATACATACATACATACATACATACATACATACATACATATCTATCTATCTAACTATACTTAAGGATGAGTTCTTTAGGTGTCCAGACAGCTGGCTATCAGTCTAGCATTCTTCATCAACTTGGTTTTCCTGTGGGGGTAGGTTGGTCAAACTCTTTTAAATGGTTAAGGCCAGAATTAGATCTAATCAGTGCAATGTCGTTCAAAAAGGAGTGTCTGAAGGATCTTCCAAAAAGGCAACTATGTTGCACAATAGATAAGAGTGCTGGGCCATGGAGTCAGCAAGACCTGAGTTCAAATCTAGCCTCAGACACACACTAGCTGTGTGATCCTGGTCAAGTCACTTAACCTCTCTCTGCCTCAGTTTCCTCATCTGTAAAATGGGGATAATAATAGTACCTACCTCCCAGGGCTGTTGTGAGGATCAGTTGAGATCATATTTGTAAAGCATTAGCACAGTGTCAAATGCTCATTCCCTTCCCTTCCCTTTCTAACCCATTTGTCTCTATACTATGGATCTTCCATTACGATAATGAATACTTTTATTTAACAACATTCTCCATACTTTATGCATTGCTTTAAATTAATGATCAAGTCAAGTCAATAATCATTTAATGAGTACCAAGTAAGTAAATGCTAAGCACTGGAGATACAAAGAAAAGCAAAAGACATTTCCTGCTCTTAAGGAGCTGATGGAGGAGACATGCAAACAACTGTGTACGAACAAGAGATGTACAGGTTAAATTGGAGATGATAAAGAGAAGACATTAATGTTAAAGGGAATGGGGGAAAGGCTTTTTTGTAGAAGGTGAGAATTTAGCTGAGAGTTCTAGGAAGCCAGAAAATGTGGGAGACAGAGGTGAGCAGGGAGAGAGTGTGTAGACAGGGAAAATGCCTTGAGTTGGGAAATGGAGTTTCTAGAACAGGAAGGAAGTCAGTGCCACTGGATCACTGTGTATGTGGCAAGAAGGAGTGTAAGGACTAAGAAGACTGGAAAGATAGGATCAAAAGTTTATCTCTGTGGTTATATCTTTCAAGGAATCATGAAGGATTTCAGCATTTTCATTGAAGGTGCCTCCTTAAAAGAGAGCCTAATGGAATTTTGCTTTACCAGATCAAATTCTTTTTCATAGTATATTAACAGTAAGCATGGTGAGATTCTTGTATTCTCTGCATCTTTCAGTTAATTTTGCATTGTCAAAAATGTGGTCTACTCTGAAACATCATCTTTAAAGACCTTCTTGTTCCATTCTAATAACTTCATTAAAGATAAATTTGATTACATATGTAGATTATCTTCATAAAATTTTATATAAATGGGAAAGTAAGCATGTGTGTCAGTAGTTGCCAATGCTCTTTTGATTGTCTTTTTTATTAGGCTAGCAATAAGGTCTATTTTCCCCCCATGACTTTATCTTTTCCTCCTTCAGTTACCTTGAGAATCCATCCCTCCCTGCACTAGTCCAGATGATTTTCCCATCTGTTTTTCCCCCCACTGTCATTTCTACTTCTTTCATTTGCACGTCCAGAACTGTGATGTTATAGTCCAAATGTAGTGGCTCTATATGGTGAAAAGGTTTTATTTAAACACCTTTTGAAGATTTTTTTTTTTACATTTTATCTGTTTGTTTCTTGTCCTAGTTTCATCCATAGATACCAGTGGGATGACTTTACTTAGCTGGGTCTCTAGTTGAGCTTTCTTTAAGCTTGTTTTCTCTCCACTGGTGTTTTATTAGGCAACACTTCTCATAATCTTCCACCATCCTTCTCCAAAAGATTTTGCAAACAAATTTATATTCTAAACCAGTGTTGCTGTTGGCTGCCATATCTTGCTACTTGGCAAGTAAGTCAGGTGTTTGCTGACAAAGGAAGTTTTGAGGATCTTTTGGTCTCTTCATTATGGCAATTGATTTACAGTAGTTAAACTTCTTTATGAAGAAAGGGCTGCTTATGTATGTGTGTGTGTGTGTGTGTGTGTGTGTGTGTGTGTGTGTGTGTGTGTGTGTTTCTGAAGAGAATTTACTTACTAGCTAATTTCCTGGAAATGAGCCTATTCAAACTTAGGTAGGCTGGTCCTTGCACAACAGGCATACAGTTCATCACCAGTCTCATACTTGAACCTATCTAGCTTGGTAAGACTTATCAGAATTGTCAGAATTTTCGCTATATTTCCATAGCTTACAGTGACCTACAATTACCTCCATGTCTTGATGCATTATCAGAGTATTTATTATCTGAAAGCAGATAGCCAAAGGACCTGGAAATTTTTGTGGCATTATTTTACAGTCACATAATTGAACTCAACATCTCTTATTATACCACATAATTTTGTTACACGATGATGCATTTTCCTGTGGACAAGAATAGTTTACATTTATGTAGTGCTTACAATTTACAAAATTCTTTTTTACAACAATCCTAGGAAGTAGGTGGTGCAAGTGTTATTGCCTCCATTTTGGAAATGAGGAAACTGAGGCTTGGGGAGTTTAAATGATTGACCATGTTCACTCAGCTAGTAGGTAAGTGACAGACTTGGCACTTGAACTCATGTCTTTGACTTCAAATCCGGAGCTCTTTCCATTGTGCCAAATTGCCTCTGTAAATAAGGATTTAAAAAAAAGATGTTTATAGTAGTTTGAACAGCATTAGCTGGGTTTCCATAAGTTTGGCCTCATGTACATGCCAAACTAAAATCCAGAGCATACTGGTTTTACTTTTTTAACCTGATGAAATTCCTAGTTCTCCCTGATCTATTCTCTTAACTCCAATTCCTCTTTTGATAATGCTGATTTTTATCTGCCCGGAGTAGCATTCTTTTTGACCTACTGTTGTAGCCTTAACACTTAAACCAAGGCTCAAGAACCTTGAGCTACTGTTTTTATGTTTTACTAATGTTTAGCGAAGGCTTCCAAATTCATTTCCCATTTTCCTGGTGGGGGAAAAAGTCCTGTGCCAAAAGCATTCCATGATGGATACTAAACTAAGTCAGGTAGCAGCTGTCCAATCTAAACTTCAGTGGATAATTAGTTGATTCAGAATCCAAAAGAAACAGGTAATTGTGATTCATGAATCCATTGACAAGGCAGATATTTTACAACTTGCAGGCCTTTCTCTAATGAGAGAGACTATCTAGAGCTTTAAGCAGGAACACATTCACATTTAAGTATTGCTGTTTTCTTTGGGGATATTCTTGGCCAAAGATTTCATCTTGTAGCCTTCATTTTTTCTGGATGATTTTCAGGAACACTCCACAAGTAATATACTAATTTCACATAATGTAAATGCCTCCTAATTAGTCCTAAAGGAATGGTTGTGCTCAGGAAGGGAAAGGCCTGCCTTAGGAGGTGCAGAATTGGAAGCACCTACTGTCTGGCATAGATAGCTAAGGACGACAGAAATATTACCCTTCCCTTACCACCCCCTTAAAGTTGGGGGTGTCCACTTTAGGAAACTGAGAGGAGGGAAAGTGTAAGATGAAAGAAGGGAAAAGGACTACTGCTTGGGGAGGATGCAACAATGATTACTGACAATAGAGGAAAAAGTAGAGCTTCTGGATTCTTACTTATATCTGTTCTCTTTGCCAAGGAGAATGACCTCTGAATTTGAAATTATAGAACAAAAATCACTAACTGAGTTGATCCCCAAGATAAGTAAGGAAATGATAAGATACCTTGTACCTCTTAATTAATTTGAATCACCTGGCTAAGAGGAACTAAAATCCTTGGGTACTGAAAGAGTTGGTAGATGTCATTGCTAAAGCCACTGTCATTGACATTTAGAAGATGGGAGGAGCAGAAGGGGTACCACAGAAGGGGAGAAGAGAAAATGCCCTAATTTTTTTTTTTTAAGAAAAGAGAACATAGTCTGCAAACTATAGGCCATTGAGCTTATTTAAATTTCTGGGGGATTTCTAGAGCAGCTAATTAAAAGGAGAGTTAATAAACATCTAGAAAAGGAAAGAGTGATCACAAAAGGTGCATATGGCTTCAATACAGACAGCTTATGGCAAACTAATCTGTTTCCCTTTTTTTGGCAGGGTTACTCATTTTACAGGTCAGGAAGATACTCTTTCTATAGTTTACCTAGATTTTAGCAGAACATTTTAACAAAATCTCTCACACCAGTCTTCTAGGCAAGATGGAGAAATGTGGGCTAGACAACACATTTAAGTATATTCAGAATTGCTTGAAGACCTTAACCCAAAGAGTAGTAATTAATGTGTCCAGGTCAGGTTGGAAGAAGGTCCCTAGATTTGTGACGTTCAACATTTTTATCAGGTATGAATGATGGCTTAAATAGTATGCTTATCAACATTTCAGATTACACACATCCAGAAGAGAAGTTGCACGAAAGAGCCAAGATCCAAGATGACAAATTAGAATGCTGGTGTAAATCTAAAAAGACAGAACATAGGGATAATGTCAAGATTTACACTTAGCTTCTAAAATTAGCCTTTACAAGTAAAAGTTGGGGGTCATATGGGTTAGACAGCAGTTCATGTAAAATAGAACTGGAAGTGTTAGTTGCTTGCAAAACCAGTATGAACTTATAGCATGAAGGATACTGATAAGCTGGAAAGGAATCTAACTGGTTTGGACCTCAAGACTGATTGATGAAATCGGGAGGGCATAACTTGAAAAAGAGAAGGCTTCAGAGAAACATAATGGTTGTCTTCAAGTATTTGAAAGGTAGTCATGTTGGGGAGACAGAATGAGGAGTCATAGATAGAAGCTGCAGAAAGACAAATTTAGGTTTGTTGTAAATTTTAAAAACAGCAGCTAGGTGGTGCAGTGGATAGAGCTCTGGGCCTGGAGTCAGGACAACCTGAGTTCAAATCCAGCCTCAAAACACTAGCTGTGTGACTCTGGGCAAGTCATTCGACCCTGTTTGCCTCAGTTACCTCCTGTGTAAAACAAGCTGAAAAAAAAATGGCAAACCACTCTAATATCTTTGCCAAGAAAACCCCAAATGGGGTAATGAAGAGTCAACCACAACTGAAAAAAAGACTGAATAACAACAATAACAAAGTTTAAAAAACACCCCAAACTTCGTGCCAATTAAAGGTATACAAAAGTGGAATGGGCTGCCTCCTGAGATGGCAGCTTCACCTAAAATAGAACTCTTCAAGTGGAGTCTGGATAACCACTTGTCAGGTGGAGTGGAGTGGAGAGGAGAGTCTTTGGTGCAGGTTATATGCAGATGAGGTGGCCCCTGAGTATGCTTGAACTCTGAGGTTTCATGATTCCGAGAAAGCCTTTTAGAAGCTGTTTTATGTTTACCGCTAATAGCACTAACAAGAAGTTTCTGTAACAACAACAACAACAATAGCTAGCATTTATATAACACTTTAAGATTAGCTAAGTGCTTTATAAATGTTATCTCCTGTGATCCTCACACAACTCTGTGAAGTAGGTGCTATTCTTTTTATTTTTCAGATGAGGAAACTGATACTGAGAAAGGTTATGCAAGGTCACCAACTCACCTTTGTGACTTCAAGTCCAACTGTTTTATCTATTGTGCCATGTGGCTGCCCCTAAAGCACCTACTATGTGGCAGACACTGTGCTGGGGATATGACAAAAACCAAAATGTTCTACAGGGGGAACACTTAACAGCTTTTTTACTTCTACCCAGTTGGGTTTTGATGCTCAAGTTCTTTCATCTTGTAAGATACTTGATTTTAAAAAGTGATTTTTAACACTTTCCTTGCCTCATTCGTAGCACTCCTTTTCTTCCCAAATGTACTTTTGCTAAAGCCTCCTTTTGCTCCCTTCCCAAAGCCCTTCCTTTGGTTACTTTTCCAAATGTCATTTTGTTTATTTAAGCAAAGGAGTTCCCAAATTTCCCCTTTTCCTCCATTTGATTTCTTTGATTTCCTGTGTCCACTTATGTTGATTGCTGCTCATCTTTCTATTCCTGTCCCCCCAAATCCCCTGATTATTCATCTAAAGTCATGTAACAACTTCCTGATTGCTTAGGTCAAACTCTCTTGACAATTCTATGTCCCACAAATATTGTCACGAAAATACCAAAAAATGCATTTCCAAATGATAGCCACAGTGAAGTTTTTGGGATTTTGAGTTTCCTTCCTGGACTGGGCAGCTGTTCAGTAAAAGAGTATACCTGGGACACAGCCCCATGTAGTGGAAAGACTATTGAACTTAGTCAAAAGACCTGGGCTAACACTCTGCCACTTACAAGCTATGGGGATGTTGGGGCAGGCCACGTCATCTCTCTGGTCCTCTCTCTGGTTTCCTTATCTGCAAAAAGAAGGTGTTAAACTCAGGCATCTATCTCTGAGGTCCCTTCCAGCATTCTGGGATAATGATAAGTGATAGCAGGCAGATATGGGCCCAACTCACAGCTGCCTAGTCTATGAGTTAGGTTAGCTTCATGTGTCCCAGTGCTCTGAAGTGAATATCTGTGTAAAATGGAATGTGCAGTATCAGAGGGCCATCACATTTTTTTTTTCCGCTGCCCACATCCCCAGTGTCAATGTTCCCATTAAATGCAACTAATTCAAAAGCCTACAGGAGGCATATACAGCTCTCAAACCTATTATCTCTGCTTAACTCTTTTCATCTTTTTTTAAAGCTGCCCTTCTGGAATAAATTATAAATTGTCTAAAACTAATTTTCTCAGTGAACTGTTTATGGTTTTTTAAAGAGAAGCTTCTGGGAAGAGGCAGAAAGAAGGTTTAATAAATAGAGAAGCTGTGAGGTTTCCAAAACACATAAGTAAAATTAAGAGACTATGTGTAGCTGAAGATATCAGCAAAATAGATATAAGGCAAAATATATCATAGGATCATAGAATTTTAGATTTGGAAAGGACCTCAGGAGCCATCTATCTATTTTAAGCTGTACCACCCAAAAAAATCCCCATGCAAGCACACTCAACAAGTGTCACCTGTCCTTAGCTTGATCACTAGCAGCAAGGGAGAACCAGCCCTTTAGCATGGCAGAACATTCCACTTTTAGATATTACCAATTGTTAGAAACTTTTCCCTTATTTCAAGCCGAATATGTCTCTGTGCAGCCTTCTGGAGACATAAAATAAGTGTAATCTCTTGTGTAGGTGAGAACTCTTTAAGTACTTGAATACAGCTCTCATGTTCTATTCCTCCTTCCCACCCCAACAGTCTTCTTTTGCTAAATATCCTAAATTCTTCAACTAAACCTCATTTGACATTGACTTGAGACCCTTTACCATTCTGGTTGCTTTCTACTCAACATTTTCCAATTTCTTGATGTCCTACGTGAATTTTGGTGAGTAGATCTGAACAGAACCCTCCAGATAGGTACTGACCTGTTCTGATATTGCAGAACTATCACCTCCTTACTCTAGGAACTGATACTCTAAGCAGTAAAAAATCTGATTAGCTTTTTAAGGCTGCCATATTGTTGTGTAGATATATGGAATTGTCAGTCCACTGACACCCCAACCATTTTCAGACAAACTACTATCTCTAATGATGCCTCCCTCATCTTGTACTTGTGAAATCTATTTTTGAAACATAATTGTAAGATCATATTTATTAATATATTTATTTAATAAAATTTTTATTAACAAAATAAATAATTTTATATTAATAGAAATAATAAAATAGATATACACCTTCTTGAGTACATGTGGTAGGCTTATAGCCTTAGAGATCATGTAGAAACAACAGTGGACCAAGACAGGTCTGGGTTCTAATTTTAACTCTGAAACTTGTGACCTATGTGACCTTGGAGGAGTCATTTAACTTTTATAGCAGTAGAATTTTAAAGTTGGAACACATCTTTACACTAGGGACACTCACTTCAACTGAACTCTTTCTGTATTAGTTGTATTTAGTGGCAAGGGATTCTTAAAATGAGTGATTCCGTGGTAACTCAACATCTATATTAAGAGGTGTCAGAGGTACAGCTCTAATACTAGCACTCTCTTAATTCAGATTAGATGTTGGGATGAAATGAAGCACTTACAAGTCATAGAACATTTAATGCAAGGTGGTTTACTTTGCCCTAATATAGTACAGATATGCAACAAGGATACAGAGACACTTAACATCTCTGGATATGGGCCTCCTCATTTTAATATGTCTGCTCAGCAGAGCAGGGTAATGTGACTCACTTGGGCTTCAGATATCCGCATGTCTAAGGGGCCTAAACTCTTTGGCTGAAACTTTTGCCCAGAATTTGCCACCCTTCCCAACCCACCATCCAATCTCTTGTCAAGTTCTATCAATTCCACCTTGACAGCATCTCTTGTATAAATCATATAAATCCCTTCACCTCTTGCGTGGCCTATTGCATTATCCTGCTTGTTGGTCTCTTTGCCTCAAGTTTCTCCACACACCAGTACATCCTCCATTCAGCTACCAAAGTAATCTTCCCAAAGTTCAGGTCTGACCATGTCACATCCCTCTATATCACCCACCTCCCTCTGCCCCTGCTCCCCATTCAGTAAACTATAATGGCTCCTTAGAACCTCCAGGATCAAATAGAAAATCCGCTGTTTGTCTTTTAAAGCCCTTCATAAATCAGTCCCTTCCTGTCTTTCAAGTCTTCTCACACTTTACTCCCTTCCACATACTCTATGACTCCTTGTTGTTCCTTACACAAGACATTCCAACTCCTGACTACATGAATTTTTCCTGGCTGTCCCCCGTGTCTGGAATTCTCTCTTTTCTCACCTCCAGCTCCTGGCTTCCCTCAAGTCTTGGCTTAAATCCTACCTTCTGTAAAGAGCCCTTCCCAGTCCCCTTTAATGTTTGTGTCTTTCTTCTGAGATTACATCTACCATTGTAGATATTGTGTTATATTGTGTCCCCCATTGGCCCATAAGCTCCTTGAAATCAGGAACGTTTTTGCCTTTTGTTGTGTCCCCAGCACTTAGATTATGCCCAGCATATAATAGGCACCTAATACATTCTTGTTGACTGACTGACTGATTGGTAGATAGACACTTATCTATGAAATTATTAGGGAAAAAAAAAGGGATCATCCATTAGGCTGGTTTTAGGGGTGAAAGCAAAAGAAGTCAAGAAACAATTAGCATGCATAGTATACTCACCAATTGATATGGGCATGACTCTTCGCAGGGAGTTCTGCCTCTTAAATTATTTGACCAGTGGCAAGAAAATGGCCTTGTATTATTCTCTCAGAATGAGAAAACAAGGGACCTTATGAAGGTGCTCATGTTTTTGCCCTCTTGGAATTCTAGTTATAAATTGCTTTTTAGAATTTTGTAACTGAGTGTACTATCCTTATTCACTTTGAGGAATGTAAATGAACCAATATTGCTTATTATGGACTATATACATGCACACACATACTGTAGCTATATGACTAAGTAAAGCCCTCTTAGGACCTTTCTGTAATAGCACTTCCTCTACCTCCTTTCCACTGGAAAATTGATTCTGCCTCTGTAATTTCCCTGGACTTTGATAGACCAGCTTTGGCCTTACCTTTCTCTGTTATAGGACTACATAGCACTCCCAGGATATTTCCTGCGTGCCATTACAGGTAATCAATCTCTTCTCCCTCCTTTCTACTTTGTATGTTGTCTTTCCCATTGGAATATAAGCTCCTTGAAGATAGAGACTAACATCCTTTTATTTGTATCCCTAGTGCTTAGCATAGTGCTTGGCACATACTAAGCACTTAATAAATGTGCTGTTATTTGTCTATTCTGTCTGTCTTTCTAACTCAAGCTCTGGAGAGGAAGAGAAATAGAATTCGATTATACAAATATCCTAAGGAAGCCTTTCTTATTAATATAGCTATAGTATATACAAATGTGTATGCATGTATAGCATACACCTATCATCTATACACCTATATATACACATATCACCTATAACATGTAATATTGATTCATTTATATTCCTTGTGGATGAGGAAGGATAACATTTATAGTTACAACATTCTAAGAAGCAAAACCACATCCATATGCCTATGATAAGAAGCGGTCACAAAAACCATGGAAATAAATCGTGGCTGTCAATCTAATAAGGCTCTACCACAATGTTCTCTGAGATCCTTTCTATTACTAAAAAAGTCTGTGACTTATGATTCTATTTCAGTCTTAATCTGGATGTAATACATTTTTCAGAATTAAGGAGATTCCCATTTTTCATGTGGTTAGTGTCCTAGGCAAAATGTTAAATCAGGTTGTAGGCAAAGACAAGCTTTGGCAACCAGCTCTGGCCTCTCAGGCAACAATTATTATTACATCACTAAAGCTGCTCATTTTGTCACAACTAGTCCTTTCCAGGAATTCCAGGGACCAGAGATGACTAACATTACTCATTCTTCCTTACTCCTTGGGACATTGGATCATTTATCTTTAATTATCTGGAACTACTCTTCTGTTCCTCTCTTTATTTCTTACTGTTTTCCCTGTACCCCCTTCCCCCCCCCAAATTAGAGAAAACTATTTTGGTTAAATTGGTAATTATATAGGAAAACCCAAATGGATGAAGACGAAAACTTATTTTTCAGACTATGATATGCAAGCGGAGAAGCAACTCATGGAGCTTATCCATCAGTACATATATCTTGGAAAGAGAATGAAAATGGGAAGTGAGTGGGATTCTCAGCTGAACTGGACTAAGAGAGTGGGCTGGGCTGCCTTTAGGAAGTTGTGCAGTGCTTTTAATGATATCTAAACGCCTTGAAACAAAGGCTTCTCATTTTTAATGTCTGTGTTTTGCTGATGGTGTATAGCTGCAAGTAATAGAGTTCCATAGTCTCTGAAGAATTAAAATTTTAGGCCACACAAAGTCCAGTGGAGAGGAGCATGATGGGTTTGAGGAGGCTGCAATACATTACAAATGTAGAATTGTTCAGAAGTGTTGTAAAGGACATCATCAGAGATATGTATGGCCAGAAGAAGATATGCTCTGGCCATGTGATGAAAGAGAAGGATAATGTTTCATTTTTGTCTGTGTATCTTTCTTGAGTTTTAGAGTATCACTAGTACTGAGCCTAGTGTGTGGCACCTACTAGTTTCTTGTTGAAATGAGTTGTATTGAGTTGATGGATGCCCACTGTGGTCCACTGGTAACAGTGCAACATTGAGAGGTTTAGATGAAGGCTGCCAACACATTGGGCAAACACCTTGTGGAGGATGAATGGTAGGACACATACAAAGGTTGCAAAGGATGAAAAGTCATCCATGGGTTGCATTCTCCTTCTTTGGAGGGAAGATCCAATTTCTCTGATGCTATCCAGGCTTTTCTAGATTGCAGGCTTTTTCTTCAGCAGTGACTTATATGCTAGCTTTCTGGCATTTTTTTTCAGTGGGATAGAATTCACCATTGGGACCCCATAAATTCCTCTGAGTATATAGTAGGCTGCGTATGTGGAATTCTTTGGGGTTAGGGTTTCTATTGTGTGGGTAGCAGCTGCAAGTCCAAACCTTAGCCCTGCCCTAGCTGACCAGAGGTAAGAGCATAGCATGATTTCTGACAAGTTGTAGTCGTGACAGGTCTCAGAGCTTATTAGTCTTTATCTAGTTACATCCAGTCATTTGAAAATTGCTCTATTTTGCAAATGTAGAATCACTTGAAGCAAAAATAAAAAGCACCATTCAGAGCTTCTCTATCCCAGCTATTTAGTGGAAGCCGTCACAAGAGGGATGAGTGACACATTTGAACCAGCACTTAGGGTTTTCTCTGTGTGCAGCAAACCCAGGATACAGTAGGAGGCAAACCAGCTGTGGCTTGCATATATTAGTCAGTTATCCTAAGGATTTTTTTTTCCTACTGAAAATATACAAATTCAAAATGTTCTCATTTTTTTACTAGCACATTATTGGGTTTCTGTTCACAAATATTAATTGGATTTCTTTCTTGCTGGTTCTAGTCTCTGAGGCTTGGAGGTCACCACAGGTGCCTGACAGGGGAGTAAAGGCTGGCAGGAACGTGCCTTCCTTCACTGCATTCTCTGTCCTGCTCTTGAGAGGAAATTATTTGATTAGTTCTTTGCAACATGTTTCTCTTCAAATATAAGAATACCAGAAACCACTGTGCCAACTCTGGCTGTAACTCCTTTGAACACTGTGGGATCTGCTGGAAGAATGTGAAACAGATCTTAGATCAGTTCTGGGTTTCTCAATGTGATATTTTACTTAAAAAGATGGCTCATTAATCAGTGGAATCCATTTTGAATTAAATTTAATTGTGAACACAGAAGTTCATTCTTAATAATATCTCAACTTGGCAAAAAGGAGTATAGTTACTAAAAATAAATGAAATCTAAGACCTAGATCCTGTCCAATATCAGTGGGCCATCCATCCTTTGTGGTCCCTACAACTTTTGAAGCTTTCTTAGGGATAACTTATCTGAGGTTCTGACTAAATTTCAGTGTGAAAGATTCTATTTTAATAGTATGCTTTATTGATACTTTTTGTTTTACATCATAGTTATTTCTGGTTATTACACCCTTTGAATGTTCCCCCCCCCACTCCTGTCCAGTGCAATTTGTCCTCCTTTGTAACAAAGAAAATTAAGCAAAAATTAGCTAAAATAGTAACTATGATATGGAACACCCCTTTACCTAAAGGAGGGTCTGTCTTTGCCATCAATATGATATCAGTGCCAAGAAGATGACTTCCCTACACAGATCAAAATAAATGACCCTTCCAGAATCCTTTTGTAGGAGCAGACAAAGACAGAAATATTGGGAAGTCAAGAACTAAACATAAGTTCTGCTCTCGGGAACACGTACATTAAGGCTTTACTTCAGGGGTTCTTCAGTAAATGTCCAAGTTGTCAGTTCCCAAACATTCTAGACATCATTGTTCATATTCCCTTTTTCAAATATGAGAGATAAGAACTTGATCTCCTGGATGAGGAAACATTCTATACTCATGCAGTTCAGTACCTTCTCCACAATTTATAGACGTAAAGTTGCCTAGACAGAGGTTAAGTGACTTTGCAAAAGGTCACACAGTCAAGATGTGCCAGACTTGAACCAGTTTTCCTGCCTCTAAGGCCAGCTCTCTATCCATTATGCCACAGTGTGTCTCATGTATATATACATGCTTTAGAGCGATCTTAAGAAAGCAGTGACAGCGATACATTTATTTGAATGCCATACCCTGTTGCAGTAGAAAGTTTACTCAGATGGATTTGAGATACCGTCAATGTAGATATTCCCTCTAAGGATTCAGATTGCAAGTCCTTCCAAGGCACTCTTGTCCATGTCCTCCCACAAATTTGCCACAGGAGGTCCACCTCCACCTAACATGCCAAGGTTCTTTACATTCTTGTGATTTAGATGGTAACTGATCCCTTGGCACCCTCGTCTGTGGCCTCCCACAAGTTTTCCCTCACTTTCTTGTGACATGAAAGGATATTAGTGGAGCACAAGGACTGCTCACTATTTATTCCTTGCTTTTGCCATGTGACTGGCCCTTATATTTTAGTCATAGACTCTTCTGATGACCCTTTTCACTCTAGACCTGCATTGGAGTTCTTCATTTGTGATGTATTCCAGCTGACTCACATGCACCATGCATCATGCACTTCTACAATGGCTTCTTAGTAATATTCATTTTTGATTCTTTAGAAACTAGTGCTTCATGACTCAGCCATACTAAAAGACTGGTAGGATACTGGGGAAACTGAGAAGGATAAACAATGAAGAAGAGAAACAAACGAACCCAGGTGAATGAATTGTAATCCTTACCCTCTGGTGTGGTAGGAAGGAGGGAGGAAAAGTGTGAACAAGGAACAGCAGAAAGAGAATGATCATCTCAGTTTTAAGATTTTAAAGATTCAGTTTATTCAGGTTATGCAGTTTAAGGATGCTACACCTGTTCACGTGATAGGGAACTGAGTGCGCCTCCATCTTATGAGGTCAGGGCATGCCAGGTGAGCCGCATTTAGGGGTCCCTCCCTGGATATGCTCCAAAGTCCCCATTTCCCTGTTTGAAATTTGCTGTCCTTAGCAAGTCAGGGAGGAATTGTCTTTTATTTTTTTTACACAATCCTTATCCCAAATTCAGATTCTTGTCCCAAATTCAAACAGTTCTCTGTGGTCTCTGGAGAAGCACAAGTAATGTCTTTTTACTTACTTCCCCAGTGCCATACAGTAAAGTCTCAAAACGATCAATGTTGCATTCTACAGTGCTGCAATTCTACATGCACTGATAAATGAAAATGATGATTATCCTCAAATATAGAGTTTTGAAGATTCACAAAATCAGGAACATTTCACAGTTTGTCAAATAGTTCTACTTATATAGCCATAGCCCTAAAGGGCCTTTCTCAATACATGAGGAAAAGAAAGAGCAAAGATGAAGAAAATTGGCTTTCATGTCAAACAGAAACCTGGTCCACAGATGGAGCTTTCCAAACTACATGGAGCTCTCTTCACTGAAGACTAGGTGTCACCCCTTTCTCAAATGAGAAACTATCCTGGGTAGAAAAGCCTCCTGTAATTCCCTGAGTGTAAAAGTACGTCTACCTAGGATCTGCATAAAAACGCCCCTTTCTACACAGGGCACAGTAAAATTCTCTAGGGGTTCCTCTGGTGTAGGTGATTCCCACAGAAGTGCAGGCAATTTTCTCTGGGTCACTTATGCCCAAAGGGCACTCCAAATTCCCTGCATGGATCCTTGCTATTGCCAGGGTAAGCAAATGGAATTGCAAACTCACCCATCAGGACAAGAAGATAAGTAGGCTATTAGTGGAGTAGCTAAGACTAGTAGCTGCTTGTGGATTTGGGGCACAGACATTTCACCCTAAGAAGTTGTAGGGTAGTTTGCTTTAGCAAAAGGCAAGCAGTCTAGGTCTGTTTCAGTGCAAAGCGAACAATATGAATTTCTGCTTAGATCATAGCCATCTAGTGATTCCAGATTTCTCATTTTAAACTCAGTATCATTACTTATACACAACTCAGTAATCTAGAATAGTATCAGTATATACCAGTCCTTATATAGAATTCATTACTGCAAAAATTATCAGCCAAGCAACAAACGAGAAAAAATGTCAAAATCATACCAGTGTAACTGATTTGTGAGGGAACATTCACTGGAAAGAAAAAAAAACCGCAATCACCTTACATTTACAGCCTAAAAAATGTTTATCAAATTTCTCTTTCTCACAGTCTCAAAAATCAAAAGTCCTAGGCAGAGAATCTGTTCAGGGGTTCCCATTAAAGCAAAGCACCCAATTTTATTCCAGAAAAAGCTCCACATCTAACGCTGAATGCCTTGGACCTCACTGACTGGAAGGCCACATAGGTTAGAAGAGGACCAGTGACATCATGGGGTGATGTCTTGACTTTTCTATGAATTGAATTTAAGCGAGGCAGAGTTGAACAAAGTTGTCAGATTCACTCTCTTTTCCAGAGTCATGGAAGTCCAGTGGCAGGACAAAAGTCAAGATGACTGGCAATGGCCTGGGATGCAGTGAATGACCTTGGTGTTTTTGATGTCTGACCAAGCTCTAAGTGTTCTACAGTGCCTGCTTCAGCTGCCTTCGTGGCCATTGGAACAAATTGTTCTCATCTGCCCCTTCTGGCCTTAAGAATGACAAAGGTTCACCAAAAAAAAAAAAGAAAAAAAGAAAAAAAAAAGAATGACAAAGGGCCCCGGAGACCTTGGGCACTTTATAATTGTATCGCCTCTAACATGAAATTTCTTTATTTCGTCTAAAATCAACTGCTTTCCCTGTCTTTCTTCTTTATAATGCCATTTTGATTGAATATTTGGGGCTATGAAATTAAAATACAAGTGTGGTGGCTCTGCTGTCCTTGAAAAAAAAGTTTGTGGTAAAAGAACTTTGTATATCTTTTCCATTTTTCTTCTGCTTGTGGTCTTCCTTCCATTTTCATCTTTAAATGCTATTGCGATGACCTTGCTTAGTTGGGTCTCTTGTCAGACTTTCTTTTAAAATAGGTTTTTACTCTCTTCTTCTCTTTGTTTTCTGAGGCAATATACACATGATCTTGCATCATCTTCCTCTGAAAGATTTTACAAACAGATTTATTTTCTAAATTAACATTGACTTAGCTGTCATTTCTTTCCAATTGGCAAGTAAGTCAAGTGTTTGCTGACTAAAGAGCCTTTTAGCTCTTTTGGTTTCCTTGTTATTGCAATTGATTTATGTTGGTTAAACTTCTGTATAAAATGATATGGTTATGTGTATAAGCTCTCCTGTTCATTTCCCATTTCCTTTAAAGAGGTCAAGAGAGAGTTTTAAAAATTGTACATTAGATCTTTTTTTCTCATTTGTATTCATTTCATACACTAATTTTGGACTATGCTTTAATTAGTCAATCATCTCTATTCTACATAGGCAGCTGATTAAAGAATAAGTCCCCCATAAGGAAAGAGTTGTCTCCTGTCACAGTTTTTATGTTGAGTGCTCCTCATGTCCAGTGGCTTTTGAATCTTTTCTCAAAGAAAGTAGTCATCCTATTTTGCCATGAGTCTCCTGTGTGGTCTACACATCTTTGTTTTTACTCATTCCTTATTTGTGTGCTTTCTTTTTTTTCCCCCCCTTTTTAGGCAATTGGGGTTGTGACTTGCCCAGGGTCACATAGCTAGTAAGTGTCAAATGTTTGGTCTGAGGCCAGATTTGAACTCAGGTCCTCCTGACTTCAGGGCCAGTGGCTCTATCCATTGTACCACCCAGCTGCCCCTCATTCCCTATTTGTGATCCATATTGCCAATATATTTATCTCTCTCCTTACCTATTCCCACCTTTGCATTGAAGTTGACAAGTAACAAAGGATATGCTGATATAATCTGGAGGATTAAGAATTTGATGAGTTAATAATGGGGTTTCTTTATCTCTTCATCTTCTCTAACATGTTTCCTAAATTGTAGTTATTTTTAGGTAGTCTTTTTGCAAATGCTTCTAAGCAATATGAAGTCACCAAATGTCCTATAAGATGGTGTTTCTTGTTGCCTTTGGGCACACAATAAAGCCATTCTGCCAATTCATTTATTTACCTTTCCAAGGAAAAACTGTGTGTAGAAAGTGTGTGGGTGAGAAATCAGGAAACCTTGGTTTTAGTGTGGCTCTGTTGTATGACCTTAGGCAATTCATGTAACCCTCATCTACCTCAAAGGGTTCTTGAGAAGATCAAACAAAATAATTTATGTGTAGGTACTTTGAAGAGTGTAAAGCTGTATTCCAAGACAGGGCATTATTAGTCTGTGAGATGGTTTTGAATGGTCCTTGGGCTTATGAAACAGACCAACTAGGGATGTTAATATGAGGACAGGAAGTTGAAGAGTATGATGTTTCTGAGTTATTTTCTTGTGTCAACTGTCTTACTACCAATATTTTCTGGAAGTGCTTAGTCAGTGTTTCTTCCAAGCCCATATTTCCCTTCTCTAATTGAGTAATGGGATAAAGTACTATATCATTTTAAAAATTATACAGATTAATTCATATATCATATGCAGCATGCCGATCTAATACAAGGTGATGGATTGAGTGAAAAGATAATAAATTTGATGTGGAATAGAGCATTGTTGACTGCCTCTGAAAGGAAAGTCAGCATAAATATTTCTCTGCATATTCTAGTCAGTTTTCATGTGTGAATGGAAGTCTGGTTGTCTGGGGAAGCATAGGCTTCACTTCTTACATCCTGGGTCTACCAGAGAGCTGCTTCCAAATATTTTAAGACCACGTGGTAGTCTAAAAAGGTGGAAGGTTCCTTACCTTTGCAGAATTTAAAACCTATAGGAAATCTTTTTAATGCTGGTTGTTTTATCTTTTGTTTATTTTTTATAAATTTTACTGATATCTCTTGTTTGTATTTCCTAGTTTATTCCTTTCCCACTCCCTCCCAGAGAATCATTCCTTATAGCAACAACAAAAAAGATAAACAGTTCAGCAAAATTAACCAACTCTATGTAGGTGCTGACTGTTGAATTTAATGCTGTCACTAAAAAGGATTTGGTATATTGATAGTTTGCTGAGGAATTTTTTTTTTTTAACTCAGAATAGTTTTTAAAAAATACTCCCCCCCTCCCCCAATCCAGGACAACTTTAATTCAGTGTCTTTCAGTATTTAAAATGTTTTTATGTTCCCTCTTTTGCATTAAAAAAATAAAGCACATTACATTCCTGTTTGTGTAAAGTACAGAGCTAGGTATTGAATAAAATGAATTAAATCAATGTTATTGATAAATTCTTTGACCTATTCCCCAATAGATTAGTGATCAAACTATATAAACAAGCCATTTTCAGAAGATTTTCAAACCATAAATAATTGCATAAAAACATGCTCCAGAATACTAATAGTAAGAGAAATGCAAATTAAAAGAACTTGGAAATTTTACCTGGTTCCATGTGAATTGACAAGGACAAAAAAGAGACACAATCAATGTTGGAGGATCAGTGAGCAGATAGGCACACATATATACTATTGATGGAGCTGTGAGGTGGATTTCAATTTGGAATTATGCAAGAAAAGTGATTTAGACTGTTCTTTTTCCTTTGACACAATAACACCACTGCTGGGCATATATACCAAGGAAATCAAAGACAGAAACAAGGTTCCAACATATACCAAAATATTCATAGTAGCCCTCTTTTGGGGACCCATTGACTGAGGAATGGTTGAAAAATGTTATATGAACATAAAGGGATATTGTGTACAGTAAGAAATGGGAAATATGAAGAATTCAGAGAAAGGTGGTAAGATCCATGGAATTGAGATCTAACTCAGAGCAAAATAAGCCATAGTAATAGAATAATGGGCAGCTATGCAGTGCAAAGGGCAGCTAAGTGGTGCTGTGGATAGAGGGCTAGGCCTGCAGTCAGCAAGACTTATCTTCGCTTGTTCAAATCTGGCCTCAGACACTTAGTATGTGACCCTGAGCAAATCACTTAACCCTATTTGCCTCAGTTTCTTCATCTGTAAAATTAAGTGCAGAAGGAAATTACAAAGCCCTCCAGTGTCTTTGCCAAGAAAACTCCAAATGGGATCATCAAGAGTTAGATATGACTAAAAACAGCTAAACAGCAAAATTGAATAATATATACAACAATTACAACAATGTAGTTGCAGAGATCACTCAAAGGAAATTTAATTCTTGAATGTGGGGAAAAAATGAAAGTGATGTAATAAGTGATATAATAAGACATACCTTTTCCCTTAAGAAAGGTAGAGGAGTACTTGAACAGAATATTTAATATATTTTCAGAAAAGGTTTCCATATTAGGTATTGTTCCCTAATTATTTTTCTTTGTCCAAGGGAGGGTAAGTTGGTTGGACATTCCTGTGATATAAAGTCATAGTATATCAGAAAGACATTAATATCTATCTCTATATCTTTGTCCACAATGGCTTTTTATCAGTCCTCATCCTCAACTTCTTTGCGGTAGTTGACAATGTTGAATACCCTCTAACTACCAGATCATTTCTTTTAGGTTTTCTTTGCTTCATCATCTATGTTCCACTCCTCATGGTTCTAGCACTTGGGACCTCTACTCTTCTCTCTAGTCTCTCTTAATTTCATTAGTAACCATGGATTCAATAATAACTTCTATGTAATTTCTCCTAAGCCCATCATGACTCTGATTTTTCCTGTTTCTATCAAAGATACCACCATTCTTCTAATTATCCAGGTTCCCAACCTAGCACTCATCCTTTACTCTTCACTGCCCTTTACCCCTCCAAATCCAATCTATTACCAAGTTTTTCCAATTTCAGTCTCTCACAATAAGAAATTTGTTGTCTAATAATAAAAAAATTGTCTATTTCTCTTTACTTATCACACAGCCACCCTTGCCCAGGCCCTCTGCACCTTTCACCTCATAATGGATGTGTTTATCTATTCCTCTCTTGTGATCAACAACATATATTTGAAAGATTCAATGACATGGATACAGTCTACAGAACAAAACAGTGTATTTCCTTATATGAGTATTGAAGACATCTTCCTTCCCTTCCTTCCCTTCAACTAGTCCTATTCATTAGCTTTTAAAATTTTATTTTTTCACCCCTTTCCAATAAGGATTTCTCTCATTCTTTTCATTATCTATCTTCTCTATTTTAGACACTCATTCTGTGATTCATGATCCCTATAATTGTCTGGTCTTTTTCTTTTCTTTGTATTCTTCATGCAGTCAAAACTTCTGTAGTGGGGGCAGTTAGGTGGTGCAGTGGATAGAGCACTGGCCCTGAAGTCAGGAGGACCTGAGTTCAAATCTGCCCTCAGACCAAACACTTGACACTTACTAGCTGTGTGACCCTGGGTAAGTCACTTAACCCCAATTGCCTAAAAACAAACACCCCCCCCCAAAAAAAGCTTCTGTAGTATCCATTCTTGTTATTTCTGAATTGAATTATTAAATTTAACCACTACATGTCTTGGAGTTTGTAGCCTTGGATCTTTTTCTGGAGGTGGTCTGTGGATTCTGTCAGCTGGTATTTTATTTCCTCTGTTGAGAAGTTCTGGGCAGTTTTCTTCTATTATTTTCTTCATTATGGTGCTAATTCCCCCCCCCCCCTTTTTTTGGTCCTGTCATGTTCTTCTGGGAGATCTATGATCCTTAGGTTGCTTTTATACATCCTGTCTTTGAAGTCAGTAAGTTTTACTCTCATGGTGAGTATATTTTCTTTCTTTTTCTTTTTGAAAATTCTAAATGCAGTTTGTCTTCTTTTTTCTTAGTGGAGATTATTTGATAGATAACAGTTTAAAAAAAAGCAGTCATATATTAGGCATGGTTTCTGAGGAAGGGAAAATGTTTCTTTGTTGTTATTTGTCCAGCTAGTGCTTTGTAGTTGTTGCTTTCCTTACTTAGCTATTGTCCTCAGTTGTATGTATTTCTCCCAGTGGTGTAATAGTGATTTCTTCATTAAACCTTTAGGCAGGATGTTGCCAGATTCTGCCCATAATGCCTACCTCTTTACTGTTACCTTTACCAGATTTCTGCATTCATCTCTGTCTTCTGGTGTCTTTTATAAAGAAGTTTCTTACTGGTTTCTGGGCTGTCACTCTTTTGCTGTTGCTGTCTGCATTTATTCACTCCCCTTGTATTTCTGTTGTTTGGGGTGTTTGAAAAGCAAATAATCTATTCAGTTCTGGTTTTCTTTAAAAAATATATCAAACTCTTCTTTATTATTAAACACCCATTTTTTTGCTATGTATCCTGAGCTCCAGTGCTCTTCAGAACATGTTATTCTATTCCCTCCTCCTTTTTCTAGTGGGTGTGGAATAGTCTTGTGTTAATCAAATGGCCTTTCCTTTGTATTTGAAGGTCTTTCTCCTGATAGCTTGCAGAACTTGTTTCTTAATTTATATAACAGTTAAATTTAACCACCTTCTTGAAGTTTTCAGCCTATTTTTTTTTTCCTGGAGCTGTGAATTTTCTCAATTGGACTTTCATTTTCTATGTTTGGAAGTTCTGGGCAATTCTCTTCTATTATTGCTTTCATTATGATGTTAAGATCTTTTGTCCTGTCATGTTTTTCTGGGAGATCTATAATCCTTAAGTTGTCTTTACATATGCTGTTTTGAGATACACATGATTTCCTTGCATAGTGAGCATATTTTCTTTTAATATTCTTGTTTTTTGCTTGTGTTTGCAATCTCAAACTACTGTCCTATCTTTTGTTTCTTTGGTGAAGCTTGCCATTATAGATTCAGGTTTTTTTTTAATCTGCTCATTATTTTTACTGTGCAGGATATAAATTCTGTTCTCCTAATTCTCATTTCTCATTTAAACCACTCAAGAACAGTGTGTTGTGGTTCTGTATTCTCCTCAAATTCCACAGGGTCTTTCATCTCATCAAGAGTTGGATCATTTTCTTTCATTTTGCAGTATTTATTCATAGATACCTGAACTAGTTTACTAGATCTGGAAGCCATATTTCCTTCTACTGTTTTTCTTATTGATTTATCTGTTTATTTTCAGGGTCATTGAGATTTCTCCTGCCTGAAATCTTTGGTATTTTCAGTCTTATTTATTCTCCTTTATTTTTCTTATTACTCATTTCTGACTCCCTCCCCTCTGACTATGGTTTCCTTGGGGGTCTAGATCCCAAAGTGTCTCAGCCTCATCCTGTTCTGGGCAGTCACTGTTCACTAACCTAAATCTCTGCCCCAGCTTACTTTTGAGTGGTCAGAATTGGCCCTAGCTGGATGCTGTACCCTTCCCTCAGGACTGGTAGAGTGCTACATTGCTCTCTGCATGCACAGTGCCCTATCCTGATGAACTGTCCTACTCCCTCTGTTCCTTAGCTTTCTGACCCAGCGCTAGTTCAGGGTCTGTTTTTCCTGGCACTGGCAGAGGCTGCTTTCTCTGATACTTGAAGAGGCTGCCATCTCCTGGAACCTGCATTGGTGCTTCAGGGTTTCAGCCCTCAGCAGGCATTTGTTTCTGAAAAGCTATGTCCAAACTGGCTGTTGAGGCCCAAGAAAACTTCCACAGCCTGGAACTCAATGTCATGGGAAAGAAGGGAGGATGGGGGTATAGGAGTGGGGTTTGATGAAAGCCTGTCTGGTCTTTGGGTCTGCTAGTGTGATCTTGGCAGCGTGAGATGTGGGAGAGGGATACCGAGTGAGCTCTGGCCACTGAGTTGTCAGATTCTGGGTTTTGGGTTTTTTCTATACCACAGAAACACCAGAAGTTTCTTAATCTTTAGCACACAATTTCTGTTTTAGAATTTGGGTTTTGGAGAGGTTCAAGAGGTCATGGGGATTAGAGAAAATGTTGCTTACCATATTTTAAAATATTTTTTCTTTGTTTTTGGCTTCTCTTCTTGATTGTCCTCCACTTCTGTATGTTTGAATTGCCAACCTATTATTCTCTCTTTTGTTTCTTTGGTGAGACTTGTCACCAAAATTCCAGCTTTTTCTTCTGCCCATTATTTTTGCTGTTTGGGCCATAAATTCTCCTCTCAGAATTCTCATTTCTTTTTTGAATCACTCAGGAACATGTTCTCATGTTTCTCAGGGTCTTTGGTCTCATGAAGTGTTTGATTATTTTTCTTTTTGTGTAGTTACATTCATAGATGCCTGAACTAGATCTGGAGACCATATTTCCTTCTGTTGTTAATGTTTTCCCTATTTTCCCTGTTGATTAATCTGATCATGTTCAAGTTTTTTGAGTTGCCTTCTTCCTGAGACCTTGGTATTTGCAGAGATTTAGTATCCCCTGTGATTCGTATTTAAAGGCAAATAAGGGTGAGAGAGATGCAAAACTAGGCTTTCTTAAGATACAACCATTGTCTTTAAAGGTGGTATTAAGCTAGAATTATTGTAAGTTCATAGAAAGAAATAAAATTATGGAAGCAAGGTCTTAACTTGCTGAAGTTTGGGCAGATTTTCCACTGAAAGG
This sequence comes from Phascolarctos cinereus, assembly GCF_003287225.1. Classification (NCBI taxonomy): domain Eukaryota; kingdom Metazoa; phylum Chordata; class Mammalia; order Diprotodontia; family Phascolarctidae; genus Phascolarctos; species Phascolarctos cinereus. Next base: position 174,928,590 of record NW_027555514.1, on the reverse strand, counting down.
CTATATAACTGCCCCCAGGACTTGAGTAACTCAGGGGGCTGTCTCAGGCTGTAACTCCCTTGAACCAAATAGCCTCAGCATATTGACATAGCTTTCTAGTCACTTAGAGACATAAAATGTCTGACTCACATGGAAACAAGTATCTTCAGACTTGGTGGATGTTCCAAGTCTCTGCAAGTTACCACATTCTTCACTGCTGACCAGATATACTTCCATATGGAGATGAGGGAGGCTATATCTATCTAATCTAAGTGTTGGAATAAACTTGAATATCCTTTCTATGCTATGACTACATAAACCTTGTTTTGTTAACTGTTGAATGACCTACAAAGGCCTCATTTTATTCCAACTTTAAAACTGAACTAATAGTTTATTGGCCTGAGTTAGGCCCACCCCTAACAAAAGATTTACCAAGTGTGAAACTGTGTGAAAAATGAATTCTTAAGGGAAAGAGGAATTGAACTGTTAGTGACTCTGACTCATCCTTTTACAATCTTCTAAACCTATTAATTGAAGTGAGTCATAGGTACTGGAACTTGTCTCAGTTCCTTATGATCCCTGATACTTGAATGTCATGTGCTTCCATGTATAGGGTCCTGATCTGAGGCCATCACAACCTTCTCCTAGGCAACTACCATCCCTTAGCACTGGGTAGATTGAATCCTGTTTTGCTGCCAAGACTAGGGACTTATGACACTTGGAACTCCCAAGGTCAATGCCAGATCAGTGGTAAAGGTAATAAGCCAGTGCCATATGTCATTACTCATATGATCGATTTTAGTCTTATCACTCTCCTCCCTTGTTCTTTCTCCTCTCCTTTTATGTTCTGCCCTCTGAAATCATCTCCAGCCATATTTGTGTCATAGCTTTTGGATCTGAGCCTCTGCTTCCAACTTGGCATGCCATTTCCTATGCTCATTCTTATTCCTATGCACATACCTAACTCAGACCCAGACCCAGCCTGTTGATCTCCGGTCATCTTCATACCACGTCATTTGTATACCCTTTAGCCCCTCTCCTCTCCATCCTTCTCCCCACCCCCAATTCCTTTCTACCTCTAGCTTTGGAAACAGTAATTAAATCAACACTACTATTCTTGGAAATGACAAGTCAATCACTTGTCTACTGCATTCATTACTCCTATGACTTCTCAGACCAAAACACCTCTCCATAATCACTACTTCTTTATGTGTATTGTTTTACTTTTTAATTAGAATGTAAGCTTCTAAAGGGTGGGGACCATGTTGCTTTTTGTATTTGTGTCTCCCATACTCATAGTGCCTGGCGCAAAGTCAGTGTTTAATTTAGGCTTTTTCATCCATTCATGCTCCATTGTTAATGAACTCTTCCTTATCTTAGATATCTTTTTCTCAAATTGTTTCCATCTTCTGATGCTGTATGAAATATAGATTTTACGGAAGACTCTGTATCTATTAGTACTTTCTCCAAGTCTTGAAACTCCTTCCCTCACATATACTTACTCCTCCAGAAAGAGGAGTTGTCATACACTTTGCTTTCCACTGTCACCTTTAGACCTCCACTCTGCTAACCATCACTCTGAAGCCATATTTCTTCCTTTAAACTTTATCAATTGCCAGATACTCAGTGCTGCCACCTGTAGATCTCTAGGTCACTCTCCTTTCTTAGTAAATACAGCATCTGGATCATAGTCTTCTCTACCTCAGTCTCTCCTCTTGGACTGACTTGGGCCTGTCACTTCCTCGACTTCCTTCTGTCCTCTCTCTTTCAATCCCAAACAGGAGTGGCTGCTTAGGCATAATTCTTTCAGCCATGACTCAAATGAATTTTTACTCAGGTACCAGATTTTCTAGCTATAGCTCTTGAGGCAGTTATTATCACCGGTATATCTAGCCTCCAGATGTACTGATTCTTAGTGTGCTGTAGTGAACTGTTTGCTGAACATGGATTCAGGAGACCTGGGTTCAAGTTCCCAATTCTTAGAAAAAAATCAAAGGAGGTGGTAAGATTATTGAGTTGAAAATTTTGGCCTAGGAGAATTAGGAGTTAGCTATAATTGCTAATCCTTTCTCAGATATTCTTCTAAATTCCTTATCATGAAAGGTGACTTTTAAAGACATGTTTGATTAAAAAGGAAAAAAAAAAGATTGAATTCAACAAGACTTCAAAGATGGTTGCATTCATTCATAGTAGTATATTAGCATTTAGAACTATAAAGAACCTTAAATAAGATCATTTAGGTTGTACTCTTTGAAATAGACAGCATTTCCACAGTTCTTTGAAGTTTGCCAAGGCCTTCACATTTCATTTTATTTCATTTGACTCTCACAACAGCTCTCTCAGGTGAGTAAGCTTATCATAGTGCCTGGCACATAGAAGGCACTTAATAAATGCTTGTTGATTGCCTTGTTGACTGATTGACTTGACTGTTATTATCTTTCATTTGAAGAAACAGTAGTCTAGAGAGGTTGTAACTTGCCCATGGTCACTTGGCTAATTAGTATCAGAGAGGGGATATCATTCCAGATCTTCCTCCTTGGAAGCCTAGTACTTACTCTATCTCCTAGGTTAATATGACCTGTGCAGATAAGAAAACTGAATCCCAGATAAGTCAAATGGTGATTTGCGCAAGGAGGTAAATAGAAAAGTCAGGTTCTCTGACTCCAAATTCAAGTGTCTTTTCACGATTTGCATGGTGCATCTTGATTTAGTCATTCATTTTTCACTGTGGGAAACTCCTGGTTAGAAACTCCCTCCACCAATGTGGGTCAGCAACTAGTCTGTAGCTTACCATCTTAGAGATTTCTCTGGGGCACTGAAAGGTTTAGTTACTTGCCCATGGTCATATATCAGGTATATGTCAGATGTAAGACTCGAAAACTGAGGTTGCAGCTGTGATACTGGGATTGTCTCAGTTGAATTTTACAACAACTATGTGATATGGATAGCACGTATCAGGAAACTGAGTCTCTCCACTTGAAGGATGAAGAAACTGAAACTCAGAGAAGTTAATTAACTTGACTATAATTACACTGCTAGTAAGGGTCAGAATTAGGTTTTGAATATAGAGCTGCCTGACTTCAGGTCCTGCACTCCATACATTACACAGAAGTGGTCAAAATTTCATAGGCTTATCAGTATGCATGTTTACAAGATTTAGAGTCTGAAGCAACTTTAGAGGGCATTTAGTTCAAACCTTCATTTTATGGTATATGGAACTTGCCCAAGGACACACGTGAAGCAAATAAGTAGCAGCAAAAGTCATGTAGACGTGCATTCTAACCTGGAAAAACTCAGAATGGTTGAATTTACTCAATAAATCAATGAATAACTGAATAAATGAATAAAAAAACCCATTTATTAAGCACTTGCCTTAGCACAAAAGCTTGGGATACAAATACAAAAACCAAAACAATCCTTGCCCTCAAAGAACTTATATTCTGGTGGGGAATCAATTGCACATGCACTGGTGGTAAGGGAGGGGCACTTGGGTCCACAATATTACAGGCATAGTGGGTGAGGCCATAGCAGAGAAGATTGACACACCTAATTCTGAAAGGATAGCAGAGTTGATTCGATCATGATTCATGGTTCCAGAATGTAAGGGGTTAGGGAAAGGGTACCCAAGAAGCCTGTAGAGGAGGAAAGGAAATGAAACAAGGTTGAGGTTTTCTGGAAATAGTGCTCTGAGAGAGGCCATCACCAATTAGTAGAGTGTGGAACCAGGACATAAATTCTTCTAGAGCATGATTTCTGGAAGGAATATAAACAAAAAATCTGTAATAAAATCTATCCTTAAATATAACAATCTATAACAACCTAGGGAGAACAACAGATTAGATAGTTTATGTCCTTTTAGAAAAAGCCCTGTCCAGATTTATAATTTCAACCATGTAGAAAACTTTAGGTGTGAAAATTACATTTGATGAAAAAGAGCAATAACCCTACAGTAATTTACAAATTTAGAGTTTTATAGTCATTGGATCATAGAAATACATTTGAAAAGGACCTCAGGGGTCATTTAATCCAACTCTAGATTTATATTTACAGATGAGGAAACCAAGGCTCAGTGCAGTTAAGTTACTTGCCCGTGGTCAGATAACCACTCTGTTGGAGGTATGAATTGAACACAGTTCTTCCTGATACTAAAGTCAGCTGTTTATCCAATAACATAGTGTTGTCTCTTATAATTTTTGGAAAATCATTAGGGAAATACTCATCTCTTTGATATTGAAATAAGTCTTGTAAAATCTTGTGGCTGTGTTTGACATTTTGTAATGCAGTATAGAGTGTGCAATATGATTATGTGTGTGATTTATTTGTTAGTGGGATATTTACTAAAGGAAGTTCTGCAGTTCTGGAAACTGTCACATCTTGTATTTTGGTACTCCTCCCAACAGCAATTCTTGAGAAGGCTGAGACCATCTTTAGAAGATAAGTACAATAAATTGACCTCCAAATGGAAAGAAGAATTGAAAAAGTGTGTACTGTTTTTACAATGCCTTTAATATCATAACTAAGCCATCATCTAATGGAAATAATGACCTCCGGGACTTATGTTTATCTTGGGTTTAGCCCACTTACAATACATTTAGCCTTTAGCTTTTCTGTGTGCCAAAACCACATCAAAAGGACCACACACAGATTCCTGAGGTCATTATCACTTCGTTGTGATTTTGGAAAAGAAAAGAAAAACCAATTCTGTCTCTTTACATTACTCTTTAAGACCAGAATTCCCACAGGAGTGCTTGAGTGTTTTTTCTTTTCCTTATGTATATTTGTTCACTTTTCTCTCCTTCTAACTCAGGTTACCTGCCTGTCCCACTTTCCTAGCAGTTGGTTTTTGGCATATAAAATGAAGCTAGAAAGCAGTGAAGCTTCTAGTGTACTTCAGTACATTGAAATAAAAATGGCCTAATCCAATATCCTCCTACCAATAATTAACATCTTCTTTAAATGGAGGGGAAAAGATTGTTTATGTTTCATTAAGCTTTGAGACTTGATATGAATTACTAAATTTTTATGTATTTCTGTAGAACCTTTTGCAACTCACACTGTGACCACCTCAGGTTAAGTACTCTTTATATGCGTCACTTCACATTGCTATCACTAATATACTAAATACTGCTTTAAGATTTTCAGTAATGAACATGAGTGCAGAATAAGAACTGAAGGATACTGTAGCAGTGATGGGTAGAAAGACAAGACAGATCTCCATCTTGGCTAGTCTAGGTGATCAATGTTTTGTTTCATATTTCACCCAGAGAGAGCATGTGTGTCCTCAAACACCATATGCTAAAGAATTCATTCAGTCCTGACTCAGGAAAAGATATGCCACCATTCTTCAAAGGCCACCAGGAGTACCTCCTTTCTGAACCAACCAGCACATTCACCTGAATGTCTCTCATAGAGAATGGATCTTTATCCTGCCTAATTTGCAATATTTAATGAGTACACAGCCTGACAGGATGGGATGCAGGCCAGAATGATGTAGAAAGATACTGCCAGTCTCTCATCAGGAGTTATTATAGAATTAAAAAAAAAGTTTTAACACATTTTTAATATATGCATGGCATAAAGGGTTGTACCACTGACTAATATGGTTTAAAACTTGAAGATTGTGTAAATAATATTGTAAATGTTACTAGGGAGAACAGCTTTTTAAAAAAAATAGCAAGAAATGTTTGCTGCCAAGTCATATATTTTAAGATTTCTTGAAATGAAATGATAAACTTAGATTTAGATTTAAAAGTTTAGCTGTTTTTAATCTTTTAGCATCTCTTTCTCTTTAAACCAAAGTCAAAGGAATTCTTTACTAAGCCTTTTCCTCTCTTGTCCTTTCCATTTAAATATTCAGTTCTATTTCAGGCCATACTCTCTAACCTTGAGAGCAAATTTGGAAGTTCTTGCCAGGGAGGGTGGCTAGGGGTATACCCTTGATTGAAGAACAGTACTCCTCTGAGGACAATAGTAGAAAAACCCAAACCAAGACTGACCTCAGGATAAGGAAGAATCAGGTTAGTTAAGATTCTAGTATCAGTATTTTCTTTGTCTGTCTTTGGAAAAGTTTAAAATTCTTAATGAAATGGAGCTCTTTCCCATCAAAGACAGATAATGAGGAATCGAAAATTTTGTTGCCTATAGAGTGAATTTCTGAAGATTAAAACCTCCCCACTGGTAAGAATCTTTCCTGTTGTTCAGAACAGAGAGCAAGCCAACATTTGGTTTTCTGTGAAAGATAAAAATATAGTTTTTGAGAAGGATAATGATTTATAGAGCATGCCAGCCCAAGGATTTGGGTAGGCACAGGGCAAAGGAGAGGACATTCTGGGTAGGAGGAACAACAGAAGAGTACGGAAGTGGTGGAGGTGGCAGTAAATGTGTCCGGCAAGTAGCAATAGTGATTATTTGACTGGAGTTAAGGTCCAAATTGGGGAGTAGTATACAATAAACAAAGCTTGATGAGTAGCATGGGGCCAGATCATTAGCTCTGAGAGTCAAGTAGTAGAGTCTGGACATGATATAGTCTGGCAATTCAGTACTATTATAGATTTTTGACATAATGGAAGTAGTGTTTTGGGAAGAGTAGTAAGGCAACTATGCAGGACAGACAAGGAAGATATCTTAGTTTAATAGGAAAAAAAGTGGATTGGGAGTCAGGAGACTTAGGTTCAAAACCCAGTTCTGCCACTAAAATTGATGTGACTTTGGCCAAGTCATTCCATTTTTCTGAGAATTACCTTCTTTGTCTGCAAAATGAGAGAACTGGACTTATATTCTATACTTTAGGATTACATAGGGGAGTTTGGAAGACCAGTTTTTAAACTATTATGTTATCATAATAGCCTGGAATTTTGCTAAGCAGCAAGTGTTTATTAAATGCCTACCATATATCAGGCACTATACTAGGTACTGAGGATGCAAAGACAAAAGTGAAACTGCCATCAAAGAGCTTACATTCTATAGGGGGCAACAATATTCACAGCACATTCACATATACATATGTATAGAGTAAATATATATAAAATAAATAAAGGATGATTTGGGGGGAAGCACTAGAGAAGAATAGTGGCAGTAGGAATGGAGAGGAAGGGATGAATCTAAAAGATCCTTAAAGGAAGAAATACAAGACTTGATGGCATATTAGATATAGGAGATAAAGAGGGGGTCAATGATTTTCATCCTGGGACACTTGAAGAATGGTGGAGCCATTCATAGAATAATTGGGAAGGGGATGAAAATGACTGGGCAAAATTATAGATAAGATGGCAATTTCAATACTAAAAAATGACTCAGATATAATTTTTCTATGAATGAAATAGAATGAAAAAAGTATTTAAATTTTAGCTGTCAGCAGAGATGTTGAAAAGTTTAATCATAATTAGGAAATACCAGACTGAATATGAATAATGCAATAGAATTGGAACTGGCAAGGGTGTCTCTACCATCCCTGACCAAAGACACTATACTGTTTCTTTTTAAAATTCTGTAAACTTATGATGTCATCATTTTGAGAGAAAAAAGTTTGATGTAATGGATAGAGCTCTCTGTAGACCCAGGAAGACCTGCTGCTGACATATATTGGCTGTATAACCCCAAGCAAGTCACTTAACCTTTTAGTACTCTTGGCAGTTCTCTAAGACTGAATTGAAGGGAAAGTGCCAACCTGCTTTGGTTAGGGAGTTTTCTCATCTGGGATTCCCTATACCAGTGAAATCACAAGTACAATCTCTATTCTTAAAGAATTTTCATTATAATGTTTTAAAACAATACCATGATCAGGATGAACTATTTTATAGAAACAATAGAATATTATACTTCTCTCTGTAACAGGAACTGAAGATCTTGGTGATGAGTAGACCCAGCTAATTAGTGGTATAGTAGAAATGGGAAGGCCTTCTTCCTCCCTATGTCATCTCCTACCCCCAATTTCAAATTACTACCTCCCCTGCCTTTCTGATTATGGGAGAGGGCAGAAAAAAAAGACCCCACAACTGAAGTTAAGACTTAAAATGTAAATTCTCCATTACTGCATGACAGAGGCAGTACTCACAAATTTACACAGAATCCAGAATTTAGGAACTCAAAGGGACTTTAGACTTCATCTCAGGATTGGTATCAGAAAATCTTTTTTGAGAACAAATTTTGATATGATTGGGATGGAGAAATAGAGAAAACATGAGGATACTATAGGAAGAAGGAGTGGTAAAGGTGAATAGAAATGGCAAAACTTCATGAACAAACTTCACCTGCTTTATAATCTTGCCAGAGACCAAGCCTGGAGAATAAATATAGGATCACAAATATATGAGGTCTGCACTAAGAGAATTTTTACTGAACTGTTACTTGCTGATAAACATTTGAGATTCAGCATTGTTACTGCCCTTACCCCCACCTAAGAAGCTAATATTTATAGCAACAGTGGAGGCTGTTACTGAAAAAAATAAATTTGGAAGTCATACAAAGTATTCTGTAAGACTAAAAGTGCTGTTAGCACAATAGCAGTAGGGATGACTATTCTTAAACCTAATAGAAAAATAAAATGTGAAATGACATACTTCTCACTTATTTTATATTTAAAATCTTGGTTAGTAAGACAGTGAATTCAATGGTAAGATTAATTAGCTGAATTCTACACTAGAGAAATGAATCTTGTTTGTTTATCTACAGGCAAGACATGTTGCCAACAGCTGTATTGAGATGTGATGTGATCTTCTCAATGAACAATCTAAGAGCCATTGAATAAGCTAAAATAATAGGATCCCCTTGTTTGTAGTCAGTGTGTTGACAGGGGAACAAAAGCGAACCATGGAGTAAACACAGGGCAGGCTCCTACAAAAGAGAGAATTTAAAAATAATAAAATAGCTAAACAGCGACAACCACAACAGAAAACCAAACCCTCCTCTTTATAGATAGCCCGGGAAGTGCTTTTCTGATTAATTATTAGGTTTTCAAATGGAGTGACTGATCCCTGTTTAATTGTTGAAAACAGCTCCCAACTGGGCCCTTAAAACACCTTGCAAGCCTATCTCATATACATTAGTTTAAGATTCCACAGGAGATGTGAAAATTTCTGATCACTTTATTGGCTTACATTGGGCATCCATTTTTACCCAGAAGTCTCTCTTGAGGCAATTTTCTGATTTTAGGCGTTTAATTTGGAGAATCGGGCAACCATTCCAGATACATCCAAAAGCCCTTTACCAACTTTATTATTTCCTTGATAAATGATGGTTATTGAATAGCTGTTTCAAACAGGGCTGAAATGCAGCTACTCCTAGGGTAGAACACCAGCAGCTGTAGAGAAGTTTCCCAGCAACACCAGACAATGGTGTTAGGGAAAACAAATGTGTTTCTTTTTGTGCCTTATCTGGGAACCTTTGCTTGTTAACTTATCATGGTTATTCAATTTAGATACAGTCTTTTTTTGTTCTCTGCATCTATTTTACCTAGGATCTGAAAGATTTACATGAATACTGGAGCTATTTTATGCTTTTAGATGTAATATGCTTGTCTCTAAAAAAACAGTTAAATCTTTGTCTCCTAATCTATAGTGCTTCTATAATTATTACAGGGTAGGAAGGTTGGTACACAATGGCACATGATTTTTAATTTCCTGAGGGAAATATTTCTCATGATTCCAAGGGGCATCAAGACCTGAGGAAAATCACTAAATTTCCAAATAGCTTATCCATCAATATATTTAATTTTTTTATAACACCTTTATGAACTAGGTAATTAGTACAAAGGTACTATCTGGGAATTGAGTGTCAGTCCCAAGTAAATTAGGCAGTGAAGTAGGGCAGATTTTCTAACTCTAAGAATATTTCTGGCCTACAGGTTAGTGTCCCACTTTATTCATAATGCTGACCTTTATCTTAGATCAACTTCTCCTTCCTCAGTTTCCACCTAAGCTTTTTATTTGCCTTTTCTCATATCACCATGCTCCTGTTCTTTTTGCCCTGGTTCTTACAAGATGATTAAAGGATTCAGCTGTCAATGCCCTAAAATTGGAACTCTAGTGGTAGATGGACATATCACTAGGTCAGGAAAAAGCTTCTGAGACCCATAGTTTTTTGACCTGATTGTCCAGAAGGGGAAGGGATAGGAAGATCACTGCCACTGCAAAATGAGAGACATAATTAGTGGTTCTACTTGAGGCCTCCCTCTTCAGCCTGCTGCAGTCCCATATATCCCTACTTTCTAACTCAAATGCAGTAGTCATACATGCAAGAAAGGAGAGATTAAGAGTTTGGGTTCCCTATAGGGATTGCCTTATCTTTCCACACTCATGCTGTTCGAAGTTCCATTGACTTTGGAGCTTTGCTTGAGTTGCTCAGTTTCAGGTGAAGCCTTGGAATATTTTTCTTGTCTTACTGAGAGTGTCCTAAATTCTCTCCTTTTCAGTTTGTTTCTATTCTTTTTTCTTTAAATAATTTTGTTTTAGTATCCTAAGAAGTCTTGGGAAATCTTAATAAGGGAGAGATGGGAATGGGGTATAAGCAGTCCTGTGATTGGGCCAGACTTGGTAAATCCTTTAGTTGCCTGACCAAATTGACTATAGTTATTGAATCAAAATAGCTTACTAAATTAGAAACAAAACCAGAATTGGATTTCTTCAGAGCCAAAGAGCATTACCCTCCCAGTGTCTTCTACAATAGGGAAAAATAATAACCACTCCTAAAACATAAACCCTGGAGTCCTCTTGAATTTATATTGCCAGTTTTTATTATTCCCATCACTTAACACCTAAGGCCACCTTCTCTTCCCCACACTTCCTTAAATACTTACCAGTCTCCCATGTGGATCCCTGTGCATTCCAGGGATGGGTCTCATTGGCTGAAAACAGCAAAAGCAAAACAACAAAAATGGAAAGGGAGTAAAGGGGGGGGGGAAGTATACACTATAATGTTTTTACTCACCAAGTTTGCATCTTCACATTTACACATTAGTATATATTTGTTTAAGAATCTAATATCCATCAGGGCAGACACATTGAAAGTCTATACATTTTGAATAGTGTCGTCACTGTGAATACTCACTGTAGCTTTTTTTGGGAGGGTGGGGGTTAGGGTTGGGCGGGATAGGTAATTGGGATTAAGTGATTTGCCCAGGGTCATACAACTAGTAAGTGTCTGAGGCTGTGTTTGAACTCAGGTCCTACTGACCTCCAGGGCCAGTGTTCTATCCACAGCACTATCTAGCTGCTCATATTGCAGTTTTAAAAATACATACTTCATGTTTACCACATGAGGGTGGCCAAAGATCTTGGCTTTTCTGGCTTATCCTACTTTTCAATATTCTTTTCCCTCTTTGCTCCACAACTGCATTATGACTTCTTTTCTATTTGACCATTTTCTTATCCTCTACATGAAAGTGAATTTCTATATATAGTACAAACAAGTCTCTCTCTTCTTTCTTTTCAGTTCAGTTCAGTTAAGCTCAATAGACATTTATTCAACAATTTTCTGTGTGGAAGGCACTGTGCTAGAAGCCCATTTCAGGAACAAGGGGACAGTATGTACAAATTGACAAAGATGGTAGAAGTCAGTATGACAATAGGGGACAAAGAAATCCAGTTTGACTGGTGTGAAGAGTACATGAAGGAAAGCAATATAAGAATGGATAGGTAGTCTAGACTGTGTCTATACTATTGAAGGTCTTCAGTGCCAGGGTCAAGAATTTATGCTTTGTTCAGTGCCCACTGAGGCAGCAAGCACTGAAGTTTTTTTTTTTGTGGTTATTGTTGTTGTTTTTTATTAAGGTAGTGACATAATAACAGCCCAATAGCAAGATTGCTCTGGAAGAGGTGTAAAGGATGGATTTGAGAGGCTATTATAATCAAGAAAAAATGAGGCCCTGAACTTAGATAGTTGCAGTGAAGGTGGAAAAGAGAGGATCAATTTGTGTGACGCTGAGGAGACAGAATCAATAAGACCTGACAACTGATTATATTAGGAGGATGAGGGAAAGGAAAGATTCAAAGATGTCTCAGATTATAAATCTGAGTATATGTTGGCGGTGCCATCAAAAGAAATAGAGATGTTAGGGGAAGTAAATGTTTGGAGGGTGGGTACTATGGAAAGAGCTCTTTCTCGCTTTGAAGGCAGAAGACCTGGGTTCAAATCCTGATTCTTCTAAATACATGATGTTGGACAAGTCATTTAATGTCTTTGAGCCCCAGTTGTCTGCAAAATGAATTGATTGGACAAAATGACCCCTAAATTCCCTACTGGCTTGAAATCTATGGTATTAAAATGAATTCACTTTTGAAACTGAGGTCTTAGTGGGCTATCTAGATAGAGGTATTCAGTAGACAGTTGGAAAGATAAGACTAGAACTCTTTGGAGAGATTAGAGGTAGAAATATAGATTTAGGATTCCTCTATATAGAGATGATCATTGAAGTCATGAGATAGGGTGAGAGCAAATCATCAAGGGGGGTAATGTAGAGAGAGAAGAAAAGAAGTTCAAGGACAGAATTTGAAATGATTCTTATTACCTCTGCCTTTTACAATCTTTGCTTGCTCTAAGCTTCAGTTCAGGTGCCACCTTCTATTTATAGTTTTTCTTAAGTTCCTGCCCCCTTTACTCCCAGGTTCTTGGTATTCTCTTCCTCAAATTGCCTTGTGTTAACTTGTCTTTATGAATTGAAACAGTGCTAAATTTGGAGCTCAGGATTTGGGATGAAATCTTTGTTTTGCCACTTACCATGCCTTATGACCCTGGACAAGTCATTTCATCTCACAGTGTGCCTCAGTTTTCTCATCTTTATGTAGGATTCCCCCTGGGGAGAAATTATAGAAGGACCCTTCTTGTTGGCTATGAGAACTTTAATTGGTTGTTGAATTGGAACTTTGTGAATATAAAGGGGCTATCCACACCCCTCAGGCCTCTCCTTCCTCCCAGCCTTAAGGTTCAAGGAGAACTCTCTGAGCTTTGGGCCATCCATGACTGAATGGCCTCCTAGGCAAATCAGTGTCTGGAATGTGACTGCATCCTGTTTGTGTCTCCTTTCTTTCAGTATAGGACCTTGTGAAATCTCAAAAGACATTTGGCATCTTTCCTGTTCCTGGGAGCCCTAGGAGCAGGTTATCAGCTACTGGAGTAGTTGTAATGCCAATAGTGACAGTGGCAGTGACCATGGTAAACCGAAAGGAATTCAGTCATGGAGATAGAGACCACTGATTTGGAGTTGATCAGGCGCTACTCAATGGAAGTGAAATATCAAATAGCTAGTTAATGAGCAGCTCTGTTGTAAATGTCCCAGTCAGCATTGTGTTCTGACCTCTCAGTTAATCATTCTGTCATTCTTTCTACATACGGAGGTCATCGTGGTCTGTAGTGCAGCAGCAGAAGCAGTACCAGCAACACCAGAGGTGGGCCTTGCAGACAGTTGTGCCAGTGGCAGCAGCAGCTTTGGGAACTCTCAGCCCAGAGATGGTAAGGGGGTTGGACAACTGGTCAGAAAGAGATTACTGGGACCCTGAGTTAACACTGGGCTCAGGACCTTGTTGCATTGTGCATATGCAGTTCTGAGTTGCAGTTGCAGGAGCTCTTATGGTTGGTCCCAAGGGAGTAGGGGCCTGGAATCAGTTGCAAGGCAGAGAGGAACACTAGTGCTTTGGGCTGCAAAGGAACAGGGGCCCTGGTCCCAGGTCTAGGACACTGAGGAAAACTAGCGCTTATGGCTATAGGGGAGCAGGGGCCTTTCCTGGGTGAAGACCAGAACACAGACCAGGAGAGCAGTGACCACACTTCTCCCCAGATGACACCATCTTGGAAGCAGTGAATACTTGTACACTCCCAGAACTACCTCTGAAAATAGCAGTGCTAAAAAATCCTGTAGCTTGAAATAGTGCCTCCCCCCCCCAGGTGAGCAAAGCCAAACTTTAATATAAAGTTCACAGTCAAGAAATCAGCTGGCAAAATGAACAAACAACAATTCTATGGTGGCAGGGAGGCCAAGACATAAATTCAGAAAAAGACAACAGTATGAAAACAACTAAAGCAAAGCCTCAAAGAAAAATGCTAATTAGACAAGCCCAACAAGAATTCTAAGAAGAGTTAAAGTTAGAAATAAGAGTGGTAGAGGAATTGGCCTGATGGTAAAAGGGGCACAAAGATTCCCTGAAGAAAAGAATTCCTTAAATAGCAGAACAGGCCAAATTGGGGGGGGGGGAAAGGGTGCAAAAGTTCACTGAAGAAAATACTTCCTTAAAAATTAGATTGGGTAAGTGAAAACTAATGACTCCATGAGACATTAAGAAACAATAAAACAAAGTCAAGAGAATGGAAAAATAAAAGAAAATGTGAAATACCTCATTGGAAAAGCAACTGACCTGGAAAAGATTGAGGACAAATAATTTAAGACTCATTGGACTTCTTGAAAGCCATGATCAAGGGGCACCTAGGTGGCACAGTAGATAGAACTCCGGCCTTGAAGTCAGGAGGACCTGAGTTCAAATCTAGCCTCAGACACTTGACATTTACTAGCTGTGTGACTCTGGGCAAGTCACTTAACCCCAACTGCCTCACCTAAAAGCCATGATCAAAAAAAGAGCCTAGACATCATATTTCAAGAAATTATAAAGGAAAATTGCCCTAATATATTTGATCCACAGGGTAAAATAGAAATTGAAAGAATATACCAGTCAATACCTGAAAGAGATCCCAAAATGAAAACTCCCAAGAATATTGTAGCCAAATTCCAGAGCTCCCAGGTCAAGGAGAAAATATTGCAAGCAGCCAGAAAGAAACAATTCAAATATCATGGAACTATAGTCACAAGAATTAGCAACTTCCATGTGAAAGTAGCAGAGGGCTTAGAATATGATATCCTGGAAGCCAAAGGAGCTAGAATCACAACCAAGAACAACCTACACAGCAAAACTGAGTATAATCCTTCAGTCAAAAAAAAATGGATATTTAATGAAATGGAGAACTTTGAAGTATTCCTGATGAAAAGACCAGCTGAACAGAAAAATTATTATTCAAACACAAGACTCCTCAAGAGAAGCATAAAAAGATAAACATCAGAGAGAAATCATAAGGAACTTAATAAGGTCAAACTGTTTACGTTCCTGTATGGGAAGATGATACATGTAACTTCCAAGAACTTTCTCATTATTAGGGCAATTAGAATCTACATAGGCAGAGGGCATGGGTATGAGTGATTAAAAAAAATGGAGTGAGAAAGAGGGATGCACTGGGAGAAGGGAGAGGAGGAAGAGGGGAATTATTTCACATAAAAGAGGTGCACAAGAAAGAGTTTTTATAGTGGAGGGGGAATTGGGAGTGGGCAGCACTTGAACTTTGCTCTCATTGGAATTGGTTCAAAGAGGGAAGAATATATATACACACTTAGTTGGGTATAGAAATCTAATTTACCCAACAAGGAAGTGGTTGCAGGAGGAGAGGATAAAAAAAAGGGAGGTGATAAAAGGGGTGGTTGGATTAAGGTAGGCAGTAGTCAGAAACAAAACAGACTTTTGAGGATGGATGGAGTAAAAAGAGATAGAGAAGGGTAAGCAGAAGAAAATGGAGGGAAATACACAATAGTCATAACTGTGAATCTGAATGGGATAAACATACCTGTAAAATGGAAGCAGATAGTGGAATGGATTAGAAACCAGAATCCAACAACATATTGTATACAAGAGACACACTTGAAACAGAAAGGCACATACACAGAATTAAAATAAGGGGCTAGAGCAGAATTTATTGTGCTTCAGTTGAAGTGAAAAAAAAAAGCAGGGGCAGCAATTGTGATTTCAGACAAACCAAAAGCATAAAAGACCTAATTAAAAAAAAAAAAGCAATCAGGGAAACTACATTTTGTTAAAAGATACACAATAGATCATGGAGTAATATAAAAAATTTTAGAGCAGATTTCTTTGATAAAGGCCTCATTTCTCAAATATATAGGTAGCTGAGTCAAATGTATAAAAATGAGATCCATTACCCAATTGATAAATGGTCAAAGGATATGAAAAAGTAGCTTTCAGAAGAAATCACAGCTATCTATAGTCATATAAAAATGCTCAGAATCACTATTGATTAGAAAAATAGAAAATTAAAACAACTCTGGTACCATCTCACACCTATCAGAAATGACAGATGCTAAAGGGGATGTGGGAAAATAGGTACACTAATTAACTGTTGGTGGAGTTGTGAACTGGTCCAGCCATTCTGGAGAACAATTCGAAACTGTGCCCAAAGGGCTATAAAACTGTGAATGTCCTTTGGCCCAGCAATACCGCTGTTAGGTTTGTACCCCAAAGAGATCAAAGAAAAAGGAAAATAATCTATATGTACAAAATATTTGTAGCAGCTTTTTTTTTTTGTGATGGCAAAGACTTAGAAATTGAGGGAATGTTCAGCAGTTGGGGAATGGATGAACAAGTTGTGGTATTGTTGGTTGTCTTTCATCTCAAACAGGACCAAAATGACATCCCTATGTTGGGGTCAAAGTACAGTGTTTCCAACTGTCACTGATCAATATGAACTCCGAAGGCTCTACCATAATTTGGAGACAAGTAGTTCATATGAGCATTTGGAGTGGAGCTGTCTCCAAATTTGCACATTTTTTTTCTTTGGAGCTATCACAATTCTGTTTTGCTCACAGAATACAGCACTTTCTTTGATGTGGGCCTGCCATGCTGGGTAGTCCTGTGCCAGTGTCTCCCATGTCTCACTGTTGATTCTAAAGTCCTAAAGAGAGACAATGCCTACTTAATTAACAAGTAAGTAATGATTTAAGCAAGCAAAGTTCTTTTGAGTTTTGCATGGATGATGCATACATAGAATCTAGTGCATTATTATCATCTCTGTTTTGTAGCCTGAATAAAGAGGTGGAAAGTAAATATAGGATTATGGAGCAATACTATTCTTCAGTGGTGGAGAATATATATATTGCAGACCTGTTCTTAGTCCAATTCTTCCTAAGTATTCTTTAGGCATTAACTCTCATGGCACCAATGGGCCATGAAAGACCTAAAATATGTCACTGAAAGTTAAACCATGAGCATATAAAATGTTATACTGCCTACTAGGCTTACATTTTTTCTTCAGTACCTTAAATTCACCTTTCAAAAGAAACTCTTTTGACCTACTAGCAAAAACTGGCCTTGGAATTGACTTTGAAATTGGTACAAAAGTCATGTAATGTACACTCTGAGAGATAATTGAATGAAACTTATTTGAAGGGAAGCAAATAATACCAGAAGATGAAATGATTTGATCTCTGTCATTCATATGTTAAGTCCTGTCTTCAACTTTCCCTCCCCATAACTTCTCCCTAGTGAGAAGTCAAACAGTAAGAATACTCCTAAGAGGTAAAGCAGAGTCTTCATTACCATTGACATTACTCATTTTATGCCTGTTATGCATGTTCTAGAAAGGGAAGTCTCAGTTCATAAATGTTGGAAATGACCTTTCTAAAGAAATGTGAAGGCATCTATTTTGTTGCTAACCTTATTTTATGGCAAAGCTTTGGGAATGGTCTTACTGTATAGTCATGCCTGTGTGTCTGGTTTTCACACAAAAAGGTATGTGAGTCTGGCACTTTCTAAATTCAGCATCAGTGGGGATATTTATTTCTGTCCACGAAGAAAGCAATCTGTTTAGCAACCTGAATCAGAATGTGCACTTGAAGGAAAATGGTTCTACCAAAAAAAAAAGTGTTCTCTGAAGTGGCACACACAGGATTGAGAGTATTTATTGTCAAGTGGGAGTTCCACGTTTGGTAAACTTTGGATTGTACACTTTAGGCTATTCCCGAAACAATAAGTTTTGAGGAAGAAAAGTGACAGCTGTGCCTCCCTTAGGCAATTTGATATGCTGACCGATTCAACAAGCCATGTACTCTCAGCTTGGTTAATCTTTAAGAAAATCCTAAGAGGCTGATTTGAAGATCATAATGGGAAAGTGTTAAGAATAGATGATTTCCTAATTTTTGTTGTGATCTTTGGCATAGCATTGCTGAATATGTTGGGGTATAAATTTTCTATTAGTGGCATAAAAATTAAATCTAACCTTTTATATGCTGGTGGTTTGGATGGGTTTGCCATTTAATTCTTTGTGACACATGAAGACAAAAAGGGTTAACTGAATTTGGAAACTTGAAAAATTCAGATTAAATCTAGCATAATCTTTATCTCACCTTACAGAATATATGAAAAATTAAAATCTCTTTGCCTATGAAAAAGATTATAAAAAGGATGAGAACTAATAACATATAATGTCACAGATTAGATGTAGGTCTTTCATGTAAATTTTGAATCTGATTCTTTCTGAGCATATATTTTTATGGTTTCAAGAGTAATTAGGATACTTTTATTCACATTTAAATTTTTTAGTTAATTAATAAGCTTAACATCATGAAAATTACAATGCACCAGGCTGTCTCCTATAAGAGTGAGCCTAGTTTTCCCTTGTATTTTTCAGTGATGCTCCTTTGCATTGTGGTCTGTACTTGACTTTTCCTGATCAAGATGATGTATGTATACATGAAATGCTTGAAATTGTAACAGTATGCTTAGTGTGATTTATACTTTATGTGCCTCCACTGCTGCAATGATGTAGTCAGTTAACATGATTTTTGGAATATCTGTTGGGTACAGAGCACTGTGTTTAGTCTGGTTGAGGAATGCTTAAAAAATATAAGTATAGCTAGCACTTACTGAGGGAATCTGATGCTCCCAATTTCTCAATCTCACGAGTTTGTCCATCTTGGGATCATCGTTTGATCACCTAGGCAAAGTAAAAAAAAAGAAAAATGGAAGTGGCAACCAGGCTCACCTGGATAAGCACAAACTCTGGAAGTTACATAGAATAGTTGACATTTCTGCCATTTGGGCAAGAGGTATAGCTCCTTCATGTCTTATGGGAAGTCATAGAGATAGGGAATTCCAAGATACATGTTCATGATAGTATGGGGGTGGGGAGAGGAAGGGAGAAGAAAAGGAGAGGGCATGGGAAAAGGGAAGATAGGAGAAGGAAGGGAAGGAGAGAGGAGAGGGAGATAGCTGTTTTTCCTTTTAGACTGAAAGAACCCTTTCCTATCTCCCACTGCCACCATGGAGTGGGGTGATGTATGGAAAGAAAAATGTCTACTAGGTCCTTGCCCTGTATGCTGAGTTAATTTCCCTGAAGCCCTGTCCCATGTACATTAGGCTAGTTTTTCCTTAAAAGGTAATGATTCCATACCCTAGACTTAATTGGCCTAGGGGACCAAGGCTAGAACCTCTGATGGAGCTTCTTAGTAGCCTTAGTACAAAAGTCAGTGCATGAGAAGTTAGAAGGTCCTCTCTGACACACCCCTGGTGTACCATCATTGCAAATGCAAAGGTGGAGAGGCTACATCCAAATGAATCAACACTATTTCCTTGCTGAATATCCTTTTTATGCTAAATAATCTTTTTATTGACTGTTAGGTAGTATATGAGTATCTTATTTCATTCCCACCCCAAACTTAAGCTATCAGGCCTGATTCAGGCATGGCTTATAGTAGGAACCAAGAGGCCACCCAAGATTTGCTGCATTATCCCAAAACATCAACTCCTTAAGCAATGAGTTGGAACAGACATGGCCACTAGGAAGTGGCTCAAGATCCCGCATATCAGTCAACTTTTAAGCATGTAAGTACCTGGAATCATGCTAAGTGCTTGGTAAACAAAGGCAAAAACAATCCCTGCCCTCAAGGAGCTCACATTCTAATAGAGGAGACAATATATAAATAACTAGCTACATATGTAATATCAGAAATTAAGGCACTAACAGGGGGAATGAGGAAGGGCTCCTACAGAAGGCAAAATTTGGGTTGAGTCTTGAAGGAAACCAGAGAATCTAAGAAGCTGAAATTAGGAGGGAGAGTATTTCAGATATCAGGAACAATTGGGCAAAGGCAAAGAGATGGGAGAAGGAATGTTTTATATGAGGAATAGCAAGTAGGCCCATGTAGCTGGATCAGAGACTCCCTGGAGGGGAGTAAAGTGTCAGAAGCCTGGAAAAGTAGGAAAGAGCCAGGTTATAAAGAATTGTAAATGTCAAAAAGAAACCTTTATATTTAATTCTGGAAGTGACAGGGAGCCACTGGAGTTTATTGAGTAAGAGAGAGGGGTTGACATAGGCAAATCTACAGCAGCTGAGTGGAAGATGGCTTGGAGAAAACCCCATTAAAACAACTATTGCAGTAGTCCAAGTCAGAGGTCATAAGGCCACAGGGAGTAGCTGTGTGAGTAGAAAGAAGGATGGAAGAGTAGAGAATGAGATAATAATTGTAAAGAACTTAGCACAGTGCCTGGCACATAGTAAGTGCTACATAAATGTTAGCTATTATTATGTTGTGAAAGTAGAGGCAACAAGATTTGTTAACAGATTGGATAAGTGGGCCAAGCATGAGTGAAGAGTCAAAAATGGCACCAAGATTGTTAGAATAGGTGACTAGGAAGGTGGTGGTACCCTCTATAGCAGCAGCGGGAAACCAGCAGCCTCATGGACATATGTGGCCCTCTCAGTCCTCAAGTGTGGCTCTTTGACCGAATCCAAACTTCACAGAACAAATCCCCTTAATGAAAGGACTTGTTCTATAAAACTTGGACTCAGCCAAAAAGCCTCACCCAAGGACCCAGAAGGCTACAACTGGCCTCAAGGCCGAAGGTTCGCCACCCCTGCTCTAATAGTAATAGGGACGTTCACAAGAGGGAATAGTTTGGGTTAAGAGACAGTGAGTTCTGTTTGCACATGTTGTATTTGGGATGCTTATTGGCCATCCAGTTTCATATGTTCAAAAAGTTCAAAAGTAGCTGGTGATTTGAGATTATTGTTCAGACCATCGTGTTGCTGCCCCCATTACACACAGAAAAGTGAGACACTAAAGAGAGAAATAGAGTGGAAGTGGAGGCTGGAGTGGAATATTAAAAAAAATTTTACTAATGAGTTCAGATTTGCTGTTATACTGGATGTTCACTGTTTAATTTTTGTGGAATCCAAAGGAACTCCAGAAATCTTGCAAGTAAAATAGGTTGGTGAGACACCAGGAAGTAGTGGGTCCTGCCATGCTACAAAAGTTTCTAAAATTCCTTATTTTCTTTCTTTCTACTCTTGAGAAGGATGTTGTGTCATTGAAAGGGTAAAGGATTGTATATATAAATTGTATATATAAAGTATTGTATATATAAATTAAAGGAGGGACAAAGGAACTGGAATCACAGAAGCAAGTTAGCAAGTTGTTGCCAAAATCCAGGTAAAACATAATAAATGCCTGAACTAAGAGGGTGGCAGTGAGAATGCATTGAGAACTCAGCAACCAAATTAGATTTTTAAAAGATGTGAAGAAGATAGAAGCAAAGGCAGGTAGTGTAGGAAGAGAACAAAAGAATGGCATTTTCTTATAAGAATAATGTCAGGAGAACTAAAGCAAATTGGACAAAAGCTCTGGAGGAGCCAAGGTTGTTGAAATAATTAAGAAGGTCTTTTTAGCTGTGTTGGGAACAAGGGGAAGAATGAAGAAGGAATCGAAGTACTGCTTGAATTGAATGGGATAATGATGATGGAACTGATGAGAAGGTATAACTTCTCAACTCCTATTTTATTCCCCCCCCTTTTTTTTTTTTTTTTACCGAGGAGAGTAATCTTTGAATTGAGAAGGATAGAAGAAGAATGGATAGATAACTCAAGGAAAAACCAAAGATAAGTAGGTTAAGAGAAGACTTGGTTGTCTTCAATGAGTTCAGATCATCAGATTAGAGGAAACTATATTCCAAAATATTGCAAGAGCAAACTTGATTGCTAAGTTTGTCAGTAATATTAAAAAAATCATCAGGAACATGGCAGTTATCATAGGAATAGAGTCAAATGTTGTTCCAATTTTCAAAAAAGGAAATAGTGGACTCTTGATATTCTTTGACTGCTGGAAAAATTTTACAGCATATGATTAAAAGATTGATTTGTAAGCATTTATAAAGGGGGGAAGTAGGAGTGGTTGATGGCAGCATATCTTTATAAAGTACAGGGTATGACAGATTAAACTTATTACATTTTTGGATGAGGGTTATAAGACTTGTAAAACAGGAAATTATTAAATATATAGTAAATTTTGGCAAATCATTTAAGAAATTCCTTCATTCTATGAACCTAGTTAACATGGAATGTTGTCCATTGGGCTAGAATGGTTGATTAATTGAAAAGTAACTATTAATAGAGTGATGTCAATTTGGAGGAGATCTCTAGTGGAATTTCCCGGGGATCTTTCCTTGGCCTCTGCTGGTCAACATTTTAATCAATGACTTCAGTGAAGATATAGGTGGAATTCTTATGAAATTTGTAGGTGATTTGTCAGAGATGTCATAGAGAGGATTTCTTTTTCATATATGGTATGGACTATTAGAGGTGTTCATACTAGTGGACCAGGCACTGCAAGTGGATGAACCAGATTAAAATGTAATTGGGAAAGATTTAACAAAATAAATAAAAATTCAGGAAAGCACATATGATGTTAATTTGTGATTTTCTAAGTCAAAATGTGGCCCACAGGGATCTATTTCTGGTTGAGTTTGACACCAATAGACTATGTGACTTCTGGGGCCCATTTGAACATATTCTCCTATTCAGTGGAGAGACGGATGATGTTTTCCCCATTATACAGTTGAGGAAACTGAGGCAGACAGAAGTTAAGTGACTTGCCCAGGGTCATATAGTAAGTGCCTGAGGTTAGATTTGAATTCAAGTCTTAGTAACTCCAGGCCCAGTACTTTATCTACTATGCTACCTAATTGCTTTTAGGGAGGAAAATGAGCATGGGTATTTGAGACAATGGAGATATCATGGATAGAGAAAGATGTCAAAAAGGGGAATGGGACTGGGGAAGAAGATAATGAGCTTGGGACAGAAATGAAATGCTAGATGTTTAGGTGGATAGATTAGTTAACATAGTCTTGTAGCTCACTTAAGGTTTTATAGAAGGTAAGGATATCCTTATCCATTTTCATACTTTGCTTAATGAGCTGGTAAATAGATTCCATCATAGCATTTTCTTGGGCTAATCAAAAAAGATGGTTTCATTACTTTTGCTTTTCTTTAAATGAGATATCCATAGATAGTTTCATCCTTATAAGCTCTTTTGGGTTCTCAAATGAAATAATTTACATTGGGTTTCTAATTTATTTGGTGAAAATCCTGTGAAAGTATATTTTTAATATCATCTTTGGCAGCTGTGATTTCCCCCCCCCCCACATTTGAAATCAAAGTAGAAGAAAGCTCTTGTGACTCCTGGCTTCAGAGAGCTGGAGCATAATTCCATATAAGCCAACATTTCTGTAAGATTAATTAGTCTCTCTGACTAGAAATTATTTGCATGGAAGTAAATATCCTATACCTTGTTCAAAGCTGATATCTGTTATCAATTTTGAAGGATTAGTATCAAAGAAAAAATATTTTTTGTAATAAAATTGAGTAGAGATCCCAAGATTATAGTGATCACATTTCTCCTAGGTTATGCCAAAGTTATATTAAATAGTTTTTTCTTCTAATTCTGCACCATGGATACTGCTGGAGGCATTGTTCAACATAACATTAACTACTGTTTTACTACTACCAAATGTTCTAGATGCATCCAGATACTCTGTAATTAACACCCCTGTGGTACTATACAATGGACCCTGTTCACCACTGAGTTGAGTGCAGAGTGGTTGGAATGGCAGCTGAACAACAGCACAAGCTAAGTGAAGGCCTGATTGTGGCTGGAAAACCTAATACCTTTCAACATAATGTGACTTCCTTGTTGGACACCTTCACAAAAAGCAGAAAATTCTGTTTGTGAAATAAATGGAGGAATATTCACCTGGAGAAGTACAAAGTGGGAAACATCCGGAGTTAAAAGGGACTGTGAAAGAATTGGTGCCTGGGAATTAGTTGTACTAGCTGGAGAGAAATTTGGGATGAATATAGGGAGGAGGAGAGCTGCACCTTTCCCTCTCTTCTTCTCCTCTCCTTTCCTCTCCCAAAGCATGAAAAAATGCTGAAAAATGTCAAAGCCAGGTTGAAGACTCTTGGACACCGTAGATACCGAGCTAATAGTAATTAGCTATCCATCCTATTCCTTCACTTTACAGACGAGAAAGTCAAAATGATGAGAAGTTAAATGACTTGACCAATTTCACACAGGTAGAAAGTAGGAGAGGCAGTATTTTAAACCATATCCTTTGAATCCATATCTAGGACTCTGTATCACTACACCACTCTGCCTGTTAGTCAACTGGGCAGCTAAGACTTTGGATAAAAGGGATGAAGAAACAAGCAATACTTGGATATCAGGACTATGGATTATCTGCACACAAAGCTCAAGTAAATTGTTGTTCGTTCATTTTTCAGTTGTGCTTACTCTTTGTGACCTCTTTTGGGGTTTTCTTGGCAAAAATGCTGGAGTGATTTGCCATTTACTTCTTCAGCTCATTTTACAGATGAGGAAACTGAAGCAAACAGGGTTAAGTGGCTTGCCTAGGGTCACCCAGCTACTGAGTATCTGAGGCCAGATTTGAACTCAGAAAGATGAGTTTTTGTGACTTTAGGCCTGGCATTCTATCCACTGCACTACCTAGACAAGATCACACAGTTTGTAGCAAACCTGGTATGAAAACCAGACTTCCTGGTTCTCAGGCATGTAATCTTTCATTGGAGATATTATGAGCTCAATGACAGTGGCTGGGTCTTGGCTCCTGCTTGAATATATTTGGATGTCCTTCCTTCTGTCCTCAGCTCTTTGGGTTAGCTTGCTTTCTGACCTAATAGTTCTGGTGTCAGGGTGGCTGAATCCAACCCCTGGCTACTAGTCTCCTGGTGACTGGGTTTATCTGAGCTATCTTTTCATCTCAGTCACTCGTATTACATCTAGTCCCCTTGTGTTCTGTTTCAGTGTTACTGGTTCCTTCTGAAAGCCTGCATGCTGTCTCCTGTCCCCATGGATGAATTGCAAGATGTGCAGCTCACAGAGATCAAACTGCTTCTTGGTTGAATCACTTTAAAATAGGAAGTGAGCTTTGTTGAAGCTTCCCAAAGCCTGCAACCAAATGAACTCCTTTTCATGAGCATTGTGATGATCAGATGAAAAACTAGTCTAGGTGGGAGGAAAACTTAGTGGTCAGTGTTTGCAGCTCTTCAGGTTGCAGAGGGAGGAGAAAATAAAGTGAAATAAGATAGGATCCTAAAAAAATAGTGCATCATTCCTTCAGTTTCCTTTTAACGATGAGTTGGCAGGTACTCTTTCTATCAAAGGTTACCAGCAAGATATCAATTAATTAATTGTAATCTAGTTCCCCTCTAGTCATTCCTCATTCTTTTGATACAGTTGGTCAGTTTTCTCCTTCTTTGATTTTTTTTTTTTGACCTTGATCTCTTCTGGTTCTCCATCCTGTCCAATTGCATTTTCTCAGTCAGTTTTGCTGGCTCTTCATGGACTTCCTGCTCCATGACAGTAAGTTTCCCCAAAATTTCTGTCCTGAGGCCCCTTCCTTCTCTGTTGAAGACCTCCTATGGGTTCCATTTTCTTGTCTCTGCAGATAACTCACAAATCTGGATATCCACCTCTAATCTTTCTAAAATATGAGTCCCTCATCACCAACTGCTGCTGAATAGCTCTGCTTGAATGTCCCATTGCCATCTCAAATTCACCATATCTCATCATGTTTATCTTTGAACCTGTCAGTTATCTAAACTTCCCTATTTCTGTTTGGCGGTCACCATTTCCTGACTCATGCTCCATAGATGATGGCAAATGGTCAGAAGAGGCTGGGAAAAATCTCACATTCTCATAGTTAGTAGGGGACACTCACTGTTTTATGAGGAAACTCATTACACTATATTAGATAGTTCTAAGTATTAAAGTTTTAATATTTTTTATTCCCCCCGCTTTTTTCAATTAACAAGCACTTATTTTTAACTAGCACTTAGCATAGTGCCTGGCATGTAGTAGGCACTATATAAATGTTGTTATTATTATTTTTCTTTCCCTTCTCTTCCCCCTACTGGAAAAAAGAAAAACAAAATCCTTGTAATAAATATGCATAGTCCAGCAAAACAAATCCATATATTGACTATGTCTAAAAATGTGTCTCATTCTGCATCTTGAAAACGTTAACCCTCTTGGGAGGTAGGTAGCATGCTTCATCATCGGTTATCTGGAGTCATGGATGGTCATAACAAGTCTTTCAAGATATTTGTACCATGTTCTATGCTAAGTGCTTGGGATACAAAGCAAAGCAAAAAACAGTCCTTGCTTTCAAGAAGCTTGCAGTATAATCAGGAGACATCACCCAAACAGTATGCACACACACACACACACATATACACATATATGTATCAGGTGGGAGATAATTTCAGAGGGAAGACAGTAACACTAAAAAGAACCTGAGAAGGCTTCTTGAAGAAAATGGGACTTCAGCTGATTCTTGAAGGAAGCCAAGAAAGCCATAAGGCAAAGATAAGGAAGGAGAGCACTATAGATATGGGAGATAGTGAAAATGCCCAGCACTGGGAGGTGGAGTGTTGGCAAAATGTTGAATAGAGTCTCTAGGGCACATCACTAGAGATTTGCCTTAAGATTGATACAGATTTATTAATTACCAGTTGTTGAGTCCACCCATTCAGATAATCCTGAATCTAACTACCAGTACTATTTACATGGGCCATATCTATCTTGTCCATGTGAATATTGTGAGAGACTTTGCCAGATGCCTTGTGCCTCCAAGTTTTGCTTATACATGTCATTTTCCTTATCTGCTACTGTAATAACCTTGTCAGAAGAGGAAATGAGGTCACTCTGCATGAGTTATTTTAATGAACCTATGATCTTAATGATCTCTACTTCCCTTTCTAACTGTTCACAAAATACTCCTTTAATACCAAATTATTGAAGTCAAAGTCACTGGTCTTAAATGTTATTTAAAATTTCAATTTATACACACCCAGAAAAAAAGGATTGTGTATGTATGAGGGGTGGTGACCAAATTCGTGATATACTTTGTGTCCTCAGCGAAAGCAAATTCAAATACTACCACCCATTGAATAAATACCCAGATTTTATAGTTGCCCAGGAAGCATTCTTTAAGGTTATACTAACAAGGCCACCAACACCTGGGTACTTTATTTTCCTTTTTGAATACTTGAGCACTATCCTTTTTTGGTACTTTATGGTTGTACATCACCTCTGGTAGCACAGTGGATAAAGTGCTAGGCCTGAAGTCAGGAAGATTCATCTTCCTGAGTTCAAATCTGGCCTCAGACACTGCCTGGCTGTGTGACCCTGGGCAAGTCACTTCACCCTGTTTACCTCAGTTTTCTTGTCTGTAAAATGAGGTGGAGAAGGAAATGGCAAAGCACTCTAATATCTTTGCCAGGAAAACCCCAAATAAGGTCATGAAGAGTTGGACATGACTGAAAAATGACTGTCCAACGCTTATCTCCATAACTACGTATTACTTTCTATGAACCTCACAATAATCCAGTGTATTGCAAGTATTTCTTTCCAGTTTTATAGATAAGGAAACAGAATAAGAGAGGCTAATTGGTTTGCCTAAGATCATATAGCTAGTCAGTCCCTGAGCTAAGATTCAAACTCGGATCTTCTGTTTCCAAATCTAAGTGCTCTTTACACTACATTATACTCAGCCTTCATATGGACAGGGAAAAAAATGACTTCTTTTTTAAGCTTCTTGACCCTGATGAGATCCTTTAGTGATGATCAGGAGCTGGAACTGTTGAGTTTCAGATATAGATTGGAGAGCTTCCTTCCTAACTTCAGTAAAATAGCTCAGAGTTTGGCTCTCACTTTTAAATACTACGCAGATGGCACTGAACCCCAGCCAAACTGGCGGCAACTTGATTCCCTCTGGTGAGTGCTGGTGGGGTGTCTACAGGATGGCATTCACTTCTCATCTCTCTCTCTCTCTCTCTCTCTCTCTCATTCTCTTTCTCCTTAGATTCAGGGCCTTTTCTCTAAAAGCATGTCCCACATAATAAAATCATTGGTTTCCTACCTGAACATCTACTTCTATTAACTATCTCATCTTTTAGAAGATTTCATTTCAGTGCTAGTTCAATGGTTTTTTTTTCTTTTCTTTTGTGATTCCCCACTGATAAGAGAGAAAATGTATGGAAAGGGAGATCTAAGGAGCTTCCCATGGGTTTAGAGCAGGGAGAAGAAAGGACACTCAGTGCCAGTTGTGAAAGAAGCTCATAAATGCTGATAGGGACGTTAACAAGTTTCACTAAATTTGGAACTTGTTTTCATGAACTAAAAAAAAAAAAACTTCATAGAGTGGACACAAACCAAATTTTTAAGAAGGAACTTTTTTTTGGGTTTGATTTATTGTTACTGTTTCTTATTTTGTTAGATACCCATTTGGTACGGATAAAATTTGCAAACCCAGTGAAATGTTAATTACAATAAATACAAATGACCCATACAGAGACACTATGCCAAGGAAGTGAGAGTAAAAATTCCTGTGCATGTGTCTGTTAAGTCATTTGGGCTTTATATTCACAATGTAAATATAATGGAGGGCTATAGAAGTGTTGTAATTTCCTTGAGTTCTCAATCATGCCCTGTCTTTAATCTTTACATGGTACCTACAAATGTGCCCAGGTCTCCCCCTATCCTGTGCAAAAAGGACATATTGGCATATGTGCCCAGTTCTCTGGGCATGCCTGAGTTGCCCCAAGTCCTTTTTTTTTTTTTTTAAAAAAAAAGGGACATATTAGAATAGATAAAAGATAAGACAAGTTGTCCTATATGTCCCTTTCCTTTCAGGGTCAAATCTTTTGCCTTCGTTGTCTCAACTTCCTCACTTCCCATTCATTTCTTAATCCATCCCAGTCTGGCTTCTGACTCCATGACTCATCTAAAACTTCTCTCTCCAAAGTTGCCAATGATCTATCTCTTTATTGTTAAATCCAATGGCCTTTTCTCAGCCTTCTTTCCCCTTGGTCTTTCTAACAATCTTAATTCTTCCCTACTTTACTTTCATTTATGCTCCCCATAGTTCCTGTTCCAAAGGTATTCTTTCCTCAAGCTACCTATACCACATTCCAGCTCCTTTCCTTTCAGCATTCCTTGACTTCTATTTAGTGATGGAATATCCTTAGGGATGCTGTTCTGACTGCTTTTTTTCCCCCAGCCTCCTTTGCTAAATCACCACCCATTTACTGCCTTCTAACTGGAAGTGTTCTCTTATCTCTCTATGCTTTTTCTTAGAGATCTCAGTTGCCATGTGTTCAGTTATTTTCTTTATGAAGATAACTCTCAGGTCAAGATATATGGAATTAATCTCTTTCCTGACTTGCAGTGCTACAGTACTAACTGCCTACTGTGCATTTGCACCTAGATGTCCCATAGTCATCTCAAACTCAATGGCCAAATGTCCAAAATGGATTTTTCCCTCAAACCCATACCTCTTCATAACTTCCCTCTCTCTATTAAAGGTACTGCCGTACTTCCAGTCTCCTAGTTGCTAACCTTAAATTCATACTGAACTCTTCATTCACCCTCATCCCTTATATAAAATCAGTTATTATGAATTCTTTCTCCACAACTTCTCTACCTTTTTGCTGACCCTAATCCTAATTCCTCTCCATTCGTAAGTCCACTGCCCTTATTCAGGTCCTTATTGCATCTCACCAAACTATTGTAGTAACCGCCTAATTGCTCTCCCCATCCCAAACCTCTCTTATTTAACAAAAAGTTGCCAAATTGATATTCCTAAAACACCAACCTGATCATATCATTGCCCTGTTCAGAAAGCTCCAGTGACTCCCTATGGCTTTTTGGGGGAAAAAAATGCAAACTCCGGTTTACTTGGCATCTTACAGTCTTTTCTTCTCTGGCTCCAGCCTACCTTGCAAGGCATATTACACATCACTTCCTTCTTTATATTCTGCTTTTCAGCCCAGCTGGTCTATTTGCTGTTTCTTACACACTTACATATAACATCCCACCTCCCGTCTCTGTGCCTTGTATTCCTACTCACCTTAGTTCAGTTAAAACTTAGTTTAAAGATCACTTCTATGCAAGGCTTTTCCTGATTCCCAAAGTTGTTAATACCCCCCTGAAAAAGGAAAGTTAACATAATTTGGATGAGAAAAAAGAAGACTTAGAAAGATGGATTGATTGCTGTCTTCAAGTGTTTTATAAATAGTGTTTTATAAAGAAAATGATGATCAGTTATTTCTATATCCATGAGCACATTTTAGCTTTTTAATGAAATTTTAAAGTAACAGTTTTGATTAAATATAACAAAGAAATATCAAGGTGATATACTTTTGTGGACACTTTATGCGTGTATATAATTTATTAATATTTTTATTTACATATGCACATATTCTGCCCCCCCCCCAGTAGAATATAAACTCCTTAAGGACAGGTACTTTTTCAGTTTTGTCTCTATATTTCCAGCGCACAACACAGTGCCTTATGTTTAGGAGGTGCTAAATGAATTCTTGTTGAATGGATTATCTATGGAGTGTTGAACTTGGAATCAGGAAGATCTGAATTAATATTCTATTTATGAGCTGTGTGACTCTAGGCAAGTTACTTAAAATCTCTGAACTGCTGTTCCCTCATATGTAAAATGAGGGGTTGGATTAGATGGCCTCTAAAATCTCTTCTAAATGTAAATCTTTGATCTTCAGTCCTACATTGGTCTTTCATTCTCTGGACAATTGGGTAGTCCTCTAAGGCACTGTCCTAATGTAGGAGTATCTAAGCTACACCTAGCAATTTTTTTACCTCAAGTGCAAGGCACAAATGCAGGGATAGGAGTTGAAGAAGAGAGGAAGCATGTTCTGGAACACCATGAGGACACTGATAGGGAGGCTGCAGGGTAGCAGTATAAGACAGGATAAAGGAAAGCTTACTTGGCTTCCTCTAGGCCAGGGCTTCCCAAACCTTTTCTGTACTAGTACCCCTTGGCTTTCAGAAGAAAGGAAGGCAACAAGCAATTATGAAGTACTTACTGTGTACCAGATGTATGCTTTATGTATTGCTGTGTGTTTTACAAATGTCCCATTTTATCCTCACAACCACCCTAGAAGATGTACTGTTATTCTCATTTTACAGTTGAAGAAACTGAGGCAGACAGAGGTTAAGTAACTTGCCCAGAGCCACATAGCTAGTAAATGTCTGAGGATGAATTTGGCCTCAGGTTTTCTTGACTCCAGGTCCAGTGTTCTATCCACTGTACCACCTTAGAAGTCAGTGAACCTTCCTATGCCCCCTATGCAATATGAAGGGCAATAAATTCTAGAGTTTATCATGCATATGCATACAAAAACAAAAGAAAAAGATGAATTAATTTTCATAAAGAGAACTTTATTTGATATGCAACATTTTTTATTATTATGAAGTTGTTGCTTCTCAAATCCGCAACATTTTCCACTTGCAGTACTACTTTTTGCAATATTTCAATAGCATAACATAATTATTTGACAAATATTTCCTAAACTCCCTTGACAAATTTCTTGTATGCTTGGGGAAATATCTCTGTCTGGTTGGTAATGCCTGTTCTATGCTAAGAGAGAATAATATATTCTCTCCTTCCTACAATAAGGGAGAATAAGGGAGAGCTTCCCATTTTGACACATTATTTTTTCTAACTATGTGTCTCTATTGTTAAAGGACTAAAAATTTTGGCATCCTTTAAACTTTGGAATCCTGGGGGAAAAGCCCCAGACTCCCTACCCTAGTTATTGCTCTTAGATTCATAGATTATTATGGCTATTCTGGGCTCTGAGATAATCATATTTTCCACTTCCTTTTTTCATTTTAAAATTCTCTTCTTAAAGATCTTCGTAATTGTGCCCAGTGGTTCATACTACTATTCTATGACCTTGATATTTCTTTGTTTTACATGACCAAAATCTTAACTTTTAAAATCTCATTTAAATTTCAATATTTTTTCTGTCTTCCATGGATGAAGAAAACACAAGTATTAAGTACTTTCTTTATACATTTGAATACAATAATCAATCTATCCTTTCCACCTTCTTTTTTCCAGTCTAAATTATGGTAACCTTTATTCATTGAATCTACATTCAAACATTTTGAGAGGCAAATACAGCATATATGTGTGGAAGAGTGACACACAGTCCATTTTCCTTGAACATTTTGCAACTTAGTCAAAAGAATAAGACCCCAACACAAATACTACTACTGCTATTTCTGTTATTACTACTACCACTACCCCAGCAGCATTGATATAACAGATGTTAATCTGCTATATGCCAGGCACTGTGCTAAGCAGTTTACAAATACTTCATTCTATCCTGAGAGTTGAGTGGCATTGTTATTCCTATTTTATAGATGAAGAAACTGAGACTGACAAAGGTTAAGTGAATTGCCCGGGGCCATGGAGCTGGTATCTGAGGCTGGCTTTGAACTGGGGTCTTTCTGCTTCCAGGCCCAGTAATCTAATCCACTGTACCTCCTAGCTGCCTGCAATGGCTATGATACCTGGAAATACATGGTAAATGCATTAAATAGCTTCAAAACAAAGAGCCTGCTGTTCTTGGGGTAGATTGTTACCAATTGCTGTGATCAGAGAAGTCTCCCTGGCAAGGTAGCATTTGATTCGGGCTCCAAGAGATAATAGGATTCAACAGCTGAGGAGATGGCATTCTAGGCAATGAGCAAAAGGACTGAGATATGAAAGTAGTGAGTGCATACCTGGGGAATGTGACCTGTTCAGGTGGCGACCATAAGCCCTTTATCTTCGAAGGCAGTGTGGAAAGAGTGATGAACTTGTCCTTAGGAAACCTGGGTTCATATTCCTGTTTCTGACATTTACTAAGCTGTTACTGTGGGCACAGCAGTTAGTTTCTCTGAACCTTAGTTTCCTTGTCTATAAAATGGGAATAATCAGACTTGCCTTACTTACCTGAAAGGATTGTTTTGAGGAAAGTACTTTATAAATGTTAAAGTGGTATTTCAAGTTATTATTTTTGTTGTTATTTTCCCCCCTTTTTCCAGTTTATACTCATCTTTTTAAAAAGTGTAGTGTGTAGTAACAGGGACCAGAAAATCAAATTATTCTCTTTTGAAAGGATGAGATATTGATCAAACAAACTCCACTCCAATATGTCAAGTAAAACACAAATTAAGTTCCTCTGTATATTTATTTGACTCCATATATAAAATGATATTTTATATAATTGTCCATGCAATATTTGTAATATTAACTGAAATTTACCACCCAAGTCCTTAGAAGCATTAGGATAGATTTAAAAGCTATTGAAATGTCCAAAGCAATGCAAGAAAACTTTGTAGTTGTATTTGTTAAACAGATACATAATAATTAAAATGAGGTACATATTAAATGAGCAAATCATTCAATTTCAATCAAAATCAGTCTTTCAATCTCATTGTTCTTATTAGGAATCTATACAGAGTGTAAGCTGAAGTGTAAGCTGTATTGTTAGGAGGTCTTGTTTAGAATTCTCACTACTTTACAAGGAGATCAGTTTAGAATTCCTGGAAGTATTTCATAAGGAAGACTTTTCTTTTGACCTTTGCAGTTTTGAGAATTATCTGGCAAAATATAACCATTTACAATTACAGCATCATTAACTAAGGTAAAGTAAAGAAAAGGAAATTCTTTTGGTATAGAACTTTTAACTAAATTAACACCATTTTTAGTTGTTTGTTGCTTTTTATCCTCTTTCTGGAACTCAAAAGCCAAATCTTGGCCTGTGGCTTGACTCTAGTTTTCATGGAAAAATTTCCAAGGTTGAATTTTCTGCAAATGACACCTAACATTACCTGGATCTAATTCATGCTGTTCATTTTACTGGTAACCA
Source organism: Phascolarctos cinereus (assembly GCF_003287225.1). Taxonomy (NCBI): domain Eukaryota; kingdom Metazoa; phylum Chordata; class Mammalia; order Diprotodontia; family Phascolarctidae; genus Phascolarctos; species Phascolarctos cinereus. The sequence goes on along the minus strand of NW_027555514.1, from coordinate 174,894,768 downwards.
AGGGAGAGATTCCGTGGAAGTTATTACCCCTCTGTTACACAATAATTCAGTAAGACTGGAAAATCTGTTATTTAGGAGATAATTTTAGTTTGCCGCTGAGGTTACAAGGCAATAAATGACTCTTTTCAGGATCCTTAGAGTTTACCCAGCACATTTATGGGGCTGTTTGTTGCCCTGTGTACTTATGTGTAAGTTAAATTATCACTGGTGTATCAAATTTACCTTAAAAATGTTTTTATATCTTTAAGTTTTTCCTTTTTCTTTTGCTAGAGCTCTAGCTACATCTTTAGCTCTATTTCTATCTTTCTCTCCTTCTGTTCTTCCTCTATCCCTCTTCCCTCCCCACTTGCTTTCAGCTGCTGCCTCTAAAGAAGGTGGTTCAATTCTTTGTTTTTTTCCCCACACTAGGAAAGAAAAAAAAAGCACCACATATTGATAAAACATTTTTGGATATTACTATTTTTTATCAATTATTTAACTTTCATTGGTTAAATCAGAGACTGGAAATATTGGTTTGGTTCAGCTTTATTTCAGAGAAAAATCCAATGTGTTAGTTGAAAAGGTTTACAAAATACTAAAGTATATATACTTCTTTGCCACTTAGTGCCATTTAGTACACTAGGTATTTTTATTTGGGGAGGGAAGGGAGATGGACAATCAGGCCTTAATATCCATTTGAAAAATTTAGCAATTTAAACCTGAAATGGATTTCAGACATTTCAAGGATAATAAAGAACAAAGAAGATAAAATGTTATTTAATAATTATGAGATAATAAAAGATAGACTTCAATTCAGATGAAGAAAAATGCATTGTTTTGAGAGTAAAAAGATTTCATTTTCTTTTTTTTGCTCTTATTACTTTGATTCTTTTTATCATGATATCAATTTATTTCTCCTTCTGTTATTGATTCTCTATCCCCCGTTATTCATATGCTGCTTGAGGACAGGCACTTTTTTCTCCCCTCCTATCCCCAATGCTTAGTACATAATAAGCACTTATTAAATACATTGACTGACTGTCATTTGTTTAGTACGCTTCATATATCTATATGTTTTTCATTTGCAGGATATGTAGTGCTTATTCAAAAGATTTATTTTTTCTCATCTCACTTCCTAAAATAAAATTTTAAAACTATGTACAAAATACTAAACCAAACGACTCTCTTCTCTCCAGTCCTTTTTATTTGAGAAAATTAAGATGAACAGATTAGACATTCCTCAACCTTCTCTGCACTTTGAAATTTCGCTATATCTTTACCAATTTCTCCTGCTTCCCAGAGGAAAAACTGCTGCTCTTTCCCCCCAAAGCTAACTCTTTCTACTTGTGTCCTTGATCCAACAACCTCTTGTCTCTTCAGGGACCTTATTTCACCAATTATCCCTTCTCTAACATGTAAGAGTCTCCCTCTCCCTGTCTTGTTTTTCATCTGCCCACAAATATGAGCATGATCAAGTCTTTTATTTAAAAAAAAAACACAACAGGGGCAGCTAGGTGGCGCAGTGGATAAAGCAGTGGTCCTGAAGTCAGGAGGACCTGAGTTCAAATTTGACCTCAGACCAAACACTTGACACTTACTAGCTGTGTGACTTTGGGCAAGTCACTTAACCCCAAATGCCTTAAAAAAAGCCACAAAAAAACAATGCAACAACACACTTTAAACAATGCAAGCTTTTTTACTACCTGTTATACTTCTTTGTCCTACTAGCTCACAGTCATCACCTTCCTTCACTTCCTCACCTACTCACTCCTCTTCTTTTTGCAGTCTGGCTTCCATTTCCCTAAGTCTACTGAAACTTCTCCCTCTAAGATCACCAATGATCTTTTAATTTTCAGATTGAATGATCTTTCTCAGTTTTCATCTTCTTTCAGTTTTCAGACTTCTCTGTGGTATTGAAAATGATCAATCACCTCCTTGTTCTAGAAACTCTTCCTTTGGTTCCCATCACATTGCACTTTTCTAGTTCTCCTTTTACTTCTTTGGTTCATTCATCCATTAACTCATACATCCCTTCATTAAGCATTATGAAACATTTACTAGGTGCCAGACACTGTTCTAGGCAGAAAAATGACATTCCCTACTCTAAAGGATCTTATGTTCTGTTTAGGAGAAACAACATATACACAGATAATAAAAATAAAACCAGATACAAATTAGTTTCTGGGAGGAGGGTACTTACCACTGGAAAGATCAGAATAGGCTTTCTATAGGAGGTGAGCGAGGCTTTGAGAGAAACTTGGGATTCTAGGTAGATGTGAGGAAGAAAAGCATTTGAGGTAAGGGGATGGAGTGGTGGTGGTAGTGGAGTCAGAGAAAGCCTGAGCAAAAGAACAGTAGAGAAGTAGAATGTGTGCTGGAGAATAATATGCAACAATCCAGGAAATGTGGATTGTAACAATGTTGTGAGGGTTAGGGTAAAAGGCCAAACTGAGTAATTTGTATTTTATCCTAGAGGCAAGACAGTGCCACTGGAACTTCTAAGTAGGGAAGTGGCATGGTCAGACCTATGCTTCAGGAATATCAGTTTGGCAGATAAGTAAAGTATGGATTCAAAAAAGGAGAGACTAGAGGTTGAAGGAATAATTAGGAGAAGATTACCATAGCCCAGATGAAAGATAATGGGAACCTGGGCTGTGGTGGCTATGCTTATGAATTGACAGGGTTGGTTACAAGATTTATTGGAAGATTAGAACCAACAAGATATGCCACCTGAATATGAGGAGTGAGGGAAAGGGCAGAGTCAATAGGACTCCAAGGTTATAATTCTAGGTATTTTGAAGGGTAGTAGTGGTACCCTCAAAAAAATATGGAAGTTCAGAAAAGGGGAGTGTTCTGAAGAAAATATCATGACTTCTGTTTTGGAATTAACCTGCATGATTCCCCAGTTAATAAATGGTCAAAGAATATAAACAGACATTTTTCAGAAGAAGAAATTGAAGCTATAAATAATCACATGAGAAAATGCTCTAAATCACTATTGATTAGAGAAATGCAAATTTAACCAACTCTGAGGTACCACCTTACACCTATCAGATTGGCTCACATGACAGAAAAGGAAAATGATAAATGCTGGAGAGGATGTGGAAAAAATAGAGACACTAATACACTATTGGTGGATTTGTGAACTGGTCCAATCATTCTGGAGAACAATTTAGAACTATGTCCAAAGATCTATAAAACTGTGCATAACCTTTGACCTAGCAGTGCCATTACTAGGTCTCTATCCCAAAGAGGTCAAAGAAAAGGGAAAAAAAGACCTATTTGTACAAAAATATTTATAGCAGATTGAAATTATTTTTCTATTATATTAATAATCAATTGTTAAATTAGGATCCAGGCTTTTTCTCCTCTGTTTCTTCATTGAGGACTTGCTCCTATGGAAGGTCAGCCATTGAAGGACATGGTGGATTGAGATTAACCCTAACCCTTGGGGAACATGCACTTTGATCTGAAGCCAGAAGCAACTAGGAGACCTTACTTCTGTTTAGAGTATAAATAGAATCCAGTCTAGGTGAGTTCTTGCCCTGAGGAAATAAGCCCCTGTCCTTGTAACCATCCTTTAGAGTTTAGTGTGACAGCTCATGAAGGAGAAAACCAACCAGAATGGTCTTGATGGAGATGGATTCCCAGTCCAAATAGCTGGAGGTGGCTGAGTCTCATGATCAATCCACATTCTCAGCAGGAGGAGCTGAAGATGTCTAGCCCAGCTCCTCATTAAATGCCCATCAATCAGGGTTGATTTTCAGTTGTTGAGGAAATTCTCTTTCAAGGATTATTTAAAACTTTCAAGCTCTCCATATTTTTTGTCTTTTGTTATCGAGAGAAATCATTGACCATCAATTTATTGATTATTAGCTAGCCTAATTAATAAATTGATTATTAATTACCCAGAAATTCTCTCTCAGGTTTTTTCATTCATCACAAGCTCTTTTTGTGGTGGCAAAGAACTGGAAATCAAAGGAGTGCCCATCAATTAGGGAATGGCTAAAGGAGTTGTTTCATATAATTATGATGGAATACTGTTATGCTATAAGAAATGACAAGGGGGATGGTTTCAGAAAAACTTGGGAATTCTTATATGAACTGATGCAAAATGAAGTAAGCAGAACCAGGAGAACATTGTACACAGTAACAGCAATATTGCAATGATGATCAACTGTGAAAGACTTAGCTACTCTGATAAAGACAATAATCCAAGACAGTTTTAAAGGACTCATGATGAAAAATGTTATCCACCTACAGAGAGAGATCTGATGAATTCTGAGTGAAGATTGAAGCATACTTTTTTCACTTTCTTTATTTTTCTTGTCCTTTTTTGGTGTCTATTTTCTTTTGTGACATCACATAGAAATATGTCTTGCGTGACTTGATATATATAATTAATATCCTATTGCTTTTCTTTTCAAAGGGAGGGGAGGGGTAGGAGGATGGAGAGAATTCAGAACTTAAAATTTAAAAAATTAATGTTAAAATTTTAAAGAATGTAATTGGGAAACATTTAATGAAATAAAAAATAGATTTTTAAAAAACTTAAAGAAAGGAAATAGTAAGCTTGAGATGCATATTGAACTTCTAGCTAGAAATGTCTAATAAGCAGTTTGTAATATGGGGCTGGAATTGAGGAGAGAGACTAGGGCTACATATATAGATCTCAAAGTCCTCTATATGAAACTGATATTTGATAATTAGACCCACAGGAGTTGAAGAGATGGGGTGGGAGAGGGAAGAGAGACAGAAAGACAGAGGAATGTCACAAAAATTCATGGTGGAGACTCTAGGAAGAATGTGAGGTCAATATTATCAGGTGCTGGGCAGAGTAGTCAAGAAGGTTGAGGCCTGAAAAATGCCCATCATATTTGGTAATTAAAAGGTCATCGGTAACCTTGGAGAGAGCAATTGAGTAATGGGATTGGAAACCTAAATTGCATGAAAGTAAGAAATGGGAGGTGAGAAAATAGAGGCAACAAATATAGAAAGCTTTTTCTAAGAATTTGGCTATGAAACGGAATAGAGCTATAGGATGACAACTTAAAGAACATAAAACTTGTAATGATTTTTTTGTTTGTTTTTAGAGTAGGAAAGAGCAGAGAGATTCTGGGAAGATACTGAGTAGGTGAGAAAACTTTCAGCTCTCCAAATTTCCTCAACAAAAAAAGACAGAACATCACCTCAGAGGGAATGTAAAGTAGCAGAAATAAACAAAAGCTAGGGTTAAGCAGTAGTTCTACTAAGACAACTTGAGAAGACCCCAGGAAAGAGCAGAGTGAAGTGAACACCTCCAGACTGTCTGCAGAATCAACAAACAACAAGCCCTGGGGGCAGCTGGGTTTGGAGGCAGCCTTAGCCTTAGAAACTGTCATCTCACAGACAGCATGGGGGTCTGACAGTTGAGTAGTAAAAGGTTGAAGAACCTTCCTCTAACAAGGGACACCAAGCACAGCTGTGCTGACCACATGTGTTCTAGGCTGTGGCTGTGGGGAGGAGGAGCTAGCACACACCTAATGAGGGCAGTAACAGTAGCTGCACTTGCAGAAGAGCAGAGTCCCTGGTTTCATTTCCAGGGCAGAGAGAACAGCTGTAGTTTGCAGCCACCAGAGGGACCACAGGGAACAAGATTATTTGCTGGATGGCACAGCTGGGGGTCCTAGCCCTGGCTTAGGAGTGGAGAGGAGAGCCCAAAGTTGAGCCCCAGGACAGACCACAGAAAATAATAGTAGGAAGGACCTGAGACTTGGGGCATCATTCCTCATACCTCAGGACTACAATTTGATCCCACCAATAGCTGCTAAAACCAAACCAAAACAAACAAAACAAAAAAAAAGAATAAGCAAAGGAGAAAGAACTCAACTATAGATAGCTACTATGAGGAAAGAGAAGATCTGGGTTCATATTCAGAGGAAGGTAAGGGAGCAAAAAAAGCCATTCCTTTTTCAGTGAGAAATGTCAAATAATCCCAAGCACAAAAAGAGTTCTTAGAAGAACCTAAAAAGGACTTTAAGAGTCAAATAAGAGAGATCGAGGAAAAGTTAGAAAAAAAATAAGCAATCCAAGAAAATCAAGAAAATTATGAAAAGAAAATCAACCAACTTGAAATTGAGAATCAAAAACTTAAGGAAGAAAATAATTCCTTGAGAACTAGAATTGGACAAAAGGAAGCTAATGCCATTCTAAGATATCAAGAAGTAATAAAACAAAATCAAAAGAATGAAAAAATAGAGAAAGTGAAACATCTCATCAGAAAAACAACTGATCTGGAGAACAAATCGAGGAGAAATAATATAAGAATATACAGAATATGATTGAAAAAAGAAACTTGATGTCATATTACAAGAAATTATCAAGGACATTGCCCTGAAGTTCTAGAACAAGAAGGCAAAGCAGAAATAGAAAAAATCTACCAATCACCACCTGAAAGAAATCCCAGGAGATACAGGAATATCATGGCTAAGTTTCAAAGCTCCCAGATTAAGAAGAAAATATTGGAAGCAACAAGAAAAAAAAATTTTAATATCATGGAGCTACAATAAGGATTACACAAGAAGTAGTAGCTGCTATGCTGAAGGACAGTAGGTCTTGGAATATTATATTTGTAGAGCAAAAGAGCTAGGGTTATGACCAAGGGTAACTTACCTAGCAAAGTTAACTATAATCCTGAATGAAAAAAATGGACAGTTAGTGAACTAAATAAAAAAACTAAACTAAAAACAAACTAAAAGACTTTCAGGTATTTGTGACAAAGCAGCAGAACTTAAAGGGAAAATTTGACATATAATATCCAGGAGAAATATAAGATAAACACTAAATGCCAATTAAAAGGGACTCATTGAGGTCAAATTGTTTACTTCTTATATGTGAAAATATTATCAGTGCTTTTATGAATATCATTATTTGGGTAGTTTGAAAAAAGCTTGAGCTGAGCTGTGTATGATGAGGTGTTTCAAAAAAATAAAACTGTGTAGGGAGGGATAAAAAAGGAGTAATTATCTCATACAAATGAGGCATAAAAGGAAAAAATTGATACAGACGAAGTTAATACAGCAGAGGGTGGGTAGAGATGGAACTTTTCTCTCATTGGGAATGGGTTAAAGAAGGAACAGCATATGTATCTAGAAATATGTAAAAGTCCCCTAAGTACAGAAAGAAGTAAGAGGGCAAGGGATAGGGTGGGGGGAGAGCATAAGGGAGGGACTCTTGGAAGGATACATAGGTTAAGGAATAAGAATGGCAAGATAGCTGGTAGAAGTACAGCAGAGGAGTGAGGAAGGATAAGAACAGGGTGAGAAGGATAGTGAGGAAAAATAGGAAGGAGGAAAATATACAAGTAATTGTAGCTTAGAATGTGAATGGGATGAATTTACCCATAAAATGGAAACAACAGATTAAAAATTTGAATTCAACAATATGTTGCTTTTAGGAAATGCTATAAAAATGAGAGATATACAGAAAGATAAAATAAAGGTCAGGAATAGACTTTATTATGTAAAAAAATTCAGGGGTAGTAATCATGATTTCAGACAAAGTTAAAACTAAGATGCATTTAATCAAAAGAGAAAAATAAACTACCCCATATGTCAGCAATATTATTTAATATTATTTTAGATCATTTAAAATAACTAGGCAGTATAAAATACCTAAGAGTATACCTGCCAAAACAGACACTGGAACTATATGAACGTAAACACAAAACACTTTTTATAAAAATAAAGTCAGATCTTAGTAATTGAAGCAATATTTATTGTTCATGGGTAGGTAAAGCCAATATAATACAAAAATGACAATTTTATCTAATTAATCTATTCAATGGCATCCCAAATAAATTACTAAAAATTATCTTAGTGAGTTAGAAAAAATAATAACAAAGTTTATATGGAAGAACAAAAGATCTGGGACTTCAAAGAAACCAAGGAAAAAAGACATAAAAGAAACAAATTAAACTATATTATAAGGTGAGAGCATTGGTGAAATACAAAATGGATAATTTTGATTATTTCAAATTAAAATTTTCTTTTATAAATAGAAGGAACGCAGAAAATTGGGGGGGGAATTTCATAGACAGTCTCTCAGATAGAATGTGATTGGGTTGGAATATTGCTGTGGTGTAGGAATTGATGAGACTTGGACTTATGAAGGAAGATGCTATCCACCTTCAGAGAAACAGATGACAAGTGGAAATAAACATAGTACAGTCTTACATATATATGTATGAGTGTATATTTACAGTTATCTGTATATATATATGTGTGTGTATATATGTAATATATATATATGTATATATGTGTATACACACACACACACACACACACACATATATAACCACATTTAATTGTAGCCTTCTTTAGGGTGGTGGTGGTAGGTGGGAGTGATGGAGGGCGAAAAAATAAAGTAAAAAGGGCACAGCAGAGAACAAAAGAAAACTTACAAGGAAGCAAAGAAAAGCTGGGCAGCTTTAAAAACAATGTGTAGTATTTATTATATAGGATTTTTAGAAATGGAAATTTATTGTTTTATATTGAATCCTCATATTTTGCTTTGTACATGACAATTTTTTTTCTTTTCTCATTTGGTATTTAAGCTTAAAATAAATAATAAAAATTTGAAAAATAGAATAGGAAAGAGCTTGGATGTTTGTAGGCAATAGAGAAGGAGCCAGTAGGTAAGATGTAGCTCATCTTACTGTGCCTTCTTTTCTTTTTTTCTCTATACTGTCTCACTTGGTGGTCTTCTGTATTCTCACTGTTTCAACTATCACAGTCTATGCAGATGACTCCCTAATCTGTATCTTTTTGTCTGTCTTTTCAAAGCTCCAGACTCACATTTCCATCTGTTTCCTGAATAATATCTCCATCTGCACTTCATACTTAGCATTACTGAAAACATACTTATTATCTTTCACCCCAAACTGCTCCTCCTCTTGACTTTCCTGTCTCTGCTGTTACCACTATCTTCCCAGTTACCCATGCTTGAAACCTTATTGTCATCTGTAACTTTACCCTCCTCCCTCACTCTCCATGTCCATTCATTTACTAAGTCCTTTCATTTCCTCTGAAATATAACATATGACCACCTCATTCATTTCATTTCCTCTACCACCACCCTAGTTCACTTTTTCATTATGTCTCATTTGGACTATTCAGTAGCCTCTTATTGACCTCCGTACATCTAATTTTTATCTCCTGTAAGCTATATTATGCATTCCTGCTGGTATAACCCTTTTAAAGCTCAGCTCAGCTCAGCTCAGATCACTTGTGTGCTTAAATTTTTATCTATCTGTCTGTCTGTCTATCTATCTGTCTGTCTGTCTATCTTCAGAATCTTTTAGTGGCTCCCCATTGCCAACTGAATAAAGAGCAAAACACTTTCCTATACATTTTGACTTATCTGACTTTCCCTTAATCTGCTATTCCATCTCACATAAGACCCCTTCACATATCTTATATTCCAGCTAAACTGGAGCCAAGTCCACTATTCCCTGAATACAGTCCATTTGAGCTCCAATTTAGCCCCTATCTTTATTCCTTGGATAAATTGGAACTCTGATTTAACTCTGTGACTTTACTCTGGCTGTTCCATCTACTTCGAGTGTTTTTCCTGACAATTTCTTATCTGTATTTCAATACTTAATTGAAATGCTGCCTACTCAATGAAACCTTTCCCCATCTGATCAGGAAAGGGCAGGGCCAGAGAGGGGGGGTAGAGTGGATGACATGAAAGAGAGGACTCTTTCCTCTGAACTTCCACATCACTTTGTACTTTTTTCTCCTTTTGCATTTTGTAGACACTCCTCTGTGTGTGTGTGTGTGTGTGTGTGTGTGTGTGTGTGTATGAAATTCTGAGTTTTGCTGACATATAACTATATCTGATCATTCTTTTACTGATATATTTGTTGTTGAGCAGGTCATTATTTAGGATGTCATTTTAAAATGACCATTCAAGTCTATACTTTTCTTATGTTCCATGTATTAATTATTATTTTATTGCATTAAGTTCTAAAAATGGTTCTTATTTATGCTTTTTCATATTTAAAATTTCTTTGTGTCTGATTATATGGTCTATTTGTGCTGATAAATATGTATATTCTTTAATATTCCCATTCAGAAGATGCATAAGTCTTTGAGCTCTAAATTCTCTTGTATAGTTCTACATTTTCTTTCTTATCCTTCTGCTAGATTTTCCAGCAGGAATTGTTACTATATATATGCAGATTAGTTAACTTTTTCATTATGAATTTAGATGCTGTCATTTGACATGTGTGTTTAGTATGTATACTGGTTTATTGTCAGTGATTGCCTTAAGGAACTGTAGTTTTGAAAGAATTTCTATTGATGTTATGAATTTTATTTCTGGCTTGTTTGATAGCATGACTGGAATCTCTGATTTCTTTTTTTTTTTGGTATTCATCAGATGCATAGTAAACATTGTTTCAGTCTCTCATTTTTATTTCATGTGTGTCTTTACTTTTTAGGTGTGTAACTCATATACAACACATTCTTTTCTTACCCTTTCTGTCACTCTCTTTTGCTTTATTAGATTACTTCATCTATTCATGTTTAAAGTTATGATAGTTAGGGTTGTAGTTTCCCCCATTTATTTCTTTAGTTTTTTTTTTTTTTGGAAAAATTGTCTTCTTTTAAGTTAGTCCCTCCGTAGGCTCTTACCCCACCACTTTGTTCCCACTTGTTATCCCTTCCTTAGTTTTTGGATTATGCTTAAGTTACTAATTAATTTTTTATTACTTTCATTTATTTATTTGTTTCTTTTCCTCTTTTGTCTTTTCTCTGTCTCTACTCAATTAAGAAATTAGTTCCAAATGTTTCTTTTCTTCTTTCCCTCCAACTGCTCATTTTCATTAATTTTCTTTTACTGTACTTTAAAACTTTGATTTGATTTATTCTCTTCATTATTTCTCATTGTTCTGAATTTTATTTTCTTATTCATTGCTGTTGTTCAGTTATGTCTGATTCTTCACCTATATGGGTGAGCCCCTATTTGGGGTTTTCTTGGCAAAGATACCAGAATGGTTTGCCATTTTCTTCTCCAGCTCATTTTACAGATGAGGAAACTGAGGCAAATAGAGTTAAGTGACTTGCCCAGGATCACACAGCTAGTGTGAAACTGGATTTGAACTCATGATGATGACTCTTCTTGATTCCTTAGTTATACTCTTATTTGTTCCCAAGTTATTCTTGCCATGTCCCTAACGGAGTTCAAAGCTCCTGAAGTTCTGATTTTGTTGAGGTTTGAGTTCCTTCTTCTAACCCAATTTCTATGTTATTGCCTTTTGCAGATTTTGTCCCATTCCCCTTCTCTCCCTCTCTTTTTTTCCAGCTGTCTCTGAGAAATATCATTTTGCTAGGGAAATAGTGTTGGACCGAAACAGTACAGTATGGTGGAAATTATCCTATGTTCTAAGGTGTGCAACTCAGCCCTAACACCTGGCCCTTACCAAGATCAGTGTCCTTTTCAAAGGCTATGCCATTTTATCTCTGACTGCCTCCTTTCCCAATTCTTGGTATTAACATACCCCTTCTCCTGTGGCAAGATGTTGCTCAAGGAGGCATGACATTCTCTTAGAGAAGGTGGACTCCCAATGGGTAAACTCCTACCAAACTAAATCCATAATGAGGTCACCATCTTTCACCCAAGGCACTTCCTTCCTTCCCCATCAGAGTGCTCTTTAGCAAAGTTGCTATTACTTACCTTGATGTTCTACAGGCCATTTCTATGACTGCAAACTAAAGCAGCTACAATCTAGTCCAATAAAAAGTCCTTGATGTTTCTTAACTCCCAAATAACCTCTCCTCTTGGAATGAGCTCCCTTTATCTCAATCCCTTCTTCCTTTCACCTCACCCTTTCTCCTACAGCCTTTCCCCTCTTGTTCAAAGACAAGGATCACCATTTCTTCACTCTTATCCTGTGAAAGTGGTAGGGCTGGATCATTACTTTCCATCTGCCTCCCACTACTTCCCTTCTCTTTTATGTGAAGTTCCTCTCTTCAACTCCATTCCACACAAGACATTGATTCACCTGTAGGAAGTTCAGGAGATTTATTCTATGCAGCTCCCAATTTCCTACTATTTCCCCAGTTCTTATATTTCACATAAATTGTTAATTTATTTCTCTGCTACTTAGTTATCTATTTTTTCCATCATTCAGTTGGTGATGAATTTTTAAAATTTTCTTTTCTTTTCCAATATATTATTTTCATTAATTTCTTTTACCATGCTATTTTCTAAGAAAAATGTCTTTGTTTTCATCATTTCACCCCCTATAGGTATAAAGTTTGGGAGGTACCACATTCTGAGTTCCCTTTTCTAACCAATTTCCATATTATTGCCTTAATAGATATTGTCCCATATGCTCCTCTTTTTTTTCCCCTACTGTACCTGATTTTTAGAAATATTAAATTGCACGGAAAGCAATATTAGATAGAACATTGTTGTCAACTGCCATTAGGAACTTACATATGTCTTCTCCTAGGATTATGTGCTGCTTGTAGATAAGGCTCATACTTCCTCCCTCAGAAGAGTACATAGGAATCAAATAGGTGAATTAGGGGGTTATCTACACCAAGCATGTGAAGACTTTCCCTGACAGGATGGGCAGATGTGAACAGTTTGTTCTAATGGGCCATGAAGGCGATGGTAGTAGGTGCTGCGGAGTGCTTAGAGCTCGATTAGGCATCATAGCTGCCAAGGTCATCTGCTGCACCCTGAGCCAATTGTCTTGATATTTGTCTTGCCTCTGGATTCAGATATCTCTGTTTCACTTAAATCCAATTTACAAGTCAGTCAAAAGACATCACCCATACCATTTTACCATTTTATCATTTTTACCTATCTCAAAGTCCTGTGATGACAGGCAGGTGATGAAGCAGCAGGTGTGGATACACTGGCAGCTGTAGTCACAACCCTGCATGCAAACAGCCCAGGGAATAAGCTTGTCTTTTCACTGGACTGAAGCAGCAGTGGGATTTGGCAGCCTCATGGGTGTCTCAGTAGCTTTTTTTTTTTAAAGAACCATACCACTCATCTCTTGGCATAAGGAAGGGGCTAGGGGCAGCTGGGTGGCACAGTGGATAGAGCATTGGCCCTGGATTCAGGAGGACCTGAGTTCAAATCTGGCCTCAAACACATAATACTTACTAGCTGTGTGACCCTGGGCAGGTCACTTAACCCCCATTACCCAACAACAACAGCAACAAAAAGAAATATTGGTGATATAAAAACAAAAAAATTAACTAAAACATAAGGAAGGGGCTAGAAAATATGCCCTAAAAACTGTCTGCTTCACCTAACCTAACCCTGGCCTGCTTGCTGTGGCAGGTACCTACCCTGTGGTTGAAACACAAAGAAATGTACAAAAACTTTTGTGCAGCAGCCTAAAAGAAACGTGAGATGTGCAAATTTAGAGACATGTCCACTCCAAATGTTCGTATTGACTATATGTGCTTGTTCTGTGGTAGAGCCTTCCAAGCCTGTATTGGTCTGATCAGCCATGGTTGGACACGTTGTCCCTTAACCCCAACAGAGTGATGCAGTTTAGGTCCTCTTCAAGCATGAAGAACAATAACCAAAATGCAGGAATCACTTTTTAAAATAAGGTAAAACTTTATTATGCATAGGGAAAAAAATATTTGGATATGATTTGGTTCATGGGTCAGCAAATTAATGAAGATCATTAACATGTTTCATTTAGCATTTGCTTTAGTTCAATTGTATAGTTAATATCTTTAGTTTATTTTTATTATTATTACTATTGTTGTTGTTGAGCTCAAAGAAAGATAAATTCACTGATATCCCAATGAATCTTCACCAAAAAGGGTGGCTGATTAGAATAACACATAAGGTGGAGAGACATAAATAAGAAAAAAACTACATTTTGAGTTCTAACCATTTTGTAATAGATTTGAAATTCGTTCACTGGTTGTACCTAAACAGCCTAACTGAGGTATTTTAACCTGGAGAAATCTAGCTTTTGGAATCCTTGGAGAGGCTAATTACATGACTGGATGGGGTCTGAACACATTCCCTCTCTTGATCAGAGCTGTGAATTAATTTGATTCTATACAAATATTATTTATCAAGTGCTATGTACTCAGCACTGTGCTAAGTGGATGAGTACAGGAGATAAGTGGTGGTCTGAGGTTGACAGTGCTACAGAGGGAGGTTTTTATAACTGTTCTATGGGCTTGATCCTTTTCAGGAAAATTCTCTGAGTTATTTAGGGAAGTCATCTTGCTGTGTATTTAGGGAGATGTAGACAGACAATTAAGCAAAGAAGAAAGTTAAATGTACATGGACTAAAAGGTTGTTCAGTTCAGCTAAAAAGCCTCTGGAGCAGTAGTAAACAGAATAGCTTCTGCTTGAGGGTATCACCTCAGCTAAGGAGAGGACTGGCTGTAGCTCTGATATCCTTTCATACCTGGCCCCTCTCTACTACAGAACAATTTGCATATTTGTTTCTAATTGTGTAGCATACATTTGTTGAGATGGCTAATAAGTATGCCTGCTATTGAAAACATGTCCATCCATGTGACTCATCTCAACTAGTCATTTTATTTTTGCTATGCTTTTAGTCAAAATGTATGGCTTTGATGAAATAAACTCCATGGTAGTTGAGTTAACCTGGGGAACTAGGTGGTACACGGTTGGGCCTGGAGTCAAGACCTGAGTTCAAATCCAGTCTTAGACATTTACTACTGTGTGACCCTGGGCAAGTCACATAACCTGCTTGCCTCAGTTTCCTCATCTGTAAAGTGAGCTAGAGAAGGAAATGGCAAACCACTCCAGTATCTTTGCCAAGAAAACCCCAAATAGGGTTACAAAGAGTTGGACTTGACTGAAAACATCTAAACAACAACAGCTGAGATACGGTGAACCACCGTGCCATTCACTAAGAGAACTGTGAGTCAGGTCAATCACCAAGCATTTATTAAGCCTTACTGTGAACCAGGCTTACACAGTAAGAAAAAAAAGTCTCTGCTTTTGAGGAGTTTACAGACCACATAAAAAGGAAGCTAAAGACTGGGGGTGGGGCCAGAGAGTATTTGCAGGGGTTGGGGGTGGTGGTGGTGGCAAAGTCCTAAGAGTGGATTGGGGTTCTTCCTCAAAATGGAGATTCCAGGAGGAACTCAGCAATGGGAGGTGTCCACAGGGACAGAGGGAGAAGGGATCCGAAGCTGCTGTAGTGGCAAAGTCCAGAGAGAGAGGAGAATAGCTCTAACATTTTTTGCTAGCCTTAGCAAAGGGAAAAAACCATAGATTTCTCTGTAAGTGGAGAAATGAGAAAGTGTGGGGGTGTGGGAGTGTGTTGTGGGGTAGTGGTAGTAGTGGTAAAGTAGGCCTGGGAAAAAGGAAAGAAATACAGGGAGAGAGTTCAGGAAAGAAAATGCTATAGTTGCAAGATATAGCTTCCTTTTTAGACAGCAAATTGCTCTACTACAGAAAGTTGGTCAGTCTTTATCACGTAACTGTAGACATGATTCACAAGCAGCCTCTACCCTTCATCTCCCACCCCCCAGCAAGCTCTCAGTTAGCATTTGGCAGCTGCTAGGTGGCCTAGTGGATAAAGTGCTGGGCCTGGAGTCAGAAAAGAACCGAGTTCAAATATGGCCTTACTAGCCATGTGAGCCTAGACAAATCACTTAACTTCTGTGTTCCTTAGCTTCCTCATCTGTTAAATGGGGATAATAGCATGTACCTCTTAGGGTTATTGTGAGGATAAAATGAGATATTTTTAAAGTTGTTTGAATACTTTAAAGCACTATATAAATGTTATCTGTTGTTTATTGAGTTCAATTGAAATGCAATTCTGACCAAAACAGGAAACAGAATGACCAATTTTGGCTGAGGAGGTGGGCTCCAGTGTGATACAGCAGAAGAAACTCTGGATTTGGAGTCAGAGGAACTAGGTTCACATTCTGCCTCTGACACTTGTGACCTGCATGAGCTCTGTGCCTCAGTTTCCTTATCCATACAATGAGGACTTTGTATAGATGGCTTTGGATAGATCTTTCCAGTTTTGAGTCTGTTGTCTATGATCCTGTGGCCAGGATGGTGAATAATTTGGGTAAGGAGGAAAAATGGAGCTGGAGCCAGAGGCTGAGGTAAAAGAAGGTAAGTCATAATATCGGCAGTTGTATTATGGGAAAATAAGAGGTGTGGGTAGCTCTTAGTTACCTTGTTGCTCTGTAATCTGTTACTGTGATTGAAGACCAAGGTAGCTATATTAGTCCAGCAAGTAGTCCTTCCTTTTTCACTTAGCTCCCAAACTACCTTCCTAATTGGGGTTTAAAAGTCTTTTTTCCTGGTGGATATAGAATTATATGCTAACCTATGAGTAAAGGACTGGCTCAGGTTAAAGGTTGAAAATTCCATGCTTCTGTTTGGTATGTGTTTAGCTAAATTGAGTTCGCCATTTTACAGTGAGTGCAATTCAGTCTGAAAATTTATAGTGGTGATGGTGCTTGGAGGATTTAATCTGGTTTCCTATACTATTTGGTATTACTCACTTAAAATATATACTGGGATGTTAAATGCAAACGCAACTTTGAATTTCTGCCCTTTAAAATTTTAGTTGGGTCTATTAATTACAGATTATAAAATGATAGTGCTTTATCATCTAATCTGTCCAAATATCAAATACATTTTATAATTATTTATAATGTTTGCTTAGTTTCCACTTCACTGGGGTTCAAGTCCCGTCTCTGACACATACTGTATGATCATGGGCAAATCATTTAACCTTTAAGTGTCCCAAGTACTCTCTGTGACCTCAAGGTGCTGATGAATTACCAGTCTACATGTGAGATGGAGTGGGGAATGGGCTGGAGATATTCCTATTCTTAGGAGTCCCCTACACCAATTAAATCATAAACCTGTGCCAAAATAAAAACAAAATAAAATACTCAAACTGGGACTGAAGTCCTTGAGAAAACTATTGTGCAAGGGACCCTTAAACCTAAGAAGCAGTTAAAGGGAGCAAATGAGCTAATGAAATGAAATCCAACTGCTCTTTGTTACATGACTCAGTTCTGGGTCAGAAGCCTGGGTAGAAATCCAAGCTAGCCACGTATTTGATCTGCCAACTTTCAGCCCAGTTCTTTTTTTTTTTTTTTTATAAATTGTGTGTTTATCACTGAACAATTTTGCTCATTTCAAAGGTCATTAAAATCACAGATACTGGAAAGACAACAGAGATCACTTCCTTCATCCCTCTGTCTTTGGGTATAACTCCATGTTGATCATCCCAGACTATCTGTCTGGGATCCTTTCCTGAATAAATAATGCACAGCTGGCAGCAGGAAAATATCTCTTGATTCAGGCATTTGTCAGGTAGTAAACATAGCCATGTGTTCTCAGTGAAAACCACACCCACTGTGCGTGTTTTATTAGAGGAGTCAGCTGCCTACATGCTGGAATGGAAAAAGTTGGAAAGCACAAATGTGAAAGAGAAACAGTTGTAATAGACCAGGTAGGTGGGTTCTCATCAGCAGATGTTCTCATGCGGATAAGGGCTAGCTTTGGGAGCTCGGATCATCTTGCTCTGTTTGCTTATCTCAGCATTGGAAAGACAGGGTATTGTTATGTGAAGTGCTGAATGGTTCAGTATTAGGGTGGGATGCATATAGGACCACTTGGCTTGAAGAATGCTATACCCTCAGTTTTGATATTTTGTATCCTATTTTCTGGTTCTGGAGTTAGAGTGTATTCCCTAGAAACCTTTCTTTTGAGCCTAGCTCTGGAAAGTCTTGTTTGTTCCTGGGAGAGTGGAGAATTCCTAGTGTAACACCTTGTTACAATGCTTAACTTGTAGCCAAGTAGTTTGGGGTGACTACAACACCTGGGACCTGGACCATGTAGCCAAGGAAGAGTGGAGCCTAGCTAGGATTAAGGGTGGGAAATGACTGGGGGTCATAGGGAGATCTCACTAGAGATCTGGCCATGTGGGAAAGTCTAAGGTTTTTCTTTTTTGGAGTCCAGATCCCATCCTCATCATTCCCCCCTCAAACAAATGGGACCTAAATTCTTTTGGGGCAAGGGGCAAAGGTCTTGGCTTCTGGCACTGTTTCCTGCTGGAAAGGGGGGTAGAGCTATCCCTGCCTCAAGGGGGTCCCAAAGAGAAGGCTGACTAGAACTGATCACAGGCTGCATCCAGGAAACGCTGGGGACTTTGGCTGGTACTTGTTGTTGCTACCAACTGTAGGTGAATGGCCTGTAGTCTGGAAGACACAAATCTGACAGAAAAGACTGCAGGGCCCAGATATGACAGGATAATGCATCCTTAGCTCTGTTTGGATTCAGATAACTTAGTTTTCCAGCCATGCAGTATCAAATCCACCTCAAAGCCAGACTCAGGAATAGCCAGGTGGGTAACATTCCTTTTCAAAGGAACATAATGGGGAAACCAAGGCAGGAGAATCCCATCTTAGACTGAGGCTAAAATTGTCCTCTCAGCTTTTCCCGATGCTGACTTCCCACCAGTATCACATTCTGAGTAACTTGTGGTCTTTCTCTCAGATGGTAGATTATTGATTATTGATGGATTATGATCCATCAGACAACTCAAAATAAAATCCTATGAGCTTTTGCCTCAAACAGCAAGTTTCACTAATCACAGTTTATCTGTGACTGATTAGATGATAAAACTTTTCCAAGATTTACATCTTAAACTTAAATTTGTCCTGGTGCAAAAAGCCAGTCGTTAGAGATTATTTCTGTATACTTGCAAATTCTCAGCAAGACAAAACCCAAACAAGTTTTTTGGAAAGTTTACACATTAAAATAATAACCAACAATAGCCAAATTATTTTAGTGGTAACCAAATTATGAAAAGTTGCTTGACATAACGGGTACAAAAAGTTCACCAGTTTGAAACTTGAAACAAAGCCATTACCAATCAGGTGACTTCAGTTTTGTTAAATGCATTTCCAAATTTCCAAATTACTTTATACAGAGAAACAACATCTCATCATTAACAGTCAAAACTACAACTTTAAAAGAGCGTGCTTACCCAAGTTCTGAAGGCCAGCTTCTTTACCTTGAGCAGGGTGTGCTAAACCTGTATGATGCTTCTGGGCAAAGGTTGTCCTAGAGCCCAAGGCCATTGCTGGGGGACCCATGCTGTAGCTGTTGCCCCCCCCTTTTCCCAGGTGGGGGAGGGCAAAATCAAAGGTGATGGGGAAAGAGTGAAACTCTCTTCTCTTCTCCTATGAGAAGGGTTAACAGATACCCTGTTGACTCAAGGGAAGGGGGTGACCAGGTTTGTTTCAAAACTCCTTGATGATCAATCACAAAACTGCCAGAATCTGCTGTTCTAACTTTTCCCTGTAGCCTCCATGAAGGAGGATTTAGGGATGTAGAAGGAAGGGAGTAAGTAAGCCTCAGGGAACTAAAAAGCACCTACACTTTTCCCAATTCTCTAGCACTGAGAGAAGTGACAGAATTGGGCATATGCTTCCTGATAGGACATCTGTCCTTGTCCTCTATGCTATGGAAGGTGTATCCAGGTCCATGACCTCAAACCAAACAAGTGGACCGGGAGCCTGAGAGCGTCAGGCCAAATTTGAGACAGCCTCATAACTGTCTGCCCAAAAAGCACCTCCAACCCTTCCTAGGTGCTTGGAGAGAAACCTCAACTGCCAGGCAAGGAAGGGGAGGGGAAGCTTACATACCTTCCAATCTTGGCTGGAGAAGAACTTGCGATTAGGCAGTTTTCCCCATACAGGCCACCAACATGTTGGGGTTTAGGGGTGCTGGGATCCCAAAATCAGAATACGTGTGTCTTGTCCAAAAGAATTTGACCCAAGCCTTCTTTCAGCCAAAGACACGGTTTATTAGAACATCTGTCACATTGGCCAGACTCTTAAGGAGTCTGAACATTAGTGAGCTATTAGCTAGATTGTAAGAATCTGAGCCTTTGGCTATATTATAAGAATCTGAGCATCTTAATGGAGACAAGATGGACCTTATATACAGAAAGGCTGTGGGAGGGATCTAGGAGTGACCAAGTAGTTTGGAGTGACTAGAATGCCTGGGACCTGGACCATGTAGCCAAGGGAGAATATAGCCTAGCTAGGGTTAAATGTGGAAAATGGCCAGGGGACCTAGGGAGGTTAAGACAATGGAAGGCTGGGCTGGTTAAGGGTAACAGAGAATTGGGAGATTGGGCATAGCCACAATGAAAGGCCAGTTGATGGGATTATAACCTCAGGCCATCACCAGAGATTTGTTGGCCAAGTAGGAAAGTCCAGGGTTTTTCTTTTTGGGGTCCAGATCCCATTCACATTACCATTTGTCTAAGGGATTCTCCTTGAATTCTCCCACTTGATCTAGGAGGTCTCTTGGCTTCCCCTGAGCCTATAATCTTATCAACTGGCCTTTCATTATTGCTTATGCCCAATTTCCCAATTCTCTGTTACCCTTAAACTAGCCCAGCCCTCCATTATCTTACCTCCCTATGCCCCCCCCCACTTCCCACCCTTAATTCTATCTAGACTCCATTCTCCCTTGGCCATGTGGTCCAGGTCACTGGCATCTTATTACCTCACAGTCTTCTTCTCCCCACCCCCAGGACTACTTGGCCACTCCTAGATCCCTCCAATAGTCTTTCAGTATATAAGGTCCATCTTGTCTTCATTAAGGTGCTCAGATTCCTTAAGAACCTAAGCAATGGCTCACAAATGCTCAGATTCCTTAAGAGTCTGGCCAATTTGGCGAATCTTTAATAAACCTTGTCTTTGGCTGAAAGAAAGCTTGGGTCGAATTCATTCAGGCAGTACCCATGTGTCATGTTTTTGGGGTCCTTGCATTGCTAAACCCCTAAGCCTCAACACTGGGACATACGGGTTTACAAGTAAATTTCATTAAATGTTTTAAAAATAATTAAAATGTATGCTAATTTTTTTTCAAAATGTTCTTTATGGAAATAAAGGAAGGCTAAAATAATTGGAGAGGTATTCAGTGCTCATAGTTAGGCTGTTTTAATAGAACAAAAATGATGGTACTCTTGTTGAGGTATAGGGACGCTGGGACCTCAAAATCATGACACATGGGTCCTGTCCAAATGAATTCAACCCAAACTTTCTTTCAGCCAAAGACAAGGTTTATTAGAACATCGATTCAGGGTGGGTGAGATTTAAAGAATCCATTCAGACTCTTAAGGAATCTGAACATTTGTATTGCCAATGCAATCAGGCTAGATCTTCAGAATCTGAGCCCTTGGCTAGACTCTTAAAGAATCTGAGCATTGGCTAGACTTTAAGACTCTCAGCCTCTTAATGGAGACAAGATAGGCCTTAAATAGAGAAAGACTGTGGGAGGGCTCTAGGAGTGGCCAAGTAGTTTGGGGTGACTGGAAGAGAGGTCTGGGGAGGATCTTGATGGGAATGACTAGGAGGCAGAATGGAGACTAGATAGGATCAAGGGTGGGAAGTGGCCAGGGACCATCAGGAGGTAATAGACAATGGCGGGCTGGGCTAGGTTAAGGATAACAGAATTGGGAGATTGAGTATAGGTGGCAGTGAAAGACCAGCTGAGTAGATTACGGCCTTAGGCAAATGCCAGAGATTTGGGAAAAGTCCAGGTCCAGATCCCAAAGACATGGTCTTTTCCCTTTAGGGGTTCAAATCCCATTCCTATCACTACTTAAATTTATTTACATATTTATAATACTATATCAAGCTAAGGAGGCTATATTTCACATTGAGACAATATCAAAATTAGTTTTTAAGATTAAAAAGTCTAGAATATCTTGGGAAATAGTGGAAAAAATGTAAGCATGAGAGGAGAATACTGATGAGGATGGGATCTGGACTGCTAAAAGGAAAATACCATGTCTTTGGGTTCTGGACCCCATAAAGAAAAAGCCTTGGATTTTCCCACATGGCCAAATCTCTGGAGTTCACCTGAGGCTATAATCCTAGCAACTGGCCTTTTTTTATAGCCTATGCCAGTCACCCCCATCAAGATCCTCCCTAGATCCCTCCCACAGTCTTTCTGTATATAAGGTCCATCTTGTCTCCATTAAGGTGCTCAGATTCCTTAAGAACCCAGCCAATATGGTGGATCTTTAATACACCTTGTCTTTGGCTGAAAGATGACTTGGGTTGAATTCATTTGGGCAGGATCTGTGTATTGTGATTTTGGGGTCCCAGCACCCCTATCCCTCTAAAGCTCAACAATAATCTCCAGACCTCAAACTATATTAAAAGGAATTAATCATAAAAACTAGTGATATTGGTTAACCCCCCCCCCAAAAAAAACGTAGGTCTGTAGAACAGACTACATTTAGAGTTAGAAGCAATTAAAACACTAGATTAATGTTTGATAAAATGAACAAAAATTGCTGGATGAAGGGCTCTTTATTTGACAAGAGCTGCTGGGAAATTCAGAAAGCAGTTTGGCAGAAATTGGGTTTAGACCAGCATTTTACACAAGTAGCATATAGATCATACACCATACAATCTTCAAATAGATATACGATATGAATATAAAAGGTCATATCACAAATGAAAATTAGAGAATGGAATGAAGTAATTTTAATAAGTACCCCTAGGGGAAGAATTCTTAATCAAACAAGGAATAGATATGATTAAAAATTTTTTATTACATAAAATTTAAAAGGTTTTGTAAGCACAAATCACTAAAGACAAAATAAGAAGAAAATCCATCAAGTATTTTTTTTTTGCATAAAATACAACTGATAAATGCCTATTGTCTAAGATACATAAAGAATTGAGCCAAATATATAGGACCCAAGCCCATAAGTAGTCAAAAGATTTTAACAATTTTCAAAAGGATAATTTTGATCTATCAATGACCTCATGAAATCATGCTCTAGTCTAAAGCTTTTTTAATTAAAAAAAAAAAAGGGATAAGCCCTGGACCTGAGATTTTATTGGTCCTTCTAGATGAAGAAACTCCCTTCACCAATTCAGGTTGGCATTTTCACTGTGACTTTGTCTTAGAGAGTTTAAAAGACTTGTCCTGTGTTGCACAACCAGTATATATCAAAGGAAGGACTTGAACTCAGGTCTTCTCAGTTGTTATGTTGTTTCTCTATCTACTATGTCATGCAACTTCTGCAATAAGATTAATGACTATTAAAACAACTCTGATTTTTTTATCTCACATCCAACAGACAGATTAACTAATATGTTGTTGATGGAGCTGTGAATTGGTCCAACCATTTTTGGAAACAGTCTGGAATTCTGTGAAAAAAAATTACTAAATGGTTCATGCTCTCTGTCTCATGGATCCTACTATTATGTATGTCCCCCTACCACTAAGGAAGTCAGAGAAAGAAAGGTTTAATATATACCAAGACACTAATTACAATACTTTTTGTTATGGCAATGGACAGGACATAAAATGAATTTGTTGATTGGGGAAACAGACTGTGGCATTAATAATGGCTTGACATTTTAAACACTTGCCATTTGTAGCCTTTTTCATGTAATCTTTTCATATACATAATGTTCATTCCTATAAATAGACTATAAGTTCCTTGAATTCCAGAAACATGCTTCAGCTCTGCTGTGTAGGAAAGATCTTTGGATTGAGAGTCAGTAGACTTGCTGTCTAGTTTTAAACCTTGTGCCAATCACTTTAGGTTTTGTCATCCTCAGGTTTCTCAAATCAAAAATGAGAAAGTTAGGAGAGACAATGTGGTATACAGTAAGTTGGACTGGTTCTAGATTTGGAGTAGCAGGGCGTAAACCAATGCTTTGTATTTTATCACCTTGTGACCTTGGGCAAGTCAATTATCTTTGTGCTTCTGTTTTCTCACCTGTGAAATGAGTGCCTTGAACTGTATTAGAGATTCTTAATTCTTTTGGTGTCATGGACCCCTTGGCTATGTGATGAAGCCTATGGAGCCCTTCTTAGAATAATATTTGTAAATGCACAATATAAAATACATAGGATTACAGAAAAAAGTAATTACATTGAAATATACTTATCATAACATTAGGGGGAAAAACAAGTTCATAGATGCCTGGTTAAGAATGTCTGAGCTAGATGATCTCTTAAGTTCTCTTCTAGTGGCAAATGTATTACTTTTAAGGTCCTTCCCTACTCCAGAACGATATGACTTTTGGATGAGATGATCTCCATCTCCATAACTTAGGCTTCAGACATTTAACTAGCTCTTTGACCTCGGGCAAATTACAACCTCTGTCTCCTTCAGTACCTTCAGAAATGGGAATAATAGCACCTGCTTCCCAGGGCCATTGTATGGATAAAATGAGATAGCAATTATCAAGTGCCTGGCACATAGTAGGCATTTAACAAATGTTTGTTCCCTTTTCCCCCTTCCAGGATAAAACATAAAATCCTCTGTTTGAATTTTAAAGCCCTTCACAACATAGTCCCTTCCTACCTTTCCAGTCTTCTTACACTTCATTCCCTTTCATGTACTTTATCCAGTAATGCTGACCTTCTTGTTGTCCCTCAGATCTCCTGACTGTGTTTTTAACTGTGCCTTGAATGTTCTCTGTCTACTTCTCTGCCTCCTGGCTTCCTTCTAGACTCAACTTGAATTCCAGATTCTACAAGCGGCCTTTCCCAGTTCCTCTCACTGCTAGTACCTTCTTCTTGACTACCTCCAATTCCTTCCTTCCTTTCTTCCTTCTTTCCTCCATTTGTTCCCATTCTTTTGTTTGTTCTTTCCTTCCTTCTCCTGCCTTGCCTCCCCTCCTTCCTTCCTTCCCTCCTTTCCCTCTCTCCACATAGATGTAATACCTTTGCCTGCGGGTGCTCTGCCCAAAGGAATGTAAATTTTGATCAAAAGATATCTTGGGGTTTACAGGCTAGATTTCTTTCTTAAGGATCATGCCTTAAACCCAAATAGCTGTCCTTGATTGACCAACAATAGGTCCCAGCCCAAGCCTGCAGGGTCCTTGTTTGGGCCTGATTGCTCAGAGTGAATGTAAATAGCAATAGTTTCTGTTTTGGCTAGAAATTCTGGGGGTCTTCCCCTCACAGAATTTTATATATCTTATATATACATATACATATACATACATGCATAAATATGTATGTATGTGTATATATGCATGTATGTATATGTGTATATATATATATATGCATATGTATATGTATGTATACATACATATTATTTTTGACTAGGTAAAAGAGGCCATTCTTTGCTTCATTTCTTACCTAGCCTTAATCATTGAATGGGCATTTCCTCAGCCAAACTGAGACCTGGGAAAGACATTTGCTTAAAAAGACCATGGTCTCCCACTGCATCGGAGGCCATCTTCAGTAGTTCTGATCTGTATCTTGCCACTGGACCCAGATGGCTCTGAAGAAGAAAGTAAGGCTGGTGACTTTGTACAACCCTCCCTCACTGAAATCCAATTCACTTATAAGTCATGGCATCACTTTCCTGATGTCATGGTTAAGGACGAACAACAATATCTATCTATCTACCTAGCTACAAAATTGTTTGCATGTTGCCTTCTACATTAAAATGTTACCTGTTTGAGGGCAGGAACTGTCTTTGCCTTTGTCCTCCTCTTCCCTGTCTTGGCCATTGGGAGTCCTTAATAAATGCTTGATGACTGATTGACTGACTGACTAACTGAATAGAAATCTGACTACTCAGATTCATGTTTCTGTCACAGGGTAAACACTGGCTAGGCTTGTAATATTTACCCTCTTTTGCTGGACCTGTCCCTGAAGATACTGTCAGAGTCACTGGGAATTTAGCCTCAATGTGAGGCTAAATGAAGTTTCCTTCTCTTGGTAAAACAAATCTGCTGGAAGCATTGGATATTGGGGGAAAAGGCCTTCCCATGGAAGGGTGCTGGCTTTTCCAGTATTTGGACATTGCAGTCAATCATGCTGAAGTCATTAGAAAACAGACATCTTCAGCTTCCTCTGGCTAAGTGATGAGGCGCTTTTGGTAACAGCATTCTCATTTCCAGACAGTGCCTATTTTATCATTTGCAATTTTAGGGTATTTTTGACATCCTCATTTCTTTATGTAAGATCACAGTGACTTTATGTCAGTAAATTTGTCTGTGCGAAATGGTCTACTGTGACAAGAAAAGCACTAAATGGATGTGATTCAATTTTAAATATAATTAATAAATTACTGGGAAATGTTTCCATTATGAATACACTTATGTTTTGTCAAATACTCTATTTAATCCAAGTGCTCACAAAAATAGCTAGTGTCAAGTCAGTTTTTATAAAGGGAGAGAATCAGTATCAGGATTATTATGAAGTTGGCATATTGACAAGCATTTATTTTAAATAACATTGCCTTCTAGCTAAATTAGGAATATCAAACACACACAGTCAGCCTGTTTTAATTACCTGCTCTCCTTCATTATTAGAGTAAAGCTGCCCCCATGGGGGATTTGTTGCTTTCTTGATTTGCTACAGTCTGTATGTGTCTCCACCTTCTGAGGCAAAAAAAATATTTCCAAATGAATTGAATTTGATATTAAATTCTTTGAAGATTATCTTCAGTTTCAAAAAGGAGACAAAATATATAAGGTTGAGTTTGTTCTGACTTGGCTAAGAAGAAATGATGCCAACACTTTTGATTGTCATATTGGAGATGATAACTACAGTGAAGCTAAATATCTTTCTGGACAATAAATACAAATGTAATGGAGATGCTGACTCCTAGTTTTCTGGGTCACCGCATGGTGCTTAGTGACAAGCTGGGGGTGATTTTCACTGTTCAGCTCTGCCACCTTCTAGCCTCCAAGTGATAATAGGGGTGGAAGTGACATGGCTTATGGCCAGTGAGTAGGGGAGGGAACTGAGGAAGAAGTACTGGATTTGGTACGAAATGGGATTGAGAAGAAGAGGGAATAACCCAGGGAAAATGACACAATGGATTGGCTAGCTTCTAGTATTAAATACTTTTTAAAAAAAAATCAAATTGACCTAAGATATGTTGATATATTTTGTTAGCATTTTAAATATCAGCTTTGTAAGTTTAATTGTTTTTTATTTTTAATTTTATTTACTTTTCCTTTTTAAAATTTCATTTTTCATGATTATTTTGGGATTGTCAATTTATTGGCTCTCTCTTTTAAAGTTTGCATGCTCAGTTCATTAGTCCTCCCTTTTCCCCTTTTGTTAGGGTGTTTAGAGATATACATTTTCCTCTAAGGACTGCTGTAGTTGTATCCCATAAATTATGGTGAGTAATTTCACTGGTATTCTCTTTCATATCATTATTATCTCCTGCCCTATTATCTTCCATTTATTTTGCACAAATTTTAAGTATGTAAGCTCCTTGAAGATACTCATGGCTTTGTTTTTTGTATTTGTATCTGTAGTGCCTAGCACATATTACATTCTTAGTAAATGCTTGTTGAATTAAGCTACCAATCTTTGTACATCCTCTTCTCTATTATGTGTAGCCCATAACTGCACAAATACCTGTGTCAAGGAATCAACAGTTTCTACTCTGTTGTATTTTTTTTTTAGGTTACTCTTAAGAGAGATGACCTCAACAGGGTCAGATAACCAAAAATACACCTTAGTCTGAACTCTGTTACATATAGTTTCTACTTTTCGAATTTTGTACTTTTCACCCCCGTCAGTGTTAATCATTCTTCCATTACTATTGCTCATTCCCCAAAGAGAACCCTATAGTTCCTGTGGGAATAGAAAATAGCTGCATTTTGTAATTGGTCTGGAATTCCCTCCCTATTACAAAACCCCACCAAGCCAAAATTTCTAATCAGGCAAAGATTTTTATGAGTGAGTGAAGTGAAGGTGAGAGAAAGGGAATGGGGAGAGAACAAGAAGAAGAAAAACAAGAGTGTCACAGTTCAATTCACATCCAGAACTTTAATATCCCTTCCTTTTTATATAATTCATTAGCACTTTCCTCCAGTAAGTCAACTTCAAGTGTGTCCTTCCTGACCATAAATCTAACTGTGCCTCTTTCAAAGAGGCTGCGTGGACTTAAGTGTAGGGAGCTGTACATGGGGCTAAACCAGCCCAGTTCAGTCCCATGCCTGGCCAGTGCACCCCTGTAGACAAAACTTCCTACTGTTGGGTGCTGCACTGGGGAGGCAGGAGTAGGAACAGGAATGAGTAGAAACAGGAGAGTCCTGAGTATGGGTCCAAGACAGCGACCAGGTAGGTATGGGGTAGGACAATTCTTGTCTTCTGATTAGTAAAGGTCCAGGGTAGCAAGGTGAACTTACCTGTACCATCCATGCGGCCAAATGGGTAAAGGGTAATGGCTCCCTACTTAAAGCCCCAAATTGACCCAGCTTCTGAGCATACCTAAGCATGTTACTCCCTGCAAGTTACTGAGGACTTACATAAATATTACATTCCACTTTCATTTTTTTGCATCTGAGAGGGCATCTTGAAATGTGTGAGGGGATACTCGTATCAATCTATATAGTAAATATTAAAACAGCTTTTTTTTTTGAGATTAAAAAAAAAGAAATAATACTATTTTCTTTCCACACCTTTAGGAGTTGTCTTGAGTCACTTGTTCAATCACACCACCTGATTTGGGAGATCTATGCTCTAAATGACCTTTAGTCAAGGCAGGCCTTTTTGTGTCTCCTCCTTATAGCACCTAAACATTGTCATCTCTTATTTCATGCCAGGTAGGTTTGTTTACCTTATTAAGTTTCTTTCTTTCTGTTTTTTCTTTCTTTCTTTCTCTTTTTGGATGAAAATACATTAATATACATTAGTTATCTCACTTATTTTTTAGAAGGATGGATTAAAGTCCATGTTCCTACTAAAGATTACTTTTTCTCATGAAGAAATATGCTTGGCTTTGGAGATTATGCTTTTCTATGGTGCACCAGTTTTTGTTTTTGTTTTTTTCTTTTTGGTATATCACGTTCCACTGTTACATTTTCATTTTTCAATGTTGATGAATAATCCTGAGTGATTTGAATGGGAATTCTTTTATTTTTGAATTACTTCCTGCTGCTTATAAGATTCTGTTTAATATTAGTATTCTTGAACTTGGTGACTATATTTCTCAGTGAGTTAAACTTAGATTTTATCTCTGTTGATGTCCTGTCAATTTTTTTGACTTGCAGTTTACCTTCTGTTTCTAATGCCTCCAAAACATTTGCTGTGTGATTTCTTTGAATATGTCTTCTAGGCCCTTAATTTTTCATTTTCATTGTATTTAGATCTCTTTTCTTCACATTTTTCACATTTTTTTTACTGCAATTTACTGTCTTTTTTTTTTTTGCAGGGTTTTTCTGTGAAGCGCTCTCTCTCTCTCTCTCTCTCTCTCTCTCTCTCTCTCTCTCTCTCTCTCTCATTGGGGTTACTATTCTTTTTCTTTGGTGCATCTACTGCTATTTTGAGATGGTATATGGGACCTGGACTTAACCTTAATCAACTTCCAAACCTTTCTGAATGAAGTTGGATTTTCTTTCCACCTTGCTCCCATGACCCTCAATTAAATTGAAATCAATTTAAATTCAAATCACATATACTTCCCCCTTTACCTGGAAGCCTTGTGCTATTTCTTGAGGCTATAAATGGTTACAAAGAGCAAAGTTTCTGTGTTTGACTATTAATATTAACAACAAGAGAATTACAGGCAGGCTTCCAGGACTGCTTCAGATAACTTGGATGAAACTCATTACTTGTTGCTAAGTGATTTAGGTAAACAAGAATTAATGACAGTAAATTGGGATACCCTGCCAGCAAAAAATAATTAGCGCATTTTTGAGAATCTTCCTATAGTGGAACAGGAAGAAAAGAAGGATTAGGGTAAATTTTCAGTGACCTTACTAAGGAACAGAGTTAGCACTGGTAATTAGAATGAAGCCCATGATAGTTCAGTCAAAAATAGACTGCATCACTTTTGTGGAGAGGCACAAAGACCAGCTATAGATAGAAGCAGTTGAATTATGAAAAGGGGATGCAACCAGAGGAGGGAATTCTTGAGGTGCCTCTTGTTACTTGAGCTGTGAGTTTTGTTGAAGGTGCTATTATCATTGGCCAGAGGAAATCTGAGGTGTAGTTTGCTTATATTTTTAGTGCTTAGGGAAGTCTGTGGGCACCACCTTGGAGGGTTGAGAGAACAGAGAAGACAATAAGAGTAGAGCTAGTGGAGAAGGAAGTGTACCAGTCGCAGAGACAGAGCTATTAAGTATTATCAGTCATAAGACAAAAAGGGCTACAGAAGACATAATTTATTTTCCCTCTCATTCCCCAAAATATGATAGAAAAACTGGTTTGGCTGAGTTGTTAAGTAAGAGTCCAGTATACCATTTCTAATTCCTCAAGGGACTTTCTTGAGTGGGAATTCTTCCTGCTGCAGAGACGTGCAGATATACAGAACTGAATCTTAAATTGTTCATTCACAGAGTGCCAAATTATATAGTCACTTCTTTCTGGCAGTGAATAGAAAGTCAGGCTGGAACTTAAAGATACAAAATCAGGTTTAGAAAGGAGTGCATTTTCCCCCATATGGTGGCTGCTACCTAGAGTATAGACATATGTGGAAGAGTTTGGCAAAGAAGGAATGGTTTTCACACCTACTACTTATAAAAAAAAAGGATGTCTTCTAGTAATCAGATAATTTCTTTGGGTATTAATATTTAAAAACACATTTTCCTTTATGTGTTATGAAAGACTAAATCCCATCTAAGTTGTCTTAGACATAAAACATTATTGAGGCAGGTTAATTAAGAGCATCCAGGTTGATGTACTTAGATGCTATATGGTAATCATTCATTCGTTTATTTAGCCAGCAAATATTAAATGAAGCCATTGTCATGGATGTACAGATTGATATGTATCTTCCAGGCAGACCTCAACCATAAGGAACCCAGTCTGAAATATTCAAGACATATTCCAAAGGAATAAATTCACATATAAATGAACTAGCTAACTATATTACCTGAACATTTATTGGATTTCATTGTTAATACAGTAATTCTTAGGACTCAGAGAAGAGGGGTAGCTGTCGTTTTATGCTTATATTGATGTGAACAATTATACTTTGTCTAAGAAAGTCAAAAGATTAGAGAACTACATATCAACTTTTCATACTTTATTCAATAGGACTGTAATAAAACTAGTGATAAGAACCAAAGTTTCATTTTGGGGATTTTTCCTTTAATTTTTATGTCTAATAGATTTTTTTAAAATAATGATCAGAAAGCTTTAAACCTCCTTTTTCCTTCGAGGTCAATATTAGGTTTGCCCAGTGGTCAACTTTGCAAGTTATTAAACTTCTATTTTAATGGGAACATAAAGATCATTACATTAAAATTGGTGCCCATCAGGGTTTCCAAGTATTCTACCCCCAGTGGAGATTTTAGAGAAGCTGTGCCATTCAGGGGTTGAGAAGAAACCCAAAGAAATCATTATGACAGGTTGAAGTTAACAGATTTTCACACAGGAAAAGTAAATGAAAAGTATATATTTTGCATAATGAAACAGATGACAAACTGGGCAAGCTGGTCTATTAATGAGCCTCCTGTAAAGCTAGAATGCATGGAAGCAAGGAATGAGCATGGAGAAGAGAAATCACTCTGATCTTAACTTTTAACAACCAATTTTAATCAAACCATTCAGGAACAGAGTTCTTAGGGCCCTGTGATGGCAATGCAATTTGAATTAAAAAAAAAAAAGATGACTTTGTAGGTGAGTGTTAAAGCATATTTTAAGTAACATAGTTAGGAATGAGCCAAGTTATGAAGAAAACTTAATTTTATTTAGCTTTTGCAGGACTCCAGATTTTCAAAGGCCTTCACAAGAGTCCTGGGTACAGTGTAACTCAGTAAAAGAGTAAAGGATTTGGAGTCAGAGGTCCTAAGCTTCTATCCTAACTCTGACACCCACTACCTCTCTGGCATTAAACTACTTACTTAAACCTCACTAGGCTTCAGTGAGACTCAACTGTAAATGAAGGAATTCGACCAAATGACCTCTAAAATCCCTTCTAACTCCAAATTTATGATACTGTGATCTGAGAATGTTTCTTTGCATCAGTACTTATAGATACATTTGTATTCCTTCCTCCATAATCAGAAAGGTGTTTAAGCAAAGATCCTAATCTTACGATGAAAAAAGTATTTTCTAGATAAGTCCATCTATTATCTGTGACACTGAAGAAATAACTTATTAAAAATAGTCAGTTGAAGAGATTTGTGTAGAGTGAATAGTAGTGTAGCCAACTATTCCAGATGTCTTAGGATAAAAAAGATTCAGGCTGTTAACAACTAGGTGAATGTGAGAGCTTACCAAATCTAAATCTATGATCTATGATCTTATGATCTGTGAACTTCCAGAAATAACTTATTAAACAAGTCTGTTGGAAATATTTATTGAAAATCCTTTGTATAGAGTGAACAGCTGTGTAGTCTGCTATTCCAGATGTCTTAGTATGAAAAAGATTCGGATTGTGTATTTACACAGCTCAAATCATCTGAATGGTAGCCAATTCTCCACTTTACTTTGTACTGCAGATAAAATTGTTCAGTGATTTAAAATGAATCATTTCTATTAAGGTACTAAGGTGGCACCAAAGAACCTGAGGGGTGATTTCCTACAGGAACCTAATAACGATTAATTCCCTATATATAATGATTTACTCCCAGTTGGGATAATCTTGGGCCTCCCCAGTTAAGGAAGGTATGTGAGTTCATCTCTGGGATTTCTTCAAGCAAAAGTGTTGTGAACTCATGCAAATCAGCATTATACTCTGGTTTGTGACTCCTTCACTCCAGACAGCTTCATGTACTTGAGTATATACACTTCCAAATGTTTATAACAGTGTCTAATTTGCTTTCATGTAAAGGAGCAGAGACAAATCCTGCTTGAGGGAAATTGAATTTATCTGATTTGCAGTTGACTCATGAATTATGATTTTGAATGAACTACCTAATGTCTAAGCAGTCTCCATTTATCCATTTTTTTAGTTTTTAGGGGGGTACTAATTAGCACTCTAGTTCCATTTTGCCACTTAACAACAAGATGGCTTTTACAAAGAGATATTTACTTCAAAGATATAGCAAGAGCAAATATAGAGATACCTTCCTCAACATATCAGAGGCACAATCTTCTATATACAACTGCATTTTCTTGGGGAAGGAGTAATATGGACAGAGATCATGCCCAAAATATAGTTCAGTTCCTAAATAGTTTCTTCCAGCCAAGTTCACATTCAAAAAGATATTCCAGATGAGTTCTTTTGCTGGACTGGAGTACCAAAGTTTACTCCCAAAGACTAATCTTTACTCCATACTTCTTAGGTAATCAATTTTGTACTGGCTGCCAAACCCAACTTGGAATCTGTTTCTCAGATTCCTGCAACTAGTTCCCCTGACCTTTGAAACTTCCAAGGCCAGAGTCCCCATTCCCTGCACCTAGAATGGAAAAGAATAAATGAAAGGAACAAAGAGGCCCTTTTCTTATGAGCTATATGGCTTTAGAGGGGAGACCCTGAAACTCTTCCCCTTAAAGCATGGGCTGTAACCAGACATTGTCACACATTCAGAATAAAGCTGAGGATAATAAATGAAAGAGTGGCATTGAGATTACCAAAGCTGATTCAGATCTTTTAAAAACTCACAGTTCTGGCTATGCAGCCAATAGGAAAAGACTCCTTCCAATCACATGGTAGTCCAACTGGAATCAATCACAGAATATATATGTTTCATTCTCTCCAAGGCACTTCCCTTGCACATTATCAAGATTCTGAAAGCAGCTCCCTAGTGTCCTTCACATGGAGACACCATCTGAGCAAGCTAATGGACTACATAGGCTGTAGACCTGGATTACATGAGTACAAAATGCAGGTTAGTCTCCCTCCCAGAGGAGAAAATGAAAGGGGCTAGAAGAATGCCTCCTTATACTTAGGTTATTAGGGAGAATTAAGTATTCTTTGAGAGAAGAGAAGAGATTAAATAGGATATAATGGGGAGCAGGGCAGTATTGCTTTGTTATGCCACCCTATCAATTCAAATGGAGTTGCTGCTCACTGGAGAAGAGGGAAAGAGAGGGAGAGAGAAAGAACAGTATGTGTTTGTGCATGTAGGCATGCATAAGAGAGAATAAGAGATAGAGACAGAGAGTTAATCAGAGAAAGAGACAGAATATATAATCCATTTTGCTCAAGTACTGTCAACACTCTAGGGAAAAGTATCAGGAGGAGGTATTTCTTCCTTCCAGGCCCCAAGAGGGGAGATGAAATGCTTTCCAGCCATTGAGGTTTCAGTATTCTTCTGATGGGTAAGTTGCTATCATCTCTTTCCTGTTCCCTAGGTTAGAATAAGAAGTACTGAGTACTAAGAAATGGTGTGGGATGTGAAAATTAGTGGACTCATAGTATCAATCCATGTTGGTATGGAAAGTAGTTTGAGAAATGACTTGAAGGGCCCTCACTTCATGTGGTTCATCTTTTTTTATAATCTTTATATAACCAGGAATCCATAGCCTTATGAGCCAATCAAATCTTTTTAAATTAAATTTTATTTTTTTTTGGATAAAGAGAAATCTATTTTCTTACCCTTCCATGCCTCTGTCCCATTGGAGGGAAAATCCTAAATTCTTTGTAACAAATATAGGGTTTGCATAATTAAGCAAAAACAAATACCTTCATTGACCATTTAAAAATACACACACACACACACACACACACACACACACACACACGTCACATTCTGCATTTCAAACCCATCACTTCTCTCCCACAAGTTGGATGGCATACTTCATCACTGGTCCTCTGGAATCCTGGTTGGACGTTGCATTGATTCAAAGTCTTACAGCTTTCGAAGTTGTTTGTTTTTATAGGATTGTTATTGTATAAATTGTCCTCCTCATTTTGTTCATTTCGTTCTTCATCAGTTAATACAAGTCCTCAAAATTATTCATTTTTTAATGTTGATTTTATACTATAAATTGTCCTTCTGGTTCTGTTCCATTCACTTTGAATCTATTCATATGGATCTTTCCATGTCTCTTTGAAATAATCGATTTCCTCATTTCTTATAGCACAATAATATTCCATTACATTCAGACATCACAATTTATTCAGCCATTCCCCAATTGATGAACACCTCCTTAGTTTCCAGTTTTTTGCCACTGTAAAAAGAGCTACTATAAATTTTGTTGCATTTACTCTTTTCTTTGATCTCTTTGGAGTATAGACTTAGCAATGCTATAATTGGGTCAAAGGATCCAAATATGATGCATTGTTTAGTGTAATTTTTGTGTATAATTCAAAATTGCTTTTCAAAATGGTTCACAAGTTCATCAACAATGCATCAATGTGCCTGTTCCCTCACATCCCCTCCAACATTTGATATTTTATTTTTTGTCATCTTTTCCAATCTGTTGGGTGCAGTATGAAATTTCAGATTTGTCAGAATAGTTTTATTTTGAAAATCAAATCTTGATGACAGTTTTAGTACCTTTTAGGGAGAAACTAGCCTCACCTGCATGGATTGGAATCTTAGCTATGCTTGTCCCCCTCTGCTCCAACCCCATCCCCCTCCACTCATGACTGACTCTAGTTAGATAATATCTCTTCTATCACAAAGCTATTCATTTTTGTCAATTTGATAGACATGAGGTATGTCAAAGTTGTTTGAATTTTGTATCTCATGACTATTAGTTCAAGCATTTTTCCCCAAGTGATTTTTTTTTTAGCAATTTCTGTTTCTTATTTTGAAAATTGTCTGGTTATATATACTTTGATCACTTATCTCTTATGCTCTGGGAGTTACCATTGTGATTTTTAATGTTTTATTTTATATTTTAGCTGGCTAGATTTTATTCATCATATTTGCCATTAACATTTTTACCAATCAAATTTCTTTTATTTTAAATGGATTGTTTTTGTAGTTTACACTCTTAATGTAATCAAGCACATTTTTTTTGTCACTACTAAGTCTTTCCTTTATTGAATTAAAAAAAAATTATCAGCTCATTCCCTGACCATGAGGACCTTTTGTAAACACACAAACTGATTTTTTTCTAATGGGAATTGCTGCTCTTTTGAATATGTGTTTGTAGTTGTTAATGTTTAGAATGGATTAGCATTTTCCTTGTAAACAAAAGCATTTGTAAAATATTTTAAAGACATTTAGTCTCAGGTTTTGTATTCTACTCTGTCAACCAGCAATGCTAGAGTCACTTGCTTTACAGAAGAAGTGGTAAGAACTATTACGAGATAGAACTTCATAGATTCAACCATGTTCTTACTGCCCACACCACTCTGAGTCTACAGTGTCAGTGGAGTGATCAAATGGAATAATGACAAAATGACAGCCATAATTTATGCTGAGACCTTATTTAAGAGGCCTGATGTTTCCTCTATCTTTCCCATCTACACTGATTACTCCATGGACAGAAAAGCATGGTCTAACACCACATGAAAGTCCTGTGGCATCCACATCAAATATATCTCCATTTAACAGAAAAAGGCTGCTATTTTCAGGTACTGATGAGATATATTAAGATTCTCCAACAACAGGTAATAGAAGTTCTACCCTAATCACCTGATTCCCCTTTTACAACTTCAAACTGAGAGACTGGATGGCAAAAAAGGCTCAATTAGTACGAATAATGAATCCTATGAAAGGTCCCATTATTCATATTTACACTGCATGTTTCATTTGGGCTGGAACCAATCACCATACTTTACATAGTTATAACTTTGAATAGTGTTCAAAAATATGCAGCTACTTCTTGGGATTCATTATTCCCACTAATTAGTTCTTGGCTATATATAATAATATTTATGGATAATATTTATATATTGCTTTAAGGTTCTACAAATATTAATTTATTTTTATAAATATTAACCAATTTATAAATATTAAACCAATTTATCCTCACAGCAACTTTGGGAGGTAGCTGCTTTATTATCCCTATTTTGCAGTTGAAGAAACTGAAACAGAGGTTAAGCAACTTGCTCAAAGTCACACAGCTAGTAAGTTTCTGAGGCTACATTTGAACTCAGGCCTTACTGATTCCAGGTCCAGTGCTATGTTCATTATGCCACCTAGCTACCTCAGCTAAAAAAGAGAAGGATATATATGTCAGTATGTATGTCATATGTGAACTCTACACATACATATATATCAAGAGTTCATAAAGAATGAACTATGCATCACTTTTTCTGATAGTGATGGGGCATGGCCCAAGCTGAGACCTTTGCCCCTCTCCCCAAAAAGAATTTGGGTCCCATTTGTCTATGGGGCCCCAGGAAACCCTTAAACTTTCTTTTACCTTACTCTGGTCTCAAACAGTTGCCTGAGGCTATACTCTACTCAACTGTCTTTTCCTTATCTTTTCCTTATTCTAATGGACTGGCTCTTCATATCTCTCTTTGATGAAGCCTAGTCTTTGATCCCACTTTTGATCTTATCAACCTCTTCCTTCAAGTTCTTTGTTCTATTATCTATTCCCATTGTCTATTCAACCTCCCAGACATTCCCATCAGAATTCTCCCTATACTCACTCCAGTTTCAGGATCTTTCTCCCAGCCCCTCCTCCAAACACCCCAAAATTATTTGAGTGTATATAAGATCCAGACTGGCCCCCATTTAAACACTGAGATTTCCTCATGCCCACTCATCTTTACAGGTGTCACTAATGTTCAGATTCCTTAAGAATCTGGCCAGTATGGCCCATCTCTAATAAAACTTTGTCTCTGGCTGAAAGAAGATTTGGGTCAAATTCATTGGAGCAGGACTCGGGTGTCCTGTCAGGGTCCCAGAACCCCAAGAATCTAGACCTCAACAATAGCAAAGAGCTGGAAACAGGATGGTTGCCCATTGATCGTGGAATAGTTAAACAAATGGTGGCAGATGAATCTAACAAAGTATTATGCCTTAAGAAATTTAAAAATAAGAAATCCAGAGAAATTTGGGAAGGCATATGAGCTGCTGTAAAGTGATCACATCCAACAAGTAATATGCATTGCAATACAACTGTGTAGACAGAAAGAACAATGACACAAAATTGAATACTATGCAGTGCTGTGTAGTTATAATGACCAAATTTGGCCTCAGAGAAGAGATAAGACAATGTCTTTCCTCTTTTTGTTGGAGAGGTAAAGTTTATGGGTATGTGGGTATAGAATGTTGCATATGTTATAAGACATGATTGATGAGGGAGT
Source organism: Phascolarctos cinereus (assembly GCF_003287225.1). Taxonomy (NCBI): domain Eukaryota; kingdom Metazoa; phylum Chordata; class Mammalia; order Diprotodontia; family Phascolarctidae; genus Phascolarctos; species Phascolarctos cinereus. The sequence goes on along the minus strand of NW_027555514.1, from coordinate 174,856,664 downwards.
TCCTTCTATTAAATTTTTAAAAAATTCTTTGTAATAAGGCCAGTTAGTCAGTAAACATTTACTAGGCACTGTGTTAAGTTCTGGGCATACAAAAAGAATTAAAAGATAATCTATGACCTCAAGAAACTTACAGTTTGGTGGGGGAGACAATAAGCAAACAGTTATGTACAAACAAGCTATATACAGGATAAATGGGAAATAATTAAATGAAGGAAGGCATTAGAATTTAGAGAGACTGGGAAAAACTTCCTGTAAAGGGAAGCTCAATGAGAACTAATATAAAGGATGGGGAGGGGCATATTGAGCATGGGAAATTTAAAAGGCGTTAATGAAACTTAAAAAATTTAAAAAGAGTGAGCCATGACAAATTCAAAATATCAGAACACTTCTTTCTAGTTTTCAATTTGCTTCATGTCATGTTCTATGTATGATTAATTAGTTAAAGATAGTAACTTGAGAGTCTTTTCTGAATTTTATTCTGTCATTATGGAAGGAAATTTATTACCTTCTTTCATGAATTTGTATTTTGAAACAGCTCCTGCTTGGTTTGACATTTTCTGAGTTTAATGCCATCAAACCACTATTAACTCTAGACAAAGGGCACTAATTTTATCATTGTACATTGCATAAATCAACCTCATGAATAGTTTCTAAAAAGACCACAAACATTTTCAGCATCTTTGCTCCTTACCTGAGCCAGTTTTTGAACCACTGAAGATATTTAGGGTACTTTCCCACTTTCTGGCACATAACTATTATCCATACAAAGATGGGTGGGTAGAAGGGTCTAGGAATGAAACCAAGATCCAGAAGGATGCTTCTAAGATTCTAAATTGTCCTAAAGTTTATTTTTAATCTTCCTGGAAGTCAAATTTTAATTAAACTTTGTTGAATGCCCAGAGGGCTTTTGGCATGAAGGTAAGGGAAACATGTAGAATGTGGGTAAAACAAGAATCCTACTTCCTGTTGAGTTTATAATCTAGTTTATATTAATTCTATAACTTTTAATTAAGGTTAACTATTATAATAAAAACAAGTACTCTTCATGAGGAAGAGTATTCCATACCTTTTTATCTCACTCAGGGAAGTACTAACATAAAAGATATTGACCTTTGGTTAGACTTTGAAGAATTGGATGTTTCTACCCTAGGGAATGTGGAGAGGAAAGTTATTTCTTCATCTCAATAGATATTTGGCTGTTTGATAAATTTACAAATTTTCTTGAACAGGAATTCTGTGAAAACCTGCTTTGTCATATTTTTAATTAGGGATCTAATATAGGAATAGTTCATTATTGAAATAATTTTTAATGATGAGAATGTTGCTATTTAATTCAACAAATATTTATCATGTTTTCTATGTGTAAGGCATTGTGCTAATGACTAAGTATACAAAGGTATCAATCAGTCAATCAATAGGTATTTCATAGGCATTGAATATATGCCAGACATTGTGCCAGGTATTGATTATACAAGGATAAACATGAAATAGAAAGGGTAACTGATGGCATATTGAAGATTTTTCAATTAGGGTCAGGATTGTAAAAAGAGTAGAGTAGGGCCAGAACAAAAATAATAAACTGGGAGAATAGGAAGGGATGAAAGGCCTGGAAATAATTGTAAATAGAAAGAAAAAGTTAAGGTAGATTATAGCTCAGGGGCAATCAAAGGATGGGGACTGTAGTCAGAGAGAGGAATTTCTAGATCATGGAGGTAGAAAGAATAGTTAGAGGTGATTGTGAGATCAAGGATATGGCTATTCCTAAAGGTAGATAAGGTGGAGCCACATTGATTGATGGGCATGTGGAAAGTTGTACAAGGATTTCAATGATCTCTCTGCTCCCTAAAACAACCAAAAATATTTTAGAATTTCTTCTGGTGATGATACATGAGAACACCATAGTTTACAAAGAGCCAAAGCTGATGACCCACAGATTAATGGGCACATAAATAGGTTGCAGCACATTATCAACAATGAATTGAGTGTGAGGAATGGCCATAAAGATATTTAGGATGTATGATCAGGAAAGGAAGAGGGTCCAATTGGTAAAGAGAGAGAGAGAGATAACAGATAGATAACTATAATTTTAAAAGATCCAAAGAAAATTTTAGAACAATGTTCTTCAAATTTAAAAAAAATTGATGTTTTCAATTAAACTTCATCTTCTCCCCCTCCCTGTCCTTTGGAAGAGAAAGAAAAACTCTTAAAACAAATATACATAGTCAAAACAAACTGTTGTTGCTATTGTATAGATTGTTCTCCTGGTTCTGCTCACTTCACTCTGCACCAGTTCAAACAAATCTTCCTAGGTTTCTCTGAATACATTCCTTTTGTTATTTCTTATAGTATTCCATAATATTCATATACCATAAGTTGTTTAGTCATTCCTCAAGAGATGAATACTCCTTTAGCTTCTAGTTCTTTGCCACCATGAAAACTGCTATAAATATTTTTGTACACGTGGAACCTTTCCTTCTTTCTTAGAGTTAATAGTGATATTTGTATGTCAAAGGGCGTGCAAATTAGTAATTTTGGGGTGCATAACTTCAAATTGCTTTCCAGAGTGGCTAGACCAATTCATAGGTCTACCAACAATGCAATAAAATAACTATTTTCACACAGCACCTCCAGCATTTATCATAGTTTTGGTCAACTTTGCCAGTCCAGTGAGTGTGAAATAGAATCTCAGCGTTGCTTTGTCACTTCTCTAATTATTAATTTAGTTCCTTTTTATATGGCTATTGATAGCTTGGATTTCTTTCCCTGAACACTGCCTATTCATATCCTTTGACCATTTATCAATTATGGAATGCTTCTTATTCTTATGAATTTCAATCAGTCCTTTACATATTAGAAATGAGACCATCAAAGAAATTTTTTTCTCCAATTTACTTGCTTTTCTTCTAATTTTTAGCTGCATTGATTTTGTTTGTGCAAAATCTTTTGAATTTCATGTAGTCAAAATTGTCCATTTTATTTTCTGTGGTCCTTTTTATCTCTTGTTTTGTCTTGATCTCTTCCTCTGAAAGGCAATTTATTTTTTCTCTTCTGTTTATGATGTCACAGTTTATGTCTAAGGCATATAATCATATGGAGTTTATCTTAGTGTAAAATGTGAAATGTTGGTCTCTTCCTAGTTTCTAGCAGACTGATTTCTAGTTTCCTCAAAAATTTTGTTGATTATTGAATTCTTTCCCCAATAGTTGAGTTTATCCAACCGAGCAATAGGCTTCTGGGTTTATTCACTTTTGTACATTGTGTGCTTACTCTGTTTCACTGGTCAACTTCTACTATTTTAAACTAATACCAAATTGTTTTGATAATTACTGTTTTGTCATATAATCTGAGATCTGGTAGTGCTCAGACTCCTTTCTTCACACTTTAAAAATTATTTCCCTTGAAATTATTAACCTTTTATTTCTCTAGATGAATTTCATTATTTTTTCTTGCTCTATAAAGTAACACTTTCGTGGTTGGATTGGTATGACATTCAATAAGTAACTTACTTTATGGAATAGCATGGGGTGATTCATGTTTGGGGATTTTTATTTTCCAAGTCAGTTGTTTTTCCAATGAGATATTTCACATATTTCACATATTTCACATTTCACTTCTATTTTTTCATTCTTTTGGATTTGTTTTATTGTTTCTTGATTTCTCATAAAGTCATTAGCTTCCATTTGCTCCATTCTAATTTTTAAGGAATTATTTTCTTCAGTGAACTTTTGGACCTCCTTTTCCATTTGACCAATTCTGCCTTTTAAGGCATTCTTCTCCTCATGGGCTTTTTGGACCCTTTTACCATTTGTCCTAGTCTTTTTTAAGGTGTTATTTTCTTCAGGTTTTTTTTTTAATGTCCCCTTTACCAAGCTGTTGACTCTTTTTTCCTGATTTTCTTGTATCACTCTCATTTCTCTTCTCAATTTTTCCTCTACATTTCTTACTTGATTTTCAAAATCTTTTTTGAGCTCTGCCATGGCCTGAGACCAATTCATATTTTTCTTGGAGGCTTTGGATGTGGGAACTTTGCCTTTGTTGTCTTCTTCTGAGTGTGTTTTGATCTTCCTTGTCACCATTGTAACTTTCTATAGTCAGAGTTTTTTCCCCCATTGTGTGCTCATTTCTCCAGCCCATTATTTGACTTTTAAATCTTTGTTAAAATAGGGCTCTGCTTCCAAGGTGGAGGGTGCACTGTCCCAGGCTTCAGGGGTTTTGTGCAGCTGTTTTCAGATATACTTCTAGGGACCTGTAAGTTTTCAGTTCTTCCAAGGTGGTAATGATCTAAGGAGAGGTGTTTACAACTCTCCTGGCCTGTGCTTTCATCTGTGATAACCACAGGCACTCTTTTATGCCCTGAAACTGTGAGGAGGGGTCCCCCTCTGCTATGACTACAAGCTGTGCTATGCTAGTGCTTCTTCTCATCCTGAAACTGCCACCTAGGACCATTACCTGGATCTGAGTATGGGCAAAGCAACAGAGCCTTGCCTCAGTGCTAGCAAAAAGACCCCTGTAATCTCTTTCTGACCAGTTGTTTGACCCCCTTACCATCTGTGGGCTGAGAGCTCTGGAAGTAGCCACTGCTGCAGCTGCTGCTGATTCAGTGGCTCCTAAGGCCCGCTCCTGGTTGGAGGGGCTTGGTCTGTACTGGTGCAACCCGTGACTGGATTGTGCTCTTCTCTCACCCTGGTGCAAATAGACTTTTCCTAATGACCTTCCAAGTTGTCTTGGGCTGGAAATTTGTTTCACTCCATATTTTTGTAGGTTCTGCTGCTCTAGAATTTGTTTAGAGTCATTTTTAAAAAGTATCTGGAGGAGTTTGGGGAGGGTTCAGGCCAGTCCCTGCCTTTACAACCATCTTAGCTCCACCCCTGAAGAGTTCATGCTTGAGAATTTTTAAACGCAGTAGGGAAGGAACCAGTTGATAGGTTGAGATTGAAGATTCAAAAGTGGGGGTTTAATTGAAGATGAAATATGCTGGAAGAAAACTAAGGGGATAATATCAAGTGTACTATGTCCAGGCACTGTGCTAAATGCTGAGGATACAAAGAAAGGTACAAAAAATAAGTTCTGGCGCTCAGGGAGCTCACAATCTGATGTGAGAAGCAGCATGTAAATAACAAAGTGCTTACTTCATGTATTAACCAATCAATATTCATTTATGAAATGCCTACTATGTGCCAGGCACTATGCTAAGTGATGAGGATACAAAAAAAGGCAAAAAGCCCCTGCCCTAAAGAAACTTAAAATCTAATGAGGGAGATAATATGCAAACAAACAAAATATATACATATATATGCATAAATATATAATATCAGGCTGTATGCAAGACAAATAAGAGATAATTAACAGAGAGAAGGAGGTGGAATTAAGAGGAATTGGGTAAGGCTTCCCGTAAAAAGTGGGATTTTTGTTAGGGAGGTTGGTAGTCAGAGTGTAAGAGGGGGAGTGTTCCAAGCGTGGGGGACAGTCAGAGAAATGCCTGGAGCCAAGAGATTGAGTGTCTTGTTAGTGGAGTAGCCGGGAGGCCAGTGTTATTGTGTTGAAGACTTCATATCAGGGATTAAGGTAAAAGAAGACTGGAAAGGTACATGTGCATATAGATATAGATATACATACATGCATACATGCACTGATAAACACACACACATGCACACACACATATATGTGGGAGGAGAGAGAGAGAGAGAGAGAGAGAGAGAGAGAGAAAATGAGAGGTAATCCGAGAGGCAAAGACACTATTCAGCTACAGAGATGGAGAAAACCTTCCTGAAGAAAGTGGGACATGAATTGAAATTTGAAGGAAGCCAGGGAAATTAACAGACAGGAGTGAGGAGGGAGAGCATATCAGGCACAGAAAATAGATAATGAAAAGGGATGGGAGATGTAGTGTTGTGTGTGGCACATAGGCCAGTGTGGTTGGATCATTAAAGAACGTAAAGTAAAAGAAGACTGGAAAGGTCAAAAGGGGTCGGTTTTGAAGAGCTTTAAATGCCAAAACAGAGGGCTTTATATTTGAAATTGGAGTTTATTGAGTGCAGGATGGATTAAAAGGCTAAAGTCCAGGTGAGGAGAGACTGAACTAGGTTAGTGGCTGTGTGAATGGAGAGAAAAGAGTGGAAAGAAGAGGCTGTATCAGATAGATGTCATGAAGGTAGAAAAGCAAGATAGTAACAAATTGGTGGGGAAAATGAGAGTGAAAAATCAAGTAACCACACTGATGGGATCACAAATCCATTCATATATTTACAGTATTGAGGAATTCTGTAGTTCCCAAAGTCATCAGTCTACTTCTGGTAGAATTCTGTGTGGCATCAAATCACATTGCTCTCCATTCTCCCAGGGCTTACCCAATATGTGTACTTCAAAAATGATTGCCAGATCTTTTCACAGACCTATAATTTTTTTGGAGCTGGAGAGAGCTAAGGTTTTTTTTTTTAATTCACTTTTTGCAGTAAACAGCAGATACTGTGTTTTGTTAACTTTCTACAAGGGATCTTAGCAACTCAGGAGAAACAGCTGCTCCTTACATCAGAAAGTAAAGAAATTAAACTATCTGGACTTTGTTAGCTCTTTTGAAAATGAAATATTTGCTGTGCTAAAAAAGCCCCAAAACTTCAGGTTTAGTCCTACATGTGAAGCTTCCACCCTAGTTCAAAGTGGAGCAAATGAAAAGAAGGACAGAACCACATAGCTCATTTGAAGTTAAGGCTTATAATATAGGCTAATAGTATGTAGTTACATAATTTTTCATTTCTCCTAGTAGCTTGTTAAGTAATTGACTCTTGAAAGAAAGGGCATGGGATATGAGGACATTATACTATTTGAATTTCCATACTATTATATGAATATAGTTACACTTATACCCACTCAGGGTATGAAATGTAAGATTTAAAATACAGGCATTTCAGCTGCTTATGATTCTTTTTTAAAAATCTCCATGTTTTAAATAGTTTAGCTTCTGTGTCTGAAGAATATACTTTGGGGATAGCAAGGGAGGGGAAATGGATGTACCTCAAGATCACTTATATGTAATCAATGGCAAAACACTATTTGCTCTTCATGGTGGCATATACAAGATACACAGTTTCATCTAAAGATCCAGATCTCGTTGAAAATGAATGTATTCCCTCTGAAAAGTGAAGGGGAAAGAGGAGGGAAGGGAATAAGCATTTATATAGCACTTACAATGTGCCAGGCACTATCTCATTTGACAAGTGAGGCTGTCTAGTTGGTCTTGGCCTCTTTTAAAGGGGGTTGGGTTGTGGGCTATAAAGATGTTTTGACAGAACAGCCATGATGACTTTATGAATCAATATAGGTATAACCATTAAGTGCTACAGTAATTATGCATTCTTTTACTCATGATTGGTGTGATAGGACCTGGGTTCCCCTGTTTCTTTACAACAGTGATTAATTTTCCCTAAAAGGCAACAAAACTGTCACAGGACCTTTTTGGTCCCTGTCTTCTTTGATGTAGCTTGCTGGTCACTCTAAGAGGAGGTGTTATTTTTTTTTCTCCCCCCTTAGTACTGCCTATGCCAGGAGGATTGTCCAGTAAAAGCCCTGGAAGCATTTAAATAATGGAATGTTATCTAGAAGATCCTTGGACATTATGGCTGAGGTGCCATGTGATAGCATCAGAGTTCCCCTTGTCTCATCCAACAGGAGTGATTTGTTTTTCCTAAAAGGCAACAAAACTGTCCCATAGACCTGATTGGCCTTTATCCCTTGTGACTCAACTTCTTGGTCTCCTCAGGGCTTAAAAATTCCCACCTATGGGGTATAGGGCCATTCCAACTTGATGGATGTCTGAAGACCAAGAGAGTGACCATACTCTGTCCTGCTGACCAGACACATTTCCATGTGGAGATAAGGGGGTCAGATCTATAGAAGCAAGATGCCATTGAATTATTATTGCATATCCTTGATGTTTTAGAAAAAAGTAAACTTCTATTTGTTAGCTCTTCAATAACCTATAAATAACTCCCAAAATTTATCCCAAAGTTGAACTTGAATCAACAAGGTACTAGGGGAGAGCATTAAGCTCTCCCCTAACAACTGGTATATTCATAGGTATGTTGGGTTTTCTTACCTTGGAGAGAGAGAGAGAGAGACAGAGACAGAGAGAAAGACAGAGAGAGAGTTGGGTGGGAGTGGTGCGTATGGGCAGTGGACTACTCTGGGTTAGTCTACAATCTTATATTTCAGTTTATGTAGTGGATAGATCACTGGACCTGAAGTCAGGAAGACTTGTCTCTGATTCTTATCATTTGTCCTTGGGCAAATCATATAACTTCTCAGTGGGACAGATAATTTATTAACAACAACATATAAGAACATATGCCAGGGACTTGGCTAAATTCTGAGAATACAAATGCAAGCAAAGATAAAGTCTCTGCCCTCAAGAAGTTTACATTCTATGAATGGAGATAACATATAAAAGGAAGCTGAAAGGGGGGGATGGATGGGTTGTAAGGAAGAGAAAGAGTCTTGGGAGTCATGGGCTAATCCATGTTTGAAGAGACAATAAGTGGTTGGTGTGAATGCTTCCTCAATGGAGGAAGCCTCAGTTTCAAATCTTCAGTTTCCTCAACTGCAAAAAAAGAGATTATAATATCAGTAGTGCCCCTTTCACAAACTTGCCATAAGGATTAAATGAATTGTAGGTAAAACACTTTTCAAACCTCAAAGTACTATATAAATAATATAGTACTTTTATTATTATTGACTCATGTTGAGCTTGAAGTTCCCTGAAATATCCTGATCTTTTTCAGAGAAACTACTATCCAACCACACCTCCATTTTGATCTTATGAAGTTGATTATTTTGAATGCTTCAACAATACCTTTTTTACATCACTGTCATATACATAAGTACCCCTTTCTCCTTCAGATTCAGTCATCCTTTGTAACAAAGTAAAACAATTAAACAAAAACATGTAATATAGTGAAGTGGCTACGTCTGAAAATATCTATATCATTCTGCTCTAGTGTCTACCTGTTATGAGAAGGGAGGTTTGTTTCATGATCTGTTCTCCAGAACCGTTATTGATTTTTTAATTACCCAAAGTTTGTCTTCCTTTTAATGTTCTTTTCATTTACATTTTTATATTCATGGTACATATTATTCTTTTGGTTCTACTGTATCAGTACGTACAAATCTTCCCAGATTTCTCTAAATCCTCTATACTAGGATACTTAGGATATAACAATATCCCCTACAAGATTGCACAGTGGATAGAGCACTAAACTTAGAGTCAGGAAGACCTGAGTTCAAATTTTGATTCAGATACTTACTAGTTATGTGATCCTGGGGTAATCACTTAACCCCTGCCTGATTCAGTTTGCTTATCTGTAAAATGGGGATAATAATAGCAACTGCCTGCCAGGATTGTTGCGAGGATAAAATGAGGCACTCTTTGTAAAAGAGTAAAAACCTTGCAAACCTTAAAACACTGTATAAATGCTAGCTGTTCCTCAGTCATTGGGAAAATACTTTGTTTCCAGTTATTTGCTACCACAACGAATGCTGCTGTGAATATTTTAGTTTGTAATAAGCCTCTTTGTTTCTTTGGATATAAGCCCAGTAGTGGATCACTGGGTCAAAGAGGAAGACCAGTTTAATATCTTTTCTCATATAATTACAGACTGGTATTCAGAATTGTTGGGCCAATTCATAGCTCACATATTAATGTGTGTATTTTCCCCAAATATTTTAGTATGTGATTTGGAGTAAGATGTGATTTCAAGTCTGGCCTCAGACACTTACTAGCTGTGTTACTTAGATAAGTCACTTAAACTCTACCTCATTTTCTCTCATCTGTAAAATGGGGATAATATAGCAACTACCTCCCAGAGTTGTTGTGAGGATAAAATGAGGTAATGTTTATAAAGTGCTTCTCAAACCTTAAAGTGATATATATACACATTAGCTGTTTTTATTAACCTCTGTAACACTGATTTCTTTTTTTTTTTCATCTTTGGTAGTTTGTAGCATGTGAAATAAAAGGTCAGACTTCTCTTAATTTGTATTTCTCTTACTATTTTTGATTTTGGAGCATATTACCTCTGATAATTTATAATCTGTCATTCTTTGAAAGCTGTTCATAATCTTTAACCCTCTATAGGGGAATGGCTTATAGTGTTATATATTTGTATATATTTCCTATATATCTTAGATATCAGTATAACTCAAATCCCAAAGCCCATTGATATGGGATTCTTTCCTAATTGGTAGAGGTCAGTGCCTTAAGCCTGAGTGAGGTGTGGGGTAGTGTTGGAAAGAAAGGAAGAGAGAAAAACTCTACTCTCTTTGAGTCTCTTCAGGCTCTGCAGTTGCTTTGGGTCTTTCTGGTTTTCGGCTTGAAAGAGAATATAGACAATGCTAACTCCATTCAGGTTGCTGAAAGGATAATAAGACTTTGGGAAGCAGCTGATATAAGAGGAGGTAGCAGTCTCCAACATGTCCCTGTCCCCAGCTTGCTGCACTAGTGACTTCAGTGAATTTCCCTTTGGGTAAGACCTGGCATTCTGTCTTGATTGAGGTGAATTACATGGCTCCCAAAGGAACAGCTCCCTTCAATCTGTATTGTCTGGTATATATTCTCATACGTGTGCTATCTTTGATTTCTGTTTTGGTTTGATGTAGATAAATGGATTTCTTTGCTATTTGCTGTGTGTATTGATTGTAGAACTGGTATTTAGTGGAAGGATGTCAACACTTGGATATAAAGCTTGGGGTTCTCCTTTTCCCCATGAATGGTGATCAGAAGTATAGCTTAAACTAGAAAACTACATTCCCTAGACTAACAATATTTAAGAGAGCAGATAGATGTAATTCTAGCACAGGAGCCCCTTTCTCTGAGGAAAGCAGTGTGGTCATGCTTCTGACCCGAAACTCCTGTTGGAATGAAAGTCTTCCTTGGAGAAGGTGGGGAGAGAAAAGGCTAAAGATGTTTATTCTGCCTTCCTTTGAGCTATATTGACACCTCTGGGCTACTTATGGGGACAGCCTTATTAGAGTAGATTTGATGCAAATATTTGTTTTGACAGCTTCTCTTCTTATTCTATCTCCATTAATTGTGTTCTTTAAAAGAACCTTTTTGAATTTTATGAAATTGACTGTGTATTTTGTCATGTATGGCCATCTTTATCCCTTGTTTGGTTAAGAATTAACTTAATTATTCAAGGTACTTCTTCCTATTCTCCATTAAAAAAATGATAGGACCTTTCTATTCAGGTGACATATTCACTTAAAGCATACTGTAATATGTGCTGTAACATGTTCTAATGCTAATTTCTGCCAAGCTGCTTTCCATTCCTTGCCACCCTCACCCTCTAGCTACTCTTATTAAGTAGAGAACCCTTTTCTCTAATAATTTGTATTTTGGGGTTTATCAAACATGGGGGTACTATTTTTGATTGCTTGTAGTTTTTGCTTTTTTATTGCTTTATTTTTGTATTTTTTAATCAGAACCAAATATTTGAAAAAAACATCTATTTTAACATTATTATTTTTTACTTTTGGAGTTCCACATTCTCTTCCTCCCTTACACCTCTTCCTGACCCATTGAAAAGACAAGCAATATGATATCAATGAAATCGTGCAAAACATATTTCCATATTAGCTGTGTTGCAAAACAAAAAAAAAAAGAAAAGAAAAAAAGAAGCATAAAATGAAATAAGTATCTTCAATCTGAACAGAGCTCATCAGATCTTTCTCTGGAGGTAGATAACATTTTTTTTATTGTTAGTCTTTAGCACTGAATACTTTTAATGATTACCATTTCATGATATTTTGAGAGTCTTTTAATGCTGTGCCGTCTTTGGTCCTACTTTTTTCATTATTTTCCTTGAGATTCCAGGCTTTTTGTCATTCCAAATGAATTTTGTTATTTAACTGTCTAGTTCTTCTAAGTATCCTCTAGTTAATATAATTGGCATAGCACTAAATCTATAAATTAGCTAAGGCAGTGTCATCATTTTATTATACTGATGCAGCCCAACCTTCAGCACTGAACCTTTCCAATTATTTGTCTTCCTTCATTTTTGTTGAGTGTATTATAGCTGTGTGTATGTATATATGCATACATATACATATATATACATATATATATATAGATGCACATACACACAGAGCTATAATAGGTATATTTTATACACACACACACACAAACACATACACACACACACACACAAAACAGCAACTTTCCTGTGTTTTGATAGATTAACTACTAGATATTGTATATATTGTGTATTTTGAAGAGATTTGATCTCATAATTTCTTCTTAGCCTTTGTCAGAACTGAATACAAATTATAATGATATTTGCTGATTCATTTTATATTTTGCTATATTATGGAATCTATTAATCATTGATTAAATTCTTCATTAATTCTTCAGTAAGCATGTCAATTGCTAATAAGAATGATTTTTTTTCTTCTTTATCAATATAAAAGGTAAGGTGATACAGAGGACAAAGAATTGCCCTTAAAACCAGAAAAACCTCCTCTGAAACATACTGTCTGTGTAATCCTGGGCAACTTGTTTAATCCTGCAATGCACCCAGGCAATTTTTTAAGATCATATGTTGCAGAGAAAGTGCAAACATGTTAGAAAGAGAGAATTTACTCAGCTGAGAGTTTCCTATACAAATGAAATCACAAATCCATTTTTTCTTTCTATCCCTTTTGCTAATATGTATGTTTTTAATTTGTTCTCTTATTACTATAGCTAGCATATCTAGGACTATGCCCAATAATTTAGGGAGGAGACATCCTTGCTTTACCTTTTTTTGTATTAGGAATGTTTCCAGTGTTTCTACATTACAAACAATGCTGAATCTTGGCTCTAGATATATGCTTTTGGGCATATTAAAGAAAGGCTCTTCCATCTTTATCCTTTATAGGATTTTATACATTAATGATTGATGATATTTTCCATAGTTTTTTCTGCATTTATTGAAATAATCATGTGAATGTTGTTGTTTATATATAAGCTGTTAATTGTTTTCTTGATGTTGATGCAGCCTTATGGTTCTAATGAGTTTCCTTGTAAGGATTTTATTTATTTATTCATTCATCTATTTATTTATTCATCTGTCTGTTCATTCATTCATCTATTTATTTATTTGTTCATTTATTTATTTTTTGTATCAATGTTGCTTTGTGAAATTAACCTATACTTTTCTTTCTAAGTTTTGTTGCTTCCTGATTTGGGTATCAAGATTATAATAATGCCTCACAAAAAGTTGGTAGAATGAGTTCTGTCTTTCTGAGAATTATTTTTGTAATATAGACATTATTCTTTAAATATTTGATGAATTTGTAATTCCATCTGGTCCAGGTTTCTTTCTCCTTTTGGCAGCTAATTTATGGCTCAGTTGATATTTTTTTCTGAGACTGAGTTGCCAAGGATCTCTATTTCTTATTTTGCTAATTTGGGTATTTTATATTTTTGTATATACTTATTCATTCCCTTTGAATTCTCATTTTACAGGTTTGTAACTGTGTTTATAGTTTCAGATCCTTCTATTTCTGTCATGTTGTATATTCACATTAAATTTAATTTTATGTTGGCAATTTTATTTTCCCTTTTTCTTGATTAGGTTAGCTAGTGCTTTATCAATTTTTCAAGTCTTTAAATAAACAGCTCTTTATTTTGTTTATCAGTACTATAGTATTTTATTTATCTTTTAATTAAAAATACTTATTTTGAGTTCATTTGCTTATTTTCTAAAGTTTTAAATTGCATTTTCACTTCATTGATCTTTTTCCCCCTAGTTTGTTAATAAAATTTTCAGAGAAACAACTTTCCTCTGAGGACTCATTAGCCTTGAGGGTCAGCATTGCCAGGGGCATGTGAAGGGACAGATGAGGTACTGGGAACCAGACATGATGGGCCATTGAGCTGAGCATTAATCTTTTTTTGGGGGAAGGGGGGAAGTAAACTTTACATTAGAGATGGTTCTTTCTATTTTCTTTCTTGTCATTGTGTTTCTATTGCATTCTTGGACACTTTTCTTATTTTTATATTTTGTAAGGGGCATTGACCCTAGATTTTCTCTCACTCCATCATCAACATCATCATCATCATCACTTGCATTCATATAGCACGTACTACGTGCCAGGCACTGTGCTAAGTACTCTACAAATTTTATCTCATTTTATCCTCAGAACAACTTTGTAAAGTAGGAATTATTATTATCCCCATATTACAGATGAGAAAACTGAGGCAGATCTTAGTTAAGTGACTTGCCTGTGTTCACACTAGCTAGTAAGTGAGGCTAGATTTGAACTCAGTTTTCCTGATTCCAGGCCCAATACCCTATTTACTGTGATAGCTAGCTGTCTCCATCATATCCCCAAGTTATATGATATTGATACTTTGAATCTGAGAATAAGACTTTATATTTATTTTTTATTACATTTCATTAATTTTATATATTACACAATGAACTAATGTTCTATTCAAGATGTTTTTGAATGCTGACTTTCTGTTCCATTATGTTGACTTTCCATTGTGGCTTTGAGTCACCTGTAAATTTAATAATAACCATTCCATCTATTCCATGATCTAAGTTATTCATAGAAATATTAAAGGACATAGATCACTGAGGTAGTCCACTAGAGACTTTTCTCAAATTGACATTAAATCATTAATGACTAATCTTTGGGAATGGCCATCTACCCCTTTCCAAATCTACCAAATTGTATAATTATCTAGCCTGGAGTCAAGAAAACCTGAGTTCAAATCCAGTTTCATATACTAACTAGCTGAGTGATCCCAAGCAAGTCAGTTGATCTCAGTGCCCACATCTCTATTGCTGTGATCATAGCACCTAACAACACTCAGGGTTGTTGTGAAAATCAAATAAAATAATCATTGTAAACCACTTAGTACAGTGCCTGGCATATAGTAAGTACTACACAAATGTTAGCTGTTAATTAATTAATTATTATTATTTCAAAGGCCATTAGTCATGTTGCAATCCTAGGTAAGGTGCACTTTCCTATTTTTGGTGGTTCAGGATTGGGGAAAGGTGTGGAGTTGAGTTCTACTTCAAACCCATGGACAGGTTTGTTTAGCCCTGACAGGAAGTGATGTTTGGTGAGAGAGGGAATGCTGAATGAGTAAATTAGGGTTTGGGACAGGGATGGTAATCTGAGGCCTCGAGGCTACATGTGGCCCTCTAGCTCCTCAAGTACAGCCTTTTGACTAAATCCAAACTTCACGGAGTAAGAGGATTTGTTCTGTGAAATTTGGATTCAGTCAAAGGGCTGTACTTGAAGACTTAGAGGGCCATATGTGGCCTTGAGTCTGCAGGTTCCCCACCCCTTGATTTAGGGATTATCTTTTGCTGTTGATAGTTCTTTGGATTATTATCTCATTAGGGTTCTTGGTGTCTTAGACTGTGGAGATAATTGGGTTTTTTTTTATACATAATTCCTATTTTACAGAGTTTTGAGAGGTCATGTGGATCAGAGAAGACGTGTAGTCCATCTTAGTGGTCACATGACCCCAAAGTCAGTTTAATTATATTATAAAAATCCTTCATAAACTTAAAAATTGTAGACACATATCATGAAGTACCACGTTCTACTCCTTGCTAGTTTCAACCCTCTAGGTTAACCTTCCCTTACCTGAAAGGCTAAAGTTCTAGATGCAGCAGCAAAGGATAATGAGATAGCCAGTTAAATATCTTAAACTTTTCATCTCCCAGTAAATCAGGAGAGAGGAATGGGAAATTAATTAACATCTCTATGATTTTTCAGAAGAAAACACCCATTTCCCTAACACTCTCCTATATGCATTGTCTTCCTCTATTAGAATGTAAGCTCCTTGAGGGCAGGGACTATTTTGTTTTTTATATTTGCATGTCCAAAGGTAAGAAAATAAGCATTTATTAAGCATCTACTATGTACCAGACACTCTACTAAGCACTTTACAAATATTATCTCATTTGATCTCTAATGTATAGCACAGTGACTGACACATAGAAAGCACTTAATAAAAATGCTTTATTATTAATTCATTCATTCCTTTCATTAAAAAGAGGAGCTGCTTAAAGGCAACTTAGGCTAGTTCCTGTCCTCAGAGGCCAGTAGCAGGGACAAATATGGCCATGATATCTTGTCTGTTATCTAAGTCTTTATCTTCAAGCTCCACACACAGTATTGTGTCTGACATCAGCCCCTTTTGTTTGCCATCCAGATAAGCTCCCTGCACACATGATGTATCCCATAAGGCAAATGACATCTTAGAATTATATACGTAACTCTAGAAGGGACTTTAGACAACATTTTTATCAACCTTTGTCACTTTATAGATGAAGAAGCTGAAGTCCAGAGAAATTAAAGTGAATTGACAAGATGACCTAGCAGATGGCAAGAGTTAAGATTCAAATTCTGACTCCAAATCTACCACATTGGTGGATGCAGAAATACTGGCAAAACTTTAGAATTCTCTGCTTCCATGTTTATTTGTTAAAAGAAATAAAGTGGTTAATGAGCTCCCTGTGTAATCATTTCTCTTTAGATAACTCCCTTTCTTTTTCATAAAGATTTTTCCTTCTTCTGTCTTAAGAATTTCATTCTCTAGAATTTCCCCTTTTTGGAGGGATGACTAAAATGGAATCACTTAATCAGTTTCCCTCAAGTTTTCTACGGACCTATGATTTCATCTGTGTGGAAGCCCCTTTTATTGATGAAGAGTGATAACTCATCTGTAATTCTTTGTTTTTGAAAGTTATGTGAGGGCACTGAAAGGTTGGGTGACTTGTCCACGGTCACACAGCTGGTATGTGTCAGAAGAAAAACTTGATCCCAGGTGTTCCTGTTAGTGAGGCCTGTCCTTAATCCACTACATTCCACTGCATTTCAGGGTGGCAGATTTTCTTATAATACTTCTTCCTTCAATGAGAACTCTGCCATTCTTATATTTTAATTCTTTCCTTCCTTCTTCACTTCCTTTCTTCCTCAATTTTATTGAAGAAAAATGCCTTTCGTATTGACAGTAACTTCAAATACAGCTAGTGGTATACAGTAATGTATGGCAGCCAATCACATAGGTGGATATGGTTTCTTTCCATGTTTATAATTTTTTCCACTCCAATTAAATGGAAAATTATCAGCTAAGACCAATCATTGTAAATTTGAAATGCCAGTCACATATCACATTATGAAAGAAAGAATAAGATTGACCAAATCTCAAAGGCCTTTGTAATCATAAATTAGCTCACTTTCCCTTTTCAGCTATATTTTCAATAATATATACATTTTCCAGTTGGCTAAGGCAGAAATTTCCTCACATTTTGGACATTTATCACTCTACTCAGCCATGCTTGGAAAGCTCCAGGATTGCTCCTTGCACTGCAGGCATAGCATCTGTGAAGAAGTCAATGACATTAGATGATTCAAATAACTGAGATGATCTAGGACAAGTTGGAATACCTGGGTGGTACTCAGACATTTGTAGCTGAAATGACCTTGTCCTTTGAACCCTGCAATGTTAACAAACTACAGAGTATTTTTGGTGTTAAGCTACAGTAGGTTACTGTCTGTTGGCCCCACTCTCTGAGTCAGAATCCTCTTACTGGTTATGCTGTTTCCCTGAGTACATGCCAAATTAGTTCCTCCCCCTACCACACACCCCTAAAAAGAGGGCAGTTCTAGCTTGCAAATCCTCAAGGCAATCAACACTTTCTTTGAAATGTAAAATAGTCCTGTCTATAGCCCTACTTAAAACATCTTCCAGCTATCAAAGTCAGAGATGATTTGATAGACCTTACAAATCCCCATAATCTACTGTAAGTAGTAGCTAAGATTTTTGGCTACACAGAGTGTTTGCACACAGGGCAGAAGCAGGAGATAATTTATCCAACTTTAGGGTAATGAAGTGTTAACAAAAACCACATGAACCTATTATTACAACCACAGGCCACAGACAGCAAAGAGAGGAAAAAAAAAATCTCTGGAGACCTACCTTTTTTCAGAGTTTTGCTTCACATCTCACCTGAAGGCATTGGCTAAATATGAGGGGATGCAACTGGAAAGAAGAAAAGGAAAAAGAATTCATTAGCCCTAATGAACAATGCTGAGCATATTGTCTCTAAAATATAACCTGCTGACACTGATATATATGTACTTTAACTCATTCGTCCCAACTTTATTAGGTACATATGTCTACAGCAGACACAAATGAAGCATTCTACAACTAGGCTTCAAGCCAAAAACTAATTTATTCTTTAATGTGCTAGTGATTACTTGGTGGTTCCTTGAGCAGAGATGACAGGTCTGAGCTAATGGAGTTGTACTGTAAGTTAATATAAATCATGACAGAGCAATTAATTACAGAAACCACTGCAAATCCCTTTGTTAGTTTTCCCCATCACCAGAAGGATTTAATAATATTAATTTTGCTAAGTTCCAGTGACATTTACAAGCCTTAAACCATTTTTAATCAAATCAATATCACTGGCTGCTAAATTTAGTTGTGCTTTGCTAGTAAGTCCTGGAATACATGGATGCTAAAGTTTCCTACCTTCTGTTTGAATGAATCACATTGAATACCCAAACTTCCTCTTCATTTGTTTACCATTGAGTAATTGGCATTTAGGACAAAGTGAAGAAGGCCTCTGAACTCTAGTTACAAGGAACAAATTAGGAGCTAGAAGAAAAGAGTGGATCTTAGAGCATCATTCCATTATTATTAGAAAATCCTTTAAAACTGTGGAACAAGATGCGTGATTCTGTGGATTTATGAGTTTAGCTGGTTGAAAAAGCAGGGGACTGTGTTAAATATTAAGGGAACCTGGGCTAGCCAGTAGAATGTAAGTCCCTGGAGGAGAGAGACTATTTAAATCTTCGTATAGCAGAATGGAGTTGTATGCGTAGAGAGGGCTCATGTCTTTTGAGGGCTTGTTGTAATGTGGCTTGAAAGGAGGCAGAATAGATATCTTTAGCCTCTTCTCCCCCACCATTCTCTGAAGCAAGCTTTCATTCCTGCCAGAGGAGGAAACAGGAGATTGGGGCTGGAGGCTACCATTTTCCTTTTCTCAGAGAGAGAGGGTGCTGGGCCAGAAGTATGTCTACCTGCTCCTTTAAATGCCGTTCATCTAGAGGTTCCATTAGGTTCCATGTAACTTCTGATCCCTTTGTCATTTTGGGGCAAGGGGGCCCCCCCACACTCTATATCTAAGGTTTAACTCCTTCCCCACTTAACACCAGTTTCACAGTGAACACACATAGCAAATAACAAAGAAGCTCATTTATTCAAATCATAGCAAAACAAATCAGAGAAAGTATACATAGAAGAATATATAACAGACAATAGAGAGTGAAGGAACTCTCCTATTGGAAATGAGGCAACTCAGCTAAACCAAGAGAAAGGGTTCTGGATCTTATCCGAAGGGAAACTTTCCAAAGTCTCTAGAGTAGCAAGTTGGGAATAGGGACATGATGGTAACTGCCAGCTCCTCTCATATCTTCCCAGAGTCTTTTCCTTCAGCAACCTGAAGTGGAGTTGGCCTTTTCCATCTTCTCTTTTGAATCTGGAAGCCAACTCAGTGTTGGAAGAAACTTGACCAGTCCCAAAATGGGGACGGCTGTGAACTGAAGCTCTTTGTCTCTTGCCAGCTCCACCCAGCCCCTGAACAGGGCAGGGATATTTGGGGAGAGAGTCTCATACCAATAGGCTTTGAGGCAGGGGTTAGATTTGTATGACCAGCTGTAAGAAAGGTGAATTTGTGTGTGTAAAGTGGATTTTTTTGTTATTCTTTCTTAGAGTTTTCTTCCCAGGATCCACAGCCATAGCAATCTCTACTTCCCAGCTATTAGATATGAATTCTCATGATCATGGTTCAAAACAGTTTCTACTGCTCAGTCACAGTAGATATAGGGGTGAAGTAATGTAAAATTGTGAGGCTATTGTTGGCAATATGCCTTCCTTGTCTATTGCCCTATAAAGCAAGTGGGCACTGGTCAGTGATGGGAGACCCCCTTAGTGGTGAATGTGCAGGCTGGAATGCTGTGCATGCCTTGATAGACCACCATAAAGACTTGGGACAGGGAATCTGTGTGTGTTTGCCTTAACCAGCCCCCATTGAGGCTTGGGAGATTTAGGGCAGTGCACAAGTTGTGCTGGTCTTGACTGACCCCATCAAGACAGAGGGGTAGTTGCCCTACCTTAATGCTGGCCCCTATGAGAAAGGTTGTTAGGAAATGGTGTAGGAGTTGGTGCTCCCATTATCAGCAAACTCCCTTTGAGAAGACTAGACTAGAATAAAGTAAGTTTATTTAACCCCTTATTATGACTCCATTCCTGTCTTCCTTTCTGACTGGATCAAAAGCGAACCTGCTAGTGAGAGAGGTGCTAGAAGCCCTCCTGTGTCTCTTACCTAAGAAATGGCTTAGTTGGTGTGTTTACCTGTCCAACACCAGTCTTAGCACAAACTAAATGTTTAATTATTTAATGCTTCTCCTTTATCCGCTCCATCCCTTCCTCTCTATTGTGTCAAAGTAGGCAATAATACCCAAGAGCTGTGTAAGCAGAAGGGGGAACAGGCTGGAGTGAAGAAGAAACAGAGGAAGCCATCAGACTGTACCAAGGGTTTAGCTAGCAAGATTTTGTCCAGGCTGGTGGAAAGCATAGGGTTTTTGCAGGAGGGAGAAAGGGCAGAGAAGAGAATGTAAAAATAATGGCTCCTAGCTAGAGGCACCTGTGCCTACTTGCAGCTATACTGCTTATATAGGATCACGAGACTGAGGCAGAAGGAGCTTGATGGGGCTGTTCTGTACTCCTTGCACTTGCTGATATGGCTAGAGAAGAGTTGTCAGTATATAGCATCATGCAGAAGAGGAATTAGCATCTAATCAATACTGCTGGTATGAGCAGCAAGGTGGCACAGTGAATAGAATGCTGGGCTTGAAGACAGGAAGATTCATCCACCTGAGTTCAAATCTCTTCTCAGACACTAGCTGTGTGACCCTGGGCATGTCACTTAATCCTATTTGCCTCAGTTTCCTCATTTGTAAAATGATCTGGGGAAGGAAATGGCAAACCACTGCGGTATCTTTGCCAAGAAAAACCCCAAATGGGGTCACAAAGAGTTGGACATGACTGAAAAATGACTCAACAACAACAACAATAAGGCTGGTGGAGTTGAGCACCTTGAGATTCTTTTGAGGAGGTTTGAACCATGTTTCTATGAACTTCTGGTTTGGGGCTTGCCTTCAGACAAAGAAAAAGTTTCAATCTGAGTTCTTGGATTGTGCCTCACTAATAAAATGTTGGGTTTTTTAATTGCCTGCTTATAATGTGTCTTGAAAGAACCAGTGGGCAGAAAGATGATTATAATGGTTTTTTAATGTATTTGCAAATAGCACTATCCCTGTAACAGAAAGCCTTATCAATTTGGTGATATTCTGCATCTGTCCTCTTTTACAATCCTGATTAATCACAATTTTAGATTGTTTTAACTTGTACCTCATCATATGCCAAGCTAGTCCAAAGCTAGAGCTGGCCTTACTTATAGGTAAAGTGGGTGACTGTCCATATGGTATGATTAGAAAGAGAATGCAAGATACTCTGCACCCTCTAAAATCTTTAGATCATAAATTTATAGCCATAAAGGACTCCAAAGATCATTTAATCCATCCCAACCATTTTACAGATGAGGAAGATAATGCAGACAGATTAAATGACTTGCCTCATGTCATACAAATAGAAAACATCAGAAGTAGAAGTTGAACTCAGTTTTTCTGACTCCAAAGCTGAGTATGAATACCATGTTGTATCATTCCTCTAAAAGAATCTCCCTCATCTGCCCTGAAATGATAACTCTTTAAGCCCTTAATGAATTAAACAACTGAGGAAATATTATCTCTTAAAAATCATATGTTATCTGTATCGAGTTGTTTGCCTTCTCAATGAGGGTGGGTGGGAAGAGAGGAAGGGAGAAAATTTGGAACCCAAAAATTTAAAAACAAATGTTAAAAATTGTTTTCACATGCAATTAGGAAATACAATATACAGGCAATTGGGTATAGAAACCTATACTGCCCTACAGGAAAATAGAAAGGGAAGGGGATAAGAGATGGGATGGGCGGTGATAGAAGTGAGGGCAGATTAGGGGAAGGGGTATTCAGAATGCATGTCATCTTGGGGTGGGGCGAAGGGCAAGATGGGGAGAAAATTTGGAACTCAAAATCTTATGGAAGTGAATGTTGAAAACTAAAAAAAATAAATTAATAAATATTAAAAAAGAGAAAAAATTATACATTATACCAATCACATAATTTTAGAGCAAAAAAACCAAATCAAAGAATTTAATCCAACCAATACTCACAAAACAATCACCTCTACAATATACCTAAGCCAGTGGTCTTCTGGCCTCTACTTGAAGACTTATAATGAATAGCTCTAATTGTTAGGAAGTTCTTTTTGTATTATGACTACATTTGCCTTTTTTCAACTTCCAGCCATTGCTCCTTGCTCTGGTCTCTGGAGCAAAGCACAAATCTAATCCTTTTCCACGTGTTTCACATTCAAGTATTTGAAGATATCTATTGTGCTACTCCCCCTTCTTCCCTGGCTGAGAGTTCAAAAGTAAGTCAAAGGGATTTTACTGATAAATAGTGCTCTAACTCCTCTAAAGGAGGGAAAAAATAACAGCCACATGAAGCCTGACCATCATGGTTTCCTCCAGGGCAAAGAATGAGCTAACACTGGTGTTAGGGGGATGAAGGCTTCATGAGTTGAGAGCTTGGGTTGCTTCCCTAGGAGGCAGCTGTCCCAGTAGCTTCAGGTAAATCTCCTAATTTCCATTTCTCAGGGTAGGTTCAAGAGGTCTAAAATGCCTCCCTACCTCTCACTCTGACAGAATTAACTAAGAGAAACTCATGCCTACTCTGGTGATATCTGAAGGGAGGAGCTAGGAAAGAATGTTCACCCACTGGAGTATGGGAACTATCCAAGAAGGGGAGTAGGTAGATTTCCATTTCCAAACAACTCTAGTTTGATACAGTTCATTCAGTCTTAACCCATTGGGTATAAAAAGCATACTCATACTATATCATCCTGGACCATTATGACTCTTATCTCCCCAATTCCATTTTAATCTGCACCATTTATCACATAGTTAATTCCATTATGTCCATTGGACCTACAGCTATCCTGTCAACAAACTCCCCTGCATCCTCAAATGTTGTCATTGTTACTTAGAAGTTCATTTATTTCCTAGCATTATGATCGCTAGTTTCTTTTTCTTGTTGTCATTACTTCAGGCATTCATAGATATTTTGAGGCCATGGAATTAGTTTTGTTGTTGTTTAGTTATTTTTCAGTAGTGTCTGATTCTTCATGACCCCTTTTGGGATTTTCTTGGCAAAGATACTGGAGTGGTTTTCACTTTCTTTCTTCAGCTCATTTTACAGATGAAGAAATAGAGGCAAACAGGGTCAAGTGACTTGCTTAGGATCACAGAGCTAGTACATGTCTGAGGCCAGATTTGAACTCAGAAAGATGAGCCTTCCTGACTCCATGCCCAGCACTCTATCCACTGCACCATGAGTACTGACTTCTTTTTTGTAATTTGTCTCCTATGAACTTCTGATGTCTCACTGATATTTCTTTTCCTCAACTAAATACACTCAAAATATCTAGCTAAGTGGGTATCTAAAGACATCTTTTTCCTTCTTCATTACTTTAAAGTCCTTTTTTTTTTTAAATCTTTTTTTTTTTTTGGCTAGGCAATGGGGTTAAGTGACTTGGCCAGGGTCACACAGCTAGTAAGTGTTATTATGTGTCTAAGGCTGGATTTGAACTCAGGTCCTCCTGAATCCAGGGCCAATGCTCTATCCACTGCACCACCTAGCTGCCCTAAAGTCCTTTTTAAAAAAAAGGTTTATTGATGTATTTTGTTTTTACATTACACTTACAAATTATTCTTATTTTGTGAGAGGTCTCTTATAACAAAGCAAAACTGTTCAGTAAAATTAATAATAACAGTGACCTCATCTGAAAATGCATGAGCTTTCTGCATCTCTAGCTCTCCTCCCACCCTTCTATTTAAAAATATGTTAACATATTAAAATTAAATGAACAATTTATGTATTCATATATGACAATAAATAAACCAATTAAATATTTTTCTCCCTTCCACTCTCCATCTCCCCAATTCCGCTGGAAAAAAAAGAAAAACAAATCTTTTATAACAAATATGTATAACAAACAAATTCCCTCAATGGCTGTATACAAAAATTATGTGTCTCATCATATACCCTAAATATATCACCTCTCTGTAATGCATAACATGTTTCATAATCGTCCCCCGGAATCATTAATGGTCATTGTATGGTTCATAGTTCTCATAGCTTAGATGTGTAAGAACCAGTCAAATACATTCTGACAAATCTTTATTAGTCAACAATCATTTATTAAGCAACTGCTATGTGCCAGGCATTATGCTAAGTACCGGAATTACAAAGAGAGGCAAAAATCAGCCCCTGCTCTGAAGGAACTCACAGCGTAGTTGGAGTGGAAGGGGAGGAGAATAACGTGTAAGCAACTATGTAAAAGCAACATATACATGATAAATTGCAGGTAGTCAACAATAACAACAACAACAAAAGACACTAGCATTAAGAGGGACTGAGAAAGGCTTCTCATAGAAGGTAGGATTTTACTTGGGAATTGAAGGAAACCAGGGAGGCTAGGAGATAGAAGTGAGCAGGAAGAGAAGTCCAGGCATGGGGAACAGTAAGTGAAAATTTCTGAAGTCAGGAGATGGAGGGTCTTGTGCAAGGAACAGCAAGAAGGCCAATGATACTGGATTGCAAAGTACATTAGGGAAAAAGGTGGAAAGAGTCTGGAAAGGTGATGGGGATGGGGAGCAGCTTATGAAAGACTTTGAATGACAAACAGAGGATTTTATATTTGATCCTGAGGTTAATAGGAAGCCACTGGAGTTGAGTGTGTGGGGGTGGGGCAAGTAATATGCTTAGACCTGTGTTTTTTGAAGATTACTTTGATAGTCACGCATTTGAGGACCTAGAGGGCCACATGTAGTCTTGAGGCCACAGGTTCCCCACCCCTAGTGAAGTGGAGTTTAGACTTGAATATGGAGAGACTTGAGGCAGGGAGAACAAA
Organism: Phascolarctos cinereus; assembly: GCF_003287225.1. Classification (NCBI taxonomy): domain Eukaryota; kingdom Metazoa; phylum Chordata; class Mammalia; order Diprotodontia; family Phascolarctidae; genus Phascolarctos; species Phascolarctos cinereus. The sequence continues at coordinate 174,831,520 of NW_027555514.1, read as the reverse complement.
CAGAAAACTATTGTAATTGTCCAGGTATGAGTTAATGAGGGCCTGGATCAGGGTGGCGACAGTGTAAGAAAAGAGAAAGGGTCATATGGAAGAGATGCTATGAAGGTAAAGTCAATTGGACTTGGAAATAGATTGGATGTGGGGAGGTGAGAGAGAGAGAGAGAGTGAAGAGTCAAGGATTACACCTGGATTCTAAGACTGGGTGACTGGTAGGATGGTATTGCCCTTGACAGCAATAAGAAAGTTAGGAAGAGAGGAGGGATTGGAGGAGAAAGATAAGGAGTTAAGGGCTTTTTAAAAAAATTTAATTTTAAAATTTATTGATACATTTTTAAAAAAACTTAAATATAAAATAAAGAAAAAACATGTCATGTGTACAGCAGAATGTAAGAGAGGATTCAAAATATAAAGCAATAATTTCCATTTCAAGAAAGTCTGTATGTTAAGTAGTATACGTTGCATTGAAAGCTGTCCATCTTTTTTTTGCTTCCTTGTAGGTTTTCTTTTGTTCTTTGCTGTACAATTTTTACTTTGTTCTTTTTACCCCCTCCTTCCCCCCTTGCCTCCACCCAAGAGGTTACAATTAAATATGGATATATTTGATATTGATATTGATATATACATACCCATATACATATAGATATACATACACATATAAACATATACTTTCCCTAAAAGATTCTACTAATCTTTGTTTTTATGTTTGTATCTCTTATTTCCTGTCCCTCCTGACTCTTCTACTTCTACCTGCTACTTTGCCCTCCTATTACTTAAACATACCCCACCTCCAAGGATCCCTCCTTTATCTTTCTATCCCCATTAATCTAAACACCCTTCTATATCCCCTTTAATCTATTCCCTCACCCTCCCCTCTAAAGATCCCTTGCTTATCCTCTCCCCCCTCCCTATCTCTTTAGCATTTTATTTCTTTCTAAATTTAGAAGACTTTTATGCTTTTCTAGATGTAAATGTATTGTTCCCTCTTGAACCCATTCCCAATGAAAGTAGGTCTCCAGAACTAACAGCCCTCCTCCCCATCTACTTCCTCTATATGGGTTCTTCTTCTCACACTTCATTTGTATAATTACTTTTTTTTTAGCTGTTCCTGAATGGTTTTACTTTTTGAAGTCATAACATGCTCAAGTCTATCCCAATATTTCTTATGAACTACCCATTACTAATAACAATCTTAGACATACACATTACATGTTACATACATAAAAGGGAAACAGTCTGTCCTTATTGAGTCCCTTGTGATTGGTCTTTGGTATGTAGCTTATGTTTCTTTTGGCTCTTGTATGTCAAATCTTCTGGTTGTTGGGTTTTTTTTTTCCTGACAGTCTGACAATTCATTAAATGTCAATTTTTTTTCCATTCAGGATTATTCTTAGCTTTGCTGGGCATGATATTTTCATCCAGAAGCCCAGTTCTTTTGCTCTTCCATCTATATGTTGTTCCAAGATCTGTGGTCTTTTAGTGTTGCTGCTGCTAGGTCTTGTGTGATTCTAATTGTGGCACTGCCATATGTAAATTTTTTTTCTTGTTGCTCATAATATTTTATCCTTGAGCTGGGATTTCAGAATCTGTAATATTCCTGTGGGTTTTCCTCATAGAATCTCTTTGAGGTGGTGATTGATGGATTTTTTTCTATTCCTACTCTCCTCTCTTGTTCTAATGCTTCAGGATAATTTTCTTTAATTATTTCTTGTATTATTGTGTCAAGATTCTTTTTTTGATCATAGCTGTCAGGTAGTCTGATTATTCTTAGGTTTTCTCTTCTTGATCTGTTCTTCAGATCAGTTGTTTTTTCTTATGAGACGTTTCACATTCTCTCCTATTTTTTTCATTCTTTATATTTTGTTTTATTATTTCTTGGTCTCTTATAACTTTACTGGCTTCCCCTTGCCCAATCTAATTTTCCAGGAGTTATTTTCTTCCTTAAGATTCTAAATCTCCTTTTCTAATTGGTTGACTTTCTTTTCATAATCTTCTTGTTTTTCTTGGATTTTTTTGTTTGTTTTTAGTTTTTCCTCAGTCTCTCTTATTTGACTTTTAAAGTCTTTTTTAAGTTCTTCTATGAATTCTTTTTGGGCAAGTGACCATTTAACATTACTATTTGGGGTAGAAGAGGGTTTCTTTGCTTCAGTATCCTCCTCTGAAGATGAAGCCCAGTCTTCTGTATTCCCATAGTAATTCTCTATGGTTAGATTCTTTCTCCTTTGCCTGCGCATTTTTTTTTTGGTAATAGCTTAATTTTTTAATCACTTCTATTCCTGGGTTATGGGGTGGTGGTGGTGCCTCTGGCCTCAGATTCTCCTTCTATTTTTCTGTCTGAACTTGAACTCAAACGAGGGCCTCCAGCCTCCTATAAGTGCCCATGGCTAGTGACATCCTGACCCACTGCTTCTGCACTCACAGGACATGTCATGTTTCCTTCTTGCCCCTGGCTGCTTCTCTGCACCACAGCTGGGTCTGGCATCCTTGTCAGCAAAGGTTTCCTTGATCTTCCCTGCTCAGATGCCCAATTCCCCTCATTTTCCTGGGGGTAAAAGTTCTTGTGGCTGGGGGCTTAGGCTGCCTCCCAATCCAGCTAACCTCAGGGCTTGCCACTTGTTTAAGGGGTCCCTAGCTTGGAGGTGTTTATTCTTCAGAGGAAACAAACCTCTTCCCAGGATTTTTCATCAAACAGATCTTCTCCAGTTGTCCCTGTGTCTGCCCCTTCTCTTGTTTATTTTTACTGCTCTGTGTTTGGCCTAAGGCACTGTTTTATCTCTTTTGTGGAGAAAAATGTTGAGAGCTTGGAGTTTTCTGACCTACTCCCCCATCTTCCCAGAATCCTCTATAGGAGTTCAGGTTTTGACATGTTGAATTTAAGATGGCATACTTATTCCTGGCCAGGAGTCTGTCATTTCTATTTTAATCCATGGTCCAGAAATCCAAAGTCCATTCTCAGATACTACTTTCTTGACCAATTCTTTACTTCCTAGTCAAATTCTCTTCATCTCTATGTGATACTTTGTCAAGGTTAACTGCTCTTTTTCTAGACTTGGCTTCATCCCTTCCCATAACTTCCAGGAAACTGCTTCATCCATCATTCCTTCAAACTTATTATAAGTCTTTTCCTAATCTACTGGCTCATTCCTTGCTGCCCACTAAAAATGTCCAAACCCATCATTGGGCAGCAGAGAAGAAAACACACAATGTGGCCTTAAGGTCTTCAGTTCATTATTTATTTATTTATTTGTTTTTGCAAGGCAATGGGGTAAAGTTACTTACCCAGGGTCACACAGCTAGTAAATGTCAAGTGTGTGAGGCCAGATTTGAACCCAGGTCTTCCTGAATCCAGGGCCAGTGCTCTATCCACTGAGCCATCTAGCTGCCCCTGGTCTTTAGTTTTTTGACTAACGCTTTATCTTCTTTGGTAATACTTTCTGAGTTCCTTTAGCATAATTTGGGTCCATGTAAATCATTAAAGCTTGGTAGGAATTATCTGTCTTGGTAAATTATGGGATATTCTCTGTTATGACTTTGATACATGCCCCAGAAAGATAATAGATCTCTCTTGATATTACTAGGTTGACCTTGGTATACCTGAGCAGGAACCACACCATAACTCTTTGCTTTTTCTTCTAACCCTTACCTGGATTATCTCCTACCTGATAGCTTCTATGCCTCTATTATAGCATTCCTTGGTGGATAGGCAGCTGCTTCCTCCTTAGAGAATTGAAGTCTTTCTCTTTAGGAAAGCATCAAATTTGTTTTTGGCTTTTCAGGGGTACAGCTGTCCTTCCCACCCCCGCCCTTCCTCTTACGTATACCATACTTTTACTCTCTAGAATTCTGACAAGATTCTAGTTTCCTATCCTTCACTTCAGAGCCTTCACCCCTGGCCCATTGAAGCCCTATTATAATTTTTATTTTATTTTTTAAAAGGAAATTTACCTTCATAGCCTGAGTTTTGGGAAGACATTCCTTAAATCTCTTCCTCTTATCTTTTGGGAGAGAGACCTACTGACATTTTGAATATGGATTAGCTATCATTTAGCTGTGGCCATAATACACTGAGAATGGTGAGGTTTAAATTCATTTTGGCTTGCCATGGATACAAAAATTTTATGTCTATTGTCTCACCTTATAATTTGGCATGCTTCTATAGGAGTGGAAAGAGAATAAGGAGAGGACTTTGGGACTTTCCTTTTAGGGAAGGTGAGGGTAAGAAGGGAAGGGAGCCAGTCCAGAAAAAAGTCCAAAAGTGAAAAGATAACTACAAATCTTTTGTAAGATGCACTCAGGAATAAGATCTATAAGTGTTCATTTAATTCAGTGTTCAAATCATTGTGCTCAGTGCTGTTAGATGAAAAGGCTGAAAAATCAGCCTGAGACAGAAATAAGGGAGTTCAAAAAACAGATTTAGGTTTGAGGGCTTCTCCTAACTTTAGTAAGGAGTTCTGCTTTGGGCTTTGGGTCTGCCTCACAAAAAGGGTTGAAGTAGTCTGCGAAACTCAGGGATAAAAACTACTGATTTCCTGTATCACAAGAGAAGCCATATAGCATCTGTAATTAAATGGGAGATCAACAGATAACAGCAGAGGCCCTAAGGAGAGCAGTCCATTAGACAAAGCAGGAAATAGCCATGCAAGAGCACCAATAGCCTGGTTGTGGTCACAGCTACCTTATAAATTAACAGCCCATAGTTTGATGATAATCCCACACCAGAAACGACATTAGCAGCTTTGAGGGACCTAAAACAGTAGTATTGGAAGTGGCATTTCTGGATTGCCTGGCTACATGTGTTCTCTACCTGTTTGCCCTCTCCCACACATGTTCCCAGGCTATGTGTTCTCCTCCTGACAGAAGTTTGAATAAGTTTTGTAAGAGTATACCAATGTTTCTATGGGGAAGGATTTTCCCTGGCATTTATTTTGCCATGCCCTGGAATTAAAAGCATTTTGCTTTGAACGAATGTGTCCTCTGTTTAGAGTATTGAAATATATGTGAGACCCCCTGAGCTTGTAGTTTTCATCAGATGCTGACCCAAAGCTTGCCTTGAATCTTGGGTAGTTTTCAGTGCGTCACCAGTTGAGAGGCACCTGGACTCAAAGGATCATAGAGGCTGTATTTATTATTTAGGTAGGGTTGGAGTGGCAGAATTATAAATATTGTCATGTTTTTATTTTAATTTATTTTAATATAGTCATCTTTTTTCAATTAATTTATTTTGAATTATCAACAATCACTTCCATAAGCTTTTGAGTTTTAAATTTTTCTCCCCCTCCCTCCTTACCTCCCTCCCCAAGACAGCATGCAGTCTGATAGAGGCTATACATATACATTCCTATTAAACATATTTTCACACTGGTGGTGTTGTAAGTAGGAATTAGAACCAATAGGAGGAACCACCAGAAAGAGGAAACAAAACACAACAGAAAAAAAATAGCAAATAGCATGCTTCGATCTGCATTCAAACTCCATAGTTCTTTCCTCTTTGTGGATAGCATTTTCCATCACAAGGCCTTTGGAGATGTCTTAGGTCCTTGTATTGCTGAGAAGGGTTAAGTTTGTCAATATTAGTCATCGCACTACATGGCTGTTATTGTATACAACGTTCTCCTGGTTCTGCTCACTTCACTCAGCATCAGACCTTACAAGTCTTTCCAGGTTTTTCTGAAGTCAACCTGTTCATCATTTCTTATAATACAATAGTATTCCATTACATTCATACACTACAACTTGTTCAGCCGTTCCCCATTTGATGGGCATCCTTTCAATTTCCAATTCTTTGCCACCATGAAAAGAGCTGCTATAAATATTTTTGTACATGGGTCCTTTTCCCATTTTTATGATCTCTTTGGGATACAGCCCTAGAAATGCTATTGCTGGGTCAAAGGGTATGCACATTTTTATAGTCCTTTGGGCATAGTTCCAAATTGCTCTCCAAAATGGTTGGATCATCTCACAACTCCACCAACAATGCATTAGCGTTCCAGTTATTCCTAGTCATCTTAAAGAGCATTAATTATTCTCCTCTACATTAAACTTTTTATCATCAAAGGATACTGGAGAATCAGTGTGAAAAAGATTTTAAAATAGGTTTGAAAACTTATAAGGCTCCAAGCAGCATGGTTTAGTGGAAAAAGCCTGGTTAACAAGTCAAGAGACTTGAATTCTTGTGTTTTATGAACTAGCTGTGTGACCTGATCTATATGATTGTTTTGTAAGCACTCATATCCTGGGGTTGGGAGGGGGCAGATCTTAATTACTGAAAAACCTTAGCTCTAGGAAAATTATGCCATGGATTTGGCTTTCTTGATCATTTCATCTGCAGTATCCTCCTAAAGGTGGTCACCTTTGAGAAGCTGTTGCAGAGATCACCTTGTCTTGGGTAACCAGCACCCAGACTGAGGAGCTTCTGAACTCTCGAACTCACTTACTTACAAGATTGCTACCAGGGGCCAGGAACGTCTAGCTCAGAATCATTATTTGGTCACCTGTGTTCAGGGAAAGAAACGCAAAGCAGAAGAAGCAGATTGGTGCTCAAGGTCCACTCTCAGGTTCATCTAGAAAAGCACATACTTTTGCTATCATGTGGGAGCAATTGCTATAATTGCCCTGGGGGGTGAGGAGAGAGAAGTCCCTTCCCTGTTCCTCACTGAGAAATAGGCTCAAAGACCTGATACCCTTGAAAAATGGAAAAAGGTAGATCTAGAGAGTGTAGAGTCACTCTTAAAATGTGCTGACTGTACCAATCTTCCTGCTTCAGTGGCCAGTCATCAGTGCCACAGTCCCAAATGACTGGGGCTGTGCGGTTGAACCAAGAGCCTCTGGTCCTTCTCATCTTTTAGTAAGGGGGCCACCCATTGGAAGGCTAGGACACAGGCTTAACTCCATGCATACTCCATGAGATGACCCCCTGGAAGCTTATGCCCACACTTTCTCCCCCATTAAACTGTGAGCTTCTTGAAAGCAAAAACTATCCTTCATTTTTCTTTGCATCCCTAGTATTTAATGTAGAGCCTGGCACATAATAGGTGCTTAATAAATACTTGTGGACTAATTACAAGTTAATGTTATTGTCATTTTCTGGTATAGGCAGGAAATTTTGAAATATTATTATTTGAAAAAATTCTGCATCTAGGAAAAAATACTTTTCCTACTTTCAAAGTTACTCTTGGGGAATTGCACTTGATGAATGTTAATCATGTGGAAAATTAATGAGAAAAATATATTATTTCACTCATTTTGCCTAATTCAGTTGGTTTGGAGATCTCAAAAAATAAGGGTCAGAGTTTTCCATTGAATTAAACATTGGCTCATCAGTTCCTAGAATATTGTTAATGCTTAAAACATATGTAGCCACAAGGTCTATGAGATTCTGATCTTTGAAGCACCTTGTTCAAAGAGTGGAGGGTGAAGAGAGATATGAACTTTATCTTCAGCCATGATATATAGGTAGTCTGATAAAATTACAGTGTATTCTGCATTCTTAACCTAGAGTCATGAACTTTTTTAATTTTGATAACTTTATTTAAACATAATTTGTTTCCTTTGTAATCCTATGTATTTTACTTTATAAATTTAAAAATTTCTGAGAAGAGGTCTGTGGGCTTCACCAGATTTCCAAAGGATTCTGTGACACAAAAGAGGTTAAGACCCCCTGATCTCTTGGGATCTTGGTAATCCATGTTGATGTGAGTCAGTTAGACATCTTTAGTCTCTAATTCATTGATTGTCTTTGTCTCTGAGCCTCATTCTTCCTTCTTTTGAGAAAGGATTTCAACTCTTCAAAAGCCTCATGAGGTGGGATTTATAATTAACAATAATTGTTGAAGAGAGATAAAAATGTCACCGTATACAAGAGGAAAAGCTTAATTTACAGATTATCTTCTTGTTTCCTTTTCAGACACTAAATTAAACAAGACTTCATTTGAGTTGAGCATCTCCTCCTCAAATAAAACAAAATGAAAGTACCAAACTTTGTTATTTACTGATTCTAGTTTGGTTTTTAGTCTTAAAAATTCTAAAGGGATTTGACATTTTCTTTCATTCAGTCAGTCTTTTTCTTCATATCTAATGAACACACTCTCACAACAATGGTTCTCAGATGTCTGACATCTGCAGGGGACTATACACAGGTCACAGGCTAAGAACACCACATCAGCATTGACTTGAAAAAAAAAAAGGAAAACTTCAAAGGCAGAGATGGCTATGAGGTCTTTGCTTTCAAGACCTTGTAGCAAGTTTCTTCTGTTTATTATTTTTTGTTTGATTGCATGATAATGTGGTGTGTCATTCCTTGGTCTATGACCTTTGGTCAATTCTCTGTAGAGGAACCAGACTGGAGAATTTTTTCTGTGAGCATGTTTACTCTAAGAAGAAAATAATAATAACCAAAAAAATGGTAGGGCATAAAAGAAGTATGAGGAGAAGAGAAAAAAAGATTTATAGATGAGGGAAGAATGTTGCAGGTCATTTAGTCCAAACTTTTATTTTACAGATTAGGAAACTGAGGTCTGGGAATGGAATGTAATTCTTTTAATATCACAGAAAAAGTAGGTATCAGCACCCAGTTTTAAACCAAGGTCTTCTGATTCCAAATGTCAGGTTTATTCCACTCTATACTTTACCAGGTGAGGGCTTAGGCCAAAGTGGTTGCATCAGTAGTGGATGTTAATAACTTTTCTTTCTATAAACAATATAGATTAAATAGAGGGTATTGTTCATGTGTCTTTCCCTAGAAAATTGTTCTCCAATTTCTGCAGTGTTGTGGGGGGGGCATCTTAGATTTCGTTCTCTTTCTGCAATGATTGAAGTGCTTCTGTACCTCTGAGTGACCCAAGGCATCAAGTTTTTTAAATGTTGAGCTAATGAATTAAGTCTTAATGGAAAATTTCTCTCCTAACATAGGACCTCTCCCATGCATGAATAATTAATGTCAATTTAGAGCTCAGGGGATATCTAGGAGAAATCAATATGGAAAATTAACTTTTCCCTCCTTCAACAACAAGATCTACTTTGGGCGTAATTAAGTGCAAGGAAGGGCTTACACCCTTTATCAATTTTTAAAATAAGCAAACATGTCATCAACATTGGATTCACTTTCATTTTATTTCATATTTGTAGGAAGTACTCAGAATGTTCTGGGAGCAGAAAACAATTTTATCTGAATATGGTCACTGTTTTGGTGGAAGTAAAGCAGCAACTAGGAAGACAGAGGCAGGAAAAGTAGAAAGAACCAGACCTTAGATTCATAAAAGCCTAGATTCAAGTTCTGATTTTGCTACTTACCTTGGGGACAAGTCACTTCTTTTCTCTTGGCCTTATTTTCCTTTTCTGTGAAATGAAAAGGTTGGACTATATCTCTAAGGCCCTTTCCAGAATATGACCACATCTTCCTCATCCTTAGCCATCTCTTACTTCCACATCAAGGGAATGGGTTGAGTTTTGTAATATCCCTCCACCACATGATAGGAGTGACTGACTATATCACTTCCAAGTGAGACTCTAAGAGCTTAAGGTTGTATACCTACTGCTTTGGGTATTTAAGTCCCCTTTCCAATCCCCACCCATCCACCCTGGGATTCTCAATCTCACCCTGTTAGTCTCCTGTGAAAGAATCCTGTCCTCCATAGGAATTCCCAGTTGAAGGGTAGCACAGTTGGACAAGAGCTTATTATTATTTTTTCTAATGAGAACTTAAATGTATCAATGATCACATTTACATAAATCACTCAGTTCAGAGGGAAAAAATGATGATTGGGGAAGGGTACAGAGAATCTGATGAACCCTGATCTTGAACCAGAAAAGAATAAGGTCAGGTCTGAGTCATGCTGCTATTTCAACCTATCCTTTTAAAAACAATAGCTAATATTTATGTAGCACTTTATATCCGTCAGTGAGTTTGAGTCTCAAAACCCCATGAGGTAGAGAATAAAGATATCATAATCTTTGTTTTATGTATGAGGTACTTGATAAACAGAGAAACTAAATGACTTGCCCAAGATCACAAATTCTGTAAATGAGGATTTACACTGAGGCCTTATGACTCTAGATCCGGTGATTCCACCTTTCCTTCTTTCCTTTCTCCCCCCTTCTCCTCCCAACTACACCACAGCTGGCTCCTTTCCTCCTGAATTCCCACCCTGCCTTTTCAGAATCTCTTTCAGTGGCTTATCTTTCTATCTGGCACTTTTGGGGTTCATCTCTGCATACCTTCAGTGTAGTTAGGTGGCACAGTGGATGGAATAGTGAATCTGGCCTCAGACACTGAGCTGGAGAAGGAAATGGCAAATCACCCCAGTATCTTTGCCAAGAAAACTGCAAATAGGGTCACAAAGAGTTGGACATGACTGAAACAACTGAACAACAAAAATCTGTGTACCTACACTATTCAATAAATATGTCCTTCCATCTTAATTCTGAAGGTGGGCCTTAAAGCTGGAAAAATTTCATAGTTATAGACAGATTTCATTGGCTGCCTCAGAATAATTCCTATACATGGGGAGGACAAATGTCCAAGAAAAATCTTCCTTAGAAAAAGAGCTTTTGGGCAACTCTTTTCACTCCTGTCTTCCAAAGTTTTCAGGATTTACATTTATTATGTCACATTTTGGAAGCTAGGAAGCTATCAATATAGTGTCTCTCTAGAACCACTTCTCTATGAAAAGTCATAACATGGAGACAGCACCAGAATCAGAGAGCTGCACTATTGGAAGGAATGTGAGGCGCCAAATGGTCCAATCTGTGCTGGGGAAAAAAAACATCCTCTCCGAGGTTCCAGACAGATGGTGAATCATAGAATCACAAATCTAGGGCTATAAAGGGTGTTAGAGGTTATCTGGTCCAACCTCTTTATTTTACAGCTGGGACCCAGAACATTATATGACTGTCATGTAGCTAGCATATGATAGAGTTAGGATTTGAACTCAGGATTTGTTACTCCAGGTTCAGTGCTTTGTTCACTGCACCACACTTCATCTAGCCTTTTCTAGAAAATTCCTAGTGGTAGGAAATGAAGATAATCTGTTCTACTTTTGGATAACTCAAATTATTTTGAAGTTTTTGTCATTACATTTAAAGGAATGCTAAATCCAGCAGAGTCCTGAAACTTCTGCTGATTGCTCCTAATTCTGCCCTCTGGAGTCAAAGCTAATTCCTCTTCCACGTGTCAACTGTTCACATCCTTGAAGATATTTCTTGTTTTTCTGTGCCCCATATTTTTTCTTCTCCAGGCTAAACATTCTTAATTTCTTGTTCAATTCATCAGGTCTATCATTTCTTTAGTTCAGGAAGACGTGAGTTCAAATCTGTCTCAGACACTTAATAGCTGTGTGACCCTGGGCAAGTCACTTAACCTCTGTTTGCCTCAGTTTCCTCATCTGTAAAAAGTGGATAATAATAGCACCTACTTCCCAAGGTTGTTGTGAGGATCAAATGAGATAATAATTGTAAAGTGTTTAGTATAATGTCTAGCACATAGTAGATGCTATGCAAATGTTAGCTTATTATTATAATTTACCTTATTATTATATTATGGTATATATTATTATTAGCCTTCATGCAGCATTAGGAAATTTAGGTAATTAGCATTTTCAGTTTGCCGTATGAAGATATTGATTCTTGTAGAGTTTGATGTCTACTAAATAACCCAAAGCTTTTCAGGTAAATTGCTATAGAGCCAAATCATTCCCATCTTGTGATGTATAAGATTTTAATATATCGCTATTAATTTCTCATTTGACTCAGCCCATTGAGATCTTTTTAGATCCTATTTCTGCCATCCACTGTGTTAGTTATCCCTCTAGCTTTGAATTATCTGAAAATGTGATAAACATGCCATCTTTATCCAAGTCAATTTTAAAAACGTTAAGATGTTTAGGGCCAAAGACAAATTCCTGCAGAACTCACCTAGAGATCTCTTCCAACTTGATAAAGAAGTATTAATGACTTTTTGAGTCTGGCCGTTCTCCCAGTTTTTAATCTGCCTAACTTTACAATCCTCTAGCCCACATTTCTTCTATTCCACAAAAATGGCATTAGAGATTTTACAAGATGCTTTCCAAAAATGTAGGTAAACTATGTCTGCAATAGTTTCTTCTCCTATATCTTTAGTGAAAGCAAATGTATGTGGAATTTTTGAATTTGTCAGTGTGGAGAGCTCCCTTCCCCAGATTAAATCTATGATTTAATAGTTAAGACTTAAGAAGTTTCTTTAGACATGTAGAGATAAAATGATTTGTAAGGCGTCATGTAACCAGTGTCAGTGGCACTATTTGAACTCAGGTTTCAGGATTATAGGATCATTGATTTACAGCTAGAAAGGACCCTAGAGGTCATCCAATCCAACAACTTCATTCTTCCAGATGAGTCTGAGAGAGGTTAAATGATTTTTCTGGGATCGCACAGCTAATATGTGGTAGAGGCAAAATGTGAACCCAGGTCTTTTTGATTCTAAATCAAGTGGTAACTAGTGATCTTGTAAAAAGAAAAATGAAAAGAAAAAAGAAAATGAAGTCAGTGTGTATGTGTGTGAGCTTGATAGCTTATCTTGTCAACTTTTAATTACCAATACTAATAGATGGAGCCAAAGAATGGTTGATTTAGAGAAAGAGAGAGAGAGAGAGAGAGAGAGAGAGAGAGAGAGAGAGAGAGAGAGAGAGAGAGAGAGAGAGAGAGAGAGATTAGTCTGGTGCAACCTGTTCTTTTATTTATTTGTACAGGAGCTATTTTACTGGACTAGGATACTCCTGGTGAGGAAGCTTCCTCTACCAAGATGTAGAGCATATGCTTTACCACTATGTAGGCACAGAGAGTTAAGGGCATTAAGAGGATAAATGATTTGCTTAGTATCTTATAGTTGACCCTCCATCATCCATAGGACATGTCAGAGACAGACCTCAAACCCAGGTCTTACTGCCTCCAAGGTCAGCTCTGTATCTCTTACACCCCACAGCCTTTTTTGGCCAGTTTTTGATGAAATCATATTAGGACCTTTTGATCATCTCTACATTTTCTCCATCTTCATTGGACATTTGATGAAATATACTAGAATTCTGAAAGGAACTGAAGATAGGCTCATTTACCTATACTTTGCAGACACACTCTTTCCTTTTTTTGAATATCAATACAACCTTTGTCCTTCAGTTCTGGGGACCTCTCTTGTTCCCCACTGTCTTTCAATGATTACTGACAGAGAAGTCACATCTGCCAATTCTTTCAGTACCTTAGAACGTAGTTTATTTGGACCTGGCAACTTGAACTCAGGAAGGGCAGCTAGGTGTTCTTGCAGTATCTCCTTATTTATCTTATATTACTATTAGGCATTTTTATTTCAACCTACTGTGATTTGGCAGAGAAAGAGACATAGAGTTTTAGCAGGTGTCCAGGTAATTGAAATGCCCTGTCACTGCTGTATCCTGCCTCCATGCCAGGTTTGTGGCATATTTCCTCATTTCTTCATCTATTTCTTCTTTCTGTCTAGAATGGTGTGCAGCATCCTATAATGACAATGGGACTTCAGTTTTTCCTTCTATCCTTATCATTCAAATGCTCACCAAAATATTTCCCTTTATATTCCTATATTTCTTAACTTGACTTTAACTTCTTAATATGAAATGTCTTTACCCCTCTCTTTTTTTCTCTTCTGTTCCTTTTGAGTAATGAGTACTATTTTCTGAATTTGTTGTTCTCTTACCAAATCAACTTCTCTCTTCCTGAAGAGAAGTCTTTGCCTTCAAGCTGAAGCAAAGATATAAGTACCCCCTATGCTCTTAAGATGGTCAATTTCTTACTACAAGTTTCATAATCTTTAGCAACGTTGTTAAGTTTCTTCTATGTGCAGAATATACATTCATCATCAAAAGTGGATAGTAGTAGTAGCCATGTTAAAAAAGTAAAAAAATAGATCATGTTCTATAACATGTTTTGGAAAGACAGAAAACCACTCAATTATTAATATCAGGTTAACCAAAATTTGTCTCCTTAGCACCCAGTAAGAGTCAACAGCTACTGGTATTCTTCTCTTCTTGACAGTTATCCTATGACCCCTTTCTTGAGTGCACCTTGGATTCAGACTATACTTCTTTGTTGTATAAGCAGCTGCTTCATTGTTAGAATATACAAATCATTGTTCTATGGAAAAAGTCTCAAATATATTACATAGGCTTAAGTATTCAATGGCTTTTATTCTCTTCATTCTCTTTTATTCCCTCCATGTCATGTTCTTCTACCTTCTAAACTCCTGACATAGAAAAATTATTTTTTCTTATTTAGGTTTTCTTTGTTTTGTCTTCTTTGTCTTTATCTTGAGGGACTCTTTTACATTCTTTTCAGAGAGCACTTCAGAGAAGCACGCAATTTTAGACACTTCTAGCCTTGGGAGAGCAGAAAGGAAGACATGATTGTATATGTATGCACAATGCATATCTATACATATATACATACATAATACACAGACATTATACATACATACATGCATACATACACACAAAAGGTAATATATAAGTGCTGAATGGGTAGAACAGACAATGAGTGCTTTAAGAATTCTGAGGGAGAAGGTATGAACTAACACTTATACCTCCTCCATGGAGGCTGGCTAGGATTTTGCCAATAGGCTAAGTTCAGGGGAAGCCATTCTAGGTGGGAAATGTTAGGGCAAAGACACAGAATCCCAATCCATGAATTTAGATCAGAGATATGAATAAGTGGAAGAAAAATCTCAATAGAAAAATGAAATGCTATTAAAAGTTAAAAGAGAAGACAAAGAGGTAAACCTAAAAGAAAAGAGTAACTCCACAACAAGTACAAGTAGTGCCTCAGAGGAAATAATGGTTTGACCATAATAACTCCAAAACTGACTGAAGGAAAAGAAGCAATAGATTAAATAAAAAAGTTAAATGAAACCTCTTGAGGAAAAAAATGAAGGAAAATAAATAGGTTAGAATAGAAGGTGAAAAATCTTACCCATTTAGTAGGTTCTCTGAAAAAAAAAACAGAATGGAGCAAAAAGAAGTCAATGATTCCATGTAACAACAATAAAAATTAGAACAAAGACTGAAAATTCTGTAAATTAGCTATCATAAGAAACAACTGGCCTAGAAAATATGTTAAGGATATTTTAAGAATTTAAGATTTTATTTAAGAGTTGCTGGACTCCCTAAAACCATAATCAAAGGGAGGAAAATCATGTATACTATATTCTAAGAAATCATAAAAAGAAACTACCTCGATATATAAAAACTAAAAGGAAAGTTAAAACAGAATAATTATACTGTCCATCTTCTTAAAGAAACCCCACATTGAAAACACTCAGTTATGTGATAGCTAAAGTCTAGAGATTCCGGGTCAAGGAGTTAATATTCAAGTAATATTCAGGAACATGCAAGTCATGGTCAAGGTTAACAAATGAAAGGACAAAGCTTGATTGGCTTAGTGTGGTCTTTAATAATTGGAAAGATTGGGAAGATGATTCTGAGGGAGACATGTCCAATTTTGATTGCTTCTCTGAGATGATGAACAACATGGGAGGAAAATATATAGACCTTTAATAAAATGGAGGACTTTCAATCATTCCTGGTAAATAAGGCAGAAGTATGCAGGATATTTGAAATGTAAGCACAAGACAACAGAAACCTAGGAAGTTAAAGAAATTTAAGCAGTTGGTAGAGGCTAAATCATGATTAAGTTCTAATTCTAATGGGGGAGAAATGACAAGTTTCTCTTAAGAATCGCACTATCTTCAAAAGTCACAAAGGAAATAAAGAAGAATAAAAGGCTTAGGGATATTTTTGTTCTTTCTTGTAGATTTTAAGAGAGGAAAAAAGTGAAAGTAAAAAGAAATAAATCAGGAAAGAAATAAAGATGAAGTGGAGGAATTAACCATTTCTTATAAATTACCTTCCCTAGGGAATTGCTAGACTATGAAGATAGGATGTTCTGCTTATCTACATAAGTCTTAGCTGCAAGCTATCTAGTGTAAACTGTCCAATGCCTATCTTGACTCCCAGGGATACTCAGGGAGCCCAGCTTGGGATAAAAAATGACAAATTATGCCAGCTCAGGAAGGGGCTTTGTTCTTGAGACATTTAGAGCCTCCTGCATTCTCTGGATGCAATGTTTCTGGAAAGTATGGCAACTCAAAAAGACAAATTCAAGGGACCTCTTAATAATCCTTAACAATATGTGTATATACACACATACACGTGCATATATGTAAAATTTAACGTAGTTGTAACAAAAGTGCTCCATGCCTCCTTCTATGCTTTTTTTTTGGCTTCTGTGCATTTATACAATGTTTTATTGATCCTCTTTTTTCATATCTATCACTACCCACTAGCCCCCATCACCCTCTGAGTAGAAGCCCTCTCTTGTAACAAATATGTATAGTTAAGCAAAACAAATCAACTCACTGTCCATGAGAGAGAATGTATGTCTTCTTCAGTAACTCTAGTCCAATGCCGACAATGATATTCAAATGAAATGATATAAGTAAGCTTGGAAGACCTTAAAATGCTATGTTAATTTTAGGTATTGTTATTATTATTATTGTAGATCAAATTCTCAAGCTATTTTCTTTCAAGACCCCTTTATACTCTTTTTTTCTTTAGTGAGGCAATTGGGGTTCAGCGACTTGCCTAGGATCATACAGCTCACGTGTCTGAGGCCTGATTTGAACTCAGTTCAGTCCTCCTGACTCCAGGGCTGGTGCTCTATCCACTGTGCCACCTAGCTGCCCCCACCCCTTTATACTCTAAAAAGTTATAGAGAAACTCCCCTTGCCCCCACCAAGATCTTTTGTTTGTGTGAGTTGTGTCTATTAATATTTACTATTCTGGAAATGAAAGCATCTTAGTATTATTATGAAAATAATTTTGACCTCAAGGACACCCTGAAAGGGTCTGGGGGAGCTGCAGGGCACCTGGACCTCATTTGGAGATCCATTATTCTATTCCATTGCCTCTCTGCCCACAGGTGAGAGATATATATTATCATCAGTCTTTTGAATCCCTTGTTTCTTTGGTTGGAGTTCAGAAGTCTTTCATTTATTTTCCTTCCCATTATTATGTGGTCATGGTGTAAATGGTTCTGCTCATTTCCTCCTGAATCAAATCATATATCTTTGCATGTTCCTCTGAATCCTTTGCATTGATTATTTTCATGGTACAACAATATCCCATTTCATTCATATATCACACTTTATTCAGCCATTCCCCAATTGATTGGCACCTATTTTGTTTCCAGTTCTTTGTTATGACAAAAAGTGTTGATTGACATTTCCTTGTACATATGGTTCTTTTCCCTCTAAAATAGTCATACCACTGGGTAAAAGGTTAGGTACAGTTTAGTATATTTAGGATATAATTCCAAATTATTTTCCAGAGTGGTTGAACTAATAGTATATTGGTATTTGCCTGTCCTATGACCCCTCCAGTAGTTGTTATTTTCTTTTAATATTTTGGCCTAATTAATGCTTTTG
Source organism: Phascolarctos cinereus (assembly GCF_003287225.1). Classification (NCBI taxonomy): domain Eukaryota; kingdom Metazoa; phylum Chordata; class Mammalia; order Diprotodontia; family Phascolarctidae; genus Phascolarctos; species Phascolarctos cinereus. The sequence goes on along the minus strand of NW_027555514.1, from coordinate 174,814,050 downwards.
TCCTAGAAAGGAAGCCTCAAACAAAAGTTCTGCTTCAGAGGTCTGTGGGATACATTTGTGGTCAGGAACATCAAAACAGTATTAGCAGTTATATGAGATTGGGCATTTTCTCTTTTTGTTTATCAGTCTCTCTGTTTAGAATATATGCGTAAGATATAATTATATATCTATAGATGTATGTATTTGCTTATATACTGTACTGCAGGCTGGAAGCTTATCTTAACAAGAAAACTTAGAGCAGGCCCTGTGGAGAGAATTTGGCAGCGTATTCTAGAGTAGAAAATACTAACAGGCTGCAAGAAAGTCTGGCTTGGGATGCTACAGGGAAAGCAACAACTGGCTAGGAGACAATTAGTGTAGGAAACTCCTGAGCTCCTCTGTGAGAGGCCTGCTATAGTACTGTACACTGAGAGGGGGAAGTAGCACTAAATAATGTGTGTTTTCATGAGAACTGAGAGGAACTGCAGCTACTCAAGCCAAGTTAGAAAAAGAACACCACCACTGAGCCCTACCATCACTGTCTTCCTGATCCAAAACAATGCACATGCAAAAATCAAATGCCAAGTTGAAAAAGGAATAGTTTGGGGATATTAAAAGATGTTTTCTATAAAGCAATTTCAATACAGGTGTAATTACTATTCTTTGTTTTACTTACTGATAAAAGAAAGTACCACCTAACTTCCAAATTATCTTGAAATATTTAGAATATATGAATGTATATTATAACAGTTGATCATAAAACATAAGAATTTATCTACTCATTCTTCTGAGTGTTTAGAAAAAAAGGCTAACTTCACCAACCTACAGGGGACCAGGCTGGTGACAAGTTAATGTGCTGGTGTATATTTTACACTTTTTGCAGGTTTGAGCTGTTACTTACAGCTATTATATTTTCTGGAAAGTAAAACTAATGCATTCTTGGGGAGGCAGCTGAGTACTGGGAAAAGAGGGCTGGATGCGGAGTCATTGAACCTGGGTCTGAATCCCAGCTCTGTTGTTACTACCTGAATGGCCTTGAGTAAATCACAAAGCCTCTTTGGGCCCAAGGTCCTCATATGCAAAAGGGGGCAGCTGAACTACCTGGCCGCTAGACGTCCTTAGAGGTCTAAATCTATGACCCTATATATTCCCTTTTTTTTGTTGATCTGGAAGTTCTGAAATATCAAATTCCAGGTCAGATTTAATTCCTGAATCACTAAATAGTCCCAGATGATCTACTAAGTATTATTGTCGTTAGTTCTTTATCTACATAATGGCAAATTCATTTCTTCTACCACTATGAGCAGTTAATTTAGGTAAGGCTAAGGAATTGGCTCATGACAGTAATTTGTTAAACCCTTAAAATGGTGAGACTGGCTGTAGTGGAAAAATGTGGTTTGATAGTTTTGTTGAAGCTGAAGATTGTATTTTCTTGTGACATTTTAATGCTAGATTCCTTAGCTTCCCATTCTTATAACATGCTTTTCCCTCATGCTTCCTCTCAATAAAATAATCCCAAAATTAAATTAGCAGCAATGTGATGTGGACATGGCAGTATGTGAATATAAACATCAGGAAATATAAATCAAATACTTATTGTGAGTAAGATACTTTATCAGTTGCTATAGGAAATGAATAGAGTGAAAAAGAAATATAAACAAAGTATGTCCAGGATATGACAATAAACTACGTATATCTGTACCATTATATAAAATGAAATCATGTGATGTGTGATCAGTGGCAAATGAATTATATGTGCAACAAATTTTATAGGAGTTCAGGAGTGGGAGAGATCACTTTTGGTAGGGGCTTATCAGGGAACAATTTATTGAGTAGATAGGAAGCATGATATAGTGGAAAAACTCTGGACCTGGAGTCAGAAGGCCTGAATTCAAGTCCCAGTGTTGCCAATTAATAGTTCTGTTACCTTGGGGAAATCATTTAAGCTAACTGTATCTATTTTCTCATCTGTAAAATAAGGATAATGGGGACATTAAATGACTCACAGAGTTGTTGCCAACTATTATTGCTCAACATATGTATACACACAAATGGAAATTTACCTATTTGTGTATAGATCAACACATCAATCGTCAAATGGACCTTGAATTGTCTGATACAGCTTATTACTTATATTTTGAGGTTCAAGTTCTAAGTCCCTGAGAATCTAATAAACCTAAATTTTGGTTTAGGAAAGAAAAACAGTAGAAAAGAAGAGAACAAACTTGTTAGTTGCAATCAAGCTAATTGTTCTTTCATTGGTATTTAGCGAGCTATCAATATCAGATTATTTGGAGATTGGAATATTCTTTCAGTCAGAGCCATATGGCATCATGGGAGAATGTTAGGGTTCAAACATGAGTTTCTGTACCAGAGATCAGGTTAAGATCATTGAAACCACTGAAGAATTTCTCATATGCATCCTTACTTGCTCTCTTGCTCTGACCCTAGGTCATTGTCTGTATACTGTGAATAAGACCGATACATTGATAAATTAATTCAGTGGGCTGTTCATTCAACTTCAGGTCAAAATCTGGACAGTAAGAATTCTTCATTTAGTTGGATTTTTTTTTCCTTTTTGTCTTCCATGGCTTTTCTCTTCTGAGTGGTCATATTTTGGAGGTTCTTTAATGTTTTGGGGCTTGATTCAATTAGCACATGCCACTTGCTATTAGGAACACATAGAAGACCTCACTATTCATATTGCATAAGAGTGATTCTCTGGCTCCCACTGCCTGAAGGCTAGGAATGTTACATTTTACCCTTCCCTCAAGGTTCTCTAATCCTCTTAGAGAAATGGGAGGAAGTGGCCTCCCATTTTCTGTTGTTGGTTCAAGGTCCCATGGATTGTGTTCCCCTAGGCTCTGCTTCTCACAGACTGTCTTCCCCTAATTTTAGAGGTCCAAGTGCACTAGTTTCATTTAACCACTTAACAGTCAGATTAGCTTTTATGCCCCCAAAACCTGGAGGGCATAACCAGGGTTGAGGAACCTGAGGCCTCCAGGCCACATGTGGCCTTCTAGGTCCTTGGGTGCATCCTTTTGACTGAGTCCAAGTGTTACAGAACAAATCCTTTTCCTGGGCCATATTCCTTCTCCTACACTGTCTTGGTATTTAGGAAGAGATAGGGATTTAGGTAGATGACTTAGGTCAGTTCCTACAAAGTATTAGTCTCACTAAGTTCTAAGGCAAAAGCCAGCGTCATTTTCCCCTTTCCCTCAAACCTTTTGTGTCTGGGACTGTGGCTTATCAAGTCTTCCCTGCTGGTTTAGAATTCAGCCTGGAATCTTGGACACCAAGGTCCCCATAACTTGAGCTCCCTGTACCTAGAACTGAAAAGGCTAAATGAAACAGTCCAAAACCCCAAACCTGTTTCTTGAGGCCACAGGGGCTAATGGAAGAGGAACATGTCCTTCAGATACTTCTTTCCAAATTTGCTGAATGACATCCTTACTGTGAGGGAATGACTTTGCTACTCCTGGACATAGTAAGAGAGAGCTTTGTTTCAGGCAGGTAGATGTAAGAACAGAGACAATTTGGTCTAAAAAGCCAGTGGAAACAGGGTGCTGTCATCCACATGGGAGGCCAATGCAAAATGTTCACAGCCTCTCCAAGTCCATCTCACAGATGTAAGTACCCTGGGCATGCACCAATCCCCTATTACATATGGAATAATTCTTCAATTTAATTCAATTCAACTCAAGAAAAATGTATTCAATATTTACAATGTAAAAGATATTGTATGGATCAATGAGCAGAAAAAAAACAATACAAAACAGTATTTGACATCAAGTTTACATGCTATTCTTTGCATCAGTTTAGAGGTGATACCCTGAGAACCAAAATTTCCTACAGAGGTATGTGACTACCTTTTGTAGGAATCCTCATGACTTTTTAATGCAGGTGGTCTCATGACTTTTTATCTATGTGGTGGTGGGGTGAGGGGGCAGGGATTCAAGGATGAGCTATGGCTTCCTTCCGAGCTGTTGGCTAGATCTGAGGGGGTAGTAAAAGAAAAGTGACCATGACAATGAAGCCAGGGCCCTACCTGGGGTAAGGGTGAAGGGGAAGCTTTTGGAGTAGGGCTGGTGCTATTACTTGAACCCATCTATGTCTGGAAGGTGATGAAACCAATGCTGAAGAAGAACTTTGCCTTTCTATTTAATAATGAGGTGCTATGACATATATTTCCTGGTGGGCAAAGGGAAGAACTTGTAGCCTTCCTACCTCTATTTCTGATGCATCCTCTAAATATCCAGGCGTTACTTTCTGCCTGGCCACTACACTTTACAGACTCCTGGGTATTGCCATTTGCTATTGTGCCCTCTTTTCCCTGCTTATGCCCCTCTCAACCTATGGGTTTTTTTATACACATTGTTACCAAACCCTCCAGTATGTGCTGTTGGCTCCTTGACAGCAGAGACTCCCTTAATTTTCTATTTATATACCTGTCTGTATCCCAAGCACAGAGCTTGACATATAGTAGCTGCTTAATAAATGCTTTTTCATTCATTTATTCATAATATTTCCCTACTTCACAGAAGCATAAAATTTCAAAATTTGATGGGATCTCAGTGGCAATCTAGTTCTATGCATACCTGAAAATGAATCTCCACTATAAAATACTGAGCATTTGGTCATCCAAATTCTACTTGAAAACCTCCAGTGAGGGAGGACCCCTACCACCTGAGGCAGCCCATTGTACTTTCAGACATCTCTAAATAGTAATGAGGTTTTCCTTGATATAAAGATTGAATTAGCTTCTTTGATACTTCCACCAACTGCTCATGACTTTGCCTTTTGGGGGTCACACAGAATAAGCCTCTCATCCTTTGGAATAGATATTGGTGCATTGGCTGTATTTATTTTCCTGGTGGTCTTTAAATTAGGCCTCTTCACTGTGATGATTGGAATAAAGGTCCTCTTGAGTTCAAGGAATTTGAAAATGAGGAGACGATTAGTTTCACCTATTAACTTCAATTCTTTCTTTTTCTTCTTTTTCTTCTTTTCCTCTTCCTCCTTTCCCTTCTCCATAATAACAGGAAAATTCAAAAGAGGGTAGGATTTTGGGGAAAATATGATTAGTTCTATTTTTATGTGTTGAGTTTGATATGTCTGCGAGACATTTAGCTCAAGAAGTTCAAAAGACAATTTCATTAGATTGTAAGCTCCTTGAGGGCAGGGACTGTCTTTTTACCTTTTTTGTATCTCCAGTTCTTGGAAAATAGAAGGTGTTTAATAAATGTTTATCAACTGACTGAATTACAGTTAATGATATCTGGAGTTCAGGAGTGAGGATTAGGGATGAATATATAATTTTTGGAATCAACGGTAGGAAGGGGCAAGGTTGAGAAGATATTTAAGTGTCAAATAGAAGAGTTTATATTAGATCCTAGGGCCACTGAATTTATTGGTTATGGGAGTGATGTCAGACCTGTGCTTTAGGAAAATTGCTTTGGTGGCTATTTGGAGAGGAGTGGATTGAAGTAGGTTGAACAAATGGGAGACTTATGTTATAAGAGAGAGGTGATATGGGTTTAAACCAGGGTGGTTCCTCTGTGAATAGAGAGGAGGACATAGATGTGAGAGATATCAAGAGGAAAGAGGTTTATTTACTGAAATATGTGGGATAAGTGGATACAACTGAGATCATGAACCTGGATGCTTGGAAGTTTGGTGATGCTTTCAACAGTAATAAGAATTTTCACAAGAATTTCATAATTTTCATAATAAGAATTAAGAGGGTGGTTCTGGGGAAAAAAATAATGGGTTTGGACATGTTTAGTTTGAGATGTCTATAGGATACCAGTTTAGCAATGTCCAATAGGCAGTTAAGGATGTGGGACTAGAGCTCAGAAGAGATGCTAGGGCTAGATATTGATTTCTATATCTATCTCTAGGAATTGTGTATGAAGGTATGATAATTAAACCCATGGCAGCTTATGAGGCCACTAAGTGAAAAAGTTAGGTACAAAAGAGTTCCTAGGAAAGAGCCTTGTGTTATACCTACAGTTAATGGTCAGGATATTGATGATGGATTAGCAAAGGAGACTAAGAAAAAATAGTTAGAGAGTTAAGAGGGGGACAATAGGAGAGCAGTATAGAAAGAACTCAGAGAAGATAGAGGAGTGATGAAGAGAGGGTCATCAGCAGCATTGATTGCTGCAGAGAGATCTAAGAGGATAAAGACTGAGAAAAAGCCATTAAATTTAGAAATTAAGACACCAATGGTCACTTTGGAGAAAGCAGTTTCATTTGAGGGATGAGATCAGAAACCAAATTGCAGAGAGTGAAAAAGAGAACAAGAGGAGTGGTGGCACTCCATAGAGATGTCTTTTTCAAAAAGTTTAGCTAAGAAGAGAGATCCAGTATCCAGGGAGGAAGGGGTGTGTGTGTGTGTGTGTGTGTGTGTGTATGTGTGTGTGCATGCACACGTGCGCACACATGTTTTAAGATGGGGAGACATAGGCATGTTTATAGTTGATAAGATGTAATTCGGGGGGGGAGAGAGAGAGAGAGAGAGAGAGAGAGAGAGAGAGAGAGAGAGAGAGAGAGAGAGAAACAGTTGGGGTTCATCCACCTGAGAACATGAGAGGAAATGGGATAAAGGAAATACAGCAGGGTGTTGGCCTTGGCAAGGAGAAGGGCCACTTCTTTATCAGAGACTAAAAAAAGGAAGATATAATAGGGCATGATGTCAAGAGGTTGTGATGTGGAGAGGAGGAGAAAAGAAGGAACTCTCAGAAAATGCTCTCTTACTCTCTCTCTCTCTCTCTGTCTCTCTCTCTCTCTGTCTCTCTCTCTCTCTTTCTCTCTCTCTCTCTCTTACTCTCTCTCTCTCTCTCTCTCTCTCTCTCTCTCTCTCTCTTTCTCTCTCTCTTTCTCTCTCTCTCTCTCTCTGTCCCTCTCCCTTTCTCCATCCCTCCCTCCAAGGAGAAGCAAGGTGTTCAGCTGAGAAGTTAGAGGAATGGGTACTGTGAGAAGATTGAGGAGAGAAGAGAAGGTTTGGAATAGTCATTGTGTACAGTAGGATACAGAATAAATTAGGGAATAGTAACAGGATTGTCTTGTTACACTGAAGGCCTACTTTGAGAACAGATGGCATAAATCTGCAGCAGACCCAGTCAGCAAAGTTGCATGACTTCCTCCAGTCCTGTTCAGTAAGCAGCATGTGAGCAGAAATAAAAGATACAAATGGTTGGAGTATTCTAGGATTGGAGTTTGGCAAGGCATAAGGGGCAATAGAAGTAGTGAACAAGGATTTTTGAGAGTAAAAGGTAGTATGGATTCAACTAATTTGTAAAAGATTGATATTGGAGAGTATAATCGGAGCAAGGATGATGCCATGATGACATACTGAGGGATGGTGGGGTTGCATATAATGACAGCTGATGGGGTTGAAGGTCACTGTGAGGTTGAAGAATGGGCTTGGGAGGAGAAAGGCATCCACAGTGTTGGAATGGTAGAAGGTTGTAATCAGATAAAGGAATTACAGAGTTCTTGATAATAAAAGTGGAAAGGAGACATAACTTCCAGGAATAAGAAAGTGATTGTCCTGTTATATCTGCTCTGGTCAAAACATGTCTAGAGTATTATATCCAATATAGTTATATACTTCAAATTCTTCGTCACTGGCAACCTGGTCAGACAGTGCTTGTGGATCCTGAGCTATAACCCTGAAAAAGACCTGAGATCAAATCCTGCCTCAGACACTTAACTAGATGTATGACCCTGGACAGTACACTTCATTTCTCTTGGCCTTGAGAGGGACTTTATAACTCCTAAGTTCCCTTCTAGTTCTAACTCCATAATCCTATGATCATATGAATTATGAGGAAAAATGAAATGACACTGACCTCCTCTTTGGTGACTCTGTTCTATGAAAGGTTGTTTTTGGCACTTCAAGGTTTTGCTACTTATTACTATCTAAAGAATATTGAGACCTCCATGCTGTGCCTATTTACATATGTACATGCTTATGTTCCAAAATAGTAAATATGATTCAAAAGATAAAACTCAACTTTATCATTATTTTTCTTTTATTTGTGAAGTAAATATTTTAAGTAGATTTTTTTTATTTATTTACATTTTTTAATTAAAAGAAAATTACAGATAAAAGATGCTATACCACTGTGAAAGGAAAATATTGCAATGTAATTAAAAAGACTCCTCAAAGTATAATTAGATTTGAAATTTAATTATGACTAGAATACTTCATCCTTATGCACACTGACACCTTGTTGATACATAACCTTTAATGTAATTTTATTGCATTTACACTAAGATCTTAATCTGTGGGCTAAATATAATCATCAGATTTCGAAGTATTAGAATTTAGCACAGAATATAATGTGTTATTTTATGGGAAAAATATCGAGTTCAAGTTCACATTTCAATTATAGCTGGATATCATTGATGCTTCTAGCCATAAAACACGTCCATAGACCTTTCCAGCTGAGACAAGTTAGTCCAGAAGTAAATGACTCAAAGGTGGAAAGCCTTCCTTTGTTTACACCTGATAGAACAACTGTCTTAAAAAAAAAAAAGGAAGACTCTAGGAATTAATGGAAATATATTATCTAGAAAGGATGGAATGTCAGACTTCATTTATTTGTAAATTTTTTGGTTAATTAATCAATTACAACAACCTGACTGAAAAATCTTCAATAGTCAGTCAGCCCTGGTTAAATATATGCTTTATTATTAATATTATGGCAGCACTTGATACTTAGAAAACAATAACTTTGACAAAGAGTGATTTAGCTACTAATAAGGTATGCCAGGAGCAATACTTTCAAAGAATACCATCTTGAATATAAAGAGGCAAGTATAAGAGTCAGGAATAATAGCCAATTATAGACCAGCATGGGAAGGATCTTTGATTTTGTCAGCTTGGGTGACTCTTGGAGGGTACTAGAACTCTGAATAATCTAGTAGACAAGTCCCAGGAAGTCATCTGAGGCACATATATAACACTGTTTCTCATGACCCTTAAAAATAGCCCTGTGAAGTAGGTATTAAATGGATTATTATGCCTGTTCTATATATTATAAAGCTGAGCATAAGAGAAGTAAAGGGATTTGCCCATGTGCCATGGTCACTTACTGTGATTGTGGTTTGTCATTTGTTCTCATGGTCAAAGAGAACCATGACATCAGGGAGATGATGACATGACTTACAGTTGACTTTGATTTGAGTGAGGGAGGGCTGTGCAAAGTCACTAATATAATGGGGACCAATTTAGAGATGCACAGGGTACTCTGTTTATTGTCAACCTATCAACCTATGTGGGGGTCTTGGTGAACCTACTTCAAGAAATAACTGATAATAATAAACAAAATAAAATATCTTTACACAGGGGTGTGCTGGAACCAGCCCAAATCAGCTTAAAAGAACTGTTGAATTTTCAATGTGAGCATTTATGCCTCACAAATCAGCAAGTGCTACAAATGGGGGGCTTTATTTATTGTTTTATTGATTGCCCACATTTAAGAAAGTGAGGGAGAGAGTGTTGGTAAACAAAATTGTGCACAAATATTTTGAGGGGGAGAGTTGATTGTTAAACATTTAACAGGACATATGCAGGCATTCTGTGACTATTTTCTGTCCACTTATTGCATGTTGAAGAAAACCTTTTAATTGGCTGCTGAGCTAGAACTGAGCTTGCGTGAAAAAGGCTGTAATGGAGAAACTTAACGTCTTTCTCTTTTCTTAGTATGGAACTCAACAAGAATTGCTGTAAATCCCTAATAGGGAAAGGGTGAGTGCCAATGGCTTATTCTTCCCTGGGCCTCTTTCTTCTTTCCTATTTGATACCTTCTTTCTGATCTTAGGTGAATGAGTATTGAAGATGGAATTGAGCAGGCCACGACTTTGTGAGCTTTCAAAGGTCAGAAGAACCACCAATGATTTTAAGGAACAAGCCCTGGGGAACAACCTTCCTGACCAATCCCAATAGTGGATTAATCTGGGAGCCAAGATGCCATGTCCAGCAAATTATGCTATACTTGGAAGTGTAATCAGTGATAGAAGGAATGTTTGCATCATGCACAGTAAATATGAATGAATTCTCCCCAGAGACTGAGATGGTAAAAGGGAGAATATGCCTCTAGTTTGGGGGCAAAAGATTTGTTCTTGCTATGTCTTATTAGCAAATAGCCTTTGTAAAAGGTTCTTTCTCTTATTGTTCAGTCGTTTTAGTCGTGTCCAACAACTCTTTGTGATGCTATTTAGAGTTTTTTTTGGTAAAGATACTAGAGTGGTTTGACAATTCCTTCTCCAGCCCATTTTACAGATGAGAAAACTGAGGCAAACAGGGTTAGGTGACTTGCCCAGGGTCACACAGCTAGTAAGTTTCTGAAGCCAAATTTGAACTCAGGTCTTCCAGACTCCAGTCTCAGCACTCTATCCATTGCATCATCCCGATTTGTAAAGGCTAATTGATGTTAATTGCTTATATGATGTTAAGTAGATATCAACAGGTTTTAATGATGCTGAGGACGTACTAACTGGCACTGGCAGATGATACTGGGGCAGAAATCTCTGGTGATTGACATTGAGGGAAATACAGGGGATGGAAGCTCAATCCAACAATGTTCATAAAACCCCACAGCTCCTCAGGGGTACCACTGGAACACTAGAGGGGAGATTGAGCAATAGCCTTGCTCTGGGAACCTGACCCTCTAGCATGATTGTGGGTGGGTGAATAGCTTGAGAATTTCACTATGCCAGTAAGTGTTAGGGGCATGAGTTGAATGTATATTTCCTTGCCTCCATATCTAGCGCTGTATCCTTTGTGCAACACTACTCTGCTAGAATGTTAGAGCTTAAAGGACCTTACAGACTATCTAGTCCAATCACAGTACTATTAATCTAGTAATGGGGCGTAATCTGAGGCAGAGGAGCACTGCCACTCACCACAAAAGAATAGAGTACCTGTTCAATAGCCTTCTAAAGTGGGGGGGGGGAAGGGAGGAGCATTCATATAGCATTTACTATGTGTCAGGTACTGTGCCAAGTGCTTTTATGAATATTATCTCATTTGATCCTCACAACAACCCTGCAAGAGAGGTGCTATTATTATCCCTATTTTATAGTTGAGGAAAATGAGGCAAGAAGGGTTAAGTGATTTGCCCAAGGTCACATGGCTCTTAAGTGTCTGAGGCCACATTTAAACTCAGGTCTTACTGACAATTGGAGAAAGGGGGAAAGATTTGATATTGCCTCCCCTGTATGGGCTCACAGTGAGAGAGGGAGATTTTGGCTCCTAGGCAGCACAACACTAAGTAGGTTTCAGTACTATATGTTTCTATATCAATGCAGATCTTGGGTCTAAATGCATGTGGAAGCCTTATGACTTCTTAGCTACCTTGATACAGAAAATCCTGAGCCAAGATAGGGACTGGTCATAGGTTAGAGATATTGTCATTGGTTCTATGACTGATATTCTTGGTTTTTCTCCTATTCATTGTTGTCATTTTTCATCAAAAGACCTCCTAAGAGCTGCCCCTGATATGGTAAACTTTTTAAAGATGATTTTTTATATTGCTTGACATCCTTATCTTTTTATTTATTTGTATTTATCTCCTATTCTAGCACTGCTCTTGTAGAAATGACAGATGTTTTCCCAGGGTCAGAGCTGTTTTAAGGATATGCAAGTGTGGAAAGTCTCTCGGAAAAATGTTGGGATATTGTCATCAATGAGTGAGATGTGGTAGGAACAATATCCATTTTAAAAAGGCTAGAATGATTTCCCTTTATGGGGGCCAGGAGGAAGTGGGTCAGTAGACCATTATTGCTCTTTGGTTGGTCTGGAAGATTAGGAGAATAAAAACGGAGCCTGTAGTGTTGAAGTTTAGGGGTACTGGGACCCCAAAATATCGAGAGCAAGAGATGCAGGTCCTGCCCAAATGAATTCGACCCAAGTCGTCTTTCAGCCAAAGACAAAGTTTATTAAAGAGCCACCATGTTGGCCAGACTTAAGGAATCTAAACATTTGTGATGCTTGCATTGACAGGCTGGTTAGAGTAAGTCTTAGCCACGGGATAGATTTTAAAGAATCTGAGCACCTTAATGGAGGTCAAATGGACCTTATATACAGGAAGACTGTGGCCAGGATCTAGGAGTGGCCAAGTAGTTTGGGGTGGCTAGAGGAAGGGTCTGGGAGAAGGGGATCTAGGGAACATCTTGATGGGAGTGACTGGGAGGTAGAATGGGGTCTAGATTGGATCAAGAGTGGGAAGTGGCCAAGTGTCATTGGGGAGATAAAAGACAATGGAGGGCTAGGCTGGGTTAAGGGTAACAGAGAATTGGGAGATTGGGTTTCCGGTGATAAAGAAAGGCCAGTTAATAGGATTATAGCCTCAGGCGAACTAGAGACTTCCTTGACCAAGTAAGAGAGTTCAAGAAGAAGCCAAGATGGGGTTTTCTGGGGCCCATAGACAAATGGTACTCAAATTCTTTTTGGGGTGAGAGGCAAAGGTCTCATGAGGCTGTGGCCCATATCTCATCAATGGGGAATAGGTGTTCCTGAGATCTGATGGCCCGTGGAATGTATTTTAGGTACAGAGTTGCTTCTGGGTCAAATGCAGAGGCAGAGAATGCAACATATAGTTTTAGTAATTATCTTTAAAATTTTTAAATTATAAGTAAAGTTATTTTTGTACTAGTATGTGGTCTGCAAGTATTTTATTTAATTCTAAAGCATTGGACCAATTTGAGTCAGGCGTATTTTCTAAAAAAGGAATGGAGGCTTTCAAGGTAAGGGCAAAAGGTGGTGGGAATGGGCCTCATGACTTGGAACATGCAGCGGCTCTCATGACTTATAGTGCTTCCAATAGACATTGCTTCTTTAAATAACTGATATATCTAAAAATGTCATAGACTAAATGATAAAGAATGGAATAAGAGCTGAAATGGCAATAACATAGCAGTGTGATAGTGGGGGGAGCTCAGACCTGTTACTTCATAAGTTTTATCCTCATGAGGGTTATAGAAAGAATAAAGAAGGAAAAGTAAGGCTATGTAACCCATAAATTAAAAATGAAATGTAAAATATATAAGAAGGGAAGAGAAATAAAATGGATGATAAACAAAGGAAAACTCCTTAGAAAAAAGGAAGGCATAAAAGAAAGTTCACTGTAGTAAGAGATTGAAAGGGAAGAAAGAAGGGAAGATTTTTGACCACTTGTTTAACTTGGAAAAGAGAGGAGATAAATAAAGTACAGAAATATATGAATAACAAACAAACAAAAAACAAGCACATAAGAAGAAACATAAATTAATAATTTAAGTAAATTCAAATAATTTAGGATAGAGAAGATAAATTGGGAACCAGAAAACAGGTGGAAGTGAGATTGGTAATCAGGGTAAGCAAAACTAATCTAGGACAAAATACTGAATTAAAAAGAGAATGGATAAAAATCAGCAAAAATAAATAAAAACCAAAAACATAAGTCTAAATATCCAAAATTTAAATTTGACTGGACTTCATGATCCACGAAAAAAACAGAGAGTACCAGAATGGATGAGGAAACAAAATCTAATAATTTGTTGTATGCAAGAAAAAAATCTAAAAATAAAGACACATGCAGAATGAAAATGAGAGGCCTGAGCTAATTTTATTATGCATCAAGTGATTGCAAGAAAGCAAAAATTGTAATTATGCCATCAAAGTAAAAATAAAAATTCATAATATTAAGAGTGAAAAATAGTGAAACTACATTTTGCTTAAAAAGGGTAATAGGCAATAATGTAATATCAATTCTAAACATATCTGTGCAACATGGCATGGCATCTAAATTAATAAAGAAAAAGTTAACTGAATTATGAAGAGATATATATAGTAACAATGATTTTATGAGACTTTAATATTTCTCTCAGAACTTGGAAAATAAAGAAAAAGGAAAATATAGAACTAAAAAAAGCTATTAAGGAATTTACAGCTAAAAGGCTTACTTTACCTCACCTTACTCCTCCTCACTCACCCCCTCAACCTTATCACTGTGAAAGTCAGTGAAAATAAGTGGAAATTACTCTCATGAGTACTCTTAGTTGTCTCTGCCCCTCTGATCAGAGGGCTAAAGAAAGGAGGAAAACAGTCCTACAAAATCTCCCTTTTTCAAGAGAGAAGAGAAACAGCCAACTCTTCATTTCCTACCAGCCATATTGCTTAATTTTTGATTCCACTATTATCATGCCCTCTCACCAGGTACCTCATTCCCCCACTTTTCAGTTTCCTTTTATGTGTTATTTTCCCCCATTAGATTGTAAGCTCCCTGAGGGCAGAAACTTTCTTTCTTTTTTCCTATTTGTATCTCCAGTGCTTGAATCACAATAGTCTTTATCAAAGCCTGATTTTTCAGAGCTGTATTTCAAGAAATCGTAAATGAACAGTGCCTGGCAAATAGTCATGTTTATTGTATTGTATTGAATATACATATTTCTCAGCACTACATGGTATTTTTAGAAAAACAGGCCACATGCTATCTAGTATATATAATGCAATAAAGTTAGTCGTTAGTACAGGGTACGCAAATAAAATATGAAGACCTAAATAGAGATATCATGATGATTTCCAGAATAATGAGCAGGTGAAAGAAAAAGTCTCAGAAAAAAAATTAATAACTGAAAGGGAATGATTGCAATGAGGCAACATAATAAATGAAATGCCTCAATTAATGCAGTCCTCAGAAGAAAAATTATACGTCTGAAAACATAGTAACAAAATAGAAAAATGATTAACATAATTGAATATGTAATATTAAAAATTCATAAAACTAACAAATATACTCAAAAGAAGCACTGAAGAAGAAATCTTCAAAATTAGAGGAGAAAAATGTAAAATGGAAAATAAAAAACTCACAGAAATTATAATTAAAAACCAAAAGTTGGTTCTTTGAAAAGAAAAAAAGATTAATATTTAGTTATCCTGGGAAAGGATAAGAAGTGGGAAAAAATAAAATTGCCAAAACAAAAAAAATGGACAAGTTGAAATTACAAGTAGTGAAGAAATAAAATTAATTATTAAAATCTAATAGCCACAATTACCGGCTAGCAAAATTGAAAATAAATGGAGGATTTCCAGCAAAAATTGAAAGTTCCCAAGTTAATCAAATGTGAATTAGAGATCTTAAAATGTTACCCAATTCTAGAAAATGAATTTGAACTAGCCATAGAGTAACTATGAAAGGAAAGGAGGAAAATCAACGACAATAAAATGAACAAAACATCTTGTCCAGATAGATTTACAGGTGAATTTTATCATGTTTATAGAAAAATTAATACCTATGTTATAGAAATTATTCTTTAAAATTGAATCAAAACACTTTTCTAAACTCCTTTCATAAAACAAATTTAGTCCTTATATCTGAACCAAGGAAGCAAAGAGAGAGAACTAAAAACCAATATCACTCATGAATATCGATGCAAAAATTTAAACAAAAACTTACAAAAAAGATTATAGCACTATATCCAAAAGATTATTTTATATGACCAAGGATCATCTATATCAGGGATGGTTCAAATTAGGAAATTATTTAACATAATATATTAAAAACAAAAGCACGCCAAGCCACATGCTTTTATCAATAGGTACTGAAAAAGCCTTTGACAAAGCATACAATGCTAAAAGCATGCAAATAATAGGCATGGAGGGGATTTTAAAAATATGTCAAAAAAGTATATTTAAAATGAAAGTTAGCTTTGTTTGCAATAGGAAAGCACTAAGAGCTTTCCCTGGAATACTGCAAGCATGCTTTTTTTTCCCCTCTGTTAATTGATGGAGTGGAGTGTATGGGGTGTTCAGGGAGGAGTAAGCTCTGTTGTGAGGTCTTGCCAAGCACTCTGCAGGGCTGCTCATCCACGTGTGGTCTCCACCTTTCCCCCAACTCTCATCTGTGTCTCCAAGAAGTTGTAGCATGCTCAGTGGTCACATCTTGGTAAAACTATCATGGCAAATGGGCTAAACCAGGTGAAAGGGTAACCCACAGGCTTCAAACCCCTTGGTGAGTTAAGGGGATGACTACCCGAGGTGTGTGAAGACTTCCCCTGGGTGGAATGGGTGGGTGAGAATAATTTATTCCAACGTCCATGAAGACATCTGAACTTGGAGCTTGGTCAGACATCAGAGACGTCAAGGTCATTCACTGCATCTCACGCCATTGCCAGTCATCTTTACTTTAGTCTTGCCGCTGGACTTCAATGACTCTGGAAGAGAGAGTGAGGCTGACAACTTTGTGCCTCACTGAAATCCAGTTCACTTGGGAGTCAAGACATCACCTTGTGATATCATTGGTCCTCTTCAAAAATGAAGGATGAACAACAACAGCAACAATTTGATGGAGTGTCAGAAATTCTGGCAATAGTAATAATACAAGAAAAAGAAATTAAAGACATAGGCATAAGCAAAGGAGAGGCCAAATTGTGCATATTTGCTAATGACATTATGATTTACCTAGAAAACTCCAGGGAATAAAACTAATTGAGAAAATTAACAGCTTTAGTAAAATAGTAGAGTACAAAATATATCTACAAACATCAACAGCATTTTAATATAGCAACAACAAAATCCAGGAAGAAAAAATAGAAAGTAAAGTTTCATTCAGATTAACAGCAAATTATATAAAATATTTGAGAGTCAAGTTATTAAGACACTCTCAACATGTAAATACAATTGCAAAACACTGTGGCCATGTCTAAAAATATATTTCTCATTCTGCATTTTGAATCTATCATCTTTTTGTCAAGAAGTTGGTAGAATAGTTCAGTGTTGATCTTCTGGAATTGTATTGATCAGAGTTTTTAAGGGTTTAAAAATTGTTAGTATTGCCAGTGTTGTTATGGTATAAATAATTTTTTTTTGGTTCTATTCATTTCACTATTCGTAAGTTCACATAAGACTCAAGTTTCCCTGGAACCATCGCTTTCATTATTTCTTAAATAGTATTCCATTCCATTTATGTATTTTTATTTGTTTAGCTATTCACTAATTGATGGGCACCCACTTATATTCCATTTCTTTGCCACTAAAAATAGGACTGTTATAAATAATTTTTTGTTCTTTTGGCCCTTTTCTGATTTCTTTGATCTCATCTAGTGTTTTCACTGGATGACAAATATTTTGAGGGATATATATTATTATTTTTTGGGGGGGGATAGACTGATGTAATAAAAAAGATAACATTGCTTAAATTAATTTACAGAGAGGGTTGTATCAACAGACTACTAAGGAAGTACTTTTAGGGACTATCAAGGGAAATAAAAAGTAGGCATATAGTGAGAATTGTATTTTCAGACTTAAAATTATATAATAAAAGCTGTATAATAAAATTATATAATAAAAACCATCAAAGCTGTTTGGTTCTGGTTTAAAAAAAAGTAGATCACTGGAATGGACTAAATGAAGAATCATAACAAAATGAACGCAATAATCCACTTTTTAAAAAAATAAACCTAATACCTAAATTACTTGATGAAGAACTACTTGGTAATATCTACAGGGAAAACTGGAAAGTAGTTTTTTCAGATATTAGATTCAGATCAGTATCTTATGCCATGTGCCACCATCTGTCATGGTTATTTCAACTGAGCACCCTATGACCTGAAGATGATTTTTAAAAATAGCAGAGAACCACATCATATACCTTTCAAAGTTATGATTTTAGGGAGAGTTCTTAAACAAAGAAGAGATAAAATAATTATTTTGATCAAGTGAAATTAGAAAAGATTTTTATACTGAAAAGAAAAATAGTGAAAATATGGTAAGGAAGAAAATAATCAATTAGGAAACAATTTTTGTATCAATTATCTTTGATAAGGTTCTGATGGGGCAGCTAGGTGGTATAATGGATAGAATGCTCAACATGGAGTCAGGAACACCTGAATTCAAAACTGGCCTTATACACTTATTAGTTGTGAGATCCTGGGCAAATCACTTTACCCTGTTTGCCTCAATTTCCTCATCTGTAAAAATGAGCTGAGAAGGAAATGGCAAACCAGTCCAGTATCTTTGTCAAGAAAACCCCAGTTTATAGTGCAATATCATGGTGTTTAAAAGCATCTTCAATATCTGGCTCTACAATGAAGGAAATATTTCTGCTTAGTGAAGCACTTTGTCCTAGACAAAGTACCTGAAAATAAAAATCAAGAAATGTGGGAAAATGGATCATTTCCTTGACTCAAAATTTAGCAGTGCCCACTGAGACCTCCTAAATGGATGACTTTCCTTAGCAGAAGAGTATCTCCATTTAACATCTGGCTATGTCTCAGCTATACTAAAACCTTGCTCCTTGGTTAAATTAGATCACATAGCTCCAAAATAGTATGATCAGAGTGCACTTTGTGGTAGTCAAACCAGCCACAGTGCTCAGGGGTCATTCTTGAAGTACCCAGAGATGTATCCTGAAATACTCAGAAATGCTCTTCACCACTAGGTATTAGTAAGGACTTTGGGGTAATATAAGAAGATAAATGGAAAAGGTTTATTTTCCTTTTTGTAAAATTGGTGCAGAATTGGCTCTGGCCAAAATCACAGAGTAGGTGATATTCTGTCTTTACTATCTTTGCTTCTCTCCTTTCAGCCCCCCCTTCCTTTCTCCTGCATTTTGCTACTAATCCTCACTGCCCCATTTTCCCTTGCTAGACTGTCAGCTAATGTCCCCCACTCCCCAGACCGTATTTAAAGTGTTATCTCTATGGTAGATTTGTGAGTAACTCTTGAAAACTGAAGAGACTTCAAGAACCAAAAATCCTTAAATCTGTAAAAATGAAACTTCAAACCTTGACCTTCCAAGGAGCAAAGTATTTGTGGGGGCAAGGAAGCCTTCTGAGTAACTCTTCATGAAAGCAACTGTTCACACTTCTATACTACCTGTTTTTGTTGTTGGCATTTCTTTTCTTTTGAAGTGGAGGATGAAATTAGGCACAAATAGAACTAATTTTATAAGGTCAATTATGTCTTTCACAAAATGTAAATTACTACAGAAAAGTATTTGGAAAACTCACTTGTTTTTAAATGTATAATGAACAGACATTTAAATATGACTATATATATGTATATATGTATATATCAATCACCACCAATGTAATGTGAGTTAACAACATAGTGCTATTATTGTAATACTGAAGTACAAGGATTTCTGGGAGCAGCTAGGTAGAGCAGTGGATAGAGCACTGCCCCTGGATTCAGGAGGACCTGAGTTCAAAACCAGCCTCAGACACACACTTATTAGCTGTGTGACCCTGGGCAAGTCACTCAACCCCATTGCATAACCCCCCCCCCAAAAAAAATATAAGGATCTGAGACATAAAACTTTTATTGCCACACTTTTCAAAGGTAGGTATTATTACCATTTTGCAAATGGGAAAACTGACAGAGAGGAGGCTGAGTGACTAGTCTGAGGTCATATTAGTGGTAAGTGTCAATGTGGGACTATGTCACTCTGTCAGAATAGGCTAAAATGAATGTTATAGGAACAAACAATTTGAACTTCTGAATTTGGTAGGAAATGGAAATGATAAAAAGGATTTAAGGAATAGGCCTTTTTTAGAGAAGTTTCAATTCAATTCAAGTCAGGTCAATAGACATTTATTAAATGCCTTCTATGTGCAAGGTTCTGTGCATTGTGGTGGGGAAATAAAGATAAAACACAATAATTCTTACTCTCAAGGAACTTGCTTTCTTGAGGAGGGGCAGCAGGCAATTTGTCTAGCAAGGCTCTGTCTGAGGCCCTCTTGTTTTCTCTCTAATTTTTTTTCTTGGTGATCTCATCAATTTGCATGAATTCAATTATCATCTATATGAAGATGTTTCCCAGAGTTCTATATCCATCCCTAATCTTGTTCCTAAACATATCACCATCTATCTGTTTATCACCTCCACTTGGATGTCCCACAGATACTTTGATCTCAAATATGAGAAAAATGCAATCCATTATATTTCCCTTAAAACCCAGCCTTGTAAACTCTCAGCGAGAACCGAGCAGCCCCTCGTTATAGAAATTAAAGTCACACAGGGAAAATGGTAGATAGATGAGATTCTAGAGCAGAGGCTCCCAAACGTTTTTGGCCTACCAGCCCTCTTTAAAAAAATTTACTTAGTGCCCCCCTAGAAATCTACTTTTTTAATCCTTTAACCCTTTTTAAAAAAAATTTGTCTTTTCAAAAAATATATACAATATTTTCATATTTATATAAATTTTTATATTTTGAAATGACACATCTTAAATTTAATAATGTATTGTAAATTTGAGTTTTTTTCTGCATCGAAATTTTGATGATGTGATACTGCATCATGTAACCATATAGTGTTGTATTGTAAGCAAGTCATTATATGCACCTATTCTTGCCTATCCATGCTGGACTTCCCGACAATGCACAGCATGCTTGCCTGCCAACACTTGTTTCCATAGACTTGACCAATGATGCGTTATAACTTGAATTTTGTGTTTCTTTGGAAAATAATGTAATCACTACAACTTTAACTCTGTTACACAAGAGATGAAACACATGCAAGTGGTTTTTCAATTTTTTCTTCTCTTCTCTTCTTTCCTTATGCTTCCACCATTCCCTTGTTTTTATTCAATGCCCCCCAGTTGCACTGGAGGCTACTACTGTCTCTCCCTCCTCCTCCCATCATTCCAGCACCCCCTAGCGGGAGGTATTGCCCACTTTGGGAACCTATGCTAGAGCTATCTCCTCATGCCTCCCCTAAATATTGTTAGTCTAATGGAAATACATTTGAAAAAAATGTTTAAAAATTTACTTTTAAAAAAGAACAGTAGCAAAATCTGGTAAATACACAAAAGTGAAGAGAATCAAAGGGAACAAAGTTGAAACAAGAATTTATAGTTCTATGTATGATTTTATTCTTCATTTTATTTCTTTGAAAGTATTGGCAACAAAATTCCAACTCTGTTGAGTCCTGAGCATCACATTTTCAGAATGATCATAGAACCATAAATTTAGAGTTAGAAGGTAACCTTAGAGGTCATTCGGTGAAAACATTGTAGTCTCTTTTTTTTTTCATTTTTCAGGTGAATCAGTTGTGGGCCAGAGGGGTGACCTGAGCAATTTAGAGCAATCTAACTTGCCACAGTTACAAACACTATAAATAGCAAAGTTTGGATTTTATAGACTGATCAGAATGATGAAGGATCTTGAAATAATGCTACATGAGCATTTGTTGAAGGCAGTACTAATGTTTTGCCTGGAGAAAAGGAGACCTGGAGGACATATACTTGTCTTCAGGTAATTGAAGGGCTGTCATGCAGAAGAGTGGATTAAACTTGTTTTGTTTGGCCCCAGAGGATAGAACTTGGAAAAATAGGTAGAAGTTACAAAGAAGTAGATTTAGTATCTATTGAAGGAAAAACTTGCCAAAAATTGTAGCTCTCGCAATGTGGAATGGATTGTCTAAAAAGGAAATGGCTCTTCTTTCTGTAGTGGTCTTCAAATAAATATTAGATAACCACTTGTTAGGAATGCTGTATGTAGGATTATTGTTCAAGTTCTTGTCCAACTATTCTAATGGAGTTCCCTTTCTGATTGTAAGGTTCATTTAGGCATTGTGTGACCCTGTCCCTAAAGGGTACTCCATGGAAGCCTACTGTTTTTAATATACTTAGCAAAGCTTTGAGTATGGTTCCTGTAATTTTTTTCTGCCCTCTTCTTTGTCAAAAGAAAGCTAGTGCCAACCTAATCAGCTATGGCAACACACATCAACAAGTATGTTGGCTATTATGTGATTAATTATTTGACAAGATATAAAATAGAAACAACAAAATAATACATAATGAACGTAACAAAAAATACATAATGAAAATGTCCACGTGGACCTTTGAGACTCTCTCCTACTAATGGAGTGCCAGCCAGAGTGGTAGAAAAAGCTCATTGGACACTAACAAACACACAGATTTGTGGTACTCAATAATCATCAAGGAAGTCATTATTTTTTCAATGTTATTGATACTTTTCTTTTGACAAAACAAAAACGTTCAACACACATACACGTCCCCTCAGAAAAAATATTTCCCAAATACAGTTATTTAAAACCACCTGAAGGATTGCAACATATCATTTTCATCTTTGTAATTTACTGTTTGTAAATAGAAAAGGATATATGAGCATCAGAACCCACAAACACATGGAGTGAAACAAATTTCTAGCCCAAGACAACTTGGAAGGTCAGCAGGAAAGGTCTGTTATACCTGGGTGAGAGAAGAGCACAGTACAAAACAGGCTGTGCCAGCACAGTCCTAGCTCCAGCCCCAGGAAAACAGGAGCAAGCCTTCAGAGTGACTGAATCAGCAGTGGCAGCAGCTGCTTTTGGAGCTCTCAGCCCACAGACAGTAAGGGGGGAAGTGCTTACAGAAGGAGATTACTGGATCTTTTTGTTAATACTGAGGCAGGATTCTGTTGCTTTGCCCATATGCAGATCCGGGTCACAGTCCAGGGCAAGGAGAAACACTAGCATAGCAGAGCTTGCAGCCACAGTGGAGAGAGTCCTCCTCATAGTTCCAGGGTAGAAAAGAGTGCTTGTGGTTGCTCACAGAACAGTGCACAGGCCAGGGGAGGAGTAAACACCTCTCCTTAGATCATACTACTTTGGAAGAACTGAAAACTTACAGGTCCCTAGGAGAATCTCTAAAACAGTTGGATGAAACCCTGAAGCTTGGGACAGTGTGCACCCTCCACTCTGGCAGCAGAGACCTACTTTAACAAAGAGTTAAAAGTCAAGAAATAGGCTGGGAAAATGAGCAAACAACTGATTCAACCATTCTGTATATCAATTTGGAACTATGCCCAAAGGGCTATAAAACCATGTATATACCCTTTGACCTAGCAATACCACTACTAGGTATGTATCCCAAAAGAGATAAAAAACAAAAAGGAGAAGGACCTATATGTGCAAAAATATTTGTAGCAGCTCTTTTCTGGTGTCAAGGAACTGGAAAATGAGGGGATGCTCATCAACTGGGCAATGGCCAAATAAGTTACAGTATGTGATTATGATGGAATACTATTACTCTATAAGAAATGATGAGCAGGATGCTCTCAGAAAAACCTAGAAAGACTTGCATGGACTGATGCAAGGTGAAATGTATTATGTACAAAGTAACAGAAGTACTGTAAGATAGTCAGCTGTGAATGACTTAGCTATTCTCAGCAATTCAATGATCCAAGACGGCTCTGAAGGACTTATGTTGAAAAATGCTATCCATCCCCAGAGAAAGAACTGATAGTGTCTGAATACAGATTGAAGCATACTTTTTTTTTAACTTTATTTTTCTTGAGGGTTTTTTTGTTTATTTTGTTTTCTTTTGCAACATGACTATCATAGATGTGTTTTGCATGACTACACACGTATAACCTATATCGAATTGCTTGCCTTCTCAGTGGGGGAGGGGGGTTGGGGAGGGAGGAAGGGAGAGAATTTGAAACTCAAAGTTTTAAAAACAAATGTTAAAAATTGTTTTTACATGTAACTGGGGGAAAATAAAAATAAAATACTAAAAAAGGGCTAACAAAAGAAAAGGATATATGTTTTCACTTTAATAATATGGCACCAAAATTATCCATCATATTTGTCTTGAGTTTTATTTCTGTTTTGTTGTTGTTGTGTTGAGTTGTTTTTAGTGCTGTCTGACTCTTTCTGACCCCACTTGTCTTTTTCTTGTCAAAGATACCTGAGTGGTTTACCATTTCCTTTTCCAGCTCATTTTGCAGATGAGGAAACAGACAAATGGTGTTAAATGACTTGTCCAGGATCATATGGCTAGTGTCTGAGGCTAGATTTGAACTCAGGGAGATGAGTCCTCTTGACTTCAGGCCCAGCACTTTTATACCCTGTACCACCTAGCTGCACTTGCACTAAACTACTGTTTGGTGTTCTTAAAATTTACGTTATTATACTTATTCTGTATATAGTTATTTTGGCTTTGCCTTCTTCCCTTTGCATCACTTCATACAAGTCTTCCCAAGTTTCCCTGAATTGTTCACATTCGTCATTCCTTATGGTGCAGTAATATTCCATTTCATTTGTATACAACAATTCTTTCAGCTATTCCCTAATTGTTGTATACATAATTTGTTTCCAGTTTTTGGTACTACAAATAGTGCTACTATGAATAATCTGCAGACAGTGTCTTTTGAGGACCATACTGAAAGCTGTTTTTTTTTCCCCTTATAAACTTAACAATCATCAATAAACATGAACATTCCAGTAGAAAAAGAACAAAAAAAGGATCATATATGAAACTGTGAACTTCTGTTTTAATGTTTTGTTGATGTTCTTTTCTTGCTTTCATTTTCTTTTGCATCTTTATAAGTATCCACTTATCTTCCCTATCCCCATAACCCTCTATTGCACCTTCAAACAGAAGTCCTCTCTTGTAACAAATAAGTATAGGCAAGCAAACACACATTGGCCATTTCTCTTCATGTCACTAGACTCAGTCGAGAGGGGAGATGTCGTGCTTCATCATCAGTCTTCTGAGGTCATAATCAGTCACTGCATTCATCAGAATTCTGTAATCTTTCTAAGTTGCTTGTCTTTACATTATTGTGGTTATTTTGTAAATTGTACTTCTGGGTCTTCTCGTTTCACTTTGCCTCAGTTCATAAAGTATTCCCAGGTAGCTCTAAAACTTTCATATTTGTTACTTCTTACAAGTCAGCAATATTCCATTTTATTTGCATACTATAGTTTGTTCAGTTATTCCCCAATTGATGGATACCTACTTTGTTTCTAATTCTTTGCTACAACAAAAAGTGCTGCTATGAATATTTTTGTTCAAGTGGGTTCTTAAGCTTTGCCTTTGATATCTTCTGATGATATCTTTTGCTATCTTCTTTGATTATGTATGCCTAATAGTGGTATCAGTGGGTAAACCTATGCTCAGTTTAGTGACTTTTGGGGTATGATTTCAGATTGCTTTCAAAGACTTTCTAGAATTCTAGGGAGTGCCAGCCTGGTATACTCTTTCTTTTGGTATACTGTTATACTCTTTGAGAATGTAGGTTCACCACCACAACATAAAGATCAAATTGTACTCATAAGGAATTCTAAGGAATGAATACTGCAGCCATGAAGTTAAAAGACACTTGCTCCTTGGAAGGAAAGCTATGGCAAATCTGCATAGCAAGCTAAAAAGCAGAGCCATCCCTTTGCTGACAAAGGTCCATATAGTCAAAGCTATGTTTTTTTTCTAGTAGCAATTTATGGCTGTGAGAATTTGACTATAAGGAAAGCTGAGCACTGATTGACACTTTTGAATTGTGGGGCTGGACAAGACTTTTGAGAGCCCCCTGGACTACAAGGAGATCAAATCATTCAATACTTAAAGAAATCAATTCAGACTATTCTCTGGAAGGTCAAATATTGAAGCAAGTGTAGGTACTTTGGCCATAAAATGAGAAGATAAGACCCATTGGAAAAGATCCTTATGTGGGAAAGAGTGAAGGCAAAAGGAGAAGGGAATGGCAGATATGGATGAATAGTGTCATGAAAACAATGAACCTGAGCTTTAACAGACTTTGGGAGACAGAGGAGCTGGGCATGACTGAATAACTAACAACAATAATAAGAAATGAATAAATTCTGATTAATTATGGACTGAAATGGAAAGCATTTATTAAGTACTTAGTATCTACTGCAGAGTGCACAACTCTGATGGACTCACCATGTTGTTCGAATGCCAAATGTATGCTTGCTGAAAAGACAGTTTTATGGAGAACTCACACAGCTGAAGTACTCACATGGTGGTCAGAAGAAGCAATACAAGGACACTCCCAAGGTTTCTCTTAAGGCCTTGGAATTGGTTGTGTCAATGGGAGACACTGCCACAGGACTGTTCAGTATGGGGTACCCTCATCAGAGAAGGTGCTGTGCTCTAAGAGCAAAGCAGAATTGAAGTAACTCAAAAGAAATGCAAGATGCACACATTTAGAGAACCTACCCCAAATATTTACAGGGACTAATCATGCCCAACCTGTGGTAGAACATTCTGAGCTCACATTGGTCTGATCAGCCACAGTCAGATACATTGTAACTTGACTCTAGCATGGTGATGCCATTTTGGTCCTCTTCGAGAATGAAGAACACCAACCAGTCTGTGACAGATGGGGATGCAAAAGCAAGGCAACTCTTGCCCTCAAGAAGTTTACATTTTTCCTGAAAAAAAAAAGAACATATATGAGAGAGTTGTGGCCAGAGAAGGCAAGGTGACTCAATATATACAGTAGGACCTGGAGTCAGAAGACCTGAGTTCAAATCTGACCTCAGAAACTTAGTAGCTGTGTGACTCTGGGCAAGTCACTTAACCTTTGTTGCCTTAATCCACTGGAGAAAGAAATGGCAAACCATGTCAGTATCTTTGCCAGGAAAACACCATGGACAGCATTGGTGTGCTATGGTCTGTAGGGCCATGAAGAGTCATATATGACTGAATGACTGAACCACAAATGGCCAGGAGAAGCTATTTTGGTTTGAGAACTTATAGGGTTGGTGAGAGAAGTCATAAGAGTGTCTGTTGACATTCTCTAGCATGAAGATGGCTGAGGTCAATGGTTGGGTGGGATGTGAAGCATAATCTGGTGACCAGACTGGCTAGATATAGTAGGCCATGTGCTTTGCTCTGGTTTACTCACCAATTAGAATAGCATAGCCTGTGTCAATGTTTCAAATATGAGTGAATCAAATTTCTCAAGGCATGGCCTCAGGAGGTCCAGTTGTCCAGGGCTTTAAGATGGTGGATGACAGGAAAATGGTCAAGGTAGGGAGTTAGAAAGAAGAAAAGATAGAAAAAGGTTTATAATACATTTTCTAGGTGTATACATCTTCCCTCTGAATTCAGACTCTTGTGATTCCTATGTGAAGAGAGATAATTCACATGCAAAAATATGTCCTAATCCATTAATTTATTGAATTTATGTAGGACTTTCATTACATTTAATTTAGGGTCTATAACTCTTAAGATCTCATGCTAGCCAAGAGTAAAAGGGCAAATTACCTATGATCCACAAACCATTTCCCTAAACTGCCAAAACCAGATGACCAATGAATTTCAAGCTGGAATACATGTTTATGCTTTTTCACACTTTTTTTCTCTCCAGTTCAAAAGTCACAATACTTTCCCCAAACTGAATTAGCCTAATATGTGGTCAACAAACTTTTAAACAGTAGACTCATTCACAAATAACATTGAACTATGAAGTAATTTTTTTCTGAATATGAATCTGCAGAAATCTTCTGTAACCTATAAAATAGAACTCATTTATCAGCCTGTTTCTCTTTGATATACTGATATTCTTCCTATAATGCTTGATTCACATTTTTAACATCTGGTATTCCCCAGTGGATGCATGATATTTTGAAACATCTGCCCTCAACTTCTGATTTAACCTTTGCTCCTTTTTTATACTCTTTACCTAGTTAATCTGGGTCTTTCAAAATCTTGCTTTTAAAGCTTATTTTCTTGCCAAAGGTGGCTTACTGATTTCTTTAACTTATCTAGCATGTGATCCTCTCCTCTTCTCTCAGTTTCTTCTCTTTCTGCCAGTGTCCCTGGTGACACCCTTTCAGATTTTTCCAGACTAACCAACCTGGGAAGTAGCCTTTCTCTTATTAATCATGTTGTGAAAACCACATTGTTCATCAAATAGACCTAATTCCCTTATGCTTACCATAATCTCCTTTGCTGATTAAGTGTTAATTAATATTTCTTAAGCATTTTTTACAAATGGTGTTTTTTTTAAACAATTCACCAATTTCCTTAAGATTTTCATGGGAAATCTACCACACACTTATCTCCCAGAAGGTAAATTATCATGTTCGTTTCTATTGATAGAATGACAAGATATTAAATTTCACCCTAGAGAAATAGAGTAACTTTGATACTTTGAGACGTAAGCATTTGATGTAGGGGATTTGGCCCATTCAAGGAATGCATCATCACGTGCTCCAAGCCCAATTAGCCACTCCTTAAGATTTAGGTTTAAGCTTTAAGATTTGCTGAACACTTTTCTGGCAACAAAAATGCAGGCAGCATTCTCTTTGTATAAATGATTAAAGTGAGCCTCACAGAATAAATAGCTTGTTCAGGGCCACACAAATAGGAAATATTTGAAGAGAAACTTGAACTCAGATCTCTTGACAATTCCCAGATTTCTTTGCAACATTATGTGTAACCTTTTCTATCCTGTTTATGGTTGCAGGGACCTATATAACATTATACATGAACTCCAAGCTCACACAAGTCATCACTTCTATTTGTTTTTAGAGCCTAAAAGTTAGTTAATTGTTTTCATTATTAATTCTTAAGATAAGATTGTGAAGTTTCTGCAAATGTTTGGCTACTTATTACTGTTTATTTTTTTCAAAAGTATCTTTATATTTAATTGTCCAGCTCAAGGGATTTGGGTAACTATTTAGGTTACATTAGCGACTATTTAATTAAATTAGTCATGTAAGGGTCTACATCAGAACCAGTACACTAAACCACGTATTCAAATTGAGAGAGTTAATGTTTGAGATATGGCTTTGCTTGAACCTTGGTGTCAGTTAGTATAAAGACATTCATTCATTCTCTAATTCATTTTTTTTTCATTTAACAAATATTTATCATATGCTTATCGTGTTCAAGGCCCCATGGTTAGGAACAGCTGTAGGAACAGATATACAGAAATGAATATGACGCAGTCTCTCTCTCATTTATTTCAATCCCTAATATTATCAATAGTCTAAAGACAAAATATATGATACTAAATATATGTCTCCACTTCATAGAACCTTTGCCTAAATATTCAGTTAAGCAAAAACTATTTATTATAGCTATTGTAATTGGTAATGCATATAACTTTTCACTCAGTTTAACAGAAAGGAGGGACTTGTGTTTTAATAGTAATAATAACTAGTATTTAATAGCATTTTGAGGTTTACAAAGATCTTCACAAATATTCTTATTTTATCCTCACAATTATACTGTGAGGTATTTGTACTACTATTCCATTTTATGATGAGAAAACTGAGGCAGAGATTAAGTAGATTGCCCAGGATCATACTGGCAGTAAATGTCTGAGATCAGAGTTGAATGCAATGTTTCCTGTTTTAATATTATACATTGGGAACCATCTTTTATCATTGTATTTGATTTGATTTCTGTTGTGCCTTAGTGTTGTCTCCATTTACATTACTCTTGTCATTATGTATAGTGTTCACTTGGTTCTGCTTTCTTCATGCCACGTGACTTCCTACCAATTTTCCTGTGCCTCTCTGAATTCTTCATTCTTTACAAGCAATAATAATCCATTACATTCTTGTATCACATTTGTTTAGCCATTCACCAGCCACTTAACACACAATTTATTTCCAGTTATTGTTACTACAAATAGTACTTCTATGAGTTTTTTGTTCATATAGGACTTTTCTATTATTGATTTCCTTGGAGTAAAAATCTCAAGGGAATCAGGATCACTAGACCAAATGGAATAAATAGTTGGGGCAATTTTTCTCAGATAATTCCAATTATTTTCCAGATTGCTAGGGCCACAGCTCTACCAAATGTGTTGTGTCTATGTTCTTACAGTATTTACAATATTGACTATTTTCATATTTTTACAATCTTAGCCAATTTGATGTTTTGAGGTGACACCTCAGAGTTGTTGTAATTTGTATTTCTCTGGTTATTGTTAGTTTTGAGTATTTTTCAGAAGGTTATTGATAGCTTGCCTTTCTTCTTTTGAAAACTTCATATCATTTGACTACTTATCAGTTGGGAACTGTTTCAGTTTGATAAATTTGTTAATTTTATA
This sequence comes from Phascolarctos cinereus, assembly GCF_003287225.1. Taxonomy (NCBI): domain Eukaryota; kingdom Metazoa; phylum Chordata; class Mammalia; order Diprotodontia; family Phascolarctidae; genus Phascolarctos; species Phascolarctos cinereus. Next base: position 174,784,263 of record NW_027555514.1, on the reverse strand, counting down.
TGCATTTTTGGTAGACTTTTTATAAGATGTTTGGTACATTTTCCCCTACATTCACTTTAGTTCTTATTCTAAATTCAGTAATTTTATTTGTGCAATATTTAAATTTTTAAAAAATTGAAATTGTCTATTAAAAAATTCTCCCTGACCCTTTCCTTGTTATAAAGTTTCTCCTAACCACAGTTACAAATTTATATTTTTTGATATTTTATAATTGAGATCACATACTCATTTATAATTCATTTTGATATAAAATGTTTGATGTTGCTTAAACATATTTTCTACCAAATTGCCTTCCAGTTTTGTTAGTAATTCTTGCTGAACAAGGAGGGGTATTGTTCCCCAAGTAGTTTGTGTTCTTAGGTATATTGAATACTAAACTACTATATGTTCATTTGCCTCTGAGTTTCAATTAGTCTATTATACAGCCTACTTTTCTTGTTTTTAACCAGTGCCAAATAGCTTTGACAAATATTGCTTCACAATATAATTTGAAATCTGGTTATGGTAGTTCCCTTTCATTCTCATTTTTTTTTGTTTTCCTTTTGTTCCTAATTCTTTCTTCCTTCACATGAACTCCATTATTATTTTAACTAGTTCTATAAAATGTGACTTTGTAGGTTTTTTTTTTCTGGTATAGCTCTAGTTCTGATATAGCTTAATGTAGGTAGCATCATCATTTTTATTATATTGTGGTTGAGCCATCAATATTGAGTGTCTGTCTAATAATTTAGATTTTTCTCTACTTGCATAAAATCTATTTTATAGTTATATTTACATAAGTCTTCATAGATTAACTTCAGATATTTTATGAATTTATGAATAATTACTTTAAATGGAATTTCTCAATGATTCTCTAGTTTCGTATAATTAATCCATTATATTGCTTGAAAATAGGGAAAATGTTTTCCATCTTTTTGCTGATGTTTATTTCTTTAATATTTTTTCCTGTCTTCTTGATATGGCTATCATTTCTGTTATTATGCTAAATAATAATAGAAAGATGAGATATCTGTGTTTCCTTCCTATACTTATTAGAAAAACTCCCAGTGTTTCTCCATGACAAACGATGCTAGCTCTTGATTTGCATAGATGTCTTGCATCGTATTAAGGAAAGGCCTTTTTACACTTATGACGTGAAAACAGAAATTATTACCACATTTTATTGGTCTTTTCCCATATACATTGGCATAATAATTAATTTTTATGGGTTTTTTATTTATATAACTTACTTATGCCAATTGTTTCCTGTTGTTGAACCATCATTGCATTTCTTACTTAAATCCAACTTTTATTTTATATGTGTTACATCAATATTCAGGGGTGTTGGACTATAGATTTCTTTTCTTTCTCATCTCTCCCTGGTTTTGGTGTCAGGAATCTGTTTACCTCATAAAGGAATTGTCTTCTTTCACTGTTTTTGTGAATAAATTGTGTAGCATGAATATTATTTTTTTCTGTAAATATTTGAAAGAATTTTGGACTTTTATTTCCTTTGGTAGTTCATTTATAACTACATTACAAAATGTAGACTACAATTTATATATATAGATATATATTCACATATATATATCTACACATAAACAAACATTAAGTATACTTACAAATAAAAGACCACACTTCATTGTTTTTTTCTTCCTGAGACTAGCTACATTCCTCTTTTTTTCTAACCCCCCCATTTAAGTTCTTCCTTTTTCCTTCTTCCTTCTATCTTATTCTAATTTCCTACTTTTTCTCTATAGGTAAGTAGTATTTTAATTTGTACAATGCATAGAGAACTGGGAACATATATCAAATATTTGGGCATTTCTGTACAATTCCCAGTCACTTGGTAGCTATAAATTTAGAGTAAAATCTCAGTAATTTGAAGGTAGTGAATTAAACTAATTCAGGTAACTTCAGATCCAGTCCTACCTTTGTCTCTACAAAATTCTTGACCTCTTTTTTAGTATAAAGTAACCTAAAATATATTTGTTTCTCACCAAAGTTTCTCTATTCTCTGCCCCACAACAGAATAGAATTCAATCAGACAGCTTCTACTTTAACTGGGGTTGAAGTAAGCAGATAGCTCTTTTGAGGTTTTCTAAAGAAACAGAAACCAGACAAGAAGTTAAAAGACTTAAAGAATCTCAGAGTTGGAAGAGGCACAGAGGCTATGCAGTATGTATTTGTTTATGTATTTGAACAAGAATCCCCTTCACAACATACCTGACAAGTGGTTATCTAGCCTTTATTTGATGACCTCTAGTGAAGAGGAATACACCACTTCTGCTGGCAATCTGTGCCCTTTATCCTAGTAGTGGATATGCATTTAAAACATCATAGTCAAAGAGAGATCACTTTACCAAGGTTGCTCTCTTTAAGTTAGCATCAAGTCCAAATATACCTACTATCATAGCCTATATTTTTTCATCCTTTGCACAATAATAACATGAGGGACTTTGCCAAATGCTTTTCTAAAACCCAGTTAAGCTCTCTACGTAGCATTTCTTAGATCTATCAGTCTAATTACCTTGTCAAAAAATAAAGGAAATAAAATAAGTGTGGAATAGTTTATCCTTGGCAAAACCATGCTGACTCAATGATTATTGCTTCCTTTTCTAAGTTTATGCTAACCATTCCTTTAATAATTGAGTCTATAATTTTTGCCAGGAATCAAAAAATTAAACTTACTTTGTAGATTCTCTTTATGAAAATGAAGGACATTTGTCCTTCTCCAATGTAATAGTACTTCACCTGTTCTCTGTTACCTTTCAAGGATCACTGAGAGTTACTCAGCAATTACTTCTGCCTCAGTTGAGGGACTAAGCATCAGAATTAGGGTGAAGGGGTGACCCAATAAATTGTGATTTCTGAATTGGCAAATGTGATTTCTGAGTCCTGTCACTGACCTTTGAAAAATAATGGAAAATCAGAGATCTTGCAGGACTGAAGACATGCAAATATTTTCTTGTTGTGTAAGAAAGGTAAGAGGATAGAGTTTGAAGGCATCAGGCCAGAGATATTGACCTCTATTCCCAGGAAAATTCTGTAATATGTTATTATTAAAGGGATAGATTGTGAGCATATAGAAAGAGAATCAGTGATCACCAGTAATCAGCATGGTTTCATTATGAACAGGTCATCTCATAGTTATATTATACCTGGATTTTAGAAAAGCATTTGACAAAATCTCTTATGCTATGTTTATGCTGTTAATAATTTGTGTTATTCTTTAGATAGATAAGTTACTTTATACTGAAGTTTTTGTGTTTCTTTCCTTTGTAATCTTGTCTCTTTATTCTGTAGGTTTAGCAGCTTGAGGTCAGCATCTGTCCCACAAGGGAGATCTAGGATCAATTTATGGAAGCTGCAGAGGTAGTTTTTGATGTTAAGGTAAAGGAAAAGATTCCTAAAAATGCTGTCCAAAAGTGGGATGGGCTTCCACAGGAGGTAGTGATTTCTCTATCACTGGAGGGGATGACTACTTGTCTGGGAGGTTAATGAGGTTATTCTTATTCTGCCATAGGTTAGACTTGTTAACCTTTAAGGTCCCTTCAAAATGTAATCTTCTTTGAGATTAATTCTCTCTGCTTTAGAGCCACACTAACCAAATGCACACAAAAGTCAACAATATTAGCGATTTCACCACCCAGATGAAAAGCCTTATCCAGTTCAGACTATTTCTTCTGGGGAGCTAGGACACCCTAGATAATGTTAGGGATACTTTTATGAATTTGTTACTTAATCAATGTGGGTACCTCCTCTAACAATGTAGATTGTGATCCAAATATGTCTGATTATCATGTCTATGTCTTCCTCTAAGTATCCAACAGGAGGGATACTCCATATGCTAGGAGCCTTCTCTTTATATAACATTATCTTATTTGATCTTCACAGCGACCCTATAAGACACACCACAAGTGTTATTCCTAGTTTACAGAGCAGGAAATTGAGGTACTCTTTTCAAATTGCGTAGATGTCAGTGTAGCACAAGGACTGATGATAAATCATCTCTCTCCCGCTACAAGATCATACCACTTTCTTTCCTAGTCATACATTTCTCTGATGACATTCTTTGGTAATGTGTTGCAGTCTGTTCCTCCCTATCTTGTGCATCTCTATTGTCCTTCCCCCTCAACCCCCCCAACCCCAATTCATTTCTTCAGAGACCATGGCAGTCCATGACTACAATGTTCCTAGAAGAATACTTGAATATTATTTTAAAAATAGGCTTTTTAAGGGAGAAACTTAGGGTTAATAAAGAACTGCATGATTTTCTGGAGAAAATTCAAACTTCTCTCCTAATTCCATTCAACTCAGCTCACTGTCCACACAGTGTCAGTCTAAGATCTATGTACTGTTTGGATTAACCATTCAACTGCATATCATAGTTTGGATAATAGGCACCCATAACTCACTTGGTTTTTCCTGTATAAATATTTGGGACAAACTTTTTTGAGTAATTAAGGTATCTCATTTAGGAGGCTCCACAGTGTTCCTTGGCTTGATGCTAAGAGTACAGTGCCATCCACAAAGAGAAGCATCTGGAGGACTACTTCACTGAGGTGAGGTAGAACAATATAGAGAAAAGAGTATTAAACTTGGAGTTAGGAGATGTCTGGATTCAAATCCTGCCTGATACTAATTATTTGACCATGGACAAGTCAATTAACCTCTCTGAGATTCAATTTCCTAATCTATAAAATGGGAATAATTCTTATAGTGCTTATCTCACATGGTCACAAGAAAGAATCAAATGAGATAATATCTATAAAGAATTTTGCCAACCTCAAAGCACTATACAAATGTTGGTTACTATCATTATCTATATGAAGGGTTCTTAATTTTTTTGTGTGTGTCGTGGATTTCCTTGGCAATCTAGTGAAAACAATGGTACTTTTCTTACAAGTTTTTAAATATGGAAAATGAAATGCATAGTTTTATAAAGGAAATCAATGATATTGAATTATAGTTATCAAAATATGGTTTAAAAAACTTCATGGACCCCATGCTAAAAATATTTGATCTGAAGAGAATTTCTTTTTCATTTGGACTATGCTGGATATCCTTTATGATGGTGGTAGAGACCTTTGGTCAGCACATCTCCCTGTTTTATGCCCCATTGGATGTTACTAATCAGGGGAAATCATAAAAGATTCTTTTTTTATCTTTCAAAGGATCTTATATGATTTTGACATGTGCATGGGAGACACCATTTTGGAGAAGAGCTTTCAAGACTATTTTTGCTCTAAAATTTTAAGCAATGTTGGGGTTTTTTTTTTGACACAGTTGTGTTCTCTATATTATCAATTAATTGTGTGACTATATAAGTATAGTCTATTGTAGAATATCATTTGTGAAATAATGTACATTCCCTTCTCGTATATTCTTCAAAGGATGACTTCAGTGTGTATGTAGTTCATTTTCATAACAATTTTGTAGTAATTGAGAAGGAGGCCTATAGGTCAATAGTTATTAATATTTCTCCATCATTTTTTTCAGTAATCACAAGCTCCAATGCTTTTTCCATGTCTTTTATATCTTCCTTTCTTTAAAATTCCTTTGAGGGTTGAGCCCCTAATATCCTCAAAATTGTGTCACCTCCAGTACAGACTTCCTCTGTATATAAATTTGGAAAATAAAAAGATCATCTCTCTTGCTTCCAGAAAGAATAATCTATAGTAAGCTCTCCCTAATTTGAATTCCTTTTAGTGTCTATTGAAAAAAAACTTTTTAGAAAGATTTACTCTTTTCAATTAGAAAAACCACTACTCTTCTACTGTCATGACTCCATGAGCCTATAGTGTATAACATACTTCAAATACTGTGAATCTGGAAAGTATCAGAACTCAGCAGTTTGTTGAAATGCTTTACATAGAGACAGCCAGAGCAGTCTTTTGAATGATTGTTAAACTCAATATATTTAGGCTTTCTTCCACTTTCTTGAAAACCATCTTGATCTCCTTGAAGGTACACTATAGAGGAGTGAGAAATATTTTTCCTTTGTATTTGAAAGCAATTGCCTTGTATATAACCAGCCTTAAAGGGGGCCACTGCTGAGGCACTGCCAAATATCCAGTTTGGAATATAACTGCTGACATTGGAGGGACCTAAGCTATTTGGTGTTGTATCTATTGATAATCCAGTATCAAGGGATGGTGTCATGGAGTTGGGTGAGGGTCTTCTTTCTATAATACATTGGAAGGCAGGAATAAAGCCCAGTCCATTTATTGTTTGAATTAAAGAGAAACCAGAGCTAATGTATTTATTACATTTGAGCATCCTGATAGGGTGATGGCAGAACAATACTAGATAAGGTCTTTGCTTATTTGCATTCAAATAATAATGAAAAGGTAAGATAATGAAGAGTTTGTGAGATTGAAAATAGTAATTGGTATATATTAGGTTATTTATCATACTATATATTTTAAATTTCTTCCTGCATTACCTTTGAGGAAGATAAAAGCTGTTTTAAAAGTGCTGCAAAAAAGATTAGTGAGTTTGTTAGTATCATGACAGAAAGACAAGTTAGTTAAAATCAGATTATTCTTGACCTCTTGAGACTTCACAGAAGAATAGAACACAAAAACAATGATATGTTTAGAAAACTCCCCACTTAAGTGTACTCAATTGGCCTCATGGCTCTTGACTTCAATTGTAAAGGTAAATGCAGGGAAGATTATTCAATATAAGAAACACTCAGACTTGAACTTCGAGGTAGGTACATTTGAGAAGAATGAAAAAAGTCATGGGCAAAGAAATGAGGGCAGCAGAAAATTGAGTGGGAAACCTTCAGGCAAAGATAAGGAGTTTTAATTTGAGTTAGATAGGCAAGGGAGGTATTGAACTATAACTTATTTCTTGTAAGTTTTGTACAAAATTCCCCTTATTGAAATATTGTGCTTAATACTTCCCAACCATCAGCCCCCCAAATCTCTCTGTCCTCGTGACTATTCCTTAAGTGGAAAGAAGGACCTTCAAGTTGGTAGAGGAGTGGGGATTGAATTTATATATAACAGCTTCACCAAATTTCAATAATATAAATGTTGTTTTAATGCATGAACCTATTCTATTTAGAGGCCTTTTCGCTTCAACAGAGTGAATGAAATAAGCAAATCTTCAAAAAGAAGAGTGGAATATTATGCTTGTCAATCCAAATTAGGATATTAGCAACATTTACTACAAAATAAAAATTGTTGGTAATTAAAATTTGTATTAATTACTTATGTCTCCAACTGATATGACTGTAATAAGCTTGGAAAATCATAATATAACTGACTAGATGATTTGAATCAGATGAGTGAACATCAGCCACTGGAGTGGTACCTAACTGTGTTAATGATTGAGATGTAATTTGTAGAGCATTTTTTCCTCCTCTTTCTACAAATTCAAAACAAAATAAGTCTCCAAATGCACATGATAAATTGACTTCAGAATACATTATGATTGTCTTTTTTGAAGTGACTTCCTGGAATTTTTAGAAAGACATTTTTTTAAAAAAGCTTCTGCAGTTATAGTGGAGATTATTTTGAAGCTGATAGAACAAAGGACATCTGTTGATGGTTACTAAGTCAGTGATGTATAAACGGTGGCATTCAAATCATTTGTTTGCTTGAACATTAATGGCTGATATTCTCTATTCATTTTTTCAACTATTACTAGACTTGCTACCTTCAGTTAATCTAACACCCAGGCAGTCAACAAGGGAGTATGGAATGTATGTGAACATGATGTGAGTAGTAGTAGATTTTCAAATTCCCTCCATAGCCTACTCTAGTTGGTAGTAGTCATGGATTAATGTCAGTAGCGATAGCTCCACTGGGCTGCTGATTGGTAAATATTTCAGTCCCGTCCTGGACCTACCCCACATATCCCCAGCCACCTCCAAACTTCCATGGTCCTAAACTCCAGTTTCCACCTCAGACCTGACATTCTAGCTCCCATCCTGGGACTCAGTGCTTTTTATTGGTGACTCTACCATGTCTGGCACTTACCCAGACGTAATAAGCTATTTTGGGCCCATCTTCATACTGTGTTTTTGCACAGATAGCTTCCCTTCCTCTTTCCAAATTTAATTCTGAAAATAGTAAACAATAACAAATTATAAACAAACAAACATTACCATTCCTGGAAAGGGCATGTCAATCAATTGCCAGATTACTTCATTATCATCTCTGTGACTTCCCAGGTCTGGCCACTCTCCTCACACACCCTTTCCCAATATGTGTTGCATTCCCCTATTAGAATTTAAATTCTTTAAGGGCTTCCTTATATTTTTATTCTCAATGCTTAGTACAGTGCCTGGAACATAATAAATAATTAATAAATATTTTTTCATTAATTCCTAGGTATTTAGAGTTTGTCCAGTAGAGCTGAAGTATTAGTACTAAGAATGGAAATTGCTGTTGTTTGTCCTCTGTTTTTGAAGAGGACCAGTGATGTCATGGGATGATACCTTGATTTATGAGTGAATTGGATTTAAATGAGGCTGAGTTGCACAAAGTCATCAGCCTCACTTTCTCTTCCATAGTCATCAAGGTCTAGTCACAAAACAAAAGTCAGGATGACTGGCAATGGCCTTGGATGCAGTGAATGACCTTGGAGTCTTGTATATGATCTAAGTGTTCTGCAATGCCTGTTTCAGCTATCTTCCTGGCAATTGGAAGAACTTGTTCTCATCCACCTATTAAGCTGAGGGACATTTTCACATGTTTGAGGCCTGTCGTTACCCTCTGTCTGGTTTTGCTTGTCTGCTGAGAGGGTTTTATGGAGTGTGGCTGCTGTGAATGCTACAGCTTCTTGGAGCCACAGGTGAGAATTGGGTGACTGGTTGGACACCAAAGGTGGGTGAGCAACCCTGAAAAGGACTTGGCAAGCCCTCGCATGAGAAGTGCTAGTTCTCCCTTAAAACCTTAACTTAGTACTGGGCTACAGACAAACTGATAATTCATAGAGGAGATCATCATCGATCCAGAAAGATAGATTGAAATCCAGGTTGAAACGAGTGAATGGGAAGTCAGGAGATGAGATGAGAGAATATGAGGAAGGGAGTAGAAAATGTAGGAGCTATAATTCAGTAGTGCAAATTTGGGATGACCATGAAAAATGAGGTAATTTTCTCATGGTATGGTATGTACTCTCATGGTATGTACTCCAATGTGGCTTTATTTTAATGGTGGATTGGCTTATGTGGGCTGTCTTGTCACTTTTTGTCTTGCTCCTTAAAATCATCAATAATCAAGCTCAAGATAACTATTTTCTTCTTAAGGTTTAGAGTTTCACAATAAGGAAAGAATGAGGCACCCCAAATGACTGATGATTGTTGTTGCTGCCACATATGCACTTGGGTCTGGATAGATCACATAAAGGTACAAATGTGGCTACTGTACTATTAGACTTCATAGAATGTTATCCAGTTGAACTGAATGTAATATATATTCATAGCTTGTCTAGGTCAGTATCAGGCAGAGAGCATTCACTTTTTCACAGAGTGACTACTACTTTATTAAGATTTTCTACCATCTGTTCTAAACTCTTGATTCTCCTGTTCTTTAAAAAGTATTTAAGAATTCTAAATTCCCTGCTTGTATATTTAATCATTTTCTTATATTTTTAAATCACTCTGGATGATCTTTGGGTTTTTATAATCTTTTTTTCCTAGGCTTTATTGTTTATTCAGTTGTGTCTGACTCTTTCTGATCCTTTTGGGTATTGGCAAAGATACTGGAATGGTTTCCCATTCCTTCTCCCACTCATTTTACAGATGAGGAACTGAGGCAAACAGGATTGAGTGACTTGCCCAGGGTCACACAGCTAGTAAGTATCTGAAATCAGATTTGAATTCAAGGATTCCTGACTCCAGGCCCTATCCACTCTATCCATTGTGCTTTCTAGTGCCCTAGTTGTGCACCTAGATGTTACTATAGACTTCCTTTTTTTCAAGATATTTCTCCTTGTGTTCTTTTCTTATAAGTGTTTATCTCTCTCTATTTTTTTTTTTTTGGTTAATTCATTTTCCCCATCACTTTGCTAGGTTTTCTGCAAAGTTTTCCTTATGAAGATTTCTTTCCTTTCTCTTACTTTGTTGTTATTATTCTTTTACTTCATTTGACTTTTTTTTTTTGATCATTGCCATTGTTTAGATGTGATGAAGTAGAGATGGACTTCTCTGCTTATTTTGTTGTCTTACCAGTTACTGCCTAATCCAGAGTATTGGGTAGGTCTTCTTTGGAAGATTTATGGGGAAATAAGGAGGTCTCAAAAAGTATGAAGGGATGAAAAGCTTGTGATGTGCAAGGGGGACTAATCATATTGATACAAAAACAGATTTACCGAAGTATTGTGAATTAAAAGTCAATTGCCAGAATACTAGTTGCTACTTCATATAGATAGGCCATATGATCCCTCTATCATAAATGTTAATAGTAATTAAGACAGGTATTATTATTCCCAATTACAGATGGGTCAACTGAGGCTCCCAAATTTTGCAATATTTCCCCAAAGTTAATAGTTAAATTAGTGACAAAACCAGAAAGAAATTAGAATAATCTTAGATCTTTTGCTTTTCTTTTGCCTACTAAATTGCTCTACTTCCAGATGGTAAGCAATAAATACTCAAGTGATTGACTTGACATACTCTGTTTTCTTTCCTTTTTAGAATGTTTCTTTAAATACTATGGGACTTTTTTCTTAAACCTGTTGCGACCAGATCCACTATGATGTACCTCTTCTTCTCTAAATCCTAAAGGAGCAGTCATTTAAAGTATGCCTTGGTAAGGTTATTTTGTTATCCAAATTTTAATTTATTTGTGTTTCAATAATTATTCTAAACCTGCTAAAATTAGTGAATTTTGCTATTCAAGGATAAAATATTGACCCTATTTTTAGTTGTGGTTTTAGCCTGTTTCCTTGCTCTTCCCAAAGTAACCTTGACAATATTGTTGTAGTTATTCATTATAATTTTTATGCAGCAGCTATCTATTGATTTTCTGTGACCTTTGATTCAATAAATCACGACATATTGCTTTCTGAGTTTTCCTCACTTTGGCAGAATTTAGCTATAGTGGAATGGTTCTTAGGCTACATTAGTGAGCAAACACTAGTCATTTTGTTTAATGGTGTTGAATTTGAGGTGAAAATGTTACATCCAAAGTTACCTCAGGACTTAATTATAGGGCTTTTTACTTTTTCAGTTTTTATTAATGACCCGTCGACATCATATAGTTCATGAAATGCTCTTTACATCTACATGCTGATAATATGACCTCAGGTTTAGGAAGAACTCAGATGAAGTATCCAGACCTTGAGGGTTCAAATTAGGGATTTATTAAGTGATTTTCACAAAACAGAGATGCAGATTTTTCCGAGGTAAATGGTACTGAAACTTTTAAAACCACACAGAGAAGATTTTTGTAATATAATATTCCCTTACTTTATACATTTGATATGGAGGTGAATAAGAGAACTAGGTGATAAAAAAGTGTATTTGAGCCTTTATGTGCAATTCTATCCCTTTAGAAAACATAGTTGTATTTTACATGATATAACTTTAAGAGGTCAGTTAGGTAGCACAGTGGATATAGTGCTGGGCTTGAAGTAAGAAAGACTTATCTTCCTGAGTTCCAATCTAGCCTCAGACATTTAATAGCTGTCTGACTCTTCGTGATCCCATTTGATGTTTTTGTGTGCAAGGATACTGGAGTAGTTTGCCATTTCCTTCTCCATCTCATTTTACAGTTGAGGAAACTGAGGCAAACAGGCCTACTGTCACACAGCTAGGTAGGTATCTGAGGCCAGATTTGAACTCAGGAAGATGAGACTTCCTGACTCCAGGCCCAGCATTCTATCCACTGTGCCACCTAGTTGTCTATATATTACATTTACCAGTTTAGTAACAAAATTATCCAGTTTCTTTCTCCCTCTGAAACTTTTTTTATTTTCTTCCATGTATTTTTACCTTTAGATTTCATTTAGCAATACTTCCTACACCCTTTAAACCTACATCTACATAGGATATTGTAACAGTTAAAATAAGGTAAACTGAGGCACAAAAATTCCGAGCATGACCAATTAATTGGAAAAGCATGCAAGTCTGCTAGTAAATAGGATCTCAGCTTCCTCAGTAAGCTGAGGATTTCCCCCCAAATGAGAGGGGAAGTTTTCTTTTATAGGCTTTTGGGGAGTACAGAACAACATAGGTGACATCGTGGCATAACTGGAGTATGGGGAACTACATGATTGATTGGAAGTTTGGGAAAGGCAGGGCTAGCAATGACCCCCTCCTTCCTTCCCTATGACTAAGAAGTGTTCACTGAGTCCACCTGCAAGATAGTGGTTCAGATATCTTGGGGAGCAAACCAGACATCCTTGAAGGATAGCTTGATGGTCTAAAGACTCCCTTGTGCTCACAGGCATCCCCCAAAGTTAGCAAAATTCCTTGAGGCAACACTAGATCAGTGATTAGCAAGAGAACTAGATTTCTGAACTTAACCCATTATAAGGCAGCTGAATCTTTGAACAAAGTTCAGAGCCTAAGAGCCATGACATAAGCAATTACAGGAACAAATCCAATTAACTCTAAGTAGGATCAATAGGAAAATGATACAGAATCAATATTAATAATTTTAATATTATAGCTAGGAAATATTTTAGAGATAATCTAGTCCAGGTTGGGGAACCTGAGGCCTCGAGGCCACATGTGACCTTCTAGGTCCTCGGGTAAAGCCTTTTGACTGAGTCCAAGTTTTACAGAACAAATCCTTTTATTAAAGGGATTTGTTCTGTGAAGTTTGGATTCATTCAAAGTTTGCACTTGAGGACCTAGAGGGCCACATGTGGCCTCGAGGCCACAGATTCCCCATTTCTGGTGTAGTCCAATTCCTTTATGTTACAGATGAGGAAATTCAGGGCCAGAGAGGTACTGCCATACCTTCTCCTCGCCTCTGCCCTTCTGTTGTTGTCAGTGCATATATTCAAAAGTTTATTCAAGTTTAGTTTAGTAGTTTATCTTCAGCTCTTTATGTAGTAACATCACAAAAAAGGCATAAGAAAAACACACAATTAGGGTTAGGCATTTTAGGCACGTGCTTCACCCCAATTTCATGTGACATTCATTTAATACTTTAACTATTGACCTTCTCCTGCAGACCAACCTTCCCATCATATCTCATGCAGAGTATATAGCTGAGGGATCACTTTGTCACTATGAGAAGTAATTCATTAGATTTATGTTCTAACAGCCCACCCTCCACTCATCAATATCCACATGTATATCATAATGCTGTAATTTTGGCAGAATTATATGATTTTTATGAAAATATGATGAAGCAATCTTCAGAGCCCCTAACATTAATCAAAGAGTTGTTGCAAATACACAAACACAGCAGTTGATGTTTCCCTTCCTCTATTTTTAAGTTATTCTCTACTCAGTACTGGCTAGAAAAGATTCTAAGTACTGTACTCTGAAAGAGAGTTTTCACACAATATTTGCAACACAGTTCTGATAAGCTGAGAAATGTTGGTAAGACTCGAAGACATTAAAAAAAATTTTAAAGGCTGAACTTCAGCTTAAGATTCTTGCCATCTCTTGGTATCTCTTAAAATAATAGCAAAGAGAGAAGGAATTGAGAGTGGGAAACTTGTCTGTAGTATCCCTAATAAAAGAATTCAAATACAAATTTTATTTATTTGTGAATTCAACAGTTAAACATTTATTAAGTGCCTATGCTTTGTGAAGAGCACATTCGATATGCGCTGGGGGAAATACAAAGTTAATGTAAGATATGGATCCTCTCTTCTGGGGGCTTAGAGTCTACCAGAGGGGTAACATATAAACACACGTGAGTATAATATAAAATTTTACAAATTGATTCCTTTGACAGATTCACAGACTTTTAGTTGACAGGGGAATTCAGAAACCACAAAAGCTGCCTCATATTTGAGGTATTTCAAAAATGAGAAGTGGTCTTCCAGCCACCCATATCTGATGAGAGTATCCACTACATTCTGAGGCAGCTCATTTCACTTTTGAATAACTCTTATGGTTAAGAAGTTTCTTCTGATATCAGGCCTAAATTTGCCTTATTGCAGCTTTTAACCATTGCTTATTCAAACAGAACAAATTCAATCCTTTCATGCGACGAGTTATGTCCGAAACCTTGCCCCCTACATCTTTCTTTAAAAAGGCATTGAGAGTTTCCATGAGACTTGATTGGTTCAGGGGAGTAAGAGCTCACTGATGTCACTTCCTCACTGCCTGAGCACAAAGCTGCTGCGAGGAGGTTATGGGGCCTCTCTACTCTGGCCAGGGAAGTTGTCTCACCTGCATCAGCCTGATGCAGCCTCACTGCCTATCCTTGTTGGATAGCTTTCTCCAGCTGTGGCTAAGTAAGTCATCCTTGTTAAATGTTGAATTAGCTTCAAGCATCTCATTTTGTTCCAATATCAAAGATAAACCATGGGAGACTGGCCTGAATCAGGTCCAACCCAGAATAGCAGTTTTTCAAATACTTGAAGAAAACTAGCATGGTCCCTCTAAGTCTTCTTTTCCCCAGGTGAGGTTTCCTCAGCTCCTTTAACTAACCCTCATGGCATTAATTCTGGGCCTTTTTCACCATTCTGGTTGGCTCTTACTGATGCTCTTTAGCTGAGCAGCTTACTTTCTAAAATGTAGTGAGTGCCCAGAGTATTCCAGAAATGACATGATGAAATCAAGGTACAGGAGAACTACTGCCTTCTTGAACTGAGAGTCTGTGCTTTAATGGACTCGTTGGCTTTTCTGAATGCCTTGTCACACTATTGACTCGTTGAGCTTGCACACAAGCAACATCTCCCCTCTTTTGCATTTGTCAGTTTTTTAAACATAAGTGTAAAATTTTACATTTAAGTTTTGTTTTTAATATGAATACTTACATTGATTGTTTTCCTTTGTACCACCTCTGCATCCCTAATGTGAATCTAATTCAGTCAAGACGAGTAATTTATTGGATAAATTGCTGTAGTCTATTTGACTGGATTTTACTGAAAATTGTTAAAATGATGTTCTTTAAAAATATTTGCCTAGAGGTCTTTGCTTTATCTTTCTATTGTTTAGGCATTAGGACTATATTTATCTCATAAAGAACCTGGTAGAGTGTTTTCTTTCTCAATTTTTTGAGAGTAATTTGTGTAGTAAGGATACTAATTATACTTTAAAAGTTTGATATAATTCTCTTTTGAATCCATCAAGACTAGGAGTATTTCCCCCTCTTTTCTAGTTCCTTTTAACTAGTTCTCTTTCCTTTTCTGATGTTGGATTATTTAAGATCTTTATTTGATTTCCTATTATGATTAGTATTTTATATTTTTTAAGGTTTTCCTCTATTTCTTTTGTGTTTTCAGTTTTGTTAGCACATAATTGTGCAGAGTAGGTCATGTAATTCCTTTTATTCTGATTTTGTGATTATTTTACCTTTTTCATTTGTTGTTTTGTTGATTGTTTTATGCTGTCTTCTTTTTAATCAGGCTGATTTATCTATTTGACATAGGTCATATAGGTTTATCAACTTGGTTAGTCTTTCAAATAAGTAGCTTTATAAATATTTTTATAGTTTTTTCATTTCCTATTTATCTATTTCTCTTTTAATTTTCAAGATCTCTTTTGTGCTCATTTTAGGTTAATTTAAATTTTGGCTTTCTAATTTTTAATATGTATATTCAATTAATAAATTCTTTGCTTTCCTATTTTGCTAATGTATATTTTTAGGGATAATTTTTTCCCCTAAGGATTGCTTTAGCTGTTTCCCAGAAATTTCTGTATGTTGTTTCATTATAATGTTCTTTCAGATAATTATTTATTCACTATTTAAAATTTCACTTTTTAAATCTCCGTTTAGATTTATGCCTTTTATTTGTGTTTCCTGAACTGATTATTATTTTTATTGCTTTATGGTCTGAAGGATGCATTTAGTATTTCTGCTTTTTTTATGTTTTTTGGTAATATCTATGTGCTCTAATAAATGATCAATTTTAGTTCCACGTGGTACTCAGGAATACACATACACCTGTATATACACACAATATATATGCTTTGTGTGTATATACATATAACATTTATAACAGACATATACCATGTGTGTGTAATACAGGCTGAAAGTACAACAGTTACCTATTGGCCTTATCATAGTGCTGATTGATACAGAAGCTTAATCCTGCTCAATTTTTCTGACCTGGGCCAGTTAGTCCCTCTTTATGCTGCCTGGTGACTCTCCTCCCAAAAGCTTACCATATTAGTGCCAGATTTAATGAAGACATGTGATTGGTTTTAGCCTCACTGAACTCTGAACTCAAATGATTTACCAGCCTTAGCCCAGTACCAGAGATTACGGGCATGCACCACAATGCCTGGGAAATACACATATTCTTCAGCATCATTTTTATTGTGTTACTATGTATTCCTTCAACTAAGTTATTTTTTTCCTTTATGAATTTGAGTGCTCAGGCATTTGGAACATTTTTGTTGTTCAGTTGTGTCTGACTTTTTGTGACCCCACTTGCAGTTTTCTTGGCAAAGATACTGATGTGGTTTGCTGTTTCCTTTTCCAGCTCTTTTTCCAGATAAGGAAACTAAGGCAAAAAGAGTTAAGTGACTTGCCCAGGATCCCACATCTTGTAGGTGCCTTAAGCTAGATTTGAATTCAGGTCTTTCTGACAACAGGCCCAGTACTCTACTCACCATGCCAGCTAGCTGTCATTTAGAGCATACAAGTTTAACATGGATGATATTGGTTTCTTGTTTATAGTTACTTTCAGTGTAAAGTAATTTCTTTATGTTGTGAAATTTTGTTTATGATTTAAATTCTGCTGTTTTAGATTCACCTGATGCATAGTAAATTTGCTCTAGGCCCTTTCCCCCCCTTTTTTAAATTTTTGGATGTGTTTCTTGTAAGAAAGAGATTGTGGGTTTTGGTTCTCTTATCCAATTTGTCACTATTTTTCATTTTTTGGATTGTTTAATCCATTCACTTTAAAATGATCAGAGTCAGGTTTATGTTTTCCTCCATTTGTCTCAAATATTGCCGTGATTCCCAAATTTTGTTCCTTTTCCTCCATAAAGACAATACTTTGCCTCTTCTGTTATTTTTGCTAATCTACTCTAAGGCAACCTTATTCCCACAAGCTCTTTTCCCCTCAACCTCAAATCACATCCTTCCTTTTGTCACCCCTTTAACTCATTTTGAAATTTGCTTAGCTTATTCACTGCTTTTTCTTTCTTACTTTTATTTAGTTATTTAATAATTTCCCTCTTTTTTTCCTCTCAGTTAAGCAGTTAATTAAAATCTCCCTTCCTGTCGTTTCCTTCAGCTTATTTTGTTTGTTTTTTTCATTTTCTGTGTCTTTTTCTACCTTTATTTATTTGCCTTTAACTTTTGTTTTTTATTAATTGTCTTTTTATCTATTCTAAACTTTTAGTCTTTCATTCAAGGTCCTTATACATATTTATTCTCTCTTTTATCTCTGTATTCCTCATGGAATTAAAACTTCTAATGTAATTTTTTTGAGTTTCCTTTTTTAAACAATTTCATTTATTGCATTATGGATCTTGCTTCTTCCCTCCAGTTTTTCTGTTGTGCCTCACTATTAGAAGCAGCAATTCCTACAGGAGATAAAGAGGACAGAAAAGTTGCCCCAAGGTTGCGATTTTCCTATGCTCTTTTTCTACCCTCTTACATTTCTGTGATCATTTTCTTTTGCATCTAGAATGAAAATTTCACCTCTGGGTCCGTGCCCTTCTAGCCTTCTGAATGCTATTTGCCTCCAAAAATGTGATTCCCCTTCTCCTGAGAATAGATGTTGTCCATGGAGGCAAAATACTTTCTCAGAGGAATTATTCTCTCTAAGCACCAAGTCCCTACATATTATATGCATCATAAGGTCCTTATCTCCCATTATAGAATATGTCTCTTACCCATGGAAGTATTCTTCAGTGGTACCCACACCCATCGCTAACTCGAGATTTCCTCTTCTCCTTTCCCTTGTTTTAATCCTTCTCTTTGCCACTTGGCTCCATTTTCCTGTAGCTTCTCTTCTTTGTTAGTTACTATAGGAGTTATTTTCCTTCATTGTTTATCATTGCCTTGATTAGGGCATATCAAACTTTCTGGACTACCTTCTACTCCCCCATTCCCTTTCTGCTTTTTTGTCCCACAAAACGTTGATTCATCTATAAGGGATGGGCTGTATGGTTTAGTCAAGGTTTTTCCAGGCTTGTTCCTCTGTCATCACTTTTATTTAATTTCTACTTTCATCTTTATGTCATTATGCATTTTTAGAAAGAAATCTTTTTTTTTCCGTTGTTATTTTGTCATTTTTTTTAAAGCCTCATAAGAGTCTTTTTCTGTTTTTTTTTCCTTTTAAAAGTCTCTAGAGATAGGATAATTTATTTCATTACTTGTATTTTTCTTGATAGGTAGCTATATTTATTTAGCTTGTGTTCCTACTGTCTTAGGGTGTCTACAAATTAAAAAACTTGCTCATTTCTTTTTTGTTTTTAATCAGAGTGCTTTAAGTGCCTCTCCATTGAATATCCAACTTTTTTCATTGATGATTAGACTATGGTTTGCAGGCTATATAATTTGGGGTTGTATATAATGTTTCATTCCCTTCTATGGATTTTGGTGGGTACATAAAAGCCTTATTATTCAAATTTCCATTTTTTTACATTTAAAGGTCTTCTTAGTGGTTTACAGAATTTGTTTGCCATTGGAATTGTTAAATTTATTATGTTTTGAAGTTTTCAGCATAGTTTCCTCTCCCTCCTCTCCCCCCCCCCACTTTATCTATGCACTCTTTTGCTTGGTTCTTTGTTTTCTAAATTCAGAAATTCTGGCTAGTTTTTTTCTGAATACTGTTTCTTGCATTATGGTATCCAGGATTTTCTACTTGTTACATTCTTCTGGGAGATCTTTGATGCTAAAATTTTCTCTATGCAATATGTTTTGCTTTTATAGAGATCATGTATTCTTTTAATATTATTGATTTTTGTCTTTCATTCTTGTGTATGTATTCTCAGTTATTCTTTCCTTCACTTATTTTGAAAGACTCACTACTATGAATGTAAAGTTTTTGTTGTTTTTTTGCTACTTATTTTTACTGTGCATGCCATAGACTCAGTTTTTATGATTCTTATTTCTCTCTTGAGCTATTCAGGAACATACTGAATGCACTCTTAGGAATCTACAGGGTCCTCTTTCACCATGTTTTGCTTCAAATTCCTTTGTCTTATAATATTTATTTAGAGACATTTGGACTCATTTAGATGGTTTGGTAGTCATCTTCCCTTTGGTTTAGTTTCTTTCTTGCTGATTTATTTGTTTGTGCTCAAGGTTTTTTATTGGGTTTTCTTCCTCCTGAGATCTTAGGTAATTTCAGTCTTTTTTCCTTATATTTTCCATCCTGCTTTGATAACAGATGCCCCAAGGGCTAAACTTCAAAGCTGTCTCAAACTCCTTCCACTTTGGGAAATTTAATTTTCATTGGCCTTAGCCACAACCCTAAGCGAATTCTGGATGCACATAACTGGTCCTATCTTTATTACCAGTCCGTTTTTCTTTAGGCCTGGTATATTACTGGATGTTTGCTGGCACTGTGCCATCTCTTCTTTAGTTCTCTGGTTGAGTACTGCTCCCTCAGAGAAAGCATGCCTGTGCTTTCTTATACCTCCACTTCCTCTGCTTATTTGACTTGAGGTCAGAGAGGGCAGTTGAATAGAGATGAAATCTGAAGTTTTTAATTTTTTAATTTCTATTTTTTATGGGAAATGATGGGGTGTGGATTGGGTCAGTGTGTGCCAGTCAAGACCACAGTGGTAGCTAGATAATTGCTGAGCGCATCCCAGAAGACAAACCTTTGGGTCCGTTTGTGCTGTCCTGTCTGAGAGTGGGCCTGGTGCATGAGAATGTGCCAAGTGAGCACTTCAAGATTAGAGATTAGCTTTCTCTCCTGTAAATTAATCATGTTTTTGACTTTAATTGACTTCTTGATGTATTGGCCTATGAAAACAGCTGCAAATTACTTTATCTCTTATGCATGACTCTTATTTTGAGTGGTTTTGAGAATTTAGTTAAGACTAGAGAAAATGTTCTCTGTATTTTTGGTTACATTACAATACTTGAATTGATTTTTTTAAAAAAAATTGTTCTAGTGTTCCAACTTGTCAAGATCTTTCTGGATCCTGATTCTATCCAGCATGTTAGCTAGGACTCTCAGCTTACAGATTTGACATGGATACCATCTGTATCATTAAAGAGTTATAATCAAAGTGCTACAAGAAGTCTGGAGCATCAAGAAAGCTTCCTGGAGGACATAGCATTTGAGCTGAGTTAGAGGATGGATAGAAATTCAACTGGAAAATATAAGGAAGGATGGCATTCTAGGGATAGGGAATAGTTCTAGGAAAAGGCAAGGAAACATGTAATGGAGGCAGAAAATAATCCAGTTTGGCTTAAGCTTGAAGTATATGAAGGTGAGTAACGTGAGTTAAGGTTAAAAATGTAGGCTGTCATCAGGTCATGCAAGATGTTGAGTGTCAGGTTCAAGCTTTATGTAGCAAATGATAGGGAGCTATTAAATATATTTGATCAGATGAGTGTCATGAACATCCCTAAAAATAATTATTTGATAGTGGTTTCAAGGATGGATTGGAGGATATCTACAAGGAAGCTGTTGCAACAGTCAGATTTATACAAGTGGTAATGTGGACCTGTACTAGGATGATGACAGTTGAAATAAAGAGGAGGGGACAATTGTGTAACATTGCAAAGATGAAAAGCCGTTGCCACTAGAAGCAGGAGGGAGGGAAATTTCCAAGTAGAGAAATTGAGGAAGGATAAGTATATTAGAGAATCATCAGCATAGAGACAGTAATTAAATCTATGGGAGCTGATGAGATCACCAAGTCAAACAGTATGGAGGGAGAAGAGGACCAAGGACAGAACCATGAGAGCCACTTATGGGTTTAGGGTTTAGAATTCCTACTGGGTTTAGGACAAGGTGTAGATAGAAACAAGATTGCAAAGACTTGAGACCCAGCCTCCTCAGAAACCTCTTCAAAAATTAAGAAAACAAAGAGAAAAGAAGGAAGAAAGGACTTAATGAGGGGCTTTAGACATCATTATCTATTCCAACCCCCTCATTTTACATATGAAGAAACTGAGGCACCCAGAAGTGGACTTAACTGTCCAAGGTCACACAGGTAGCAAGTGACAGAGCTGCAATTTGAACACAGGTCCTCTTAATCTTAATCTAGTGCTCTTTCATTGTAGTACTCTGCCTTTTAAGTGGTCTGTGAAGTCCCTTCACACTCTAAAGCTTTATAATTATGTGCATTTTACTTTTGTTATGTTATATAGTGCTCACTCTTTCTTTCAGCCCTGGGCTTCTCAGAAGCCACAAGGCAAATGCTTGTCTTCTCACACCAAATGGATGAGATAGGAGTCATCAGCTTTATTCCTTCTAGTGAAATGGAATTTACCTTTTGCCAGGAATTTACCAGGATTTACCTTTTGCCCTGTCTACATTTTCTCTTTACTCTGAAATTGTTATCTGATCTACTGATGCTACCTCTTCTGGTACCTCTGTTACTTTGTCACATCAACTATGATAACATATCCTTATAATTTTTAGCCTTTTCCATCCACCCTACAGCTGAATTTTTTTTGTATTGTCTCTTTCAACTAATTTGCATTTCTACTGCTTAATGGAGTAGGCACTAAATACATGTTATTCTTTCCTTTCTTGGTTCCGTTGTCTCCCTACTCTCTTCTTAAAGAAAATATTTATAATATATACACAGATCTTCTGTGTACCCTTTAAACCTTTTGTTTCTGGATCTTGGGTAATATATTCCAGCATATTTTTGGCGTCCTTTCCTGTGAAAGAGGTAGCCTTGAATGACTTTGACTTTGAAGTCATTGAATATCAAAAAGTACATGTAAATAAAGTATCTATCAGTATAGGCAACTCCAGAGTGGGAGCTATCTGAATTGATACAGAGACCAGCCCTTCTGTGACTTAGTGAGTAAGTCCTAGGAAGTTGTCTAAGGCACATAGGAATTAAGTGGCTTGACCAAGGTCACAGAGTTAGCAAGCATCAGAGACACATCTCAAACCCAAGTCTTTCTGACTACACCTAACACTATATGCTACACCGTGCTGTCTCTTATCAAAAGTATGTTGATTTTATTTGGAGGATTTTAACTGAATTCCTCATAGAATTTCTTTCTTTTTTTTTCTCATATCGTAAAATGAATATTGGCATATAAGCTGCAGTTATTTTTATGAGTTCTATGAGGTCATCATGGCTATTATAATATGAGATAACTAAGTGAACAATGAAATGATGCATCTTTTGGCTTTTGGATGCATGATACAACCAACTCTACCAATGCAATTCAGTAAGTATTTATTGAGTGCCTATTGTGTTCCAGGAAGTATGCTAGGTGATGGAGATACAAAGGAAAAAATAAGAAACAACGCTGACCTGTGAGCCATCCTTGCATTATGATACAACCTCCTTTGAACTTCTTGTTTCATTGGTAGTGAACATTCCTTTCTTCCTTCCTTCCTTCCTTCCTTCCTTCCTTCCTTCCTTCCTTCCTTCCTTCCTTCCTTCCTTCCTTCCTTCCTTCCTATTAAGTACCTCCAACAGTATATACTTCTTAATCATTGGACAAGCATCTCACTGGGAATAACAAGAATTGTTAGACTTTATAGACAGCCTAAAAACTGTGATATTTAACCCCTCTGCCTCTACTTTCTGCCACTTTGCCAATTGTTACTGCAGCAGAGGAAGGTTAAAATTGTTTCAGGCTAATTTGCATTTCTACTGCTTAATGGAGTAGGCACTTAATACATGTTATTCTTTCCTTTCTTGAAACATGACCAGCCTACTGTTTAGCTACCTGTACTTACCTTGGCTGATCTTTGGAAAATATACAGAGTATGTGTCTAGGACTGTATTCAGGATGCATCTTTGTATTAGTATTTTACTTTTGTTAAACTGAAAATCATTATTTATTGGTATTAAACATCTTTTTTTTTTTTAAAAATTAGGTCTCCCTATCTCACCCAAGCTAGAAGAGCAGAAGTTATTTATAGGCGGGGTCCTACTTTTCTCAGCATGGGGGTTTAGTTCTACTTCATTTCCCTCTCCAATCCTAAGGATTTATCAGATTGGCTTTAGCCCACTACAGCTCAGAACTTTTGAGGTTGAGAGTCACTAACCTCAGGCCCTCACTAACTGGAATTAGAGGTGTCTTCTACCACCACACTCTGCCATTTATTGTTTTTGAAAAGAATTCATTGGATAAAGGATTATTGTGAATGAATGAATTCATTAAGTTCTTCATAACTGAGATGCTTAATTATTGTATTTCTATTTTTATGGGAGTGAGCTTAGGTCTCTAATTTTGCTGTGAAAATTTAAGTGTGAGATGGAATATTTTTGAAATCATAATTTCATTTCCTAACATTATTATTTTTTATTTTCTTCATGGTTTTTGACACCATTAGAAAAAAGTACATTATAGTAATTTGGGGTCACATTATATGGAAAATCTATATTCATAATTCTTCTACCTGTCTGATGGAAAAATCAATTGGCTGCATTTTATCATTGCTCATGGGGACAGTTTTGTAGTGCTTCATAGATTAAAAAAATTTGGTATGACTCTGAGAAGAGGTGAATGGAGAAATGATTTGACCAAGAAGAGAAATTCTGTAAGTCCATGAAAAAAAAGTACATGGAACAAATTGGGGATGAGAGAGGGAGTTCATTTTACAAGTTAATATTCTGACATGTTCAATTCTTATGTCCACATTTCTAGTCAATTTAGTAGGTGCATATAGTGACCTTGGCAATATTGCTAGTCATATTTTTCATAATAATAAGTTATGCCTGTATATAGTTACCTTTGCATTAGGTAAAATGAGGTTTTCTTGAAAATTCTACTGTGGTAGTTGTTGGCTTCACATTGTAGTGTCATTGTTAGGCAGTACAAAATCATGGCTCAATTACTTCTTTAGTTCACTAAATCCTAACCTAGTAAAAATTGAAATACTGATGAAGTTACCAGAAGTACTTAACTTTCCCTTTGGTCATCTGACTCACCTACATTATGTGCATTTACTTGTAGATAGGCCCAAATTTACTAGCAACTTGGCAAAATATTAGTGGTAAACCAGAAATCAATGCCCTGGCTGGAAGAGTGCCTTGGAGTCAGTTCACAATTATTCATTAGTTCACAATTTCCATGAATGATAATTACCTCTACTTCCTTAAGAACATTTAGGGACAGATAGGGAACTACTTTTAGAAGGTTTCTAATCAGGAGAGAGAATGTGTGTTTAGTGGAAAGAACATTGTATTTGGAATCAAAGGACCTCAGTTCAGATTTCGGTTCTACTACTTTCTGTGTGACCATGAGCAAATCAATTGTCCTTTTTGATTATCAGTTTCCTCATCTGTAATATAAAGGCAATGAACTAGATCATTTTGAGAATCCCTTCTCATGCCAAATCCTATAAGCCTATACTTTCTTAGGTAATTGTTACAGTATGTGCTAAAGGAAGTCATGGCTTAGTTTTCATAGAGTTGTTAAGAATTTAGCCTACATCCTCCTGCTTTATAATGTGATCAGAAAAATGAGACTTGTTTTTCCTGGGTATTTGTATTACACACATTCTTAAGAAAGAAAGCTTTTTCTAGGTGCTAGTACTCCAGTGTACATTTTATTGAACTGAGTTATGGTATGGTCCAGTGTCTAGGAGAGCTGCAAAAAATGAAGATATAACTGGTAGAGTTCTGTTCTTTGCAATCCTTGTCAACATTAATGATAATTATGGACTTTGCATGAGCATGAAGGGTAAAATTTACCCCTGAAATTATTTTATTGATATTTATTTGTGGGACAGTCTTGGGATATGGGACTTTACAAACATATAAAAGATAAGGTCCCTGCCCTGAGAAGCTTACAACCTAATTCGGAGAGATGACAGCTTCTTTAATATGTTTTAGTGTGCTGGGTTCTCTCTTAAACATCATGATACCCAAAGGAGACTGGAATACAGTGCTAGGCACTGATAAGCTAGATTCATTGCTTTGAGTGTTTCGGAAATGTCCCAGTTGTTTGCTCCCATCAGTGGAGGTGGTTTGTGTGTACTGATCATTTATGTTTAGAGGGAAGAATAAAGAACTAAGACAGAACTTTGAAACATTGAAATAAGTACAAAAGCATATACAGAACTTTTAAATTGTCATATTACTTATATAAAATCACCCAATCTGGAATTAATCACTTCATTCATTTATGAGGTGGTTTGTGTCTCCTTTTACATAAGTATTGAGCTTTGCTCTCTATGACATCCTTCTTTATAAAAATGAAATGTGAAAATCTACTGATAAGCCAAATAATAAAAATGTTATAGTATGTCAGGGCTTTTAGAATTATTTTTTAACCTTGATCATATTATAATACTGAACACATGTATCCTTGGCCTAAATCACCTTGTTGGGTTTAGCTATATATTCAACTTCATTTACATGACACATGATCTAATTTTGGAGAACAACAATACCATTGTAGTGTTAATTGAAAACTCCAAACGAGAGCCAGAAGAAACCACTGGTTTGATTGCTGAGAGTCCCAGGGAAAAGGGATCTGTTCCCACACCTGCAGTTGGTCCATAACACTAACATTGTTACCAGCATCTGGGTCTAATCAGCAGAGAGGCCTTGATATGCTGCTCCTGTGGCACATAAATTTAGCATTACATTCATATTAAAAGCCCCCTCTTTCAGTTTTTTAAGGACAAGATAGATTCATGGCTCCACTGAGTCTAACAAAGTAGAAACCACAAACAGAGTAAGTTACTGCCAGATATCTCAGACTTTACCTACTAACTTTTTGCCACTTAAATAATGGAATTTTATGCTCAGGTCTGACTACCAAAAGTGTGTCTCCACAGAGTACTCAGTGACACTGAAAAGCTATATTTAAAATAAATGCAAATTCTTGGAAGGTGAGCCAATTTGTATAAATCAGACTTTTATGTAGGATATGAGATAACATCTAGCAGAGAAATGTACGCTCAGGAGTCATATAATTTGCTTGCTTCTCTTTGTAACTCCCAGGACTTTCAGTCGAAGGGTCTTTTCATTGGCATATTGACTCTGCATAATATGTGGGAAGAAGGTTAGGATTGAAATGCATTTTTCTGAAGGAAGCTGTAGAAGTCTTCACCTCTTTCAATTGGCCTTTGGACAGATTACAACCAAGGCAAAAAGCCTAATGTTTGAGTATGAAATTATTTTCTCTAACTTCATTCAAAAATGTGGATGCAGGTGGTTGATGGTTTTGCTGCCACTTGGAGCAAAATAATATAAATATCTTCTTGTCCTTTGTGCAAAAATCATGGGGAACTAGTTCAAAAATAGAATGAGTCTGTGCAGTTTTCAGTTATATTTGCGGGAAAAAGGATGTAACTGCAAAATCCAAAGACAGAAATCTCTGCAAATAGTTACTTGCTTTTATACCTGAGTCTAGTAGCATATACTTTGTATGGGGCCAGATACGTATTTTTAAGAATTTCTTTCTCCTTTTTGTGATAAAACAAACAAATGAAACAATGTTATGTGTAGTCTTTTTGTAGGCTGAGGGGGATGCATGGTAGGTAGAAGAATTTTGTGAACTGATAAAAGGTTTTTTTTATTCCTTCACAAGTTTACGTCACTATTTGTTGAATAGTGGTAGTAACCATATTAAGAGTAGTTCAAGGAGATTACACAAGTAGTCTTTCTAAATCACTATTTCTCAATTTCCTCATGCTGAAAATCATAGAATTTTTGAGCTAAAAGGGATCTCGGTGACTAATCCATACCCAAATAAGAATCCTTCATTAGGACTTTTAAATCTTTCTTTGTTATGCAACCCTTTGATAGACTGGTAAAGTCTCTGGATCCCATCTTAATAATATTTTTAAATGCATAAAATAAAGTACATGAGATTATAAAGCAAACCAATTATATTAGAATACAGTTATCAAAATATTTTTTTTAAGTTCATACACCTCAGGTTAAGCGCCTGCTTTTTGCAACATCCTTGACTGATAATCCAGACTTTGAAGATGTCCTGTGAGGGGGAAATAAATGCTTGTTGCGTTGAATTAAACTAAATAGAATTTAATGCTATACCAATCAAAACTACTGAAGGATTACTTTATGAAGCTAAAAGAAAAAATAATTAAATTCAAATTTATATAAAGAGGAATAAAAATTTCAAAAATCTGATGGGAAATAATTTTAAAAAGCAGATCTCAAACTATGCTACGAAGCAGTAATCATTTAAATGATTTGGTACTGATTAAGAAATAGAGAGGTTGATTCATGGAACAGATCTGGTACAAAGCATGCAGAAGAAAAGAAACACAGTGGTTTAGTCATTGATAAAATCAAAGGCCTCAGCTACTCAGTCAATCAGTTAGTCAACTAACATTTCTCAGGCCCCCACTATGTGAAAGGCACTGTGCTAAGTCTGGGGATACAGAGAAAGGCAAAACTGAGTCCCTGCTCTAAAGAAGTTTACAGTCTAATGGGGGATGTATAAACAACTATTTAAAAACAAGATATAGACAGGAATAATTGGGGGTAATCTCAGAGGGAAGACACGGAGATTAAAGACTAGGAAAAGCTTCTTGCAGAAGGAACTTTAGCTGAGATACAAAGGTAGAGGAAGCTAGGAGGTAGAGGTAAGGAGGGATAGTATTTGATGAAGTCATATATGCAAGTATCAGCAAAATGGCTAGTGTCTTCTTATGGCCAAGTTCATAGAGGGGTGTGTATGAAGACTGGAAAAGTAGTAAGGACTCAAGCTATGAAAGGCTTTTTTTCTTAGAAGTGATAGATACCCACTGCAGTTTGTTGAATGGGTGGGGAGAGGTGATAGGATAAGACTTGCATTTTAGGGAGCTCTGTTTAGCAGCTGAGTACAGGATGAATTGGAATGGGAAGAGAGACTTGAGCCACGGAGACCAACTAACAAACTGTTTCAGTGGTCCAGGGGTAAGGTGATGAAGGCCTTCACCAGGGTCACAGCAGTGTCAGACAAGTTGTTGTGCAGTTGTTCAGTCATGTCTGACTCTTTGTGACCCCATGGACCATGACACATCAGTCCTTTCTAACCACTATCTCTTTTTTTTTAATTTTAAAAAATATTTTATTTTTAATGTATGGAACAAAGCAAGCATTTCTATGATATAGTACAATAAAAAAGATGATTGCACATGAAACTGCAAATCTGCTCTATACAACTTCCTTTTCCTTTCAAATATACAACAAAAAATCATATAAATTTCTTTTTTTCCTTTTTTTCTTTCTCCTTTTCTATTGCCCCCTCCCTAGAGATGGCTACCATACCAATCGGTATATATTATTCTATACATATCATTCTATTTATCAGTTCTTTCTCTGGATGCATGTAACATCTTTCTTCATGTGTTCTTTATAGTTAATTTGGCTATTTATAATAGACAAAATGACTTATTCACTCAAAGTTGTTCTTAAAATAATATTGCTGTTACTGTATACAATGTTCTCTTAGTTCTGCTCATTTCACTCTTCATTATTTCATGCAAGTCCTTCCATGTTTTTCTAAAATCAACCTGCTCATCATTTCTTACAGCACACTAGTATTCCATCACAATCATATACCACAACTTGTTCAGCTATTCCCCAGTTGATGTGCCTCCCTGCAATTTCCAGTTCTTTGCCACCACCCAGAGAGCTGCTATAAACATTTTAGAATGTATTGTGTTTTTTTTTTCCTTTCCCCCTAATCATGTTTGGAAATAGCCCAAGTCGTAGTATTGCTGGGTCAAATTATAGGTAGTTTAATAACTCTTTGGGCATATTTCCAGATTGCTCTTAAAAATGGTTGGATCACTTCATCATTCTACCAACAATGAATCAGTGTCCCAGTTTTTCAATATCCTTTCCAATATTTGTCATTTTCCCCTCCTATCATTTTAGCCAATCTGGAAGATATAAATTGATATTTCAAGGTTGTTTTAATCTGCATTTCTCTAATCAATAATGATTCAGAGCATTTTTTCACATAATTATAATTTGTTTCTATTTCTTTATTGGAAAACTGCCTGTTCATATCCTTTGACCATTTACCAGTTGGGAATGATTCATATTTTTATAGATTTGACAAAGTACTTTTCATATTTTAGATATGAGACCTTTATCTGAGAAACTGCCCATAAAATATCCACTCTAATTTTTTGCTTTCCTTCTGATCTTGGCTTCATTTTTTATTTGTACAAAACTTTTTAATATAATTGAAATTATCCATTTTACACCTAACTTTGTTCTCTATGTCTTGTTTATTCATAAATTGTTTGTCTATCAGCAAGTATGATAAGTAATACTTATGTTCCCTGTTCTTCTAATTTTCTTGTAAAATCTCTCTTTATAGCTAGGTTATGTATCCATTTTGACGTTATCTTGGTGAATGTGGATGTTGGTCCATGCCCAGTTTCTGCAATACTGCTTTCCAGTTTTCACAACAATTTTTACAAAATAATGAATTCTTATCCCAAAATCTTAAGTCTTTACAATTGTCAAATACAAGGTTATTATGTTTATTTGCTTTTGTAAATTGCATGTCTACTCTATTCCATTGATCTACCTTTCTATTTCTTAGCCAGTACCAGATAGTTGTGATAATTACTGCCTTATAATATAGTTTAGGATCTGGTACTCCTAAGCCTCTTTCCTTTACATTTTTTTCTCATTATTTCCTTTGATATTCCTAATTTTTTGTTTTTCCAAATGAATTCTAATTCTAACCACTGTCTCTTGAAGTCTGTCCATGTTCATTTTTGTTGTTTCCATGATACTATCTATACCTCTCATCTTCAGAGAAGGAGGCATACATGAGTAATATTGTGAAGGTAGAAATGATAGGAGTTGACCACTGATTGAACAGAGAGGTTGAGAAAGAGTGAGGAGTCCATGATGAACTCTAGGTTGTAAGCTTAGGTGACTGAGAGGAGGGTGGTATACTTGACAGTAATAAGGAAGTTAGGAAGAGGGGAGGATTTAAGAGGGAAGATAATGAATTCAGTTTTGAACATGTTGAATTTCAGATGTCTGCTGGATATCCAGCTTAAAATGTCTAAAAGGCAATTGGAGATGTAAGTCTAGAGGTAAGGAGAGAGATTAGAGCTGAAAGTCATTTGGTAGAAATGATCATTGAAACCATGAGAGATTATGAGATCACCAAGTAAAATAGTAGAGAGGGAAAAGAGGAGAGAGAGAAAGGTAAAGACTTGGGGGACCCCCACTCCTGTTGTTAGTGGATAGAACATGAATGAAGATCCAGCAAAGGAGATAGCAAAGAAGTGGTTAGAAAGATAGGAGAACCAGGAGAGAGCAATGTCATGAAAATCTAGAGAAAAGAGAATATCAAGAAGAGGGTGATTGATAGTATGAAAGAGTAGGGATTACAGAGGGAGTGATGGGCTAGAGAAGGCAGGATGGGATTTCTGCTTCTGGGAGCCAAGATGGTGGAGTAAAAAGGTAGTCACTCTCACCATCCCCTATCAACCTCTGGAAACCCAGAAAATATCACCCCAGAAAAAAAAAACAACAACCCTGGAACAGCTGAACTAGAAGAAAGAAAGGAAACAGGAGTGCAGCAGCCTGGCAAATGGGTCTCCCAGTGCCTCAGCAAAAGTAAGGGAAGCAGCACTACACAGGGCCCCAGGCGGATAAGCACCCTGCAGCATTCATCCGAAAGGAGCTGAAGAAAGCAACCTAGAGTCTTCCTAAAGTCCCAGCCTTGCTGATTCCAACCAACACCAGGTAAGCTGTCAGAACCCGACAGCCTCCAACTGTCAACCAGGAAGAGATCCTGAAGCCCAGGTGGTAGAGCAGGCAAACACCAACACCTGGACCTCTGAGTGCATCAGTGAGGGTGGGGTAACCAGTGGAAACCAGCTCAGAAAACCACCAGAGGCATTGGCACTATACCTCAAAGGAATCTTCAAGTGCATTAGCAAAAATGAGGGAGGCAGCATTGCAAGGGGCCCCAGGCAGATAAACACCCTGCAGCACCCATCTAAAAGGAGCTGAAGAAAGCTAAAGGAAAGGAAAAGCAGGCAACCTAGAATTGCCTGAAAGTTCCAGCCTTGCTGATTCCAGCCCAACACAAGGTAAACTGCCAAAACCCTACAGCCTCCAATTGCCAACTTAAGAGGCCCCAGCACACAAAGCCAGTGACCAAGACCTAGGCTCCCAACACAAGAAGCTTGGGTCGGTGCCCTCTGTTCCCCATCAGGAGAGCTCAATCTCTTCAAAGGCCAGGGAATAAAGAAACCATGAGTAAAAAGAAACATACCATAGATTTATATTATGAGAGGAGTGAAGATCAAGACAGAAATTCTGAAGAGGACAACATTGTCAACAAACCCACATCTGCAACATCAAAAGGGAATATGAACTGGTCTGAAGCCCAAAGAGGCCTTCTTAGAAGAGCTGAAGAAGGATTTTAAAAGTCTAATGAGAGAGGTAGAAGAGTCCTTAAAAAATACAATTGGCACACTGGAAAAAAAAGTACACTGAAGAAAACAAATCCCTTAAAAATACAATTGGCCAATTGGAGAAGGAAGTACAAAAACTAACAGAAGAACCAATCTGTTAAAAACTAGAATTGGACAAATGGAAACTAATGACTCTATGAGAGATCTAGAATCAATCAAACAGAAACAAAAAAAAGAAAAAATAGACAAAAACATAAAATACCTCATCGGTAAAACAACTGACCTAGAAATTGTCTCCAGGAGAGACAATTTAAAAATCATTGGACTATGTGAAAATCAAGATGAAAAGAAGAGCCTGGACAGTAATCTTTTAGGAAATCATAAAGGAAAACTACCCGGAAGTCCTAGAATCAGAGGGTAAGGTAACCATAGAAAGAATACACCATTCATCATCTGAAAGAGATCCCAAATTGACAACGCCAAGGAATATAATAGCAAAATTCCAACATTATCAGATGAAAGAAAGGTGCTGCAACAGCAGAAAGAAATAATTTAAATGTCATGGAAACACAGTCAGGATTACACAGGACCTTGCAGCTTCTACATTAAAAGACCGCAGGGCATGGAACATGATATTCTATAAGGCAAAAGAGCTTGGATTGCAGCCAAGGATCAACTACCCTGCAAAAATGAGCATAATTTTTCAAGGGAGGAGATGGATATTCAACAAAATAGGGGACTTCCAAACCTTCCTCATAAAAATAACAGAGCTCAACAAAAAATTTGATCTTCAAGTCCAAGATTCAAGAAAGACATAAAAAGGTAAATAGGACAGAAAGATACAAAATGTTGTCAATAAGGGCGGACTGTTTACATCCCTTAAAGGGAAGATGACACTTGCAACTCTTGAGAACTGTATTGTTATTACACCATGTTAAAGGAGTATACATAAAGGGGTGGATATTAGTTGACTTTGATGTAATAATAAAAAAACCAGAGGGAAAGAAGGGAGGGAGGTGAGCATTGTTTGAACCTTACTCTCATCAGATTTGGCTCAAGAAGGCAATAACATAGTCAGTTGGGCAGTGGAAGGGAAGGGGGGAAGGAAAAGGGAGGGGGAATAGAAGGGAGGGAAGAAGCAGTAAGAGCAAAGGGGAAGAAAAGGGAAAAGAATAATAGAAGAGAGGAAAGACTGAAGGAGGCGATGGTCAAGAGCAAAACACTAGTGAGGAGGGAAAAGCACAAAGGAGAAAGAAAAGCATAAATAGGGGGAAAAGGATGGAGAAAAAGACACAGATAGTAATCATAGCTGTGAAAATTGAATAGTTCTCTTTTTTTTTCTCTTCTGGTGAGTTTTGTTTCCTCTCTCTGATGGTTCCTCCTATTGGTTTTAATTTTTACTTACAACTTCACTAATGTGAAAATATGTTTAATATGAATGTAAATGTATAGCCTGTATCAGATTGTGTGCCATCTTGGGGAGTGTGGTGGGGAGGAAGAGGGAGAAAAATTTTGAACTCAAAAGCATATGGAAGTGATTGTTGCTAAACCAAAATAAATCAATAAAATTCTAAAAAAGAAAAAGAAAAGGCAGAATGAAATGGAATAACTTGTTCACAAAGAGCTATGGTAAGAAGAATTCCACCTCTTCATCTGAACCAAGGGTAATGAAAGAGATGGTAGCAGAAGGCATTTGAGTGATGTGAGATGAGGAAAAAAAGAGAAAAGGGAGCTCCCTATAAATGCCTCCCCTCCCCCCTGCCTCTCTCTCTTTCTTCCAGTAAAAGATGAGGTAAGGCTTATAATTTTGAATGTAGGGGTAGTGGGAGCCACAGGAGATTTGATGGGGGGGTGAAAGGTTTAGAAAAGTTTCTGGTGAGTGGGTTATAAAAGAATTGTCTTACCTCAGTGATGGCCTAATTGAGATTATGTAACATTAACTTGTAGTGGACCCTGTCAGCACAATTTAATGATTTTCTCCAGACTGATTGAGCAACATATTAGTAGCAGTGAAAGCAATGGACAGACAGAGAGTAATACAGGACTGGGGTTTGGAAGGAGAAGCTTTTCTATAGCATAAAAGGGGCAATGGACCTGATTCACCTGGAGGTCAAGATGGGTAAGGGAAGAGAGTGCATCCAGTGTAGGGATGATGACCTGGTGAAGAATTAATGGGTGGAAGGACTAATGATTGGAGGCTGTGGTGAGGACAAAAACAAGGGTTTGGAATTGCATGGCAGAGGAAGAGGTAGAATGACAACAGATTATGATCAAATAAAGGATTTCAGAGTTCGTGAATGTAGATATGAAACGTGTGTGAAATCAAGATCCAGGGGTATAACCGTCTGCAGGTAGCTATGGTAGGGATGGTGGAATAGGTCGTGGGAAATTAATAAGTGAGGAATTGAGAGAGTATGATATTTGAGGGAGTAATAATATAGATAATGAAATCCCCTAGTATGAGGGCAAGAATTTAGGGGATGATGGTGGAAAGGGGAGAGAGATTGTGAACCAGTCAATGGAATCATTGAGGAAAAATGGGAGTGTCCTGGGAGTTGGTAAATAGTAGCCACAAAAATCTTAATTGGGTGATAAATATGGATTGAATGAACCTCAAAGGAGGAGAGGTTAATGAGTGCTGGATAGTAAAGGGAGACCTTGGAAATGGCAATGGGGAGCAAGGGGTATTCCTACTCTTCTACTTTGATCAGTGATTTGGGGAGGGGTATGAGTGAAATTGCAATAGCTGTGTTATCAGGAGTGAACCAGATATCAGTGAGTACAAGAAGATGGGGCAAGCAAAAAAGGAAAAGGTTTAAGATGAAATCCAACTTGTTACCTATGGGAGAAGCCATTCCAGAAGTCACAGTGAAAATGTTGGACAGATTTAGACTAGGAGGTTGGGGTTTTGGCTTGGAGGAGATAGAAATGGGGAGCAGTGAGTGGAGGATAGAGAATATGGTTTGAACAATAAAAACCTGGGGTCCAATTTCACTGAAATGGAGTTGATATGGAGGCAGGAGTGGGGATGGAAGGAAGGATTTCATGTGTCCAGAGAGGGACAAGGCAAGCCCTGTGGAGCTGTAAGTGGCCCCACATAATACCTGCCTGGATAAAATTTCCCCATTCTACAAAAACTGCTGGGAAAACCACAAAGAAGTCTGGCAGAAACTAATTAAACACCAATATCTGACACTGAATATCAAGATAAGCTTCAAATAAGTGCATGAAAAACATAAAGAGTAACATCATAAACAAATAGAAGAGCAAGGTAAAATTCCCTTTCAGATCTATAAATAGGGGAAGAATTTATGACCAAAGAATGGGGAGGATCACAAAAAATTAAGTGGACAATTTTGATTAAATAAGATCTTATTTTGCATAAACAAAACAATGAAGCTAAAATCAGAAGAGAAGCAAGTAGTTGGGGGGAAAATCTTTGCAGCAAGTTTCTCTGATAAAGGTTTCATTCCCAAGATATACAGCAAAATGATTCAGATTTATAAGAATTTATAAGGCATTCTCTAATAGATGAGTACTCAAAAAACAAAAAATGAACAGGCAGTTTTCAGTGGAAGAAATCCAAGCTAAAAGTAGCTATACAGAAAAAAAAATGCTCCAAATCACTAATAAGGAAATTCATACTGGAAGATGGCAGAATAAGATAGGAAATATTGGGCTTTCCAAATTTCTCCCACAAACAAGATAAAATATTGCCTCAGTGGCAGAAATAATTAAAAGTCTGAGTAAATCAGTTGAACTCCTAAGATGGCTTGGGAGAACCTTAGGGATGTAGGTTGGCCTGATTGAAGTACAAACACCTCTAGGTAGCCTCCACTGAATCAACCAAGCAAGTCCTGGAGGTAGCTGAATCTGGCTACAGCCTCAGAACTTTCACTTCACAGACAAAGTGGGGGTGGGACAGCTGAGTAGGGGAAGATTGAGGGAACCTCCACCGTTGCAGGATGCCAGATCCAGTTGTGCTGACCAGGTATGGTCCTGGGATATGACTGTGAGCAGTGAGGAGAAAGCATGCACCCAATGAGTGTGGTAGCGGAAGGGTGGGGACTCTACTAACTGTGGGCACTTGCAGGAGAGTTGAATGTCTGTTTTCAGTTCCAGGGCAGAGGGAAAGCTGAAGTATGCAGCTGCCATAGGGATCCCAGGGAAGCAAGAGCAGTGGCTTGTAGTGACTTCATGACTAGATGCCCTAGCTATGGCTCAGGGGTGGAGAGGAGTGCCCAAGGTCAAGCCCCTAGACAGTATTTAGAAAACAACAGTATGAAAAATTTGAAGCCTGAGGCATCACCCCTATACTTTGGCACTAAAACCTGACTATAATAACAAGCCACTAAAAATAAATAATGAGTAAGCAAAGGAGAAAGAACGCAATCATAGACAGCTACTATGGGGATGGAGAAGATCTGGGTTTTTACTCTGAAAAAGATAGAAGATAAATCAAAGAAAAATGGCCACAGGGCCAACAGGAGTTCTTGGAAAAGCTCAAAAAGGACTTTAAAAGTTAAATAAGAGAAGTTGAGGAAAAATTAGGGGAAAAAATAAGAGCAATCCAAGAAAATCAAGAAAATTATGAAAAGGAAGTCAACCAATTAGAAAAAGAGATTCAAAAACTTAAGAAAATAACTCCTTAAAAACTAGAACTAGGCAAGGGGAAGATAATGATGTTATAAGACACCAAGAAACAATAAAACAGAATCAAAAGAATGAAAAAAACAGAAGATAATGTGTAACATATCATTAGAAAAACAACTGATCTACAGAACAGATCAAGGAGAGACAATATAAGAATCATTAGATTACCTGAAAGTTATGATAAAAAGATTCTAGATATAATATTACAATAAATCATTAAGGAAAATTACCCCAAAGTTCTAGCATGAGAGGTAAAATAGAAATAGAAAAAAAAATCTGTCAATAACCACTTGAAAGAGATCCCAAGATGGAAACCCATAAGACCCTCATAGTCAAGTTTCTAAGCTCTCAGGTTAAGAAGAAAATATTATAAGCAATAAGAAGAAAAAAACCAATTTAAATACTCTAGAGCTATGGTCAGGATAACACAAGATCTAGCGTTTTCTACATTAAAAGACCAAAGGGCTTGGAACATTATATTTTGAAGAGCAAAGGAGTTGGGTTTGCAACCAAGAATAACATACTCAGCAAAGCTGAGTATAATCCTGAATGAAAAAAGGATATTTAATGAATCAAAAGACTTGGTATTTGTTCCCAAAAGACCAGAGTTCAATGGAAAATTTTTACATAAGATCCAGGAGAAACAAGGTAAACATTAAAGACCAATTATAAGAGACTCAATAAGGTCACACTTTATTTCTTATATGGGAGAATGCTATCTGTACTTTTAAGAATTATTACTTGGAAAGTTTGAAAGAGCATACACATATAGAAGGCTTGGGGTTGAATTCAGTATAATGGTATGATTCTAAAAGAATAAAATTGTGTAGGGAGAGGTAAAATGGAACAATTACCTCATACAAACAGACATGAATGGAAGAACTGTTATAGTGAAAGCAGGTGGGGGTGGAGGTAGTGATGGAACCTTATCTCATCAGAACTGCATTAAAGAGGGAATATCAGACACATCTAGAAGGGTATAAAAGTCTTCTAAATTTATAAAGACATAGTAGGATGAGAGGACAGGATAAAGGAGGGACTTTTAGAAGAGTGTATTGATCAAGAAGTAGAAGGGTAAGGGGGAGAGGATAAGGGAGGGGTTCTTAGAGGGGTGAGTAAATTCAGGAATAGTAGGGTAAGGGGAGAAGAGGGATTCTTTAAAAAAATGTGTGGATTAGGGAGGTAGTGATTAGAAGTAAATCAGACTTGTGAGTAGGGATAGGGTAAAAAGAGAGGGTGAGAAGGATAATAGAGAGGAAAAATAGGAGAACGTCTCCTATTATATGTCTAATAGGAGGATGGAGGGAAATACACAATTACTAATTATAACTTAGAATGTGAATGAGATGAATTCACTCATAAAATATAAACAAATAACAGAATGAATTAAAATCAGAATCTGACAATATGTTGTTTACAAGAAACACATTTAAAAATGAGATACACAAAGAGTTAAAATAAAGGGCTGGAGTAAAATTTATTATGCTAAAGTTGAGGTTAGAAAAAAAGCAGGGGTAGCAATCATGATCTCAGACAAAGTTAAAACTAAAATAGATTCAATTAGATAAATGGTCAAAGGATGTGAACAGGCAGTTCTCAGATGAAGAAATTAAAACCATCTATAGTCATATGAAAAAATGCTCTAAATCATTATTGATTAGAGAAATGCAAATCAAAACAACTCTAAGGTACCACATCACACCTATCAGATTAGCCAACATGACAAAACAGGAAAATGATAAATGTTGGAGAAGATGTGGGAAAATTGGAACACTAATGCATTGTTGGTGGAGTTGTGAAATGATCCAACCATTTTGGAGAATAATTTGGAACTATGCCGAAAGGGCTATAAAAATGTACATACCCTTTGACCCAGAAATAGCACTCCTAGGGCTATATCCTGAAAATATCATAGGAATGGGAAAAGGACCCACATGTACAAAAATATTCAGAGCAGCTCTTTTTGTGGTGGCAAAGAATTGGAAATTGAGAGGATGCCCATCAACTGGGGAATGGCTGAGCAAGTTGTGGTATATGAATGTAATGGAATACTATTGTGCTACAAGAAATGATGAACAGGCTGACTTCAGAAAAACCTGAAAATACTTGTATGGTCTGGTGCTGAGCGAAGTGAGCAGAACCTAGAGGACTTTGTACACAATAACAGCCACATTATGAGATGACTAATATTGATAAACTTAACCCTTCCCAGCAATACAAGGATCTAAGACATCTCTAGAGGCCTTGTGATGGAAAATGTTATCCACATCCAAAGAAAGAACTATGGAAGTTGAATTGCTATCCTTTTTTTCCTCTTCTGTTGAGTTTTGTTTCCTCTTTCTGATGGCTCCTCCTATTGGTTTTAATTTTTACTTGCAACATCACTAATGTGAAAACATGTTTAGTAGGAATGTAAATCTATAGGCTGTATCAGATTGTGTGCTGTCTTGGGGAGGGTGGTGGGGAGGAAGGGGGAGAAAAATTTTAGACTCGAAAGCATATGGAATTTATTGTTGATAAATCAAAATAAATTAATAAAAGAAAAAAAAATTAAATTAGATTCAATTAAAAGAAATAAACAAGGAAAGTACATTATGACAGAAGGTACTATAGATAATGAACCATTATCTATACTAAACCTATACCTACCCAATGATATAGCGTTGACATTTTTAATGGAACAGTTACATGAATTACAGGTAGGAATACGTATTAATAATGTAATAGTGGGAGACTTTAAATTTCCATTCTTAGGATTATCTAATAATAAAGCCAGAAAAATAAATAAGAAAGAAATGAAGGAGGTGAACAGAATCTTAAACTAGATATGATAGCTTTCTGGAGAGAACTGAATTGGAATAGCAAGGAATACAGCTTTTTCTCAGCAGCACATGGTACCTTTATAAAAAATTGACCATATGTTAGGCATAAAAGCTTTATAGTTAAATGCGGAAAAAGAGAAATACTAAGTGCATCCTTTTCAGATCACAATGCAATAATAATTATGTTCAATAACGGACTGTGGAAACACAGATTACAAACTAATTGGAGACTAAACAATCTAATCTTAAAGAATGAATGGATTAAAGAACAAATTGTAGAAATAATAATTTCATTAAAGACAATGACAACAATGAAACAACGTATCAAAACCTATGGGATGCAGCAAAAGCAGTAATCACAGGAAAATTTGCATGTCTAAATTCTTATATAAATAAAATAGAGAAAGAGCAGACCAATGAATTAGGTATGTAATTAAAAAAAATAAAAAGAACAAATTAAAAAGCCCTAATTAAATACCAAATTGGAAAACTTAAAAATTAAAGGTGAGATTAATAAAATTAAGTGTAAGAAAACCATTGAATTAATAATATAATTACATAATGTTAAATTTATATGTATAAAATATATAAATCATATATAAATATACAGAAGTTATACAATTATATTAAAATATAATCATATAATGAATGATATTAAAGAGTTGGTTTTACAGAAAAAAACCCAATAAAATAGATAAGCCATTGGTTAATGTGAATAAAAAGAGAGAAGAAAACCAAATTACTAGTATTAAAAATGAAAGGGGAGAATATACCACTGATGAAGATGAAATCAAAGCAATTATAAGGTGTTATTTTACCCAATTATATGCCAATAAATTTAAGAATTTAAGTGAAATGGAAGAATATTTAGAAAAACATAAACTGCCTAGATTAACAGAAGAGGAAATAGGATATTTAAATAAACCTATTTTAGAAAAACAAATTGAACAGGCCAGAAATGTGCTTCCTAAAAAAAAAGCATGAGGACCAGATGGATTCACAAGTGAATTCTACCGAACATATGAAGATCAACTAATTCTAATATTAAATAAATTATTTGGAATAATAGACAAAGAAGGAGTCCTACCAAGCTCCTTTTATGAAACAAATATGATGCTGATACCTAAACCAGGAAGAGCAAAAACAGAGAAAGAAAATTACAGACCAATTTCATTATGAATATAAATGCAAAAATCCTGAATAAAATACTAGCTAGGAGACTACAATAATATACTATAAAGATTATGCATTGTGACCAAGTGAGATTTATACCAGCATTTCAGGGATGGCTTAACATAAGGAAAACTATTAACATAACTGATTATATCAATAATAAAATAACAAAAATCATATGATTATATGAATAGATGCAGGAAAAGCTTTTGATAAAATAGAACCCTCATTCTTATTAAAAAAAATACTTGAAAGCCTAGGAATAAATGGAGAAATAAATGAGACGCATGTACCTAAAACAACCAGCAAGCATTATTTGTAATAATGATAAGCTAGAAGCTTTCCTAATAAGATCAAGACTGAAACAAGGATGCTTACTGTCACCAATGTTATTCAATATTGTATTAGAAACACTAGCAATAGCAATAAGAGAAGAAAAAGAAACAGAAGGAATCAAAATTGAGCAATGAGGTAACAAAACTATCTCTTCATAGTTCTATTTATCAGTTCTTTCTTTGAAGGTAGATAGCATCTTCCTTCATAGATCTTTTGTAGTTGATCTGAGTATTTCTAATACTCAAAATCACTTAGTCATTCAAAGTTGTTCTTTGAACAATATTGCTGTTACTGCATACAATATGATGATACACTTGGAAAATCCTAAAGATTCAACTAAAAAGCTAGTGGAAACAATTAACAATTTTAGCAAGGTAACAATATAAAATAAACCCAAGTAATTTATCGGCATTTCTGTAGCTCAGCAACCAAATCCTGCAAGAGATAGTAGTAAGTATTACCCCATTTAAAATAACTGTACACAGTATAAAATACCCAGGAATACACCTACCAAAACAAACCTAAGAACTACATGAACATAATTGTAAAGCACTTTTCATATAAATAAAATCAGATTAAATAATTGGAGAAATATTAATTGTTCATGGGTAGGCAGAACCAATATAATAAAAATGACAGGTTTACCTACCTAATCTATTTATTCAATGTCATTCAATTAAATTACCAAAAAGTTATTTTACTGAGCTAGAAAAAATAAAATTCATTTGGAAGAACGAAAGGTCAAGAATATTAGAGAAATTAATTTTAAAAAATGTAAAGGAAGAAGGTTTAGCAGTACCAGATCTTAAACTTTACTATAAGGCAGAAAGCATAAAAGAAAAAATTGGTCCTGGCTAAGAAACAGAAAGGTAGATCAGTGGAATAGAGTATACATGTAATATACAGTAGCACATGGTTATAGGAACCTTGTATTTGACACGTGTAAAGATTTAAGCTTTTGGGATAAGAATTCATTATTTGGTAAAAATTGTTTGGAAAATTGGAAAGCATTCTGGCAGATATTGTGCACAGACCAATTTACCATTTACCAAGATAAAATAAAAATGGATATATGACCTAGATATAAAGGAAGATATAAGAAAATTAAAACAACATGGAACATATTACCTATCAGACTTATGGATAGAACAATTTATGAATAAGAGATAGAGAGCATTGTGAGGTTTAAATGGATAATTTCAATGGTCAAAGGATAAGAACAGGAAGTTTTTCAATGAAATAAAAACTCTATATAGTCATATAAAAAAATGTTCTAAATCACTAGTTACTAGTATTAAACTACTACTATGGGATGCAGCAAATAAGAGAAATGCAAATTAAAACAACTTTGAGATATCATCTTATACCAATCAGATTGGCTAAAATGATAGAAAGGGAAAAGCAACAAATCTTAGAAGGGATGTGGAAAAATTGGGACACACTCACTGTTGGTGGAATGGTGAACTCATCTAACCATTTTGGATAGCAATATGGAATTATGCTGAAAGAGTTATAAACTATGTGTATACCTGTTGGCCCAGCAATACCACTATTAGGTCTGTTTCCCAAGGTGATTA
The DNA here is from genome assembly GCF_003287225.1 of Phascolarctos cinereus. Classification (NCBI taxonomy): domain Eukaryota; kingdom Metazoa; phylum Chordata; class Mammalia; order Diprotodontia; family Phascolarctidae; genus Phascolarctos; species Phascolarctos cinereus. The sequence goes on along the minus strand of NW_027555514.1, from coordinate 174,742,145 downwards.
GGGAAAAAGGGAAAAAAATCTTACATGTTATAAAATATTTATAGCAACTATCTTTGTGGTGGCAAAGAACTGGAAATTGCAGGGATGTCCATCCTTTGGGGAATGGCTAAACAAGTTGTGGTATAAGATTGTGTTGGAATTATACTGTGCTATAAGAAATGATAGAGGGGTGGAGCCAAGATGGTGGAGCGAAAGCAGTGACTTGCTTGAGCTCTCCTCCAAACCCCTCCAAATACTCATAAAAAATGGCTCTAAACAAATTCTAAAGCAGCAGAATCCACAAAAAGACAGAGTGAAACAAATATCCAGCCCAAGACAGCCTGGATGATTGATCAGAAAGGTGTATTGCGCCGGGCTGGGAGCGCAGCATGGTGTGGGCGCGCAGGCTGCAGCGAACCCAGAAAAGGCCTCAGAGGACTGAATTGTGGGCAGCAAGACTCCTCAATCCATGAATGCCAAAGATAACGTAGAAGGTCAGTGGGAAAAGTCTGTTTCTGTCGGTGCTGAGACTGGAAAGTGGGGTTTCAGCTCCATTCCCCAAGAGCATGGCCCTGTAGGGGGGCAGCTGCTTCCCGAGCTTCCAGCCCACAGACTGAGGGGGAATCCAGTGGCTGATCAGAGAGGGATTGCGGGGATCTCTTTGCCAGTGCTGAGGCAGGAATCTCTTGCTTTGCCCACGTTTGGATCTGGGTCACAGTTCTGGGCGGCGGTGCTGGGGTGAGGAGGAATGCTGGTGTGGTGGAGCTTGGAGTGGCTGTGGAGAGGAACCCTTCCTCACAGTTACAGGACAGAAAGGAATACTTGTGGTCACAGGCCAGGAAAGGAGTAAACACCTCGCCCCTTATCATACCACCTTGGAAGAACTGAAAATTTACAGGTCCCTACAAGTATCTCTGCAAACAGCTATACAAACCCCCGAAGCTTGGGACAATACATTCTCCACATTGGAAGCAAGTAAGGGAAGTAGAGGAAAAACTGGGAAGAGAAATGAGAGTGATGCAAGAAAATCATGAAAAACAAGTCAACAGCTTGCTAAAGGAGACCCAAAAAAATACTGAAGAAAATAACACCTTAAAAAACAGCCTAACCCAAATGGCAAAAGAGGTCCAAAAAGCCAATGAGGAGAGAAATGCCCTAAAAAGAAAAATTGGCCAAATGGAAAAGGAAGTCCAAAAGATTACTGAAGAAAATACTTCCTTAAAAATTAGGAGCAATTGGAAGATAGTGACTTTATGAGAAATCAAGACACTGTAAAACAAATCCAAAAGAATGAAAAATTAGAAAACAATGTGAAATATCTCATTGGAAAAACAACTGACCTGGAAAATAGATCAAGGAGAGAGAATTTAAAAATTATTGGACTATCTGAAAGCCATGATCAAAAAAAGAGCCTAGACATCATCTTTCAAGAAATTATCAAGGAAAACTGCCCTAATATAGTAGAACCAGAGGGCAAAATAGAAATTGAAAGAATCCACAGATCTCCTCATGAAAGAGATCACCAAAGGAAGACTCCTAGGAATATTGTAGCCAAATTCCAGAGTTCCCAGGTCAAGGAGAAAATATTACAAGCTGCCAGAAGGAAACAGTTCAAGTACTGTGGAAACACAATCAGGATAAAACAAGATTTAGCAGCTTCTACATTAAAGGACCGCAGGGCATGGAATATAATATTCCGGAGGGCAAAGGAGATAGGATTACAACCAAGAATCACCTATCTAGCAAAACTGAGTATAATCCTTCAGGAGAAAAAATGGTCATTCAGTGAAATAGAGGACTTTCAAGCATTTTTGATGAAAAGACCAGAGCTGAATAGAAAATTTGACTTTTAAATACAGAACTCAAGTGGAACATGAAGAGGTAAACAGGAAATAGAAATCATAAGAGACTTATTAAGATTGAACTGTTTACATTCCTGAATGGAAAGATGATATTTATAACTCATGAGACCTTTGTCAGTATTAGGGTAGTTGGAGGAAAAAAAAATTATATGTATTTATATGTAGATACATAGATAGAGGGCACAGGGTGAGTTGAAGATTAAGGGGTCATATCTGGAGAATAAAATTAAGGGATGAGAGGATTATACTAGGAGAAGAAGAAAGGGAGAGGTAGAATGGGGTAAATTATCTCACAAAAAAAACCAGAAAAGTCTCTTACAGTGGAGCGGAAGCAGGGGAAGGTGAGAGGGAATGAGTGAATCTTATTCTCATAGGATTTGGCTTAAGGAGGGAATAACAAACACATTCAAATGGGTATGGAAATCTGTCTTACCCTACAGGAAAATAGGGGGAGAAGGGGAGAAGAGAGCAGGGGGATGATAGAGAGGAGGGCAGATTGGGAAAGGGGGTAATCAGAAGTAAATACTTCTGAGGGACAGGGTCAAAAGAAAGAATAGAATAAATGGGAGGGCAGGATAAGATTAAGGGAAATAGAGTTCGTTTTTCACAACATGTCTACTATGGACGTGTTTTGCACAACTGCACATATACAACTAAAATTGAGTTGCTTGCCTTTTCAATGAGGGTGGGTGGGGAGGGAGGAAGAGAGAAAATTTGAAAACTAAAGTTTTAAAAACATATGTTTAAAAAAATGTTTTCACATGATACTGGGAAATAAGAAATACAGGAAATGGGGTACAGAAGTCTATCCTGCCCTACAGGAAAATAGAAGGGGAAGGGGATAAGAGAAAGGGAGAGAGATAGAAGAGAGGACAGACTAGGGGAAGGGATATTCAGAATGCATGCCATTTTAGGGTGGGGGGAGGGGGGAGATGGGGTATAAATTTGGAATTCAAAAACTTGTGGGAGTGAATGTTGAAAACTAAAAATAAATTCATATTAAAAAAAAGAAATGATGAGCAGGTTGATTTTAGAAAAAAAAAACATGAAAAGACTTGCATGAAATAATGAAGAGTGAAATGAGCAGAGCCAGGAGAATGTTGTACACAATAACATCAATATTGTTCTAAGAATGGCCTTGAACTACTAAGCCATGTTAAGTATTATAAATACTCAATTCTACAATGGACCTATGAAGGAAGATGCTTTTGACCTCCAGAGAAAGAACTGATAAACAGAAGTATGTATAGTATAGCTTACATATGTATGTATTTATATGTATATTTGTACACACATATTTGTGTCTAATGGTAACCTTCTCTGGGGGAGGAGAGGGGGAAATAAGTACACAGCAGAAAATGAAATAAAACTTAGAAGGAAGCACAGAAAAGCAGGGAAGCTTTGAAAATGATTATAGTTTTTATTACATAGTCTTTCAAAAAAGTAAACTGTGACATGGAAATTCATGGTTTTATATTGAATCATCTTTTTATGTTGTACTGTGTACATAGAAATGTTGTTTTTTTGTCTTTTTGTATTTAAGTTCAAATGAATAAAAATAAAAATGAGAATTCAATTTAGAAAAAAAAAAGAAATTCATACTAAAGCAACTGTGAGGTCCCACCACACTCTCATCAAATTGTCAAAGTTGACCAAAAAAAAAAAAGGAAAATGACAAATACTGGATGGGGCTGTGGGAAAACACTGTTGGTGAAGCAGTGAATTGATCTAACCATTCTGTTTTTTGTTTGTTTGTTTTCTTATTTGGTTGGTTTTTTTTACGCAATTGGGGTTAAGTGACTTGCCCAGAGTCACACAGCTAGTAAATGTCAGGGGTTTGGTCTGATGCCGGATTTGAACTCAGGTCCTCCAAGGCTGGAGCTCTATCCACTGTGCCACCTAGCTGCACCTAAAAGCATCTCTTTTGTTTTTATTTGTTTTGGTTTTTTTTGCATGAGGCCATGGGAGTTAAGTGACTTGCCCAGGGTCACACAGCTAGTAAGCATCAAGTGACTGAGGCCAGATTTGAACTCAGGTTCTCCTGACTCCAAGGCCAGAGCTGTACCCACTGTGCCACCTAGCTGCCTGATCTAAGCATTATGGAAAGCAATATGGAACTATGCCTTAAAAGTTACTATGTGTTCCCTGTGATCCATAAATGTTGCTACTAAATCAATAATCCAAACAAAGAGGAAAAAGACCCATGTGTACAAAAATATTTATGGCAGCTCTTTTTATGGTGATGAAGAAACTTAGAGAGCCCACTACTTGGTGGAATGGCTAAACAAATTATGGTATAGGAATGTAATGAAGTACTATTGTGTTGTAAAAAATGGTGAAGGGGCTGATTTCACAGAAACCTGAGAGGACTTGTATGAATTGATGAAGAATGAGATGAGCACAATTAGGAGAATAATTTATACAATAACACCAACATTGTAAAGACAAACAACTCTGAAAGTCTCAAGAACTCTGATTAATGCAACATCCGACCATGATTTCATAAGAACCATGTGAGGGGCAGCTAAGTGGCACAGTGGATAGAGCACCGGCCCTGGATTCAGGAGGACCTGAGTTCAAATCCAGCCTCAGACACATAACACTTACTAGCTGTGTGACCCTGGGCAAGTCACTTAACCCCATTGCCTAACTGAAAAAAAAAACCCCCAAAAAAACCCCAACAAAAACCCCATAAAACCCATGTGAAACATTAGATATATTTTTTGGGTGTTGCCAGTCCAGGAATTTATTTAGCTTGACTATAGGTATTTGTTATGAGATTTTTAAAAAAAATTTTTCTATGAGGAATGTGGAAGAGGGAGAGAATAGATTTTTTTTGTTTATTTAAAAAATTAAATTAAAAATTAAATTAAATTTTCTAAGGCAAGACATTCCATTTTTTGAAAGTTCTAATTGCTACAGAGTTTTTCTCTTTAGAAAAGAGTTTTACTCCAAGCCAAAATTTGACACTTGGAAACTTCCACCCAGGTGTCTTAGTTTTGCCTTTTGGGAGCATGTGAAACAAATCAAATCCTTGTTCTAACAGATAATCCTCCCAATATCTGAAAATAACTATTATGATCCCATCTCTTTGGAATTAGGGTTAGTACCTGTCCTCTTTTACAGGCTAAATATTCCCCATTCCTGAAACTGATATCCGTATGGCATGCTCATGAGGCCCTTCTTCATTAGCTTTCAAAGATAGCACTGACAATGTGACTCTGTAGTCATGTCTTCCAATTTTTGGGTACCCTAAGAAGTAATTCATTTGTGTCTGATCATATGAATTCATCAAGGACAATAAGGTACTTTCTCATTAGCTCCATACTTATGTTGGGTAGAACCTCCCCGTTAACCATTTTTTACCTGAACTCTTCAGTCCAAGTATCATTCATCTTGGCAGAGAAAGCAGAAACAAAATTGAGTTGTGCATGTCACCTATCATCTGTTCTCATTGTACCCTAAAGAAGCAGTCCTCTACCTTTCTGTTTTTCTGTCTTTCTGTTATCAGAGTTTGATTCTTTAAAATTTTCCATTCTTCTGAGGCTGCCTACCTGTGTGGAATTTTAGTGCATGGTATAGTACCAATCTTTTTTTCTTAGCTCTTTGGAATCTACTCTCCTGATTCCTAGAGCACACAACAGACCATGTTGAGATTTTAATCTTTCCTATGGCAAATTCTCAGGTGCAATGGTCATATTTGTCCCTTCCACTCCAAGCTCGTGTTGCCATCTTATCCACACTGATCACTTTTGCTTCCAGTCTTTCTTATATGTCCTCTTATCTCCATTCCCTTGACTACCATCTTAGGCCTCATCATCTCTCACCTGGAGTATTGTAATAGCCTCCTAATTGGTCTCCCTATTTCAGATTTCTTTTTTATCCAAGCCATCCTTCACACAAATTCCAAAGTGATTTTCTTAAAATACAATTCTGACCATGTCATTCCATTCAATAAACTCAGTAAACTCCAACACCCCCCCCCCCGCCAAATCCCATTATTTCTAGGATCAAACATAAACTCCTTTGTTTGGTATTTAAAGCCCTTCACAACCAAGCCCCATTCTACTTTTTAGCCTTGTTATAGATTGTTCCCATTTGAAAACATACCACAGTGTGTGACAGTGACAGTCCTGTCAAATTGGCCTGTTACTGTTCCACACATGACACTCCATTTCTTGTCTGTGTACCTTTTAAAAAGTCCCAATCTTTGTACTTCTTAAAAAGCCCCAGTTTTATTCTAGTCTCAGCTGAAGCATGAAGCTCTTTCAGATCTCCACCAATTGCTGGTGCCTTTTATCTAAAATTATCTAGTTTCTATTTTGTATGTAACTATATGTATATGTTAATTCTGCCAGCTAGATTGTAAGCTCCCCAAGGGCAAACTCCAAATGTTAGGAAGTTTTCCTTCCATCAAATACAAATTTACCATCTTGCAACTACTTCAATCCATTCCTTCTATTTCTGTTCTCTGGGGCCAAGAAGACATGTTTAATTTCTTTGCCACTTGTCAGTCCTTGAAATTCTTGAAAATAGCTATCATATCCCTCCATACATGTCTATTCACCTGACTAAGCATTCCCAGATCCTTCAATCAGTCCTCACAGGTATACCTGAAGTTCTTCAACCTCATGGTTGTCAACTTGTGGATATTCTCCAGATTATATTTTCCTTCAGCTACATAGACTCGATGAAGATTAGATAGCCTTCTCATCAACATCACATGGTCTTTCTCTATGGAGCAAATATCTTGGGGTTTCTGTCTTTCCTTAACTGAATTCATCATTAAAAAGCTGGTTTGTGAATGATGTTATGGGCTTCAAACTGGCAATCACTTTGTTTTGAAACCAATAATTTGTTGTTAACTAGCTTCCCTTCATTCTAGAACTCTTAACTTCACATTGTTTGTGTATTCTTGTGCTAGAGGAAACCAGTATCCCTCTAGAAGACACTATATCCCTGGTCATGCTAGTGGGGACCCACTTTTATCATCCCTTGTGATACATCAATCCTACTGCATTCTCTATGTCTTCCCTACTATTTCTAGATTATTGCTTTGTTAACACTTAGCAATCTCTCCTCTGTTGAGGTTCATTCCATCTGCTTATATTTCCCATATAGCACCTTGAAGTTATGCACTGTTTTTCAGACTGTTCATTTCCTTGAAAGTTCAGTACTGACTCACCATATTTTTCACCATTACAACCATGTCCTCATACCTAGAGATATGAATATATATACTCAAATGTCATCTACTTTCTCAATATACATGACTAATATTTTCATCGTACCTCAGACACCCACAAGAACTGTCTTACCTTAGATTTCATCATTATCCATAACTATGCTATGTCTATGACCCAGGGATTTGAAATTCCTCTCTCTGACCCTTTGCCTCCTTTCTTTCCATCTTTAGGAGGCAGCAAGATTGCTCAGTTGATAGAGTGCTGACCCTGGAGTCAGGATGATCTGAGTTCAAATCTGGCAGGTTCTGCCATATTGGAAAGGCTTTGAGGATCATCTCAGTAATAGAATTAGTCTGCTTTCTCTGTGCCTTTATCTTGGCTGCCCTACCTAAGCTCTGGGCATATAAAGAAAGGCAAAAAAAAAGTGCCTTCTTTCAAGAAAAGAACATTCTAATCAGGGAGACAACATGTAAATAGCTACATAAAAGATATAAAAAGAATAGATGGAACATCATCTCAGAGAAGAAGCTACTAGGATTGGGGAGGGAGGCTAGGAAAGGTAGGATTTGAGCTGAGTCTTGAAGGAAGTCTGAGAGACTAAGAGACCGAGGTGAGGAGAAGTGTATTCTCTGCATGGAGGACAGCCAGTGTAAAAGGTACAGAAGTGAGAGGTAGAATGTCATGTGTAAGGAACAGCAAATAGGACAGTGTATCTGGATGTGAAAGTTTCTGAAAGGGAACAAAGTATAACAAGAATGGAGAGGTAGAAAGGAGTTAGGCTATGAAGAACTTTAAATATGAGCCAAAGAAAAAATTACAGAAACATTTTAATATGACAAAAATATGCTAAAACCAAAAGCTATGCTATGTACAGTGAGGTGATTCAAAGGAGGACTGAGCCGTAGCAAAAGAGGAGGAGATATTGGGGAGGGCCATCAGACACTGCAAGCATCTCGGAACAGATTTGGAGTGAAGTTTTAGTTTTACTTCTCCAAGGACTGAGGAAAGTTCCTTCCAAAGACTATTTTTTTCCCTCAGTCACACCACTCCTTTTCCCATACCAATACAGCAATAAACACTAATTTGTAGTGTTTGCTTCTTTTACCTGAACATTTCATAGGTCCTGACTTTTGCCTCAAATAAAGAGGCCAGAGGTTAAAAATACACAAAATTTACATTAGGTTGAAAGACAGACCTCTGTCTGAATGTTTCTAAGTTACTAATGGTCTCTTAGTTGACAAATCCAATGGCCTTTTCTTAATCCTCATTCTCCTTGACCCCTCTGCAGCCTTTGGTGATGATCATTCTCTCCTCCTTGAAACTTTCTTCTCTCTAGGTTTTCAGGATATCACTCCCTCCTGGTTTCTTCCTGACTGTTCTTTTTCTGTCTTCTTTGTTGAATCTTCCTCTAGTTCATGTCCTCTCACCACAGATGTCCCTCAGGCTTCTGTCCTGGGCCCTCTTCTCTTGTACTTCTATACAATTTCACTTGGTGACATCATAAGCTCCCACAGATTTTATTACAGTCTCTATATCGATGATTCTCAAATCCACCTGTTGTTGCAGTTTCATGATGTGCCGTGGTGAAACCATCTCAAAGAATTCAGTCAGACCACCTCCAATCCAAGTATAGGCATTTATTAAGGATTGCTACCCCTCAGAAGCGGGCTAGTTTCCAAGAGGAACCAGCAACTAAGTAAGACAACACAGGCAGATTTATAGTGTAATGATGCTGATTATACAACAGAAATTATGAATATTAAGAAGGCATGAGGGATTTGTTAAGGGATTAGGTAATGGGGATGGGTCCCTTTTATGGTTCAGTGATCAAACATCCTGGCTGTGCTGCTTTCTGATTGTGGTCCTGTCTGGTCAAGATGGATAGTTAGGTATTATGGTACTGTCTTGAGCTAAATGAATGATGTGAGTGTGGTTGAGTACAAGAACAACCTGTTCAAATGTGTGAATTGGATCTGGGGGCGGTAGCTAGCTAGGGTAGTGGCAATATTGAGTCTGGGGGCCCAAGGTGTGGTTAAAGGCAGATTATGTGGTTAAATTAGGGCACTCCGTAAGGAAGTTGGAATGTTGGAGCTTGGGGCAGCTTTATTAGGATTCCATCATTCTCCCCTCAAAGTGCTGGGGCCCAAATTCGTTTGGGAAAAGGGACAAAGGTCTTGGCTTCTGTAGCTTCTTCAAGCTGAAAAGGGGTGTAAAGCTGTCCCTGCCTCAATAGGTCCCAGGGAGGTCGACTTGGACTGAGCATAGGCCACAACCAGGAACTGATGGATGGATATGTGCTACCAAATGTAGGTGACTGGCATGTAATCTGGAAGAAACAAATCTGACAATCAAGTTTAATATGCAGGGCCCCAGAATTAAGGAGAGAGAAACCAAGAGCCCCATAATGCTATTATTTACTTTTTACATATAGCATTATCTGGTTTTGTTACTTTCCCAAAATTTTCCATTTGATTCAAATGATTTAAATTCATTTAGGAAGATCAGATGCTATTGAAGAAACACACATTTTATTATAGTAGCTCAGATGTAGCCCAGCCTTAGTCTATGGGATAATGATTAACATTGTCTTTGTACCTTTGTTTCACAAACTTCTTTTCCCTTTGTCTAATTATTCCCATATCATTCAGAAAGAATCTTCTATTCCAGGCCTTTGATTTCACACTTGACTATGTAGGTAGGCAGATGACAAGCCCAAGTATTAATTTACCCAATTGTTTGGGATATGAAATGACTACACATTCAGATTGAAAACAGCAAGATCTCACATACTTACATTGTATCTTTCATTGACCACTTACTCCTATTATAGAAACTTGCTTTAAAAGGAAAAAGTAGGGCAATAATTACACCAAACATGACAGAATAAAACATCCTTGTTTCTGTTTGAATTCAGACAAGAGTCACAGTTGTCAATTTCACCTCATAGCCATACTTGGGAATAGCCAGGTGGGAAACATTCCTATTCAAAGGAAGACAGTGGGGAAACTGAGCCAGGAGGGTCCCATATTAGATTGAGGCTAAAGTTGTCCTCTTGGCTTTTCCCAGAGCAAACCTCCATCTATAGCAGGATCATGTTCCCTCTGAGTAGCTTGTGGCATTTCTCTCAAATTAGACAACTATATCTAAATTCAAACTCAAAATAAAATTAGTTGTGGTCCCAAGAGCTTTTACCTCAAACAGCAAGTTCCACCAATCACAGCTTAGGGCTAGACACAATTGTTTTTACCCTTTTGGAGTTGCAATAAGCACATTTAATGACATTGCATAATAAATGATACAAGAGTAGATTTCCCCAATTTTTATGTAGAGTATACTTTCCCATATTTTATCACACCAATTGGGAAAGCACATGTGTGTGTAACACTCATTACTAAGGAACATGTATGACCATGGACCACACATGGAGGGTACATTCAAAGGTAGCTTACATGAATCCCTGTAACCAGGGAATAGTTATGGAGGACATACATGTACGATCACTCTTTTGATTCTCTGAGGTAGCATATATTCTCTGGGGAATGCCATCATGCTGCTCTTTGTGGAAGGTAGGCTGTGAAAAGCCTAAATGAGAATAAAATTATGAAAGTTCATAATAATAACTGAAACCTTAGAGGTTTTCACATGAATGTAGATACATGTATTCTTACTTCATTTCCAAGCTGCTCTCTGGTTTAGCATGTCAATAAATCCAAGGAAACACAAGAGCAAAGGAAGATTGCAAGGTCATTACCTTCTGTTTCATTTTTTTTCTATCAGTAACAAGATTCCTTTGGCTTGGTATTATATTTTCATCAGTGAAAAACATCATTGACTCTTTACAGAGACTTACCCAAGGTCACAGAAATGACTAGTAGTAAAATTAGAAGTAGAATTGAAATTTCTTGATTCCTAAATTCAGTGCTTTCTCTTCTGCATAATTTTTCTAAGGCTTCATAGAATCATCTACATGGGGTTTTTTGTTTTAATATTTTGCATGTCCAAATAGGACAAAGTTAAGTCAAGTCTTAAAGCTGCATTACAGCGTGGTTTAGAGAGGTGGCTTCAAAATCAGGAAGACCTGAGTTCAAGCCCTGTCTGACACATACTGGCTCTGTGACCCTGGAAAAGTCCAAACCTCTAAAATGCTCTAGGCAAATCTCAAAGACTGTAAATTGTAGAACATTTGCTTACTTACATTGATACAAGAATTGTACTTACATTGTACAAGAATTGGGGAAATCTACTCTTGTATCATTTATTATGCAATGTCATTAAATGTGCTTATTGCAACTCCAAAAGGGTAAAAACAATTGTGTCTAGCCCTAACAACAACACCTCACCTGACTTCTATAAAGGGAAGAAAAACTGAAAAAAAGAATCAGCCTACTAAATAACCAGATATTCATTTAGAAACCAGTATTAGCTGCCCTACTACAAGTGAGAAGGTCCAAAATGAAGTAAATTCTATATGGTAGGATAGATACATTTGATATCCCACTTCTGTAAGTCCCTCTGTGAGAAATGACCCTAGAGGTTCTCTCTGTTTCCTGATATGAAAAATGGTACAAACTACTATTAGGAGAGAAGCTGACTTCCCTCCCTTACTGCTCAATCTTAAATTTCAAGATTGCCTTTTAAAATCTTTGAATTGCATTATAAATAACTGAGATGGGGACAAAAATATACAATTCAGGCAATGTCTTTGATATCAGAAATTGGGACTAGATGCTACTAATACTGTATCCCAGAACACAACTAGGAATATTTTTATCTGGTACCAAAAAACTTTGTTCAGGAAAAGCACCAAAAACTTTGTTCAGTAAAGTGACATAAAAGACCCGTTTGAAGAGGGTAGTGGTGAACACTTTCCTGTGTTTGGGGAGAAAGACTCTGGCATACTATAACACTTGCTGCGGGGGGGCTCTCCTTGCCCTTCTGTCTCCAGAAACAGACCATATGGTACCTTCCTATTTTAACTAATTATTCATGATGAATAGTTGCTAAGGTCAGATTTGGCATTAAAGAAGCCTGATTGGTGGGGGTGGAGTCATAACCCTTATAGAAAATAGTTAGGTTTTTACATGCAATTGGGGAAAAAAATAAAATATTATTAAAAAAAAGAAAATAGATGTTTTGGTTGAGGGAACTGAAAGATAGCTTGACGACATCCTCTATACCAACCTCTCCCTAAAATTATTATGTTAGACCTAGAAAGAATCTTAGGAATTATCTAGTACAATTCCTACACTTTATAGAGAAAGAAAACTTAACATCCAACTAGGATAAATGACAAAGGAAGAATTATTCAACCACTATTAAAATTAAAGCTGAGCCAAAGTGGGGTCAATGGAATTAAAATTTCCAGGGACTCACAGGCTGCTAGATGTGGAGGCCTTAGAGACCACTTGTCTAACCATTTCAGTTTAAGGAGGATGATACAGAGGCCTGGAGTTAATGTCCAGTACAGGAACTAGAACCTATATCCTATGACTCCAAGTTCAGTTCTTTTTCCACCATCTTATTGAAATTCATCTTTCCACAGGAGAAAAAAACATCAGTATAACCAGAGCACCATTTCCTGTTCTCATGATTTCATGACTCAGGACAAGCAGTTGAGCTGCGGGTGAGGAGGGCATCGATCATTCCAAGGGCACGATGGCCCCAATCTTCCCCCTGCCCAACAGTTTGTGCAGCTTGAGGAAGCAAAGCTTTGAAAGAAATGAAAAGGTTTTTGGAATGTATTCCTAGGAAAGTGTGGTTCTCCAACAAGAGTTGAGGGACTATTTCCATCCCCTACATTGCCCCTCCTGAAGTAACCCCACTTTAATCTGCTGATAGCAGAGAACTCCTGCATTTAGAAAAGCATTTTCTTCTCCATGGAAAAGTCCCCATAGAACATAAGGACCCTGAGGTATTCTCTTGCTAAATTAAAAAACCCAAACAAACCTGTGAACTGTTAAAATGTTCCAAAAATGGGGACCTGGAGCCAGAGTCTGATCACAGTTTGCAAAGATTATAAATACATTTATTGCCTGAGAAGGAGCTTGCAAACTGGAACAGTGAGACAGCATTCTTATTTATTGGAAGGGGAGTTGGAAAGGGTGAGGTATATGTACTTTTCAAAGGAAGACGGGGAATTGGAGAGAAAGATGAGAATTGTGCAGGTTCTAGAAAGGAATGAGGCAGGAAGCCCTCCCTCTTCCTTGAAGAGGGAGATTCAGGAAACAGGAGTGAGGAATTGTAGGTGTCAGAACTGTGGCCCTTTGATACACAAATCAGAAAGCATTTTTGGTGATAAGCAGTCCTACACACACAGTTCAAGGCTTGTGGACAAACAATAAGATAAGGGGAAGTCTCTAAAAACCATAAAGCAAGATGTGTCTAAGAGCCCCATAACCAACAGGGGAGATATCTCTTGAAGGTCCATAAACCGTCAAATGGCTCAGGGTCTGCTTTAAGGCTGATATGAGCATACTTGGCTTCAGAGTTGCTGATTTTCTGCAGGTCCAGCTGGTCACCACAAAGGTCTGTTGGTATGTCAAGTCACTTGTATCTTAGCTAATATAGCCAGTCCTCATTTAGCTTTTCTCAGTTACATGGATAATTTGGGGGCTCGAGCAAATCAAGGTGGTTAGCATGTCCATTTTCATACTCTTTGAACTCCTAACATAACCCAGCATACTTTCTTTTTTTTTTAAATATTATTTAGAATTTCATTTTTCCCCAGTTACATGTAAAAACGATTTTAATATTTATTTTTAAAACTTTGAGTTCCAAATTCTCTTCCTTCCTCCTCTCCCCCATTGAGAAGGCATGAAATTTGATATAGGTTATACGTATGTAGTCATCCAAACACTTCCATAATAGTCATATTGTGAAAGACTATATTTCCCTCTGTCCTGTCCCCCTGCAGTTTATTCTATTCTCCCTCTCCTTTCACCATATCCCTTCTCAAAAGTGTTTTGCTTCTGATCATCCCTTCCTCCAATCTGTCCTCCCTTCTGTCAGCCACCCCTTTCTCTTATTCCCTTTTCCCCTACTTTCTTGTAGGGCAAGACAGATTTCTATACCCAATTGAGTGTGTATGTTATTCCCTTCTTGAGCCAATTCTGCTGAGAGTAAGATTTACTCACTCCATCTCACCTCCCCCCCCTTCCTCTCCACTGTAAAAGCTTTTTGTTGTCTCTTTTAAAGTGAGATAATTTACCTCATTCTACCTTTCCCTATCTCTGTCTCCCAGTACATTCCTCTCTCATCCCTTAATTTTATTTTTTAGATATCATCCCTTCATATTCAACTTACACCTGTGCCCCCTGTGTATATGTACTTCTTCTAACTACCCTAATAATGGGAAGGTCTTATGAGTTATAAATATCATATTTCCATGTAGGAATGTAAACAGTTTAACTTCACTCCACTATCTTGGCTCCACCCCCAGCATACTTTCAACCTGATCTTCCACACCCCACTACTACCTTGCAGTAAAGTTTGAAAGACCTTGTAGAAAAGAAAATGACCTCAGAATAAGGTAGAAGCTTGTCCTCTAGGAGTGGTGAGGCATTATCCTGAATGGCACCCTTTTCTTTAGGCTGAGCATAGGTGAGAGGATGCCATGTGTTCCTGGGATCCATAGTCTCTACACTCTTCTCTCCCTGGGGGAGTGACATCTGCCATGATGTGATCACTTTTAACACTGAGAGGACCGGGTCTTTGAGCCAGGGCTGTGCCAGAGCTTGGCTCCATCAGACTTGGCTTCTTCCTCATTAAAGATGTGTTGAGACAATTGAACCTCTCTCTGGATGAGAGCCTGCTTCTATCCCAAATCTCACTATCTTGTCACCAGCTATTTAGCTTCACCTCCTCCCTGAAGGGGCTCTGACTCTGTCAACTTCCTTTAAGGAATACAAGCCCTGTTGCTAGCCTTTCTAGGCAAATTTTGACCTGGAGCCAAGTCCCAATTTCCCTCTACTCTAAATCTAATTAGAGCCCTAAGGAATCTACCTATATGTGTATAACAAAGTTATTGGTGAGAAGTAGGATGGAGAGTAAAACAATGAGGAGATAGAAACATATATGAAACACTAAAGAGTTTTGGAGCCTCTCAAACAATGAAAATATAAATACATTATCAAAAAAGAAAAAAAACTAATCAAATATAAACTTATCATGTGGTGTTAATCTAAAGTCCTATGATCAATTATTATATGAACTTTTTAGAAGCAAACAGTTCACCCTTGAGATCAGTGACCCTGATTCTTTTTAAGTACCTAACTCAGTTCTGCATATAGGGAAAAATAGAAAGGGAAAACTCATTTTCAAATGCCATGAACTCTGAAAAAGCGACTGAATTTACTATAGATTGTACCCTTAAGAATGACCCTTAAATTAGTAATTGCACCATTTTTCCAAGAGAAGAACAAATGAGAAAGGGAGGGTCTGTTTTAGCTTAAAATATTCTCATAAATCCCCGAGGCTCTGAACTGACTGGTAGGAAAGCCTGCCCATAACTGTAGCAGCTGGTGAGAAATTTGCAGCCTGTGAGCACCTCCTCCTAAGTCTGTTTACAGCAAAGTTTTGACTCAGTTGCTTTGAGTAAATCTTAGTCTCCTTAGACCCATTATCACCACACCACTCTAGACCCATGTGGATATGACCAAATGATGAGAATTTGTGATGATATTTCAGGGTGAAGTCTTGGTAGATTAAGTCCTATAATTTTCCTTGATTAATCACTGTGTAGAAGAAATTTCTCAATATAGGGTTGGGTCTAGAAGGCTAATAGTTCTTTAGGAAGTATTTAACACCCTTAATGAGCCTTCCCTGACATTGAGATTTTTGAAAATTATCTGTATGGGATGGTTAAATTTAACTTGAAGTGAGCAAATCCCCTAATGGTATCTAGTGCAGATTAAACATGCCTTTTAGTAGAGACATACCCTGCAAAGAATAGACTCTAGGGTATTATTTCTCAAATTAAAAATGGGGATCCTTGAAGGCATGCTATGAGTGGCCTTTGCTGACCAGTGCCATATATGTTTGTTGTATTCCTTCTCATAAATTACAATATTCTTGCTATATAGCCTTACTTCTGGAAGTAAGGCTAAGTGATGAACTATGGGATTGGATCTGTTTATTTCTTATTGTTTACTTCAGCTACAAGAGCAAAACCCCTCAACCCCCACCCCACCCCCAATTTAGGGAAACAAAGTACAGATGGAAAATCATTTATTAAGTATAGCACATTGTGACCTTTTTTGCTTGTATGTTCAGAGTTAACAGCTTTCTTTGAAGTGTATCATAAATGCTTGTAACTTCTTAGTTTGTTAAAAGTTTCAATTGGATCTTTCCCCTTTTTAACTTCTATGAGAAGTCTTATTATCTTATTATATAGGCTCTACCCTTATTTCCATTTTAAATAATGGTGTCTCTGTCCTTCCTTCCTTCCTTCCCTCCTTCCTTCCTTCCTTCCTTCCTTCCTTCCTTCCTTCCTTCCTTCCTTCCTTCCTTCCTTCCTTCCTCCCTTCCTGCCTTCCTGCCTTCCTGCCTTCCTGACTTTCTTCCTCCCCTTCTTCCCCTTCTTCCTCCCATTCCCTTCTTGTTCTCTCTGTCCTTCTTCTGTTTTCCCTTTCCTTCTCTGAATGCCTCCTCCTCCTCCTGCTGGCAGGTTGTCCATCTTGATATGATAGATAGCTTGCAAGGTCATAGGATATGTGCCAAAAGGTGCAAATCATGAGTTCAGAAAGATTGTCCATGAACTCAGCCACCTGTAATCTTGCTGGTTAGTGTGTTTCAAAACTTTAAGATAACATAAAAAATGACTTTACTTATAAACTCCCTCAGAAGACAGACTTCCTGTATATAAACAAGAATAATCCAGTTTCAAAGCACGCTGCCTGTCTTTCACTGTTGACCCAAGAGGAATGAGAAGCAGTTTCATTCCATCACCTTCAATATTTTGGGAGTTTATCTGTTGTGTCCTTCATAAACTTCTCATGGATATGTAAATTGTGCTTTGGTTTCTATTTTCATTTTTAATGGAACAGTAGTAGCACAATATAACTATTCATTTAGAGGGCATTTGCTACTAAATATTGGGAAATGAACAGAACTTTTAGCCAGTGACATTAGTCCCACAAACTTAAGACAGGAGATTTCTTATTGCTCCACAAGGAGCAGGACTGTGGAGTTCCTCTATATGGAATCAGATAGATTCTATCTATGAGACAGTATAATAATAATATTAATAATGATAAGCATTTCTATATTGCCTATTATGTGTCAGACACCATGCCAGATGTTTTACAGATATTATCTCAGTTGATCCTTGCAACAACAAGAGGTGGGTGCTATTATTATCCATGTTTTACAGATGAGGGAATTGAGGAAAACAGGGATAAAGTGACTTGCCCCTGATCATGCAGCTAGTAAGTATCTGAGGCCAGATTTGAACTCTGGTTTTCCTGACTCAAGGCCCAATGCTCTATCCATTGTGCCATCTAATTAGCTGCCCCTGATTTTGGATATTTGAAGAGGGTGAGCTGGTCTTTCATCTCCTAGGTTCTGATAGCTAATAACATAATTATAGGCAAAACACTCAGATTTCTTATACTGCAGTTCCATTATTTATGAAATAAACTATAAAAATGTGTAAGTATGAGTAGTGACTCAGTTTTTAATATTTGATACAATGATATTAGGGTCAAGAAGCAGGACACTTTCTTTGTATATGATTTTATAGAATGAAAGTGATGGGACTGTGTAGGGATAATTCACAAAAGGCATATACATTCCCTCCTTAACTAAGGTAAGTGAAATTAAAGTAAGCCTGGGTCTCTCCCCTCCTTAAAAATTTTCCATAATTGTTTAGGGACTAAATCATAGAAAGCAGAGCAGCAACTTTTTCTTCTTTTACTCTCTCTTTTTCCTTCTCTCTTCCCCTCAAGCTTATAGTAAACACAAGGAAAGACAAATGACCCAGGGAATGGAAGGGAGAACAAAGACTTTTGACAATGTTCATAAGACCCCCTTGGAAGCAAGTGACTGAGGCAAGAAGGCATACAGTTCCATTTCCTTTTGTCCCATGAAGCACCTTTGGTAACTTAAGGAATCTGCAAAGGGCTCCTTATCTCACTTCTCCTTTTGGCTGGCTCTTTCCAGCTATTAGTAGGATGGGGAGAAATCACTGAGGTTTTAATGCCTAAATGTTTAGGGGACTTTTAAGTGTACCACTACTTATAGACTTGGCTACATTACGAAGTTGCAAATAACCTAGTATGATAAGTCTATTTCCATTTCTCTGAAATATACTGGCTGTGTGATCCTGGGCAAATCACTTAAACTCACTTTGCCTAGGTTTCTTCATATGTAAAATGAAGATAATAATAGCACCTACTTCCTAGGGTTGTTATGAGGATCAAATGAAATAATAGTTATAAAGTTCTTTGCAAACTTTAAAGTGATATATCATTGCTAGCTTATCATCCTCATCCTCAATTCCCTGAGGGTTGAACTTGGCAGGGCAGATGATTTTTGCACATGATTCTTTTATTTCTGGAAAGAGGTGTTCCAATCTCCCTTATTTAAAGTATGTTATCCTTCTTGCCCTTAATGCTTTTAAAGCTTTTAATTACATAATACAACTTTGGCATAGATGATAATTCTATCTGGAAGATAACCAGAATGGAAATAAATGAAATGTTAGAAGAATTGAAGGCCACTATAAGAAACTACACAATGTAGTTTTGTGACCTGAGCTTTCATCAGGATCCAGGCATATCTGTAGTTCTGCAATGGCATCCTGCTTACAACTAGGCATGGAGAGGTAACCATACCATCAGGAATTTTTAAAATGAAACTGAAATAAAATGACAATTACTATGGAGAAGGGGACTAGATGTGCGATTTCATTGATAAAAGGAATTCTCAGTAAAGAAACTTCCTCTACCAATGAAAGTCAACATATTCTCTGCAACTTATAGTCTTTAGAAAACTGTCTATAGAGTTCCCTAAGTCTGTAAATCACATTGAGCATTTAAGTGATTTGCCCTTGGTAATAGCCAATATATATTCTGGCTCCTTAGTTGGCTCTCAATCCACTATATTATGCTCCAACAACTAACAGAATTGGAAAGGAAAGAAAAGAATAAAAGGAGAAATTAAGTTAACTAAGTTTCCTTCTCAGAAGGAAGCTCCAGTTTCAAATGAGTTCTGAGTTCTCTCTTAATAGGGATTAGGAACCATGAGTTGACTAGAAGTCACACCTTTACCCTTAGGTGAGAGATGTATTTTCCTGGGTGAAAATTTCTCCATTTGTCCTTGTGGTGCAGAAAACAGCTTATACAATTTCCTAGTCTATTCCCTGGCCATACCTAAGGCAGTCCATCTGGAAGACAAAGTATCTCCAGGGGTCCCTGAAAAACATAGGACACTCCGCTTGTTCCAGTGTGTCCCTAGCAGTAAATAGGACAATTCAAATAGAGGTCCAAATTTACCCAAGAATAAGACAAATAGATTTTATTTTAAAAAAAAATTAAGCTCAGATGAGCCCTGAATATATTTGTGGCTCTCAAAAAGAGATTAGTCACTAAAGGTTGATTGAAATCACTCCCTTAGATCCTGGAAGAGGTTCCCAAGTTTACCAAAACAAAATCACTGCTGGGCCCAGGGGGACAAGGACACTTTTCCTCTCCCACTAAGAGGTCCCTACTTCTGGACCTATACATATAAACCAGGGGCAACCTGGGGTTCCTGGCTTTAAGGAAAGCAATCAGGCTCTTTTAAATTTTCTGGCCCTTTAATCTCCACCCAGAGTCCTAGGGGACAAAAGTTTAGGTTTGTCTAATACCCCAGGTCTTCTCAAAATGATGAGTAGAATGGTATTCAATGTTCAGTGTAGATCAGGATTAATATAGCTATTTATTTCCTCCATACACATGCAATAAAAAAAAAAACCCAACACTGAAGATTCAAAAGAATTCAATGACAAAGACTGAAACCTGAAGCAGAAATGTAACTATTCTTCTATTCTCTTGGGAAATTGATTCTTAAAATATTCAAATGTTTACCATTTTGTAGGAATGTTAAATAGGTGTTCTACCTTCCTTTAATTCTTTACTGTCTTCCTTAAGGTCCATGTTTTCTAGCAAGCCAGGCAAGGGTTGGGCTCCTTTTCCTATTGATGGTTGCCTTCCACTCCAAGAGGCATTGTAATAGCTGTTGGGGACAATCTCCTAAAGTCTTGCTGGCATGAATTGAGGAAGTCCCCAACTGACAAACTAGCTACTCCAAAAAGCCCATTTCTCAGGGTGTTTGGGTGCTCATGCTCATAGAAACACATACATGCGCACCACACCACACCACACCACATAGCCAGAAGCTAGAGGCCCAAGGCCCAGGTTCAATCTTGCTTAGGCAGTGTATTGTTCAAAGACACCATAAAAGCTAGAAGAGTACAGGAAGGAAAACTGCCCAACCCATTCATTGGAAGTCACTGAGAGACTTACATGTCATATTTTCCACAGACAGGAAGGAAGACAAGACCCCAGGAGGCAGAGCCACTCATTTTAAGTTTTCCTGAGTGGGTGGCTCTTTTGGCACAGTGGCTAGTCATGCAACTCCCTACTACTGCTGCCATCACTGGGGTCAAAAGATTGCTGCATCATTCCAAATTACCAAACATTTCAGTAGTGATTCAAACATGCCTTGAGAAGTTGCCAGGGGAGCTCAAAGAACGATTCATTGGGTGTACCCTAGCCAGAGTGGATCAGGGAGGGGGTGTTCACTTGATTATGCCCATTATGTCAAGACCTAAATAAAATTAAGATGATCTGGAACCATCTTGAAGTACATAGCATCCCCATTACTCTGTATGCTTCTACCAGAGCTAATTCAGATGGTTGTAACTGAGTTTCCTCATCTGGAAGCTGAAGGAGTTGGATATGATCACTTCTATGGCCCCTTCTAGTTCTAAAAAATGAGCTTACACACCAATATTCATATGTAATTACAAAGAAGCTGTCATTACATTTATTGCCATATTTTATAGCTAAGAAGAGCTATGATCCTATTATAAGAATATCCATTATCATTTGCTTTTAGAAATTATTTTTAAAATCCTTTGAATAGGATAACATAAACTTCATTCAAAATGTCTACAGAACATGGACTCAAAAATATTGGAAGGATAGAAGCTTTTCCTTGGACCATTTCTACTAGAATGCCATCAAAAAAGATAAAAAGAGTGAGACAATAATAATATAGTTCATCCTTAAGAAGCCGGCCTTACTGATAAAAATTGTGTAAAGAAATGTACAACATGTCTGGGCTACGAAAGTTTACACCTACCAAATGCCTAACAAGACATGACCTGAAGGCAGTTAGGTGGCACAGTGGGTAGAGCTCTGGCCTTGGAGTCAGGAGGACCTGAGTTCAAATCTGACCTCAGACACTTGACACTTACTAGCTGTGTGAACCTGGGCAAGTCACTTAACCCCGATTGCCTCACCCCCCCCAAAAAAAAAAGACATGACCTGGTAGTTAGAATAACACATCAAAAACTTGCCACATTTCATGGGCCGACTGACAACAAATCCCCACAAAGAGCTCAGCATAGCCTTGAGAACACATCTAAGAAACTCTATGGGAACTGGAGCATTATGTCAGATTGAATTGTTACCTGCAGTTGCCTGGTCATAGCATTGATCCATTAAAACTTAATAAAATTCTAAATAGACGTTCCCATGCAAATTTTCATAATCTCCAAACTGTGTGTAATAATAACAATAAGTAATAATATTAGTAATAATCTTTGTAAATATAGATAAATAGTGAAAGATAAATCAAAATCGTATGAGAATGAGAACAGGTAAACCTTATCACCATCATTCTGTCTGTTAATAGAGTTGTACTGAAGATACTTTAAGTGAGCCTAGAGAAGAGAATTTTATGTGCTATTACATTCATTCAACTAGAATTGTAAACAAAACAATAAATATAAAAGAAGAACACCGGGATATCAACTTATTCCAGGATCATTTCTATGTGAAATTCACTGAAAAAGATTAGAACAAGATAGAAAGAAAGAATATCTCTGGGTTGCTGAAACCTAGAAACACAAAGATGTTGGAGAACCCTCCCTGGAATCCTTCTCAACATGATAGAAAATTATTGGCTGTTGGGCAAGACAGTTCAAAGATATTCAGGAGAGCTCAGTTTGTTTTGAGCTTTCAGTGCCTTTGAGGAAGAGATTTTCACACATTTTCCCACCAGACAAGGGAAGTGGTGAGGTAAAGATCAGTATGCAGTCTAGAGAATATGAGGTGAGAAGATGGAGCTTGACCATTATGTATGGGTTCTTAAAATGGGCCAGACTGGCAGTTGTGACAATTGGTGAGAGTAAAGTACTTCTCCCTAATTTTTCTAGAGTTTAAATCTATTTATCTTTCTTCAGAAGTCCTCTCCATTCCTACATCTAATCCTTCTATTTGCAAAGATGTTTGAATGTTTATTATCATTTCTATGTTAGTAAGTACTCCAAATAAATTGCCTAACAATCAATAGTGATTTTGTCTAATTCTATGAATTAATAGTTCAATATCAAGAGGAGAACTTCTCTGGGAGAAGAGATTTCCCTGGTTGTACTTGGGTAAAAGATAATTAGAGAGAGAGAGAAAATTTACAATTTTGGTAAATTTTCATAATGTAACAGGTCACACACCTTAGACTGCCTTTGAATCAGAAGAGAGACAGTTTAGAAAGAGATGAGTCATTGGTAGAGTGGGTTTAGGTTTAGTGTGATTGCACAACATAGAAAGGCGCTGTATCACATACTTTCAAAACAAAAGAATTTACTAAAAATAACAATAAAAGAGGGGACATAGATGTCCCCTGGTCACTTCCTACCCTTAATCCTACCTAGGCTCCTCCATTCTCCCTTGGCCACATGGTCCAGGTCCCTGGCATTCTATTACCTCACAGCCCCTGCAAACCACTTGGCCGCTCCTAGATCCCTTTCACAGTCCTTCTGTACATAAGGTCCATCTTGTCTCCATTAAGGTGCTCAGATTCTTAAAATCTAGCCAATAGCTCAGTAATTGAACATCACTTCCCTTAGATTCCCTAAGAGTCTGTCCAATATGATGGATGTTCTAATAAACCTTGTCTTTGGCTGAAAGAAGGCTTGGGTCAAATTCTTTTGGTCAGGACCTGTGTGTTGTGATTTCAGGGTCCTAGCACCCCTAACCCTCAACATCATTACTGAGTCTAGATACTAAGTGTATCAGTGGCAGAAATGAGTCCAGTTGATCAATAAATGTTCATTTAGTGCCTACTATGTGCCAGGACCTATGCTTAGTGGTGTGAATACAAAAAGAGGCAAAAGATAACCCCAGCCTTCAGAGAGCATACAATCTAATGAGAAGAGCTTACAACCTAATGGGAGGGGGGCAAAAGAATATTAGCTAACATTTATATAGCACCTATTAGGTGCCAGTCATTGTGCTAAGCTCTTTATAGATATTAATCTCATTTGATTCTCACAAGAACCCTGGAAGGTAGATATTATTATTATCTCCATTTTACAAATGGGGAAACTGAGGCAAACAAGTGCCTTGCCCAAGACTGGTCACACAGCTAGTAAGTTTCAGAGGCAGGTTTTGAACTCAGGTCTTCCTAACTCCGGGCCAGGGCTCTATCCACTGAGTCACTTAGCTTTCTGTAACCAAGTATTAATAATAACTTTATTTATAATAGCAAAAAGCTAGAAAAAAATTATACGCCCAGCAGTTAGGGAATGACTGAATATATTGTGTTTTTTACTTAATGGAACAGTAATATGTCTTTAAAGTGAAGAATTTTTTTGAAAAAAAAGACATGAAGCAATGAAGAGTGAAGAAAATAGAAATAATATTGTAAAAAATGATGACTACATTCTACAGCAACTAAAAGAGAGCAAAGCCCGAGTGAAATACAATTGCTAATGGTGATTCTGAAATAGAAAAAACCAAAACCCTAACATTTCTATAGGGCTTTATGATTTACAAAGTGCTTTATGTATATAATCTTATTTGATCCTTACACCAATCCTAGCAGGCAAACTTTTATTATAGATATCCAAACTGAGACTGGGAGAATTAAAAAATACAACAAAAACCAAAATGGTAAACCACCCATTTTACAGATGCATAAACTGAGATTGGGAGTGGTTAAGTGAAATGTTCAGAGTTGTATATCTATTAAGTGTCTGAGGCAGGATTTAAATTCCTGTCTTCCTGACTCTAAGTCATATACTGCTGTACCCTCTAGCACAATCCTTCTTTTCTGTTAACAGGGTATTGAAAGTTATGTTGACTCAGTAATCCATTTTCCCAGCCCTGCTTATCAACCAGTGTTGGGGGGAGGTCCTAGTGGGGAAGGAGACAGTAAGCCTGCAGCTTTTTGTGTTACCTGCTCTTTGTCACATTTTTGCTACCTTGGGGAGTTACTGAGATGCCAAGGCTCAGCTTTTTCTGCGGAGATAGACCTATTTGAATTGTCTTATAGTTATCTATAAAAGCAGGCCCCACCTTAAATCCATTGCTGATCTTCAGTGACTGGCCCCTGTTGCTACCTTGATTATAAAATTTCTTTGTCTGCAGTTTTGCCTCCTTAATCAGGATGAAAAGCCCAAATGAAGAATTTTCCTTTCGACAGTGGTAAAATACAAAAGCAGAAAGTAAAGTGCTCTGTCAGATTAAATAATTTGATTTTGTACTTTGGCTCAACTTTTTTTTTTTAAATACAGAAATAGTGGGAGGCATTGCCTGTTGGGAAATGACTGATATGTCAAAACAAAATATATCAAAAAAAAAAAAAGAAAATGAAAAATAGGAATGGAGGCCAAGACTCAATCATTCATTCAAGTAGCATTTATTAAGTCCCTATGTGCCAGGCACTGTGCTAAGTGGCAGAGAGAGAAAAAACTAGCAGAAGTTTGTCAATGACCATTTAAAAAGATCCCATTTTCCTTAAAATGAACTTTGAATCACCAGGGCTGGAAGCCTATTAAGCTATCTGGAAAAGAAATTAAATTCCTTTGTTTATCTTGAGATCAGGAGAGATGACAAAGCTCTCTGAGGGATGTTAAGCCAAGGCAGCCATGTATAATGGGAAAAAAATGTTGATTGCTTGTGCCTAACAACAAAAGCCTTGGTATAACAATTGTGATAAAAATAAAAATTTCTGAATATCGTCCGACTGAATGCTGTGAGACAGTGGTTTCACAAATTTGAAGTGTAAAGCAGAAGACCTAAGTTTTTGTAAAGAAAAGAAATCATGTTTCCATGTAGTAATACTTTTAGGACTAGTCTTGCAGGGGATTAGATTCCTCATATATCGTGGAGTTTGCATATTATGTTGAATTTTCTTTTAAACAACTACCACATACCACTGAAGTTCTCTTATTACATAAGAGCCAAACCTGCATCATCTGTTGATTTAATTACTTCATTCAATTATGGTTACTACAATGTTATGAAATGTAGAATTCACCCCCCTTAAAAAAAATCAAAACCCAGAATAGAAATTTTCCTTCTCATGTCTCTTCAGCCTGCCTTGGTAAATTAATATTCCAGTATACCATCTAGGCAGCATAATCCTAGTCTCTGCAGTTCAGTTTTCTTTTTAACAAGAACACAGAAGTGGTCTTTCTTTTCCCCTTGAATGTGCATATTCCTGATGGAGCTTAACTTCCATAAATCAATAAAGTAATTGCTACATAATGACCTATTGTTAGTGTTCCTGCCCAGAATGATGTCACTGGGGGATAATGGAGCTACTGAATTAAAAAAAAGATGGCAGCTGTTTCCAATTTATTTGAGAGTCAGTTGGACAGAAAATTAAATAAACACATAGACAAGCAGGACAAGGGCAAGTCCTTGTATTATTCTTATGATAGTTTTTATTCAATTGCAGAAGTCAGCAGGCAGCGATATAGTGGCCCAGAGTTTCATTAATTGCTTGTCTTGGTTGTCAGTGAGACAGCACATGCTCACTTCATCATTTTAAGCTCTTGTGATTAACATTCAAAAAAATGGGGGAAGGGATTGGGAAACAACAAAGCAGAGAAGTTTACACATTCCTGAATTTTGGTTCTGCAAATAGTCAATCTACTAAAAGCTGTGTGATTGGGGTGGGGGTTTGAGTCTGTGTGAATCTTCCTTCTGTATTCACCAAGGCTCTCTCCTTCCTCAGGGCAGGCAGCTGGGAATTTTCCTTTCTTTCTTTTAAAAATCACTCTCCCCTCCTTTGGGGAACCTGGAAGACTTGCATTTGTTGTGAAGCCTAAAGAAAAAGAAAAAAGCTCCACCCTGTTTGCTTGCTTCTTTCTACTGTGACTGAGCTCTTTGATCTGTCTTTTTGATGTTCTTGCCTTAAGGCAACACAGGAAGATTTTCAAGAATTGTCTCTACAATCCATGTTGGAGTTGGGTAAGCAGAGTAGTTACATATTGGGCTACCAATTCACATGTGAAGTAACTTTCAAAGAAGTGTGGAATACCATAATTTGGATGAGATTTCCAAAGTAACTTCTTCCATGTAAATATGAACATTCATTTCAAGGGTGTCATTTCTTTTGAGGGGGATAGGAAGGTATTCTAAACATTTAAGGGAAAGGGAGGACAGAAAATCTGTTTTCATTGACAAAGGCATCTCCAAATGGGGAGATTCCTTCTACCAATGCAAATTGGCACCTGCTTTTCAAATTAGAGATACAGTGTCATAACTAAGAAAGTATATGTTTAAAGCTGCAAAGTACTTTTAGAGGTCAGCTGTTCCCACCTCTTCATTTTATAGATGAGTAAACTGAGGCCCAGAGAGGTGCAGTGATTTGCCCAAGCTCACCCAAGTAGAAATAATCAATTGCAATTATTCCTCAGGGCTAGTGAGGTGATACTATTGAAATTTATGACGGCTTTGTCCTGGTGACCCCATTGTTTCCGGTCTGGCTTGTCTTCTCCATATGTACCTGTTAGTCAGAATATAGTATTAGTCAGTCGGTTGGGAGAGGTGTCAGTTTGTGGCATATACTTTGATCCCACCCCCTACCTACTAATAGGCAAGTAGTCACATGTCCTCTCATTCCATCCCCCTCTATCAAAGGACAGAATTCTGTCTAAGAAAGACAAACAGAATTAGGCTGTATGCATGTTTATTTCTCTCAAAGCAAGGAGACATACATATGAGTGCATGGGAGCTGCTGTCCCAACTGTCCTCTGTTTGGGGTTAGACTGCACAGTCTAACTGCCCTTTCAAAAGGGCCCGATGTCACTCCATCATCATTTCACCCTAGACAGAGAAAATATCTCTATACCAGACTACTCCCAGCTCTACCAGACCACTGCTAACCTTGGGCTATCTAGACAAAAGACTCGGTCTTTACCCAAGCTTGAGTAGGACAGAATGGGTTTCCCCACTTTAGATTAAATTCCTGGCAAGCTTGGGTGAGGTTTGACCAGGATAAGGAGAGTGGAAGCAATCTCATTATCAGTTATGTCCTTTTGAAGAAAAACTGAACTTAAAATCAGGACTTTGGAAGAAGGGGTGGGGGAAGCAGTGAACCTCTGCAAGATATTGACTATTAATAATCATTTTGTTATAGTACTTTGGAGAACTTTCCGGGTTCAGCAAGTGAACACTGCAAGGATCTCTGGTATGTCAAGCTTGAAGGATGTTCAGTTTGCCTTCTGATTGGCTGGTTCTGTTTCCCAGTTTAGTAGGGCCTCCTCTGGAAAGTAAGAAAGCTCAAGCAGATCAAGGTGGTTAGTAAAGTCATTAACCATTCTATTCCCACAATTTCCACATCTTTAATTTCATTTCCTGATGATTTGGCAATGGGGGAGGATCTGAGACAAAGTGGCCCATTCCCTTTTGGAGATGGGTACCTATCAGGATTGTCTTTTATTATAATAAGTCTCCTTATAAAAGCAATCCCAGATTTAAATCCCATGTTGGTGCTGGTGGCCATCCCATGGACACTTTCTTCCTGCCTTGGTGATTCATTAATAAACTGTTTTTAAATTTTTCTCTACCTGGGTTTGCTTCATTATGAAGGGCAAAGGTCTGAACAAAATTTTTCTTTTAACAGTACAGTGGGAAGAGTGATGGGTCTGGAGTTAGAACACCTAAGTTCAAATCTGCGGTCAGATACTTACTAGCTACTCAGTTTTCTCAACTGTAAAATTGGGGTCATAATGTATGTATCTCCTAGGACTATTGTGAGGATCTAATGAAATAATATTTGTAAAAAGCTTAGTACAGTGCCTGGCACAAAGTATGGGCCTAACAATTCCTTATTCCCTTCCCTCCAACTGCAAACAATAGACTCTGCATCTTTTCTAACATTCAAAAATATCACTGCTTCAAGATAATATTAATTAGGCATTGATTTGCCCAATTATCTCTATGTAGGGTAAGAGGCAGTGTGGCATAGTGTATGAGAGCTGGCTTCAGAGCCAAGAAAACCTAGCTTCAAGTTTAGCCTATGTTACATATAGAATTTTTGACCCAGGAAAGCCACTTAACTTCTCAGTGACTCTAGTCTACCCTTCTGGGCCTCAGTTAATTTACCTGTAAAATGAAGGTTTGTACTGCAGGGCCTCTAAAGGCCCCTTCCATTTCTAAACATATAATTACTATGACGTGATCCAAACCATTAATGCAGATGCCATTCTGCATTTATAGAGGGGATTTCCTCATTTGGGAGCTCCCTATGGAATCACAGATCCAGTCCCTACCTCTCCCCTCCTCCAAAAGAAAGAAACAACATCCAATTAATATTACCTGGAGGGACAGATATTTTTTAAAAAAGGGGAAAGGTCACTGAGCCTTCCTCTTTTCCTGAATCTAATGCCAGCCAGTATGTGACAAAGACTAAACTTGCATCCAGGTTTTCCTGGCTCTGAGATCAACTCTCTATCCACTAGACCATGGTGTCTTTTACCCTGTGTGCAGAAAATTGGGAAGTTGACTGTCCAATTAATATTACCTGGATATAATGATATCTTTAAAAGGTAGGTCACTGGGACCTGATTATTATTGCTATCAGAGACAGATTGCAATTCACCATCACTAACTGTGTCATCTTGGACAAATCATTTTAACTTTTCTCTTTCTCAGTATTTTCATCTGTAAAATGAGGGTTAGACTAAATGACCTCTAAAAGTTCCTTTCAACTCTAAACTCATGATTATAGTAACCCAGATCCCATTCAAGATGATTAGAGGAGGGCAGCCCTGTGCTAAGTATGGAAGAAGGCTTGCCTCCTGATTGGTAGAGAAAATGAGGATGCAGCACTTCAGAGAATGTCCTCATGTTTGTATGAAGATGGAGTTGGAGCCAGAGATGCTTGAAAGATCACTATGATATGATATGATCTAAATTTTCTACCTAACCCATCAGCCAGTAGCCCAAGGTTTGGAAGTAAGTTTAGAGATAATTTTTTCCCTCCCAGAGACAGGGGTTAATCTTGTAATTTCAATGGTATAAAGATCCTACCTGGTGAGGAAACTCCTCTACCAGGCTATTAAACTAAACACCAGAGACTATATCTTCAACATTGGAATGATGGCTGTAGAGAGATGCAGAAATTCAGAAAAGGCAAATCCCCTAAAAGGAGACAGCAATAAAATTGATGACCTCAGGTATCCTTATACAAACACAGGAAGCTTGAGAGAGGAGTAAACTATAAATTCCCAAATTATAGATCTCAATTGAAGGATGCAAATTTATTATCACAGGTATCACTAAGATTTGGTGGGATGGGACCCATGACTGGAATATTTAGCCCAAATGCTTATGCCTGTCAAGATCTTTTTTTTTTTCCTGATGATGATACTGACTCTTTCATACTGTTTGTAACCTTTGAAAAATAAGATTTTACTAGTGACTGGTCATTAGTAACCCAGGGTTAGGTGGCAGTAGACTTTCACTGACACCTAGTTACTATTAAAACAGTCAGAGGAAGGCTTCATATATGTTAGGTATAGCTCTATGGAGAACTGCAATAGTGTCATAGAGAAGAATTGTACGGTTTGAGGAGTCAGCATGGAACTTTTGCCTTTCTTTGTGTAGTCAGTGCTAAACACAATACCTGGCATATTTTGGGCACTTAATAAATGCTTATTGACTGACTCTGGAAAGGGACTGGCTTTGAAGTCATATGACCCAGGTTCAAATTTTACTTTTGACATTTAACTACCTGTGTAACTTTGGGTAAGTTACTTAGCAACTTCATCTATAAAATGAGGTCAGACTAAACGGCTTCTGAGGGCCCCTCTGATATAGCTCAGAGATCCTGTGAGAAAGCAATGAGGTGTTATGGAGGTAATGCCTACAATCATGAGATTTCTGAAGATCAAAAAAAGAAAATATAATCTTAGACATTCTGTATCAGTTTCTTGCAAAAACCTGTGATATAGAGAGTGGAAATAATGGTAAATCTCTAACCAAATTCTGAATCAAAAGTCATATGCTTTGTAGGTATTCCATAAGTGCTGGTTAACAGATTCATTTGGCACCTCCCTCAATTCTAAGCACAATCACCCTGAGGCCATACTTTCAAAAGCTGTTTCTCAAGAGCCTCTCATTTTTGGAAGGCTCAGAAAAAAAAAATGGATGAGCAAATTTCATAAGCATCACTCCCAATGGAAAAATGTTTGTGAGCTATTTTGCCTGGGCAAGTAACATAATCTTTTCTTATCAAAGTTCACTTACTTGTAGGCACATAGCAGGTTTGTGAATGTATTTGGATTTCTACAACATTATCAGTAGTTTTGATAATATTTGGACAACTATTTATGGCTATATGTGTCACAATTTAAGATAGAAAAAAAGCAGGAGAAATTTCAGCAACTGCTTTTGCTGTGAACATTGTTTTTCTCTGAATATACTTGTGAAATCATGCATGTACTTATTAGTGTTGCATCTTACTAATGATTAAAAAAGGCTGTATTAATGAAACAATAACAAAAAAGTTTTACATGAGCCACATAAAATTGTCAGGTTTAAAACAGGAGATAGAGAACATTATGAAAAGCAAAATCGATAATTTTGACTACATTAAATTGAAAAGTTTTTGCACAAACAAAGCCAATGCAACTAAGATTAGAAGGAAGGTAGAAAATTGGGAAAGAATTTTTACAACCAGTCTTTCTGATAAGGGCCTCATTTCTCAAATATATAGAGAATTAATACAATTTTATAAGAATACAAGCCATTCCCCAATTGATAAATGGTCAAAGGATATGAACAGACAGTTCTCAGATGAAGAAATTAAAGCCATCTATATAGTCATAAAAAAAATGCTCTAAATCATTATTGATTAGAGAAATGCAAATCAAAACAACTCTGAGGCACCACATCACACCTATCAGATTGGCCAACATGATAAAACAGGAAAATGATAAATGTTGGAGAAGATGTGGGAAAATTGGAACACTAATGCATTGTTGGTGGAGTTGTGAAATGATCCAACCATTTTGGAGAGCAATTTGGAACTATGCCCAAAGGGCTAAAAAAATATGCATACCCTTTGATCCAGCAATAGCACTCCTAGGGCTATATCCCAAAGAGATCATAGGAATGGGAAAAGGACCCACATCTACAAAAATATTCATAGTAGCTCTTTTTGTTGTGGCAAAGAATTGGAAATTGAGAGGATGCCCATCAATTGGGGAATGGCTGAGCAAGTTGTGGTATATGAATGTAATGGAATACTGTTGTGCTATAAGAAATGATGAACAGGCTGACTTCAGAAAAACCTGGGAAGACTTATATGGTCTGATGCTGAGTGAAGTGAGCAGAACCAAGAGGACTTTGTACACAATAACAGCCACGTTATGCAATAACTAATATTGTTAAATTGAACCCTTCCCAGCATTACAAGGATCTAAGGCATCTCTAGAGGCCTTGTGATGGAAAATGCTATCCACATCCAAAGAAAGAACTATGGAATTTGAATCACTATCACTTATTTTTCCTTCTGTTGAGTTTTGTTTCATCTTTCTGATGGTTCCTCCTATTGGTTTTAATTTTTACTTACAACTTCACTAATGTGAAAATATGTGTAATAGGAATGTAAATGTATAGCCTATATCAGATTGTGTGCCATCTTAGGAAGGGTGATGGGGAGGGAGGGGGAGAAAAATTTTAAACTCAAAAGCATATGGAAGTGATTATTGATAAATCAAAATAAATCAATAAAATAAAAATAAAATAAAATAAAATAGGTTTAGTGAGTCTTTCATTTGATACTTTAACTAAAATACTTATACACATACACATACACACACACACACACACACACACACACACACAAGTTTTTGTGTCTTTGCCTGCCCATCAATTCTACATCAAACTATAAAAAGTTGGGTTTTGGTTTAAGCACCCCAGTTCTTTTCTCATCTGAATATTTACTTGAAAAGTATTTTATCATGCATGTGATTTACTTTTAAGTCAAGTTGTATGCAGCAAAACAGTTGTGTATATAACAACAGTATGTGTTGTTAATTTCCTTTTATACTTCATAAATGCATGTGTGTACTACCAGGCATACACGCACATGTGCACACACACACACACACACACACACACACACACACACACACACTATTAGCTATTTATACTTAATAGGGCCCTTGGCATTTTGGAGGCTTAGACTAATTTGTTTTATTCTACTTCCCTTCTGTTGTAGTTGGGTAAATGTTGGAGTTGTGTTTAAGTTTAATGCCTTGTGATCGTCTTGCATGAAGGGCACCATGGAAGTCCTACAAGCTGTTTCATTAGACACTCTCCTTCCCGCCTGCTTTCTTTGGCCCTAGAATTCAATAGGAGTCGGAGACAACTGCCACATGCAAGTTATTGAGCATGTTTGTGTGCCCTTCCCCGATCATCAAATTCCCTTCTATTTTCTATTAGAGAATATATAAAATGAAGGAGGGAAACTATCAGTAGAATTCTGCCACTGCAGAACCGCAGAATGTCAGAGCTAGAAGACATCCTAGAGATCATTCATAGCTTATGTTGCTTGTAAGTGATGGAACAATGACTTTGTAAAGTCCACTGATCTTTGTTCTGCTTTGCAGAATGTTAATACCCTACTTAACTAAATAGTTTACTGACCTATTTTTGTTACATGCTACAATGACTCAAGTATGTGAGGGGCTATTGACCTCAGTTTGTAAATAGGAGGAACCTGGGAGTGGAAGTAATGTTCGATTTGGAGTCAAATGGCCTGGTTTTGAATCCTTATTCTGCTACTTTATAATCCTGAGACTTTGGGCAAACCACATAAGCTCTCTAAGCCACTGTTTCTTCATCTGTAAGATGAAATAGATGGGCTAGATGATCCCTGTCAACTTCAAATTCTACAATCTCTTATTTTGGTGGTATATAAACCATGAATTTTGAGAAATAGTGACTACTTTTGTGTGTGTGTGTGTGTGTGTGTGTGTGTGTGTGTGTGATTCCTAGTAAGTTATTCCTTCAACCAATATAGATCAACAATGATTCCACAGCTTCTACTCTTAAACAGTTGCCTGGAGTATTGTTTCAGTGATTTGTCCAGAATCACAGAGCCCATGTAAGCCAAAGTCAGAACCTGAACTCTGGTCATCCTGACTTGGAGGCTAGCTCTTTTTCAGTACTCCATGCTGCCTTTGTCTACACTGATGAAATCACAAGTCCAGATCAGATGAAAAGTAAGTTATTGCCCAACAGGGAACTATTTAGCAGGTTACTGCTTAACTGCTGTAGATGGGATTTTAGTGGCCTGGGTCAATCCAGTGCCCGGTATTATCTGAAATGGTAATTTACACACTAAAATGAACCCAAAATTATGACTTCAGGTTCTTACAATTCTCTTTCATTAGTTTGTGAAGCCATGTTTCAAAATATAAATATGGGTTATCAAAGCAAGTAGATAATATAATATAGAGGGTTTTTTTTAAAAGAACTTGTTATTCTCTTTATTTTATCCAATTTGGATCATAGATTTAGGGCTGGAAGGGACTTTAGAAGTCATCTAGTTCAATCTTGTTTTTTTTGTGTACAAATGATAAAACGGGAACTTCCAAGATATGAATTCATGTCCACTAATGCCAAATCCAGTGCTCTTTCTAATGCACCACATTTATAGTACACAGAGATTATAATATCAGTCATGTGAAATAAGTCCTTAATAACCCACAACATTATATTACTACTGGAATTCATTATTTATATTACTAAAGTTCACTTCATTCTATGCCAGAGTAAGTTCTATTTGCTAGCCATGTAATCATTTGCTATTAATTTTATGAATACTTTTATTATTCTAATAATAGTGGTCTCTACCTCATAACTAAACATTAAAAACTTTTTATGCACACCTGGGCCATCTTTATTTTATGAACAGAAATTATACACTTGGTTTGGCTACAAGAAGTCCAAATAGAATTTTATAGATGAATTTTAAAAAAAAATTTCCAAGTTACTTTCATTGTGATATTCTGTCTTTTTAAAGCCAGTGATGGAGTCAGAGGCAGCATGATTTTACCTGTGCTATTCTTTGAATCTTTCCACAAAGGGAACAAAAAGGCCAACTGTACAATTAAAACTGAATTTTTGCAGTTCTGATACAAAGGTGTGACTCCAAGCTCACAACAGACAGAACCAAACAAATATTCCCTTATGCCCATATGGTATTGTTAGTGAGCTCAATGAGCTTGAAATCAGGAGATGAGCTTAAAGTTTCCAATAAAACCTGGTGCAATCAAGAATTTTTCTGGCTTTTGAGCTAGAGGACCTTGATTCAAATCTATTTTCAGACTCTTTACTACTTGAGTGACCTTGGGCAGTTACTTAAACTTTCTGGGCCTCAATTTCTTCATCTATAAAATGAAGAAGTTGGACTAAGTGATCCTCTGGCTTTGTGACCACTATATAAATTTATCAAATTGATTAAGGAATTCCTTTGATCAATGTCTGACATGTATTTCTATGGTGCCTAGAATGAGGTCATGTACGTGATTTAAAGTATCTTTTTAATTGACTTGAAATAGGTGTAGGGCAATCAGATTTAAAAGCACAGTTCCCCCAATATTCACATTTAATAATTGTGCTAGGTTTAGAACTTCAAGGAACTGGGAGAGCTGTTTCTACTTTAAATTAACTAAAAGGCTTTTTGAATAACATTAATCATATGCACATACTCATACACATACATAAAGGATACAAGGAAATGATGTAGAGTTCAGTTCACTATCACCTACTGTGTCCTCATCTTTTTTTTTCCATGATGATAATAATATATTTAAAACTGAAAAAGGAAAAAAAATTTCATTTTGATGTAATCAAAATTATCCATTTTGCATTTCATAATGTTCTCTATATTTTTTTTTGGTCATAAATTCTTCCATTCTTCATAAATGACAGGTAAACTATTTCTTGCTCTCCCAGTTTGCTTATAGTATCAGCCTTTATATCTAAATTGTGTACCCATTTTGACTTTATCTTGGTATATGGTATAAGATGTTGGTTGATGCCTAGTTTCTGCCGTACTATTTTCCAGTTTTCCCAGCCTGTGTCCTCATCTTTAACTGTATTCTGTGGAAATGAGACTTGCAGATGACTTTTCTAACTAGGCCAGCTCTTCCCATACAATGATAGCCCAAACAGTAGAAACCATATGGCTAAAGATGTCAGAGTATTTTACACTGATGTAGACAAACAGCTTGATACTACTTACCAAAAACACCAATCTTGAGCAGGTCAGATATCTATAAACATAATGGTTGGTAGAATTCCTTTGCAGTCATTGGTTGCATCAGTCATTTTGGCTGTCTATTTTAATGTTTCTCCTTTTCCTCTAAAAGGAGAGAGTTCAACCTTCCTAGGTTAGTACTGTGAACATTTTGGACTTAAGTGACAACTTAAAGTTTCACTGTTTTCAAATGGGGGAAGAAGTAGATATATTACATTATTAGGTTCCAGGTATGCTTTTTTTGAATATTCTTTGGGGGTTTGGTAGAAGAAAACGCAACTTAATGGAATCTGAAATCTAGAAAAATCAGTGTTTCTCTAAGGGCAAAATATTCACTTAAAAGCTTTCTAATTAAAAAATCCTGATAGGACAATAGCTGTTCTTAGAATTTACAGCAATTATAGAGAAGTAGAGAAGGTTATCAGGAACTGCAGCATGCTTTGCCAAATTCAGGTTTCCAGGAAAATGATTATCATATTTTGAGAATGGAAATGCTTCAGTTTACAGTAGGCATAATTGTTATTTCCCAGCAAGTGTTCAGAAATGCAGCAGTTTTCAGGGAGTCATACTTCTTCACTAAATATTCTTTTAATTTTTGAAAAAAAAGATCACTAGCTGAGAGCTCCCTGGAAATTAGAAATACCCAGAATTCGAATGGGCTGCCAACCCACTCCCCTTCAGTTAACTGAAGTCTTTAAGAAAAGGCTAGATTACCCTTCCCCAGGTACTTTGTAGAAAGGATTCTTCTTCAGGTATAGGTTGGCATAGACAGCCTTCTTTGACTTTTTTTTTATGCTCAAAAAAATTAGCAAGTATTTATCTTCTTTCTCCAACCGTCCCTCCCTCATTGAAAGCAAAAAAGAAAAGAAAAACCCTTGTAACCAATATGCACACTCAAGCAAAACAAACTCCCACATTGGCTATGTCCCGAAATGTATGCCTCATTACGCATCTTGAGTCCATCACTTCTGTGTCAGGAGGTGGGTGTGGCATGTTTCACAGTCTGTCCTTTGGAATCATGGTTGATCATTGGGTTGATTGCAGTTCTAAGACTTTCAAAGTTGTTTGTCTTTATAATGTTGTTTTTACTATATAAACTGTTCTCCTGGTTCTGTTCACTGGTTCATTCTGAACCAGTTCATACAAATTTCAGGTTTCTCTGAAACCATCCCTTTCATAATTCCTTATTTATAGCATACTAGATTCCATTAAATTCATATACCATAAGTTGTCCAGTCATTCTCCCAATTGATAGACACACCCTCAGTTTCTAATTCTTTGTCACTATAGAAAAAGCTACTATAAATATTTTTGCATATACATATCTTTTTCTTCTTTCTTTGATCTCTTTGAGGCATAGGCTTAATAGTGATATTGCTAGATCAAAGGGTATGCACAGTTTGGCAACTTTTGGTATTTAATTGCTTTCTGCCATGGGTGGACCAATTCACAGCAGTATCAGCAATGCATTACTATGTTTTTTTTCAGCCCCTCCAACATTTGTCATTTTCCTTTTGTTAACTTTGCTCATCTGATGTGTGTGGAGTAGAAACTCAGAGTTGCTTTAATGTTCAGTTCTCTGATTGTTAGTAATTTGGATCATTTTTTTTTAGGCAATTGAGGTTAAGTGACTTGCCCAGGGTCACACAGCTAGTAAGTGCCAAGTGTTTGGTCTGAGGCCAGGTTTAAACTCAGGTACTCCTGAATTCAGGGCCGGTGCTCTATCCACTGCACCACCTAGCTGCCCCTAGATCATTTTTTCATGTAGCTATCTATAGCTTGGAGTTTTTCCTTTGGAAATGGTCTTCCCCTACTTTTGACCATTAATCAATTGAGGAATGACTCTTACCTCTTGTAAATTTGACTCAGTTTCCTATATATCTTAGAAGTGAGACCTTTATCAGATAAATGCTGCAAATATCCACCCCCTCTCCATTTAACTGCTTCTCTTTTAATCTTAGGTATTTTCCAATTCTAAGGTTTAGAGTGTGACACTAAAGAGATAATCCTAGGCTGCCTAATACTATTATTCTAAGTTTCTATTTACAAAAATTGACAGGACACTGGAGGTTTTTAAGAAAAGAAATTAGCATTTATATGATTGTTTATTAAATTATAATGTTTATTAAATGATAAGGAGGCCAGTCATGCCATTTGAATTGTTGTACCTAGCTATGACTTAGGATTCTTTTTGCCAAAATATTTTATGGAATGTGCTTTTATAAATTCAAGCATAGATCATTTAAAAATTCACTTTGGTATGATTATATCCTAAACTACATTTGACATGTTACAGTATGGGCAGAAGCATTCATTCTTACAGAAATGCACAGGGAGAGAACAATAAAAGTGACAAGCATCCCAAGTGTTTATAGGTGCAAATTGGTAATTGCACATCAAAACAATGAAGTTATCCCATTGTAGAGGTGTAAATTAGCAGTTGAACTGCAATCATTAGTAAGCATTAATACTAAGACAAAAGGTAGTGAAGCAGATAATGAAACCTTACAGTGCTACAGCTTGAGAGAAAATTTTGAGAGAGAGAGAGAGAGAGAGATTAAACTACATTTTAGGCATTAGATTCTCAGTGATTTGATTTATTGGAAAACATTAGTTTATCCATACTTACATAGAGTAAATTGAATATAGCTGTCAAATTTCTGTTTTAGGTAGTCTTCAGTCATCACAAAGGCTAATAAATGCTGTCAGAGAGTACCCTCTAGGCACCTGAATTCAGTTCTTTTCCTAGCTCAGACTGATTGGCTTTGGTAACAATGCAAGATTTGTGGTAAGAGCACGTGTGTGTTTGTGTGTTTGTGTGTGTGTGTGTGTGTGTGTGTGTGTGTGTTCAACTTGCTGTGTATTTTCAAGAAATGGCTGCTACAGCAACTGAATACATCCAATGATGCTAAAATGCTTTGCTGTTTGCTGCTGTGCCTCTTTCTGAGCCTTTTCTAAAAGTTACATCATAAAATTCAAAAGCTTATAGGTCAGACTTATTAAGGTAGAAATAGTAATTTTGTTAAAACATATATGCTAGGAAGAAATGGAGACACAGAGAAAAGAAAAAATGTACCAAATCCACTAGGAAAAGAGATGATAAACTCCTTCTACCAACAAGAAGAGGCTCAGAATGACTAGAAAAACAACTATAAAGACATCATAAATCAAACAGAATAGAGTTTAGAACATCAAAAACTCAGAAATTTTTATCTATTATTAATTATGATAAAAAATTCTATCTCAGAATATTTTACACAGCAACTGTTGCCAAGAAAATCTACATCTTGAGCAGAAGAAACTTTAAAATAAGGACTAAGGCTCCCAACTTCCAATGAAAATAGCTTGGACATTAATAAAATATTTCAATGTCTTTGTACATTTTTCAGAAGATTAAAAAGCCATATTTTAAACAAGGGACAATTTATTATTTTAATGGTATTTGAATATTTAATGAGGACCCAATAAGAATAGACACATATGATGTGTAAATTCTGTGGGATAGTTTCACACACAAAAAAATCCCAACCTCCTCCCCCCACCCCCAACTTTTGGCAGTCAAATTGTCAGAATTTTTCTACCTACATTTATTTAATTTCACTTGTGATAAGAATTTTAAAAAAAACTTTGGGAAAATATGAATACTGTAAGACTCAACTTGCCTTAGAGAGGAACATCCTTTATTAACCTTTCTATTAACTTCTTTATTAATTTTCTAAATAACCTTCTTATTAACCAACTTAGGCAACAGCAGAACTAACTTCCTCACTCTTCCTGTATTGATCTTTGAGGAGCTAATTAGTATAATTCTGCATACCTATACTCTTCTTTATCTGTATTGGATCTATATAAGCAGATTTTCTATCTGTATGCACATCTATATTTCAATTAACATCACCTCACTGTCTCATCTTTCCTAAATCTACATCTGCATAAGAAAATTTCTGGGACTAGGGATAAAGTGAGACCAGAGATAATGGCTAATCTCAGAAAATGTGGCAATTGTTTCAAATCTTTGCTTTGATTCTTAGCTGGATTTGAGATTTTTTTTTAAAATAGGACAGAAAGTAGGGGAGCATTATCTGTTTGTGTGCATTATTGTTGGACTGGTATCACTATACAATACTATGTGCAGGGAGTTCAATGAGTATAGTTCTTCCGGGAACATGACAAGGGATATCTTAGATGACATGTAATAAATGCTCAATAGATACTTGCTGAATAAAGAAATGAATTATGAAGATGTAGCTTTCTCACAGTGAGTCTGTTTCTTGGGATGCTGCTGCAATAGTATTTCAGCACTAGACTCTTGTCTTTTGCCTAATATCATTAGTTCTGGTAGTTAAAAGAGTCTTTAAAGAAAAGACCCCCTAACAGATTTCTTCAGAAAAAAAAAAAACAGGGGTAGATGGAAAGATCCTTATTGCTTTTGGGGACTGTGGAAACTAACCATTCCTTCCCCCATGCTATCCTAAATCAATAAAGGAAAGGAAAGATTATAACCCTTTAAATATAGCCATCTCTGCTTCAACCCAAATTTAGCCTGTCATAGTTGTTAATCAAGTTACACAGGGCAGCTTCTAATTGGGTTTTATCACAGTCCCATACCAGAAATGAAATTGGGGCAATAAAAACCTTCTTTAATCAATAGTGATGCTAGTGTTAAGGACAAGCAGAGGTCAAAGGTTCTGTGACTCCTTATAATGGAACCATTTCCCATGGGACCATCGTAGACTTGAATATATGCTTAAAAAGACATTTAACTAGCAATTTTCATGAAAGAATGAAGCATTAAAATAAGTCAGTCAAAGTAGGGGAGATATGAATCAACTAGGAAATGGACTATTCAATGCTAAGAATGTATCAAATTTTTCTGACCCCCAATTTGTTCTGCACATTGCTATAGCTTTGGTACTTTGGTGGACCCATGATTTCATAGATGTGGATTCAGATCGCAAGTCCTTGATACCTTTTCATTCAATGAAAAATTTTCCTATAAATCCTTCCTTGATAGATTAGATTAATGAGCTGGAGGCTTTCCTTTTAATTGTTTATCGCTGAAAAGCAGTACCACTCTGCTGTCTATCTGTTGGGCCAGTTCTTGCTACCTGACCTGTCTAAGGTCACTTCAGTGCCTGCTTGTTGACTGAGTTGTAATAGAAAGCACCCTTCATTATCTGAGAGATGACCATGGAGTATCTGCTCTTTCTCTGTAGGGAACTGTATATATGTATGATGGGAAAGGAGTAGGAATTCAGTGGCATACAGTGAAGGGATAAAGTAAGAGATTTGGAGAATGGGAAAGGGTGGTGAAAGGGAGGAACTGGAAGAGATGATACATGATAGGAAAGTGGAGTTGAAAGTGCCGCAAATGCCTGCGTCTGCAGTCGTGGTCTGATGCCGGCAGAGTGTGAAGAGAGAATCACGGGCCAGGTGGAAGATGTGAAGAACAAACTTTGTTTATTGATCTGAGGGCTCAGGCTTACATAGTACTGGATCAAGCAATAGTAACATTATTTTCCATGAAAAGCACAAAACTAATTAAGTGATTTCCTTACTTCCTTGTACCTCGTCTACTACTTTCTTTCCTGCGTCCTGTCCTGTACTCTATCAGTTTCCTCCCTTCCTGCATCCTGTTCTCAAGAGATGGAACAGGGGGTGGTGAGCCGACATCCTGAGTTTCACAGCCATTGGGCTTAGTACAAACTACAGGTAAGACCCGGGCTGGCCTAAGCCCTCCAACTCCCCAGACCCAGCCCTCTACACATCAGGAGAAAACTCAAGAGTAAAAAGAATACTATCAAGGTACGAAATGCAACAGCAAGCTTGAAATATTCTGGAAAGTGTTAAGTTGCTTGATATAGTACAACAGCTTATAAGCAATATCTTGAGGATCAATACCATCCATGTTATATTTTTGGAATGCCAAGCACCCTGAAGCTTATTCAATATTTGATCAGGAGTTACATTGGTAGTATTAGAAAGCAAATAGGGAGTTACACAAACAAAAGTATAGTGGTAATCACATTTCAAGTTACAGGTTTAACCCAAGGTGGGTAAGGCATATAAGTCCAATGTAATCATGACTCCATCCCAGAGACACCTGCAACAGTCATCATTGCAAAAGGGACAGTCAACATCTTATTATTGGCTCTTTGTCTTCTCAGTCTCGCCTTTCTCCTCCGCTTATCTCTCCGACCAGTTTTTCCTTTGATACTCAGGGTCTCTATCCCTCTGGTCAGTATGCTGACAGGAGTGAATGTTCCTCTCGGGGACCCAGACTGGTTCTCCTGCATGTTCTGGAAAAACACAAGTATAACCTCGACCTCAGGTTGGTAATTTTCCTGGACCATCCCAATTGCCCATCTTTGGATCCTTCCACATTACTGTGACATCTGGTTGCTCATCTATCAACCTGTTCTTTTGTCCTGCAAAATGTTTTTGTATAGGAGTACATCCCTGATCATCTAGTGTCAAAAAATTTGTGGTATATATTACCTGATCCAATCTCCTTTTTAAATTTGTGGTATATATTACCTGATCCAATCTCCTTCTTACCCTATTTTCTATTCCCTCTCTTTTCTGTTTATCAAGGAGGATTTTAATATCCTTGTTGCACCTTTCAACAATGGCTTGTCCAGTAAGATTGTACAGGATGCCAGTAGAGTAAGTGATATTATAGGTGAGACAAAATTGTGCAAAATTCCTGCTAGTACAGGTGGGACCATTGTCAGCCTTGAGGTGTCTTGGAGTGCCAAGAATACTAAAGCAAAACAAGAAATGATATTGCTTATGTCCTTCTTAAAATATGTAACTAATCCAAAGTATCTGCTTGTCTTCATATGATATGCATTTTCCCCCACTTTTTTTTCTGTACTCTGACACATACATTGTAATTACACTTAAAAAACATGAATCACACATTGATATGAAATAAAGGAATTTTAGAATAAGACTCTCCCTACCACTGTGTAATTGTTCAGTAGAAAAACAGCCAACTAAATATGATTAAGTAACATTTAGAACAGCATAAGTTTACGTAGCTAAGAAATCAGGTATGTATAGAAATGTGTTTAAGGCTATGCTTCTTGGCAGAAAACACGGAAATAACTAAGTTTCCTATCTGTAGTTAAAAAAAGATTCCCTAAAAATTTTTTTAAATCAAAAAGTTCTATCAAAGATATGTTAAAAAGGAC
Organism: Phascolarctos cinereus; assembly: GCF_003287225.1. Classification (NCBI taxonomy): domain Eukaryota; kingdom Metazoa; phylum Chordata; class Mammalia; order Diprotodontia; family Phascolarctidae; genus Phascolarctos; species Phascolarctos cinereus. The sequence goes on along the minus strand of NW_027555514.1, from coordinate 174,699,149 downwards.
TTATAAAGTTATAGCCTTTTATATACTGTAAAATATATTAAGATTTTAGCTATATTATAACTAGTACTAAGGAGCTGATTCAGAAAATTTACAAGCTACATTTTACTGGAAATTTTAGTATACATACAGTGCATTAGACTGTGTTTAACATACAAGCTGCTCATGTCAAATTTCCAAAGCAGAGAGTTTATTTACTCCTTCCCTTGAAGTTTCCTCCCCACCTGATTAAGAAAACAAGTTGATTTGTTTTCTAATTATTGATATAACTTAGCTTCTTAAGTAATTTTCCTTTTTTTTGAATACTAATGTAATTTTTAAGTTACCTAAATGGTGGCTGTAGACAAAATGATACAAGCTTTATTTTTGTAGAATTACTGTAAGATAGAACTCTTGATTTACAAACTGATCTGAAATGAATGGAAGGTTGCAAAGGACATGTATCTACAAAAGCTATAAAATTAAGTGTGCTATTTTAGCTCTAACTTCAATAAAACTTTTTTTATATATATAAGGCAAATGTCCCATTTTCTTTGATTATTAAAAAGGATCTAAAATGAAATCCCCTTAACCACTGATTTTGGTTAGTCTGCTCATCTGCCATATCACATTTACCTTTGTTTCTTTAAAAATACTGTTTGGAAATGTGATGGCTGACAAAAAAAGGTTAATATACAATTTTCTTTGAGACTCTTGAAAACCACAAAAATTTCTAATGTCATAATGACTGCAAATTCTAACATTTAATGTAAAGTCATCATAACTCTTTGCATGCCACAACAACACACACCTAAGGCCAACTTTTTCAGACTATACTATAACTTGAATAAAATCAAATAGGGAGACATATATAAAATGGGAAATACAATGTAGCTTCACATCACAGCTCTTGCTTGGACATAAGGCATTATGGAAGGAGTAATAACTTCACTTATACACTGACTTTGTAAATGTGATCAGCTGCCAATGTCCTGAATATTTATGAATCTCACTTTAGTTTTTATATATGTTACATAAAATTGTACCCAGGAAACCAAAAAAGGCTTTCCAGAACTATTGGTAGATTCTATTTAAACAACTAAAAATTACCAGAATTATGCTGTGTTTCAATGTTATTTGAAGAATAATTAATATTCACCTGAAAAAAGGACTTTTGTACATGAGGAAACTCTACTTGTACACATGGGACTTTTTAACAAGAACAGGACAGCAACATGGTAACCAATTTTCTATACAAAATAATTCCAAGATATAATCATTAAGTTCTCATACAGTACTATTATTTTAAACAATAATCAATAAAGTAGAAAATATGTGAAAATTACAATGCCACAAAGACTGAGCACTGCCATTTCCTAGTGTAATCAACGTTGGTATTAGTACAGTCTTGGCGAGCAAAATAGTCAGCAGATTGAAACTTGGTGATACACTGGACTGCTTTCAGCTATGACTTGCAATGCCATGGTTGGACAGTACAGGTATCTTATGCAGAGATTTCAGTAGCAGAATGGCACTTGGTTTGTTCTCAATAGAAATGACAAAGATGCAGTTGACAATTTAAAGAAAGACAGTGTTCTTATTTGCATGCTGAAATTCTAGTGGCGTCCCCTGTATTTGAACACTTTCAAATAATATTCTCTGTCTCTCTGTTCTGCTGAGGAGCTCTGCCCCATATTAGCTAACTATTTTATAGAATACTACTTAGCCGGTATGGTTTACTTTCCCTTAAAATTGAAGACACCAAAAAGCGGCAGTCTTGTTCTTAGCCTGTGTAGTTTACTTTAGCTTTCCCTGCCTCTGCGGTTTGCTTTCACTTTAAATCTGAGATGCCGAAAAGCGGCAGTCTTGTTCTGAAGTTTACTTTCACCTTAAGAGACACCGAAAAGGGGCAGTCTCATTTCTTTTTAATTCCCGCTTAACCTGGTGAAAATAAAAAAAACTATATAGGAAAATTATCGCCCTACCTTGTTAGCCGTCTTCTCTTGATGACTGGAGCTCCTTTTCTAGGGCTGTTGGCCAAACAGCCCACCTTGTCCAGGTCCACTCTGACTGGGCAAGCCTTCCTTTCAGGTCCCAGTTCAGGCGCCAAATGCAGGGAGCGCCTGCGGCCGCTGCTGTGGTCTGATGCCGGCAGAATGTGAAGAGAGAAAGAATCACGGGCCAGGTGGAAGATGTGAAGAACAAACTCTGTTTATTGATCTGAGGGCTCAGGCTTACATAGTACTGGATCAAGCAATAGTAACATTATTTTCCAGGAAAAGCGCAAATCTAATTAGGTGATTTCCTTACTTCCTTGTACCTTGTCTGTTACTTTCTTTCCTGCGTCCTGTCCTGCACCCTATCCATTTCTTCCCTTCCTGCATCCTGTTCTCAAGAGATGGAACAGGGGGGTGGTGAGTTAACATCCTGAGTTTCACAGCTGTCAGGCTTAGTACAATCTATCGGTAAGACCCGGGCTGGCCTAAGCCCTCCAACTCCCCAGAGCTGGCCCTCTCTAGGAAAGAAATTATCAGGATTATCAATGTTTTTGTAAAGATTGGAACTTGGCTATGTTTTCTGCTACTAGCTAGCTGGTATGGGTGAGACCATTTACATCAGGTCATGGGTGAGCATATGTGACACACAGTTAAAACATAGCTACAAATGAAGTGACAGGGATAAAATTTATTCTGATTTATATGGTCCCTTTCTCAAAGGAACTGCAAACTTGATTTCAGAAACTACAGAATAACTAAAAACTCCAAAGACAATGAAACAATATTATCACTAATATGCATGCAACAAATGGTGTATTGTCTAAGTTCCTAAAATGAAAGCTACTGCAAAGAATTGCAAAAAGACATTGATTGTAGAGAAGGAGACTAATGTTCTTCTTTCAGAGCTGAATATATAGATTTATAATGAATATTATATATTTTTATATAATATATAGATATCTCATAAAGATAAGGAACTAAACTAGGAGTTGGAAATGTTAGATTTGAAATGCCTTGTACAATTTCTGGATGGAAATATTAAAAAACACATATATTTATATATGTATTAGCATCTATCTGTATATTAACAAATGTTAATCATGTATTATGCCATAAGTCATTGATAAATTAAAATAAAAAATAATAAACATCCTTTACTGACTGTATCACAAGTTATATGGACTACTATAAAAATAATAATTAATAAAGTTACCTCAAACAAAAAAAAAGAAAAACAAATGGAGAAGTAATAATATCCTTGGCAAAGATCACAAAAACAATAATTGTGTTATGCTAACAATGAAGCTATATACCAAAATCAGTAAACGTTGTTAAAGCAGTTATATGGAGACATCACATAATTTTGAAAGCATGTGTAAGAAAATTTTTGAAAAAGAAGAATAAGGTACTGAGAATGGAATATTTTTTTTAACATAAATCAACAAATTAATAACCTGCAAACAAGCACAAGAGAGGAAATTTTGAAAATTGGGAAGGAATGGATATAACTGAAAAAACCCCTAAGATTGCAAAATTAGTGAATAGAAAAAAATATGTTTTTGTAAAAAGTCTAAATATTAGTAAATCATTAGCTAACTTGGTCAAAACACAAGAGAGAAGAAAATCAAAGTGCCCAAATTTAAAAATAAATGAACAAGATGACTTTATAGAATCACTTCCTGTCACTCTGGTCAATCCATTAGACTCTTTTAGTCTCAGTTTCTTCATTTGTAAAATGAAGATATTAATAGCAGCTACTTCACAAAGTTTTTAGAGGGATCAGATGACATAATGTAAATAAAGTGTTTTGCAATTTGGAAGTCTGACATAAATACTAGCTACTACTATTATTATTTTATGAAAATATGCAGAAGATCCTTTGACAAAATATAGCATCAGTTGATCAGTGGAATAGGTTAGGATTCAAGGGTGGCAAACCTGCAGCCTGGAGGTCACATGTGGCCCTCTAGTTCCTTGGGTGTGTTTTTTCTTTTTTTGAATTTATTTTTGGGCAATTAGGCTTAAGTGACTTGCCCAGGGTCACACAGCTAGTGTAGAGTGTTTGGTCTGAGACTGTATTTGAAATCAAGTCCTACTGACTTCAGGGCCAGTGCTCTATCTGCTGTGCCACCTAGCTGCCCCCTTTGGGTGCAGTTTTTTGACTGAGTGCAAGTTTTACGTAACAAATCCTTTTATTAAGGGGATTTGTTCTGTGAAGTTCAGATTTGTGTATTTCAGAAAAACCTGGGAAAACTTGCATGAACTGATGCCAAGTGAAGTGAGCACAACCAGGAGAACATTGTACATAATAACTGCAACATTGTGCAATGATCAACTATGATAGACTTAGCTCTTTTCAGCAATATGATGGACGATCCAAGACAATTCCAAAAGACTTGTGGTGGAAAACTAACCACATCCAGAGAGAGAACTATGGAGTCTGAATGTAGATTGAAGCAAAGTATTTTGACTTTTTTTGTTGTTTTTTTCTTTCTTGTGGTTTTTCCCTTATGTTCGGATTCTTCTTTCACAACATAACTAATGTGGAAATATGTTTAACATGATTGTAGATGTATAATCTATATCAGATTGCTCGCTCTGTTGGGGAGGGAGAAGGGAAGAGAGGAATGGAGAAACATTTGGAACTCAAAATCTTACAAAAATGAATGTTGAAAACTCTCTTTACATATAGCTGGAAAAGATAAAACACTATCAAGTAAAAAAAAGCACCAATTTATGTTTTAAGATGACTAAAAATCACAAGTCTTTTTAGTATAATAATAAGAATAACAATAATATTATTTAAAAAACATTTTAAAGTTTAAAAGTTCTTTTCTTATGTTATTTTGTGATTTTCACATGAGATAATTTATGTAATATAGGTGACTTTGAGAAGTAGGTGCTATTGTTAACCCCATTTTACAGGTGAGGAAACTGAGGCTGAGAGAGGTTAAGTGACTTGTTTGAATCACACATCTAGTAAGAGTCTAAGGCAGTCATTTGAACTTACATTTTTCTGACTCCAATTTCAATACACTATTCACTGTCTGACCTATATAATTCAAAAAAATATCTAAACTTGAGTCAATATTTTTGTTATTTTTGATACAGACTTGTGGTTTCAGAATAGAGAAATCCAGGTATAGAAACTCACTTCTCTAAGATCACCAATTCAGTTGCAACTCATAATATTTAGAGAGCTGTGAAGAGGTGGTAGGGGTTTAATGACATGCCTATAGTCATATAACGGTAATAATAACTAGCATTTATATGATGCTTTATAGTTTGCAAGTCAGTTTACAAATATTATGTCACTCGATCCTTAGAACAACCCTGTGAGGTAGGTGTTGTTATTATCCTCATTTTACAGATAAATAAACTGAGGCAGTGACTTAAGTGACTTATCTAGTATCATACCATGGGAAGTGTTAGAGACAGAATTTAAACTCAGGTCTCCTAACTCCAGGTGTAGTGCTCTATCTTCTGTATCACTTAGCTGCCTATATATATCGGAGGGAAGACCTGAATCCTGAACTTACTTTAAAGCCAACCTTTTGCCATTATTTGATATAATAACATTTAAAATACTAGCTCTAGCAATAAGACAAGAGAAAGAAAATGAAGAGAATAAGCAGCAGAAATGAGGCTAAATTATCCTTATTCACAGATGATACGATGATTTATTTAGAAAACAACAGAAAATCAGTGAAAAAACTAATTGATATGATTAACAAACAGCCCCAGTAAAGTAATGGGAAACAAAATAAACTGACAAAAATCATCAGCATTTCAGTGTATTACTTACAGAAATCAGGAGAAAATTATAGAAAAAGAAATGTCATTCAAAATAGTTATAAAATTCATGTCAATCAACACAAGTACATTCTAGGTATTAAGAAATACCACTATCAAACACTGAGGAAATAGAAGAAGACAGGAATAATCAGAGAGACAGACATTCATTGTTCATGACTGAGCCACACTAATATAGCATAAATGATGATGTGTTCTTGACAAAATATGAACTCGACAAATTGTGCTGTGTGCTCATTGCCTTGTTGACACATTGATGATAATTGTTTTGTTGAATCAGTCCAACTTAAATATCTATTCACATTACCATAAGAAATACACTTTGCTAGGCACAGGATTGATGGTTTAGAATTCATGGTTTGCTCCTATTCTCAATTACACCCTTGGATTTGGCCTTCAAAAGAGTATAGAATCAAATACAGAAGTGTGAGAGCTGTGGGTAGACTACAACAGTGGAGCACTATCAGCAGAGTGACTGAAGAGAGCCTGGACCAAATTAAGGAGTTCCTGGACCATGCCAGGTGCCTGGACCAAGTGAAGCATGCATATCTTTGCACTCATATCTTTGAATGCTTCTTAGCACTAGGAAATTGCAAAGAGCTTTTAATGGTGATAAGCTGTTCCTTGAAAAAAAAATTTATCTTTGCCTTGCTAATATTCTCCTACTTGTGCTATATGGATGCATATGATAAAACTTTTTGACTCCTGAAGAATAAAAGTGTAGGTGGCCCAATGGGTAATAGAAAGTCATTGGATTGGGTATAATTAGGCTATAGTGTATATTACAAATGATGACTGCCACATGAAAAGCACCATTAACAACATCATCACAAGCATATTTTACTGAAAAATTAAGTGGGCCTGTCCTCTGTTCTTCCGTCCTCAAGATTCCCACTTCTCTCACTGTCTTGTCTCTTATTCAGCTGAGGACTCTGCATCTTACTTTACTGAGTAAATTGAAACCTTTCAATGTCACCTCCCTCTTCTGTTATTTTCTTCATCTCAAAAGTCCATGCTTCTCCTTTAACTCAGTTTCTGACAAAAAGATAGTCCTTTTCCTATCCAAGACCAAGTCCTCTATATATGTGCTTGATCTCATTTCCTGTTATCTTCTCCAGAAGATTATATTCTTAATTGTCCCTACCTCCCACCATCCTGTCCATATTGAGTCTTCAGCTTCTCTCTATCAACTGGTTCCTTGCCTTCAAGTCTTCCACAGGAGTAAAAAACAACAAAACAACTTTACTAGACCATTCTATCCCCACAAAATATTATCCTGTGTCTCTTTTTTAGCCAAACTCCTTAAAAAATTGGTCTGAACCCACTTTCTACACTTCATCTGCTTTCACTCACTTTTTAGCCCTTTGTGGGATAGTTAGTTATCTCAGTGGTTAGAGCACTAGACCTTGATTCAGGAAATCCTGAGTTCAAATCTGGCCTCAAACAATTACTAGCTGTGAGACCCTGGACAAGTCACTTAATCCCTGTCTGCCTCAGTTTTCCAATCTTAAAGCTATCTATAGGCATATGAAGAAATGTGTCTTTGCAACAAGTGTCTCTGATAAAGGCCTCATTTCTCAAATATATAGAGAACTGAATTTATAAGAACACAAGCCATTCCCCAATTGATAAATGGTCAAAGGATATGAACAGGTAGTTTTCTGATGAAGAAATTAAAGCTATCTATAGGCATATGAAGAAGTGCTGTAAATTGCTTTTTATTAGATAAAAGCAAATTGAAACAACTCTGAGGTACCATTTCACACCTATCAGATTGGCTAATGTGACAAAAAAGGAAAATGATAGATGTTGGAAAGGATGTGGGAAAATTGGGACACTAATGCACTGTTGGTGGAGTTGTGAACTGATTCAACCATTCTGGAGAGCAATTTGGAACTGTGTCCACACTGGGCATACCCTTTCATCCAGCAATACCACTATTATGTCTGCATCCCAAAGAGATCATAAAAAGAGAAAAGGACTCACATATGCAAAAATATTTATAGCAGCCCTTTTCATGGCAGCAAAGAATTGGAAATTGCGGGGATGCCCATCAATTGGGCAATGACTGGACAAGCTGTGGTAAATGAATATAATGAAATACTATTGTGCAATAAGAAATGATGAACAGGCACATTTCAGAAAAACCTGGAAAGACTTGTACAAACTGATGCAAAGTGAAATGAGCAGAACCAGGGAAACATTGTATATAATATCAGTAACACTGTGATGATTGACTATAAATAACTCATATCTTTTCAGCAACACAGTGATCCAAGCACACAAAGGACTCATGATGGAAAATGCTATCCATATCCAGATAAAGAACTGATGGAGTCTGAATGTAGATTGAACCATACTTTTTTCACTTACTCTGTTCTTTTTTATGTTTTTGTTTTCCTTTTGATCTGTTTCTTCTTTCACAACTGTGACTTATATGGAAATGTTTTACATGACAGCACAGGTATAACCTATATCAAATTGCCTACCATTTTTGGAAGAGGAGAGAGAAAGAGGGAAGAAGAGAGGGAGAAAAATTTAGAATTCAAAAACCTTCTAAAAATGAATGCTAAAAATTGTCCTGACATGTAATTGGAAGGGAAATACTATTAATTAGTGTGGCAAGGAAGAGTGGGGAGTTGAGGTTAATGTCTTTGTGCCTCTGCACCATTCATCTCCCTAGCAGAATAAGTCTAATCCCTTTTGCACAGGAGGGACTTTCAAATGCTTAAAGACAGCTGTTTGTTACTCCTAAATCTTCTCTTCAGGCTAATCACCTCCACTTCCTTTACCTGATCCTTATGTAACTTGATTTTGAAGTCATTCAGTGTCCTCATGTTCCTTTGATGAAAATATCCCAAAAAGGTGGAACCTGGCCTTGAACACAATACTCTAGAATGGAATATGACCAGCACAGAGTGCAGTAGGATGTAATTTTTCTTATCTTTGACCCTATGCTTCTGAATGCAACACATACCTACAGTACCTTTCAAAAGAATGTTTTTTATTTATTCCCTGTAAAATTCTAGGCATATCCCCATAAAATGTCTTCCGGTTAGATTTATCTCAGTGTTCTAGCCTGTTGAATGTTTTTTATGTGGAAGGCATTTATTAAATATTTGTTGAATTAAATTGAATTTTTGGACCACAATTTTGATATCTGTTGTGTTAGTTTACCAATATCCTTCCAAAAAATGGCACTCAGTACTGAACACAATATTTGAATAATGCATTAAGCCTATCACCTTCCTTTTTCTGACCCTTATACCTCTATTAATACTGTCCAGCTGTTTTGGCTGGCATATCATGTTGTTCCTTCATATTAAGCTTGCAGTCCCCTAAAACTCCCATACATTTCTTATAAGATTCTATTCTCTGGACACATTTCTACATCTTGTTTACAAGGATGTTTTCAAAGACTTTGTCACCTACTGAAACCCATTCTGTATGGATGCTCTCTGAATTCCTTTGTATAACAAACCTAGTGACACTGTCAGTAAATAAAATTAGCTGGTCTTGTGTGATCCATTCTTGATGAATCCAATAGTTAGTGATCCCTGCTTCATTTTCTAAATGTTTCTAAATGTTGATAGTTTATTCCAGAATGTTTCCAGGAACCAAAATTAAGCTAGAGTATAAAGACTCCATCATCCACTCTTTATAGAAAGTCAGAATATTTTTCCTGTATCTAGTCCTGAGACACCACTCCCATTTTCCAGGATTTCCCCTAGGACATTGACAACAGTTCTACAGCCACATCTGCCATCCAGTAGAGATGCTCAGTAGGCAGTGGGAGAACAAGACTGGAGTCAGCAGAACAGCTGGGGCTGGAGAAGTAGCTTTGAGAATCATCAGTATAGAGATGATAATTGAATCCATAAGAGCTGATGATATCACTAAGTTAAATAGTATAGAGGGAGAAGAGATGAAGACTCAGAACAGAATCCTGTGACACAACCTATGCTTAGTTGATATGGCCTGGATGAAGATCCAGCCAAGGAAACTAAGAAGCAGTGGTCCAGAAAATAAGATGAGAACCAGGAGAGAGCAGTGTCATGAAAACCTAAAGAGAAAATAGCATCGAGGGGATAAGGGTGATCAACAGTATCAAAAGCTACAGAGAAATCAAGAAAGTTAGGACTGAGAAAAGGCCATTAGATTTGGCAATTAAAATATCACTGATAACTTTGGAGAGAGCAGTTTTTGTTTAATGGTGAGATGGGAAGTCAGATATTGGAGAGAGTTAAGATGAGAGTGAGAGGAAACAAAGTGGAGGCACTTATTATAGATGACCTTTTCTAGGAATTTAGCTACAAAAGTGAAGAGATATATGGAATGATAACTAGAAGTGATGAAAGGATTGAAGATGGAGGAGACATGAGAATGTTGGTAGGCAGTAGGGATGCAACCAGTAGACAGGGAGACATTGAAGATGAGTTAGAGAATGGAGATAATAGCAAGGGCAATAAACCTGTTTCTGGAAGGGTGTGATGACATGGGAGGGAGAGGCTTGACATTCTATGGAAACCAATGTAGAAGCTTGGGGAGCTCATTTTCAGAAAAAAAAATTGAATGGACCACCTACTATTTGCCAGGTACTGTGCTAAGTGCTTATAAATATTATATTTTTTATATTTACAAATATATTTATATAGTAAATAATTTATTATCATTTTCCAGTGAGGAAACTTAAGCAGAGGTTAAGTGACTTGCCCAACTAGCAAGTGTCTGAGGCAGAATTTGAACTTAATTCTTCCTTATTCTTGGTCCAACACTCTACTTACTGCTCTACCTAGCTGTCTCTTTAAAAAAAAAAAAAGGAAAAGCCTTTGAATTGGCTGCTAAAGGAGAATTAAGTGTACATTAAAAAGTACCGACAGAACAAATATTTTTATTTTCCTTCTTGCTAGATTAGAATGATTATTCTAACCCTAAATCAGATAGATGATTAGTACAAGTCTACTGAAAGAAGAAGGTATTTGCACATTTAAAATATAGACTAAATCCTTCTAAATAGCTGGTTGGCTGGTGTATGTTCCAAAAAACCATTGGGCCCTTGGGAGCTGAGTTTGACTCTGCCACCTGGCAGACTTCCTTTCTTCTAGATTGAAATCTGTATGTAGCTGAAGTTTTTCCCTATCCTAATGACTAGGTGTTTGAAGGCCTCCATTTCTCATTAAAAGGCTGGTAACTTGGTGATGAATTTTTTGGCCATGGCAACTCAACAGAGACAGAAAATTACAAAGTGACCTTCAATCTTCCCTCTTCCCCTTTCTCTTCTACATATAATTGCTAATAGTTTGAAATTTTATTTGATGACCATTCATATCTTTTGACTACTTGCTTACTGAGAAATTATTCTTGTGGTTATAAATCTATGTTAATTCCCTGCATATCTTATATATCATGACATATTACAGTTCTTGGGACAATGCATATACTTTGATAAATTGATTGATAAATTCACAATAGATCCATATAAGAAATATTTGATCAAAGATTTCTCCTAAATTAATAGCTTCCTTTCTTTTGTTAGCTGCATTGATTTTGCTTTTGCAAAATCTTTTCAATTTCATGTAATCAAAATGACCTATTTTGTCTTTTGCAATTTATCTTTTGCAATTATCTATCCCTTTTTTGGTTAAAAATTCTATCCCTCGCCATAATTTTGAGAGGTACCTCATCTCATTATCTTTTCAGTTTTTTTAAAATGGTATTTACTTTTATATTCAGGTGTACATATATTTTGAGTTTATTATGACATACATTGTAAGATATTGGTCTGAACCTAATTTTTGTTGAACTTTTTTTCTGGTTTTCCCAGAAGTTCCTGTCAGGTAAGAATTTGTTCCTCAATTAATTTATATTTTTGGATTAATTGAAGACTAGGTTATTGAGCTCAATCATTTCTGATTCTTATTATACTATTACATTAAGTAGCTTTACTTTAAATTAGTCAGGGATCTTGAGCTCTATCTTTGAATGCATAAAGGTTCACAAAGTTCCTTGAACCTAGAATAGTTTTTCTGGGAGACCCTCAGATTAGATAGGTACCCCAGATGCTTTACCTGAGTCTAGTAATTACCTGTGTTAACTTAGAAACAACATATTCAAAAGAAGGAGATTGGTATAAGAACATAGAACAGTGGAAAGATTGCTGGAACTGGAGTTAGAAGGCCTACATTAGAATTCCAGCTCTGCTGTTTGCTACCTATATGACCATGGATTTCTTGGATCTCCTCTCAGTCTCAGTTTCCTCATATATGTTTATGTATATGAATATACATCTGTTTACTATATATCTATATACATATATATCATGTGCATACATGTGTATTTATATACTTAATACACACATGTACATGTATGTATGTCCATACACATGCAGAGGCAACATGGCATAATGGGTAGAGAGCCAGGAAATCAAGAATACCTGAGTTAAAGTTTGTCTTTTGACCCAAACAGGTTGTATAACTCTGGACAAGTTATTTGACCTCTCAGTGTCCTAAACAAGTATCTAAGACTACAAGCTGCATAAAAGCTTCAGACCTACATTTATACAGGGAATTTCTTCACCCAGGAATTCCTTATAGCAATGAAACAACAGATTCTATGTATGTACATACCATGTATAGTATACGACTACATTTTTATTCTGTTAGTGTCTACACAGATCACAGCCTTTTATATTTCATGAATTATTAGACCAATCTATTTAGTACCTGATGGCCAACTTTCAGGTAATAAGAAATAAAGTCTTAATGCAGTTGTAAGCTTTAATAGCTTACAACTGCATTAAGACTTTTGGAACACTCCATAGTAGCAATATAGTATAACCTGATTTATAAAATTGAAAAATGTATTCTGTGAAGGAATATAGAGTTCCCAGTAACATTTTTTGGTTTTTTTGCAGTATCAGCCTATGTAACTACTTTATGAGGAAGACTATGACTTCACTGTTGGAAATTTTCCTTTCTGCTAAAATGACATCATTATTTTCAATATATAGAAATGGAAGGTTTATAACTGGGCCTTATAAATAAAAAGTAATTAGGGTTAATTCTACCATATAGGAAAAAGTTATTTGAAGAATTTGTTTTTCTCCCTTCTTTACAGAGGGTGTAAAACTTAAAAAATGTAGAAAGTAGGTAGTGAAAAGGAGTCAAGAAATATTCTTACTTAAATAAAGCCGTGCAAATGACTTAATTTTTCCATGATTTTCTTGCATCACTCTCATTTCTCTTCCCAGTTTTTTCTCTCCTTCTCTTACTTGCTTCTCAAAATCCTTTTTGAGCTCTTCCAAGGCCTAGGACTGATTCATATTTTTCTTGGAGGCTTTGGATGTAGAAGCTTTGACTTTGTTGTCTTCTTCTGGTTATGTATTTTGATCTTTGTCACCAAAGTAAGATTCTGTGGTCTGACTTTTTTTGCACTGTTTGCTTATGATCCCAGCCAATTATTTGACTTTTAAACTTTTTGTTAAGGTAAGGGCCTGCTTCCAATGTGGAGAATGTACTGTCCCAACTTTGGGGGTTTTGTGCAGCTATACTTCTATGGACCTGTAAATTTTCAGTTCTTCCAAGGTGGTATGATCAAAGGCGAGGTGTTTATTCCTTTCCTGGCCTGTGCTCTGGACTGTGAGTGATCACAAGCACTCATAGTTTTCTGCCTTGTAACTGTGAGGAGGATTCTGTCTCTACTGCCACCAACAGCTCCACCATTCCAGTGCTCCAACTTGCCCAGTATCACCACCCGGAACTGTGACCCAAAAGCAAGCACAGGCAGAGGAAGAGAATCCTGCCTCAGCACCAGAAAAGAGATCCCTGCAATCCCCCTCTGATCAGCCACTTGATTCCCCCTCAATCTGTGAGCCAGAACCTCTGGAAGCAGCTGCCTCCCTGGGTTGTGTTGGGACTGGGGCCAGACCGAGCTCCTCTCTCACCACGGTCACAGACCTTTCCTATTGACATTCTAAGTTGTCTTTGGTGTTTGTGGTTTGAGAAGTCTGGAGACTGCTGTAGATTCCCTTGATTCAGTCTCCTGAGGCCTGCTCTAGGTTTGCTGAGATGCTGTTTTTATTTGTGCAGCCCATGCTGAATTGTGCTCCTCTCCCAGCCTGGTGCAATAGACCTTTCCAATCAACTATCCAGGTTGTCTTGGGCTGGAAATTTGTTTTGCTCTGTCTTTTTGTGGGTTCTGCTACTCTAGAATTTGTTTAGGGCTATTTTTTACAGGTATTTGGAGGGGCTTGGGAGAGAGCTCAAGCAAGTTGCTGCTTTTACTCGGCCATCTTGGCTCTGCCCAGACTTCATTTTTCCTTTGGGTTTTCTTTTTACCCCACCCATAGAAAAGCAGTAGATAGTGTCTATACTTTGTAAATTATCTGATCTTTTCCACTACAATTTTTTCACTTTACATTTTACCCAATTTTTATTTGCACATAAAGTCAACACTCTAAATTCATTACTTTAATCTTCTAGCTACAATTATTACATTTTAGAAAGATTAATCAGAATTAATTTTTTTAGTTAATTCTCAGAATTAATTTTTTTCAATCTCCTTTGTAGAGATAAAAAAAAGGGACAAGGAGCTGTTTCTAAGAGGGACTTTCACTCTGGATCTCATAGATTCCTTCCCAGTGATGTTTGAGATGCTAATATTATCTTTACTTTTGAATTGCACCAAGTACTGATACTCTAATTCTTCTCAATAGATGTGAAATCTCAGAATGTGATTATTCCCTCCAACATGTAGGTCATAACCTATGTGACTAGGACACATGGGATCCATCTAATGCACTTGTGTCCTTCCTTACTTTTTCTTGAGATCCCAAAGGTATCAGCATAGTACACAGGCTATCCACTCCCTTACTCTTCACATATGATCGGCCCAGGAACAATTACTAAATTTTTAGTGTGAGTATTTACACCTCAAAAATCAGTAAACACTAGAAATCAGGACTTGATTTATTGATTATTTATACCAATAAAGTGATGTAGAAAATGTTAACAATGCAGATTAAACCTAAATGTGTGTCATGCATACACTTTCCTCACCCCAGCTTGTAAAACATTTACCAGCATACTCCTGGCTCAGTCTATCATTTTTTTTCATTCATAAATTTCTTTAAAATTTAATGACATCTTTTATGTCTCTTCCAATTTCCTGTTTGTATTTTGTTCCAATGCAATATATTGGGAAATATACATGGTATAAAAAAATATAAAATGTATTTTGAAATTTTCTGAAATGAGAATTCAGTGCAGAATTCTATTCGCAGGTTATTAGAATAATTTACTTTATCCTTTCCTTCCAAAGAATTTAATCAACCCTTTGTCTCTCTCTGTGTATGTATATATACCCATCTCTTTTTATTATAACTGTCAATGTTTATATGTATATATACATATGTCATATCATATCCCTTATCACCGAAGCTAGTTAATTCAGAAGAGAAGATATGGTATAGTTGCTTAATGGCTACACATATAAACATTATAATAATTTAAGAGAATGTTTTCTTGTTTTGTATAATCTAGAAAATTACAAAAGAAATTTCAGATCATAGATGTGATTTGCAATCATTTCCAAAGCAGCAGGGTGTAATGTAAAGGATATCAGATTTGGAGTAAAAGAACCTGAGTTCAAGTCATACTTGTGTAACTTTTGGCAAATTATTTAATCTTTTTAGACTAAAATTTCTTCATTCATAAAATGAAGGTGATGAACTAGACATTTTTAAGGGACTTTCTGCTCTCTAAAATCCTATTATCCATTCTAAGGAAATATACTACATATTTTTAATATTTTCAAAAGTTTAGTGATAAAAAGCATTTTAACTTTAGAGGCTCTGACTACTAATTTCCTGCAAAATGATCCATGATCATCTACTTCCTAAGCAACCACTTTAAATAAAAGACAAATCTCAATATCACATGATTCATTAAACAATGGGATCTTTTCTATTTTCTTAGAATTAATCCTAGAATTAGTCAATGAAGAAAGAATTTGATCCGTGTTACTGTGTCATAGGGCTGATATAGACCTGACATAGTTGATAGCCTCTCATAATATTTTTTATGGCTAAGAAAGGAAATAAGGAGTGAATGTCAATACAAATAAATGAACTTTGTGGCAATTGTGTAGCCGGAACCAAAATGCCTTCAATAATAAGTGAATGGGAACCTGGAAGGAACTTTCTAGTGCAGTCCTAAAGGGCTATGTCCCTTAGCCTTAGTTAACTCAACATTTTTTATCAATGAAATATTTACTAAATTTTTGAATGGCACAAATATGGAAAGATTAGTTAATATGTTGAATGATAAAATGTGGATCCCCTCAAAATCTCACAATTTGAAAAGATGAACCAGACCTAAGAAGATTATAGAGACCAATCAATAAATTAATAAGCATTTATTAAGCTTTTACTATGTATTAATCACTATTCTAGGGGTTAGACATACAAACGTAAAAATTTTGGAGACAATTCTTATAAGAAACTTACATTGTAATATTGTAATACAATATGTTCACAAAAGAATAAATACAGGATAGCTACCAAAACAGCAGCAACGACCCACAGTAATGCAAAGGTGGGGAACTGGAGTGGGAAATAAAATCTTAGTTATAAAGCACTTCTTATAAAAAAAAAAAAGACCTGGATTGAAACACTAATGCACTGTTGGTAGAATTGTGAAATGATCCAACCATTTTGGAGAGCAATTTGGAACTATACCCAAAGGGCTATAAAAATGTGCATACCCTTTGACCCAACAATAGCACTTCTAGGGCTATATCCCAAAGAGATCATAGGAATGGGAAAAGGACACACATGTACAAAAATATTCATAGCAGCTCTTTTTGTGGTGGCAAAGAATTGGAAATTGAGAGGATGTCCATCAATTGGGGAATGGCTGAACAAGTTGTGGTATGTGAATGTAATGGAATACTAGTGTGCTATAAGAAATGATGAACAGACAGGCTTCAGAGAAACCTGGAAAGACTTGTATGGACTGATGCTAAATGAAGTGAACAGAACCAGGACAATGTTGTACACAGTAAGAGCCACATTGTGTGATGACTAATGTTGATAGACTTAACCCTTATCAATACAAGGATCTAAGACATTTCTAAAGGCCTCATGATGGAAAATGCTATCCACATCCAAAGAAACACCTATGGAGTTTGAATGCAGATCAAACGATAGTATTTGCTATTTTTTTTTCTTCTGTTGTGTTTTGTTTACTCTTTCTGGTGGTTCCTCCTATTGGTTCTGATTCTTACTTACAACATCACTAATGTGAAAATATATTTAATAGGAATGTTTATGTATAACCTATATCAGATTGCATGCCATCTTGGGGAGGGAGGTAAGGAGAGGGGAGGAGAGAAATTTAAAACTCAAAAGCTTATGGAGTGATTGTTGATAAAGCAAAATAAATTAATAATAAAAATAAAATAATACTACTAATCAAAATAAATTAATACATAATTTCTAAAAACCTGGGGGTTTTAGAAAGCTGTAAATGAAATTAAAATGGATCACATTTATATAAGGTTTTACACACAGCCACCCTGAAACATCTTTGGCTCATTTTCTCTCCATCTAGTTTTTGCTAGAAAACTTCAGAATTTGACTCAGTTGGCTTCATTCTGAGTTTCTCCTGGAAATTCCATGATATGGGTCATGTCTGTATCTCCACACATCAATAAAAAGGCTTCAGGTTCCATTCAAGCACCCAAGCTGACGATAACAAATGCAATGTAACCTTTATTTCACACTACAGAGAGAATAAAGAAAAGGACAAAGGACCACATGTACCTTATGATAATCTAGATATTCTCCTTACCTCAGGTAGACCCTATTTTCAATGCTAAGGACTGATATAGGTCTCCAGACTTATTATGTGTGTGTGTGTCTCTGTGTGTGTATGTATGTGTGTGTGTGTGTATACATATATATTATATTGTATTATGTTGCATTGTGTTGTGTTGTGTCGTGTTGTGTCATGTTGTATCGTATCATATTATACTTATTATAATACTCTTAGGGACTTGCACAGAAAGGAAAAGGCTGGGTTTGCTAGAGAGGCAATGCTCTTCCCACAAAACTGGAACCATCCAAAGAAATGATGGTAGTTCTGCTCCTTTGTATCATATTTCAGTACCTTGGTGTAATTCCACTTCTGGAATAAACACATAACTGGAGTAAACACATAACTCCTCTTCTATCTAGTGTCCTAGATCTGGAGGATTCATTCACCTTCTTCAGCATTAGGTCCCTGAATACATCTCCCAAAGACTGAGTTACAATTTCTCTCATCATTCCACTACTACCTCTGGTTACTGCTAAAGTCATGATATTAAGAGCATAAATAACTTCATTGTGCCTCAGTCACTGCCTCTCTGTCATCAGCAATTCCCAGAAGAGAGGTTATAGATTCCCAGGGTTCCTCCCACTTCTAGGGACTCAGGTTCACTCTTAGTTCTAAGCTCTAGGTCTCATTTACCAACTATTTGATTCACCCACTTGAGTATTTGGCAGGTCCCTTTGGCCTATATAAAGGGATCATTTTAATCCACAAAATTATGAATTAATCATCATCCCCAAGAGTAAGACTTATTTGATCCATGGGAATGTTCCCAAACTTCCCTAAAAGGCAAGATTAGAGTACTCCCTAAGCAATCAAAACTCCTAAAGAATGACATTATCTCTTTAATCTCAACATGTTAGCTAGACTCTCCTGACCAACTTTATACATATAAGTGAAAAAATTGAGACTTATAAAAATTAAATGACTTTTAAAAAAATAACCATAGCAGTTAGCTAGTATGTGACAGTCATGTTTCAAATGAAGGTCTTCTGACTGTCCAAGTCCCTTGCCTTTTCCCTTAGCAATGCTGCTACCAATGGGCACATTTCTTATTATCAATAGTTCCTACATATTTTAAAAATTTCAGCTGTGATTCTCTTTTATGTGTAGTGTAGTGGAGGGGCTGCTAATTTAAAAAAGCCCTGGACTGAAGCCATAGGGATAGGGATTTTTCATCAAGCCACATTATTAGTTAATAGAATGATGTGTTCACGAAAAAAGGCCAGTGTCATATTAGGCTAAATTAATACAAGTGTAGTGTATTGAATGAGCAAGGTGAGACTTTTACTGTACTCTTCCATGACTAGTTTTTGGTGCCACATTTTAGAAGATAAATTGACAAGCTTCTATTCTGTTAATGGTATGGTGGCAGCCCTGGGTTTTCAGAATGTGACGGAGAAGTGAAAACTGTGACCAGTTTTACAAGATCTATCAAACATAATCTCAGCAATAGACTATTTCTTTTTTAAAAGGTCTAGCGTAGGTAGGTTTGGAAAGGCTCCCTACAAATAGGTGGTGAGTTCTTTGGCCATGGCAGTCCACAAAATAGTGATAAATGCAAAATGGCCCTCAGTCCTTTACAGTTTCCATCCACTTCTGTAGTGATGTTGGAAGAGTGGCAGAAAATAGGAGGGGGGCAGGAAAGAATAACAATTTTTTAAACTGACCGTAAGCTTTAATTCAACTGTTACTAATCTAAATGTGAGATTCTGGTCCAATGACCAATGAGCAGACATGCTACTTGGAGGAATTAACTTATTGCTATATTCCTGGGTCTTTTTTTTCCCCTTAAAATAGGGAATTTATTAAAATTTTCTCATCATTTAAATTCTAATATTTGTCAGTAAATATCTCTCTGAATGAGTCATTATGTGGTAAATCAATGTCATCTCTAAGAAAGGGAAAGCTGAAAGCCCTGGCATACAATCTAAATATCTAAATCATACTTATTACCATATATTCTTCACAGCTGTTCAAGGACTCAGGAGGGCAAAAGATGGAGGATTTAGCAAATTTTCTTTTTCTTTTTTAGGTGGTTGGGGTTAAGTGAATTGCCCCGGGTGACATGGCTAGTAAGAATCAAGTGTTTGGTCTGAGGCTGGATTTGAACTCAGGTTCTCCTGACTTCAGGGCCAGTGCTCTATCTACCGTGCCACCTAGCTGCCTCAGATTTTGCAAATTTTCAAGATGTATCTTCATTGGCAGCTCTGCTTGTGTTGTCAGATAAATTTGCTAATTGTGTAGATATGTGTTTGGGATGGGAGAAGTAAAGATGAAATCCTGTTTTTCCGTTTTTATATAGGAAAGGTCCTATCTCTAGCTAGTGCCAGTTGTGTTTCAACAATTTTCCTCATCTCCCAAGGTTTCTAGACCAGAGATTAGTGGAGAAATGATGAACCCTCTGTACTTCTTCTCCCAAATCTTCTCTTTAGGCACTATGAACATTGCAAATAGTTGAGATGGTGAAGGAGAAGGAAAACAAAAGTGCAGAGTATGATTCACCCTGGTTGCTGACTTTGCTAGACCTGTTCTCATAGAATTAGGGGTCTGCTGTTATGATCTTGGCTGGGCTCCGAGAAACATTCCCAAAGCCAAGGGGGCCCAGTCCTCTGTGCAGGTGGTCATGAGCTCATAGGAGCTGCCTGACAAAACAAAGAACAAAGGTGCCAAAGTTTGTTCACGGACTGATTTTTTTTTTAAATTTAACTTAATGTTCATGAGCCAGTTGCCACATTCTTAAGTATACTATAGGTAAAGTCAATAGAGCCTTTTATTCAGTAACCTCATTTATAGGGATGTCTTTCATTGGTGAGATTGGGTGGCAGCAATAATAAACACACACACACACACACACACACACACACACACGCACACTCTCTTATGGACATTTTCTAGCAAGTGATGTCAATTAGTTTATATCCACAAAGGGAGGATGGCAGCCGAAGTTACAAAAAATCTAAATTACAAATGTGTCTATATATTTACACATGTACATATGTATACATATACACATATATAATATACATATATATACACACACATACACATACATACTTGCATACACACATCATTGGAAAGATCATAGCAATCATAGAGCAGATCTTATTATCATTTTGTTAACATTTTGGTTGATTTTTATAGATATCTTTTATTTTCCCATAAACTAGGTTTCCCTCTGTGTAATAATTCTTCTTCCTCCCAAAGAGTGATGGGTATTTCTCTTCTTTTTAGTAATTTGAAGTATTTTTTTCATTAATAGTTTATAATTCTTTTGGGAACCGTCAAAATACTTTGACCACTAGTCTCCTGGGGAATGACTTTTGGTCTTATATACTTCTTTAAGTTGTTATTATGTCTTGGATAACAAACCTTTATTGGAGATATAGATTTTTTTCTCATAGTCTACTGCTTCTCCTTTTATCCGAATGTACCAATTTTGTTTTGAAAAGCAAAAACTTTTCAATTTCTTATATTTATGGTGATCTATTTTATCTTGTGTAATTGTCTGTACCCTTTGTTTAGTTAAGAGTCCATCTAATCAGAGCTGTGGATGGTTTATATTCTAGTTTTCTTTTAGGGTTTTATGGAAAGATCTTTATTATTTTGATTTGAGTATCCATTTTGAAGTAATTGTGGAATATAGTATAAGATGTTGGTTTAAGCCTAATTTCTGCCTAGTCCTTCTAGTTTTACCAAAAGTTCTGATAAAACATGAAGTTATTTCTTATGAATTTTATTTTATATTTGGATGTTTATTGAACACTAGCTTATTAGGCTCCATTTTTGTTGTTGTTGTTGTTTTCAGTTCTCTCTGGTTTAGCCTGTTCCACTGATGTATTTTTCTACTTTTTAATTGGAGGAAGTGGTTTTGATGACTACTGATTTATGATATGTTATGAGGTTTAAAAATTCTACTCCTTCATTCCAACATTTTTATTTTATTCCTCTTCCTATTCTAGACTTGTTTCTCTAAGTGAATTTTATTGTTATATTATCTCTTTTATTCTGTAAAGAATCCTCAAGGGGCAGCTAGGTGGTGCAGTGGATAGAGTGCTGGCCCTGAAGTCAGGAGGACCTGAGTTCAAATCTGGCCTTAGACCAAACACTTGACACTTACTAGCTATGTGACCCTGGGCAAGTCACTTAACCCCAATTGCCTAAAAAAGGGAAAAAAAAGGGGAAAGAAAGAATCTTCAAATAGTTTATATCGTATTGGGATTAATTGTTCCTTAAATGGTTGGTAGAATTCACTTGTAAATCCATCTAAACCTGTGGATTTTTTCTCAGGAAGCTCACTGATGGCTTGTCAATTTCTATAAGATAATGTTTTTAAAGTATTCTGTTTCCTCTTCTATTAATCTGGGCAATTTATATTCTTGTGAATATTCATTTCCCTTAGATTGTCAGTTTTATTGGCATAATAATTGGGCAAAATAGCTCTTAATCATTTCTTTAATTTCATTATCATTGGTGCTGCATTTACCCTTTTCATTTTTAATACTAGTATTTTGGCTTCTTTCTTTTTTTAATCAAATTAGCCAATGGTTTATGTATATATGTAAATATATATATATATATATATACATATACATATATATATATATATATATATATATATATATATTTCATAAAACTACCTCCTGCTTTTATTTATTGGTTTAGTGGGATTTTTTTTTTTACTTTCAGCTTTATTAATCTCTCCTTTGATTTTCAGGATTTCTATTTTGATGTTTAATTGGGGATTTAAAACTGGTTCTTTTTTTTCTGTGTGTATATTTTTTTATGGTTGCATGCCGAATTTATTGATCTACTCTTTCTCTCTTTTATTGATGTAAGTATTTAGAGATGTAAATCTTCCTCTAAGTACTTCCTTGGCTCCATCCCACAAGTTTTGCTATGTTGTCTCATTGTTATTATCTTAAATGAAATTATTGATTCTTTCTATGATTTGTTCTTTGACCCACACATCCTTTAGGATTAGATAATTTAGTTTCAAAGTAATTTTTAATCTGTGTTTCCAAGGTCTTGTATTGAATGAAATTAGATAGATAATTTTGATCATATTAAAAGTGTCTCTGGATGTCTATACTTTCCTTTTTAGCATAAATTCTATTGCACTTTGTCAAAGGCGATTTCTACAGCTATTGGGATAATCATGTGGTTTTATATAGTTTTAAACATGATTTATTATGTCATTGGTTGTCCTAAGGTTGAACCAATCCTTGCATTCCTACAGAAGGTCCAACTTTGTCCTCCTAATAAAGGATTTCTTGGATAAATTGATGCACTGTGTATAACTGCATTTAAAAAAACGTTTTGAATGAATATTCATTAAAGATCTTGGTTTGGAGTACTCTTTCTTTGCTTTATCCTTCCATGATTCAGGCATTAGGAAAACATTTGTCTCATAAAAGGAATTTGGTAAAAGGCTTTCTTTTTCAATTTTTGCTAATAATTTATGTAGTATTATGTAGCTATTTCCCTTATATTTAATTATATTTCTTTTTTTTTAAAGTATAGATTACTTAAGATCTCTATTTGGTCTTCTGTTATTTTGGACATTTTAAATTTTTGGAGGATTCCACTATTTCTTTTGTGATGTATTTTGTAGCTTCTAACTATGCATGGTAGGTTTTGGGGGGATTTTTGTTGGTGGTTTTGTTTGTTTTTGTGATTTTACCTGATTCATTTTTTGTTTGATCTGAGTTTTCTGCTCCTTTTAAATAAGATTGACTAAACATTTCTCAGTTTAGGTAGCCTTTTCAAAGAATCAGATTATTTTGTTTTGATTATCAGTTCCATAACTTCTTTGTTTTCCAATTTATTTCTTCTCTCATTTTCAAGATTTCTTCTTTTGTGCGTGTTTAGTTCCAACTTCTTTTTATTAGGAAGCTTCCCCCCCCCCTTATCTTTTTCCAAGAAGGCTTTCTTTACCTTGTTGTCTTGGCTCTCTTCCCTTTCTATCTAGTCTGGATTTTTATTCTTTGATTCATGGTCTATCTTTATTCCTTGTTTTATTCTTTGATTCATGACTTGAATTTATTCCTTATTTATTCCTTCTTCTGCCTCTTCATGCTCCTCATGGAATTAAAATTTCTAAAGAAAGGTTGTAATATTTTGGTACTCATCTTCCTTTTTATTTTTTTTTACCATCTTCACTATTGATTTATTTGCTTGTGTTCTAGATTTCTAATTTAATTTTTTTCTACTTTAAACCTTTTTGCCTTTTATCTTATATTCCCCTATCATTTACTTTCTGATTTTTCCCTCTTTGATGATGGATTTATTACTGGGTATGGACCACAAGGCTATCTCAGCCTCCTCCTGTGTTGGAGAATTTACTTTTCACTGGCTTGGATGCCTGCCCCATGTACATTCAGAAGGAATTGCGATGGCGTCAATCAGATTCCAGTATTCTTTCAGTACTTCAGACTCAGTCAGCAATATGCACTGGTCTCTGACCTAGTTATTTCTGTTCATTACTTCTTTGGCTGGACTGAATTGGGATCTATGGCTTTTTATAAGGTTGGTGGAGGGTGGGGTGGGTATTCTTGTAGAAACTCTGAAGTCTTTGGATTTTCTAACTTAGGGGCTAACCCAGGCAGGAAGGAATCTGACTCCCTACTCTTATTCCCAACCTTACTCACATAGTAGGGTAAAGTCCATATCTGATGCTTGTTGTAATAGGAGGGTAGGACTTACAACAGTTTCTGCAGCAAGAGTTAGAAAGCCCTGAGTGGGTACCAAAGCATAAGTCAGTGAGTCATTTTGTGTACCCTGTCAGTATGTGGAGGCTAGTGGGACAGAGGTCTTGAATCAGGTAGTGTGGACTAGCATTCTTCATTGTTAATTTATAAAAGTATTGCTTTGTTTGGCTTTTGGCTTTCCACTCTGTGCAAATAGATGTGATTTCTATACCTTAATCCATAAGAATTATTGGTTTCTGGAGAATGTGTCAGTTTAGTCTTCCATCCTGTTGGTAACGTGACCCAAAATATACATTATAAAGTGAATTGTGGCAGTCATAGTTTAGCTGTCTCTGCCATAGCTCATGGTAGACATTTAATAAATATTTCTTGAATGAATGAATGGTAAGAAAAGATCCATTATTCAGTTAGAGATGGTACCAAATATCTTCTAAAGTCTATTTCACCTCTAAGGTTATGATTTATGAATGCTTCTTGGCCAATTTCCTAAAATTGTTTGGCCATTTTGATGAAACATGTTGGTTGTATATTTTTCACTTTGTTAGGCCTTCATCCCAACTTAACAGAGAATTGTACCTTATGCTTCTACCAAAGTCACAATTTCCCCCCAATAATTATTATTCATAATGAATTAGCCAATTTTAACATTGGCAAATTGATGTGCGAAGGTCAATAGTATAAATATATCCATGTAGTTTTCTTTAGGTATGTAGCAGGGGTAGGTTGATGATAATGGTAGTTGTAGTTATTGAATGATCATCTCTACTTCTTTTGCAGACAAATCAATCTGGAGCCAAATAAGGGTCCTAGTAACCAGTGAACTTATTTTTACCTGAAATTTTTTTGTGACACTGGGTCAGCTGTTGCAAATCTCTTAAGTTGTGATTTTCTCATCAATAACATTGAGAAAAAACTGCTCTCTACTATCTTATTTCTTTCTTTCTCTGTTTTCTTCCTTCCTTCCTTCCTTCCTTCCTTCCTTCCTTCCTTCCTTCCTTCCTTCCTTCCTTCCTTCCTTCCTTCCTTCCTTCCTTCCTTCCTTCCTTCCTTCCTTCCTTCCTTCCTTTCTTTCTTTCTTTCTTTCTTTCTTTCTTTCTTTCTTTCTTCCTTTCTTTCTTTCTTTCTTTCTTCTAGGCAATGGGGTTAAGTGACTTGCCCAGGGTCACACAGCTAGTAAGTGCTTATGTGTCTGAGGCCAGATTTGAACTCAGATCCTCCTGACTCCAGGGTCGATGCTCTATCCACTACACCACCTAGCTGCCCCTCTACTATCTTATTTCAATGGGATGAGCTAAATGGTATGTGAAGCATATAAACTGCTTGGAGCTCCTCAGAGAAGATTCATGTATAAATGTTATATGATATTATTATTATGTAATGAAGATATAATATGCATATGCCCAATTGAAACATATCCTATAAATAAAAATGGACTAATTCCCAAGTTACTTGCTTAGGAATTGAATAGAAACAAAAAACAATAAAGTTCATGTATTTAGGATAATACATTAATATTCAAGCTTGACAGATAATTTCCTGCAATGAATTCAATATATGCCCCCAAATTCATAGCCAGCAGCATAAAAACTGAAACTTTTAACATCAAGAAAGGAAATCTTGGAGATAAATGACTATCTTTATGGTTTTGGCTGCTCATCTCCTGGGTATCCTTTTTTACTGTTATACATTTCTGTTTTTATGCTGCTGGCTATGAGTTTGGGGAATGATTGGGGCAATAGAGGGAAAGATATTTGAAATGATAAATGCTGAAAGACTGGATTGAGGCCATTGAATCCGTTACTGGATTGAGAATCCTAGCTCTAAAGCTATCTATCTAATCTATCTATCCTAATCTATCTACCTATTTGTCTGTCTGTCTATCTATCTATCTAGAAATAGAAAGCTAAACAACTATCTAATTTGAAGAATATAGACAGTTAATAGAAAGTCCATGCTTTGTTCTTTTTTAATCTGAATTTTATTGGATTTTTTGTTCTTTAATCACATAATTTCTGAGTATATCTCCCACAGTTTGTCAACACTAACAAAAAGTATAGACACATTTCATATCTACTGCTCTCAACTTTGTAAGGAATTGAAGACAATATATATTCTCAACTTATCTTGGGGTCAAGCTTGGTCTTTGTAATTGCACAACATTTAATCTCTCTTTTAGGGAGATGAGTTCTTTCCATTGAGATTGTTTTGCCTCCATGTTTAATGTATTCCTCATTTTATACTTTTGATAGTTCATACAGGTATTCTCTGTTTATCTTAATTCTTCATATTTAACATTTCTCATGTTTATTTCTTATGTACAATAATGTTACATTAGATTTATGTACTGTGATTTATTTATCTATTGCCAAATTTGCCTCCCATTCTTTGATATCACAAAAATGTTGATATATTTTGATGAATACAGGGCCTTTATTCTGTTTTTAAACTCTACTCTAAGAACATGTACATTTTAGTCACTTGAAAACAACAAAATTACTTTCCACAATGGTTTAATTGTCCATAGCTTGGTTAGGTAAAGGTTTATTTATTTTGTCAGTCTTTTAAAAATACTAGTTTTTAATTTTATGTATCATTTCTGTATTCCATCTTGGTTTCCATTTTAACTATTTCTCCTCTAATTTTCAAAGTCTCCTCTTTTGTGCTTGTTTTGGTTTTTTTCATTTCAATTTTCTAATTTTAATTTGTGTACTTAGTTCATTAACCTTACCTTTTTCTATTTTGTTAGTGCATGTTTTTAAAGATGCAGTTTTTCTTCTAAGAAATGCTTTCACTGAATTCCATAATTCTGTTACTTTGTCTTATCACTGTCATTCTCTTTCACGGTTATTTATTGTTTGTTCTTTGACCTACATATTATTTAGAATTTCATTATTAAGTTTCCATTTTGGTCTGGGATTTTTTTTGCTTATGTTAAGATATTTGTTGTACTACACTCTACAAATGTTGAGTTTTGCAGTTTTTCATATTTCTATATAATTTATTTTCTAATGAATGATTCTCTATTTGTAAAGGTACTATGTGATTCAAGAAATATGAACATTAATTAACATTCATTTTCAGAAAGTCACATGAGCATTTAAGATTTAATTTCTCTTTTTTTCAATTCTATATTTTACTTTTTTGTTTATCTTTTTGATAATTATCCAATTCTGAGATAGGAATGTTAAAGTCTGCTAAAATATGTGTTGTTATTCTTGTATTTTTTGCAATTCTGCTAGCTTTTCCTTTATTAATTGATAAGTCATGCCAGTACTTGTTCTGTTTTTTTTTTTAATGTTGTTTCATTGTTTGGTTTCTTTTGGTATAATGCATTTTCCCTGCTTACCTCTCAGTATTTTTGCTTTGTGCAATAGTATAATTGCAAACCATTTTTTCTTTTGGAATTAAATGATGCAAAGTAAATTTTTTCCCCAGATATTCATTTTCATTCTGCATATATTTTTACTTTTAGAAGTTTCTTGTATGCACTGGGTTATAAGATATTTTGAAAATTAATTTTTTTCCATTGATTTTTACTTTATTTAATCTTGTAATCCATTCATAGGTCCATAGGGTCATATAGCTGAAAGAGACCTTAGAGGTCAGCTCAAATGCCCAAATTTTACATAAACTTTGCAAATCCATCCTGCCTGAAATATTTACCATTTGGGTAAGTCATTTAACTTTTCCTGGCCTTAATCTAGCACTCTGTCCACAATGCCATGCTGTCATTGCAAAAATTTACATTTAAAGTTATGATGATTAAACTTGTGTCTTCCCTTTATTTGTTTTGTATTAATTTTATCATACTTCATTTTAGTCAGCATCAGTCCCTGGTTTTACTTGTACTATTTTGCTGCTATACTTCCATGGGTTTTCCCTCATCCTTTTCCGTTTATATTACTGTCTCAAAATCTTTGTTGCCTTCCTTCCTTTCTTCTTTCCTTCTTTCCTTCCTTCCTGCCTTCCTCCTATCCTTCCTTCCTGCCTTCCTTCTATCCTTCCTTTTTTCTTTCCCTTCTTTCTTTGCATATTTAACATGTGGTTCACAACCTTTCCTCCCTCCCAAGTTTTCTAAGGTCAAATTTTAAATAATTTTATTTTGTTCTGCACCTTTACTTGTTTTCCTTTGTGTTCTAATTACTTCCATTCCTCTCCAGGCTTTTTTGAATTTTATTCTCTGATTTATGGGTTATATCCATATCCATGTTTTTTTTTCTTCTTCTTTTGTGTATACTTCATGTGGGTAGAGTTTTAGGTACTAAATTTGAATTCATATCTCTATTCCATTTTAGGTTATTTGTATACTAAATCTTACTACTTCTGTCCTCCCTATTTTTAGTTGTGCTTAACTCTTAGAAATATCAGTTCATGTAGGAAATGAGGTGAGATAGAAGCACTGTCCTGTTTAGTATGCTAATCAGCCCTATCCTGGCCCTTATTATCACTGTTCTTCAAAGGTCATTAGTTCCTGTCTCTGGTTCTACATTATCTGTATTAGTTGGGTTTTTTTTCACCTTTGGGGACTCATTCATCTCCTCTTCACAGGTAGGATTCAGTAATCCAAGGTATAAGGGATATAATGCTCTCACAAAGAAGATGGTCTCACAATATGCAAATTTCCCCTAGGTGAATCCCCTTACAAGATCTCAACATCTTGCCACAGATCTATATCTCCTTCCCCAGGAATGTCTTTAGTGATACTCTTTCCTTTCAACCCTTTGAGAGTTTGGCAGACTATCCTTCCACTCCCTTCATTCCAGTCCTTCACTTCCATTGTAATTATACTATTCTCATAAACCTCTCTTTCTTGTTGAAAGATGAAGGAAATCATTTTACATTCACAGATCACCTATGGACTTGGTGGAGTATATCTCCAGGACCTTTCTGTCTTTTACCTCCCCTCTTGTTACTTCCCTAGCTTACAATTGTGTGACATAATTCATAAACATTTTAATGCAATGCATTTTAAAAAATAGGATTTGGTCTATGGAGTATTAATCCATATTTTCATCTTTTATCTATTGATTCCTGAAATTCCCTTTAAGTCTTTAAGCACATGTTTTTTTTCAGTGATCCATCTTTATTTTTTCTTTTATCCCCCAGTTCTTTCTCTTTAAAAAAAATCCTACAAAATGGAGGGAATTTATTTTATTGTTTCCTCTTTTCTTAACAATTGTTCTTTTTCAATTCTGTTTCTGTTGTTTTGATTGCAAGTAGAGCATTTTCCTTAACAATTTTTCTTCTGTAGAAATATTTCTTTTTTAAAAATTTTTTATTTATTTATTTTTAGTTTTCGACATTCACTTACACAAGATTTTGAGTTCCAAATTTTCTCCCATTTCTCCCCTTCCCCCTACCCCAAGACAATGTACATTCTGATTACCCCTTGAACCAATCTGCCCTCCCTTGTATTACATGCCCTCCCCTTTTTCTTATCCCCTTCCCCTTCTATTTTCCTATAAGGTAAGATAGATTTCTATACCCTATTGCCTACGTATCTTATTTCCCAGTTACATATAAAAACAGTTTTAAACATTTGTTTTTAAAACTTTGAGTTCCAAATTCTCTCTCATCTTTCTCTTCCACCTGCACTCATTGAGAAGGCAAGTAACTCAATATAGGCTGTACATGTGTAGTCATGCAAAACACTTCCATAATAGTCATGTTGTGAAACTATATTTCCCTCCATCCTATCCCAATCCCATTTATTCTATTATCTTCTATGACCCTGCCCCTCGTCAAAAATGTTTGCCATGATTACCCCTTCCCCCAATCTCCCTTCTATCACCCCCTGCCATGTCTTTCCCCCCTATTTTCCTGTAGGGAAGATAGATTTCCATTGAGTATGTATGTTATTCCCTCCTTAAACCAAATCCTATGAGAGTGTGGTTCACTCATTCCCTCTCACCTCCTCCCTCTTCCCCTCACTACAAAATCTTTTTCTTGCCTCTTTTATGTGAGATAATGTATCCCGTTCTATCTCTCCCTTTCTCCTTCTTCCTGTCCATTCCTCTTTCCTCCCTTAATTTTATTTTTTAGATATCATCCCTTCATATTCAACTCACCCTGTGCCTTCTTTCTTTCTGTCTGTCTATCTATCTATCTATCTATCTATCTATCTATCTATCTATCTATCTATTCCCTCCAACTACCCTAATCATGAGAAAGGTCTCATGAGTTACAAATATCATCTTTCCATGCAGGAATGTGAACAGTTCAACCTTAATAAATCCCTTATGATTTCTCTTTCCTGTTTACCTTTTCATGCTTTGAAAGTCAATTTTTTATTTAGCTCTGTTTTTTTTCTCAAGAATGCATTAAATTCCTCTACTTCATTGAATACCAGTTTTTTCCCCTGAAGAATTATACTCAGTTTTGCTGAGTAGGTGATTCTTGGTTTTAATCCTAGCTCCTTTGACCTCCAGAATATCATATTCCAAGCCCTTCAATCCCTTAGTGTAGAAGCTGCTAGATCTTGTGCTATCCTGATTGTGTTTCCATGATACTTGAATTGTTTCTTTCTGGCTGCTTGCAATATTTTCTCCTTGACTTGGGAAGTCTTGAGTTTGCCTATAATATTCCTGGGAGTTTTCCTTTTGGGATCTGTTTCAGGAGGTGATCAGTGGATTCTTTCTGTCTATTTTACCCTCTGGTTCTATAATATCAGGGCAGTTTTCCTTGATAATTTCTTGAAAGATGATGTCTAGGCTCTTTTTTTTTGACCTTGGCTTTCAGGTAGTCCAATAATTTTAAAATTATCTCACCTGGATCTGTTTTCTAGGTCAATTATTTTTCAATGAGATATTTCACATTGTCTTCTACTTTTTTCATTCTTTTGGTTTTGTTTTATAATTTCTTGCAGAGTCATTAGCTTCCATTTGCCCCATTCTAATTTTTAAGGAATTATTGTCTTTTGGATTTCCTTTTCCATTTGGCTAATTCTTCTTTTTAGAGCCTTCTTCTCCTCATTGGATTTTTGGACCTCTTTTGCCATTTGGGTTAGTCTATTTTTAAAATTTTTAAATTTTTATTTTTACGCAGTTGCGGTTAAGTGACTTGCCCAGGGTCACACAGCTAATTAGTGTCATGTGTTTGATCTGAAGCTGGATTTGAATTCAGGCCCTCCTGATTTCAGGGCTGGTGCTCTATCCACTGTGCCACCTAACTGCCCCATGGGTTAGTCTATTTTTTAAGGTATTATTTTCTTCAGTATTTCTTTTTGTGTATCCTTTACCAAGCTGTTGACTTGTTTTTCATGATTTTCTCACATCACTCTCATTTCTCTTCCTAGTTTTTCCTCTACTTCTCTTACTTGCTTTTCAAAATCTTTTTTGAGCTCTTCCATGGCCTGAGATCAATTCATATTTTTCTTGGAGGCTTTGAATGTAAGAGCTTTGACTTCATTTTCTTCTTCTGAGTGTATATTTTCATCTTCCTTGTCACCAAAGTAAGATTGTATTGTCTGAGTTTTTTCTGTTGTTTGCTCATTTTCCCAGTCAATTACTTGACTTTTTAACTCTTTGTTAAGACAGGGCTCTGCTTCCAGTGAGAAGGGTATACTGTCCTAAGCTTTGGAGGTTTTGTGTAGCTGTTTTCAGAAATACTTCTAGGGACCTGTAAGTTTTCAGTTCTTCCAAGGTAGTATGATCTAAGGAGAGGTGTTTACTACTCTCTTGGCCTGTATTCTGTTCTGTGAATGACCAAAAGCTCTCTTTTCTGCCATGGAACTGTGAGGAGGATTCCCTCTGCACTGCTGTCACAAGCTCTGCTATACCAGTACTCCTCCTTGCCCAAGGACTATCACCTAGGAATGCAACTCAGATCCAGATATAGGTAAAGCAACAGAATATTGCCTTAGTGCCTACAAAGAGACCACTGTAATCTCCTTCTGATCAGTTGTTCAATCCCCTTACTCTATGTGGGCTGAGAGTTGGAAGCAACCACTGCTGCCACTGCCACCACCCCAGGACTGTACTCATGCTGTGGGTGGCCTGTGCTCCTCTCTCACCCAGGTCTGACAGACCTTTCCTACTGACCTTCTAAGTTGTCTTTGGTGTTTGTGGGTTGAGAAGTCTGGAGACTGCCACAGCTATCAGTGATTCAGTCCCCTGAGGTCTGCTCTGGGTTTGCTGGGACCTGGTCTGTGCTGGTGCGCTCTGTGCTGGTCTATGCTCCTCTCTCAGCCTGGTCAACCTTCAGGTTTTCTTGGGCTGGAAATTTGTTTCATTCTGTCTTTTTGTGGGTTCTGCTACTTTAGAATTTATTTAGAGTCACTTTTATAGGTATTTGGAGGGGTTTGGAGGAGAGCTCAAGTGAGTCCCTGTCTTTACCCTGCCATCTTGTCTCCACCCCCTGCAGAAATATTTCAAATGCCTCCTGTTTTGTTGGATAGCCATTTTTTTTCTCATTTACTTTTAGGTTTAGATTTTTAGGATATATGTTACAGCTTGACCTCCTTTGTTTTGGGGACCATAGTTTTCCTTTTACTAATTTCTTGTGATGGAGGACTAATCTTTTTGTTGTTTGATTTGATGTTTCCTCATATTCTCATGATATTTCTTGGAAAATTTGTTTTTTGGGGTGAAAAATTTGAAATTTAGCCATTACATTACTGGGAGTTTTAAATGTAGTATTCCCCCCACCATATCAATATATGGATTCATTAAATAAAGTGGCTATTGCTTTGTTGTCTTTTTTCAAAATCTCAGGACAGTTTTCTTATATTACTTTGTGTAGCATCAAATTTTTTATTTTCCCTTTAACATTCTTCTGGAAAACCCATGCAACTTAAACTTCCTTGAAAGTAATTTACTTTGATTCTTATAGAATCTGTTTTTTATTTTATTTTATTTTATTATTGTTATATTTTTTCCTCTTCTGACAAGTGTTATCTTTTTTCTTTTTCTGATCATTTTCTTTCACTTCTATATTTTTTGTGTTTCAGATCTGTCATTTTATTATATAGAATCTCTTATTTTTGGCAGAGGATATATGTCATGCCTTCTAAGCTCCTTTTTATGCTTTTTTAAAAAAATCTGTGTTTAAAGTTCTGATTTCTTACTTAACTTCTCTTGTAATATCTTTTTTTAGACAGCTTTATTGCTTTTTTGAACCATTCTGAACTTTCTCACTGTAGTTACTCTTTTGGGAATACAGGTTCATTTCCTTTATGTTAAAATAGTTTTTCATTGTTCTGTGGTCTCTGAATTTTTACGCATTCTTACTTCTGTCTTTATGGTGCTCTCTGTTGGTTTGTATGCTTTTGATTTGGCTGAATTTTCTCCCTTTGCCTTTCCCTTTAGCTTTCCTCTTTATGTCTAAGTTACTTGTCTCTGTTTTCCCTCCATGCTCTTTGGCACTTTTTTCCACTGCAATTACAGATTCCTGAGACTAGGTGTCCTCAGTTTCTGTGCTTTCTGGGTTTAGAGAACCATACCTGGTCTTTATCCAGAGTAATTGCTAGATGGAAATATCCTTATTTCTAGTCCCTTTTCCATTGGATGAAAAATGTTTCTGCTCTTGCCTGTGGTTCTACACTGTGCTTTAGCTACCAATGTATTTTGCCTCCTCTCTCTTTCACTTGCATAACTGTACAGAAAATGTACCTGTAACCTCCTTTGTGGGATCCTTACCACCGGATTCTGAAGCACAAGCCTTCAATGTTACATGTGCTTACTGTAACATGTAATATAGAATGGGTTGGGATAGGGAAGCTCAGTAGGAATTCTGAATATTTAAGTTAGCAGATGTTATTTTGTAAAGTTTTAATTTTGCGCAATGTTTCTGTCTTCTTATGTTGTAGGTTCAGTTTTTGTCCCTCTTTATTTGGTGCACAATTCCTTTTAAGTTTCTGATTTGGAGAGGTTTGCAGAAAACAATCAGTTCACCAACTTATAGTCACATACTCACATAAGTTCCAAGCCTTGGTTATATTTTCAATAATGTATTTTGTTTGACATGGATTAGTCATTTAATTTTCTTACATTTTACCTTCACAGAAAATATAGACACAGCTAAGCCTTCTATTTTGCTTGTTATAGGAATGAATCAGAATTCAGAACTTTCCTCCCTGGGCCATTACATTTGTGTATGTGTGTGTGTGTGTGTG
The DNA here is from genome assembly GCF_003287225.1 of Phascolarctos cinereus. NCBI lineage: Eukaryota > Metazoa > Chordata > Mammalia > Diprotodontia > Phascolarctidae > Phascolarctos > Phascolarctos cinereus. The sequence continues at coordinate 174,664,672 of NW_027555514.1, read as the reverse complement.
TGTGTGTGTGTGTGTGTGTGTGTGTGTGTGTGTGATATTATACTTCTACTATCTTAGGCACTACGATTTTAAACTTTTTCAAGATCGTACAATTTCCCTGACTATCCTGTTCTTCCTTTGCAAAAAAGACTTATAAGTTAATTTTTCATTGGACTCATCCATCAATCTTTTCTCTTCCCCTTTATTCAATTTTTCTTAATTCCTTTCCCCTTTTTTTCTTTTTTCTTTTTTGCATTTACTCATCCATTTTTTCCTATCACACACTTTCTTTTCCTGTGTTTTTGTTTATATAATGCTACTTCCTATTTATCACCTTGCTCATTGTAGATAAATTCTGTCCCTTTTTTCCTTCAATATCATGAAACCAAAGCATTTAAACTGGTGTTTTCCTATGTTGCCCAAACCACTTAGGTCTATAATCTTTAGGGTTTTTTTTTTTTGTGATTGTAAATTCTCTTATACATTAAACATTACCAATTGTTACTCTTCTCTTTGGCCAATGAGTTCTAACCTTTTCTCCTTTTGGCAAAGCAACAATTTGGTATTCTTTTTAAAATATATGTATTTCAAATTCAAGGATTCCTCCAAGATTCACAGCATTCTGTGAGTATCCAGAGCACCTGTTTCAAAATGTCTCACTGTTAAACTATTTGTTTTTTCCTGTTAGGAGACTATAGTGCACATTCTGTTAAAGCTATGACGCCCAGCCAAAACATATATTATTTATTTAAACTTAAGTATCAAAGGTTCTATTCATCATTTTTAAAAAAGTAGATGGAAATATAGGAATAAGATTCTTTCACACTTTCCCTCTATAATTTTAAATAGAGAATGACTTATGGATTTGTCCAGCTAACAGATGAAAATATTATGAAGATTTGCTATATAGTTGACTACTATTTTCCAGCAGACAAAGATAATACTATTTATTTCTTTTGGTTTTCTATAGTCCTTTCACTCCACAGCTCCCATTGAACATAAATGATAAGGATATTTTATATAGTTACAATGGCAATCATACACATAGGTTACTGCTTACATGCCTAAGACAATTACCAGGCACCTAAAACAAGTGTCTATATACTAGGCACACACTTACAGTTCTGGCCTTGGCTACTCATTGCTGTCCTGTTCAAGAGGCAGAGAGCTACCAGAAAGCTATTCCAACTCATCCCTGTTTTCTAATATATCATCCCGCTGCTGGTCTGGGAGCCATCTTTAAAACAGAGTGCTTCTGTTTTGCCTATTAAGTGATTTAGAAGATCAAAGAACACCAGGGTTAGATAGGATCTCAGAAGTTATCTAGGTCAACTTATACCTGAACAAGAATCTATTCTACAATGGATGGCTAGCAATCCCTTGCTAGAATACATTTGTGAGGGCAAACCCATAAGTCATGTCCTTACATGTCACACATAAGCAAGAGTCTGAGTTCTAGCATCTTCTCTATTTCTTGCCACCCCTCCCTCAAATCAATAAACATTTATGAAGTGCCTGTGATGTTCCAGGTACTGTGGTAGTGCTGGGGATATAAAAAGAGGCAAATCACTCTCTCCCCTCAAGAAGCTTACAATCTACATTAAAGAGTATCATGACTAGATTTATATGCATGTCTTTATTTGCACACACACATATACATACAAATAGATGTCTATACATACATTATATGCACACAAGCTTTCTGGAGTAGAAAGCTTTAATTTCAATGGTATGGGGAACTCTCAGTACATGCATTTTTTTGACTCCTGCAGATTAGCGACTTGTCTAACATGTACAGTGTCAATGTGCCTCAAAAGTGAGAAATCAGGTGACTTGAACATAGTCATGCAGCTAGTATGTGTCTAAGACTGGAACCAGGAACTAGGTTTTCCTGGATCCATGGCCAGGTACTAATTCGTAATACTCTCCTGTTCCTCAAACACAGTTATATGCAAACATATGTACATATGTGTGTATATATTTATATATATACATATGCGTATGTACACACATACACAGTCATTCTATGCATTGCATATTTAGAAGTTTCAGTTTATGTTATGTGTATGTGTGAGATGGAGACAAAGAGAGATGAAAAGATAAAGAAATAGAGAAGAGAATTTGTACCAACACAGATTAAATAAATTAATGCTTAATCTGAGATATTTGGTCTGGCTCATGACATTTTTTTCTACAGCAAGCATGGCTGACAAGGCTTATATTTATGGATTCTTAAAGTGTGACTATGAAAATGAATTGTATTAAAACAGACTGAATGAATCTGTACCATTTGTGTAGAAGAAGAAGAAAATAATAAAAAGATTATTCTTGAATCTTCTATATATTTTTCATAGAAGCTTTAAAAAATATTTTTATAATTAATTGATTAATTAAACCTTAATGCTAAAAATATATTAAAAATGAGGGTAACAGAGTTTATATCTTAATTGCTTAGCAGTTCCAAAAAGCAACTTCAATTTCACATGAGACGGAAGCTTCAGAATTTTGTAAAATCAGAACACAATTTAGTCCTTTTGACAGCATCAATAATTAAAATAAATATGAACTCTAAAAATGTTCTTTTCTGTAGCTAATCTTTGCTGTTCCGTGTAAGTAAAAGAAAAAACAAACACCAAACTAAAAGGAGTAAAGAACAATGTGACACAGCCTTCCCTAAATACCCAAGAAGTGACTATTATTATAGAAGCCTTTCTAGTGACCAAATATAGGAAAATAATATTGGAATAGAATGACGTTTGAAAAGAATAATGTTGCAGGAAAAATTCAACCCTTGAGTAAACATACAGCTTTGATTGATAACCATTCTTTATAATCACATACTAATTTTTATTCAATGATATGTTTGAAAAGTTTTTCTTATTCTAATTTCATCATATTCACATTACATTATACTATATTCTTTTAGGAGAAGGGAGGAAGAGTCCCTCAGGAGAGAAAGAATAAGACAGAAAAGAATGTAGAAAGCTTTCCTCAAAGCATTAATGGAAACCAGCTTGATGTGAGAACTATAAAGCACCTGACCCTTATTGCCACCAAGAATGCAAAGTATCTGAAATTTGTCCCTGTTTTCATTGTAGTGCTGAGCTGGAGGTGGAAGAAGGAGAAGGAGGGTAATATAAAGTTACTTTCTGGGTAACTGGGTCCAACATTAGGCAGAATCAACATTATACATTTCAAAGACTCAAGGCAAATATTAATAACAAAAACAACAAAATCATATCATTATATCAATAGATGTAGAAAAAGTTTTTGATAAAAGCACTCACTCATATTAGAAACACTAGAAAGGATAAGAATAAATGGATTTTACTTAATATTATTAGTAGCATCTATCTTAAACCAAGAGCCAGCATTATATGTAATGGGAATAATTTAGAGACCTTTCCAATAAGATTAGGGTTAAAACAAGAATGGCCATTATAACCATTACTATTCAATATAGTGCTAGAAATGCTAGCTCTAGCAATGAGGGGGAAAAAAAAACTTAAGAGAATAAGTATAGGCAAAAAAAGAAGCAAAATTATCACTTTTCCTGGATAATATGATGGTTGACATAGAGAATCCCAGAAAATGATTAAAAATTAACTGAAACAATAACTTTATCAAAGTTGTGGAATATAAAATAAATTCACATAAATCATTAGCAACAGATTCCAGCTGAAAGTGATAGTGAAATTCCATTTAAAATGCAGAAAGTATAAAGTACTTGGGGGTCTACCTGTCAACATACCCAGGAACTATATGAACACAATTATAAAAAAATCTTTATATAAATATGGTAGATCCAAAAAAATGGAGAAATATTAATTACTCATGAGTAAGCAGAGATGATATAATAAAATGACAATACTAGTAAAATTGATTTAATTAGTTGGTTCCATGCAAATCAGATTGCCAAAGGATTACTTTATAGAACTATAAAAATTTTTTAAATTTTCTGGAGGAACAAAAGATCAAGAATTTCATGGGAATTAATGAAAAAAAAAGTGGAAATGAAGAGAACCTAGCAGTGTTAAATCTCAATCTACTCAAAAAAGCTGTTATCATCAAAACAATTTGGTACTGGTTATGAAGTAGAGAGGTTAATAAGTGGAACAGATTAGGTACCAATATGAATCAAGACACAAGCACAATAGCCTAATGTTCGATAAACCCAAAGATCTCAGCTATTTTGGGGTAAGATTTCATTATTTGCCCAAAACTGTTGGTAAAACTGCAAAGCAATTTGACAGAAACTTAGACTAGCATTTCATCACATATAGAATGATAAGCTCCAAATGACTTAGACAAAAAGGGTGACATCATAAACAAATGAGAGGAGCAAGGAATGAATTACCTGTCAGATCCATGAAAAGGGAAAATGTTCATAACCAAACAAGAGATGGAGAAGATCACAGAAGGTATAATGGACAATTTTGATTACATAAAATTAAAACATTTTTGCACAAATAAAACCAATGAAGATTAAATTAGAAGGAAAGCAGGTAAATAAGAAAACAAATCTTTGCAGCAAGTTTCTCTGGTAATGGTCTCATTTGAAGGGAATTGATTCAGATTTATAAGAATAAGAGCTATTCCCCAGTTGATTAATGGTTAGGATATAAACAGGCCATTATTAGAGGAAGATATCCAAGCTATTGATGAACATATGAAAAAATTATCACTATTAGTAATATTAGAGAAATACAAACTAAAAAACTAAAAACTCCAAGTTTCCACTTTAAACCCATTGGAATGGCAACATCAACGAAAAAAAAAAAACCTAACTGGAAAATTGGCACATTAAATGCACTATTGATGGAACTGTTAACTAATCTAGCCATTCTGGAAATCAGTTTGGAACTCTGCCAGAAAAGCTGTAAAACTGTGTATATAAAACTTCTGATCAAGAAAGACTGCTAATATGTTTATACCTAAAGTGATCAAAGAAAGAGGAGAGGGACCCACATATACAAAAAAAAAAGATACCTGTTCTTTACAGGGTGGCAAAGAATTGGAAACTGAATGAGGTGCCCATTGACTGGGAAATGGCTGAACATGTATACAAATGTGATAGTATACTATTGTGCTCTAAGAAATTATGAAGAAAATTGTTTCAGAGAATTCTGGGAAGACTTGTATGAATTGATGCAGAGTGGGATGAAGAGAACCAAAAGAAAAATTTATACAGAAAACAACAATATTGTAATAATAAATAACCTGGAAAGACTTAGGAATGCTGATCGACATAATGACCAATAGCTGATCTAGAAGACTCATTATTAATCATGCTACCTAGCTCCTGATAAATAGGTGATGGACTCAGAGTGCATATTGAGACTTATTATTGAGGGGAGGGGTATGACCAATGACTGACTTTTTCCCTTGACTACTAAATAAAGGAATGAATGTTGTTGTTTCTGTTGTTTGTCCTTCTGTCTTGAAGAGGATCATTATAGGTGAGGAAGGTGATGCCATGACTTGCAAGTGAATTGGATTTAAGTAAGGGAGGGCTGTGCAAAGTCACCAGCCTCACTTTCTCCTCCAGAGCCATTTGGGTCCAGTGGCAATGAATGAAACTACTAACATCCAAATCTGGGATTAAATGTCCTTTCATGAATAATATCACATATACTCAGCCAACAGGGTGACAACAATGAACTGTCAAATGAATGGCTCAAGCCAAATTATATGTTTCTTGAAAATGGTAAAAACTGTATAACATATCATTGTGGACTATAAAAATTTAGTACCTAACAAATACCTAGCAAGATATAACATGGTGGCTAGAATTAAAGATAAAGATGTCATTATTTTAAAATACTATTTTAAAATATTTTTTCATGTGCTGTCATTTTATATCTATGTATAATTTTAAAGTACTTTAAGATTTGCAAAGTGCTTCACATTTGATAAGTGCTATTATTATCCCCATTTTACTTATGAGGAAACAGGGGTTATAAATGATTTGCCCTGGGTTAAATAGCTCATAAAGCATCTGAGGCAGTATTTGAACTCATGTCTTCTTGAGTCCAGGTCCAAAGCTCTACCCACTATGGCACATAGCTGCCTTTTTTTTTTTTACCAAAACCAAAAAGTCTGTTCTAACTGATAAAATTTTAATAGCCCCATCCATTATATGAATCATTCTTACATCCTTTCACTTCTCATATTAATACATTAAAAATTTCAAGACCATTGAACTGTAAGAGACTGAAAAGTACCCTGACAAAAGAAATTTACTTGAAATAAAACAAAAAGGGACCAGAAAGCAGATTTATGGTGTACTATTTTAAACTTTCTACCTGATTCTCATTAGGCCAGCCTTGTTTTCTTTTAGGATCTAGGCACATGAGTCAGGGCTTATTTTCATGTCTGGTATAATGGAATTCCTATTTAAAGTCTGTAAGAAGTGAGGGAGAAACAGAACAGGAATAGAAGGAAGGAGTTGTCCATTCATGAACAATCTCCTGAAATTGTGGATTGATTAGGTTTGAATGGTTTGAAAAAGAGGCTAGGAAATAGAGCCTAGTATTTTATTTCTTTAGTTTCCTGTTGCATTATGTGGCTTCTTGAATGCTGCATGATATAAATCCACAGACCACCAGAAGACAAATTTTAACACAGTAACCACAGTAGATTTACTTAAGTTCATTTTTCCAATTGGATATCTGCATCAATTCTGACCCATAAAGTCATGCAACAACTAAATCCTGGAGTGTACATTGTAGTATCCACAACTGTTGGCAGACTAATGTTTCCTTTCCTTTGCCAAGCACCATCAACATTATTTTTGGGAGGATCTGAATCTGAACAACTCTGAATTTCCATTACATAGTCCTAATTGTTAAAAAAAGGGGCCTGTTATAATTCTTGAAAACTGGTCTGTTTAGTTATACTTGTTACCATAACATCAGTTTGAAATATTGCTTCTTTCTCAGTTGGGCTAGCCACAGTAAAGCAGCCAGCCTAGTAGCGTCAAGGCATTAGGCCGAGGCAAAGCAAGCCACAGTCAACAACAGAATGAATGGAACAATTCACACTGTTGTACATAGATATAGAGGTTAAACCCAAACACATGAAAAAGTGATGCTGGAAGCACTTGGGAACAGCTGGGCCAGATGAATAACTCAATTGGATGCCATGAGGAACAAATTAAACAACTGACTGGAGACCAGACTGCTCCTGTGACAGACACTTTAATCAGGAAGTCAAAAGCTGATTGACAAGATGAAAAGCTGGATGTCATGAAAAATGGAAACAGAAGGAACAACACAAGAAAAGGGCACCCTGGGTCAGCATGCTGACAAAAATAATCAAGTACGACAGGCCATAATCCAATCTTCGAAAGTTTGGCATGGTGCTAGTTATGAGAATCTGCAGCCAAGAGGAAAGAAAACTATTATTAAGCAAAAGAAATTATCTTGCTTTCTAGAACTCACTATTATGTGTTCACTAGAGTTTTTTTTTAAAACAAACATCGTGGAAATAGCTCCTGTTGAGTTCGAAGAGATCAATTAAAATCGTTAGTATATCTAAATATGTAAAATACCAAAAAATAAAATGAATTGTTTCAGATCCTTAGCTAAGAAGCCACAGAAGTTGCTAGACAACTCAAGGTGTTAGATGCTATTTGTTGATCTATAAAATATAGAGAGGAGGGAGAAAGGAGATGCTGCTGCAAGCAGGGTGGTGTAAACCTTCAGATAAATTGCTTTTTGTACCCTAAGGCTCATATCAACCTATCATAACAATCTACAACTTAAAAAAAATTGGATTGACCTACAATTTCAGTGGTAAAGGGGACTCTCTACCAATGCAAATCAACAGTTGTTCAGCCACTTATTGTCTTAGAAAGTTAACTGAGAGGTTAAGTGAATTACTCAGGGTCACATAGTCAGTATGTGTCAGGTGGTACATGAACATAGATATTCTTTTTTGGCTGAGGTTAGTTCCCTATCCTCTTTACTATATTGTTTCTCATTTTAGTATTCATTCAACAAACTTTTATTAAATGCATTCTGTGCTAGACATTAGGGAGGTAACAGTAATTAGGAAAGACTTGGAATTGCTCTCATGAAGCTTGTAGTCTATTAGGAAAATAAGATAAAAACACAGGTAGCTATAATTCCCACATAGCACACACTTTGATCTACACCCTGATTACTTGTGATTGGGTCCTGAGAGGGTGTTTGTTATTCTTAAGTTCATGTTATCTTCTCCGACTTCATAATTCATGAGCTCCTACTGGTGTGTTTCCCATTAATAATGAACCAATTTACACAATTACACAATTGTTACCATAGCAGTAGTTTGAAATATTGCTTCTTTCTCAGTTGGGCTAGCCACAGTAAAGCAGCCAGCCTAGTAGCGTCAAGGCATTAGTCTGAGGCAAAGCAAGCCACAGTCAACAACAGAATGAATGGAACAATTCACACTGTTATACGTAGATATAGAGGTTAAACCCAAACACATGAAAAAGTGATGCTGGAAGCACTTGGGAACAGCTGGGCCAGATGAATAACTCAATTTAAAAAAAATATTTTCCCCCAATTATGTGTTAAAACAATTTTAACATTTTAAAAAAGTTTTGAGTTCCAAATCCTATCACTCCTTCCCCTCCCTCCATTGTGAGGTGGTAAGCAATCTGATATAGGTTATATATGCCCAATTAACTCTTAATAAAGGTATTTGCTCAGATGGCATAATAAAAAATGAGAACTAGTAGCTATACAACTTTCCTCTTATGAATTTAACATGTACTCTACCATAGAACATAGGAAGAACCCATCCATTGGTAGAACAGACACAGAGTACAGTGATAATGAGGCACACATATATTTGTAGCTAAACAAGAAGTCATTTCTCTCCAAGAGAAGTCTTCACAAACCTCTACTCTAGGCACAGTATGTCTTTTGGTCAGGTTGATTAGTTGGGATCCTAGGGGCTGCCTTGTCTCTCTCATATGGCTCACAATTTCCAGGGCTAGTTCTCTCTCAAATCCGTAGTCAGCCTCCTCTTTTATTTCCAGAGGTCCACTCATGGATGCTGATTCCTTTCTCAAGTGACTGCCTCTTTGTGCCTGTGTCTGTCTAGAATGTCTCTGTTCCTGTTGGATGTACTGTCTCCTAGTGAAGTAAATTTCCCCTTCATCAACCATATGAATTTGAACAAGACTTACTTGACAAGTAGGAGAAATCTCCTCCCCCACTTCTGAGAACACTTTGCTCTCAGGAGCCAGCTTCTCCTGTACTTATATCTTTCAGTTTAGACTTGCTCTAACTCTCCGGCATGTAGCTATTTAAGGCCACCATTAATTTGTTTGCTCAGCCAATTTGCTATTCCCTCCTGACTTAATCAAGGAGGTATTCATACTTTTTAAAGAGATCACCTTGTTAACACATTAACACCTCATTACCTCTATTATCTCTATTTTCTGTAACTGTATCTGTAGTGGTAGGGACAGGGTAGAGAAACCAAATCTCCCCTTTTATGCACAATATTACATGATAAATGCATTAGCTGGTGGGCTGACCGAGGCGAAAAGTTATTACCACCTAGGTGAAGATTTGGGGGCAATGTAGTGTGCGAGTTGAAGTTTAAAGGAAGAGTAGAGTTTCAATAGGCAATTGGTGGGGAAACAGATGCAATTATAGATTTAGTTGAAGGAAGAGAGGCAGCAGAGTGTAGGATGTGTGGGGTGACAGGAGGAAAGGGGCAGGGAGCAATTTCATTTGGTAAGATCATACAATGATCCCCTAACAAGTGGTATGACATGGCAAGAAAGGTAGCATGATGACATCTGCCCTGTAGTGTCTTGAGTGACAGAATAAAAAGGTGTTTGAAGTTTATTGAGTACACAATACAGTTATTGAAATTTTTTTTTGAGCATAGGATTAACATAACCAGATCTATGAATAAGAAAGACAGTTCTAGGAGCAGTATCAACTATAGATTCAAGAGGACAGAGTGGCAGGCAGGAAAGAGTGTTAGTCAACTGACATTTTTAAAGTGTTTGTGGTGTGCCAGATGTTGTGATAAACACTGAGGGGTTGGGGTACAAAGAAAGATAAATCAGGGTACTTAACCTCAAGGAGTTTACATTGTAACAGGAGATTATTTGCAGTAGTCCTGCCTGGCAAATGAGGAACCACCACAGGGTATTGACAGGGGGAATAGATGGAGAGGGACAGATGATAAAAATATAATGAATAGAATAATTACCTAGTCTTGATAACTGATTAAATAAGAGGTAAGGGAGAGCATAGGAGCATAGATTTAGAGTAGAAGGAACTTTAAAAGTCATCTACTACAAGCCCTTCATTTGCAGAGAAGGAAACCAAGTCCCAGAAGGATGTGATGACTTAAATCACTATCACATAGGTAAGAAGCAGCAGAGCTGATTTGAACCCAGATTCTTTTACTACAAATCAGGTGTTCTGGTCACTAGAACAGTAGTTTTCTTTTTCTTTTAATAAATTTATTAAGTGCTTTCTATGTGCAAAGCACTGTGCTGAGCTGTGCTGGGCTTACAAATAGAAAAGTAAAATAGTTCTTGCTGTCAAGAAGCTCACATTCTAATGGGGGGAAGATAATATATTTGGAAGGTTTTATCTGCAAATCAGATGGAAAGGACTTGTGGTCCTTAGGGGGCAGCAACAAAGATGGTAATACTTCTTTTTAATGCTGTTTTCCACTGAAAATCATCTCAGTTTCTGATGTTGAACTAAGTGACAGTGCCAAAGACTTTAGTGACAATAACTTGCTTTTCTGGGTCTTCAATAGATGTGGCTGTAGCAGCTGCAGCGGCAATTGCTAAGCTCAGTGTCCAAAGGAGTTGCTAACCAAGGTGATGGCTGTGGACATAGGCTAGAAGTATTGCCATTCTCAAGGTTATTGGGTGCAGGGTTTTGGATTGTCTCCATCATGCTGAGGGAAACCAATAGTCAAGGTGGTAGTGGTCTGACCTGTCTGGCTCCCAACTTTTCCCCAGGGTGCTTTGCTGCTCCAGTTAGATTAGCTTGCTTTCCCTATGATTGGCAGTTGGTTGTCAGTTGGTGGGAATGGCTGGCCCCTTCTCCTCAGGCAGCCAGGTGAGTGTTGGGTCTGGAGTCAGACCTGAGTTCAAATCTGGCATCTAGCTATGTAACCCTGGGCTAGTCATTTAACTTTGGCCTCAGTTGTAAAAGGGGGATAAAACCATTTACTTCACAGGGTTTTTGTGAGGATCGAATAAGATATTTGTAAAATTCCTAGCATTGTGCCTAGCACATAGTAGGTTCTACATACTTATTTCCTTTGCTTTCCTATATAACCACGAGACCATTTATCTCAGTGAACAAATTCCCATTGACTTTGTCATGGCACTTCCACATAGATAAGATTTTGGTAATTAAGTAATCAAATAAAATGCAAATGCCCAGTCAGTGTTATTCTTGTAAAACTACTTTTTCAAACCAAAATTCTAGGCAGGAAAGGGCTATTGATCAATCACACCTTTTTGTATGTGATACTGATACTGACAGCATTGATACAAGTCTTTACCCTCTAATCTCCCCTTTACTCCTAAGAAAGTGAACCTGCTTAAACCTACAAGGACATGTTGTCATTTTTTTTTTTTATTATTATCACTTCACATAATTTGTTCATCTAAACTTCTATATCTATTTATTTACTTATTTTATTGATTTATTTTGAGTTTTCAATATCCACTTACATAAGATTTTGAGTTCCAAATTTTCTCCCCATCTCTCCCCTCCCTCACCCCAAGATGGCATGTAATTTGATATAGGTTCTACATATGTATTCATATTAAACCTATTTTCACATTAGTTATGTTGTAAAGAAGAATTAGAACCAATGGGAGAAATCACAAGAAAAAAGGGAAAAAAGAGAGAGCAAATAATATGCTTCAATTTGCATTCATACCCCATAGTTTTTCTGACTGTGGACAGCATTTTCCATCATGAGTCTTTTGGAGTTGTCTTAGATCCTTGCATCGCTAAGAAATAAGTCTATCAAAGTCAGTTATCACACAGCTTAATTGTTACTGTGTACAATGTTCTCCTGGTTCTGCTCACTTCACTAAGCATGAGTTCATATAAGTCTTTCCTGGTTTTTCTGAGGTCCATCTGTTCATTGTTTCTTATAGCACAATAGTATTCCATTACATTTATATACCACAACTTGTTCAGCCATTTCCCAACTGATGGGAATCCCCTCAATTTCCAATTCTTTGCCACCTCAAAAAGAGCTGCTATAAATATTTTTGTACATGTGGGGGTCCTTTTCCCATTTGTATGATCTCTTTGGGATACAGATGTAGAAGTGGTATTACTGGGTCAAAGGGTATGATTATTTTTATAGCTCTTTGGGCATAGTTCCCAATTGCTCTCCAGAATGGTTGGATCAGTTCACAACTCCACCAATAATGCATTAATGTTCCAATTTTCCCACATCTTCTCCAGCATTTATCATTTTCCTGTTTTGTCATGTTAGGCAATCTGATAGGTGTGATGTGGTACCTCAGAGTTGTTTTGATTTGCATTTCTCTAATCAGTAGTGATTTAGAGCATTTTTTCATATGAGTATAGATAGCTGTAATTTCTTTATCTGAAAACTGTCTATTCAGATCCTTTGACCATTTATCATTTGGGGAATCACTGTATTCTTATAAATTTGACTCAGTTCTCCATATATTTTAGAAATGAGGCCTTTATCAGAGACACTGGTTGTAAAAATTCTTTCCCAGTTTTCTTCTATTTTTTTTCATTCTTTTGATTTTGTTTGACTGATTCTTGAGGTCTCAGAGTCATTAGCTTCCACTTGCCCAATTCTATTTTTAACCAATTGTTTCCTTCAGTTAGCTTTTGTACTTCCTTTTCCATTTGGCCAATTCTACTTTTAAGGAGTTGTTTTCTATGGTATACTTCCCCACCCCCCCCAATTTTATTAATTGTATTTTTAAAGGAATTCTTCAGTTTTTCTTCTACCTCTTTCATTTGACTTAAAAAGGTTTTTGGGCTTGAGACCAGTTCATATTCCCCTTCGAGGTTTTGGATGTAAGTATATTGACAAAGTTGTCCTCTCTAGAATTTGTGTTTTGATCTTCCCTGTCAGCATAATAATTCTCTATGGTTAGTGTTTTTCTTTGTTGCTTTTTGCTCATGGTGTTTGCCTTTTTCCTGACTTTTAAAGTTGATCTCTGCTTCTGGGGCACATGGGGCCCTGTCCCACACATCATGTGCTGGGGTCTAGGGGCCTGGCTACTGGCTTTGTGTGCTGGTGCCTCAGGTGCTGGCAGCTGGAGGCTGTAGGGGTCTGGTAGCTTACCTGGTGCTGATCTGGAGCTTGTGGTGGTGACTGGTGTATGCCAAAGCCAGGTGGGGTTTTTCTGCATTTCCTTAGGGTTACTCTGAAGCTTGGGGGGTGAGGGTGGGGCTGGGGGGTGGGGGTGGGGGTGAGGGTTGTCTGGCTACTGGAGGTTGCCTCCTCACCCAGGTCAGGGCTAGTGCATGGGTACATTCAGCTATTGGTGGCTGCCTGTCCACTGACACATGTGGTGGTTCTCCATGCTGGCATCTGACAGTTCCACTGGTTGTGTCAAGGCATGGGAGGGGTCCTGGTGTTGGTGCTTGCCTACTCCACCACCCTGGGGCTCAGGATCTCTTGCTGGTTTGCTGAGGTGGGGCTTGCCCTTAGCTTGCTGGGATACCTCCTGTCCTGTACTGGTCTCCTTCAGCCACAGCAAGAGGGACCTTTCCTGTTAATCCCCCTGGCCTCCTGAGCTAAAAGACTGCACCCCATCTTTCTGCTAGCTCCACTGTTCCAGGATTTTTCCTGGGATGATATTTTCTGGGTTTTTCAAGGTCAGTAAGGGAGGGTGAGAGTGACTTACTGCTTATTCCACCTTCTTGGCTCCCAAAAGACATGTTATGTTAATAACAGAAGGTAATGCCAATAAAGGACAGTATTAATCAAGGAACACATCTGACTTAGCCTTTCCATATAACAATTAGACCTCAAGGTTGTAGGACTTACAAGAAGGAGGAGGTTTCATGATCATTTAGTTCTCTGCTTTTGCAGATGAATACATTGAAGCTGGAAATGTTGAATGATTTGTTCAAGTCACACAAGCCATGAAGCCGAGATTTGAAATGTGTATCTAGCACTTAGCGGTGTCAAGCAGACAGTAAGGACTTATTGCTTCTTGGCTGTCTCCAAATCAAATGTTCTCCTATCCTACATTGTACACCTTAGGCCCAGTAATTTTTCACATTTCAAATAGCCAAAGTGCTGCAGTATTCATGTTACACAGATGAAGTTAATCTCCAATGAACTTGAAAACAATTTTCCACCTTTGGAATTACACATATCTTAGACCTAATATTTGTCCATATTTATGGAGCTGATGGTTTAGAATCCACTATAACAGTATTTTTTTTTGTGATGTCTAGGGATCCCTTGAGGTCCCTGAGACCCTTTCCCATAAGGAGACATCCATGAAGGAAAAACTAATTTTAATAATACTAAGATATTTTGATTTCTAATAAAGGAAATCTCAATAAATGTAACTCACATAAAAACTCTTGCAGAGGGGTTCACTAATCTTTAAGAGGGGAAGTGTCCTGTGTCTAAAAAGTTAGAGAACTGCTGGTCTACTTCATACTACCTTTCTCCTTTAGTAGTAAAATAAGCAACAAATTACTGTTCATTACTAACAAAATGAGAGGGATGATAGAAGAATAAATACCATTCATAGCAGCAAAAAATACATTAAGTATCTGGAGCTAATGTCCCAAAATATACAAGATGTATATATAAAACTATATTTTTATACAAATAATGAAAATATAAATAATTGAAGAGAGATTCTATAATGATGGCTGAGTTTAGGTGATGTAATAAAGATGACAATACCGCTTGACTTAACCACAGTATTTTAACGCTATATCTCATAGAAAAGACAAAACATTCAAATTCATGTGATATAATAAAGTTTTGAGAATATCAAGGAGAATAATGGAAAAAAAATTATAAATGTGTGAATGGGATTACCAGATCTAAAATTATACTCTAAAGTAGTAATTATAAAAAATTATATGGTATAGGATAAAAAAAATAGAAAAATAGATCAGTAAAATAATTTAGACAAATGAGACATACATAAACACACCAAAAAATCTAGTTTTTGATAAATCAGAAGCACAAAAAAAATGAGGAAGGAGCTAAGTATTTGACAAAACTACTATAATAACTGAATGGTAGTTGGCATTAAGTAATTTTTGATCAGCTTGTTATGCCACAATAAATTCCAAACAACTTAAATACAAAAAGTCAGGCCACCAAAAAAAAAAAATGAAAATCACAGAAAATAATGGGATTGCATAATTTTTTGACTGTGAGTAGAAGAAAAATTACAGTGTCTTCTCAACTTATCTGTCAGAATGATCTTCACAAAACATAGGTCTGGACAAGTCACACTCTCTCTCTTCTCTCCCCATCCCCAATTAACTCAAAGGCTCCTTATTACCCCCAAGATCAAATATAAATTCTTTGTTTATTTTCTAAAGCCTTTTACAACCCAAAACCCTTTCCTACCTTTCCAGTCTTATTATACTTTACTCATTGTTATCTTCTTAGCATCTAACAATACCAGCCTACTTGCTCTTCTTCACATAAGATTTTCCATCCCCATCTCAATGCCTTTTTACTGGCAGTTTCTGATTCAAATGGTCTCCTTCCTATCTCTGCTTCCTGGCATCCTTGTAAACTTTCTAGACTCGGTACAAATCTTGCTGTCTCTAAGTGCCCTTTCCAGGTTCTGCTCAACACTAGTGATTTCTCTCTAAGTTTATTTACAACTTACCGTGAATACTTTCTGTATATACATAGTTGTTTACTGTTTTCTCCATCATTAGAAAGTGAAGCCTCTGAGGGCAGAGACTGTGTTTTTACTTTTCTTTATAATCCAAGTGCTTAGCACAGTGTAAGTGCTTAGTATACTTAGTAAGCGCTTAATAAAGTGTTAACCATGTTATATTATTATAAAAGACAAAAATAAATTGTTTGATTATATAATGTAAAAAGATTTTGCACAAATAAAATCAATGTGGCTAGAGATAGAAGACTTGATAAGAAAGTGGAGGAAAATTTTTTTTTTCAATGTATCTGCTATTTCCCATTCCAAATCTTCAGGAAATTAATGAGCATCTAATAGGATTAGGAGCCATTTTCCAGAAAAATAAGTCATGAAAATATGGTAGGAATAGCATAATCTCAGAATTAGAAGGGCATACTAAAATCATCTAATGCAACTCATACCTGAATGAGTTCACCTTACATATGCCAAATGAGTAGTCATTTAGCTTTTGCCTGAAGACCTCCAGTAAGGGAGAATCAAGTGTCTCTTGACAGTAAACCTTTCCATGCCTCTTGAAGTATCTAATTCCACTTTTGGATAGCTCCAATTGTCAAATTTTTCCTTATACCAAGTCTAAATTTGACTACTGTTGCAATGAAAAAAAAATACTAAGGGGGCAGGTAGGTGGTGCAGTGCATAGAGCACTGGTCCTGGAGTCAGGAGGACCTAAGGCCTCAGACACTTGACACTTACTAGCTGTGTGAACCTGGGGAAGTCACTTAACTCCATTGCCTAGCAAAAAACAAAAACAAACAAAGCAAAACAAACAAACAAACAAAAATATTAAGGCACAAAGTTCCAAGAATGATCAGTTTATTAGCATGGCTAGCAAATGCCAATAAATTGGATCCAGGATTGCTCAGTAGTCAACGATCCATCTGTCAGAGCAACTCTCTTATATAGTTCAAAATGCAGAAGGTTGTATAGGTTACAGAAATAGTCCAATGAAGCAAATTACATCTGAGACTGTGATAGTCTAACCCAGATATGGAGGGTAGGCTATGCTTGGCCTGATTGAGAGAGAGATTTCTATAATCCAGGGCAACAGGGAAAGCAAAGTATCAGAGCTGACTAACATGCCCTGGAAAGTCATATGGTATGTGAACATCTTAGCACCAGATTGACTTTATCTTCCACTATCATCAGCAAAAGCTCACAGATGAGAACTTTTGTAGTTGTACTGTTGCCCATAAGAATAAGGAAGTTAAACTCTTAGACATCTTACAATAGGAACTAGTCTGAATTTGATTTATAAATATTGATTCTGATTAGATAGACTTAATAGATATAATTCTCAATCAATAATTAATCATGGCATATCAATTTTCAAATTTCATAATAGTCAACTGAAGTAATATGCTTGTGGGAGCCCAAACTCACATGATGAAAGGGCCAACCAGTTCATGGTTGATGGATCATTAATACATACCAAATTGTCTAAACCTTCTTAAAATAATACAAAATAAAGTGGAGTATCAATTTTCAATTCTATATTCTGCAATTTCTATTCAGTGATACTAGTTCTAGTTAAGCAAAACAAATTTCATCTCTTCCACATGGCAGTTCTTATAATACTACATAATTGTCATGTCTTCCCTAATTCTTCTCCAAGTTAAACATCCTCATTTCCTTTTATTATTCTCTCATATGAGGCAATTGTATAGACCTTCACCATTCTAGATCCCCTCCTCTGGAAGCTCTTAAACTTTTTAATATTATTCCTAAAATGTGGCACCCAGAACTGAACACAAACCCCAGTTTGGGTCTTACCAGATGAGAGTGAAAGTGACTACCTTCTTCATAATCTTGACGTTATACCTGTCAATGTAGCCTAAGACTGATTATACTGGCTTTTTGGGGGAGATAGTTGCCATATCACACTGTTGACTCATTTTGAGCTTTCAGTATACCCAGATTTTTTTCACATGAATTGTTGCCAAGTCATATGTCCACCATCTTGTATTGATGAAATTGATTTTTTAGCCCCAATATAACCTTTTAAATCTATGCATATAATGGAATGGGCAATAGTTCTGTCATTTCATCAGTGTAGGAAACTCTGGTCTGGGGACTTTTACCATCAATGCAGATCAACAATCCAGTTGCAACTTGATAGATAGATTGAAGGCAGCTAGGTTGCATAGTGTCAAGTTTGGAGTGAAGAAAACCTGAGTTCAAATGTGGCCTTAGACACTTGCTAGCTGTGTGACCCTAGGCAATTCACTTAACCCTATTTGCCTCAGTTCCTCATCTGTAAAATGAGCAGGAGGAGAAAATGGCAGACCACTCCAGTATCTTTGCTAAGAAAACGCCAAATGGAAAACAAGTTAACAAGTGTCCGAAGTGGAATTTGAATATGTCACCTTAACTTTAAGCCCAACCCAATGCTCTAATGAATGTCATACTATTTTGCTAAGACTTTATATTTATCCCTATTAAATTTCATCTTATATGATTTAGAACAACATTCTAACTTTTCAGAATCTTTTAGTATACTATCATTCAACATATTGGATTTCCCACTCACCAAGTTAATGTCATATGAGAATGTGAGGAGTATTCCATTTATACCTTTATGCAAGACATTGATCTACATATATATCTATGTCTGTGTCCATGTCTATATCTATATATTTACATTTAAGAGTAGAAAAAGCATTGCATTAATTTAAGATCTAGGAGTAGCAATTTCTCCTTCCTACTTTCTTTTTCATTATATTACTTGACATTCTTAACCTTTTTTTCCCTCAAAAATGATTTTAACTACCTTTTCTAATTCTATGAAATATTCTTTTAGTACATAATTGGTATTTAGGTAACATCAGTTCTTATTGTGATGACATAGACAAGAACACCTACTATTTCTCTAATTAGGTAGATCTTCCTTTTTCTATTAAAATCAATTTGTAGTTGTAATAAAGTAAATTATGCATATATTCTGGTTGATTAATTCCCAGATATTTAATTGCTTTTGTTATTTTAAATAGAATTTCTTTTTCTCTCTCTTCTTCCTGACTTTTTAATGAATTATACAGAAAAACTGATTATTAAGAGGATTTATTTTCTATCCTCTTACTTTATTGAACTTCCTATCTTAGGTGGCATTATGGCATAGTGAATAGAGGGCAGCATTTGAGTTAGAAAGGCATGGATTCAAATCTTGCATTTTACTCATAGTAGTTAAATAACTATGATCAAATTACATTACCTTCATTGCAGGGAACAAATTACTACCAAGTTGCTGACCCACACCAGTGTAGGGAGGTGCCATACTAGGAGTTCCCTATATTTTTTTATTTTAGCCAAAGACAAGGTTTATTAGAACATCTGTCATATTGGGCAGACTCTGAAGGAATCTAAGCATTTGTATTGTTATTGTGAGTGGGTCCGATCTTAAGAATCTGATTTTAAGAATCTGAGCAGTAGCTAGATTTTAAGAATCCAAGCACCTTAATAAAGACAAGATGGACCTTATATACAGAAAGACTGTGGGAGGGATCTAGGAGTGGTCAAGTAGTTTGGGATGACTGGAGGAGGGGTCTGGAAGATCTGGATGGGAGTGGCCAGTAAACTGGGGTGAACAGAACACCTGGGACCTGGACCAGGAGGTCAAGGGAGAATGGAGCCTAGTTAGGATTAAGGGAAGTGGCCTGAGGCCAGCTGGAGGTAGATTGGGTGATAATGAAAGGCCAGTTGATAGGATTATAGCCTCAGGGGAAAGCCAGAGATTTGGCCATGTGGGAAAGTCCAGGGTTTTTCCTTTTTGGGGTCCAGATCCCATCCTCATCATTCCCCCCTTAAACAAATGGGACCCAAATTCTTTTGGGGTAAGGGGCAAAAGTTTTGGCTTCTGAAATTGCTTCCTGCTGGCAAGGGGTGAAGAGCTGTCCCTGCCTTGAGGGGGTCCCAAAGAGGAAGTTGACTGGAACTGAGCACGGGCTGCATCTAGGGAATGATGGGGGGGAACTTGGCTGGTACCTGCTGTAGTCCAAGTTCAGAGGCTAGCTTCTTTACCTTGAGCAGGGTGTGCTCAACCTGGGTGATGCTTCCAGGCAAAGGTTGACCCAAGACCAGTGGGGCCCATGCTGTAGAGGGCAAATTCAGAGGTGGGGGGCGAAGGGTGAAACTCTCTTCTCTTATAAGAAGTATTAAAAGATATCCTCTTGACTCAAGGGAAGGGAGTGGGAGAAGATTGTAAGGAGGTGTTTCGAAACTCCTTAAGGGGAGTAGCTAGTTGGCTCAGTGGATACAGCCCTGGCCCTAGAGTCAAGAGAACCTGAGTTCAAATATGGCCTTAGACACTTGACACTTACTAGCTATGTGATGCTGGGCAAATCACTTAACCCCATTGCCTAACCAAAAACACACAAACCCCAAAACCAAACAAAATAAAAAAACTCCTTAATGATCCATCACAGAACTTCTAGAATCTGCTAAAATGTTTTTAGCTGTTCTAACTTTTCCCTGTAACCTCCACGAAGGAGGATTCAGGGATGTAGAGGGAAGGGAGTAAGTAAGCCTCAGGGAGCCAAAAAGCACCTGCAGTCATCCCAATTCCCTAGTGCCAAGAGAATTGACAGAACTGGGCATACACTTCTGGATAGGACATCTATCCTTGTCCTCTATGCTGTGGAAGGTTTACCCAGGTCCATGGCCTTGAACCAAACCAGTGGACTGAGAGTCCGAGAACATCAGACCAAGTGCCTCATAACTGTCTGCCTGAAAAGCACCTCCAAGCCTTCCTAGGTGCTTGGAGAGTGACCCCAACTGCAGAGCAAGAAAGAAGGTGGGGAGGCTTACATACTTTTCAGTCTTGGCTGGAGAAGAACTTGGGATTAGGCAGCTTCCCTGTGCGGGCCACCAAAATGTTGAGGTTCAGGGGTGCAGGAGTGCTGGGACCCCCAAAATCACAATACAGGGTCCTGTCTGAATGAATTCAACCCAAGCCTTTTTTTCAGCCAAAGACAAGGTTTATTAGAGCATCTGTTATGTTAGGCAAACTCCTAAGAAATCTAATCATTTAAGAATCTGAGCCAGGAGTTCCCTATCTTGATGAAATCATAGGTCTACACAAGAACAAAACATATCTTTATAATTTTTTTTTGTTCAGTGATTATTCAGAATTCTCTAAGAAAACCATTATATCATCTGCAAATAGAGATCATTTTATCTCCTCTTTACTTTGCAAACTTAATCTCTTATTTTTCACTAGTCTTATTTCTGTATCTAGTAATTCTAATACTTTGTCAAATAATAATGGAGACAGTGGAGATTCTTTCTTATCCTTACAAAGAAAGTTTCCATTGTTAGGTCTTGGTTTTTGTTAGAGTTTGCTTCTTAACCTTTTGTGTGTGTCATAGGCCCCTTTGGTAATCTGGTGAAGGCTCTGGATCCCTTTTTAAATGCAATAAAAATAATTTTTAGGATTCCTATTTTTGTGCTTGTTTGAGGACTACTAATTTATTGATTTTTTTATTTGCATGCTTATTTCATTGATCTTTTATTTATCTCTGGTGTTATGTGTTAAGAGAGACAAATTTTCCATTAAAGACTACTGTAACTGTTGAGGTTTAGGGGTTTCTTCTACTAGACTGTCTTGGAAAAGGGTAGGATTTTCCTTTTCTCCCTGAGTAATTTCTTTAATT
The DNA here is from genome assembly GCF_003287225.1 of Phascolarctos cinereus. NCBI lineage: Eukaryota > Metazoa > Chordata > Mammalia > Diprotodontia > Phascolarctidae > Phascolarctos > Phascolarctos cinereus. Next base: position 174,643,126 of record NW_027555514.1, on the reverse strand, counting down.
TTTTGAAATTTACTTGCTTTTGAAATGCAGTTCTTAGGTCTTCTAACGCAAATTACCATATAGTCTCTCTTTCCCCTATCCTCACTCTTCTGATAATCCCATCCTGGGTCAGTAGTGGTAACAGCAGCTGTTCCTGGGGGTATTTTATGGGGTCATTGCTAGTCAAATGGTCCCCAAATTTTGGGGCTTGTTCTCAGATTCTCCTCTTCTCCTCAGTAGTACAACAGGTGGAGAAGAGAATATGCAAATCACCCCAAGAAAGCTCAAATTGTAGGGAAACGTCCCTAAAGCCCTCAATAAACTTAGTGGGATCTTCTGAGTATCACCTCAGTTTCTCTCTGACCTCTAAGAGGTCTGAAATGTAGACTGGAACATGCACCCTAATTGTCCCGTTAGATGAGACGGGAACTTCCGTTAGAGGAATAAGCCCTGAAAGTGCTGTGGGAACTGGGGCTGGAGAAGAAGGGAGATAGGAAGTCCTACTTCTACTTCTTGTGAGTGAGGGATAGGGGAATGCTGGCTGAACTGGACTGGATTGCAAAGCTAGGAGATCCGACTGGCAAGAGGAAAAATCAGCTGGCACCTGAGGAAGGGGAGGGGTCAGAGGATGAGATACCACTGAGACTGGGGCCTGGGTAGTACTTACCTCAGGGTAAAGGGCCTGGGGAGGAGGTACTGAGGCAAGGCCCTTGACCAAAGCCTGAGTAGAGGTCACTTCTGGAGCAGGGTCCTGGAGAGGAAATGCAGGGTAGGATATCTGAAAGGTGATTAAGGCAGAATATGAAGGGAGGTGGGCTAAAGGAAAAGGGAAGGTAAACCAAATGGGGGTGGGGCATGTGAAACAGGGGTGGGGGGGGCCAGGGGAGAATGGGGTGGAGATAGGAGCTGGGGAGGTGGTATTAATGGAGGATGGGAAGAAGAGGGGTGCTGTAGCACTGGGGGCCATAAGAAGGTCGTCCAAAAAGTCTATTTGATCCCCATTCCCCATTTATGGGGCAGCTCTAGCTATGAGCATCCTACCACCCTTTCTGAGAATGGAGTCTTGAGAAAGTTCAACAAGTCATTATGTAGGGAATCTCCACCCATTTTCCTTCTCTGCTACAATATTGTTCTAACTCTAAGAGAGTATGTTGCTGTAATATCACAAAAATGGGCCATGCCTCATAATTTTCCAGGTGATACTGAGGCCAAATGGTGTTGCAAAAGAACACCAGACTTCTCTTTTTTAGTTCTTTAGAGAAACTAAATTTTCCCCAATTTTGTAAGACAGCCCAAAGGTGAATCTTCAGGAATAAAAAAGGATTGACCCTTTGAGGGCCAGGGGGCTGCAAGTCCCTCCCTCCTTAAAGGAGGAATTGGGAATAAGCCTCAGGAAACAAACAGAAAAACCAAAAGCACAAAGCAGAACCTTAAGTTTTCCCAAGTCCCTAGCACTGAGAGAGGGAATCGGAAGGTGTGCCCAGGTCCATGATCAAACAATCACTGGACCAAGAGCCTGAGAGCATCAGGCTGAGACAGTCTCATAGCTGTCTGACATAATGGGACCTGAAAGGTCAGGCTTGAAAAACACTTCCAAGCCAAGCCTTTCTAGGTGCTTGGAAATCCCCTCCCAATCACAGGGCAAGAAAGGGATTGGGTGGGGGAGGTTATGTACCTTGCAGTCTTGGCTGGAGAAGAATTTGGGATTTGGCAGTTATTCCCAGTGCAGGGAACCATAATGATGAGGATGGGATCTAGACCCCAAAAAGGAAAAACCTGGACTTTCCCACATGGCCAAATCTCTGGCATTCCCCTGAGGCTCTAATCCCATCAACTGGCCTTTCATTGTGGCTATGCCCAATCTGTTGCCCTTAACCTAGCCTAGATTTCCCAGTGTCCCCTGGCTACTTCCCATCCTTAATCCTATCTAGGCTTCATTCTCTTTGGGCCACCCCTGGAGTTCCTCATAGACTATCAATATAATGTGGCCTAGAGGTTTAGGGGTGCTAGGACCCTAAAATCACAACACATGGGTCCTGCCCAAAAAAATTTGACCCAAGCCTTTCAGCCAAAGACAAGGTTCATTAGAACATCTGTCATATTGGGCAGACTCTTAAGGAATCTGAACATCTGTGAGCTAGCTATTGGCTAGATTATACAAAATCTGACCAGTGGCTAGATTATAAGAATCTCAGCCCCTTAATGGAGACAAGATGGACCTTATATACAGAAAGACTGTGGGAGGGATCTAGGAGTGGCAAGCAGTTTTCAGGGAGAGGTAATAGAATGCCAGGGACCTGGACCAGGAGCCTAGCTAGGATTAAGGGTGGGAAGTGGCTGAGGGCCGTAGGGAGGTATGCCAGTGGAGGGCTAGGCTAGGTTAAGGGTAACAGGGAATTGGGAGATTGGGTGTAGGCAATAACAAAAGGCTAGTTGATGGGAAATGCCAGAGATTTGGCCAAGTGGCCAAAGTGCAGAGTTTTTCCATTCTGGAGTCCAGATCCTAACCCCATCAGAGCTATAGCCTGCACATTTTGTAATTCTATTTCAATAGACTATTTTTCAACCCCCTAAATTTACAGAGATGAAAACCAAGGCAAAGAGAGATGAATTGACTTGACCAAGGTCAATCAGCCAATCAACTTGGTTATAATTACATAAAAGATCCATACAGAACAGATGGAAGGTAACCTTAGAGAGGGAGCTACTAGTTGCAGGGAGCACTGGGAAAAACTTCCTCCAGAAGAGGCCTTTTTAACTTGAGTCTTAAATGAAACCAGAGATTCTAAGAGCTTGGAATTAATAGGATTATAGAATTAAAGGTAAAAGAGATGGCAGAGGTTAGCAAGTCTAACTACCTAAATCTAAGGTTCATAGAGATTAGGTATATTATCTAAGGTCACACAGATGCTAACTTTCTGAGGCAGGATTTGAGCCTGAGTCATACTTCCTGTAAGTTCAATCATCCCTCTACTACACTATTCTTAAGGTGAAAGAGAGAGCATTCTAGCCCCTGGAGAGAGTTTGGCAAAGCTAGCTAGATTAAGTCAGGACTCTGACCCCTAGGGATGATAGCCTTTTAGAGAAACTCTTTTGAGTACTCCAGATTATCTCTGTGGAACTTCTTCAGGAAAGACTGTCCCTGTAAACCAGACTACCCCTTTTATTTCATGTTCTTCCAAGCTAAAGTAAGGTTTAGCCCCACCCTTTTGGGATGGTTTATCCCAAGCCTGCTAATAAAAAGATACTCCCTTTAAGGGAATGATGAGTTAAGAGATACTTCTTTAAACTGAATGATAGGCTCTAGTATTAGTAAAAAACAAAGGATTACTCCTCAGATAAAATTTCTTTTGGCATGAGACCAGGGTAAGATCATGCTATTAAACTGAAAACCCTTTAGGGAAATTCTTATTGGCTAGGAACTTCTGATACAGTAGTAGAGGAGGGGGTGATAGAGTTCTCAAATTATGCTAAAGCATATAAAAATCCAAATGGGTCCTATATTTGGCCTGAAGAAAGGACTTTCAATTACTGCAAATTTTGGGAAATTGTGCACACTAACTTATTCTGTCTTATCATTTTGTTTGTATTTTTATGTCTTCGTAAAATGCTCAAATATTTTGTTTTGTGTCATGTTTAGTGTTTATAGATTCTGCTATCTTTAAACATTTCTAAGGGAAAATGCAACCAGCCAAAAAAAAAAAACTACTCAAAAGCTACAGTTAAAGAGTTCAGTACACTGAGAAGATTAGTGAAACATCATACCTGAAGCAGTTCTTCTAGTTTTCTGTAATCTGATGCTAAACACTCTGACCTAGTAAGCAGGTCTAATTCACACTTTAGGCTTTCAATGGGAGATTAGGTTAAAAACAACAACAACAACAAAAACTTCAGGATGCTTTCTCTTTGTCATTTCAGCCCTGGCTACATTGGAATTACAGGGATAAAGTCAAATAATCAAAGAAAGGAAAACTTTTTCTTGGTTTGTAGGAATTTGTGGCATTATAAATGAATTAGAAATTCCAAATTATGGTAATTGTTAAAAAAACATCTTAGTAGATTTTGGAGTTTTATAGGTTAAGGAGTTTGGAGATTAATCATTTTAAGCTTGCTGAGGAAAACTTTTGGAATTTTGTGTAATTCCAGAAACTCACCCCTTTCTCTGTACCAATTGATAAGGCGCTTATCAGAATCTTAAAATATCTTAGTAAGTTTTGAGGTATCACTCCGAAGAGTTTGTTTTAAGGAAAAATAAGAATTAAATTCTATGAAAGTTTCAGGGGTAAAAAGCACTTAGATCACCTTTCCCCTGAAGATTGATAGAGCTATTGTTTAGTGTAATGAAAGAAGGTTGCTCATTTGAAAGTAATTCCATGTTGAAGAAAAAAAATAGGTATGTGGTTTGCATTTTAAGTTTATCTGAAACTTAAATAGCTGCCTCTCATTAATTCTTTCTTGATCATGAAAAGAGAAATGCTTGTTTAAATCAAGGAGTAACAAAAATGAGTAAAATTTAATTAAGGAGTGGAAAGGGTAATTTAAACCAAAAAGAAGTCTGTGAGAAGTGAGGAGGTGTCCCCTAAATCATCCTCACTGTCACATGGGCCCAGACCCTATTGTGGTTAATGGGGCTAGATATTCACAATAATGGGATTGGGGGAGGTGACCAGAAACTAGGAATGTCTTTTGGGAAGGCAGAAGTAGAACTCGTAAAGCTTTTAATAATGGAATTAATTGTTTAGTTATACTAGAAACAAGATCACCAAAGAAAATTAGAATGAAACCATGCATTTGTACATCCTTAGGAACCCAAAAGGTTAACAGTATTGCAATTAATCAGGGTTGTGGGAAATTTGTGCTAAGTTGCAAATGACAAATTCTGTGGATTAAAGATTAGTTATTTAGATAGTTTGGCATATGATTAGGAAATACAGTACTCTGTCCTGAAAGACCATTCCAGAAGCATTTTCCTCAATCTTTAGAATCTCATGAGCTCCAAAGTAAGGGGATGGTGGGAATATAAAGCTGCCACTTGGAATCTATTCCTGTCTTTTGCTAAGTGTTAAAATTGAAAAGCCTTAGGAAAGAGAGAGTGGGCTGGGTTATGAAAATGAAGGGAATAAATTTTACTCTTTGAGAGATTTTTGAAAATAAGCCAATTAGCGGCAGGTAGGTGGCACAGTGGTAGACCACTGGCCCTGAAGTCAGGGGGACCTGAGTTCAAGTACAACCTCAGTCCAAACACTTGACACTTACTAGCTATGTGACCCTGGGCAAGTCACTTAACCTTAATTGCCTAAAAAAAAAATAAGCCAATTGCCAACTCTGGGCTCTAAATTTTAAAGTGCAGGTGACTATTAGCCCTGGAAATTGAGATTTTGATTTTGTGGTTATAAATCCTGATTTAATTGGTTGATATGTGTTCTGTAACTAAATTATGATGCAGTAAAATGTGGCATCAAATTCAAGGAAAAAATGCTAGATAAATGCAGGAAAATCTGAGTTACATTCTGGTCTCTGAATTTTATTAGCTGTGTGACTCAAGTGAGTTATCTTATCTCTGTTTACCTCAGTTTCCTGATTTCTAAAGAGGAAAAAAAATAATAGTGCCCACTTCCCAAGATTGTTTCAAGGATCAAATGATGTAATGACTATGAAGTGTTTAATACAATGCTGGGCATGTAAGCTCTATATAAATATCAACTATTGTTATTGCTTTTTTGATCATATATTATCATAACTCCATGCTGGGTTTAGACGTGATTAGTATAAAATTCCAAAGGCGATAAAATGATTTTCTATGTAAGATAATTAGGAAATGCATTCAGCTGATTTGATGTCATCTGCTTGGTGATAAGTTTTATTTCATGTTTTGAATACACAATATTGAATCAGAAATGCTGTATTGTCTTGTATTGTATCAGAAATTCTGTTATAAAAACAACTTTTCTTTTAATCTGAATATTGTTAAATTATGAATTGAGCTTTAAATTAATGCAATAAAAATAGATATTTAAGGAAATTTTTTGTTTTTAAAAAATTTTTAAATAGTATATTTTCCCCAATTGTATGTCAAGACAATTTTTACCATTCATTTTTATGAGATTTTGAGTTCTAATTTTTTTTCCAACCCTTCTTGCTGTCCCCTATTCTTAAAATGGTTGGCAATTTGATATAGGTTATACATGTGCTATCATGTAAAACATTTTCATATTAGTTACAGTTGTGAAAGAAGAAATAAATCAAAAAGAAAAAATATGAAAAAGAATAAAAGGAAAAAAATATGCTTCGATCTACATTAAATCCATCAGTTCTTTATCTGGACGTGGATAGCATTTTCCTTGAGTCCTTTGTACTTGTCTTGGATCATTGTGTTGTTAAGAAGAGCTGAATCATTCATAGTTGATCATTACACAGTGTTGCTGATACTGTGTACAATGTTTTCCTGGTTCTGCTCATTTCTCTTTTCCATCAGTTTATACAAGATTTTTCTGAAACCTGCCTGTTCATCATTTTTATTGTACAACAGCATTTCATTACATTCATATGCCACAACTTATTCAACCATTTCCCAATTGATGGGCCTCCCCTCCCAGTTTCCAATATTTTTAATGTCATTACCTCAAATTCACCTTATACCCATACCCTTTGTCTATGTATATTCCTTCTAGCTGTACAATTAGTGATTTGGTTTTTAAGAATTACATGTATCATCTTCCTGTGTAAACAGTTTAGCTCTATCGAATCCCTTATGTTTTCTTTTCCCTTTTTATCTATTTATGCTTTTTAAAAAAAAATTATCATGCAACCTATGATGAGAATGAGTAGCTTTGGATTTTCTGCTCAGTATAAATTGGACAATATGGCCACAACCTGGAAATTGTAAGAGGGGTACCTTCCCAGAACCATGTTTCATTTTAAAAGAGGTAACAACAACAACAACAATAACAACAATTTACTGATTGGGGAAAAAGTTCCACAGACCCTTAAAGAATTCTGTGAGGTCCCTTGGGAATTTATGTTCAGGCTAGATCTTATCAACCCTACTGACTGCATGTTGCAAAATATAATGTAGTGAAGTTTGAGAACTGGAAGCTAAGAAAATAGGATCCTGTCTCCTATTCTTTGTCAAAAGGGTAAATTTACAAGTTTTCTATAATAAAGAGTGAGTTTTCATCTGAAATTTGTATAATGTTACATATAAAAATCATGAAAATATATAGGATAGTTTAAAGATGTAATTTCACTATATTAATATGAGTCAACTATCAGGTGTTTGCTGTATGTCTGAAACCCTAGAATGAGATTAAGGATAAGTGACATGTAACTATTAGGGAAACATGAGAAAACCAATAATATTCAAGCCCTAAGCTGTGATTAGTAAAAAAAAATTGCTTCTTGAGATAAAAATTCTTGGGACTGTAATTTAATATTGTTTTGAGTTTTGATTGCAGACATAGTTGTCTGAATTGTCATGCAGTCAATAGGAGAAAGTAGTATGTGTTGCAATCTGAGAACAGCTACAGGTGGATGTCTGTCCCTGGGAAAAGTAGAGGGGAATGATCTTGGCATGGTTAATGGTTGGATTCTCTTAACATATTTTCCCCATTGTATTATTTCCTTTCTGAACAGGAAATGTCCCACCTGGTTTATCCTGAGCATGGCTTTTGATATCCTGTTAAAAATGTGGAGCTTTGTTATATGATTGGTTGTCAGATATGACATGTGTCTGGAATCAAACAGAGCTAACGGTGTTTTTCCCTGTTATCATATATGTCAGGTCGGTCTGTGTCCTTGAGGGGATGAGTCTTGACATTGTTATAACTATATCTCTCCTTTTCTTTTCCTTTTTGGTTAGGCAATTAGAGTTAAATGACTTGTCCAGGGTCACATAGCTAGTAAGTGTCAAGTGTCAGAGGCCGGATTTGAACTTGGTTCCTCCCGACTCCAAGGATGGAGCTCTATCCTCTGCATCACCTAGCTTCCCCTCCTTTCTTTTCATAGCAAATGTCTATAATGAGGCCATGTGAGCAGCAGAAGTTTTATAACAACACTAAATCTATTAATTAATAGATTGATAATGGAACATCTCTGAGTTACTATAACAGGATGCAAGTATGAACAATCACACAATTTTAATCTGTGTTTGTGGTCAAATTATTAGATAGGGATGATATTCTCTAAATGGGAAATTAGACAGAGTAATAAGACAAAGATGTACTGTAAAAGATTTCTAATTAAATGGAATAATAAAATTTGGGAAAGCAATAGGATTAGACTGTTTTCTCCAAGAATTTATATATATATGTATACGACTGGCTTCCAAATGTATCTAGTATAAAAATTCAGGCTTTGAGTATGTTTTAATAATAAATTCTCAAAATTGGATTAAGGATTTTACATATAAAATTGCACTGATAATTGTAAAGAAAGTGAAATTATTTTCTCATTTTAAAGTATCTATCTAATAAATGTAAAAGACATAAGAGTTCATTTTACAAGTTAGACCTTCATGATTTTTAAAGATTTTTATGTCAAGTACTGGGTTTAGGTAATGAAGAAATAGCAAGTGGTGTATTAAAACTGAAATTCTCTGAAGTCTTAGGTGAATGTGGGTTCCTAATCTGATATTTTTCTTATACCCTGTGTGCTAATAGGATCAGAACCAAAAGGCTTGAGCTGGTTTTCCCACATGAACTACTTATTGAAAAATAAAATTTAGGAAGTTGTACTAAATTGTATTGTCTTGTGGAGACAATTGGAGCAGATTTTAGCAAAATTATATAGTAGTCTCTACAAGTGATTTGGAACCAGAGAAGCAGAGCCCTCTTCAGAGCTTCCCTGAAGATGAGACCTATTCCGGAATGTCCAAGAGAAGATATTTTCTAGGGACCAGATGACTGCATGGGACATCTGGGACTTAAGACAAAATGTGTCAATTAGATGGACATTGGGAATAGGTTACTAGGTTACAAACAGACTTGATATTAGTTAATATTGATGATCAAAATTGTATTGCTTTGGCCTTTGTTTCTTGGCATTTATGCTGAATTCTCTTGGTTACCTTGGTGACGTGTAAATCTCCCCTCTCAAAATTGGTCTATTTTAGCCCTGTAAGTGGTTTGATCTATAGCCTGACTTAAATAATTCTGGTTATGAATACATGAAAAACCCTATACATTTGGCTTATAAATAAGTGATTCATGGGGGAGGGGACAAATCAAGGAAGAGAATTGTAAGAATCAAGTAAACCACACTGATTCCATCTTGTGACTCAATTCTGGATCTAGCTCAGTTCTCTTTCTATTCAATTATGAATCTAATCTAGTTTCTGTCTTGTGAAAAAAACTTTTCTCAATTATAGAAGTTGTCAGAAAACTTTATTGCATTGTTTGAACCTAGCCCTGCATGACTGGGAATCTGGACCACCTCTATCTGTTGCTTAGAGACCCTTAACTAAGGATCTAAACCCAGTCAAATCTGAAGATTCTTATGATTATACATCTCAAGCAACTCATGTTTTATTTGAAAACTGGCCCCATACTTGTCAATTAGTTTCCTTATTTCTTTGATTGAATACAGGCTCGTGGGGACAGGGAAGTGAAACACCTCTTTTTCTGATTTCAGGGAATTGTACCTGCTTGCTTTGCTCCCTCCAAACTTTTGAAACTCACTCATCCCCCTCCCAACTTGGAAAACCCCTAATCTTTTCTCCAATTAGAAACCAGATCCCCTAATCTTGTGTCCTGGTTTATATACTGTTATTTGTTTTCTTTTAATGCATAAAAATCTGACTCCCCCTGTATTCAGGGTCCAGTGCCAAGCTAAGGAGGCCAGGCCCTGTTTTGTTATACAATTGACATGCATTACTTAATAAATTGATATTCTTGGAAGTTTGAACCTTTGTTTACTCGTTATTTCAGATTTCACCCATCACAATAGCCAGCAGTCAACAAACATTTTTTCAAGGACCTACATTGAGATAAGAGATGGAGCATCATATATGAGAAACTGCAAATAGGCCAATATATGTACATGGCAGAGTATGTGGAGAAAAGTAACATGTAAGGAGACTAGAAAGCTTGGAAGAGACTAGGTTGCAAAGAGCTTCAAATACAAAAAATAAGAGGGGGGTGGTGGAAGGAAAGAATGGAAGAAAAAAGGATTTTATATGCAATCTTGAGGTAAAAGAGAACCGTGAGAGTTTATTTAATGGAGGAAAGAGGCAGTGAGAGAAATGGATCTATGTGAGAGAAGTGTGAAGGTAGAAAATATCTTGGCAAATTCTTGGATATCTGAGGTGACTGAGAATAAGGAGTTTAGGGTGACATGGAGATTGTAAACCTGTGTTATTAGAAGAGCAATGGGGGGCAGCTAGGTGGTGCAGTACCGGCCTTGAAGTCAGGAGGTCCTGGGTTCAAATCTGGCCTCAGACATGTAACACTAGCTGTGTGACTCTGGGCAAGTCACTTAACCACAATTGCCTTGCCAAAAAAAAAAAGGGCAATGGCACCTTTGAGAGATTAGGGAGATTTGGAAGAGGGATGAGTTTGGGGAAAATGTAATTATTCTACTTTGGGCATGTTCCATTTGAGATTCCTATGTAGTATCAGTTCAAAATGTATAACAGGCAGTTGGGGGTATTGGATTGAAGCTCAGGAGAGAAAGTAGAGATATAAGATCTGGGAATCATCAATCAATCAATACACATACTATGTGCCAGGTACCTTGCTAAGACCTGGGAATATGGTAAAATACAGTTACTTTCCTCAAGGAACTTACAATCTAATGAATCATCAACATCGAGATGATAATTGAACGTATGAGAGATGATTTACACTGAGATAATTTACAAAACAAGAGAAGAAGATGCAAAACAGAGCCCTGGGGGCCACTCACAATTAGTGGTAATGACATGGCTAAAGATCCAGAAAAGGAAAATAAGGAGGGGTTAGACTCATAGGAGGAAAACCAAGAGACAACAGTCTTAAGAACTCATACAGGAGAGAATATCCAGAAAAAGAAAAGTATCAGCTATATCAAATACTGAACAAGAATGATAAAGAATGACAACAGGCCATAAGTTTTAGCAGTAGGAGATTACTGGTAATTTTAGAGAGATCAATTTTGGTTGAGTGATGAGGTTAGAAGTCAGATTACTGAGACTTGAGAAGATATTGGGCAAAGAAGAAGCAGAAGCATCAAGTACAGATGACTTTTTCAGGAATTTAGTTGATATGGGAGCAAGAGATATAAAACCATAGCTAGAGAGGATGTTAGGATGTAGTGAGATCTTTGTAAGAATGGGAAAACCACAGGTTTTCCTGTGGTTTTCCTGGAAGCAAGAAAGGAACCTATTGACAAGGAGAGAGAGAATGGGGAGGATAGTATTAAGGCAATTAGGTAGAGAAGAAAAGAAAACATTGAGGGCATCTGTAGAGAGTTTAATTTTGATAAAGTAGAAATTCATCTCTTCATCTGAGGTTAGAAGGAAGGAAGCACTAGTAGGAGATAATGACAGAGATGTGAGATAAAGATAACTGGAAAAGGGAACTCTTGATAAATGGCTTCAATTTTTTGGGGTGAAGTATAAGGCAAGGTCTTCAACTGAGAGTGTGAGTCAAGGGGTACTATGAGAGTCCTGAAGAAGGAAGAGGAAGTTTGTAATAACCACTGAAGTGAGCAGGATAGACGGTTGGTTAGGGAAGTGTGAATTATTGTCTGGCTGTGTCAAGGCTTCATTGGAGATTAGATAACATAATTTGTAATGAATGCCTTATAGTATAGTCGAGAAAGTAATGGCTGTGGAGTCAAAGGACAGGGAGTTAAATGTACCTCGGATGTTTATTGATTCTGTGACTTTGGGCAATTCACAACCTTTTTGGGCCCCAGTTTCCTTCTCTGTTAAATGAGGGTGTTAAGTCAGATGGCCGTCAAGGTCCCTTTCAGCTCTCGATCTATAATTCTCTGATCTTGTGTCCTACACAGCTATTGAGAAGTATTTAGACTAAAATCTAGGTCCTTGGTTTCCAACCTCATGCTTTCCCCTATATACAATACATGCTTTCTCATTACTTTAGCTTTTCTGTCTTCAAACTGAAGTGATCATACTTCCATTCCATCTCTGACATCTCTGAGTCAAGATGCTCCCAGCACTAAGCACTTAGAGCTCTGAGTAGAGAAGAACTTGTTATCTCTATGGCATGAATGGGATGCATTAATTTATGTCAAGAAGTGATACCAGGAGAGATCATACAGTGAAAAACTGCATTGCATTGCAAACTTTATCATTAGTAGCTTCCTTGTCTTCTTTGATATCCTACCCATGCTCAAAACAATTAAGAAAATAACAAAAAGAGATCATTCTGCAAGGCTAGGAAAGTTTCTTCTGGCTTCACTTTTGGAAAAGTATTTTGCCAATAGAAAGATTATACTTGTATTCTGACTTGTTGATATACTATAGTTTTGAGGAAGCCAGAGTTCCATATTTTTTTTTAAGTGATGGGCTTATCTAAAAATAATTTAGCACATTTAAAGAGCAGTTTTCCAGTGAATGCAGATGCTAGAATGGATTGTCACCAGTGGACCAACTTTTCCTGGATTTCTGCATTGGCCATTTTTATTAGTGTCTTGTGGCATTTATCTCTTATCTCCCATTTTTTAAAAAAAAGTTCCTTCTTACAGTAATTTTTATAAGTTTACATAATTTTTGCTGGTACAGATGATGTGAATGTATTTGTGTTTCAGTATTTCAATGGACATAGGATTCCTTCAGTTTGGGCATACTTTCTAATAATCCATAATAATTGTTGTGGGTTGAGCCTGATTCATCCCAGTCCAGTGATTCAGGTTCAGTATTGGAATGAAATGATAAACTTGTTGATCGTCTACTGTTAAAAAGATATTGACTTAACAATATCATACAACAGATATTCAACAAAGGTAGTGTTGGTTCACTTGGGCATTGCTCTCCTGCTTCTGCACTTATTGAGGGCAAGCCAAGTTGGGATTGTGTATTAAGCCTGAGGACCTCCTGACTCCTCTTATGCTTGGTTTTTATATGTAGGTGACCAAGGAATTACCTCAATGGTTTGAATCTTAGTCTCCTGGACCAATTAAGTCTAAATGGTTGATTTGCCTTTTAGGAGATGTCACTCTTGTTACAAGCTATTTAAAATTTCTCATTCTATGAGACTATTGTCCATAGCCTCAGGCAAATCCTTTAAAGGGGGTCTACCCAATATACTGAGTGCCTTATACTAAATCTTTTAAATTATATGAGCATAAGAGGGCAGGATGTAGGTTGTTCATCTGTCATCCCTTGTTCTTAATCTGTGACCAGTCTATCTCCTTCTATTGTGTATGTGTTTGATGACAGCTTTTTTGATGCTTTAGCATGAAAATTTTCATTGGAAGTAAGCTATATCCTATTTATGACCATGTAGCTGTCTGTCATCTTTTGGGTGACCTCCAATTTTGAATCATTAGAAATTTTGGTGTTCCATAATTCACAGCCACAAAACTTTATTAGAAGAATATTAGTGTTAAAAAGATACCTTTTTATTTCAAGGAGGGCTTGGGATCATTAAATACATTATACAATTTCCTAAATGAAATCTACCTAGCCTTCCTCCTAGTCATTTCATTTCATCATCTATCTGTCATAATCATCCAAGATATTTGTTCCAATGGAACAATTTTACTGTTGGCCCATCCATATTCATATCATAATGTAGACTATAGCCATTCTTCATCCACTTGGTTTTTCTTGAGCAGATAGTTATGCCATACTCTTTTGAATTATTACTAATCTCACTTGGGAGGCTCTACAATATTTAAAGAGTTTATGTAATAAGGCAAATGCCATTTACAAAGAAGAGTATCCGAGGATCTACCACTTATAAGTGATTAAGTCAGGCATGAGATTTCTTTCTCTAAGACCAAGCCTTAAACCCAATTCGTTCTGTATCACTTGGATTGGATAATAATATGTACCTGCCCAAGCACCACTTAATGGTTATTTTTGGGCCCTCCTGGTTCAAAGTGAATGTAAATAGAAATTGTTTCTCTTTTGGCCAGTAACCCTGAGGGTCTTCCCCTCCCAGTTTGATATTTTTTGCTTTTGATTAAAGGGGGTATCTCTTGACTCACTTCTTAAAGAGGCCTATTCACTGAATGGGTGTTGCCTCACTCAAAGTGAGAAACTGAAAAGACCTTAGCTGAAAAGGGCCAAAGTCTCCCACTGCATCCTGGGCCATCTCCAGTCATCCTGATAGACATCTAGGCACGGGACCCAGATAGCTCTGGAGGTGAAAATGAGACTGGTGACTTTGCACAGCCCTCTTTCACTCAAATCAAGTCAATTACAAATCATGTCATCATCTCCCTAATGTCATGGTCCTTTTCAAGAATGAAGGACAAACCACAACCACATTTATTAAGCACCTACTATGTGTCAGGCACCATGCTAAGTTCTGGAAATACAAAAAGAGGCAAAAAATTCACAGTCTAACATGGCAGACAACAAGCAAACCAAATATGTACAAACAAGCTATATACAGGCTAAATAGGACATAATTAAAAGAGGAAAGACACTAGAATTAAGAGGGGTTAGGAAAGGCTTCCTGTAGAAGATGCAGTTGTAGCTGGAACTTGAAGGAAGTCAGAGAAACCAGTAGGTGAAGATGTGGAGGAAGAGCATTAAGGGTGTAGGAGGCAGCTGAAGAAAATCCCTGGAGACAAGAGATGGGAGTATATTGTTTGTAAAATAGCAAGGAGGCAAGTGTCACTGGATCAAAGAGTACGTAGTGAAGAGTAAGGTCTAAGAGCACAGGAAAATAGGGAGTTGCTACGTTATGAAAATCTTTGAATGCCAAATAGAGGATTTTATATTTAGTCCTAAAGGTGATAGGAAGCCACTGGAGTTTATTGAATATAGGAATAACATGATTGGACCTGAACTTTAGAAAAATCACTTTGGCAGCTAAATGGAATGGATTAGAATAGGGAGATTTGTGTCAGGTAGACCCACCACCAAGCTATTGCAGTAGTGTAAGCATGAGGTGATAAGGGCATGTGTGAGGGTGGTAACAATATCAGAGGACAGAAGGGGGGGGCATATTTAAGAGATGCTGCAAAGGTGAAACTAACAAGATTGGATATGGAGGGAGGGGTTAAGAGATAGTAAGGAGTTGAGGATGACACCCAGGTTATGAGCCTGAGGGATTGGGAGGAATCTCTTTTCCATTTGGACACTGTGATGGCCAGCTTGTGCCAAGGCCAAGAGATAAACAGTTCCAAGCCTGGGATTGTGCTAAAGCCATGACCATGCACAGTGACCATGAAGCAGAGTCTTGAGCAGAAAGTTTTACTGACTTATATATTAGCAAAGCTATTCCTATATCTATTTATCAGTGGATACTCTACCTAGGATCATTTCCCAATGTTTAGCAAACACTATCTTCCTTCCCACCTCCATTGCCCCTCCCACACATTCTGTCTTACTCTCTCAGATGCTGAATCCATAGCTGTCTAAGAACAAACCGTGCTCCTTCCCAACCCCTGATTCCCTTTTCTATCATCCTCATCCACCTCAACCTCCCCTTTTATGCCCCAGATCCACATGCCTCTTCCACTTAGCTCTTTGATACTTTTATTTCATGATGAATAAACTTCCTGTAGGCAGACTCATAGGTAGTAGGGAATGAATCAGTTGAAAGGGAGAAATTAAAGATTAGTGAAAATGTGGAGCTATTCCTTGGTGCAACTTGATGGAGAAGATGGAAGCAGATAAGATCTAGGGTGCCATGTAGAATGTTTAGACTTGGAGAAAGGTCACTTCTTCATCAGAAATGGAAGTGAAGGAGGAGATAATGAGGGATGACATCAAAGGTGAGTCTGGTAATGGCAATGAGAAAAAAGAGTACTCATTCCAACTCTACCTTCTGGATCACTGAATTGGGGAATAAGAAGTTGCAACCAATACTAGAAAGTATGGCAAGGGATGCTGTGTCATTTGAGGGTGGGAGTCCGAGTGCCAGAAGATAGAAAGAGTATGAAAGCAACAGGTATAAAATACCCAAGTTGTCTGCATGCGCACTGGATAGATCACTGGCTCTGGAGTCAGGAAGACCTGAATTCAAGTCTGACCTCAGACACTTGATCACTTGATACTTACTAGCTGTGTGACCCTGGGCAAGTCACTTAATCCAGACTGCCTCACCAAAAAGCAAAAAACAAACAAACGAAAAAACCATTGCTAGTTCCTACTGTTTTGTATCTCCCCCTTATCACTCAAACTTTTAAGAAAGCTGTCCATGCAAACAACTTAGAAACTCTGATCAGCACAATGACCAACCACAATTCCAGAGGACTTATGAAACAAGCCACCTGCCTCCAAAGGATGTACTTAGAGAGCAGATAGAGGTTTTTTTTTTTTTATTATTTTGGACATGGATACATGTTTGTACATGTAGTTATGTATGACTACACATGTTTGTAATCTTTTTTTTTTCTTGCTTTCTCAATGGAGGGAGAGAATTTGGAGCTGAAAATAAAATAAAATTACATAAAAAAGAAGAAAAAATGCCTATTAGCTATCTGATTTTCATTTTGGTTAAAAGCTATCTTCATTTTGTATAGAGCAATAATAAAGCTGTCCTTTGTTGCCAATTTTGAGAACTGAAAAAAATAATCTAGCTGCCTACACTGGTGGTTTCTATTTCTTTTTCTCTCACTCTCTTCTAAACCCTCTGCATTCTGACTTCTGGCCTCATCACTCAATTGAAACTGTTCTTTCCAAAGTTACCAAATAATCCAATTGCCACATATGATGTATTTTACAATTCTTATCCTTCTTGACCTTTTGAAGCATTTGACATTGTTGACCATCCTCTCTTCCTTGACACACTCTCTCCTCTATGGTTTTCCATAACACTGTTTCTCTCTCTCTCTCTCTGATCTCTCTGTCTCTCTGTCTGTTTCTCTGCCTGTATGTCTCTTTCTCTGTCTCTCTCTCTCTCTTTCTCTTTCTCTCTCTTTCTCTCTCCTTCCCCTCCCCTCCCACTTCCCTCCTTTTCTTACTTGCTTGAAACTTCGTTTTGCGGGAGACTCTTGTCATACTCCTAAGTGTGAGTGTCCCCAAAGTGGAATTTGTCCTGAGTAAACTTTCTTTTTTTTTCTCCATGCTCTCTCAGTTAGTGACCTCATCAGTGTCTATGGGTTTAGTTACCATCTTCTGGTACTGGGGAAAATTAATATATAAGAAATAGAGAGATACAGGGAGGAATGATGACAAAAGTAATAAATACTGAGTTTAAATTCATCAAGGTCTTTGCGAACCTGATCACCATGTATTTAATGACTTGGACCGCCCATTCTGATCTCCTTTCTTGAACAACTCATTCTTCCATGTATTTAGAGAAAGAACAGACTGATGCCGATCTATTTCATGGCAGGAATATGGAGGATGGCTTCATAAACACTGGTACTTACATCATTTTATAGTTGACAAAATCCTACCTCTATCCTTTGATTCCATTAACATTAAAGATTTGAAAACTTCCTTTCCCTGCTGGCACTCCAGCTCAGCCCTCCCCCTTCATAGATGGTATGAGTAGAGGAAGTCCTGTTCTCTCCTATTGTGTTTTTCCATTGTGTCCTTCCTTTATATGCCATATTCCTTTCATCCTAAACCTGTTATTTTTATACTCTATCTTCCTATATTCGTGAAAACCCGGCTTTCTTTGGAAAACACTTCATTTCTGGCCATCCTTTCCAGTGCTGGATGTTTCTTTCACAAGACCCTGAAATGTTGGACATAAAGATGCATACTCTTTGCTCATGACCGCCATTTCTAGATTCTCTGCTGACTTCACTCAATAGCATCTTTCCTTTTCAGGTTGATTCTATCTGCCTTTGTCATCTTATTCATATCTTTGTTGCACTCATCTTTTATACGTTAAAATAGGCAGATAGTGAGATAGCTAGATAGAATATTTATTAAGTTCTTACCATGTGTTGGGCATTAGGCTAACTGCCGTGGATACAAATACAAGGAAGTAAGACTGTCCATGTCTCAAGAAACTTAAATTGTAATAGGGGAATACAACCCATAAAGGGGTACTGGAAAAGGTTGTGATGGTGTGTAGTGACATGGTGAGTGGGCAGGGAAGTGGCATGCAGGCCCCAGCCTTGGCAAACTAAAGTGAAAGCTCACCTCTCATAGAAGTGGGATTCAGGGGCAGAGTATATAGCTTTCTTTCTCTAAGAGTTCAGTACTTGGCTCATAATATTTTTCTTCACCCCAACATCTATGCTCATACTTAGGAAATTGAATATACAAATGAATGTTTCTTCATATACCGTAGTTTTTCAGCTTATCAATCTTCTCAATTTCTGTGAACTGTATCTTTAATTCACCTCAAACCACAAGGATATCCATACCATAGATCTTACTATAAACCCATAACAAAAGGACCTTCATGATCTTGAACTTTTACATTTTTTCTAATCGTACATTTCTAACTTTCACATCTCTCCCTCCACCTCATTCTTAATCTCACTGTGTATTCACTATGACCTCTACTCCATTTACACTTTCTTGATATCCCAGTCCATCTTCTGAACTCCAGCCTCATTTTCCTACCTTCACAGTTTTCACTCTATAGCTGAGAAGCTCAATCTTTAAATCTCTTGCCTCTACGGCCTATTGCCACCCATGTATTGAGACCCTAACCATGAATTACTACTATCTCTCCTCCTCCTCCTTTTACTTCTCTTCCTCCTCCTTCTCCCCTCCTCCCCTTTTACCTTCCTTTCTTCCTCCTTTCATTATTTTTTTTTCCACATTAATGACTACTGATTCTTTTCAGGCATGGTTGCTGAATCATTAACCAGTTCCCACCCTGAAGTGTGGGTATCCTTCAGCATTCTATTTTTGGCTCTCATCACTCTGAACACTCATCATTTCCCATAAGTTCAATCATCATCTCTATGTCACTGATTCCTAAATTTGTTAAATTCAATCAACTGCTTATTGTATATCTGTTTGTTTTTCTACCTAGCATCTGAATTTCAACATATTTAAATTAGAACTCATTATTTCTACCCTCCTCCTCAAACCTCTTCTTCCTACAAGCTTTTCAATATCAGATGAGAGCATTACAATATATTTATTTGCCGAAGTTTAAGATTTCAAAAGCATCCTTAACTCTTTTCCTTCCCTCATCTCCTATATATAATCACTTGCCATATTTTCTTAGTTCTTCCGCTTCTACTCCCTCTCTACTCACATGACCACTACCCTAGTTCAAGTCTTATTTTCTTTTTACTAAACTATCCTAATAGTCTTCTAATTGGTCTCACTTCCAGTCTCTCCAGCCTAAGTACCACACAACTGTCACAGTAATATTCCTAAGACACAGGTTTGGCTAGGTCATTCCCTGATCACAAATCTTCACTAGTTTCCTATTTCCTATAGGACAAACTATATACTGTTCAGCTTAGCATATAAAGCCCTCTACGATCTGAATTCTAATAGGCCTTTCCAAATTTATACCATATTACTCTCATAATGTGCTAAATTCAACCAAATTGGACTTCTAGCTGCTCTCTGAACTTGATGTTTCATCTGTAATCTCTATGTCTAGTATTTTTGTTTTACCTTATTTTGTATAAGGGAGAATCAAAGTAGCCTAGTCAACAGTACTTATAGGTAAACTGTGTTTTAATCTTAACCCTGGAACTGAAGAGTATGTTTCAGCATTTTTCTATGGCTATTTGTTCACTTTTTTTTTTAGGAGGCATGGAGGGAGTGTGTATATCTGTGTCTGTCTCTATGTGTTTAAATGTGTCTCCTCACAAAGAGAAAGACTTTTGAAGTACTTTTATATTTTGAGGAATATATCTAAAAAAAGCCATGGCATTTTTAAAAGATAGAAGAATGCTAGTCTGTACATTTATATATAGCTGAAACAATGGGATGGTTTCACTGCAATTAATATTTTAATGGAATCATTTCACTTGGAAAGGAATGAAAATCCTTATATTGAATAGCTGGATGAGATGGTAAATCAGATGGAAATGTTCATAGTCTAACTGAGGCCTTATAAATATGTAGGTTCCTTGGGAATATTGGTTCAAATTCCAACAGCCCTTCTGAGGTACAGAAATTGAATACCATGTTTATTCTGCAAAGGTCTTTGAGATGAAGCCTTAAAAACTCCTGAAGGACTCCCTACAATTTTCTCTAAGGGTATATCTTCATTGCTATTTCATCAATTCAACCTTTTCGTTGTTCTTTTGAAGTTACTTTAATCTTTTGTACTGAAACACCTCAGGTTTACCTTGGGATTATGAATGTGTGCCCCAAGGGCTACTATAATACCAAGCAAATCTAAGATTGAGGTGAGGAAATTTTTTATATCAAGGTCCACTGACCCCATACACATGTGCAAGCCACCTAGAAGTTGGAAGCAACTTCTTTTCCCCTTAGATAAATATAAACCATTTGATTTCTAGTTTTCAAAATTAAGAGCAAAGAACATAATATTGTATTTAATGAAATGAGAAATGGCAAAAAAGGGATACATTTCAGTGCAATGTTATATCTAATTAATGGTGATAGAGAAGGCAGAGAGGAGAAGGATAAGTAGGAGAGAGGGAGAGAGAGAGTCTGAACTGGAGTCAGTCTGGGAAAAAGAGGGAGAAATAGAGAAACTAATGGTTTCTCTATGATGCACCCTAGACTTCCTCTATCATGTCCCAGAAACCTTTTTACCCTAATGCTCACTCAAGTAGTGAAATTCTTATATTGTAAATATTTGGCCCCTGCTCTTCCCCCCTCCCCCTTCAGCCTCTCTTGATTGATGACTTCTCCCAGAACATTCATTTAAGAAGGGCACCCAGGACAGCCATATCTCATTCCTTTCTGAGCTGTATTCTGGATTTTCTCTACAATGCCCCCATCCTTACTGGGTAACTTCTTCTCCTTCCCTTTCTCTTCCTTTTATGTGTTGTCTTTCCCCATTAGAGTGTAAACTCCTTGAAAGTAGTGACTATCTTTCTTTTTGCTTGTATATCTATTTCCAGCACTTAGCACAGTGTTTGGCATGTAGTAAGCACTTAATAAATGCTTGTTATTGACTAACAGCACTAAAACAATAGAGTAGAAGAGAGAGGAGAGAAGAAGAGAAAAGAAGCAGAGTGGAAGAGAAAGGAGAAGGTGAGGGAGAGAGGGAGAAGAAGAAAGAGAGGGGGAGAGAAACTAGTAGGAGATTGGAAAAGAAGTTCAGTAGATTTTGAAATATGTTCAGTAAACTGTACAGCCCTATTCTCACATGATCATAAGCTTCTCAAGCAGGAAGCAGCAATAGAGATCAGATAGTCCAGAGTCAACCAATTAATCAATAAACTTTTATTGAACATCTACTATGTGCCAGGCACTGTGCTGTGCTCTGGCCAATACAATGACAAAGAAAATAACTCCTTAACGTCTAAATTTTTTTCATGTCCTAGATTCAAGGAGCTAATTTTGAAGACTGGACAGATGATTAATTTTTCTTTCTGCTAACCAACCTTTAGCAGCAAATGCTCTCTAAGTAGATAGCTATGCAGTAAATATTATCTATATACTACTAAAGGGCAAAATCAAAGCCCAATGCGTGCATATTTCAGTGGGAGTTATTGAAGAATAATACAGTTAGCTTGATGTCAGAGGTATAGCAAGTAGAAGGAATTTGAAAGTTGCTACCCCCAGGTTGATTTTTCGCTTGACATATATTCAAGAACCTAAATGGCCTTAGATTGGATGCCTATTTTCTGAAGAGACAGACATTTTCTCATAATTAGGCTAAGGATGATATGTATTTATTTACTTTCCAACGTAGCGTTATCTTAAGATGGGCAGCCTGTTTAGGTCAGCTGCAAGTAATCATTCTGAGAATGACATTCAAAGAAGCTTTTATTATTTTTACTGCATGTGGGAGTAGGGGTAGGATAAAGAAACCTTCCTAAACTTCTTGCCACAGTTAAAATGGGGGAAAACAAGTGTTGAATCTTTCATACAAAACAATGAGGTGATGAGAAGTTATGCTTCAAAGAAAATCATTAAGTCTTAGTATTCAAGTAAAAATTACAATAAACTGTACTCAGTATAAATGTTTCTTCTCCTTAAAAAAGGAGGTTGAACTTGGAAGTTTCTTTATATAACAAGTATGGCAGGACTTGGTTTGCCACTACAGCCTTATATTCACAAGTACAAAGCAATACATCAGTGCCACCTTGAACTGTAAGATTGGTCACAATAGTCAAAATAAGGCATATAGCAATTAGAAAGGCTACCCATGACACCTAAATCCTTCATTTTATAGCTGAGGAAACTTAGACCCATATTTGTGTGTGTGGTTTGTCCTTTATTCTTGAAGAGGACCACGACATCAGGGAAATGATGACATGACTTGCAATTGACTTTGATTTGAGTGAGGGAGGGCTCTGCAAAGTCACTAGCCTCACTTTCTCCTCCACAGCCATCTGAGCCCAGTGGCTAGATGTCTATCAGGATGACTGGAGATGGCCCAAGATGCAATAGGAGACCTTAAGCCCTTTTTAGCTTATGTCTTTTCAGTTTCTTCACTTTGAGTGAGGCAACACCCATTCAGTGAATAGGCTTTTTTAAGAAGTGAGTCAAGGAATGGCCCCTTTAATCAAAAAAAAAAAAGTTAAACTGGGAGGGGAAGACCTTCAGGGTTGCCAGCCAAAAGAGAAACAGTTACTATTTATATTCACTCTGAGCCAGGAAGGCCCCAAAATAACCATTAAGCAGTGTTTGGGCAGAGGCCTATTGTTGTCTGGTCTTTGAGAAAGATATCTAGTCATTAAACCCCAAGCTAATAGGTAGCTTTCAGCCATCAAAATTTACCTTCCTTTGGACAGAGCACCCTCAGGTAAGACCCAGAGCAACTTGCCTGAGATCACCCAACTAGTTAGGGGAAGAAGAGAGACTGGAACCCTGGTCTCCTGCCTCTCTTTCTATTGCTTCCTTGATAAGGCTTTGATCCCAAAAGTCCTTTCTAGACTATTCTGGACCCAGTCTACCTTGATCCTTTTACTTATAGACTTCAACTTCATTTCTCAGTAGTGATGTCAACTCCAAACATCCTTCAGACTCCAACATAGATCCTGTGCCTGCCCCAATCCTAGCTTTATCCATGCAAATACCAATCCAGCCCAATATCTCTGACCTGTGATTTCCATGTTCAACCCATATAGGGTCACAACCCACAGTTTAAGAAGCGCTGAAGGAGCTGAGTGGAAAAAGTTTAAGAAGTCCTTGCTCAGAGAATGGTTGCTCTTGCTGTTGTCACAATATTTCCCTTTGGCCCCTCTTGTTTCTCTTCTTCCCCTCAAAAACATGGAAAACTCATAACTGAAACCTGGTCTTAGTTGGCATTCTCAGAGTGAAGAGTTTAGGAGACAACAAGTGGGTATTTGCAGAAAAACGTTGTTTGTTGATCTTAATGAAGAGACCTACAGCAAAACTTCAATGAAGAAAGAACTATTTGTCCTGGAGTCAAGAATGTTTTCTCCACTGTCAAGATTTGTCTACAGAATAACTAATGACAGAAACTGAGCTTAGTTTAATAGAAAGAGAAAAGAAATAGGATTATCTAGGACAGACATCTCCAGTTCCTTTAGATGGTCTCATGTGTCATGAACTTAAGACTCTTTACCATATTAGTTGGCAGCCTCTGGATCTTCTATTACATTTGAAAAATACTATAGAGGACAGTTAGATTTGCCATCTCCACAATACAGGAATCCTCATCAATTGCTTAAAGACTTTGCACATAGAACTTGCTCCCAAACAAAGGAACAAATTTTTCAGTTTTTGGACAGAATATGCCTAATCCATTTTATACTGGGAAGATCTTCAAAGGAAAAAGTAAAGAGAGCTATTGTTTATTCCTTTAGTGTTTTCCTTCTAATGTTCTTCCGATGAAGAATTATAGAATTTTAAAGGAGGAAAGAACATTAGATGTCCAACTGACGCCAGAGGTATAAATCCCCTCTATAGTAGAAAAACCTCAGCAAGTGGTCATCAAGCATCTACCTGAAGATCTACAAGCAGTGCATTTAATCCTGGGACAGAGAAGTTTTTTCTTTCTGTAGAACTCATAATTCTGAGTTTAGGATGATTCAAGGGTATATTTCCCTATTCTTCATTTTTTTTTTCTGTGTATTATCCACAGTTTATTTTAAATCACTTCCATTAACTCTCTTCATAGTTTCTCAAAAACTGCCAGCCCCAATTGCCAAATTCTAAGCATTCTATTTGCCTCTTAAAGCTACAATAGCAGTAATTATAGCCTTTGTGGAAGAGGCTTTTTGAAACAGGTGTTACATAACCAAAATCTGCCACTGTGTAGCTTCTACTCCTTGTTCCCAATTCTTCTTTCTCAGGTCAAGCAGAACGAATACCTAGCACAATGCCTGGCACACAGTAGGTGCTTAATAAATTGTTTCAGTTGATTTTTGGTGGAATTCCCAATATCTCACAGGTAGTAAGTGACAACAAAGATAACAAGGTTCATTTTTAACATATTTAGTTTTAAGGTGAGTATTTAAAATGGCGAGAAACATGAACAGGTTTGGTTGGAAGTGTAAATTTGAGAGGTGTTCAAATAAAATGGATAACAAGTAGTGCAAGGAGGCAGATGGGTTGATCTGCCTATTACAATGATAAAAGAACATAAGCATCTGTCTCTAGCAAAGCACTCAAAGTTCTCCATACCTCTTAATATCCATAAAATTTTATCACAAAGAGAATAGAAATGAGAATCTAAGTTTTGAAATTTTATTTTAGATGTTGGATATTTGGGCTTGTGACAAACTGCATGAGTATAGCTTGTGATATGAAGCTTTTATGGTGCCAGAGAAAATACTTTAGGGAAAAAAAAATCTTCCTTATTCATATTGATAATCTCTAAAATGCAGTAATTTGTCCTGTCTCTTGGACATACATGCAGGCTTGTCCTGAAAGCTCTTTTGCTGACTCTATCCACAATTGAACTCTCTGCCTTTCCATCATTCACTCACCCTGTTGTGCACAAAGAGGCATATATGCAATATAGCAGAAGCCCCAAGAAAAGGTTCAACTGTTCTGTCAAGACTATTTAGTTCAATATTGTTCTCAATGTGGCACCGTAGCACTGGACATGACACTCAGCATGTCCAAACAGACATGATTATATATGAGACAGAAAGATACTTACATCACTGCAGGTTGTTATCCTTTAAAGGGCTTTTTTCACCCTCTTCAAATTAAAAGTTTTCAAAAAATGAAATAAAAATAAATCTTTGAAGAAGCCAGATTGAGACTGAATTTGGAAGGAACTCCTGCCAGGTGTGTACTAAAGAAACATTTTCTGGGTTTTTCCCTGATGATTTTCCTTGTAGTTGAGAAATACAATCCACTGGGAGCTTTTGTGGCAGAACAAGAATTTTATGAACACGAACTTTACAAAGACTTCCCTAGGAGATTTAAGGTCTGGAAATCAATAGATCAATCAGCAGCTTTTATCAATCTATAATGGTTCTCTCTCTTTGGATGTCTGAAAATGGGATCAACGTAAATTGAACGAGGAATCACTTATTCTTACAAGTTAAATTTGTCAAACTCTACGGCACGTAAGTGACATAAAATATAATCATTTTTGAATTTGGGCCCTTTCAGGGTACATGTTGATTGAAGAAAAAAGAACCAGATGTTTCTTCAGCAGGATTCACAGAGGCAATCTAAATATTTTTCAATTCCTGACATTTCTGATAGTTTCCCAAAGAAACCAGTTAATTATTGGGTGGACTTATCATGTAATATATAATTGTACCAGGGCAAATAGCCTTCAAAGATGGCTGGCTGAGTTTGCAGAACTTGTTTTTGCCAAATGCTTTCTGAAGAAATAGGATAAAATGAATCTGCCTCATTTTGCTACCATTTTATTTTAAATGAAAGTGGTCTAAGTATATGGGTTATTCCTCTTCTTTCTGATGTTACCTTAGAGGAATAAAAACTAAGAACAAATATGAATAATGTGATAGGAAATAATAACTTTGTTCACTGCTTTTTGGATAAAAGGTGGATTTAGTTGAAGGATAAAGTATTGGAGTCAGGAAAACTCACATTCCAATCCTGCCTTTGACACTTACTAGCTGTGTGACCTTGTGAAATACACTTAATGTCTGTTTGCCTCAGTTTCTTCATCTGTAAAATGGAGATGGAAGTAACACTTACTTCCCAGAGTTGTTGTGAAGATCAAATAAGATTATATTTGTAAAGTATTTCACAGACCTTAAAGTGATATATAGATGCTAATTGTTATTATCCTTATTATTATAAAATTCAGTATTGAGTTATTTTTACTTGTTAGATGGGTAGCTTTGGACATTCACTTCTTCAGGTTGGCAATAGACTAAAGGTAGCATGAACGTATTATAACTCTGAAGTACTTTTAAAATTGTCAACAAAATCCACAGCTTTGACAACTCCATATAAAATACCAACCCTACCCTTGTCACAAACGAATCTTAGTAAAGATGAAAAATCTCTAAATTCAACAAAAGCAATTACTAGAAACATTTATTTGCATGGTAAAATGAAGCATGAAGTTGAGATATTCATGGTGATACATTATATACATTATATACAGTGTATATAATGTATATTATATTATATACACTGTATATAATGTTCCCCTATACTTCACGACCATGCCATAGGTATCTTCTTTCCCTTTCTTCCTGTTACCCTTTGCTTCTTAGCTCTCTTTTATATGTTACCTTTTTCAATTAGCATGTAAGTTCCTATAGGGTAAGGACTTTCTTTTTCTTAATATATCTCCAATGTATAGCACAGTTCATCATGCATAGTAAGCATAATAAGTACATAGTAAGTAAAAAAAAAATTAATAAAAACGCTCATGGCATCCTTGATAATTCATGCAGTGATACACTAAATCCTTATACCTGGGACAGCTTTCGTCCCAAGTATGGGGAGTAGTCTGGCTCTAAAATTTAGCTTGGATGAAGTATTTGACATGGATAGAACTAGAACATTTTTACTAGGAAATTCATATCAAAATTATAGAGCAAAGAAGAGTCCCAAGAAGACTAGAGATAAGCAAATGATCTAATTTCAAAAATGAGAAAGAAGGTAGACTTTATAAAATATATAATAAGCTTAATTTTAATCCCTAGTAAATTTATTGAATTGTTCAATATATCATTTCTGAACACTTTGAAAAATAAATGATGGATGCTGAGTGAAGTGAGCAGAACCAGGAGAACATTGTACACAGTAACAGCCACACTGTGTGATGACTAACTTTGTTAGACTTGGCTCTTCTCAGTAATGGAAGGATCTAAGACATCTCCAAAAGTCTTATGATGGAAAATGCTATCCATATCCAGAGAAAGAACCATGGAGTAGAAATGCAGATCAAAGCATACTGTTTGCTCTTCTTTTTTTCTTCTGTTTTGTTTCTTCTTTCTTGTGGTTCCTCCTAATGGTTCTAATTCTTCTTTACAACATGACTAATGTGAAAATATGTTTAATAGGAATGTATATGTAGAGCCTATATCAGATTGCATACCATCTTGGAGAGGGAGGCGGGGAGGCAGGGGGAGAAAATTAAAAACTCAGAAGCTTATGGAAGTGGTTGTCGAAAACTAAAAATAAAGATATTAATTTAAAAAAAAGAAAAAAAAGAAAAGTAAAGGATGATCTTAAAAAGCCAAGGTATGTTCCTTTTGAACAATTCATACTTTCTAATGTCACTAGGAGGCAGTTCTAGTATGATGACAAGAAGTAATGAAAGCATTTAATGCTGGACGTGACCTTGTCAGGACCCCTCATTTGTAAAAGAAGATATTGAGGCCCAGAGATGTTAAATGCCTTGTTCAAGGTCACAATGTAATAAAAAAGCAGAGACAGGATTTAAACGTGTTTTTTGCTTACAGTATTCTTTTCACTATACTCTGCTGCCTCTGGACCTGAAGACTTGAGCTGAAGTCCAACTCTGCCATTTACTAGCAATGTGACATTGAAAAAGTCACGCAGCTTCTACAAATTACAATTTCCTTATCTATAAAATAGGGGGTATCATAGTTAAATTTATCTATTTCAAAGGATTATTGTATTATAGGAAGTAATGAGAAACAAAGTAATTTATGAAGAACTCTATAATGTTACCCATCATACTTACTAATATTCCTGCTCTGGTATCTCATTGTGGTTTAGAGGTAAACCTAAGTTCTTGATGGCTAATCTTATGGAATGAAAGCTGTCGTAGGACCTACGTAGCTGGAACATTGTTAAGGATAGTCCTAGAGACATACCATGGATCTGATATGTGAGAACCTACCTGGTTAGCCTTAAATAAACTTATCACCAAAACACAACATTGGCCATATGTGTGAATATATGTATGTATGTGTGTATATATGCACATACAACACACACACACGTATATATGACTATATACACGTGTGTGTGTGTGTGTGTGTGTGTGTGTGTGTGTGTATTTGGTTTGGCTAGAGTAGCTCAT
This sequence comes from Phascolarctos cinereus, assembly GCF_003287225.1. NCBI lineage: Eukaryota > Metazoa > Chordata > Mammalia > Diprotodontia > Phascolarctidae > Phascolarctos > Phascolarctos cinereus. Next base: position 174,614,546 of record NW_027555514.1, on the reverse strand, counting down.
GAAGACTATATAGTAAAGGCTGGTAGGATTGTGATCTGTGTTGATGGAGGGATTACCCATACCATACCCAATGAAATCAGGATTCCATTTGAAATATTGACTAATAATGGACATTATTGTTACATCCATTCTTGATAGTACCATTAGACTGGCAAAACAGGGAAGTACTACTGATGTATTAAATCTGGATTTCAGTCTTACTGACTTATGGTTTGAAGATATGATTTCTGTCTTCAAGTATTTGAAGGGCTGTCATGTGAAAGGATTAAATTGATTCCACTTGGTCCCATAGAATAGAAAACTATGAGTAATACATGGAAATTATAATAAGGTAAATTTAGATAACTGATGTAAAAAAACCCAACAACTTCATAATGATATGGATATATTCAAAAGTACAGTGGACTGCCTTAGAAGGTAGGTGATTCTTCCTCATTGGAGGTCTCCTTGTCAAGTATGTTTAAAAGGGATAATTTTTCTGGTATGAATTAGACTAAGTGGCATCTGAAGTGTCTTCTATCTCAAAAATTCTTTGATTCTGTGTTTATCTGCTTATCAGAGAAAAACTAATAATGGAATTACAGGGACTTGCGTAGATTGTCTGCCTGTTTAAAACTTTGTTTTCAATAGTGACCTTGAAATAGTTCCTTTAATGGGGAAAAAAAGCTTTTTCCTTTTATGTAGCAATTCTCAAAGTGTGATCCAGAGACCCTCTGGGTCCCTAAGACCCTTTCCTGGCCATCTACCTGAGGTCAAAACTATTCTCATAGTAATACTAAGAAGTTTTAACTTATAGCATGGTAAATATCAATAGATTTAAAACATTAATAAATGCTGCTTGGAGTAGCGGGTGATCCTCAATAAGTTTAAGAATATAAAGAGGTCCTGAGTTAAGGAAAAAGTGAAAAGATTGAGAACCACTGTCTTATAGTATCAAAACTAGAAATTCCTCTTTATGCAAGCCTTGAAGGTACAAAGGAACCAGATATAAGGAAAAGAATTTAGCCAACTCTTGTGGAAGGGTAGGTAGTCACTAAAAATCTTGGCTTTCCTATTTTGAGAAACGGTTTAATTTTATGGGGTGTGGTCAAGTGAAAAAAGAACCAGTTTAAGATTTGTGCCGATTTTTTCCAGAGATGTACTATAAGGAAATTTTAATTGCCTATTGCTTTCTTCCTAATCTGAGCAGTTTTTTGTTCCAATTTTTGTTGTTGTTATTTGGAATTTTGTTTTACTTTCTTTTCACTAGAGTTTTCAATAAGGAAACTCTATTTGGTAGATTAACAACTGTTTTGAAATGTATAGTTTTAGAGGTTTATTCTGGGCCTCAGTTTCCTCATCTGTGAAACAGAGGTGTTGGACTAGATGGTTTCTGAGGCCCCTTCTACCTCTAGATCTATGACTCTATATCCTGAGATATCTGAGACACACCATGTGACTTGTCCAGCCAGTATATGTCAGAGGAGAAACTTGAAACCAAGTCATACTGGGGGTCCACCTTCCTTGCCACCACCAACACTGACAATTGATTGTCAGCAATGAGCAGATAAGCCTAGAAGCCTGTGAATGGCAGTTCTCTGCTCCTCCAACTTGGACCATCAGACCTGCTTCCAATCCAACTCCCCTGGGCATTATCTGGGGAAGCAATTACTATTCTTAGGTCTAGACATCCCCATCTGACCAACTTTTATGAACAGGGCAGAAACAAGTAAGCCTATATGAAGCCACAGGGGACTCTAAGGGAGATACAGGAATGCCACCACCTTCTTGCAGACCCCAATGGAGACTCAATATTCTGAACCCAAGAGCCTTGGGAATAGCACTGCCCCTGAGATCACTAGCTTTACTTCTAGCCTGACTCCCACAAACATCAAGGGAAATAATCCCTGTGGAGAACCATTCATCTAACTCATCAACCCCAACTACTTACCAATTGCCACTCTTGAATGGATAAAAGCTAAGAGCTTTGGGAATGGCAACACCCAGACCACCAATCCTACTTCCAGTTCAGGCCCTACAGACATGATCCAGGATGCCTTTGGAAAGGCAACCTGGCAGCTGCTTCTGCCAGTGCTAAAGTCCTTGTCTCCACAGCAACCACAGCTACTGAAAACCCAGAAAACAAGTTTCTCAAAAGTCCTTGGCACTATCACATGGTTCTGAAACAGAAGCAAATATTATTTTATTAGCAGAAATGACATTAAAGAAGGTGTATTACCATCTGCTTTGCTACTGCATCTTAAGGACCTTGTGACCTTCATCTGACTTATAGTTGACGCCTCCTATTATATCTTTCCATTAAAGTGTGAGCTTTTTGAGAACAAGGACTGTCTTAGCATTTTAATTTGTATGCCCAGTGCTTGACAGTGTTTTGTACATAGCAAGTACTTAATAAATGTTTTTCTATTCATTCATGCTACCCCCAAGGCCATTTCTCTACTCATTATACCATCCTGCCACAGTCCCCTACTGGGTATAGGGGCTGGACATATGATTTCATTTGTATAGGGAACTTCCAGATGAGAAAACTGCTTATTCTAACACATGTTGGTAAATCAGTCTCTCTGCCACTTATATTCTTATATTATTGCCCAGGGTACCACGAGATTGAATGACCTGCCCGGAGTCATACATCTAGCAATGTGTTAGCCTTGAATCCCGAAGGGATCATTGTCCATTGATTTTTTTTTTTAAAGCTCACATACAAGACTTTATGAAGTTTCACTCTGGGTAGTCAGGAAAAGTTTGTAGTAAACAATTTAATAATAGAAAACCAGAAATTAAACAGAGGGTCTTGCAAAAGAGGGGGTTTGTTAATTATTGAGGAATGAATTCAGGGACTAGATCTGTGATTTTATTAGTAAGAAACTTTCAGGTGAAAAAGACTCCCCTTGCCAAAGTAAGCCATCATCTCTGTAACTTAGTTACAGAGAGTTCCCTAGATTATTGAGAGGTTGAGTTTCTCATAGAGGGCCACACAGTCAGTATGTATCAGAGATAAGCAACATGCATCAACCTAGGTCTTCCTGCTCATCTCTCACTAAATTCTGTTCATACATTTTTTTTTAAATCCAACTTGCTTGACAAGTTCCTTCTGTAGCCACATTGATCTGTTCAGACAACTCCTGTTTTTCTTCCTCATAGGAATTATTTTCCTTTCTGTCTTTAGAATTTCTTATTCCTCCTGAGCAGATTTCTCTGGTAGAATTTCAGTCAATAGAATCCTATCTAGGATTCTTCTGAATCCTTTGAAATTTTTTCTCCTAATATCTAGGGTACATGGCTTAAGATCCTCTCATCAGTCATAAACTTTAAAAAGCACAGTTTTCATCTCGCTTAATATAAACTGCAAGATGGAGTGGTCACTTATCCCAAACCTTCCCATCATTCCCACCACATCAGTCATTTCTTTCCCGTTAGTAAGAACCAGATTCATGATGGAATTTTTCCGTATTGGTTCCTTCATGTTTTGAAGGATAAAATTGTCATTAGTCCTAATCAAAGTGTCGTTAGCTGCTGTGTTTTTGGCAGAAGGAATGCTCTAGCATATGTCGGGATAGCTGAAGTCTCCCATCATGACTCTGTGCTGTGCATGTGATCTTTCATTTTTTCTGAATCCCTCATCCACTTTTTCTTTCCAGTTGTAGTATGTGCCAATGGTAAAATCACTCTTGTTTGTTCTTACATTGATCCTCACCCAGGCATTCCCCACACAAGTATGTCTTTTGAAAATACAATGTTATTCTTCTTTCTCTTTTCTCCTCCTCTTTTACCTATCCTGTTTATTTTAAATTAGATGTAGATATCCAGAACTACATTCTATTCAGAATTTCTTTCTTTCAAGTCTCAGTGATACCTTTGAGATCAAAATTATTTGCTTGAGTTATGATCTTTAACTTATTTTTCTTGTCTTTTCAGGTGAAAAGGCCTAGGATAGAGTGATGGGTGAGAAAGATCAGACATTCATAACCTACAAACTTTTCCCATACCCTTTTGACTTTAATTATCTTTGTGAACCCTGTTTGAAAGGTGCAATCATATGATTTCAATCTGACATTTAGAGAGGACTCAGTGTGTTTCTGAAGGGGAAAGGAGCCTGGGCTAGGACCATTTTGGGAATATATGAGAGCTCAAGAGGTTCTAATCCCGTCGCAAAAGGTACTGAAAAAAAAACATACTTTTCCATAGGGCCCAAGGTTTCTTTGAACAATGAGTGACCTCTAAAAAAAGATTCAGATATCAGAAATATCCCAAACAATTCACAGTGTCTTGGGATTTAAAATAACAACAAATATAACCAACTTCCTTACAACTGGGAATGAAAAATAGCCATTAAATCATTCCCTCTGGTATTTTTATTTTGTTGACTCTTGGGATCTGGCTCAGGCTTCTCCAAAAAGCACTGAGACTATATTTGGAGAACTTCGAGTTAGTAAGTATACTTTTACTCAGTCACCATTAGGATTTTAAAATTTTTTCTTAAGTGTTTAAAATAGATCAGTACCTTTCTTTGCATTTAAAAAAACAGGACCATAAAGGATTCTAGCTATTTTACTTAACTAATAATCAATATTATTTTGAATTTTTAAAAATCTTGATGATCACATACTATTTCAACTGTATTTTCTTAAAGAAAAAAAATTGCGAGGAATGGCAGTGTTTAAAGGTGATGAAATTCCTACATTACGGTTCCATAAATATAAATTGCCTGATTAATAATATATATCAATAACATAATAATAAATAGAAAAACCTGAAGTTTGTTTTGTAACTAAGAAATGCTAAGATTCAACCTCATCTAAACCTTAGTAAATTCTAAGTGCCTATTATAATCAAACCTATTTAAACTTTTTCAAAAATTATATCAGCCTGAAAATTTAGCAAGGAAAAAAAAATTTCTTCTGAGATTTCTGCTATTTCCTGCTTCTTTTCAGGCTGAAAATGCTATGAGGACTGTCTTTCTCCTGGTATTTCAACACATTGGCTTCTGGTCCCAGATGGAACCAAGAAATGCAGAGGAGTGTGAAAAGTAAAAATAATTTCAGTAGTGTTAACCTTTCAAAACCTTAACAGAGATTCACTTTGGGTTAGTGGGAAAAATGAGTAAAAATTTAGGGTCTCTGCTTCCCCCACCTCTACCTCTCTCCAAAGCAGCTAGCATATCTCAATTACTTGCCTTTCATTAAATTAAGTTTTAAAAAAAATTATTAAATTAAAATTTAAAAATTAAATTAATTTAAAAAATTAAGATCTAACATTCATTTTTTTAAGCTGATGACATTCCTGTGTAAATGAAAGCTTCTAAACACGGTTGGTTTCATCACATTTTGATAATCACTTTAATATTTGATAAAGTTCAAAAGTTTTACCTATATTCAGCTTTATTTCTCCTACCTACATTGAAAAAGTAGAATGTATGGTTATTTGGGCCTATAAGGCCTAAAATGGGTGATGAGGCCTAATGCACCACACTGAATGTATGTAGGCTTTGATTCATGTAGGCTTTGACTCAACATAATAAAAGGTGATTTTAAACATAAAATCTAGCGTGAGTTGGCATAGAGAAATACTGAGTTAAGCCTCTATAATTAAAGCCAAAAAGAATTGATGATGGAGTGTCAGGATGCTTCAGTATTTTGTTGTAGTCACATCATTAATGTATCTCCACCAGTGCAGCTGTACTCTATATACTCTAATGTAATGAGCTTCTTATCCATGTTTTGTACAAGTACTCCAAAAGGTCTGATCCAACATTCTGGATTACCTTCTTCTGGTCCTTTAATATTGCACAGATCTAAGCAAAAGACTTGAGTCGGTCATAGGGATGCCTATATTGTACCTGTGTTCTTAACAATAACTATCCATTGCTAACTTCTTGCTACATGACTGGTCCACTTCTTTTTCTCTTCATACAGGCCTGTGATGTTTTCTTTCATATCATCTCTCGCATGTAAGTCATTATTGGCAATATGTTGTAACTGGCTTATGACTGACATGCATCTTTTCACTGTTCTTTAGGCCACCTGCAGTTAGATTATGATGTTCCATTTTATAATCATTGTTTTTTGTTTGTTTGTTTTGGCAGGGAGATAAAGGGTATCATTAAATGTGCTATACAATTTCCCAAATGTGAGTTAACCTTCTTTCTTCCTCATCTTCAATGCAGAGCCAAGCTCATTTTCCATCTGAAGTCCTTATCCAGTCAAATGCATATACATTTTTTTGTGTGTGAGTTTTCTTGCGAGTATTACTAAGGTTCTCTTCTCTTCTCTTCTCTTCTCTTCTCTTCTCTTCTCTTCTCTTCTCTTCTCTTCTCTTCTCTTCTCTTCTCTTCTCTTCTCTTCTCTTCTCTTCTCTTCTCTTCTCTTCTCTTCTCTTCTCTTCTCTCTCAACATAGAGAGGGAAAAAAAAACCTTCCTAAGAATTTTTCATGTAATTTAGGCAAAATAAACTTTAAATTTTTTTTCTATTTTCCCATAATTTGTTGGATAATAGTTTCCATTCTGTTACTCTACAGCAATAGAGTTGAGGTTTATCAATAATATTTTGAAGTGATCATATGCAGTGATACCTTGAAATTATAAACCAAATATGTAGAATTGTGATGAAGCCAAATTTGCTCTTGGCATCCTCTATTTCTCTTCCTTCTTCTCTGTTGGTTGTCTGCTCTCCTGTCTCACTAGGCTGATGCTCTCCTGCTGTCTTCTGGCTGTTCAGATTTCCCTGATGTAGGCCCATTCCACCACTTCGCCCTCTACCTGGGAAACATTCTATATTTCAGTTCTCTCCTGTCCATTGCTTTTCCATGCAAACTTGCCATTTCTGTACTTCACTTTTCAGGAACTTGTTAACTGACTACATTTCTAATCTTTGGTAAGCTAGGTCATACTAAGCTGTTAATGGCACCATGTGTTACTTGTTGCATGGAGAATTTATATTTTAAAAGACTCCCTGGAGATTTTAATGCAACCCAAAGGAATGCGGTATTGTGGAAGGCCTATCATTCATACCATGGAGATAAAAACCTGTTAAGTTGATGTGTGAGAATTAATCTCCATAGCATCCTTTTCCTAAAGTAAAAGAAAGACAGTATAACATAGTGGATAGAGTATGGAATTGGACTTAGAAACACCTGGGTTCAAATCCTGCCTCTGAAACTTAATAACTGTGTAACACTGGGCAACTCACTTAATTTATTTAAGCCTTAATTTCTTCATGTATAAAATGAGGGGATTGAATTAGATGGGCTTGATAGGGCAGAGCCAAGATGGTAGAATAGAAACAGAGATTTGCCTAAGTTCTTCCAAATTCCCCTCCATGAAACTTTAAAATAACACCTGAAAATGAATTCTGGAGTAGCAGAAACAACAAAAGGTAGGGATGAAACAATTTTCTAGTCTATGACAACTTAGGAAGTAAGTAAAAGGTCTGTCTTACTGGAGTGAGAATGAAGTGCAGTCTAGCACAGGCTATGGCCCAGCAAGCCACCAGCAGGCCTTGGGGGTGGCTGAATCTATGGCAGTGGTGGTGGCTTCCAGAGCTTTTGGGCTACACGTGGTAAGAGGACTGGACAATTGGTCAGAAGGAGATTACGGGGGATCCTTTGATGGCACTGGGGCAGGATTTTGTTTTGCTACCAATACACGGTTCCCAGTCACAGCTCCAGGGAAAGGAAGTGCACTAGCACACTACAGCATGTGGCTACAGGGGAAGACGGACCCTGGTCACAGTTTCAGGGTGGAAAAGAGTGCTTGTAGTCACTTATACACCAGAGCACAGGCCAGGAGAGCAGTGACCACACCTCTCCTTAGATCATACCACCTTGAAAGCACTGAAAACTGACGGACACCCAGAACTAGCTCTCAGAACAGCGGCATGAAACACCTAAAGTTTGGGACAATGCCCCCTCCACTCCAGGAGCAAAGCCCAACTGTAACATAATGTCAAAAGCCAAGAAATAGACTGGAGAAAGGAGCAAACAACAAACAAAGAATTTGACCACAGAAAGTTACTATGGTGACAGGGAAGAACAAAACACAAACTCAGAAGATGATAAAGTCAAAACAGCTACCCCCAGAGCCTCAAAGAAAAATGTGAATTGGTCTCAGGCCCAAAAAGAATTCTTGGAAGATCTCAAAAAGGATTTTAAAAATCAAATAAGAGAGGTAAAGCAAAAATTGGGGGGAAATGGGAATAATGCCAGAATATCATGAGAAAAGAGTTAACAGCTTGGAAAAGGAAGAGCAAAAATTTATGGAAGAGGATAATGCCATAAAAACAGAATTGACCAAATGGAAAAAAAGATGTACACAAATTCATTGAGGACAAGAACTCCTTAAAAAGCAGAATTGGCCCAATGGAAAAAGATGTTTACAAAAATTCACTGAAGAAAAGAACTCCTCAAAAAGTAGAATTGATTAATTGGAAAAGGGAGGTATAAAAGCTTACTGAAGAAAATAATTCCTTAAAAATCTGAATTGGGCAAGTGGAAGCTAATGACTCTGTGAGACATCAGGAAACAATAAAACAAAATCAAAAGGATGAAAAATTTTAAAAAAGGGTGAAATATGTCATTGGAAAAACAACTGCCCTAGAAAAGAGATCCAGGAGAGACAATTTAAGAATTATTAGACTACCTGAAAGTCATGATCAGAAAAAGAGCCTAGACAGCATTTTCAAAAAATCATCAAGGAAAACTACTCTGATATCCTGAAGCCACAGGGCAAAATGGAAATTGAAAGACTCCACCAATTACCTCCTGAAAGAGATCCCAAAATGAAAATTCCCAGAAATAGTGTAGCCAAATTCCCGAGTGCCCAAGTCAAGGAGAAAATATTGCAAGTAGACAGGAAGAAACAATTCAAATATTGTGGAGCCACAGTTAGGATACCACAAGATTTAGTACCTTCTACATTAAAGTATTGCAGGGCTTGGAATAGGATATTCCATAGGGAAAAGGAGCTAGGATTGCAACCAAGAATCACCACCCAGAGAAACTGTGTATAATCCTTCTGGGGAAAATATGGATATTTAATGAAATAGAGAACATCCAAGCATTCTGACGAAAAGACCAGAGACAAAAAGGTAGAATGGTGGCCTAGGCCAGCCCTTGAGAATATTAACTCTCTGAACCCTGAGTGTTGTTTCATTTGTCTAAAGCATGTAGTTAGTATAGATTTAGAGACAGAAGTCACCATATAATCCATTTTTAAAAATTTTTCAGGTGAAAAAACTGTGATCAAGGGAAGATAAGTGACTTGTTCAAAATTACACAAATAATAGCAGCAGTTTCTGGACTCTGAAACAGTTCTCTGGTTTCAACCTAAGTGTTCTTTTCACTATTCCACATTGTTAATTGAAAATTGGAGCTGCTGGGGCATCTAGGTGGCATAGTGAGTAGAGAACAGCCTTGGAGTCTGGAGGACCCGAGCTCAAATATGGCTTCAGACATTGGGCACTTACTAGCTGTCTAACCCTGGGCAAGTCACTTAAACCTGATTGCCTTGCCAAAAAAAAAAAAAGAAAAAGAAAAAGAAAGAAAGAAAAAGAAAAAGAGAAAAAGAAAATTGGCTTCCTCTGTGCCTTCCTACCAGAAAACCAATCTCTTCCCTGAAACTGCTATATTTTACTGAGTCCTACTTGCTTAGTGACATTTAGATAATGGAATTACCCCCTCCCCCAATACAGAGAAACATGATTATATACCATGTACAGTAGTGGTTTTTTTCCCATTTATTTCCATAGAATCAATAAGAGAAATACATAATATATTGAACATTTACTGTGTGGCTGGATTCCTGAAGTTTCTCCTTGAGCTAGGTCAAATCCTAATGGTATATAAAGTATTTTCAGAACAAAGAAATTTTAGGAAAGACAAAGGTCCGTTTAGCTACTCCCTTTCTCCTACCTCATGGCAAGCAATTATGAGAAATATAACCAGTTTCCAATTGATGTTCCACTCACAACATTCACTGGGTTAGTCAACAGTTGAAGGACTTGGGAACTAACTCATTAGCTAAAGGAATCAGAAATCAGCTCCTTTTTGCAGTGTAAGGACATGGAATCAAAGCAACTTCAGGCCAGGCAGGAGCTTCTGAAGCTAATTCTTTTCTGTTTAATTTTCTGTCCTTGTTGGGGAACTATAAATGCTCTCATCTCAGTTAGCAGAGGGAGTGTTGTCAAAGGCAGACCCTTACCTGGAGAACCTGCCATCAATCTACCCTTTTTTCTCTAGCCTGGAAGCCCACATGGCACCCATACCCTTAGTTGCCATGTCTTGTCATTTTCACTTTCCACTGTCTCCCCACCTACCAGCTTGATGGGAAGGGGATCTGATGAAGAGCTAGAGGTACATTATATTCTCTATCTTTTTATTTAAAAATACTGAGCTTTTCAGAAGACCCATAAAAAGGAGAGTCAATTATTGAACAAGCATTGAAGAATTAATTATCTTCTCCACTAAACTAGAATGGCATGACTTAAATGATTAGAAAAGTATGAAGTAGTAGAAATACTTTGACTTTCATTTCCATTACTTCTAGGATGTAAAAATGAGCTCACAGCTTAAAGAAAGCAAATAAAAAAGAAATATTTAAACAAACATTTTCTAAAGATCTCAATTAAAAAAATTCTTTGACCATTCTTTAATCCATAAAAGGCAAACAAGATAATTCTGCTGTTAACTTTTATAACCATCAATTGAATTTCATTTGTAGTAGTTATTGTTATTCAGCTACAATTCCTTTTTACTAGGGGAAAAATGACTTGATTTGAAAACAAGATAATTCTGCTGTTAACTTTTATAACCATCAATTGAATTTCATTTGTAGTAGTTATTGTTATTCAGCTACAATTCCTTTTTACTAGGGGAAAAATGACTTGATTTGAAAACTTAAAGAGGAAAGGAAAGAATATGAGTGTTTTTCATTTATACAATGTGGGTTTAATTATTTTGTGAAAAACACCACCTGAAAGAAATATATTTGAGAAAATGGCCTAAAACACATCATAATTATGTATGTATAAATATTACTTTAAAAATAATTTTGTTCATATTCACAGTAAGTTGCATGGAATCAAGGCTCAAAAACATAAAAGTCACTCTATAAAATAACATGGGGTTCCATGTTCCCTTTCAATGACATCAAGATCAAAATTGCTCAGTGAATAAGTAAAAAAGATGATCTAATAGTCCGCACTACAAACTTAACTTCGTATTGGAAAATCCAGCTGTGTTCCCTCTGCTTCTAATAACATCCCCAGTAATAAACATGCTACATGGCTATCAGTTGCATTAATGGTACATGAGGTTGAATATTATCCAGTCCATCTCTTCCAAAGAGGATTTGTGGGCTACAAAGAGTAAAAAAAAACGGGTTGTGTTAGGCAAGTTAGATGATGGGACTTGATGGCATGTAGATTCCAAAACTGTTGAGTAGGTATGTGCCACTTTTGAGAGTTACAGTCATTCACAAAGGCTCTTCTCGGACGAGTTGGTTGTTGGTCCTATGTATGATTCAACAAGGAAGGACCTAAGCACTTGTCCCTGCTGTGATAAAGATTTTTGTAGTCAGTAAAATGCAGAGTATTGCAGAGTCTTAGTGAAATTTTAAATTACTAAAACTTAAAACTGCACTAAGATTTTTAGAACACCTTGTATTTAAGAGCTTAATTTTCATCTCATATCAGAGAGTGATCACAGTTCAAAAACACTGATAAATATACCTATCTTACAACTAAACCCTGAATTGCGCCATTTATAATTCTTAATTTTTGAAGTGTTTTCATTTGCTAACCTTGCATAATTGTCTACATGGATGTTACTTAAACAATAGATTATCCTGTGTTACTCTATTAATAATAGTAATAACAATAACAATGATGCATTTATAGCACTTTATGGTTTGCAGAACACTTTATAAATATTATCTCATTTAATCCTCACAACAACTATGAGAATTAATTGCTATTATTATCACCATTTTACAGATGAAGAAATTGAGGCATACAGTAGTTAAATGACTGACTTAGTGTCATACAACTAGAAAGTGTCTGAGGCCCAATTTGAACTCAGGTCTTCCTGATTCTAGTTCCAGCTCTGTCTATTGTATCACCTAGTTGTAGAGATGCCATTTTATCACGCGCTGTTCTCCTGAGCTGAACGACTTCTGCCTACCAGCAGGGGATCAAAGAGACTTTCTTTATTAAAGAAGCCTGGACATTTAATCTGTAAGGGTAACAGGTGCCCTGAAGACTCTGTCAGACTCTTCCCCACTCTGGTGTCTTCAGGGAGAGATAGAAGCAGGAGCAAAATTCTGTCCTTGTGTCAGGGATTGGCTTATCGTGCTATCATGGAAGAGCTAATTACAAGTTGGTGGTGTGGGTTAGGAAGGAAAAAGACAGAAAGAAGGAGTTTGAGAATGAACTTGCTCTTTAAATCTGAACAAGTGTGAGTCTGATATTCTGGGTAGATTCCTGTATTTGGATTCTCTATGTTATGTGTTGGTCAATGGGGAAATCCTATTTACTTGTCTGTGCCTAGTAACTGCCCAAAATTTTGGGCACAGAGAATATCCAAGAATTTAAATGACAGTTTTTTGTGTGATAAGGTAGGTAATTTTGTTCCAAAGCCTTCTGAGTTTCCTCCTATTCTCTTAGGTGTGTTTGCATCAGATCTGAGTCATGGGATTCTGCCACTGGTGCCATTTTGGTAGCTTTAAGTTTCATCATGTATTGATGACATCAGAACATTTAATTCAGATAATTGTGTCTTTGTAATTTTCCCATGTCCCACCTTGGAAGCCCCCCTTTCTGATTTCTACTACCCATTCATACATTTCATCAAAGGCATTTATCAAGCACCCACACTGTGCATGTAAAATACTGAATCAAGAGAGACAGGCTGAACACTAATGCACATGAACCAAAGTGACAGAACATATAAACATGTATTTTTTTAACTTCATGTAAATAGATATCCAATGAATAGCAACTGTGAAGGAGTTAGGAAAGATGAAAAGTGAAGGTAGCCTGGAAATGATTTCTATCAGAGCCATCAAAAGGTAACTCTGATACTCTGGCAAAGGTTCATGGAGAAGATTTAAATAGAAGTTTGAAGGAGAAGAAACATATTTGGGTAAGGAGGAGATGAGGTAAATGATTTGTGTGATGAGTTAGACATGGAAGAGGATGAATTTTGTGAAGTTTAAAGTAAGTAACTCTGGAGAGCTGTGGGATTATGTCTTGAATTGATAACTTAGCTGATTGAATCCCATTTCCAGTTCTAAAACTGTCTGGTTCTAAGCAGCTGTCTCAATATATTTTGGAAGAGAAAAGTGATGATAACCAATATTCCATGGAGCATCAAGACAAGTACAACATTTACTTTTTAAAAATGCAATCTTCATCCATGTTTTATTGACTGTCATAGCCAAAATACCCATCTCCAAGTGGCCAGCCTACTGGAGATGAACATCTTCCACCGGAAAAAGTATTCTCATAGATGAGATCGTAGATCCATTGAAGTATATCCAACCATGTTAAAGGAGTAAAACCACTTTGGCAAGGTATTTCCCTCTCCCCCAAAGTCTAGGCTCTTAAAGCTTTCCATCTTATTGAGTAGCTGCTAGATTGGCTTGCCAGGTATGTATGTCAAAGTACAAATGGCAGCTTTCTGGAAAAGTGAATCAATGGCCATATCAACACAGCACTTACATTTCATGCTCAAAAGCATCAGAGTTTTCTACAGCCCCATAACTAATATGGAATCCTTAGAGACAGAGTTATTTATTGAATCAAACTCCACCCCACCCCCACCAGGATGTAGAAAGTTCATTTTCTCAAAGATTTTCTTTTCTTTTTAACCTTTATGACATAGAACCATAATTTCATATGATACAATCACCCAAAATTTTGCATTTGTATGATCCAGATTTATTCACTTTTAATATGAGATGGATCTAAACAAGCATTTCTACTAGGTGCAAGAGGCTTTACACATTTTAGCCACTAGATGGAACAAGTATCCTTTTCACTGCTCAGGTTGGCTTTTTAAAGTGGACGCTGTGCCAATATTTATTTTACTGTTTTTTGATATTTCCTGTCATGTAAAATCTTTGAGAATTGCAGAAATACCTAGTTTTGTTTTTTTAATATAAAATTTTATTATTCATAAGTGACTTTATAAATAATGCTTGCTTACGAACTCTTATAGAGGCAACATGGTACAGTGTGAAGAGTATTGAACTTGGAGTCATAGTACTTGAGTTTGAATTCTAGCTTAAGCACTTGCTACCTCTATAACCTTGGGGATATCTCATAATCTCTATCCACTTCATTTTTCTCATTTGTGAAATGAGGGGGTTGGATTAGATGTAGAGATCTTATGAGAGATCTTGTGACTACAGGACTTCTAAGCTTGCTTCCAACTCTAGGTCTGTGATCCTGGAATTTCTTATGTATCTACCAATAGTAATATTCTAAAATATTATACATCCTAATCTCAATAGAGAGTCAGACCACTTTATTCCTTTCTCTAATATCACTAAAATGTTTCTGACAAGAAGAAAGTTATATAACATCAAGGGCAGCAAGATAGTCTTCTGTGATTGAGGCCATGTATCTGTTAGATTCTTCCCAACCTTGCCTTGAAGCTCTCTTCATTTTCATGATACTAGGTACTGTTACTTAAAAAGTGCTGATCTTACAGGTAGACCTCTATTCACACTATCTGAGACATGGGAAATAGCTTCCTTCCTCTTATAGCTGTTTCCTTAAGGTGCCCACTACCAATTACCTAGGCAGTGGGAAATTTTTTTTCACATTTTAAATTCCAAACTTAAAACTGATTGAAAGACATTAAAACCAACTAGAAGTTATAACTACTTCTGAAAGGCAAATGTTCTTACCTGTTCAGCCATGAATCCCTCTCAGACACTCTATAATCGAGTCCAATATTTTAGATCTTCTCATGGATGTCCATATATTCTGACAGAGCTATTTTTGTTCAATACCACTATGTTGTAATTTTTGATTCGGCAACCTTCCAGGCTTTTCAATCTTTTCAATCTGTAGTGAATGGTGTTAGATTTGGAGTCAGGAAGATCAAAGTTCAAATCCCATCCTAGATGCTTCTAAGTGTGTTAGCCTGTACAAATCACCTTCTCTAGCTTCAATTTTCTCATTTGTAAAATGAGGGCAGAAGGTTGGATTCAGTATCCCTTCCAATCCTAAAACTGTGTCCCTATGATTAAATCATGAGGGTGCTGCTGACCACTTCCCTGATCCTGTTCAGCAGTAGCAGTTCCACCCCAGGAGTGGTGTACTCTACTCAGCTACAGAGGATGCTTGGGGGAAAGTATCAAAATGTCTATGGTACTTAGGGAGCTGGCTACCTCTGTCCCTTAATTTCAACCTTTTTTTGTTTTTGTGGAAAGCACATCTCATTAGTTTAGTGGTTTGGTCTATGTTGATTTATCAAATTATATTCTTGGCTTGTCCTCCATTCACCATGAAAATTCTCCCTATTCCCAGACAAACTCTGCTCTCTTCCCTTCACGCTGAATTTCAATAAAGTGACATTAGCATAGCATAATGAAGTTGACCACACAAATGTGGTTTAACTGTATACAATTCTTTATTCATAACCATAGAAACAAAAGGAATAAAGTCAATATATTAAAATAACTACCACACCAACCACATGCCCACAGCTTTTCAGATACAAAGATTTTTAATCAATCTGTAAGCAAGCTCCAAACCTTTTACTTCTGGGAACACAGCATTAGTGCTGACTTAGAACTTCCCATCAACTGTTCCTATAAGATGCTAACAAATGTCCTCAATGTTACTCTGCTCATGGCCTTCCATAGAATCAATTTCCACTAGGTTGAAGGAGCTTGAGATCCTGGGAATTTATTCCTCCTCTAGACACTTGTCTTCTCTGATGACTCTACCTCTTTCTGGAACCTCCTCTTCTACCCTCTGATCATTTACTAGTACATATGAATTCTTATCTCAATTGTATAAAGCCTTCATTCACTTCTTGTTGTATAGTGGAGCACCAGAGCAGGCTCAAGAGAAATTGCTATCTTGGAAAAAGGTTCTCATCCTTGTACAGCTCACCCCACACCCTGCCATCTCCCTATACCTACATCACTTCTCTCTTTAGCTCATGTCATTTTTTTCTATTTTCTCTTATAGCTAAAGTTTGGTCACCAACCTCTTCTTCCCCTATCTCTCTTCTTATTGATCAATCAGCATTTATGAAGCACTTACTATGTACTAGGCACATAGGCTTTTCTCCTCACCAGACCTAATAATCATTTGTTATAACAAGTCAGGGGTGAACATGGAGGGATCAAAAAAGGAGATATTAGAGTAGTTAATGTAAATGTGACTAAAATCACAAAAATGAGGCTCAGTTTCTCTGCTTCCCACCTCCCCACACCTCTTTTCTGCTTGACTAGAGAAACTTCTGAGGAAGTAGGATGTTGCTTAACATCACAAGAATCTCTGCTTTCCAGACATATCTGAACAGGGCTCTGTGAAGCTTTTCTTTCCTTCTTTTATAGAAATAATTTCCAAACATTGAATTTACTTGAGATATTGCCTACAGGAGATGACAAAAACAGATTCTTCATAAGAAAAATGGCTGTACAATATCATAACCACAGATTAATAGTATAATATTTTAAAACAAATATTAATACTTTAAATTTTTCAGCCACGTAGATTTATTCCCAAAACATCTTTGATGAAAATATCAGAATCAGAGACTCCATGTTGATACAACATGAGTGATCACTCTCAGACATTTACTCTCTTCTGTGACTTAATTTTTCCATCTGTAAAATAACCACAATTAATTCACTCAGCTACTTCAAATAGAGGCTGGGCAGATTAATGGAATTAATGGAATAAGATGTTTATGAAAGTACTTTGAATTCTAAGTAAGTGTTGTTGTATATAAAATCATTGGAAATACAATATTAGATAGCTGAATAATGAACAAGATTTTCAAGGAAGAAAACATAATTACCTTATGAGTACTAGAGTACTAGAGTACAAACATCTTCAATAAGTCTGATGTCCCCCCTATATGTATATATCTATATCTATCTATCTATCTATCTATCTATCTATATATCCCCACAACCACTTTTGAATGAGACTTTTTTGAACTTTAATTTTTAATAGCCCACAAAACAAAATAAAAACTAAACTAAAACAGTGTTTCCAGATCTGGGAAGGATGTTTGGATGGGTGGATGGATCTAGGAATATGAGCCAAATAATATCTTGATCCTTTCTGTGTATAGTTATTCTGTGACTGATGACGGTAAACTCAAGTCATTTTCAATTCAGCAAAAGAAGTTTGAATTTTAGGGGTTAACTTGACATACAGGTTAAAAGCAAACTTCTCATAAATACTACAAATAAATCTTAATTATTCGAACTAGAATGTTCCTTATCCCTGGAACTTAAACTATCTATTTTTATCTCAAGTAATGATGGGTTGTAGTGATATTATGAAAGCAAAGATACACATTTTCTATAAATATGTTTTTCTTGTGATATTTTGTGAAATTACATTCTATGATAAATTGCTTGAGGCAAGAAGGGTTTAATATGGATCTAAATAATTAAGCTAATTGTGTAAAAATATATTTGCAGAATTCAGAAAATGTGTTGATACATTTCATATCATGTTTACTCCTTTTACATTAGTAAAGTTTGCTTCATGAAACATATTCCAAAATACTAAAAAGGCCTCAAAATATTTTCTTAAATTAGTTATAAAATCTACTTAGAAGATGAATGTATCTAAGTTTTGTCCTTAACCAACATGGACAACAGAAGAATCAGAGAAAGAATAGCAAAAACTACCTGGGGAAATTTCCCCTGGAATTTTCACTTTTATAAAGATAGTAGCCATTCAATTAACATTATTTATCATCCTTAATCATTATACCTTATTAATAAAGAATAAGAAAGCTAACAAATGATAATAATAATTAATAACCACAGCAGCAATAATAGCTAGTATTTATTTAGCACTTTCAGGTTTTCATAGTTTTATATGTGTTTATATATATATATATATATATATATATATATATATATATATATACACACACACACACACACACACACACACACACATAAAATATGTTTAGCTATTTGATACTAAGAAATGGTATATATTTCTTTGTACACATATCCCCAGTGCCTAGCACAATGCCTGGCTTAGACAAATATTTGTTGATTGATTGTCTAATATTTAATTGGATTTCTAAGTTATATGCTTCAAAATATTTAGTCATCTTCTTGGAGTAGATGCCTTATTGGAAGAGAACTTAATTGATAGGTAACCTAAATGACATCTTGTATTAAGTTGTAAAGAGTCATATATGATCGAAGCAATTCAAAGTAGTGCCTTAGAATAAAAATAACCAAATCATTGTGGTAGACAAAGATATTATAAAAAGCAAAATTATTATAATTAAAGTTAAATTAAATGTCTGACTATAAGATGCTTTAAAGCTGCAAAGAGTAGATTAGTTAAACAACCTTAAGTATATATTGGAGTAAAAGGTTTATGTGATACCATGAAAATTACCTCCAGAAAAGCTAATTTCTTGAGGCTTTCTACACCCTTGGAAAATGATCAGATCATACCCTGTGATGTGAGGATGGGGGTGGAGGGAGAGACAAGAGTCATGGCAGTGAACTTAAATGAATAGAAGGAACCAGTACAGAGGAAGAAGTAGATTAGAGGTAAAGGGAAAACAGTAGTGGGTAGAGTCTATGGAGACATCCAAGTGGAGCTTTGCAGCAGAAAGGTTCTAATATAGGATAGGATTTGAGAAAAAAAGGTGAGGGGTGGATATACAGATTTAGGAACCCATTAAGTTGGTTTAGGAATCAGGGAGACCCATGATTCACGTTTGGCCCTGACACATGCTTGTTGTCTAACCCTGGGCAAGGCACTTAAGCTAGTAGACAGTTTCCTTTCCCAGTAGTTTCTGATACATTAATGGAATCACAGATCTTGTTCCTATCCCATATAAAGTCCATGAGAGAATTAGGTATTCACCAAAAGAGAAACTGTACAAGAAGCTTCTTTCTCAGAATGCCCCACTCCACCCTTGATGGCAGCAAGGTGGCATAGAGGGTAGCTAGGTGGCACAATGGATAGGGTGCTGGACCTACAGTCAGGAAGACTCATCTTCTTGAGTTCAAATCTGGTCTTCCACACTTACTAGCTGTGTGACCCTAGGCAAGTAACTCAACTTCTATCTGCCTTAGTTTCCTCATCCATAAAGTAGGGACAATAATAGCAGAGTTGTTGTGAGGAAAAAAAAGAGATAATCTTTGTAAAGTGCTTTGTGAAGCTCAGAGCACTATACAAATTCTAGCTGTTGTTGTTGTTCTTTGTCCTTTGTTCTCGAAGAGGACCATGACGTCAAGAAGGTGATGTCATGACTTGCAAGCAAATTGTATTTAATAATTCTTCTTCTTCTTCTTCTTCTTCTTCTACTACTACTACTACTACTACTACTACTACTACTACTACTGGAAGAAACTCATATACAGGGTGTCCAAAAAGTCTTAATGCAGTTTTAAGCTTGAATAGGGAAGTATTATCATAGATACAGGAAATATTCTTTACTGAAACCCTGATAGTCCTAGTACTGATCCTGCTATGGTCACCTCTTTACATTAAGGGACTCATTCCTTACAAAGATTTGGTACCGCCCACCACATGGTTCAGATCATTTAAATCCAGGACTTGTTTCCTCCAAAGCAGGGGTTAAAAGTCTGGGATTTCTATTCTTCTTTCTCCCATATTCAGTGACTCCTTTTGGGCTGTTAATATTTTTTTTGTCTTAGATTTTTCTTTTCCTCCTTCAGTGCTGCCTATCTCATGTTCCTCCCATCCCTGAGGTTAGGGTTGACCAGTAAAAGCCTTAATGTCATTTAAGTGGTTAAGGACCTTCCTACCAAGGAGTAGATTTTGGTGAGAGAAACATCCTATTCCCCTTGCCTCCTTATAAATTTGATTAGTTTTGTTTTAAAATGTATTGAAACAATCCTTGAAACTTAATTGGCTCAAGAGACTGAAGGCTCAGGCTATTGACATCACTTCCTGGTCACTTGAATACAAAAGAGCCTCTTGGGATGCCAGGCCCTCTCTGATGTTTGGCTGGTGGATTAACATGGGCAACTCAGAGGCAGGAGAACTTTGCTCAGTGAATTAATGTATCCTTGATGCCTACCCTTATGGAATATTCTTTTTCTGCTATAGCTAAGTAAATTACTTTTTGTTAACTCTTAAATGATCTATAAATGTATCACTTTGTACCACAATAGAATTTAAGCTACCAGGAGACGTGCTTGATTTAGGCCCAGTCTATTATAGCATTATACAGAAGGAATCTAGGATTCTTTTTTAGTCCAGAGTTTTTTTTTTCTTTTTTTTTTTTGGTAGCTAAAGTTTGAGTCTCTGTAGGTCATCCAGTATAAAACAGTTTGGCATGGAACCAACTAGCTTGGCAACATTTGCACATGCTTCTTTTCTCTCTGGGGAGGTTTCAAGGAAGGGGGGTGTAGCACTCAGAAAAAAAATCCCCAAAACCCAAAGCTGCATTTTGCCCTTTTAAAGCATAAGATGTATGATATATGTGTATTCTCTTTTGAACTATTCACAGGCTCCAATTATTTTGAACAGTAAGCTGAAATTCATAATTCTTACTGATATTGGAAGAAAATTATAGTGCTTCTTGAAAAAGTGCACCTTAAAAAGTTTCCCCAACTATGGAAGGATTGTCCTTTTTAGTTATTATAATGGGAAATCCCTTGAGAATAGTTGTAGTCTCACCTGAGGTGTCTTTATCATGTGACCTGCTGAATAGGGTGTTGCCTTGGTGTTCAGTTATATAGGGGGCTCTTGTCTTAGGCCTTCATGTTTTTCCTCTGTCAGACTCCTTGGTAAAGGTAGAATTCAGATAAGGTCAACACAAAAAGTGATACCAGTCCCATTTTTCCTGTTTCTTTAATAGCTCCCCCAAATCTGTTGTCTAGGGGACCTGAATAGGCATCCCTCCTTAACCTAGGGAGAAAGTCAGTTTTGAAGCCTTCTGGTAATCATGGTCCATCTCAGCTACCAATTCAGGAACTACCAGTCATTTCTTTTACTTTCAATTCCCAGTCAGTGTCATTTCTGACAACTTGGTTCCCACGGCTTTCCATAACTCTATTAACGGCAATTCTTCAATGTCCCAGGTTCTTAGTGTGATTTACCAGGAAGAATACTAGATTTGGAGTCAGAAAACCTGGGTTTAAGGACCAACTTTACTACTTACTAGATTTGGCATCTCATTAGACTTTTCTAAGACTTAGTCTCCATTAGTTCTGCCATTATTAGCAGTGGGAAACATTCCCTTGGTAAGGAAATTCTTTTAGGCCCTATGCCCACACTTTGCCTCTTTTCTTCAACCCCTTCTTTAGGTATACCAATGACATGCCCTGTAGACTGAGACCTATTCCCTTACCCCACAATGCTTGGTCAAAATGGCCAATATGGGCTCGGCACTTTCATTGCTTAATAGTTTTATTTGCTGCCTAAATAGAAATGAATCCCTTTATGATAAAGGAGTCAGATTTGTCTTCTAAAAGAAGTTAAAATGATTTATGGGAGGACCTATTTCCCCTTAAAACCCAGTGGGCAGATGCTGGAGGCATCCATAGACCCAATTAGTGCTCAGCTTTTATAATCAAGGGCATTGTTAGTTGTTCCACGTACATTAATGCCTCTGATCAGGTTGACCAGCCCAGAACAATCAGTCCCCAACGGTTCTGTCTTCTCCTTTTTTACTCAGTAGGGAGCAGTTCCATCCCTGGGCTGCAGTTCAGTCATTACGCTATCTTGAGAGTGGAGGGTGGAGTGAAAGACAGGGAACATTGCTTCTTTTCTTCCTAAGATCCCTTGCTTAGCCCAAGTGAAATGTATCCCTCTTCAAACCTGATTCTGTCCTGATGTAAATAAGAAAATGGTCTCTCCTGTCTCTGAAGAGAAGTGCTTCATTTGTCAGTCATAACTACAAGGTAAGAACATAAAAAGACAGTGTTGCTGAATGTAAGCAGATAGGCCTTGACAATGGCATAACTCAGCTATCTGTCCTTTTCCTAGTTAAGAGAAGCATTCTTCAAAAACATCTTCCTGCTGTTCCTAGTATGATCCCAGTAAGATTGAGTTCCTCCCTTAATGGACCTCCAGTCACCCTAAATTCTCCCTTTTCCCGGGAAGAGGAGTAATTTTAGAAATTAGGATTCACACTGCTGAGGGCATATACTTTTGTACATGGTCCTGGAGGACTCCTCTGTTCATTCTTGAATGTCAGGCCACTGGACCCAGATAGCTCTGGAGGAGAAAGTGAGGCAGGTGACCTTGTACAGCATTTCCTCACTCAAATCAAAATCAATTGCAAGTCATGTCATCATCTCCTTGATGTCATGGTCCTCTTTGAGAACAAAGGACAAACACAACCTGTGAGTAGTCCAAGTTGCCTGAATGGGGACCCAGCTGGCCAGTTCCAGTTGGGTAACTCTCCTCTCTTCTCTTCTCCTCTCCTTCCTCTCCCCTTACCTCAGGTGTTCTGCCCAAAGGAAGGTAAATTTTGATGGCCAAAACCTGCCTACTTAACTTGAGGGTTTACCAGCTAGATATCTTTCTCAAAGACCAAACCTTAAACTCACTTCACTTTGGAGCTCATAGATTGGCCAACAATAGGTCCCTGCCTGAACACCACTTAATAGCTCTTTTTTTGGGCCCTCCTGGCTCAGAGTGAATGTAAATAGTAACTTTCTCTTTTGTCCAGCAACTCTGAGGGTCTCTACCTCCCAGTTTGATTTTTTTTTAATTAAAGGGGCCATCCCTTGACTCTCTCCTTAAAGAAGCTTATTCAATGAATGGGCAATGCCTCACACTAAGTGAGAACTGGAAAAGACCTTAGGTTAAAAGAGCCAGGGCCTCCTATTGCATCCTGAGCCACCTCCAGTCCTCCTGATGAATATCTGGCCACTGCACCCAGGTGGCTCTGGAGGAGAAAGTGAGGCTGGTGACCTTGCATAGCCTTCCCTCACTCAAATCAAAGTCAATTGCAAGTCATGTCATTATCTCCCTAGTGTCATGGTCCTCTTTGAGAACGAAGGACAAACACAGCATCAACCTGAGTCTCATTATGCAAAAAAAACAGCATCTGTCTATCCAGTCATATACAAAATATTGCCTCATATCAACAACTCCCTCACCCTGTGTAAATTGTACCCACTCTACTCAAATCCTACCTTTTGTCATAAACCCTACAGCCCAGGATATCTAGTCTTCAAGCAAGCAGAGCCCTATCATACTGGCTTCAATGCACATTCACAGAATTCAGACTTAAAAGGAACCTCAGTAACCAACTCATCTTCCAAAAGAATCCTTTCTACAACATATCCAAGCACAAGACTTTGTTTGAAGATCTCCAATGAGGCAACCCATTCTTATTATTAAATATTACATTTTTTATGGTTCTAAATCCTTCACCTATTAGTACTTTCTCAGGCATTTACTTTCCTGTTTTCAATTTCTACCCCCTGTAATAGGACCAGTGTTTCTGTGATGCAGCTTTTCTCCCTGCCCTGAAACATGAAGAGTCTTTACCTAAAAGAAGACGAAACTGCCCTTGGAATCTGATTGGCTTATGTGGTTGACTCCAGCTTCTCTGAAGCAGCTTCTTTCTTCCCTCTCCCTCACACATCCCCACCTAACATGGGATAGGCTACATCAAAGCTGTCTCTGGGGCTTGGTTGGCGCCACCATTCACCTCCTTTGCTCCAATCCATAGGCAGAGGAAGTCTCATAATCAATGCTGACTAGATACATTTTAAATTCATGTGATACATCTTCAATGGGCCCTCATTGTCTCAAAATAATCCCTTTAGTCCTCCTTAATTGAGACTCTTTTCACCACTCACAAAAGCTATTCCAAACTTCTTCCCATCCTCAAGACTCTCTCACACTCCCCTTCAGCAGAAGATCTTGTCTCTTATTACTGTGAAAATTGAGGTCATTTTAAAGCTAAGTTCCATCTTCTCCCATTTTCTTTATCTCAAAATCACTTGATATCATCCAATTTTCTCCTTTCTTTCAGTTTCAGGTAATGACAAGGCCTTTCTCCTTGGCAAGGCCAATCCCTCTGTGTTCATTTGATCCATTCCTCTCTCATTATCTCCAGAAGATTTCAACCTTAATTATCTCTCCCTTACTTAGTAAGCATTTATTAAGTGCCTCCTAATGTGCCAGCCACTGTATTGGGGCTCCAAAAAAAAAAAAAGCAACACAGCCTCTGCTCTGAAGGAACTCTTAAATCTTCAACTTTTCTTCATCTAGTGGTTCGTTCCCTACTGACCAGATCTTCCCTATACTTAAACAACAATTTCATTAGATCCCGCTATCCCTTCAAGCCTTTGGCTTTTCTCTCTATCTAATGGAAACTACCAGAAAAAGTTTTACTTCTTCTTACTCCTCAACACTTTGTAATGTGCATTCTAAGCTCATGATTTACTTAAACTGCCTTTCTAAAGTTACCAACCTGCTCTTTATTACTAAATCAGATGGTCCTTTCTTAGTGCTTATCTTTCTTGACCTGTTGACCACTCTGTCCTCTTGTATATCCTCTCTTCTTTGGGGTTTTGTGACACTACTTTCTCCTAGTTCTTGTGTCCTCTGTTCCTTCTCCCTCTCTTTGTTGCTTCATAATCTATGTCATGGCCCCTAAGCATGGGTGTTCCTCAAGGCTCTGACCTGGGCCCTCTTTTCTCTCTCTACATTCTTTCTCTTGGTCACTTCATCAGTTTCCAAGGATTTAATTAATATCTCTATATCTACACATGAAGGCTCAGTCTCTTCCCTGAACTTCAGTCCTGCAACCAAGTCTCAACTGAATATTTCAAACTCAATAAATAGCCTTGAGACATCTTGAACTCAGCATTCCAAAACTGAAGTTATCATATTTCCCCTATACTCATCCAAACTTACCCACTCCTATTGTTGACATCATCCAGCCTCTCCTAATTTAATTATTTTCCTGCACTATTCAATCTCCTTCATTCAATACAACTGATCAACTGCCAAATCTTGCTGTTTGTACATTCACAATATCTCTCCTATCCACTGCCTTCTTTTGCCTCTAATAACCACCATCCTAGTTTGGGCCCTTATCCCTTGATTACTATAGTTTCTCTCCATTCCAGCCAATCCTACATACTACTGTCAAAATGGTTTTCCTTGAGCAAGGATATGAAGGTCTCTCTCCTAATCAGTCAACTCTAGTGACTCATTATTGTCTATAAGATAAACTATTCTTGTTTAGCTTTTAAAGTTCTTTACAATGTGGCCTCAAACCATATTTCAATCCTCAATGCACATTACTCCCTCTCTTGCTTTATATTGTTTTTCTCTTTGTTCCTTGAATTCCTCTCTCCTCTTATTGCCTTTGCACTGGCCATCTGTCATGTGCAGAATTCACTTTCTCACTTCCACCTAGATAATCCCTTTCTTCTTTCAGGACACTGGTTAAAATCACCTTTTATATGAACCTTTTTCTGATTTTGTCCTATAAAAGCTTTTAAATTTTTTATAGTTGAAGGTCTTGATCTTTTATTTCTTTTATCCCTTATTCTGTTAAGAATTCTCCCTCTACATTGTGACAGATGTCTCAATCTATTATTAAATAATTTTCTTATGATGTGATATATCACATATAGTTCATATGTTCATTTGGAACTTATCGTAGTATATGATGTAAAATGTTGGTCTAAACCTATTTTTTGTTTTTGCAAACTTGCTTTCTGTTTTTCCAGATTGTGTGTGTGTGTGTGTGCATGTGTGCATGTGTGTGTGTGTGAGTGTGTAAAATTGGGAGTCCTTCCTCATGTAGTTTATATTATTGGGTTTACTGAGCACTGAGCAACTAAGTTCGCTGGTTTCTGGTTCTTGTTTATCTAGTTTGTTACACTTTGATTTTTTCTTGAATAAACACCAACTACTTTTGATGATTATTGCTTTATAATATAATTTGAGGATTAGAAGTGCTATTCCATTCTACTACCCCTTCTTCCCCTCCATTATTTCCTTTTATAGCCTTTGGGCTTCAAATTCCTTATGTGTAAAATGAGAGGGTTGAAGTAGTGGCTTCTAAAGTTCCTTCCAGCCCTAAATCTGTGATCCTCTCAACAAATTATGTTCCTAGTTCTGTAAGGTAACTTTGTACTTTGATTAGTATTGCAATAATTTTGGAAATTAATTGAAGGAGTATGATCATGCTTTATATTGATGCAGTCCATTCATGATTAATTAATATCCCTTCGCATGTTCATCTTCCTCCATTTAAAAAAGATTAGAAATTACACTTATATAAATCTTTATGTTGTCTTGGTGAAAGACCATAGAGCTAAAGTTGGAAGGATCTTTAGATGTCACTTAATCCAATCCCTTCCTTTTGTAGATTAGGAATCAGAAGGTCAATGAGAATAAGTGATTTATCCAAGGTCATAGTGGTGGAAGCAGGATTCAAACTCTGATCCTATGAGTCTAACTTCAGCATCCTTTCTAGTGCATCTAGTGCATTTCCTCTAGTTTGCCTTCCAATTATTTTACCCTTTTTATTTTCTACAGATATTCTGAATGGGATTTCTCTTTCTATCATATACTGCTTTTTGTTATTGCCATATAGAAACATTAATGATTTTTATGGATGCTTTGTATCCTAATTTATTGGTGTTATTAATTATCTGAATTAATTTCTTGGATGATTCTCTATACTTTTCTAATGAATAGGTGCCATGTCAGAATGAGGAAAGATGCCTGATCTGTGAGATTTTATTCTAAGATAATTCAAATCTCTTGACTATATTTTTAATTTTGAAATACTCGAACACTAATACTCAAAAAAAATACTACACAAGTATTTGTTGTCACATGTATTATCATCATTTATTGAGGTCTATTATCACATTTAGCATGTCACTAGTTGGTAAAGGTGTGAGGCAAAATTCATCTGAGCTGGTAGCAGAGACATTGAACTTGCCCCGGAATTTAGAATGATTTCTCTTTGTCTTTGGTATCCAATTATCTATATTGGGATAACAGAAGAGACTTAGGATGTAACAACTTGGGAACCCTGAACCTAATTGGTAGTGGGCAAATTATCATTACCTATCTATATAATCTAGCCTTCAGAAAATGAAAATGAGACATATATGAAATAATCACCATAAGTTAGAATGAGATCTTAGAGGGTCCCAAGCCCTGGAATAGGAAGAGAAGTCTAAAGAAAAACCTAAGCCTAAGGGCATTAGCTAGCTGGGAAGATGCTGCTCTTTGTTCTATTGAGTTTGGAGCTGAGGCTCAAAATGTGCTACTGAGAAGACAAAGATCTTCAGTAGCTGAGCCTTAGAGAGACCAGGGCAGCTGCAGTTTTTGCTGATCCTTGGGTTTTCTGCCTTTCTCAAAAGAACTGAGAAAAGCCAAATGTTGATTGATTAATCAAACTATGTTCAAGATACATTATGAAGGACAAGTCAAGGAGCTGCTAGAATTAATAGAATTTATTGTACAGGCAGGTGATGTAGTCAGACCTGCACTTTAGGAAAATCACTGCTAAGTGAACTGGGCTCCAAGAAGTAGTAACATGTGTAGTGGCCACACCCTGGGAAAACACTTTCACCAGACTGGCTAAACCAAGTTGAGGGTAATCCACAGACATCAAACCTGTTAGTGAGTTAGGGTGATGTCTACCCCAAGTATGTGAAGACTTTCCCTGGAGGAATGAACAGATGAAATTAATCAATTTGTTCCAACAGTCATGAAGGCAGCTGAAGGAGGCACTGTGAAACACTTAGAACTTGGTCAGACATTGAAGATGCCAAGGTCATCGCCTGTATCATGGGCCATCATCAGTCATCTTGACTTTCGTGTTGCCGCTTTGTGCAACTCTGCCTCTCTTTAATCCAATTTCAGCAAGTCAAGCCATTACTTCATGATGTCATTGGTCCTTTTCAAAAATGAAGGATGAACAACAAGCTAAAGGAATATGGCATCACCTGCTCCTAAGTAAGGAAGACCTTCAGGATTTCAACTGACCTAGGAACTGGGAGTAGTTGAAGCTATAGGAGAGCAGCAGCCAGCAGAAGTGTCCAGCAAATCAATAGTATACTCCTTTGCAGAGTATTATCAGGCAGCAACTGCAAGGCCATTTGGAAACAGTTCTGTCTAAGTAGGTACTATGAGGTCACTATCTGTTGGGAGAAGCAACATTAAATCAATATAATACATCAGAAACTGGTAGTGTCAGAGGCATATTTTGCCCCAACATGGATGTTTCTTAGCCATATGTATCCCCTCTGTGTGTACCCCTCATCTGGTCAGACATGTTCTTTCTATGTGAACCTCCTCATGGGTGTTTTCTATGTATATCTAGAATGATTGTTGCAACTTTTCTTTCCATGGCTACTTCATTAAATCCCTTCAATTTGAATCAATATTCGCTGCCTGAATATGAAAAGTAAACACATTAGTGGAGGATAATGAAGTATATTTTTAAGGGACTTTGACATACAGAGTATCTTCAACCTGAACTAGCCATCTGCCAGGTTTTCCCCAATATGTTTAGAAAAAGTAAAAAATTCTGGAATCAGCAAAAAGTCATCCCAGCCCCATTATTTATGAACTAAATATGATTTTTAACTAGAATTTGAACAAAATAGAGTCCAAACTTGAGAAATTCAGTGTCAAACAATGGATATAAAAATATGAAGTATTTTTATTCTAGCAATATACAGTGTGTAATAGCAAAAAACATTGTAAAAACATGGAAAAGAGTTGTAAGAGATTTGAGGAAAAGTGTAGGAATCACTACCAAGTCCAAAGAGGAGACATCACCCAGTATGATCATTCACAAATTCTTGATGTGGTGGTGGTAAGGGACAGGAT
Source organism: Phascolarctos cinereus (assembly GCF_003287225.1). NCBI lineage: Eukaryota > Metazoa > Chordata > Mammalia > Diprotodontia > Phascolarctidae > Phascolarctos > Phascolarctos cinereus. The sequence continues at coordinate 174,585,509 of NW_027555514.1, read as the reverse complement.
ATGGGAAGTAATCACTAAACCTCTTTCTAAAGTGTAAGAATTAATTAAACAATTGGAAATCTTAAAGGCTAGAGAAGGACTGATGGTGAAGAACTAGCTTAAGTTGGGAAACATTGGGACCTGAAAATGGTATTATTTCTAAAGCTCACATATCAAAGAGAAAGCACAGGACTAAGTTAAGAATCTCAGGAAAGGTCCCATGTATCCATGGGGCAGAACCAGTAGAATTTTGAATTTCTGTTGAGACTGAATTAGTACAGGATTAGCAATTTACTAACGTGGACAAAGGAATAACCTGCTGAAAGGACCAGCTTTTACATTTGTGCAAAGCCCAATGACTGATATAACTGGGCAGGAATGCTTGCAAAGATTTGAAATCCATTTTGGCAGTGACCATAATGTCTGAGTGTATATACTAAGTTCCAGAAAATTACTGCTAAGCAAAAAGATGAGAAACCTTTTAACTCTGTGATATAGGTATGCAGTTTGCCACAGAGAGTGGCAGAAAAAGTAGTAGGGCAGTCCAAAGAAGCAGAAAACATCAAGTGAGTACAGGTCAGTAAGACCAAAGGGAGCCTAAGCTTATCACCAGCTGCTTAAGGGTCCATTTTACCTGGACTTATAAGACCTCACGCAGGAATACATATAAAAAGTGAAGATATATAATGTCCTGCTGTTCTGGATGGTGGATCCCAAGTGACTATTCTAGGCATCCCATAAAAGACATTTGAGAAAAATACCTCTCTAGCCTATAAAAGGACTATGACTCTTTGGACTGATTGACAAAGACTATCCATATTTAGAAAACATCAAAGAAAACCTAAAATTTGCTAAGGAAGTTGTCGCTGTCAAAAAGAAGGTGGACACCATGACTCTACTATATCCATATCTCTTTGACATGTGTGGATGTTAACATTGATTGTGGAGCCAACACAATACAAAGAAGAGTGCTGAATTTGTAATCTAATGATCTGGATTTCAATTCAGGCTCTGCCACTTATTGCATATGAAACTTTAGTTCAGTCACTTCATCCCTCCATGCCTTAGTTTCCTCATCAGTGGAATGAGGAGTATGGATTAGGTGTCCTCTAAGGAATCCCTTGAGTTCTATGATACTAAATTAGCATTCAGATTTAGTGCTATACCCACCAAAATATCAAGAGGTGAATTTGTAGAGCTAGACAACAAATTATTATAATATCAATAAATCCATTTAAAGGAATAGAAGTTCTAGAATATCTAGAAATGAAGAAAAAAGTAAGAGCAAAGAAGAATAACAATCCAGTTTTCAAACTGTGTCATACATTTATAAAATCAGAACTATTTAGTGCTGATTAAAATCTAAACATAGACATAGGAACACAAACTACTTGGGGAAGGACTTCCTATTCAAGATCCACTCTTAAAAATCAAAAAAGAAGACAATTTGGCTTGTACCAGCTTGTACCAAATACTACTATAATATGACACAAAGGAAAGAGTGCAAGATTTAGAGCTGGAGGAAGTGGGTTCAAGTCCTGACTTTGCCAATTATTACCTCTCTTACTTTTGCCAATCATTTAAACACTTGTGCTCTTAGGTTCTTCAATTTCTACAATGAATGAGCTGCACTACACTTCAAAGGTCCATTCAGTCCTTCAGTCAGATCCTATAATTTTCAAATGGCTTAATCAAGCAGTTACTTAACAAAAAATCATTAAGTAAAATTTGTGTGCCAGGCATTGTGCTGGGTTCTGGAAATATAAGTACTAAGAACGAAATGATTCCTTTTTGAAAAGAACATATCTTCTGATGATTAAGACAGTAATGCCTGCTAAGTATATACAAAGTAAATGCGAAGCAAATAAATATTTGTATTTAATTACTGGAAGTTTGAGGGGAGGGGGCTAGTAGTTGGGGTGATCAGGAAATGTTTCATGTAAAGGGTGGTTCATGGGCTGCATCTTGAAGGAAGAGAAACATTCTATGAAACAGAGTTAAGGCATGGGAGATTACCAGCATAAAGATTGCAGATGGAAAATGGAGTGTTGTAGGTGAGAAAGAAAGTTTAGTTCCTGTTGAATAGCCTTTTTTTTTTTTTGTAAAGTAAAAGACCCTGGCCTTTGCTAAGAGGGAGGGAAGAGATGTGGAAAGCCTGAGGAGGAAACATAAGGTTTCAAATAGCTTCTGTGTAGGAGATAAGAGTCAGTTGCGGGGAGGGGAAGGAGGGATAAAACCACTGCCCTGCTACAGGTGCCCTGTTAAAGATAGGTAACATGAATTTATAGTTTACACAGTTAGCAGTATGGTTTACACAGTCAATTGCGTGACTTCCCTCAGTTCCAGCCAATGAAAAGTTTGGCAAGAGATGTGATAGCACAAAGAGACAAGGCAGAGAAGAGGATAATGTCACTTTGAAATGCAAACTATAGGAGTGATGGTGGAAAGGGAAGAAAGTAAAGTCAGTGTACATACCAGTTTTAGCCTGAGGAAGTACTGATGGGTGAAATGGTTGGATGTCTCAATAAGAACAAAAAATCAGTTTAGGAGGGTGAGGCAGAAGGAGAGATGGATGATAGGAGTTTGTGGTCAGAAAGAATATCCTAGTTTCTATCTAAGGAAGTAGAACACTATGGGTAATGGTGAGATCCAATGTGTGTCTATCCCTTTGTGTGGCTAAGATGGAGTGAAGAATTAAGTCATGTGATTTAAGGAGACTGAGGAATTTGGAAGTGAAGAAGTTAGAATAAATATGAACTCACCTTGTATAAATGTAGAAGTTGGGGAGGAGAGGAAGATGGCAAGCCAGGTACTGAAGGCGAGAGAATGATTTGGGGGCCAGACTACAATAGCTACCATGATATAGACTAAGTGAGGACTTCTGATTGAGTTAACATTAAAAGAAGAGAGCTTGCTGAATGATGATGATAAAGGGAAAATCTGGAAGTGGTAGAGAGAAGAAAGGATTATTCCAACATCATTGTGTCATGTGGTATGAAAAAAAGATATAGCCTGTTCTAGAGAGAATGCCTAAGGATGTAGGAGTAAGAGGGTAAAAGATCCAAATCTCATGAGAGCTAGTAGATTGAAGGAGAATGAGAGAAATATTTCCAGGACAAAGGAAGTTTGTTCATTATGGAATAGGAATTCCAGAAGGCATGGTAGAAGAAGTGGGCGGGATTGGAGTAATACATGAGTGGGGCATGGTTAAGGAGAATAAGCATGAGAGAATAGAAGGTGCAGATAATTTCCTTCATTCGCAGGCATAAGTAGTGAAGTAGGAGATGAGATGGGTTTTCCGTAGAGTAATAATGGATGAATAGTGAAGCTCAGAGTTTACAAAACACTTTGCAGGGGGTGTTGGGCTGGACCTGGGTCTAGTTTGCTTCTGGCCTGCTGTCATGGTTGCTTTTCCTCCAGGATAGAAGAAGGAGGTTCAGAATCATGGTATTTGAAGGAACATGGTATCTTTCACTACTGTGGTTATGAGAAAAAAAAATTCTGAACTAAACAAGAAATGAAAAAATATCAACAAAGATGATATAAACAATTCTGATTAAATGAAATTGAAAAGTTTTTGCAACAAAATGCATGTAGTATATAAAATAAGAGAGGAAACTCTTACTAATTTTACATCAAATATCTCTAATAAAGATCGAATATTTGCATTCATTTCTAATGCAAATAAATGTGACCAAAACCCAGTCCCAAAGATAAAAGGTCATTAACAAACAGTTCTCCAAAGAATTGTAAACTTAATGACCATATGAAAAAATGATCCAAGTGGCTAATAATACGAAGAATGTTATTAAAAAAGAAAAAAAAAACCCTGAGGTTTCAATGTAAACCCAGCAAAGAGGCACAGATCCTAAAGGTGGAAATAGCTCATTTTGAAGGGGCTTTGAGAAGACAGGAGTACATTGGCAGAGCTGTGACTTAATCCAACCATTTTGGGAAATAATTCAGAAATATATTTAGCAAATGACTAAATTGTTTACATGCTTTGACCCAGGTACCTCACTACTGGTTGTCTATCCAAGGGAAGTGAGAAAAAACATAGAAAGAAGGCTTCATATATACCAAACTATTCATACAAAATCACTGCTATCATTATGTTGTAGTAAAGAACTGGAACCAAAATGAATGCCCACCATTTGAGAAATGGCTGAATATACTGTAGCTTATGAAAATCATGGTTTTTTTTTATTGGTCCTGTGATTTCATTAGTGTAGCAAGATTCTGCGAGGAATTAATGCCCTCTACCAATGCAGATAAAAAATGCTCTGTAATTTAAAACTTATATAAAGTTGCCTAACAGTTGGAAGAGCTGATTGAAATAAAACAAGATTTACTGCTCATAAGAAGTAATTGGAGGAAAGCTTACTACTTTGAAGTGCTAATTGGATAAAACACTTTGTTGCTTTCAAGAGCTGATTGGAGGAAAGGCTTTTCTGCTTAGAAGAAGTAATTGGAAGAAAAGCATTATTGCTTAAAGGAGCTAATTGGAGGGGAATCTTTGTTGCTTGGAGGTGCTTATTGGAAGAAGAAGCTTTGCTACTTGGAAGAGTTCATTAAAAGGGAAAGGTTTTACCTTTGCCTTCACTACTCTTAGTGCCTAGAGGTTGGGAATCCTTTTAAAGGCCAGCCAAAGGAACAGACCTGGAAAAAAATGACATCAACAACAACAAAAAATCCACCTGATTTCTCAGACTTGGGCTTTCTGTTTTCACTGAAAGAGTTCGACATTGCCTTGGCAGCCCAGAACTCTCATGACCTTAACATAGCAGCAAACAGAGACATGGCCCCAACTAGCAGGACAGTGGAGAAGCCCAGAAGAGAATAAATCTATCAGTGACTTGCGGTAAAATGGTTCCTGTGAAAGACCAAGGTCACTGAGATTTATCAACCAGAGTTGTGAATTGCCCAAGAACTTGTGTTCCACACTGATGTGCCTTCATGCCATGGTTTTGTAAGTTTGTGCCCATTCTTCCGCACTGATACTGTGTGCATCTGTGGAGGAGTATGTCCCAGGTTAGTAGGTGGAATGTTATGATTTAATAATTCTTGCTTTGCTTTCTGTTTAGTAAATGTTTCTGATTAAGAGGGTTTTAAAAATGTTTGTCTGAGACAGTAAGTGAATTTCCTAGTGTTACATAGTATGTGTCAGGGGCAGAAACTGAATTCATATCTTCCTGATTCCAAGGCTTGTTCTTTATACCATTCTAGCTATCAAAGTATTATTGTGCCATGATTGTGAATATGAGGAAATTGAAAAGATGTAAGAAGACAGATGAAATGATACATAGGGAAGTGATAAGCAGCAGAAAAATAATAAATATAATGACTACAACCATGTAAATGAAAATAATAATTTGTTCAGTCATTTTTCAGTTGTGTTTAATTCTTCATGACCCCATTTGGGGTTTTCTTAGCAAAGATACTAGAACAGTTTGCCATTTCCTTCTCTGGCTTATTTTACAGATGAGGAAACTGAGGAAAACAGGGTTAAGTGATTTGCCCAGTGTCACACAGCTAGTAAGCATCTGTGTCAGATTGGAATTCAAGAAAATGAGTCTTCCTGACTCCAGGCCCAGTACTCTATCTATTATTCCACCTAATTTTCCCAGGTAATAATTCAATGACACTAAATGTTTTCTAAACATTTAGAACAACTTTGACTAGAGAACAAATTGAATTGAGAAATGTATTTCCTTTTTGTCATTGAGGAGATGGAGTACTATAGGTTTGTAATATCATATATTTTTACTATGAATTCTAGTCAATCTGTTGGTTCATTTCACTTCCCTTTTTTCTTTTTTTCTTTACAATAAGAGAAGGCTCACTGTGGATAAGGAGGGAAAGGAAAAGTAGGGGGAATATTCAGAAAGGATTATGATATTTAAACAAAAATCACAAACAAAACTTTTTAAAAATGTATGAGTGCAAAGAGAAGAGAGCTGAGAGACTGATGACAGGAATACAGCCAAACTAGAATTGTAGTAGATTTCATATTTTAATATATTTTAAATATTTCATCTTCTAACCTAAATTGGGATCTGTAAGAAAAGTAAGATTATCCTTGGTTAGATTCCACACCTAGGACAGTGAAAGCCTCAGGAAGTTGTTTAGATCATTAGATAGTCTGAGTCTTGAGAACTAGCAGGTGGGGATGCTTACACCAGATATTGTGCTCTGAGCTCATTCAAACTCCTTGACTGGATTTCTGAGTATGTTATGGAATATAAAAGTCAAGTCTATAAGCAAAGCCACACACGTATGTATCGCCGCACATGTAATATGATACAATTGGATGTGCTGATTGCCATATCAATTCTGTGTGAACTTGGCTGTTAGTTGTAGGAATTCTCCTAACTTCAGAAAGAACTAGAGGGTATTCCTGGCCTAGTATAAAAGTCATAAAAATATGGTCATCCCAAGAGACAAACTGTCCTCCTGGATTACTGCCTTGCACTGGTGGAGGCACTTGCATAGCTTGGCAAAACTATGAGCTATGCCGTATAGGGTTACCCAAGACAGAGAAGTCATGGTGGAGAGTTCTGACAAAAGATGATCCACTGGAGAAGGAAATGGCAAACCGTTCCAGCATCTTTGCCAAGAAAATCCATGGATAGCATTTAAGTGATAAGAAATATGATAACAGAAGATGAACCTTTAAGGCTGGAAGGTGTCCAACATGCTACTGTGGAAGAGCAGAGGACAAATATAAGTAGTGGCTGTGCCAAAGCCAAGAGTGATAAAAAAGAAAATCTGATGCTATAAAGATCAATATTGAATAGGAACCTGGAATGTAAGATCTATGAACCAAGATAAGTTGGATGTGGTCAAATAGGAGACAAAAAATTTAAACATTGACACCTTGGGTCAATGGATGGGAATGGGTGAGTTTAATTCATGTGATATACTACTGTGGGCAAGAATCTCTTGGAAGAAATGGAATAGCCCTCATAGTTAATCAAAGAATGAGAGAAGCAGTACTGGGGTATAATCTCAAAAATGGCAAAATGGTATTCTTTCAAATCCAAGGTAAATTATTCAGTATCACAATAATAAAAGTCAGTGCTCCAACCACTCATGCTAAGGAGGCCAAAGTTGCTCATTTTATAAAGACCTACAACATCTTTTAGAAATAACACCAGAAAAAGATGTCACATTTATCATGGGCCATTGGAATACTAAAGTAGGAAATCAAAAGATAATTTGAATAACAGGCAAGTTTGGCCATCGAGTATAAAATGAGGCAGAACAGAGGCTAATAGGGTTTTTTCAAGATAACTGGCTTGCCGCAGGAAACAATTTTTGTCAATAACCCAAAAAGTGACTCTACAAATGGACAATATAGAAATCAGATTGATTGTATACTTTCCAGACAAAGGTGAAGAAGCTCTATATAGTCAGTTAGAACAAGACCTAGAACTGACTGTGGCTTAGATCATGAGTTTCTTCTTGCAAAATTCAGACTTAAAATGAAGAAAGTAGGAAAAAAAATCAGATTGTGTAGGTGTGACCCAAAATATCCCTTATAAATATGAAGTGAAGGTGATGAATAAATTGAAGGGATTGAATTTGGTGAAGTGCCTGAAGATGTATGGACAGAAGTTCTCAGTATCATATAGGAGGCACCAAAAAAAGAACAAGAAAGCAAAATGGCTGTCTGATGAGGCTTTACAAACAGCTAAGGAAAGAAGGAAAGGGAAAGGGAAAGGAGAAAGGGAAATATATACTGAACTGAATGCAGAATTCCAGAAAATAGGAAGGAGAGGTAAAACAGTTCTTTTTAAAATGAACAATGCAAAGAAATGGAAGAAGACAATAGAATGGAAAAGACAAGAGATCCCTTTAGGAAAATTAAAGATAAAAATGGAATATTTCATGCAAAAATGGGTGTAATAAAAGACAAAAATGCTAGAGACTTAACAGAAGCAGAAGAGATTAAGAAGAAGTGGCAAGAATATAGAGAACTACACAAGAAAGCTCTCAACACTACCAAATAACCATGATGGTATGGTTATTGAACTAGAGTCAGACATCTTGGAAGTGGGCCTTAGGAAGCATTGGTAACAATAAGCCTAGTGGAGGTGATAGAATTCCAGCTGAGTTACTTAAAATCCTAAAAGATGATGTTTAAAGTGTTGTACTCAATATGCCAGCATATTTGGAAAACTCAGCAGTGGCCACTGGATTGGAAGACATTGGTTTAGGTACCAATCCTAAAGAAGGGCAATGCCAAAGAATGTTCAAATTACTGAACATTTGTGCTCATTTCACATGTGGGCATGATTACACTTAAGATTCTGCAATCTAGGCTTTGGCCATATGTGAACTAAGAATTACCAGAAGTACAAGCTGGTTTTGGAAGAGACGGATGAGCTATAGACCAAATTGTCAACATTCACTAGACTATGGAGAAAGGAAGGGAATTCTAGAAAAACATCTACTTCTGCTTCATCGACTACATTGAGACCTTTGACTGTGTGGATCACAACAAAATGGACTGCAGCCACGAAATTAAAAGCCTCTATGGAAGGAAAGCTATGGCAAATCTGAACAGCTTACTAAAAAGTAGAGACATCATCTTGCCAACAAAGGTCCATGTACTCAAAGGTATGGTTTTTTCCAATAGTAATATATGCCTGTGAGAGTTGGATTATAAGGAAAATCAAACACCACAGAACAACACTTGAATTGTGTTGCTCAGGAAGACTTTTGAGAGTCCCTTGGGAATCAGGGAGATTAAATCAGTCAATACTTACAGAAATTAATTCATATTATTCTTTGGAAGGACAAATACTGAAGCTTAAATGCTTTGACCACATAATGAGAAGACAGGACTCATTGAAAAAAAAACCACAGTAATATTGGGAGAGATTGAAAGCAAAAGGAGAAGAGGCAGCAGAGGTGAAATGGATAGATAGTATCATGGAAGCAACGAATCTGAGTTTGGACAGACTTCAGGAGATAGTGGAGGGCAGAAGGGCCTGGTGTGTTGTGGTCCATGGGATCATGAAAGGTTGGACATAACTAAACAACTGAACAAGGAGACAAACTGAGTGTAGCCAATTTATATAGTTCTTCATCTTGCTGGCTTGTTCCTCTCTGAAGACTCAATCATTGCAATTTAAATACCAGACTCTGTCATTTCATTTGCTAGTCTCCAATCACCCATGTGATTTGGACCTTACTTTTGCTTAAGAGGAAAGAATTAGGAGCAAGTGATAAGATGTCTGTGGCAAATTTAGGTTTTACGTGAGGAATTTTTTCTATTAATTTCTGCCATCCCAAAGTCTGGAGGGTTGCCTTGGGATATAGTGGGTTTTCTACTACTAGAGGTTTTTAGTCAAAAGTTATATGACTATTCATCAGACATTAGGTGAGCCCCATGTAGAGTGAATTTGTCTCTAGGTATAGGTTGAATTAAAGGTCCTTTCTACTTTTGAGATCCCATGCTTCTATCACCCTGCTTCTATTACAGGTGCTGCCTACTATTGCCTCTGGTCCTCCAAGCTAAATTCCATGTCTACAGTATCTTTGCTTGCTCATATTTCAGCTATGAACTTCATCTTCACAGAAACTTCTTAGCTTTGTCTCCTACTTTCCAAACCAGGAAAAGATAAATCTCACTTGAAGCCTAGGAGTGAAGTTGGGAGGAATGATACAGTTAACTTTTACGTGAAATCCCTAAGGCAGCTACTTCATATATCCTACAAATTTGCATAAAGCACTCAGTCTGTTCCTTTTAATTAGTATCCTGTTGAAGATCTCAAAATGGCATAGTTTAACCTGGCTTCCAGCTATAAAATCACCTACTATAACATTGGGCAGGTATAATCTTGCCATATTTGGAAAAATTTCAAATGTCAGTGAACTGTTTCTCTACATATAGAAGAACTGACTTTGTTGGACATTAGAATGGGTTTTCTCTAAAACTGTACTTCACTGACAAACACAAACACACAAGCACCCCCATCCCAAATAATTGAGAGTCCTCAGTGGGTAATGTTACTGGAAGGGGGCATATACCCTCAGCTAGTAGTTGAAACAGATATAGGCAGGACCAAAATCCTTGTAAGACTCTACGTGGATTGAGACAGATTTCCTACTGGCAGCAGTTGCCAGGGGATGTTTATCTTTGGAGAAAACAAAATATTCCTGGTAAGTAACTTGGGCTTTTCTTTGATTAGCTGTGATAGTATTTGCATTGCTGGTGACAAAGTAGGAGAGGCATTGTGGGGTCTTAATAAAGTTATTCTACCTGGTAAATAAACATGAACCTTCATAAATCAGTGCAGTCCTGGAAAGTTTAATTCTCAGAGTAAAAGGTCTCACTAAACATGGTGCTATTCTCTTTAATTGTCCCCTGCTGTGTCTGTTGCATCCCATCATACACTTCTCTAAAAGCCATATTGCTGCAAATTCACATTTAGAATTTGATTACAGAGTCTCAGCCATTTACATGTATAAGATAGAGCCTACTGTGACAGATTAGTGGTCCTAAAGTTTGTTCAGGAAGGTTAAATAGTTACTTTTTGGACACTGAACATCTTTATGATGTTTTTGCTAGTTTAGAAACCATTTGTTGATGCTGCATATATTTCTCTCAAGCTGGAAAAGAAGTCTCTATAGTGCTTAATGCAATACCTTACACTTTTCACTTTTTCATAATACCATCTGTGTTTGTGTGTGAAAGGAAGAAAGGAAAGGAAAGGAGAAAAAGGAAGGAAAGAAAGAAAAAAAGAATGGAAGGAAAAAAGGAGAAAGGAAGGAGTGTGTGAACAAGGAAAGAAATAATGAGATAGGGAGGAAGAAATAATAACAAAAAGAAATATATTGCTAGGTAGAGTTTTATTAAATGTTTAGCCATAATAAATAAAAACAATTCATCCTTTGGTATTATGGTTTTACTAGAACAAAAAAGTCTCATATAGATTTGTTATCTTCAAGCATCACCATCATCATCATTATCATCATCATCATCATCATCATCATCATCATCAACAACAACAGCAACTCATCATTAGCAACAACAAACATTGATTAAACACCTGCTATGTGCTAGGTACTTTGCTAAGCACTGGGGATCCAAAGACAGGTAAAATCATAGATTCTGAAAGTATATAAAAGCCCATTTCAGAGCTGATCCAGCTATAGGCAAAACTTTGACATAAGAAGTTCATCTTTGACACTTATTCTCCTGCATCTTTATAGACTATTGCATGCCCTTCCAGCCTACCTCCTCTACCTCTGTTGGTATCTATACTTGGTGCATCATTATGCCTGCTACTTTCTGATGGTGCCTCTCTGGCATAGACACTTCTCTTCTCCCCACATTGGAACTAATTTTCCCCATGTCTCCTTTTTTCAGGCTGTCTGCATTTCTAAAGAAAAAACCTCAGAAACTGTGAAACCAATTTGTACTTATATATTAGTAGGCAAGGACTGAAACAGGCTTTTGAAGTATTCTCAAGGAATATAGCTTGAGAGTGGCCTTCTGGAGACAATTACCATTATTATAGGGATTTTAGACCAGATAGAAGATAAAAGTGATGCTATTGGTGTGCCATTAGGGAAAAATTATTTTGAGCAAGTTAGGATCGTTACACCATGTGGTTGTAGGTGGCCATCTATTTTGGTGGTGCAAATGATTGGCCACACTGCATCCCTAACCATCACAGTAAACTTTTTGCCAATGAGGTATAACTTCTGAATAAAGTACAAATTTGCTGTGCAATAGAAGTACAGAGAAGCAAAGAGTCAAAGAACATTCCATCTGAGCACTGAGTAGCAGAGGTGTTAAAATAACATTTTCTTCTCCCATCTTGCTGCCTCATAAAGTAGATTTATTTTCAAATAACACTGAACCAGTTTCTCAACTTATTCTTGACCCCAATGGAGCTGTTTGGAATCCAGAACCCCCTTTAAAATCAAGGAGCACAAGATAGCTTATGTAGCACACACATATGAAGTCATTGTGGGAATTTGGCCCACTAGGCAGACTTATTTTACCTTATCCAATCCCTCCCTCATTGGTGGCTCTAAAGAAAGAAAAAAGAAATGTGATTATCGGAAAAGAACAGAACAGTCCATATTTTTGTTTCTACTAGACATGGTAACAAATAGTGGAACAGTGAAATATTCAGATTAAATGTTCAAAACCTCTGAAGTTTCTTGGGTAACATCCATATAGAGCATCAAATTGATTACAATAATAGATATGATTTGTACAGGGCTTTACAATTCACAAACTACCTTTCTTTTGACACTTGATGACATCAACACCATGATATATTAGGACAAATATTAGTTACCTCATTTTATAGATGAAGAAATATAGGCTCAGAGATGGTAAGTCTAACACAGGTTAAACCTAAGGTCACATAGCTAATTAATGAAGAACCAGGATGAGCTTCTGACTGCAAATTCCACGTTCTTTCCACCACATCTGCAAAATCGATCAAAGCTTAGCCTTGTATTATGCCTTTGCCTGATGAAGGTATTTGTTAAATATTCTTCCTCCCTCCAAAGAATGTGATTTACTAAAATATTTTAGGAGAATAAGAAAAGGGAAGTTTATGATAGTGCCCCAGCCAGTGGTGGAAACCTAAGGGTTTAATTATCATATGGTTCTGAAGGGGAAGTTGAGAATTTTATTGTTAGGCAGAGGTGGTATAGCCATTGGTAGACACCGTTAGTACCTTCTCTACCCTTACTCTGAATCCCTGTTGCTCAGAGCAGTCTTAGTAGCAGCCAACCTTACATATTTTCTATTCTTGTTTTTGGTGGATGATATTGGACATTATAATTTCTCAGAGACAAAGAATACATGTATTGTCTTCTACTTTATCATTCTAGTTTTGTGCCAGTGTCTTCTGTTTTAGAGATTAAAAAAAAAGTCAGGGTGAATTGATTTAATAATTCTTTTTTAGTATATGTGACCTAGAAATTATTTTTATAAGAGAACAAGCAGAAAAGATATAGTTAACTTTTTCATGATTGTACTTTGTCAATGGACTGCTCATCAGTTCATCTTGGGCCAGCCTATGAAATTTCCAGGTCATTAGAAGCTAACTACTTTGTGCTTGGCTTTGAAAGGTCTTAAATATATATATATATATATCCTACACACAGATAATTTTTGGCAGAACAAATTATAGAGTAAGTTACTAATTTATCATCTTTTTCACATGTGGGAAAATTGTTATTTTTAGCCAAATACCATTATATGATTTTAAGATGGTTTCCCAAAGAAGACCTGGAATTTTTTTTCCTGTTGTTTGTGGAATGAAGTATTGAGGTGGGAAAACACTAAAGTAAGAATGGCATTCATATTTTATAAAATTTAAAAGCTGAATTTTGGAGAAATATAAGGAGCCATGACCATAGAGTAAGTCATCAATGCTACTACACTGTTTCTTTTCTTTTGTCTCTGTGCTCACTGTGCCTGTTGGTTCCCCTAAGTCTGCCTTACCTGTCCAATTTCTGACCAATTTGGGCTCAGCTAGAGCTCCAAGCTCCACTGAGTTATTTGTGGTGCAGTAGAACTTATTGGAATTGCTACCCCCCCCCCCACTCCAGGGCCTCTTCTTTTGATGCCCCAGAAGCTTCCTAACCTACTAACTCTTTTTGTATTCTGGGAGACAAAAACTTGGACACTGGGGCTTGAGGTTACCACACTCATTGTACATATGAGGGAACTAAGATATTACACAGTTAAATGACTGTCTCAGGGCTCACAGACTGAATCTGATTTGGATCTACAGGAATAGTAACATTCATTTGTATAGTGTTAAGGTTTGCCTGAGCTCTTTCCTCATGTGACCTGAGCCCCAAAGCCCATTGGTATGGGACTCTCTCCTCAATGGTGGAGATCAATGCCCTGTTCCTAAGTGAAAGGTGGAGGGGAATTGGCAAGCATGGGAGAAAAGAGAGATAGTATCTCTCCAGTCTCTGAGTTCTTCTAGCCTCCAGCTTGAAGAGACATCTGTGATGCCAACCTCTATTTAGGTCACTGAAAGGACAGAAAGACTCTGGGAAGAAGCTAACATGAGAAGATCTGGCAGCCTCTGTCATGTCTCTGTCCTCAGCTTGTTGTACTAGGGACTTGAGCAAAATTTTCCCCTTGGGTGAGATCTGAGACCTTCTCTCTCTTAGTTGAGCTGAGTTACCTCATTCTCAATGAGAGAGCTCCTTCAATCTGTATTATTTGGTTTATATTCTTATATGTATACTTTCTCTGATTTCTGTTTTGCTATTGACTGGTATAAATGGGTTTCTTTGCTATTTGGTGTTTGCGTTCATTGTGGAATAGGTATTTGGTGGGAAAGGGGTCAATCCTTGGATACAAGGCCTGTGCTCTGCCTTTCCCAATTAATGAATTGCAATCAGAAGTTTAACCTGAACCAAAAAATTATATCATTTAGGCTAATAATACTTAAGAGAGTTGATAGATATAATCCTACTCCTCTCTGAGGATAGCAGAGTGGCCAGCCACTGGCCCCAACATCCTATTTTCCCTCCTAGGAGGAATTAAAGTCTTCATTGGAGAAGGGTGAGGGAGGACATGCTAGAGATATCTATTCTTGTCTTCCTGTGAGCCACATTTTTTTTTCTTTTGGCTAGGCAGTGGGGTTAAGTGACTTGCCCAGGGTCACACAGCTAGTATGTGTTATGTGTCTGAAGCCGGATTTGAACTCAGGTCCTCCTGAATCCAGGGCTGGTGCTCTATCCACTGTACCATCTAGCTGCCCCTGTGAGCCACATTTTGAGACAGCTATGCTACACTCAAAACCTCACTCAGAAATTCTGTACATTTCATTATATCCTGTGCATATAGAAGGTAATAGGCAGAAATGATCATGGATACTCTTCCAGATGGCAGGGGACAAAGAGAGACCTCATTCCATTCTGAGCATGTCTCTAGCCTCTTTTGGATGGAAAAAGACACCACTCCATTTTGCTCCCTCTGCCTATCTCCTGGACTGACTCTTCCTGCCTACCTGGATAGAGAGAAATGTCATTCTGCTACTCTGGTCTGGTCTAGCCTGGGCTGCCTTCATGAAAGGAGAGAAACATCATTCAATAAACTCCCCACACTGGTCCCCTCAACTGAACTGCTTACACCCTGAGAAGACTCTTCTTTGAGGCCAAACCCCTAAGAATATTGATAACCTACCTGAATTCATTTCTCAGTGATTGCCAAACTTCCACCTAGTCATACCATCCCCAGGTAGATGTGTAACTAAAGCTTTCTGGAATGCTTGCTCCATAAGTAACAAATTTTCTTTTGTTTTTTTTTCTTTCCTTCTTCATTCTCCTGGCTCTCACCGAGACCTGCCTCCCTCTAAATGAAAGAATAGAAACTGAAATAGCAATATAGCAACCAAAAAGTTAATGCAAACTTGAGCTGCATTAAGAAGGGACAATTTCTAGGAAAATAGACTAGATAATCATACCATACTCATCTGGAATAATGCGTTCAGTTCTGTGTACCATAGGTTAAGAAGTTACTAATTATCCCTTAATTGCCAAATCTAATTGCCTTTTCTTAATTTTCATCCTTCTTGACATCTTCGTAGCCTTTGACACTTTTGATCACCATCTTATCCTTGACACTCTCTTCTCTCTAGATTTTTGTGACACTGCTCTTTCCTGTTTCACTTTCTACCTTTCTGACCACTTTCTGACCTCTGTTTCCTTTGCTGGATCTTCATTCAGCAAATCAAGGGCATCCCCCAACATCTTTTCTGTGTCTTCTTTTCTTCTCCCTTTATACTATTTTAGTTGGTGATGTCATCAGCTCCCATGATTTTCATCATCATTTATATACAGACCACTCTTATGTCTATGTGTCCAGCCCTAATTTGTGTTACAACCGTCAGCCTCACATCTCCAGTTTGTCTACTGGACATCTCAAACTGGATGTCCCATAGACATCTTAAACTCAACTTGTCCAAAACCTAATGCATTATCTTTCCCTTAAATCCCTATTCATAACTTCACTATTATTATGGAGGGCAGTACCATCCTCCCATTCACCCAGGCTTGTAACATAGGTGTTATCCTTGACTCCTCACTCCCCTCCCCCTACTATATACACTCTATTGCCAGAGTCTGTCTACATTAACTTTGTATATTTCTCCTTTTATACTCTGACACTGTCAGTCACCTTGATGCAGTCCCTCATGACTTTGTACCTAGACTATTGCAATACCCTCCCAGTTGGTCACACTGCCTCAAGTCTCTCCCTATTCCAATCCATCCTCTTCAGCTGTCAAATTGATCTTCCTAAAGCACAGGTCTGATCATTTCACTCCCTTATTTAATAAAATCCTATGGCTCCCTATTACTTCCAGAATCAAAATAAAATCCTCTGTTTGTTTGGCTTTTAAAGTCCATCACAACATGCCCCCTTCCTACCTTTCCAGACTTCTAATATCTTACTCCTCTCCACTTACTCTGCAATCCAGTGACACTGGCCTCTTTGCTACACCTTAAATATGACACTTCATCTCCCACATCTGAATATTTTCACTGGCTGTCCTCAGCGTCTCAAATTCTCTCCCTACTCTTTTTTTTTTTTTTTGCATCCTAACTTCCTTGGCTTCCTTCAAGTCTCAGCTAAATTCCTACCTTCTGCAAGAAGTCTTCATCTTAGTGCTTTCCCTCAGAGACGACTCCCAATTTTGCTTGTTGGGTTTTTAACTTAGGTCTACTAAACCAAAGGCCAATACTGTCTTTTTGGTGCTAATTTATCTCTCAAGTCACTTTTTTAAGGGAATGGAAAACTTATGCTGAATGGATATCAGGACCATGAGTATGTATCCTAAAGCTATCACCTTGGAGAACAATCCTTGTAGAAATTTAGCCTGCCAACTGCAAAACAGAAAGTCATTGTCACCAGAATCCTTGGCACTATCAAAATGGCTATCAAAATCACTAATGTGATTTTGTCAGTGAATTATCATTTAAAAAAAGGCATTACAATCTGTTTTGCTGCTGTGTCCCAAGGACCATGATACCTTTCCATATAACTTGGAGCTGAAACCTTCCATGTGTGTTGTCTACTTCATTAGAAGATGAGCTTCTTGAAAGCAGGAATTGGCTTAATTTTCTAATTATATCCTCAGTGCTTAGCAAAGTGCTTTGCATATAGCAAACAATGTGTTTTATTTGCTCATTCATTCATCTGTGGACAGGAAAGATTAGCTCCCTAGTACCTGAGAGGTAAACTTCCATATGTCATTAGTCAGCCTGTATGATCACACTCAATGCGTCCCGTTCCTGTAAGGCAGAGCTATCTGAACTTATCCTTCAACTAAGACTAGAAATCTAAATACTACTGTAGTATGTTTCTATTTAAGATGATCCTTTTCAATACAAAGTGAGAGACAATATAATTTTAGTGCCAGATTTCAGTGTATATTTTCATTAAACATATGGTAAGTGAATGTGTCTAGTATAGCAATTGATATCAAATTGTTCTTGGTTAGGTCTTATATCCTCCAGTATCTTGTATGAAATGTGCACCTTAAATATTTTGCTCCCTTTTCAATATAATTTTATTTTCCCTCTTTGCTTACTAATTTTCTCCTTTCCTCTAAATAAACATGTATAAAGATCCCCCATTTTCACTATCATTTTACACCTAGCTTTATTGATATAAGGTTTATGTAATATTTTGGTTTTTTTTTAATTAATAAACTGAAAAAAAGGTCAAGTTTCTGGGCAAATATTCACACACTTTGTGGTGATAAGGCTGGGTAAAATGTTTGTGTGTGTGTGTCGGGGGGGGGTGTAGGTGGGGCACTCCAGCAGCATTTAAGGTGAGCAAAAGGAGTTCCCTGTGAGACAGTACTGGATTCTTACCCCGTGGCTGGCCACAGTTGGCTAAACATCAGCACAAACATACAGACCAATGAGTCCCAAAGTCTTAGCCATTTCCAGGACCTATTTGCAGTTTAGTTTGTTTGACTTTGTGGCACCCTTCCTCCAGAAGTGATCTCTGGCTTGTGTTATTTTTAAAAATCAAATTGAATTAAAATTCATTTGGTTTGAGAGTTTCTGAGAACCTGTGACATCCTTTTAGCTAACTGGTGACACTTTGAGGTGTTACAAAGCCAGGGTTTGCAATCACTGTCATAGACCAACCCCTTTCCTCACCTTTTAAGCTCTCTACTGATCCAAAGAACATCTCTCTGCAATAAGCCTAGATCTTGGCACATAAGCTAAAGAAATGTATACCATCCCACCAACTGACAGTGTTCAACGCTGTTAATAGTCTGAACTCTGTGTACTTGGTTCTCAGTTATTTTTAGTGCCTGAATTGAAATGCATAATATAGCTTTCCCCCCCTCTTATTTAGAAAAAATAATTATTGAGGCTAGATTCTGTCAACAACATCTTACAAAATGAAATAAGAATAGCTGGGAATTGTTTGGAACTACAATATTACTCCTTTTGCATTGTTCATTTGAGGAGTATTTTTAGTGGTTTATTTCATGAAAACAAAGCATTCTGTGTAGCCCACCATTACATTAGTTTATGTTTACTGTACTTTTCTTAAAATTATTGTTATAGGGGGTACAGGATGCATATTTTCTTTCAACAAAGGAATGTATAAGCACAGGAAAAGCAAATCAAGAGAAAGTCATGTTAGGAAATGTTTTCAGCCTGAAATAGGGAAAATATACCCACCTCACTTGTTAGTGCTAATAGGGATTGTCTTTTTTACCTTTGAATGAATTCTGACAACATTCTCCAACAAGAGAAATCAGCGTGTTCTCTTCTCTCCTAGATACCTATAGAAAAATGTCTTTTTCCCCCTAATTCCATCAAAATAAGCTCAACGTTGATTTGAAAATGAAAGCTGAAACTTTGAAAAAAATAACTTTTGCCTTGTCATAATGTGGCCTATTAATTTTGCTCTTTCGTGATGAAAATTTCACTCCCATAGTTCCTAGCACAATGTTACCTTGGCAGCAATATGATCATAGGTAAGGAATGTTCCTTGGCACAAGGGATCGAGGATGCTATCTAGTGTCAAAAATGAAGAGGTCCTCTCTAATAACCGACTGCCCCCTCACCATCTTAAATATTCTTCCAATAAAATCCCTTCCCTTCCTCAGAGGCTGATATAGTGAAGTGGAGACGATGCTTCCCAGGTGTTGGGGGGGGTGTTTGTAATGTTTTTTCTTGGTATCCCTTTGAAATAAATATTCCTTTGTAAAAGCTAATTTTATTGTTAAGTGATTAAATGGAACTGGGGTAGAGGTAACACTTACAATTTTGGGAACATCATTAGTATGGGCTGGAGCCTAAACTTCCTTAAAGGTACTGGTGAACTCTGAGGGAAGGGTAAAATGTAATATTTGGCCTTGAAGCAGTGGGGTCCAGGGTAATCACTGTTACAAATAAATAAACATTTCTTTCATTTATGGATTTTAAGATATTCAACTATGAACAAAGATGACCACATTTTAAGCTCCATATCTCCTTCTGATAATTAGAATAATGAAAACTTATCTAGCTAGATCTGAAGTTTCTCTACCTCATTAAACTTTCAGTCACAGTACTTTGAAAGAGTACTTTGTTATCAGTTGATTTCATTTTGTGTTCCAGTTTTGATACCCACTAGCTGTGAGGCTACATTAGTCACAACCACTATGAGCCTTGGCTTCTCCATCTTTTAAATGGGGATAATGATATTTTTCTATTTGTCTCAGAGAGAGGCTGTGAGTCAAACAATACAATACATCTGAAAGTACTTTGGAAAGCAAAGAATGTCATATCACTATAGCAGCAGCAATAATATTAGCAATACTTTTTTTTACTTATTGATCAATAAACATGTATTAATCTCATGTTATGTGCTAGGCAATGTTCTAATAAGCCTCGGGAATACTAAAAGAGGCAAAAGACAATCCCAGCCTCTTATTGGGAGATACAATAAAATGGGGGGGACAACATGCAAACAAATATATGCAAACAGGATGAATAAGAAATAATTAACAGAAGGAAGACATCAGAATTAAGAAGGGTTGTGAAAGGCTTCTAGTAAAACACAGGATTTTAGTTGGGACCTAAAGGAAGCTAGGGAAGTCAGTAGACAGAATGGAGGAGGGAGAGCATTCCAGGCATGGGAAAAAGAAAAAAAAATTCCCAGAGCTAAGAGATGGAGTTTCTTGCTTATGAAACAAGCAAGAGGCCAGTGTCATTGGATTGAAGAGTACAGATCTCAAGGAATAAGGTGTAAGAAAACTAGAAAGGTAGATAAAGGCTAGGTTATAAAGAGCTTTGAATACCAAACAGAGCATTTTGTATTTTATCCTAGAGGCAATAAGGAACCATTGGAGTTTATTGAGTAGTGGAGAGACATTATCAGACCTGTGCTTTAGGAAAATGGCTTTAGTGGCTGAATGGAGGATGGACTGGAAACAAGAGAGGCTTGAGGCAGGCATCCCCACCAGCAGAATGTTATAGTCATCAACAGTGTAGAGGATAGTGCTTGAGTATTTATTTAACAGGTGTTGAACAAATGTTCCTTGAACTAAATTGAGATAGGTTGCTACTGAAGGTGTGTTTGCTTTTTTTTTTTTAAAGTCGAGTTAATCATTTTGGTGGGATATAGCCAGAGCCACCACTTAATCGAATGATTTTTCCACTTTCAGAATAGTGCCTTTGGTGTTGTGAAGTCAGAGTTCTGGCTCTGGTGGTTGATTTTGGTCTATTCTTCTTTAAGTGCAATGTCAATGACTTCTTTCAACCATTCTAGACACATTTCATAAAGCATGAGGCTCGTTTAGCTTTTAGATTTCTATATGAATTGCTTTCTTCTCTTTGCAGTTTTTCTGAATGTGCTTTCTTTAAAACTTAATAAACGGCTTCCCTGTTTATAAGAAGTCATGTATGGTGTATTGTGTTTCTCAAGGGTAATATCCATCCTTCTGGATACACTCTGCAAATGAGAGAGCTGTCATCATCTGTTTCTGGCAAGCTAATAAAGAGGAGGGGATTACATAGCTAGGCGGCTTACTTCCTGTGGGAATAATTTGGGGTTTGTATACCTATTTGACTCAATTTATAAACTTACTATCAGTATTATTCTTCACTATTAAAAAAATGTACAAAGACAACAACATACAAAATCAAAATTTAAATTAATCTTCCATTAGATGGATTGAGGTCAAGAAAAATGAACAGGAGGTATTATTCACATATGCAATTTAAAAATCTATATTCTAAAGAGATTTATACACAATTACCCTAGAAAATAGTTTATGAGCTAAAACACAAACAACTCCTACCCCTGCCATACCACAATATCCTAGGTGTGGGAATCCAAGCCACATTTTGTATGGAAGCAGCATGATATAATGAGTGGAGCTGGATTTGGAGTTATGTAGACATGGATTTGAATTGCACCTCTACAACTTACTACCTGTGCAAGCCTGGCCAAGGCTTTGTGAGCATTGTCTTTTTCATCTGTGAAATGGGTTGTATTTACCTCATAGGGCTGTTGAGAAATTCAAATAAAATATTAGTGCAAATTATCATGTGGATATTACTGTGCTATACGTATGTCAGTTATTATTCCACAGGAAGCTATGCAGGGTGGACAGGCATAGGATGCCACATAAAAGCTTAATTACAATAATGGAAGCTAACCATTCTGCTAATATTCTAGGAAATAAATAGGATGAGGCATGACTCTAGGATCTAGTTCATACTCTCAATTTGACCTTTGCCTCAGTAAACCATGGATAACCAGATTCAGAAGTCTAAAAAGGCCTAGATGATCATCCAAAAATGGGACATGAACTCGACACAGTAGTCCAAGAGGATATCCTTGCCTTACCTAAGACAGCAATGACTAGCATTAACAGGAGCATGTTCCATGGATATCCCTATTAGACATGGCAGATCAAGTCAGGTGATGGGTTAGGTTTATAGTTTATTATGATAGTCAAAATTGATTCATAATTTTTGGTTTGTGGCTACTATAATTTCCCTTAAGGATAGGTTTGTTATTTGGGAGTTTAATACTTCTAAATACAATCCTTTCTTTGTGAATATAAACAGATTGAAGTTGCATGCTTAGAATCATATATGTATATAAATATGTAGATATGGACATATACATATATATACATATATGCCCTTAAGCATATATACGTATATTAGTAATTATCTCCTACCCTTCTCTTAGACACACCAATACGTAAAATACCAAACCAAAATCCCTGAGAGAATATTAGCCTGTTTACTGTACATAGAGATTGTCTCAAGAGAGTTACCGATGGCAACAAAAAGGAAGAATTTATGAAGTGGCTACTACATGTCAGATACTGTGGTGGTGCTAAGAATACAAAGACAAAAAAAAATATAACAGTCTCTACCCTCAGGGGGCTTATATTCTATTTGGGGAAAGATCACGTGAATGTGTAAGTAAATAAAAAATATTTGGAAAGCAAATACAAGGTAATTTCAGAGGTGGAAGAGACATTAACAATCAGGAAGGGCCTCACTTAGAAAGTGGAACTTGAGTTGTACTTTTTTTTTGTTTGCTTACATTTTTTTTTGAATTAAAAAACTTATCTCTCTCTCACCTCAGCCTCCCATTTGAGAATGAAAGAAGAGCAAAATCCCTGTCACAAACACATGTCTGCACTGGCCATATGATATACATACATATACATATACATATACATATATGTAAAGATATATGTATGTATGTGTGTATATATATTGTGTAACATGTTTCATATGACTCTTTTGGGTGGTTGGTTATTATGAGTTCTAAGTCCTTCAACGTTGTTTACTTTTACAATATTGCCCTTATGATATTAATTGTTCTCCTGGTTCTATACATTTCAGTCTGAATCAGTTCATATAAGTCTTTCTGGCTTTCCTCGAAACTACCCCCTTCATAATTTCTTATAGTATACTAGTATTCCTTCATATTTATATATCATAATTTGATCAGCTGTTCTCCAATTGATAGACACTCTCTCAGTTTCCAATACTTTACCACTGCTAAGTCTTTCTTGAATCTATGATCCTTCTTATTTCCCTTTTTTCCCTCTTCCCTCTCTTTCTTGTTAAAAGAGTTAAATACATTTCTAAGTTCCCTCATTAGCCCAGTTCCTATACATGAATTTTTTCCAAACTTCTAGTTAGATCTTTAACTTTATTGTTTATCATTTAGTTAGATTTGTATAGATCTGAAAGTGGTGCATTTAGATCATCCATATTACAGTTTTAACTATTTCTCTCTACAATTACATGAATTGCTCCTTTAAATATTTAGATAGTATGATGTTCAGTTCATATATATTAAGTATTGATATTGATTTATTATCTATGGTATCTTTACTATGAAGGCATTTAGGTGGTACATGGATAGAGTCCTGGGCCTAGAGTCAGGAAGACTCCTTCCTCTTCATGAGTTCAAATCTGGTTTCATATACTTACTAGCTTTGTGACCCTTGAGAAATCACTTAACCCTATTTGCCTCAGTTACTCATCTGTAAAATGAACTGGAGAAGATGGCAAACCACTCCAGTATCTGTGCCAAGAAAACCCCAAATGGATCCACAAAGAGTCAGACATAACTTAAAAATGACTCAACAGCAAACCTTTAATATAGTTTCCTTCTTATCTCACTTTATCAAGTCTCTGTACTGTAACCTCATCTGAAATAATGATATTAACATAATATCCATATTAACAATAAAAACAATTAAATATTTTATAAACAGATGTGAAAAGAGCTGTTTTTGGACAAGATGTGACACTTATTCCTATTTAAAACACTAGAAAGTATAGGAATAAATGGATCTTTCTTCAATATAAGTAGTATCTACTTAAAACAAGTATCCAATATTTTATCAATAGTGGGGAGAAACTGCAACCCTTTCCAATAATATCATGGGTAAAACAAGGATGTCCATTATCACCACTACTTTTATATAGTGTTATAAATGCTATAATAATAAAATATAAAAGCTATAATAATAAAATAAGAAAAAGAAATTGGGAGAATAAACAGACAAAAGGAAACAAAAATACCCCATTTTGCAAAACCATATGATTGTTTAGAGAACCCTAGTGAGTCAAGTAAAAAAAGAAGTTAAACAACAACTTCAGCAAATTTTTAGGTTATGAAATATATCTACACATATCATAAATATGTCTGTGTATTACCAATAAAACCTAGCAGGAAGAAATAGAAAGTGATATTTCATTCAAAATAACTACAGAATATATAAAATACTTGTAGTTGACTTACCAAAACAGGACAAAACCATTCTACCTTAATTGCCTTTTTCTAGGATTGTTGAAGAAGTTAAGATTCTGAGAAGGCTTTTGTTTCTGTTAGCATGTAAACAATTCATTTTCACCAATCCTTTTTCAGTGAACATATATGTGTACTTTTCTGTGATTCTCTTGACTCCATTTCCATTTTGAAATACTACTGTGTTCTGGCATTTTCAAAAGAAATGCTTGAAAGTCCTTTGATTTGTTAAAAAAAATTTTTCCCCCTTTCATAAGATTATACAGTTATCCCTTCCACATCTTGACTTTCCCCATCCTGGTTTTGATGTATTACCAGTTGGCATAAGAAATTAAATGAGAATTTTTGGAGAGTTTTGCATAACACATGAAGGCCAGCAGACAACACAGAAAAAAGTTTAGAAACTCTGAAATGCATAAAATACATATACGGAGTTGTATAATATCAACCCAAATTTTACAATAAGGTATTGTAAACACACCATAAAAGAAAAAAGAAAAAAATCAGATTTCTTTTCTGGTATAAAGGAGGGCCAAAAATTTTACACAGATTTTCTAAATTGTGGAGATGCTGTGCCCCTAACCCCAGTGATGTGGAAGGGATAATTGTACTTGATTTTTCTGGAGAATTTATTCTTCTCTTTTGCCTTTTGGAATATCATATTCTAAGCTCTCTTGGCCCTAGCTGATTTCCAAGTTTTGTGTGATCCTGAGTGTGTCTCCTTGGTTTTTCAATGATTTTTTTTTTGGCGGCTTGCAGTATCTTTTCTTTGACCTAGAAGCTCTGAATTTTTCATTTTGTGTTTTCTTTCAGGAGGTAACCATTGCCTTTTTTGCATTTGCCCTCTGGCAAAGAGAAAGAAGCTTAAGTAGTTTCTATTTATGATTTCTCTAAATATATCTAAATTTTTTAAATCATGATTTTCAGGTAGTCTAAAGTTTCTTAGATTATTTCTCCTGTTTTTCAGTTGGATTTTTTTCTGACATCATATTCCTTACATTTTTTTTCACTGTATTGATTTGTTTTTAATATTCCCTATTGTTTCATTAAATCATTTTCTATTTGATCCATTCTAATTTTCAAGACATTCAGTTTGGGGTAAAGTTTCCCACTGTCCTACAGTAGCAGTTTTCCTTCCCTTTCATTCCACTGTGGCTATTCCATTTTGCATTTCTTACTTTACTTCTTCTAAGTACTCTTGAAGTCCTTGTGTTCAGGACATTTTTTCTCAGATATTCTATTTTGATTTGTGGTGGAAATACTCTCTTCTTCTGGATTCGCTCTTTGAGTATCTTTCAGACAAAGAAATGTCTTTATTATTTTTTTGTTTTCTTTGGTTTACACATGTGACTATACGTGGATTTTGTGTTCTGGTTGAACTATGCACCTATATGCCTGGGTAGGCCCTCTTGGTTCTGAGTATAGTGGCCAACAGTAGATCCCACCTTCTACAGAAATTGTTTGGCCTTGTCTTCAACCATGTTTTGCTTGGATGCTTGGTTAGCCCAGGAATACTTGGATGTTATTCATGACCTTTCTTTTGCTACAACTAGTGACTTCAAGCTACCTTGCTGCTCGATCCTTTCTTTTGCTTCCATTGAGCTCCAGGATCCCTTTCTCCCCTTTCCCCTACTCCACTGTGGTACTGAACTGCTTCATGATGGGTCAATTTCATATCTAACTTAGCTTATCTCCAGCTTCTGCAAAATTCTGGAAGAATTTTTATGTAGACCTGGATTGGCTAGATTTTATAGTTGATTTTCTTTGCCTTGTTTTGTTTTTTAATCTGGTAAATTTTTAGAGCTTTATTGGGATGATTGTGGGGGATCTGGGATCCTCTATGTCTTAGCACACTATCATTCTCCCACAATTACCCTTATGATTTCTTCTAGGTTTTTGCTGTTTCTAATCTTTACTATTATAAGTTGGTGATTTGACTGTACAGAGAACCTAATTTAGGAATGACTCCTACAATAATAAGAAATCTTTTCTATACAATAAAATAAAATCAATTCTATTTTTATGATGTTATTTAGCTATCCCAATGTTTAGCATCAAAATTCATTCTTTTCTTAAAGAAAATATTCAAGATAAAAAAACATGAGGCCTGTATGGCGTCTATAAGTTTTTGGCTGCTCTCACATCTTTTTCTGACCTATTCATTCCAATAGACACTTAGCATTGTGCCTTGTACAAGTTGAATTGAATTGAATCAGTAGGTGAAAAAAAAGTTGATATTGACACTAAAAGGAAGAATTTTTCCTTCACATGGTTAAAATTGTTCATCTAAAACCAAGAGCTACTATTATTTGCAAAAATGCCCACTACACAATTAACTCTTCAATGTATTTATAGAAATGCTAATGGTAACAATAAGACAAGAAAAAATAAAAAAGAATAAACATTGACAAATAAGAGGCTAAAATATCTTTATTGGCAGAGGATATGAAGATTTCCTTGGGAAACCCAATAGAATCAACAACAACAAAAATACCTAATCAGGATGATAATCTTAGCAAAGTAGTAGGATAAAGAATAAACCACAAAAATCAACAGTATTTCCATATATTATTAACAAAACTAAGGAAAATGGTAGGAAGATGAATGCAATTTAAAATAACAGGAAAATGTATTAACTATTTGAGAGTTAACTTACTAACAGACATATGGGATTTATATAAATATAATTATAAAACTGTTTTTATAGAAATGAAGGAAGATTAAAATAATTACAGAGATAGTCAATGTTCCAGGCTTAGGTGGACTAATGTGGCTCATGTAACATAGTGTAGTAGAAGGAGAATGTGACTTGAATTCAAGATAGACTCAGGTTTCAATCTTGTTCTGACATTTACTCTCTGTGGGATTCAGCAAGTCACTAACCTTTCTGAGCTATGGTTTCCTTGTTGGGGTAAAAAAAGGATGATAATAATACAACTAGTATTGTCTCACAGATTTGTTAGAAGGATAAAATGAGAAAACATATGCAAATTCTTTCCACACCTTGAAACTCCATCTAAATGTCAATTATTAGTAATAATTATTAATGAGAGAAAATGTAGCTTAGTGGTTAGAGAGCCAGCTTCCATGTCAGGAAACCCTGGTTTCACATCATGACTTTGACACATTCTGACTATGTGATCTGCATTGTAGAGTGAGTTTCATCACTGAGTCCCCTATGTTAATGAAATCCATAGTGATACACAAACATATATTTGTCTGTATCTTTGTTTTTGTTAGTGTAAGTGGTTTTATTTTCTTAGATGATGGTCAAATTCCATTTTCTACAAAAGAGCTTTCCAATTTTCCCAATAGTATTTGTTAAATAATATGTTTAATCCTTAGTAGTTTGTGTTCATGGGTTTTGAACAATAGATTGCTCTATGCATTTGGTTCTAAATCTTGCTTATCTAATACAACTTACAAATATATCCTCAGAATAGTGTAAATTTAAAATTTAGTGTGCTATCACTTATAAAATAAATAAAATAATATATTTAGATACAATGTGTACATGAGCCAAATGTTATTATATTAGTCAATTGTATCTAATTGGTATCACAAGACCAATCTACAAAATAATGTGATAATTACAAAAATACCGATGAGACCCTTTAAAGGACTAGACAAAAAAAGAACAAAATGAAACTCATATGGAAAAATAAGAGGTCAAGAATTTAATGGAAAACAATAGCAAGAAAGGGAAAATTGTACTAATAAATACCAAATTATGCTACAGAACAGTAATTATTTAAAACTATCTTATACAGAAAAAAAGAGAGAATTAGATAAGTAGAACAGATTAGATAAGCAAGATTTAGGATCAACTGCTTATAGTAGGCTATTGTTCAAAATCCAAGAACACAAATTGCTGGGGAAGAAACCCATTATTCAACAAAAACCATTGGGAAAACTGGAGAGCAGATTTATAGAAAATGGAATTAGATCAACAGCCAACACCAAGCATTATAATAAATTCCAAAATGGATCAATGCTCTAAATATAACATGTCATCATAAAAATATAGGTGATGGAAAGTTACAGCCTGGATAGATGTGCATGTAAAGGCAATAAGAAAGAAAAAAAAAGATTTTAATTAATTAAAAATAGCAGACTTCAATGTAAATAACTTCAATGTCTCCAGAATGAGTAAAAAGTAAATACATGAACTAGTAACAAATATTTTGCACTAAACATTCCTGACATGTCTTACAGTTAAAATTTATAGAGAAATGACACAAATTTATATGAATGATATAGCCATTCTCCTGTAGCTATAAGATCAAAGGCCAGGTCCAGGCAATTCTCAAACTAAAAAACACAAACTGTCAGCAAAAATTTTATGTGGTCTTCAGAATTACTTATCAAAGATATGCAAATGAAAACAATTCTGAGTTGCTGCCTTGTATACATCAAAATGGCCAAGATGACAAAAGACGACAAATTGAGTATTGAAAATGTAGGGGGAAAATTATGATGTTGCTAAGTAGGAATTAGGTCCCTTTAGAAAACATCATGGAATTATATAATGAGAGTATATAGAATTCATAAATATTCATATTTTGGGCTCAGCAATCCAGTTTTTAGGTTATCAACCTTAAAGTAGCTGAAGAAAGAAAGAAAAAATTGTACAAAAATATTCATAACAACCTTATTTGTAATAATGAAAAACTGGAAACAAACTAAGGAACCAACAATTGGTAAATGACTAAATAAGTTATTGTACATTTATATAATGCAATGTTACATCATGAGGTATGATGAATCTGAAGAAGAAAAAATATGTGAAGAATCACATCAAGTATTGCAGAGTGGATAAAAGCAGAACCAATAGAATAACATATACACACACTGACTATATCAAAAAATCAAATGGCAAAATACAATGAACATTGGTGTTCCCTTATTAAATTTAATGCGCATGGTCTTTATTTGTTTTATCTAGTGGTAAATAACAGAACAGAATTGCATACACAGTCATTCACAACCAGTGCTATTGTGCTTAGCTTAATTTTTTAGGGGCTTGAAGTTTGTTGCTGCTTTGTGTTTGTTTATTCCATAATTGATTTTCCTTGGAAATCTCTCATTCTAGATAGATATCCTTTCACAAAATATAATATATACCATATATGTATTTTATCAGTCTATCTGTCTTTCTATCTATCTATGTCCTGGGGCAACTAGGTAGTGAAGTGAATAGAGTGGTGGCCTTAGAGTCAGGAAGACCTGAGTTCAAATACAGCCTCAGACACTCACTAAAGTTGTGTCATCATGCATAAGTCACTTAACCTCTGTCTCAGTGTCTTCATCTGTAAGATGGGGTTAATAATAGTATTTATTTCCCAGGGCTGTTGTGAGGATCAAGCGAGATAATAATTCTACAGAGCTTAGCACAGTGCCTGGCACATAGCAAGCACCATATAAATGTTAGCTCGTACATATGTGTATGCATACATAGAAACATATAAAGCACATTACTTATTTAGAGAAACATATATAAAACATATTACATGTATATGTAAATCATCAAACAAAACCAATTATAGAATAAATAGTAAGAACAAACTTGATCATAAAAAATTAAGTAAAACAACCTAAAAATGTATGTGTTTTTATGTATTTAAAGAGGTAGGGTAGCATTTGGACTAAGTTTTTAATGATGAATAGCATGGCAATAGGCAAAGATATAAGGAGAAGGCATTGCATGTATTTAGAATAGTCAGGTAGGTGGCACTATGGATAGGGCACTTGACCAGAAGTCAAGACTATCTTTGTTCAAGTTCTGCCTCAGACTCTTACTGGCTGTGTAATACTGGTTATACACTTAATAGCTGCTTGCCTCAATTTCCTCATCTGTAAAATGGGGATAATAATGGCACCTACCTCCCCAGGTGGTCATGAGGATAACATGAAATCATATTTGTAAGGTATTTTGCAAGCCTTAAAGTACTACATAGTGCTATTATTTATTATGTATTATTATTATTATTATCAATTTTAGAGAATCAGTGAAAGCAGAGGTGTAGGAAATCATTGGTTATGTTTGGAGAACTGGACAAACCTTAAGGATACACATTCCAGAGTGAGCAGGGATGACATGCTGTTCCATGCTGAGGAGGCCCTGGGCTCTAAAGGAAATTCCAGGATGAGCTATCGGTAGAGAAGACAGGGTTTTGAAGTCCAGAAAGTCACGAACAGATCTGGGAGGGAAAATAATAGTTTCCAGAACAATGTAATATGTTAAAATTCTATGATTTGCAAACCCTTTTGAAACTTTTCACCTTTTTAAAAAGATAACTCTGACTTTTAAAAAAATTGTTATATGGTATTCAGATTAGCTATTCCACTAGGTTTTTTTTAGCCAAGACTAGAATAAGCAGCACTTCTATTCTACAAAGAAAATTAATCATTTAGTATGCTAGTCTTGAAAGGTGGGAAAGGTTCTTCAAATTATATAAATCCATTTCCAGAAGGTTTCTCACCAGAATTCCTCAAAATATCATGCTCAGATAGTCCAGACAAATGTTAATGTGAAGTTCATCTCCACTGAACCAATATCCCCAGACCTTTGAGATTTGCCTGTCTCTAAACAATGTCCTTATTGTTCTTTCTGCTAATGTCTATTACAGAGAACAACATATTGGCTGTTGACTTTGGGGAGGTATTCTTTTTTCCCAGAAAGCAGAAAATAGAAATTCCACATAAAAAGCTTTATGGAAAATAGCCTGATTTAATTAAAAATCTTGAAAATTGTATTTTTAAATTGAAAATAATGTGCATTTATAGAAATAGGCTACTACTTATTTTTTATGATTTGCATTCTGATGAACTTTTCAAGTACTTCATATCTAAAAGAAAAAAATCCCTTGGATGTTCACTGAATAAATTGCAGCTGAATCAAGACTAATAACACTTATTTCAAATTGATGTGTGCTAAAAGGTAAAAGAATCCTTGCAATTAATGGTTCCCCTAGCATCAATAAAACTAGTATAGGTGAATCAAAATTCAATTGCTTCATATTAATGCTAAATTAAACAAGATCTTCAGATTTAGAAATTCTTATCTGATAAGATACCATCTAATCTATTATAGTAACAAACTATGCAATGAGACTTCTCTTTTAATAAAAGCATCATAAAACTGTTAGGCAGGGAGTCATCTTTGACATCATTTAGTCAAATTCTTTCATTGTAAAGATGAGGAAACTGAGACCCCAACAAATCAAATGATTTGTCAAATAACACACAATTCATTGTCAGAATGATGATGAGACCCCATGTATCTTAAAAGCTATTCTGGAGCTCTTTCTACAATATCACAGTGTTCAGTAACATATAAATGAACAGAAAGAAGAAAATCAGCTTTTAAAAAACCATCAAAAGAAATTAAAAATGGATTTTTTCCATTCATGATTGTTGCTTATAGTCATAGGAACATATAGAAAATTGGCCAAGTGTGTTCAGATATGTCAATAATTTCCTTTACTTCCCATGTGTTTCTGAAAAAAGAAATGATTTCACATCATGTACATTTGATCACATTCCTTTAATGGTATAAGGCAATGGAAGTTGAGGGAAATTGTGCATCTGGGTTGCTTTACCACAACAGTCTCTCACTTTCTGCTGCAGCTTCTTTTTCTAGAAATATGCTTTTAATTGCTTCTGAGCAGTGGCCTGATAAAAAATTTGCATATGCAAACAGTTTGGTATTAGATGTGGGCTTTCTTCTTTGGCTTCCCCATACCTGCTAACATAGGGCTGTACACATAATAGGCACCAGTTATTGATTAACAACAACTCTAGAGTTCTCCAGTTGTGTTCCACGAGCCAGGTCAAGGTAGAAATCCTTTAAAATTTTGACCCAACAAAATTAGCTTTCTCTCCACTGAAATTTCATATCATTGAAGCAAATTTTTTGGAAGTATGCTTTAAGTATTTGGATCTCTGAGATAATAAAGTTAGAATTACTGAAAACAGAATTGATCTTAAAATCCAAAATATCTTAATCATTTAAGCCTGATATTGGAGTTCGTGTTGTCTTTAGGTTCATGTATTTTTAAATTAATATAATACTAGTTGATATAACTATAAGGTATTAAGTATTAAAATGGCAGAAAGTTCAAATGACCAGAGTTGGGGCTCATTCTCTGTCAAGAACAGGTCAGCTAATCATTTCTTCACTTGCCTTAATACTTACATGACTCCAAAAATTTGAGGAACCATTGAGTAAAAATTTTTATTTTGAATCTGATTTTCTCACAAAATAAAGAGGACTTGGTTTCTGGGGTGAACATGATGGGAACCTTTTAGGCAAGGAAGTGATCACAACACCTTGGAATTTGAGATAGATAAGGTGAAAATAAAAAGGCAGGCAGCCATAAATGTAATTAGATTGAAGAGAGCAGACTTGAAATGGAAGATATTTTGGAATCAAATTCAAAGGAGGAATTATTTCAGAAGGGATACGAAGTTCTCAAACTTGTAATTGTCAAGACACAGCAGAACGTTTTTGATGAAGAAATCAAGAATTGAGGTGGGGAGAGGAGTTCTCTAAAGAAATCAACAGGGATGCAAAGGGAACTCACTCACTAATATAGACTTAAAAAAGGTACGTAGGGGACTCTCCTCAAGATGGTCTATAGCTAAGAAACAAAAAAAGTTAAGCCCTTTCATGACTACTCCAGCAAGGAAAAATTATAGTAAATGCTTTGTAGAAACCCACAGAGATGGGTGAGCACAAAGAGTAACCCAAAAATCTGAGAGTGCTGGGGAAAGGATTCAGCCAGAGAAGCACCCCTCCTCCATGCCACTAAAGTACAGCTCACTGTACATTCAAGCCTTCTAGGCTTGAATGGTTCAAGGGAAAGCCAGGTAATCATAGAACATGAAGCGCTCTCTCTCTCTTTCTCTGTCTCTCTTTCTCTCTGTCTCTCTCTCTCATTCTCTGTCTCTTTGTCTCTGTTTCTTTGTCTCTGCCTCTCTGTCTCTCTTTCTCCGTTGAATGGTGGGGGAGGGAAATGAGAGCCCAAACCAAGGGCTAGCCAAAGGATGCTTTGAACCTGCAGTTATGTCACTTTTATCCAGTAGAGAAGGGGTCCCTGGAATCCACCTAGACATACCATTCTTATAGATGGCCCAATGTAGACTATAAGGGTGTAGACGCATCCCATCCAGTTACACATCACCCCTCCCAATGCATTATGATATCTAGTCTTTCCTGATGTTCTTGAAGGAAAAAATATACATTACCCAAATACCAAATGATACACATAAGTGCCAAAGAAGATCTTACTCTTCCTTCCAGAAGTGCACAGAGTCTGGCCCTGACACAAAATTCACATTCAAAAAGTGAGGGTAAAGAAATAATTAAAGAGGAGAAAATGCTAATGATAAAGAAATATGGAGTCAGTTTTATTCAAGAAATAGCTCTATATCACATATAAGCAGAGACTCAGAAAAAAAAAAACTTGGTCATACCACTATTACTGGAGTGGTTAGAAGCAAGAAATTTAAGATGACTGTATAAAAGAAAGGAGAGCCCTAGAGGAAAAAAATGGAAGAGGAAATGAGAGAACTAAAGAAAAGTTTTGGAAAGAAGTTATTACATCCTTACTTGTTAGACTCCTTGAGAATTCTGCTGGGCTAGATAGGTACTCAACTAGGATTTATTAAACACTTGTTATATGCCAGATACTATGTTAAACACTAGACAGAGACAAATTATTCCTTCAGACAATAAAAAAATCAAAGAAGATCAAAAGGCTGAACAAGTATCAGAAAATATAAACATCAATTAAAAACAACTGGTCTGGAAAACAAGTCAAGGAGAAGTAATCTAATAATCACTGGACTACCTGAAAACCTTAACCATAAAAAGCCTGGATATCATATTTCAAGATATGCATGGAGACTTCAAAGACTTATCAGAATAATAGTGCAAGGTACAACTAGAAAGAACCCATTGTTCAGCTCTTGAAACAAACCCCAAAATGAAAACTCCCAGGAAGGTCATAGTTAAAATCCAAAGTTAAAATTGTTAAAATTAAGATGTGAAAGACAAAATACTGAAAGAAAGAACTCAAGTGTACAGAAGTCACAGTTAGGATCACACAAGAACTGATAGCTACCATAATGAAGGAGAGGAGAGTTTGTAATCTAATATTTCAGAAGGCTAAAGATAAAGTTATAAAATCTAGAATAATTTAATGCAAAGCATAGGGGTTGAGAGAAACAGAAAAACAAATACCTTTGATCAACTCAAAGGTACTATATAATGACAAAATATTTCTGTACAAATGCTGGGAAAGAAGCAAGAGTCCCTTCATAACCTTAATGTCTTCAAGGGTCATAGAGGGAATAAATAATGCAGATGGCATGGGAACAATTTTGACGTCTCTAGAGATGATCTCTAGAGAAAAAAATGGGAAGGATTAGGGAATACAATAGGGAAGAAAGAAAGAGGAAAAAGATAGAATTTACTATGTCACATAATCAGGCTGTTCAAGAAGAAGACTATACAAACCTGGAGGAGAAAGTGGAGGAGAACAGCTAAACATGAAGCACACTTTTATCTGAACCACAAAGTGGAGGGCTGAACACACATGCACACACACACACACACACACACACACACACACACACACAGACACACACACACATACGCAAGCATGCACACACAAAACACATATCAGAATTTATGAAGATATATTTCTTCTAACAGGGAATCAGGAGGGAATGGGAAGATGAGAAAGAGGGATTAAGAGGAAAATGGTTTGTAGGGCAGAATTTTTCAAAACAAATTCCATCTTTGGAAGTAGAACATTAAGGGATGAATGAAAGGAAAGAAAGATTAAGAAACTGTGATCAGTTACTGGTAAATGGGAAGAGAAGTTGAACAGAAGCAGATTATATCAAATATAGTTTACCAGTGTTGAACATAATCCTTCTCTCTCTACACCTCTATCTTTGTAAATACAAAGATGAAGGGGGAACAAAGAAAGGGGAAAGTATAACAGCATAGGATGGAGGAGAATATACAATTAATAATCATAGGTGTGAATGTGAATAGGATGAACTTACCCATAAACTGTTGAAGGGTAGCAGAGTAGAGTAGAAAGCAGAATTGAACAATATTTAAAGGAAACACACTTAAAACAGAAAAATTCAGAGTTAAAATAGGGAGTAGGACAAATTTATCATACTTCAGGTGAACTCAAAAAAGCTAGGGTAGCAATCATGATCTCAGACAAAGCAATAGCAAAAATAGACTTGATTAAAAGAGATAAGCAGGGAAAATTCATTATGCTTAAAGTCATTTTAGGTAACAAATTAATATTGATAATTAATACCTATGCTCCAAATGACATAGAATAAAAATACTTAAAGGAAAGTCAATTTGCAGTAAAAAAAATAAACATAAAACTATAATATTTAGAGATCTGAAGTACCTTTCTCAAGTCTAGACAAATGTACCTATATATATATATATATATATATATATATATATTATATATATATATATATATATATGCAAGAAAGAAAGTAAGGATCTAAATAGAACTTCAGAGAGGGAAATATGATAGATTTTTAGCTATTTCTAAATGAGAATGAGAGAATATACTTAACTTGTCATCTGTGCATAACGCTTTTGCAAAAATTAATTATATATTAAGGCTTAAAAATCTCAGAAACAAATTCAGAAAAAGCAGAAAGACTACCCATCCTTTAATGACTGAAATGCAATAAAATTATATTCAATAAAAGGCCACTGAAGAAAATATTTTAAATTAATTGGAGACAAATAAATTAATCCTTAAGAATTCATAAGTAAAGAAGAAAAACAATATAATTAATAGAAAATTAAATCAAATGAAAGGAAATTACAACAATGAGACAATATACCAAAAACCTTTATGGTGAAACCAAAGTACTCTTGAGGGGAAAATTTATATTTTGAAGCATTTTCATGAAAAAAAAGGAGAAAGAATACATAGTTGGCTATGCAACTAAAAACAACTTTAAGAACAAAAAAATTCAAAGCCCAATTAATAACCAAAACAGAATTTTGAAAATCATGGAAGTGATTAATAAAATGAAAGAAAAAATATACTCTGATTTAATAAATAACAGCAGCCTCTTTTTTATTTTATTTTTTTCAATAGGGAAATACACTTTATTTCCAAGGTATTAAGAAGATATTTACAAACAACAGGGTGTAACAAATATATATATATATATATATATATATACACACACACATATATGAAGGACTGGACAGTGTCATAAGCTTGATATTTTACAATAGCAAATATTTCCAGCAAACATTGAAATACTTCTCATACAAATACAACTTGAATTCAATATAAAAAGGTTATTTCTGTGGGTTATACAGCTTTGGAGCAATTTAGCCACATTATCTGACAGTGACTTATTTCTTAAAACATACAAAAAGAAGAGTGCAATTAATTTCATGGCTTACAATGTTTGAGTACAGAATTTCAGCAAACTAATAACATTCCAGTTATTTTTTACATTATTATGCAGTCCATTACCACTGATCCCAATTGTCACTGCATTTGTGTGAAACAATACAGCCTCTTTTTTTAACCCAATAAAATAAACTATTAGCTAATCTCATTTTTAAAAAAAGGGACAAAAAAGGCAAATTGTCCATATCAAAATAAATAAAGATAAATTTTTAAAAGATGAAGAAATAAGGGAAAATATTAAAGAGTATTTTGCCCAACTATATGACAATTAGAATTACAATTTATATAAAATGGTTGAAAATCATATCTGTATATATATGTATATATTATTATCTATAAATTTATAAATTATATTATATCACAATGTTAATTGCTCATGGTTGAGTCATGATAATATAAAAATGAAAATACCAGTTACATTAATTTACTTATTCAGTGCTAAACAAATCAAACAATCAAAAGATAACTTTAGAGAAGTAGACAAAATTATAATAAAATTCATTTGGAGAAGTAAATGGTCAACTTTCCAAAGGGAAATAATGAAAAAAAATTGGGTGAGGGTAATAAAGAGATGCTTGCAATACTAGATTTGGGGCTATACTATAAAT
Source organism: Phascolarctos cinereus (assembly GCF_003287225.1). NCBI lineage: Eukaryota > Metazoa > Chordata > Mammalia > Diprotodontia > Phascolarctidae > Phascolarctos > Phascolarctos cinereus. The sequence goes on along the minus strand of NW_027555514.1, from coordinate 174,548,127 downwards.
AGGTAGTCATCAAAAATTATTTGGAATACTCTCTGGTCACCTAACCTTCACAGCAGTCACTTCATGAGCAGCACTCCAGGTACTCTCCAGTCATCTATAGCTTTGTAACAGTTGCCTCTTCCCTGCCTGGGCATATCTCCTAACCCTTCATTATTCAGCTCCACCTTATTCCACACTCTTCCTTCACACCTGTTTAATAGAAGAGGTGAGACAAAACATAAAGAAGGGGAGAGATGAGAGACACATTGTGGAGGTAGAAAGCACAAGACATGGCAACAGTGGGAATGGGGGGGTGGTAAAAGACAGTGAGAAGTCAAGGATGATTCCAAAGGTTCTGAACTTGGGTGACTGGAAGAATGATAGTGCTCTATGCACAAATAGGAAAACTCAGATGAGAGTAAATTTAGTGATAAAGATGACAGACATTGAGTTTTGGATATGCTGAGTTTGAGACGACTAGAGATATATTTTGAAGAGTCCAATAAGTAGCTAGTGATGGGAAATGAGCTCAGAAGAAAAACTGTGGTGGAATATATTGATATAATTAATTTTAACATTCTCAAAATCACCTTCATGGATTTGTAATTAAATTCATGTCAGCTGATGAGGTTACTGAGAGCATGGTGAGAGAAAGTAAGAGGTTCCAGGACAGAGTCTTGAGGTTCACCCACAGTTAGGGAGTAAAAGATATATCTGATTCAGCAAGAGAGACTGAAAAGAGTAGTCAGACAAGAAGAGTGAAAATCAACAGAGAATGGCGTCAGAAAATTCCATCCAAGGGAAAGCATCTCAAAGTCAACAGTATGAATGCTGCAGAGAGATTAAATTGAAATGAAAATTGAGAGATCAAAGATAACTTTAGAAAGAGTAAATTTAGTTGAGTGTTCATATCAGAAGCCAGATTTTAAAGGATGGAGAAATGAGTGAGGATAGCCCACATGGTAGTAGGGTTAAATAAGAGGATTGGGATTTTTTTTTTGGTTTGTTTTTAATATAGAAAGACCTGAGCATGTTTGGTGTCAGTAATCAAGTAACCAATTGACAAGAGATTGAAGATTAGGAAGAGAATGGCAATGACTGTGAGAGTCATTTGTTAGACAAGATAAGAGGGGATAGAATTAATTATACTTGTAGATTATTAGTGCTGGTGAGAAGGGTAACTTCATTAGAGACTGAAACAAAGGAGGAGAAAATGTAGGATAATATCAGGGTTTTTTGAGATATAAAGGAGAGAAGAATGTATTCTTTGTGAATAGTCTACTGTCATTTCTTCTAGTTCTGTACATGCTGCTCATATGAACAAAAATGTCACAAAGATTACAAAGCTTAAAAAATGCAATGGATTTTTTTCCACAGTCATCATTCTTTTTGGCATCTTTCCAATCTACTGGTTTCTTCTTCCTCCAAGTTATCTTCTCCTTTGACTTCCTTGACACTGCTCTCTCTTGATTCTCTTCTGTTTGACCATTCATCAGCATCATTTTCTAGACCACTATGGAAAGCCTCCCACTTGTGGGCATCCTACAAGTAAGGCTCTATTCTAGGTCTTATCCTCTTTTCTCTTAGAGATCCAATCAGCTCCCATTGGTTCAATTAGAAACTCTAATTAGATGACTCCCAAATTTACATAATTTACCCTAACCAAGAAAGAGCCTAAGCTCCATTATTGTGTCACCAGTTGCCTGCTGGACACTTCCAACTGCACATCCATTAGACAACTTAACAATCAGCATGTTTATAAAAGGAGCCTTTTATTTCTTCATCAATTTAGCCCTCCCATCCTTCAAATGTTATTTTTTTTGAGAGTACCACTATCCTTATAGTCACTTCACTTCACAACTTCAGTATCATCAACTACTCATTGTCTTCCTCATATATGATACATTACCAAATCTTTTTGATTCTACCTTCATAACATCTCTCTTGCCCATTCCATTTTCTCCACTCACATGGCCAGTGCCCTAGTTTAGGTTTCCATCATTTCTTCTCTGAGCTATTGCAATAACCTCCTAATTGGTCTCCCTGCATCTATTCTCTCTCCACTCCAATTAATGTTTCATTCATCTGCCAAAATAATCTTCCTATATCGCAAGTCTGACTAAATCAGTTCCCATGTTTAGAATTCCTCAATGACTCCTTATTAACTATATGATGAAATGCAAACTCTTCTGTTTGGCATTTAAAGTCTTTCAAATTCTTGGCTGCACAGCACATTTCCAGATTTACTTTACATTATTTCCATCACATCCTGTGCTTTAGCCAAACTGGCCTGCTTGTTATTCCTAGCACTTTGCATTCCTTGCTCATCTCCATGCTTTTCCACCACATATCCCGTCATGGGTAGAATGTCTTCCCTCCTTACCTTTACCTCTTCTATACTTTAGCTGCCTTCTGGGCTCAGCTAAGAATCTATATCCTATGAAAAGCCTCTCCTGATTCCACTAGTTGTTAGTGGTCTCTCCATCACACAATTAGCTTCCATTCACTTATGCGTTTAGTTGCTGGCAATATGGCTCCAGTCTCTTTTTTCAGGTTTATTTCACATTGCAGTCTTTTATACTGTACATCACAGCCAAACTGGCTTACTTGCTGTTTCTTGAACTTAGCGCTCCATTTTCCACTTCTGTGACTTTGTATAGGCCATCCTTCATTCTTGCAATGTACTCCTTCCTCATTTTTGCCCCTTAGAAACCCCAGTTTACTTCAAGGCTTAGCCCAGAGCCTCCTTATTCTTGTAGGAAGGCTTTCCTAATTCTCCTTTGTCTTAGAGCTCCTTTCCTCCTCTAATAATCATATAAATACACATATATGTATGTACATATGATATCTTTATACACTTATCATATTGTACCCATCAAAAAGAATGGAAGTTCCTTAAGGGCAAGATTTGTTTCTTATTTTGTGTTTGTATCCCCAGCATGTAGCACAGTGTTTAACACATACTTAATTAATCTTTGTTGGATTGGATTGAATGATATATCTTCCAGTAGGATGGAAGTTCCTTGAGAATAGGGATAATTTTTTTGTGTGTGTTTCTATTTCTTGTGCTTGAGTACCTAGCACAGTACCTAACACCCAATAGACAAATAATAAATGCTTACTGAATTGAAATTGAAAATTACATAACAGAAATGATTGGGTAATAGAGAGTTGAATGTTGGGATGGTAAGAGATTAGTCAACTGCCCTTGGTGAGTTAAAGGTACCATGTCCAAATAAACTAGCTCAAAGGGAGTTTAAAGAACTGGGATAGGTGATTTCTCAGCTATAGGGACAGAGAAAAATAAAGGCCTTTATTTTGAAAAGGAGGAAAGATTGTGTATATAGACTATAAACAATATGCCACTTAACTTTAATTCTTGGCAAATTCTACTAAAGAGATTGCTAGTGAAAATCTAGAAAAGGAAGTGGTGATCACTAAGAGCCAACAGTTTCATCAAGGTTTATGCATGTTGCCCTAACCTAATTTCCTTCTGTGGCAGGATTGCCAGATTGTTGATATAATTTACCTATATTTTTTTCGAAGCATCTTAAAAAAAGTATTTTATGCTATTTTTGTGAATAAGATTTGGGATAGCATTGGTTAAATGGTGGAATCCAAAAAGTAGTCATTTAATGGTGTGATCTCAGCTTGGTAGGAGATCTCTTGTGGAGAACCCCAAGGATCAGCATTTTGCCTTGTTCTAAACTGCTTAGCATTTTTTTCAAGAACTTGGTTAGAGGAATACATGGCATGCCAATCAAATATCAAAACGATATTAATCTACAAGGGATAGCTTATACATTATATGACCAAGTCAGGATCCAACAATATCTTCACAGGTTTGAATATTGATCTGAATCTCTTAAAAGGAAATTTAATTTAATATAGATGCATGTGAATTAATCCATGAATTTAAAAAAAAAATCATTCCCACAAGCACAAGATTGGAAAGGTATGTTTAGATACTAATTTTTCTTAAAAAAAAGATCTTTTTCCTTTAGAGGACTATAAGCTCAATATGAATAGACAGTACTGTATCATATGGCAGCCAAAAATGCTAATGTAATCAGGCTGCATCAAAGAGTCATGGTATCCACGATTATCGAATTATTAGCCCTGGTGAATTTTGCTCTGATCAGACCACATCTACAGTATTGTGTTTAGCCCTGGGAAGAACGTTTTCGAAAGCATGTCAATAAGCTAGAGAACCTTCCTCCAGAAGAAAGCAACCAGGATGGTGAAGAATCTTGACTATTTAGATTGGACCTATGATTTTGTCAGTATAAAAAACTCCCAGAGAGGAAACTCTACCAATGCAGATCAGCAACTGTACTTCAAATTGAAGTGTTAGGGAGCTGCCTGAATACTGAGGTGATAAGTGACTTGTTCATGGTCATACAGCCAGTAAATGTCAGAGGCAGAATCCAGGTTTTCTTATCAGAGACCAGTTCTTTGTTTGCTACACCATCCTGTGTGATGAAATTATGAAGTAAAAGCAATACACCCTATATTTCCTATTACCAGTAGTAAAATTGTAATAATGGCTAGCATTTATTTATTGCTTTAAGGTTCACAAAGCACTTTACAAGTAGTGTCTCATTTAATCATCACAATACTCCTGGGAGGATGCTGCTAGTAGTATTACCCCATTTTACAGGTGATAGAACTGAGGAAGACAGAGGTTCAAAGCCAGTAAGTGTATAAGGCAGGATTTAAATTTGAGTCTTTCTGACTCTAGGAACATTGGTCTATAGACTATATTACTTGACTATTCACTGTACCACCTATGTAACTCTAAAAGTGTAAAGTTGAAATAGTATCTTTAGTACTGCATTCCTTTATGTGGTTTTGCTTAACCATTTGGAGGATTGTATTTTGTGGGTGGTTTATTCACACCAATTAATTAAAAGATAAAAAAAAGCCCAGGCAGTATGATGTTGAGGAGCTCAGGTGAGACAGGTTCAAATCCCATTTCTGGCACGTGCTAATTCTGCAATCATGGACAAGGGTGGGGGAAAGAAAGAAACAATTATTAAGCACCTATTATATGCTGGACACTGTGCTAAGGGCTTTGCAAATAACCACTTAATTTCTCTGTGCCTCAGTTTCTTCACCTGTAAAAGTAGGTAAGAAGCCTGCCGTATCAAACTCCTAGAGCTTTGTGAAGGAATGTGCCTCTTAAAACTTAAAGACCTATACAAATGAGTATCATATGAATTACTATTTCTTGATTTTGTAGACTTCTGAACTACCTATTATTGAGTCTGTAGTGACTTCTTGCACATTTCTTTGACTGAGTCTGTGATTTCATAAATGTGGTAGGAACGATGGAGAAAGGCACTAGATTTGGAGTCAGAGAGCTTAGATTCAAAACCTGCCTCTATTACTACCTGTGTGACATTGAACAAATCACTTAACCTTTGTAGGCTTCATTTTCCTCATCTGTAAAATGATGGGGTTGGACTAGATGGTCTCCAAAGCATCTTCCATCTTTTGATCTATGAGTCTGTGGACTCCCATTGAAGAAACTCCCTTTCTTTACCGTTGCAGACCAGCCCCTCCTCTACAACTCACTTGCTTGGTACACTGAGAGCTTAATTGATATGGCTGCGATCCATGACCTGTATGTATCAGAAGTAAGATTTGAAACCAGACCTTAATGACTTTAATTTGTCATGCTACACTGACACTCTGATACATCCCTTGCAGGAAGCATATACTTAAAAAAAATATTTGTTTTTAGTTTGAACTTAACACATGTGCACACACACACAGACACATACACACACACACACACACACATATATACACACACACATATAGAATGGGCATTTCCTTACGTATATCATAGAATCAAAAGTGAGAATTGCACGTGAAACTTTGGATCTCTACTATGCACATCTTGGTTTTCTTTTAAAATATTTAATAAATTCAACCTGTTACTTTCAAAGCCATCCTACTTTTCTGTGCTTCTTCCTACCTATCCTGCTTTCTGCATCTTTAAAAAGATACCTATATGATCCTCTTTTTCTTTCTTTTCTTTTCACACACTTAAGAAATATTTGGGGCAGCTAGGTGGCACAGTGGATAGAGCACTGGCCCTGAAGTCAAGAGGGCCTGAGTTCAAATCCGGCCTCTGACCAAACACTTGACACTTACTAGCTGTGTGACCCTGGGCAAGTCACTTAACCCCAATTGCCTAAAAATAAAAAAAAATATTTGGTGAATTGAACTGAATCAATTGACTCTTCAAAGACAAATTAGCATTTTTAAAACCCCCCAAAATCTATCGTTGAAACATGCTTTCACCCCAGCACATTTATCCAGGCGCATTCCTAGAGAAAAAGATCATTGCAGACTTCTTTCTAAAGAAAGGATGGTACCAGGGCCATGTTTCTCTGGGTCCTTGTTTATCTTGGGTTCAGTAGTTGGGTTACAGAAATATATTAGAATTTTAATCCCAGGGGAAAATTGAAACTGTGAGAAAGACAAAATCTGGCTGACCTCCTGGAAGAACAGACAGCAAATCCTGCTGAGAAACAGCAGCAGCAAAAACAGAGGCTACGGCTACTGAGTTTTAGTTCTGGAGCATGACAACCATCTGAAAAATATTTTAACTATGGAAAGAGTAGCTACATCCTCCCATTTCATCTATATTAGGTGGATAACAAATGGCAAATTGTAATCTATATGGGTAATACTGTCAATGGAAGATCAACATTATACATGATACTTACTAAATTTGTTATGCCTCATTAGCACTGTGGCTTATTACAGAGAACTACACAGTTCCCCAGCATTCCCTCATGGGCTGTCCTGATGGATAATGGAAATAAAGAAAGGCAAGGTACTGGTGATACAGAGCTCACGTGGCATCGTCAGGGGCCTAGTTAACTGGATCAGGTATGCTCCAAGTTTTCTATCAGAGACGTATATTGATCAGAATTGATAGTCATGCTCATTTAGTGCTGTTATAATTTCCATGTTTGCTGTTATCTAAAAGTACAGATGACACACAGGCCCAACTCTCTAAAAGAAATACATTGGTTCTATGGACACCAGGCAGAAAATATCTACCCTGCAGACACTCAGGGAAAGAGTTAATGGAATCTTTCTCCAGGTCATCTTTTTACCAAAAAAAAAAGTAATACTATCAGATGTAATTTTAGAAGTAAAAAAAAAGTAGAGGAGAAACTTAAAACTGAAAGTCTTTTTCCCCTTTTCATACTAGTCTAAAGTCAATTTTAGAATTAATACCTTTTCAGCCCAATACCCACAGCCTTATTTGGAATTCTCATCACTCTTACCCTGTTGTTAGATTTGCACTTTTAATGCCTCTAATGAAAGTCATCTTCCAAGTGTATTCAAATGAGATAATGCATATAAAAATGCTTTGTAAATTGCAAAGTACATCATTATAAATGTAAGGTATTTGCTACCTTTTTTTATCCCCACTCCCCACTCATCATTGATATCAAGCTAATCTCATTCATATGGGTTTATGCTGGTCTTCATAACACTATGGATTAGGTCCAAGATGTCACTGTTACTTTAAAGCTATTTCCCAAGTATTATTATTATTATTGTTGTCTTTAATTTTTGAAGAGGACCAATGACATCTCAAGGGTGATGTCTTAACTTGAGTGTGAATTGAATTTAAGTGAGGCAGAACACATGACCAGCCTCTGTCCTCTAGGTTCATCAAAGTCCAGTGGCAAGACAAAAGTCAAGATGACTGGGGATGGCCTGAGATACATTGGTGACTTGGCCTTTCTAAATTAAGATCTTTCCTAGGTTGCTATTTGTTTGAGGCAATGTCCATTTAATAACTAAGGGCTAGGTGAGGATTGAGACAAAAGATGGCCTAATTTACCATCTCAAAAATATCATTCTGGGAGGGAAGACCCTCAAAGTTTGTGGCCTGAACAGAAAATAATTGCTATTTGTACTTATTTTAAACCATAAAAATCTAAACAATGAGCCACAGAGTCTTGGGCTAGGGCTTTTATTGACTGTTCAATGAAAGCTAGAGTGATTTGGGTCTAAAAGCTTAGTCATTCAGTTCCATTTGAAAGGAAGACTTTTTAAAAGCCTATTTTTTTTTTCAGAACTATATTTCAAGAAATAATAAATGAAACCTGCACAACAACAACAAAAAAAGCAAATTGTCCCAGCTTTTTGAAAAAAAAAACAATTTAAAAAATCTAGCAAGATATTTTGTAAGATATTTTTGGGATTTCCCAAATGACCCCCAATTTAGAGGGCTAGATCTTAGTTTGGAGAATATAGCACACAGAATCTTAAACACATTAGGGTAATAATGCTTTGCTCCAGGGCACTAAAAGTTACAGGATTTTTGAAAATGTAAAATAATTATTTTAAACCTATGATTTCATCAGGAAGAGGAACTCACAGTATAGAAAGTCTCTCCACATTATGCCTAAAAAGTCACTAACCTATATGTAGCCTTTGACTCAATAATACTACTAATAGACTTCCTAAAGAGGCCAAAGACAGAAGGAAAGGACTTATGTGTACAAAAATATTTACTATCAGAGTTTTTTGTTGTAGCAGAGAAATGAAAATAAAATGGGTATATGTAAGTTGGGGAATGACTGAACAAATTGTGCATAGGAATGTAAAGGATATTATTGTGCCATAAGAAAAAAAAAAGCAAATAAAATGTATTCAGAGAAAACTGGGAAGATTATTATGATCTGATACAGAGTGAAAAGAGTAGCACTAGAAGAACAATTTACATGATGACCACAATAATATATAAGAAAAGAAAACCTTTGAAAGTCTTCAGAACTTTGATCAATGCAGTGACCAGGCATGACTTTCAAGGACTAATGATAAAAAAAAAAGGCTCCTGTCTCTTGATAGAAAAACTCTGGACTATAAGTACAGGTTATGACATATTGTACAGACATGGCTAATATTTTGATTTTTGTTTTGTTTGGCTATATTTATTTTTAACAAGAGGGGGCTCCTGAGGGGTTTAGAAAGTTGAAGGTAGTAGGTAGGGATAAAGAAGCAAAATAAAAAAGAAGCAAAGAATCAGTTAAAACATTTTAAATATACAAAAGAAAACAAAAAGAGGTTCATAAGGGAGCATAGAGAGGGCAATTTTGTTACTACCTTAAGAAATTTAATATATACTTTAAAAAAATAAACTATGTATAATAGGATTCATTGGTTTCATACTAGTGTTCTTGGTTGGTTTTAGGGTAGTTTTTAATGGGGTCTGGGTATATGATTTCATGTCTTTCAGGTAAACCAGGGGACAGCCATGTTAACCTCCATTACTCTCTAACATTGGCTTGTCTCCTTATTAATTCTCACATATCCTTCAAAGGCAATGGCTGTGGCATATAACGGGGATATGGATTTCATTGAAATAGGGAATGGCCCGATCAGGAAATTCTCTACCAATGCATATATGTACATCTTCTCTGCAACATGTAGTCTGAGTTTCCTAGAACCTTGAGAAGGCAAGTGAGTTGGCTGGGTGTCACAGACTCTAGAGGCAGGACATGAATTCAAGTTTTCATGACTCTGAGACTTGCTGTCCATCCATGACTCTACAATAACTGCTGTCATGCTTAGAAATACATCCAGTCAATTTCTAATGTTATAGAAACTCTCTTGCTAATCAGCTCAAACTCCAACCCAGAGTAACACAAAGTATGTCTCTTCCTCTTGGGCTGTTTTCCCTTCTTCAGATCTCCAAATATGTCTCAGATAAAATCATTGTTAACTGCCATGTAATATATTAGCTATACTAACTGGTAGAGAAATGAAACCAGACATTCAAAGAAGATATATGTGTGTGTGCGTATGCGTATATATACACAGAAATAAATATATATTATATAAATATAATATAAATATATTTGTAAGTATATGTACATATATGTATATACACATATGCACATATATGTGCACATACATCTGATGTGCATATACACACACAGAGTGAGTTATGTTGGGTTTTACTGCCAAGGTCACTTCTTTATCTCTTCCTATCCCTTTCTTTCAATTGTTTTGAAGGGATGTTACTGAAGAAAGGAATCACTTAAACTTGGGGTGAATATTTCCCAAGCTATGTATGGTGGTGTGGGGTGGGTAGGAGGTGAGGAGAAGAACAAACATAGGTAAGAACCTGTAGATCTAATTTCACTGTCACCAGTTCCAAGAACAGCCATTTTGGCCTAGTCTCAGTATCAGTCCACTCCCTCAATAAATCTATCTTGTCTTCTTTTACTCTCCAGTTTTTGTGTTCATCTACTTGTGCCTTGATTTTACCTCTCAGCCTCCTTTACCTGACACCCAGTGCTGCTCTGCAGTCAGCTGTAACTAGCTTGCAAAAGCCTATTGTTAAATTTTCAGTGGGAGGATTTATATCTCAAAAATTGGTGATTGCTATTATCAGGGTTTGATTTATTGTTTTGATGATTATCTAAGTTTAAGTATTAATAATGTAGATTAAACTTAAAAGTGTGTGTGCATGCATTTATTTTTTAGATAGGCTGGTTGTTAAACATTTACAGGAAACCCCTGTATTGTTCTATAAACATTTCTTGGGTGAGCAGGAGCATAGTAGAGAGAATGGAGTCATCACCACACTGGAGAGCTGGTGACTATAGGCTAATAATAATAATGTAGTGGTAATAATAATTATAATGATAACTGGCATTTGTATAGTGCTTTAAGGTTTACAAAGTTCTTTACATCCATTATCTCATTTGAGCCTTACAAAACCCCTACTGGTTCCTAAATATTTGAGTAAAATTTTCTTTTTTAAAGTCATTAGAAACCCAGAACAAACTGAGCTTTACTGAATATTTCTGAACAGTGTAAGAACTCCCTATCATCCTGGGAAAATCATCTAAATTGTCTATGATCCTGTAAAGGTCTCCCAAAGCCTCTACGTTCATGTATTGAAATGTTTGTGTTTGTTGGTGATAAAGTTCATAATAAGAAATAAAACTAAAAAAAAAATCCATTTTACCAACGCAGCTCAACAACTCACTTTACAACTTTAAAGTTTTAGAGAGTTAATTGGGATACTGAGAAATTAAGTGACTTACCCATGGTCACATTAGTCAGTATGTGTCAGAGACAAGACTTGAGTACAGGTCTTCTGACTCCAAGTTCAGTCCACTATCTATTCTGCCAAGGGGACCAAATATAGTAAAATAAAATAAAAGTTCAAGCAATTAAGAAGTTATGTTTTGATAGCACTTGCTTCAGCAGCATAGAATCTAATTAGCAAGAGTAATTAAATAAATTAGCAATCTACCAAGTGGCCATTTTCTTATTTACCCCTATCAGCAGTCACATCAATTACAAAGTTGATATAAAGGGGCATTTAGCCTACTTTCCCTAGCCACCAACATCACTAGTTACAATTAGATGCATTATGCTGATCAGAGTGGATAGTAGTTATTCCTGGCAGTCATCAGCAACATTACCTAAGCTTAAATGAGAAATATTTTTCATCTAATTGAAAGCATTCACCAAAGTACAGATGAATCTCATATATAGAATATCTGGCAATATTATTTTAACTTTTATCATTTCTGTCTAGCCTATAGGTTATCTTCACCATTCCTCTAAGACAAAGTTGTTTAATTTCCCCTTATTCTAATCTTGGGGAATTCTTCTAGGATGTATGTTCTGTTTGAAATACTTTAAATATCTTTTAAATCTCCCTATATAAACATGTTCTACTAGGGTATGATCTGGGGTGGAATATTAGGAAGCAGTGTGGTAAACTCCTGTCCACAAAACTCCTCCAAACAGACCTAGAAAATTTACCAGACCATATGCTGTTGCAGAAATCCAGAAAGAGTCATAGTAAGTCCTTTGTCTAGCCCAGGTGAGAATAAGGAGTCAGGTAGGAAGGTCTGTGGGCACTGGAGACTGGGGTCAGGCCAAGAACTCATGGACTGTTACAGAACCCAGGGAGGGGCTGTAGACCAGCACAAAAAGAAGTCCCTCCAAGAAGAGGTGACCACAACTGGGCACCCTCAGACTCTTACTGGGCCACTGCAATATAAATAGGTACAAATTGGCAGCTTTATTGCTCACTATTCAGTTCCATGTCATGGATCCAGGGCAGATTTGCACTGGGGGTGGCCTCAGGGAAGGTGAAGTTCCATCTGGGCAGTGTATGGGAGAAAGAAGGAAGTTCAAAAGCATGCAGCATCGGCTTGGCTCAGACCCTAGGTGTCTATCAGGGAGTCTCTAGAATAAAGGGGAGCCGCAATTCTGCCATTCTGAACCAACAGAACTTTTCCAGCTGGCTGAGAGATGCCGAAATCTAGCAGCATTCAGCTCTTGTTCATACCCAAACCTAGGTCAGGAACTTAAAGAATTCAGACCAGGGAAGGGAGCAGTTAGATTTTGGCCTGGATCATACCACTCTGGGAGCACTGAGAGCTTGCAGTTCTCCAATCTATTGATGAAATCCTGAAAGCAAACCGCTTACTACCCCAAGAAAGTAGAAACAGGACTAGATCAGAGGTGTCATAGAGCCAACCCCTAAAATCAAGTCCCAAGTCAAGAAGTAGATTGGAAGAATGTGCAAACAAGGAACCCCACCAGATTGAGTATTTATGATGGCAAGGATGTTCAAAACACAAATGCAGAAGAGGAGAATGACTAAAACATCTACAGGCAGTGATTGGGGAAAAACATAGCTTGGGCAAAAACCTCAACTTCTAAGAATTCTTGAGACAGATGCAGCAAGAGTTTTAAATAAGAGTTAATTTTTTTTATAAATGGAACAAGAGAGTTTGAGGAAAAAAAAGGAAAAGAACTGAGATCTATGGAAGAAAGAATGGGAAAAGGAATTTAACAGCTTGGCACAAGAGGTACAAAACCTTGCCTAAGTAACAAATTCTTTGAAAACTCAAAGAGAGCAAATAAGTCAATGACTCTGTGTGGCAACAAGAAATAGTAAAATAAAGTCAAGATGCTGAGAAATATATAAGAACATTATAGGTATCCCATAGTACAAACAACTGAATTGGAAAGCAGATTTAGAAGAGATTTAAGAATCATTGCACTGTCTGAATGCCATGACCAGAAAAAAACAAAAACAAAAAACAACTGCCCAGATCTCTTAGAACCAGAGGGCAAAGTAGAAATAGAAAGAATACACTGGTTACCTCCTAAAAGAAAACCCAAAACAAAAACTCCAGGAACATTATAGTCCAATCCAGAATTTTGAGGTCGAAGGTAAGTCACTTAACTCCTGTGGGCCTCAGTGTCACCATTTGTAAAATAAGGGCATGAGATTAAATGGCCTCTAAAGTCCCAACTTTAGATTTACAAACCATGCTAACTCCTTATTTGTTTCTCCATGGAGAATCTATAAACTATCTTTCCCTTTAGCTACAACTTCTGTCTTAGAAAACATTTGTAGGGAAAATGTCAATTGATATGATTCGGTTCCTGCAGTAGTATATCCATACGTTACTCATTGGACAAGGACCTTCGCTACAGTACTGACAGTTAAGCTTTATAGATAATCTAAAAACTGTGTAATTCTTAGTACACTCTGCCTCTTTTTCCTTTTTTTTTTAAATTACCAACATAATAAAAAACAAACACAAACAGTGTCATACACAAATGAGGAAAAGGTATATGACACCACAGATTTCTATTTCACATAGCACACTTTTAAAAATAAAAGTGTTTTGTAAATTTAACACAATAGTACTAACACTGCCCTGTTTTACTGTTTCCCTTTCTGAATTTCTTTTTGATCTTTTTCTGAGTATTTTAAAAATGTTTTATTGACATCTGTCTCTTTTCTTCTTCTAACTTCCCTTTCACCACTTGGTATGACCTCTATAGAAGGGAAAGGGGCACCACAGAAACAAAGGCCATTTTGTATTTACTTTCCACAGCCAAAGAATTCATCACCAAAGAGCCAGCCTATCTGAGCTGATTCTATTCACACTTAGCTAACCTTGTCCCAGAAAACTGACTTGGTCCATGAATAGCATCACAACTGAAGCCTTTCCAGTGTGATAAGAACCAAACAGAGACTGTGATCCAGCGGCATAGCCCTCAAGAACTATGGGTCATTTCCATATTGTAACAAGGCATCAGAGTGGTATTTGTGAAAGGTGAGGAGTCCTTTGCTAAGAGGAGTACAACAAGGCAAATATTTGATGGAGGAGGGAAAGGTTGGAGGGAGTTTCTTGACAAAAGATGGAAGCACAATGTAGGAGGTCAGGTAGAAAGAAATGTTCTCATTGGAAAAGAGAGTTGGAATGGCTCTTACTCTCCAGTGCCAATCATGGCTTGTGTACGTCCCTTTATATCTGTGTACTGCAGAAAGAGGGAAGTATCTGGCAAAAATATTACCTTGTGTGAAGGCTCCAATTTCTCCAGATAATGTAATTTTTTTCATACCAACTTGAGAAAAAATAACTGGCAACTTTATGCTGTCATTGAATTAGCAGGTCATCAGAGCAGTGCTGAGTTTTTGGGATTTGGCAGAGCTATTTCTCGAATTCCTCATATTTGGGGTAGAGAGACTCACTGCTCTGGCCAGGGTGTTTTTATAAATATATGCTAAGGAGGTCACATGTTTGCTTCCACCAAGACTTAGTGCTGGTGGCATCATAGAGTGAACACAACACAAAAACATCATGCCATCTGCTTTGCATTGGCAGCCTCTGTCCTGATAGTACTGGTCATGGCAGAAGGTCATCAACTCATTTAGTGACTGAAGATAAAGTTGAGGGGTCTAAGAAGACCAAGAAAGCAGTTTTGCTGCTTAAGAAGCTGAAGGCATGGAATGACATTAAAAAGGTCTATGCTTCTCAGTGTATGTGAGCTGGTAAGAATAAAATGTGGAATCATCATGCGATCCAGTGCAGGGGACCTTGTATCATCTATAGTAAATACAGTGGTGTTTGTCAAGGCCTTTGGAAACATTCCTGGTATTGGTTCCTTAAAGTGAGCAAATTGAACCTTTCGAATCTTGCTTCTGGTGGGCACAGTGGGGCATTTCTGTATTTGGACTGAAAGTGCCTTCTGCAAGCTGGATGACCTATATGGTAAATGATGCAAGCCTGCTAACCTGAAGAGTCACTACAATTTTCTATGCACAAAATGACCAACACATCTTACCAGTATTCTAAAAAGCCCAGAGATATAGAGGGCCCTCTGTGCACCATGCAAAAAGATTCATCAATGAGTATTCAAGAAGAATCCATTGAAAACTTGAGAATCATGGTGAAACTGAATTCATATGCCAAGACAATGCATTGAAATACAACTCTACACCAGGCTAAGAATCAGAGAAAATAAAAGTACTATCTTACTAAAGAAGATTTGGAAGGCAAAGAAAGGGGTAGATGAGAAGGGTAAGAAGCTTGTAGGCAATAAGCTTGCAGGAACAATGAAGGTTACAGGAGACAAGAAACCAATAGAAAAGAAATTTCAAGAAAAAGAAGCCTCCAGCAGCAAAAGAAACTTGTGGAGAAGAAGACCAAAGCTGAAAAGAAATCTGCTGCTGAGAATAAGCCTTCTGAATAAACTCAGCCTATCAGTTCATCCACTGGTGGGGAAAGAAAGGAATATACCTTTTTCTCAGTCATATGTGGCACCTACACAAAAATTGACCATGTATTAGGGCATAAAAACCTCACAATCAAATGCAGAAAGGCAGAACTATTAAATTCATCCTTTTCAGATCATAATGCAATAAAAATTCCATTCAATAAAGGGCCATTGAAAGATATATTAAAAATTAATTGGAAACCAGGTAATCTAATCCTAAAGAATGAGTGGATCAAAGAACAAATCACAGAAATAATTAATAATTTCATTAAAGAGAATGACAACTATGAAATGATATACCAAAATGTATGGGATGTAGCCAAAGTGGTACTTAGGGGAAAATTTATATGTATCTTAACACTTACATCAATAAAACAGAGAAAGAGCAGATCAATCACTTGGGCATACAACTAAAAAAAAAAACTAGAAAAAAAGCAAATTAAAAATCCCCAATTAAACACAAATTGGAAATCTTCAAAATCAAAGGAGAGATTAAGAAAATTCAAAGTAAGAAAGCCATTGAACTAATAAATAAAAACCAGGAGCTGGTTTTACAGGAAAAAGAAACCCATTGACATTGATAAATCATTGATTAATTTATTTAAAACAAAAAAGAAAGAAGAAAACCAAATAACCAGTATCAGAAATGACAAGGGTGAATTCACTACCATGAAAGAGGAAATGAAAGCAACTATAGGAGCTATTTTGCCCAATTATTGCCAATAAATGTGGCAATCTAAGTGAAGTAGATGAATATTTACAAAAATACAAATTGCTTATGTTAAAAGAAGAGGAAGTAGAATACTTAAATAACACCATCTTTGAAAACAAAATTGAACAAGCCATCAATGAACTCCCTAAGAAAAAATTCCCAGGGCCAGCTAGATTCACAAAAGAATTCTACCAAACATTTTAAAGAACAATTAATTTCAGTAATATATAAACTATTTGGTAAAATAGGTGAAGAAGGAATCCTACCAAATCCTTTTGTGATGTATATTTGGTGCTGATGCCTAAACCAGGAAGAGCTAAAACGGAGAAAGAAAACTATAGACCAATTTCCCTAATGAATATTGATGTGGAAAAAAGAAAAACAACCCAAAATGCTAGCAAGGAGATTGCATCCATGTATCACCAGGATCATATGCTATAACCGGATGGGATTTATACCAGGAATGCAGATATCAACCATACCAGGACCATTCTCTAATCTTTGGGTGGCCAGAGCTGAACAAAGCAGGCCAGAGACAGTAGAGTCAGGAATCAAACAGAAGTTTAATTTCAAAGTGAGGAAAACCTGTGGAAATCCTCCTGAGAAGGAGGGTTTTTAGCCTGTGGAAGGGGTAGAGTTTTTAAGCATGAAAACCACAAAAAGGCAGGGCACAACACAGTCATTCTTAGGTCTTAAGTAAACAGTACCCATGGCAGACCCATGCGTGCAGGCATTTTTGGGACAATACAGGTATTCTTGGGTCCTATGGGAACAATCTACAAGTTATTAGAATTGTTGAGCCTTGTGCTTGTCTCAAGTCATAAGGGTTGTTGGACCTTGTGATCATTCAGGAACAGGAGAGCAGCACCTGGTTCAGTTCACTTAGCAGTTACAGGTGCAAGGATGGTTCAGAGTGTCAAGAGATGTGATTGATCACTTTCTGCTGTGGCACATCAGCTGCAGCCCTAGTGCTCAGCTCAGGATCCCCTGGGAAATAGGGATTAATATGAAAATTATAAATCTAAATTTTGGGATTTTGCTGTAGCTAAGACTATCCAGAGGGTGAGTGCAAAGCATTGTTGTTATGCCAAACTCAGGGCACAGCTTGCTTGCTGAGCCTTAGCTCTGGAAAATAGGGTATCTCCTAATATCTTAACACAGGACTCATTCAATATTAGGAAAACTACCAGCATAATTGACCATACCAATAACAAAACCAACAGAAATCATATGATTATGTCAATAGAGGCAGAAAAAAGCCTTTGACAAAATACAACACTCATTCATATTAAAAACACTAGAGAGCATAGGAATAAATGGGGCTTTCCTTAAAATGATAAATAGTATCTATCTAAAAATATCAGCAAACATTGCTTATAATGGGGATAAGCTAGAAGCCTTACCATTAAGATCAGGGATGAAGCAAGGATGCTTATTGTCACCACTATTATTCAATATTGTACTAGAAATGCTAGCTATAGAAATAAGAGAAAAAAAAGAAATTAAAGGAATGAGAACAGACAATGAGAAAAAAAACTATTACTCTTTGTGGTATACTTGGAGAATCCTAAAAAATCAATAAAAAGCTAGTTGAAATAATCAGCAGCTTTAGCAAGGTTGTGGGATGTAATCTAAACCCACGTAAACACCAGCATTTTTAGGTATTACCAACAAAGTTTAGCAGTAAGAGATAGACAGAGAAATTCCATTTAAAGTAACTGCAATAAAATACTTGAGAGTCTGCCTGCCAAGACAAACCCAGGCAATATATGAATACAATTGCAAAATGCTTTTCAGGCAAATAAAGTCATATCTAAACAACTGAAAAAATCAGTTGCTCATGAGTAGGCCAACCCAATATAATAAAAATGACAATTCTACCTAAATTAATTAATTGCTGCCATACCTATCAAAAATATTTTGCAGCCAGGAAAAAATAACAACAAAATTAATCTGGAAAAACAAAAGATCAAGAACATCAAGGAACTTAATGAAACATAAATGTGAGGAAGATGACCTAGACATGCCATAACTCAAACCAAATGTTAAGTGGTAATTATCAAAATAATCTCATACTGGCTAAGAAACAAAGTAGTGGATCAATGGAATAGATTAGGTTCACAAGACTTAGTAATAAATGACCATAGTGATCTACTGTTTGATAAAGCCAAAGACCCCAGCTTTTGGGACAAGAACTCACAATTTGACAAAAACTGCTGGGAAACTGGAAAACAGTATGGCAAAAATCTAGGTATAGACTAACAGTTTACACTGTAAGCAAGATAAAGTCAAAATGGCAATTGAACAAAAAAAAAAGAAAGAAAAGTGAGTTGGAAGAAAAGTCTCACTACTTATAAAGAGACTTATGGTGTTAACAGTGATTACCTTCTCTTTTCTGTTTCTACCTGTAGAAATAGTAACCAAATGAAAAAACAACAGCAACAAAAAACCAAGATAATGAGCAAGCAGCATAAAGCAACTATGTCTTCCTTTTGATTAGTTTTAATAAAGTAAAAGGTTTAGTCTGTCACAAAAGAGAAGTATGAAAGCAGTAATTTTGGACATATTCCTAGTACAGTAACTTTCATGTTAAGCATTAATAATAAGTATTTTTAAATTAAATGACACCATTTGAGATTACAGGAAGGCCTTTTGCTTGTATTTTTTCTTAATTAATTTCTGACAGCCAGTCTTTGTTTCTGTTTTCTTCTATTTGGGTAGAAATTCTGGTTCTCCCATCTCTCTTAATCTAGGGTTTATTTGGGTGTAATAAATAACTACATTTATATTAAATGGTTTTCATGGCTACTATCTCATATCTCTGTTCTCTGATATAGTCTGCTATCTTTGAAAGTCACCCTAGCCTCTTTTCAGCTACAACTGTCTAAAAAAATAGTCCTATGTAGAAAATAAAAAAAAAAAGAAAAAATACTGTTCTGTGCATTATGGATGATTTCAAGAATTTTCAAGAGTATGCAAATACTTAGACAAATCTGGGATTTTATCTCAGCGGTTACACTTGAACAATGCAGATCACAATCTATCCATGCCTACCTAATCCATGACTCTTATCCATTTCCTACCATAAATTAAACATAGGAAGAAGGCCTCCAGAAAACAGAAAGTTCATCCACTGCACTAGGAGCCTTCCTTGAGGTCTCCTTAATCATAAGAGTACCAGTGAAGTTCTCTGGCTATCTGTCTGTCATCTTTCATTCTTACTACATGACCAGGTCATTTTTTTTTCCTATCATACAATTTCTTGATGATGTCCTTAACTTTTGTTCTTCAGCAATTCCCATTAGTTATATGTTGCATCCTGTTCACACCAACCATAAGCCTCTCCATTATCCTCTAAGTGATACTCACTTTTAAAATGTTTTGGAGGCAGTTGTATTCTGTGACATTGCCATTTAGCAATTCTAATGGAATATTAGTATTTTTTTAAAAAAAAGATGGGCTTTAAATTCATGAGATCAGTAAAGGAACTTTGCAATTTCTTTTGGACCTCTCCTCTTTTTCAATTTAATTGCGTGAGTAATTTTGATTAAATGTAGTTCTTCTCAATATATACTGACTTTAAACCCTAACCTGCAAATAATGAGTGACTCTGCTTTATACCGTCTTAGAGTGGGTATTTCTCAAAGGTCACCAAACAGATACTGAACTGACCTAATATAATGAAAGGAATACTGGACTTAGAGCCAGTAGCCCTGGTTCAAGTCCTGGTTTTGTCATTTTTGAACTGTATGACTGTGGGCAAGTCTTTTAGCCTCTCGGAAAGAGTTTCTTCATTTGTAAAATGAACATAGCAATAGTTAGACTACCTACCTCATTGGTGGAGATGAATGGTGGGTCAGAGTTGGGGAGAGTGGGAAAGCTTCTTGAAGCTTCAAGTCTCTTCTACTCTCTTCAGCCTCTTTTTGGCTTTGAAGTTGCCATGGGAACTTCTGGCATCAGTTTTTCTTTTTTTTTAATTTAATTTAATTTAATTTATTTTTAATTTTTTTTCCCATATGCTTTTGAGTTGAAAATTTTTTCTCCCTTTTTCTCCTCCCCCCACCCTCCCCAAGACGGCACACAATCTGACATAGGCTTTACATTTACATACCTGTTAAACATATTTTCACATTAGTGAAGTTGTAAGTAAAAATTAAAACCAATAGGAGGAACCATCAGAAAGATGAAACAAAATTCAACTTAAGGTAAAAATAAGTGAGAGCAATTCAACTTCCATAGTTCTTTCTTTGGATGTGGACAGCATTTTCCATCCCAGGCCTCTGGAGATGTCTTAGATCCCGTAATGCTGAGAAGGGTTCAGTTTAACATTCTAGTCATTGCATAACGTGGCTGTATTGTATACAAGTCCTCTGGTTCTGCTCATTTCACTCAGCATCAGACCATATAAGTCTTCCCAGGTTTTTCTGAAGTCAGCCTGTTCATCTTATAGAACAATAGTATTCCATTACATTCATATACCACAACTTGCTCAGCCATTCCCCAATTGATGGGCATCCTCTCAATTTCCAATTCTTTGCCACCACAAAAAGAGCTGCTATGAATATTTTTGTACATGTGGGTCCTTTTCCCATTTGTTTGATCTCTTTGGGATATAACCCTAGAAGTGGTAAACAGTTTTTCAGGAGAGAAAAAAGAAGATTCCAACTCCACTTTCATGTTGCTGAAGGAAAAGATTATGGGAAAAAGCCAACATGTAAGGAGTTAGCAGTCTCTATCAATCAGGAGTCTCATATCAATGAAGCTTTGGGATTAGGGTTACACTATCATCCTATATGTTTTCTTTTCATGGCAAAACCCAGTGAGAAAGCCAATTATAATCAGTGCCTCCACTTCCTCTCCTCTCACTTTCTGCTTATCTCTCTGCAATCTGCTTCCAACCTCATCATTCAACTGAATTTCCTTTCTCTAAAGTTACTAGTATCTCTTAAATTGGCAAATCTCATGGTTTTTTCTCCTTAATTGTTTGTAACCTCTCTGCAGCTTTGACACTGTCACTATCTTCTTCTGGATATTCTCTCTCTCTAGGTTTTCATTACTCTAGGTATTTCAATACTCTAGGTATTCACTCTTCTTTCCTGGTCCTCCTCCTACTTGTCTGACTGCTGCTTCTCAGCCTCTTGCTAGGTGGTCCTCTAGGTCACAGCCTAGAGGCTAACTGTGGGTATCCCCCAAGGTTCTTTCTATGACCATCTTCTCTTTTCCCACTAAACTATTGTACTTGGTGATATCATTAAGTTTCCATAAATTCAGTTATCATCTCTATACAGATGATTCTCAGATAAAAATATACCTCTCCTATGATTTCCCATCTCACATCACCAACTGCTTATTGGATGTTACATAGATATCTCAAAATCAACATGTCCAAAACAGAACTCATTATCTTTTTTACCAAAACACTTCCCTCTCCTGATACTTTATTAATGTTGAAACCACCTTCAGGGTCATCCTTAAATTTTCAATCACACTCACCCCACCCCCTATCCAGTCTGTTGCAAGTCTTGTCATTTCTATCTTCACAACATTCCTTGTATATATTCCCATCTGTCCCCTTACTCAACTGTTCGCCTTCTCCCTGTCCCTTATCACCTTAACTCTGGAATATATCAGTATCTGTTGGTTGGTCTCACTGATTGAAATCTCTTTCCATTCCAATGCATCCTCCACTAAGCTTCTAACATGCTTTTCCCTGAAAGGTCTCTCACTCCCCCTTCTCTTTGCTCAATAAAATGTAATGGCTCCCTATTACTTTAGGAACAATATGAGATCTTCTGTTAGGGTTTTTTTTTTTGCTTTTCTAAAAAAGTGTTATTGATAGCTTTTGTTTTAACTTCACCATAGTTTTTCCCAGTATCCCTCACCTTACCCCTCCCAGACACTCAACCCATGTAGCAAATAATGTTTTAAAGACAAAAAAAGAAAAAGAAAATGAAAAAATCTACACAAATTATCAATAGATCAAAATGATTTTAAAGTATGTGTAATTCACAACGCTTGTGGACCACTTCCCTCTGCAAAGAGTTGGAGTGGGATTGCCTTCTCATATCACTTCTTTCAACCTTATCTTTGTAATTTTGCAACATTGAATTTTGATTTTTATGGTTATTTTTTCCTCATTTACATTGTTGTAGCCATTGTATATATTGTTTTATTGGCTCTTCTTACTTCACTGTGCAGCAGTTCATGTAGATTCCTTTATGCATCACTGTATTCACCATATTCTTCATTCACATTAATATTCTATTACATTCATATACCCCAGTTTGTTTAGCCATTCTCCAATCTATACGAATCTATTTTGTTTCCAATTCTTGCTATCACAAAAAAAATACTGCTATAAATACTTTTGTGTATATGGGGACTTTCTCCTTATCAATAGTCTCCTTGGAATATTAACGTAGTAATGGAATTTCAGGTTCAAAGAGTGTGGATATAATCGTTGTCTTATTTTAATAACTGCAGAATTGCTTTCCAGAATGGTTGTGCTGAATGACAGCTCCAACAGAAATGCATTATAGTGTGCCTATCTTTCTACAATCCTTGCCAACATTGATTGTTCCCATCTTTTGTCATCTTTGCTTCACATCAATGAAACCTAAGGGTTGTTTTGATTTACATTTCTCTTCTAATTAGTGATTTGGAGCATTCTTTCATGTAGTCATTAATAATTTGCAATTCTTTTGAGAACTTTATTTATATCACTTGACCATTTATCTCTTGGGGAATGGCCATTGGTCTCATATGTATGTATGTATGTATGTATGTATGTATGTATGTATGTATGTATGTACACATATCTAAATTGTATATATGTAGATATGTAAACATATACACATATGTATGCATACATATAGTTGTGTATTTTGTGTGTGTGTATGTATACACACATATATATACACACACACATATGTATAAATACATAGACATACAAACTTACACCTTGGATACAAAACCTTTATCAGATAAAATTGGTACACAGATTTTTCTCCCTTCTGACACTCCTCTTCTTATCTTAGATATATTAATTTTGTCTGTGCTGAAGCTTTTCAGTTTCATGTCATCAAAATTATCTATTTTACCTTTAATAATTGCCTCTATTCCTTGTTCTATTAATAAAATGTATTTTACCCATAGCTGTAAGAAGCCTATGACTGGCTTCTCTTCTATTTTTTTTTAATAGTATACAGAAAATTCTTTAATATTAAGGTCACATATGCATTTAGAATGGATTATGGAAGATGGTAGAAGCTGTTGGGCTAAGCCTGACTTCTGCCAGACTTCTTTTCATTTTCCTTAGCAGTTTTTTTTTAAAAATCATTTAGGAAGTTCTTTAATAAGTAATTTATGTCTTCTGGTTAATTAATCGCTGAATTATTGAGTTCTGATTCTCCCATATAGTCTGTTCTGTTGAGCTACCTCTCTATCTTTTAACCAATACCAGATGGTTTTGATGAATGTTGTTTTATATTATAGTTTGAGGCCTAGAAGTACTATTCCTCCTTTGACCTCATTTCCTTTTATCATTTTCCTTGAAATTCTAGGTATTCTTTCCTTTCCAAATGAATTTTGATAACATTTTATCAAGTTCTATAAAGTATACCCTTGATAATTTAATTTATACAGTATTAGAAGTGCAAATTACACATGCCTGTTTTGTCATTTTTATTATGTAGGTGCAGTCCAACCATGAACATTTACTATTCTTCCAGCTATTTAAGTTGTCCTATTTTATTTTATTTTATTTTATTTTATTTTATTTTATTTTATTTTATTTTATTTTATTTTATTTTATTTTATTTTATTTTATCTTATCTTATTCTGTTTTATTTTTGGTGAGGCGATTGGGGTTAAGTGATTTGCCCATAGTCACACAGCTAGTAAATGTTATGTGTCTGAGGTCACATTTGAACTCAGGTCCTCCTGACATCAAGGCCAGTGCTCTAGCCACTGTGCCACCTAGCTGCTCCTATCCTTTATTTTTTTAAGTAACACTTTGCAACAAGTCTTTTGTTTGCTTTGGTAAATTAATTCCCATATAATTTATATATTTTGTGATTATTTGGAATGGTGTTTTCCTTCCTTTAATTGCCTCTTGGATTTTGGTATTATTGTATAGAAATATAGGTGATTTGGGGGGGGGAGTGATTTGAAGCCTGAAACTTTGTTGAAACTAATGATTGTCTTAGTACCTTTGCTGATTCCCTAGGATTTTCCAAGTGTACTGTCATATCATCAGCAAATTGTAATAGTTTATCACTTCTTTACCTCTTTTTATGCCTTAATTTCTTTCTCTGGTCTTCTTGCTTTTGCCAGCATTTCCAAGACTATGTCAAATAACAGTGGAGAGAGTGAGCATTCTTGTTTTACTCTCATATTTGTTGGAAAAGGTTCTACTGTATATTGTGTATGTTTTGCTTTTGGTTTTAGATACTTTTGAATTTAAAAATGGTCTTACTCTGCCTGTACTTCATAGATATTTTTTAAAGCATAAATGAGTATTGTACTTTCCAAAGATTTTTTTTCCTGAATCTGTGGAGATAACCATGTGATTTTAGAAGTTTTTGTTTTTCATATGATTAATTATATTCATTATTTTCCTAATGTCATACCATCCATTCTTATAGCTCTGATATAAGCCCAACTTGGCTATAATGAGTAATTTCTGGGATAAATAGTTGTAATCTGTTGATAGGATTTTATTATCATTTATGAATTAAAATTCATTAATGATCTTGGCCTATATTCTCCCTCTGTGGGTTATCCTTCTCTGGTTTAGGAATTGGTATTGTATGTTTTAAAAATTTTAAATTATAAAATATAAAAATTTAAATTTAAAAAACTCTGGTACAGTACTCTTTTTTCCCTTAATTTTTGAGAATTATTCAGGTAGTATGGGTACTAATTGTTTTCACTTAACCTCTGTTTCCTCATCTGTAAAATGGGTAAAATAAGAGCACTTACCTATTAGGATTGTTACAAGTATCAAATGAGATAATAATTATAAAGCATTTAATATAGTGCTTGGCATATGGTAAGTGTTATGTCATCATCATCATCATCATCATTATTATTCCGTAAATCCAGAAGGACCAGGGTTTTTTCCCTTTTGTTGCTTGTTTAAAGTTAGATTTGTTTCTTTTTATAAGACTAGATTATTTAAGATCTCTGTTTTCTGTTAGTTTGAATATTTTATCTTTTTGAAGGTATTCTATTTCTTTTATGTTCTCAGCTTTGTTAGAACATAACTAAGGCATAGTAGGCTTTGATACTTCTATTTATTTTTATTGTAATTTTTACTTGTTTGCTATTTTGTTGATCTAATTTTTCCCTCTTCTTTTTAATAAGATTATCTAATGGTTTATAAATTTTGTTAGTCTTTTCAAAAAACCATTTTAATTTTATTTATCACTTCTATAGGGTTTTCCTTGTTCTTTTCATTTTATATATCTCTCCTTTAATTTTTAATACATCTTTAATGTTTATTCTGGATTTATTTATTGGTTTTCTAATTTTATAAAAATGCACATTCATTTCATTAATCATTTCTTTTTCTATTTAACTAATGGGTGTTTGTAGGTATATAATTTTCCTCCTGAAGGCTGCTTTAGCTATATTCCCCAAAATTTTGAGCTATGTTTTTTTCATTATCATTTAATTCACATAGTCAATTGTTTCTATGATTTGTTCTTTGACTACACCCCTAGTTGCCTTTTAATTAGGATACACCCCATATTCTTCCCTGTCTTCTTGATCTTTTTTTCCCTTCCTCCCTCTTCCATGACAAGATGAGTGATCTAACAACCAAATATCTGTAGATTATACCCATTTTAAGTTACCATCTCCTAATGTAGAATATTTTTCTTTCCCCATGGGAGTGTTCATCAGTAGTACTTCCTCTATCCAGTGAAACAAGATCTCTCTCTTTCCTTCCCCTCACTTCAATCTCTCTTTGCACCCATTCTCCTGTAGGCACTCTTCTTTCTGAGAGACTGCAAGACTTTCTCCTTCCTTGTTAACCTTTGACTTCATTAGGGTGCATCTAATAATATATCCCTCTGTCTTTCCTATCCTCCCCCTTTATACATGCCCTTTAGTTCTATAATTTAGTCCACCAAAAACATTGATTCACCTATAAGCAGAATGTTGTGAAGTTTACTATGATATTTCAGGCCTGCTTCTTCACCATCTTTTCTATTTGACTTCTGCTTTCACTCCTGTCTCCTTGTGTGCTTTCAGAAAAAAAATCTCTTAATGATCTCCTGTCGTGATTTTGTTGTTGTCTGTGGTTGTAATATTTATTAACCTTTCTTTTATTTTTGTTGTCTGGGGTGTTTGGAAAGCAAAGAATGTGTTCAGCTCAGATTTTCTTTCTAGGAATTCTTTACATACCTTTTTTTTTTTAGAATACTCTTTTTTTTTTCTATTAATGGTTAGGCTCAGATTTTCAGGGTATATTGTCTTGGGTAGCATATTAGGCTTCTTTGCTCCTTAGAATACATGGCATTCCCTTCTACAGTTTATGGGAGGTGTAGAAAAGCTGAAGCATGTAGGTTGCACAGTGGATAGTGTTGATTCTTTGCATTTGTAGCATGGTTTTCCCCTCCACCTTCCCACCCAGAGGTGACCTGAGTTTTTTCTATTAGTACTATGTTTTTTATGTTCAGAAGTTCTGGACAATTTTCTTGGATTCTTTATTTCATCATGGTGCTCAAGAGTTTTTTTTTTTAATCTGTTGTATTCTTCTTGGAGACCTATCATCCTTAAGTTGTCTTTATGTATCCTGTCTTCAAGATTAATATGTTTTGCTTATATAGAAGTCATATTTTTTTAAACATTATTGCTTTTGCTTCTCTTCTTCCAGAGTTTCCTTCACTTCTGTGTATTTATATTCCCAATAAGTTGCTCTCTCTTATGTTTCTTCAGTGAGGTTTGCTACCATAACAAAGCATCACGGGGAGGTAGGTGGTGCAATGGATAGAGTGCTAGGCCTGGAGACAGAAACACCTAAATTCAAATCTGGCCTCAGGACACTTCCTAGCTATGTGACCCAGGGCGAGTTGCTTAACCTCTGTTTCCCTCAGTTACCAAATCTGTAAAATGGGGATATAATAACATCTACCTCTCAGAGTTGTTATGAAGATCAAATGAAATTATAATTTTAAAGCACCTAGCACAGAGCCTGGCACATAGTAAGTACTATGCAAATGTTAGATATTATTTATGTTAGCTGTTATTACTATGGATACAGGTTTTTCTATTTGCCAATTATTTATACTGTGTAGGCTATAAATTCTTCTTTCACAATTCTCGTTTCTTTTTCAAACCATTCAGGAAAATCCTGCTGTGGTTATATGCTCTCTTGGGAGTCCATGAGGAACTCTGCATCATCAGGTGTTGATTCATTTCCTTTTGTCTTGCACAATTATTCACAGATGTCTAGACTCATTTTGCTGATTTTCAGGCTTTATGCCTTTCTGTTATTAGTATCGTTCTTGTTGGTTTATCTGCTTACGCTCAAGTTCTTTAACTGAATTTTCTTCCCCCTGAGATCATTAGTGATTTCATTCTTTTTTTTTTTCCCCTTATTGCTCACTTCATGACTCCATTCATTTTGATTTTGGTTTCCCTGGGGGCTGGACCTCAAAGCTGTCTTAGCTTGACTCCCACACTAAGCAATTTAAATTTCAACAGCTTTAGTCTCTGTCCCAGGTGACTTCTGTTGTGGGGACTTAGGGAGGGGGCACAGAACTTGTCCCAGTTTGGTGCTGGGACATTTACTTCAGGCAGGTGTGGTAAGATCAAAGTATACACTAGAATCCTGGTTCAGTTCCCTCTGTTCCTAGCTTTTCTAATCGAATACTGTTGTGGCAATTGCAGTAGTCCCAGCCAAAGGAAACTTCTGCTTTTTGGTTTTCCATGGCACTGGGAAGGGAAGGGAGGTAGAGCTGGATTTTGTTGCAGCCTTTTGGGTCAACATGTGCAGCTGTGTCATAGCATGGTGAGTGGTGAGAGAGAGGGTGCTGAGTGAGCATGTTAGGAATTAATCTTCTTTGCTGTTAGTTTATAAAGGTTTTCACCTTGTTAGGAATCTTGAAGTCTTAGACTATGGAGCTAGCTGGCATTGCTTTTTCTGTCACACAAATTTAATATTTTTAAAGGTTCAAGAGTTCAACAAAATTGGAAAAAATGTCTAGTCCTTCATTTTGTTGGTCATTTTCTATTTGTCTTTTGAAGACCTTCACAACTTGGCCCCTTCCTACCTTTCCAGTCTTCTTACAATTTACTCTCTCCAATTGCTCTGCTATCTAGTGATGCTGGTCTTAAATCCTATCTTCTACAAGAAGCCTTTCTCAGTCATCTACATCCCCTACATTCATTCTGAGATTACCTTCTTTTTACACTGTACCAATCTTATATCTCTGTAGCTCTTTGCGTATCTGTCTCCCCCATTAGATTGTGAGCACCTTAGGGACTGGGCCCATATTTTTGCCTGTTTGTATCTCTAGCTCTTAGCACAGTGCTTGGCAGAAAGCAGATGCTTAAATATTTGTTTAGTGATCGACTTCCAAAATCAAGAGGTGGTTTCAGGTATTAGAAGCCAGGGGCTCCCAGTGAGATCCCTCTGTAGGAATTGTAGCCATGGCTACATGGACAACATTTTGGAGCCTAGTGGTTATAACTGCAGTCTTCTGAATGTGTTCCCTGCCTTCAAGGTTTCTCTTCCTATCTCTGTGGTTAATTATTATTGTCCCTGTGGAAAGTAGCCAAGGTTCTAGCCAGAAACCTGTGAATGCCATCCTTTCTGCTGACTCTACCTCCATTATTTGACTCTGTTTATGTGATTACAAACCAAGTTAAAAGGCAGCCTTTTCTATTATCCCTGTAGGATAGGTGCGGCTGGAGCATTATGCCCTCATTATCACCTTGTGACACTGACAGCCCACAGGTCACATGACTACTAATAAGAAGAAAGGTTTTAGCTCTAATATGGAGAAAATTGTTAGTGGAGTATATAGATCTCTCATGTGGTCTGTGCAGACCACTGTCATTGAAAACTAAATCTTCCTACTCATGGGGATATGGAGGGATATTAATACAAAGATCTATCAAGCAATTGCAGATGTTACTATTGACTCAGAATATCTACGAGAATATATAGCTAAATTAAGCGTTTAATATATTTAACTTAAACGTTTCTATTTTTTAAACAAACCTGTAATTCTGACAGTGTAGGAAACTCCCAAGGCAGATCCTTTCACTGATACCAAGTCAGGTCAACAAGCCTGTTTTGTGAGTATGCATATATGCATTGTATGTAGTGATAATAATAACAATAACTAGTATTTATATAGAGGATATTATATGCCAAGCACATAATAAGTGCACACTAAGTGCTTTATAAATATGATCTCATTTGATCCTCAAGATAACCCTATGAGGTAGATGCTTTATTATACCCAGTTACACTTGAGAAAACTATATCTATATCCATCTATCTATATACACTTACATACAAATATGTATATATATGTATTTACACACACAAAACACACATACATGTATGTGTGTGTCTATGTATGTATATACAAGTGTTAATAGTTCAAAACTGCACTAAAACTTTTGGAATATCATATATATGACTGTATACATACATATGCTTATGTATATATATATATATATATATATATGTATGCATAATTGTATGTGTGTGTAAATATGCTTGTTACCTTGACTTGTTGATTTGTTGTAGATTGGCAAATCCTTTATAGCTTCTTATCAATTTAATTCAACCAATATTTATTAAGCACATGCCATGTGCAAGGGACAGGGGACACCGAGATGACAGTGAGACAAAAATTGTCCTCTAGTCATGGTGGATGCATTTTTGCAGATAATTAAATATGCGGTGATGATACAGAGAGGATTAACATTCTCCTCAATCTGGGTGTTGTTACCCCTCCCCATCTTAAAAGGAATTTAATCTAAGGTGAAACTCTGGCCTATTGTCTTCTGCTCAGGCTTGAGTGAGGAATACAATTCCTTTGTCTACATTTCCCTCAGCCTGGGGTGATTAAGAAGTAAAGGAAGTGATCAAAGTTACATTCCCCTAATCCCTCATTATAATAGATCCACCTCTCATTATAATATTCATTCTCATTCATTAATTGTTAACCAATCAGAATTGATTGCCACCCTCAGTAACACCCACTCTTCCATGGGCATTTAAACTGTGAACCCACCACCATTTTTCTTTTATCCAAGAGAGAGAGCCAAATGACCATTCCTTTTATTAATAATATGCTAGCATTGTTAATATAATGATTAATTTATCAAGGACTATGTCTATTGAACTTTTTAAATGTCACATTGGTACATAGAAAATAAACTGGGAGGGGACACTAATAACTGGGGCAATCAGGAAATGTGGGTTACTTGAGATGAGCCTTAAAAGGGGATTAGTTATAACTGAGGTTAGATGGGAGAAAGGGAGAAGAAGGCAGTCAACCTGTGCAAATGCAAGGAGATAGAAAATGAAATGTTAAAGACAGGAAAGAGAAAGAAGGCTGATATAGCTAGAAAATGGATTGTCTAAGGGGGAGAAGGAGGTTGGGAAGGGGAGTATTGTGAGATCATTGCAGAAAGATAGGTTGGATTCAGATTGAGAAGGGTTTTAAGTGCCAAATAGAGGAGTTTGCATTTTTCCTTAGAAGTGGACTTTCATGAATGGATGTACAGATTTGGTAATCTGAAGTGAGGTGGTATTTTATTGATAAAATCTCTTAGTGTAGGCAGAGAAGAAGAGAGAGGACAGGACAAAATCTGGAATATACTCATGGATAGGGAGCCAGGCACAGATGATGATCCAACAAAGGAGACAGAAAGATAGTTCACACAGGTAGGAAATTAACTATTAAAAGCAGTGTCACTAAAACCTAGAGAGAAGAGACTTATCTAGAAGTAAGGAGTAGTCAGTGGTGTTAAATATTGTAGAGGTCAGGAACTATGAAGACTAAAAAAAGTCTATCAGATTTAACAACAGAGATGGAGCAACCCCTCAGGGCTACACTCCAGCTGTCTTATCTTGGAAGGTTGGGTTCCCAGAGGGCAGCTGTGACTGCCTAGAATTCTAGGGAGTAATCCTGAGACGCTGGGGTTTCTAACTCTTGTAATATTCAAGGCACTGAGATAAGAGCTGTGTGATACACAGTCTGCCAAGCTTGGTCCCCGCATGGGTAGAAGAAAAGCAGTGATGGGTATTCAAATATGTATAATACAAGGTCACATATAATCAATACAAATAGTACAAATATTGTATAGCAGTTTAGAGAAGAAAAGAATCACTTTTTGTTTGTTTGGGTGATCCCTTTCTTCTATGGAAGAAGTGGTATTTAAATTGGACTTTAAATAATAGATAGTATTTGATAGGCCCATGCTGAAGAAATGACATGAGTTGAATGTATGGAGGGAAGAAGGCACAGGTAAGGTATTCCATTGAAGAAGGAAAGAAAGTATTTGGAGAATATCAGACAGTCTAATACTGCCAGAGTGCAGATTGTGGATTGGACTAAACAACTTCTGAGTTTTCTTCCAACTCTGAGATCTTAAGTTCTGTGATTCTACCTAAGTGTATCCCTATATTAGCATAAAAGCTGCAGGGTCCATTACTCTCATTGTTGATCTACCTCCTCACCTTCATTGCCTCCCTCTTATCTTCTGGGGCCCCAAAGTACCTAAGATTCCCCCATTCAACCATGATAAAGGGAGGTAAATGAATCAACAAAGTATGTCTTTCAATGGCAATACAAATCATGGTGTCAAAGAGTTGTGAGTCTTTTATAAGGAAAGTGATGCCAGTATTTCACAGGTGCTAGTGGTAGTGTTCTCTTCTGAGATTACTTTCCTTTGACTGTATATATTTTGCACATACTGGTATACCTTGGAGGTGTTGCAGGTTCAGTTCCAGAACACCACAATAAAGAAAATATTGCAATAGCGAGTCTCACAAATGTTTTGCTTTCCCAGTGCACATAGAAGTTATGTTAACACTATGCTGTAATCTATTAATGTCTTCAATAGTATTATGTCTTTAAAAAGTACATACCTTAATTTTAAAAATACTCTATTGCTAAAAAATGCTATCATCTGACACTTCAGTGAATTGTAATCTTTTTGCTAGTGGAGGGTCTTGCCTTGATGTTTATGGCTGCTGATTGATTGAGGTGGTGGTTTCTGAAGGTTAGAGTGGCTGTGGCAATTTCTTAAAATAAGACAACAATGAAGTTTGCTGCATTGATTGACTGACTCTTCCTTTAACTTGAACACTTGGAGGCCATTGTGATGGGGTATGGGTCCAAGCTGAGACCTTTGCCTCTTGCCCCAAAAAGATTTTGGGTCCCATTTGTCTGTGGGCCCCAGAAAACCCTTAAACTTTCTTTGACCTCACTTTGGTCTCAAATGGTTACCTGAAGATGGCTTTGCAATCTCCCTTTGAAAACCTAATGAAGCTCTAGTATATTTCTCACCTTTGATCTTATCTACACCCCATTCAAACCTCTTCCTTTCAATTCCCTTCATTATCTATTCAACCTCCCAGCCATTCCAATTGGAATTCTTACTAAACTCACCCCAGCTTCAGGATCTTTCTCCCAGCCTCTCCGCCAAACACCCAAAATTATTTGAGTATATATAAGATCCACCCTGGCCCCCATTTAAATGCAGAGATTTTCTCATGCCTGCTCATCTTTATGGGTGCCACTAATGTTCAGATTCCTTAAGAATCTGGCCCGTATGGCCCTTCCCTAATAAAACTGTTCTCTGACTAAAAGAAGATTTGGGTCAAATTCTTTTGGGCAGGACCCACATGTCATGATCTCAGGGTTCCAGGACTGCTAAACCTCTAGAACTCATCAATTGTAGGGTTATTATTTGGCCTAATTTCAATATTTTTGTGTCTCAGGGAATAGTGGGCCCAAGGAGAGGGAGAGAGTTGGAAGAATAGCTATTTGGTGCAGCAGTCTCAAGACTTACATTTATTAAGTTCACAATCTTATATGGTCATGGTTTGTAGTACCCCAAAACAATCACAGTAGTAACATCAAAGATCACTGATCGCAGATCACTATAACAGATATAATAATAATGAAAAAGTTGGAATTATTGAGAGAATTACCCAAATATGAAATTGGGACATGATGTGAGCATGTGCTGTAGCAAAAGTGGTGCCAATAGATTTGCTTGACACAGGGTTGCCACAAACCTTCAATTTGTAAAAAAATGCAATATCTGTGAAGCACAATACAGTGAAGTGCAATAAAATGACATATGCCTGTATTTAGTTATTTACATGTTGTCTCCCCTATTATAGTATGAGAAGTCAGGGACAGGTAGGTGGCACAGTGGATAGACCACCAGCCCTGAAGTCAGGAGGAGCTGAGTTCAAATCCAGCCTTAGACACTTACTAGCTTTGTGACTCTTAGCAAGTCACAACTCCAATTGTCTCAAAAAATTATATGTGAGGAGAGTGGAGAGGAGAATGTGAGGAGCTTAAGGGCAGTGGCTGTTTTTTTTTAACCTTTTTTTTAATCTCTAGTGCTTAGCAAAATACCTGGCATATTGTAAGCACTTAATAAAAATTTTTCATTGATTGATTAATTGATGTAAGAGGCAATCTTGTTTTCTATAATGCTGTCTGTCTCAGCAAAAATCTTTAAAATAAAAAAGAATCATCTTTTCCTATGACAAATAAATCTAAGATTTGACACTTTCCTTTGTACCAGAAGTGGCTTATTAGTCAGCCAAAAAGCATACTGCCTTTCTTGATGTGATTAGATACCCAATTTTCATTTCACTTTCTTGCCTGTGAAACATATCCTTTTGAAGTGATTTTTTTTTCAAGAGACTTGGGTTGATAATCTCCAGGGCAGAGAAATGTGATAAAGCAATAAAATAAAAGGGCATAATCATTCAATAGCAAAATAAATTAACCCTTTGTAATTGGTGAGGTTCTTGATCAGTATCTTATCCTTAGGCAAACACTTGACTGAAAAGCAAAATTAGGTGAATATTCTACTTATAAGATCAATGGGGAAATATAATATGGTGTCCATTGACAGGCACCTAAACAATAAAAGTGGACTTGAAGGAGGTAGATAATGACCTGTGGCTAGTTCTGCATACTGTTAACCAAATACTTTAGCTGAAGTCAGGTAATTTGCTCCACCTTAATCACAATCTAATTTACTTAGACATGCTAGAAACCCCAGGGGTACAGTGGCTGTAAAGGTATTAGCTAATGTCACACTCCTGAGCTCTTTAACATCTCTAAATAAGCATTCAGAAGTCTGGACTTAAAGGCTATTTGAATGAATCCCAAATGGTGGTAACAAGAAAGAAAGGAAATTCAAAAGCTAATGTTTCAGAAGGGAGCCACTACCATTCTAAACCCTTCAAATTCACACAGCAGCTGCTTTAGTTGCCTTAAAGTTTACCAGAGAAGTCACTTCAGTGTGGTCATAGGAGATGTGAGATTAAAATGAATGCCTTGAATAGCACCTTAGACTAAATATAGTCTATAAAGGAAAGAATGGAGATAGGATATCTTTGAACAGCAATCCAATTCATGACCAATGTTTATTTATTAGAAGTCAAAAATAAGATCTGGACTCATGGTGGGTAAATGACAAAAAGTCAGGAGTCTTCATTCAGTTATACATCTCAAGGTCAACATGATTTCCCATGTCCCACATGTACCTTAAGAACACTTAAGCTTGAGAAAAAATTTGTATGGGAATCAGCTATCCAAATTCATTTCCAGGAACTCCAATTCACCATCTGGTTGAAGCAGCTGTGAGGAAAACCTTTGTTGTGTTGTTTTGTGATTTCTTCCTACAGTGTCAGAAAGAAAGACACCAAATAAAACAAAACTAAAATATATTTCAAATAAGGCAACATAGTATACTAGAAAGAATACTGGTTTTGTAGTCAGAATACCTGAGTTCAAAACTGAATTTGAAAGAACCTGAGTTCTTATTGCCTATGTGTCATTGGGCAAGTCATTTACCCTCTCTGGGCCTCAGTTTCCTCATCTGTAAAAAAGGAGGGAGTAGGGACCTTTCCTTTCAGCTCTTGGTCTATAATAGAAGTCATTTTCTTTTCTATTAAAACAAAATACATCAACAAAATGAACTTAAAAAAATTAAATTATTAGAGTTATGTGCTGAAGAAGCCACCAAAATGCTTTAATGTGGGATGAAATTACTCTGCATGGTGAAGGGGGACTTTTTTTTTTTTGCAAAATTTTGCTCAGGGGCTCAGAATTTAACTTTTACCACTGATTCTTTTGTGAATTAATAGGAATTTCTGTACTGATGTGGTTGAGTAAACTTTGGAATAGTAGGTTCTATCACTAATTGCTATATACCCTTGGGCAAATCACTTAATCTGTTTATGCCTCAATTTCCTAATCTGAAAATGAGTGGGCTGAACTAGAAAATCATTAAATTTCCTTCTAGCTCTAATATTCTATGATTCTGTGATTATTTACAATAACTTAATGGAATGAAAAAAATTATTACTAAGATGTTTCCTACTCTGACCATGTAATTTGGCTGGAGAAAAAGGTACTTCAACTATTTCTACATCTGACTTAGGGATGTACTATTTTGTGACTGTGTTCATTATTTTAAAAATAAGTAAATAATTCTGTAAGCAGGTAGTGTAGCTTTAGAAGAAATAGGAAGAAAATAGGAGAGAAGTCAATCCCCAACTCAATGGCATTTAAAATATCAGGTTACATTTGAAAGCTAAACTTCAGCAGACTGAAAATAACCATAATGGTGGTCAGTGTGGTGAATGACAGTTTGGTGTCTTAAGATTTGATAACAAGCTCATTTTAGGGGCTTATGTTCTATGTTTTACATCATAACTCAAGTGATTATAATATAATTCCAAGGATTCCAGGAAACTCCTGCTATCCCCTCCCCCAAATATCTACCCCAGTCACTGACTAGTAATGGAAATTCTGACTTTATTTCTTTACACTGTTATCTTAAGGTTTTGATTCCAAAATGGGAAGAACCTTGACCAATACCATTTAAAACATACCTGTCATTTTTGCCTTTGTGTCAAAGAGTCGATATGGTCCTTTTGGGAACAAATTTTAATAGAAGATAGGGTTGTAAGACCCTGAGAACATTGTGTACATGAGGAAAAAAAGAAGCATGTGCCACTGGGTGGGGAAAATTTTACAGAACAGGGAACCAGGGAACATGGCCTTATTTAAACTTTGTATCTCACCTAGGTACCTGCACAGAGTAGGCCTATGCATCTTTGTTTAATTTAAATGGTTGAAGTATTCATCATTTTATCTAGGTTTGGCCCTGACCACACTGCCTGTCAGTCCCCCCTACAAATTTCTTATATACTGGATATCATGGTATAGTCTTCTTTTCAAACTCCTGAGAATAGGCATCAAACTATGGTAGAATGTTAGAGGTAGAATTTTTTGATAGCATAATAACAAAGTAGTGGAATTCAGCTACTACCTTTAAATGGCAAGGGATTTTTTTTAAACTATGCATTGTGTTTTCTTTCCATAGATTTTAAACATGACCTTAATCTTCAAAGATTTTCTTCTTTCCCCATTCCCAGCCCCATGTCAACTTCTACAGGTATTTATTAAGCACCTACCATGTGCCAGGTACTGTTCTGGGTGCTGGGGGGTGCAAAGACAAAAAAGTCACAATCCCTGTCCTCAAGGAGTTTATACTTGATTGGAAAGTTATGGCAACAAGGAAGATAGTACAGCTTTATGGTTGATGGTACTGAGTAACAATTTGTTGGCATGATTTCACAAGTGAATGCATGCCAATCAATCTATCAGTAAACATTTATTGAGGCACCTGCTATATGCCAAACCCTTTTTCAGGTGCTGGAAATAGAAAGTAAAAAGTGATACAGAACCTCCTCTTAAGGAGCTTACATTCTAGGTGTGTGGGTGAGGTGGGGTGGGGAGGGGAAGGCAACATGTGCAAATATAAGTATATACACAATAAATACATATAAAGTATTTGGGGGGAGTGGAGGCACTGATATCTGGGAACAAGGAAAAAGTTCACATATGAAGTGGTTTTTATGCTGACACTCAAAGGAGACTAATGATTCTAGGAGGTAGAGTTGAGGAGAGAGTGCATTCCAGGAATAAGCAACAGACTGTACAAAAGTGTGGAGGTGAGAGATGGCTTGTTATGTGTGAAGAGCAGCAAATAGGTCAGTTTTTCTGAATTGGAGAAAGTATGAAGGTAAGTAATGCCACTAACCAGGTGGAAGAAGCAATGACAGACACCACCATTAGGCTGTAGTTGAGATGGATTTTCACCAATATGATTTGTCAAAATGATTTCTAATATCCTGCATGTCAATGTGTCAGCACATCAGCATATAGTATTAACTACAGAGTACTGTGTGTGTTTCCCTTAAGTTGTCTAATGAACTTTAATGTATACAGTGCTATAGAAAGACCACTGAACTGGATGTTAGAAGAGCTTGCTTCCAGTAATTACCCTGTCAATAAATGCAGAATCTCAGACAAATTGTTTAATTGTTCTAGGTGTCAAGTTCATTATCAATAAAATGCAGATAATATATGTCTTATTCTTCTTTCTTACCAGAGCTGTAATAAAGATCAGGTGAGGGGAATGTATGTGAAAGAACTTTGAAAAACATAAAGGGCTTCCTATTCTCCCACCTACACAATATATTTATATGTATTATTTCTGTGGGACTTGATGGTATCCTCAATGACAGTATTAGGAACAATCTAGTCTTTCAAAAGTAGTATTTAAAATAAACTATTTCTTTATTATTCCATAATGGATTAAAAGATATAGAGAATGTAAGATCACAATGTGCTTATTGTTTGTCTGTTATGAAGAAATATTTGATTCAATAGGGCGCAACAACTCAGCCTTAAAGTCTCTTCCATTACATGGTGTCTCCTACCCATACCTCAAAACCATTCAAGAGTCCTTGAAAGACATAACATTAGAAATAATCCAATTCAGCAGCCCTCTATCATAGCCATCAGTTGAGGTATGAAATAGGGAGATGTATGCCTACCAAAGGTGTTCACCACTGTGATGGAAGAGATCCAGTAGAGGATCAAAGATGAAGTTTTCCCTGTGGTTAAAATGGAGTCTTCATTTAGATAAACACCTCAAGGGTGGTGTGCTTCTCTACATTTCACCTGAAGAATCTGGATCCTCTGTTAAGCAGAGCTGAAGAAGAGCCACCAGACTGGGCAATCAATCAATCCATCAAGTATTTATCAAGTACCTACTATTTTCAAGCACTGTGTTAGGTTCTGGGGATACAAATAGAAGGAATGAAAAAATCTCCATCCACCAGAGGTTCCATTCTAATATTCTAATTACATTGTAATTGAGGTGTGGGGTGGAGAGAGTCCTCTAGTTGCTTTTGTTGGCAAAGACATTATGCTAGACATGTGAAGCCCTGAAACTTAACACAACCTCCTGGAAGAGATCTGTAATCATTCAAAAGAGTTTGAGCATCACATGAAAAGGCCAAGTGGTTAAAGGATGTCTGCTGACCAGATAATAGTATGGATTGGGTAGAAAACCTATAGAACATGCCCATTAGTTTGTTTACCTGGTATACCACACTGACAGAGAGCAAGGAAGGCCCAGGGTTGAAGAGAACAGACCCAATTTCCCTCAGGCAATTTCAAATCTCCTCTAGAGACCCACAAGCTTCTTCCAGAAAGGAAGGCCCCCATCTTTTTTGGGGGGGGCCTAGGCAATGGGGTTACAGGTACATACAGCTAGTAAGTATTATGTGTTTGAGTCTAGATTTTAACTCAGATCCTCCTGATTTCAGGGCCAGTGCTCTATCCACTGTGCCACCTAGCTGCCCCAGCCCATCTTTTTAATGAGAACATTTTGTCCAATGAGTGTTGCTGTTTGGTAATTAGACATGGAGTAATAGTCTCTGAAGAATTAAAAATGAATATCATATTTTCCAATTGAGTGATTAGGCTTCACAATTTGAAATTGGGGCAAACAGTGAGGGAAGGTTAAGGACAGGAACAGACGCAGTTCATTAGCCTCTGTGGCTTCACCCAAGCTGCTGCCTGGCTAGCCACTGTGCTAGACGAAGCTCTCTGATCCCAAATTCAGGACTCTTTTTAATTCACTGAATTTGTTTATTTTTACCTCCACGGTATCTCATGCATTCATCCCTTTCTCACTATTTGCACACCTTAGTTCTGGGAATCATTTTAGCTCAGATTGTCATCACCTCTTGCCTGGACTATTCCAGTAGCCTCCTATGTGATCCCCCTGCCCCAGGTCTCCCTCTACTATGGTGATCTCCCACATTGCTGCCAAAGTGATGTTTTAAAAACAGAAGTCTGACCATATCCTTAACCCTTACTTAGCACATTTAGTGGCTCCCTAGTGTCCCTAAGATAAAATATAAATTCCTCTCTTTGGCTTATTAAATAACTACACAATCTGACACCAGCCTATCTTTTCAGACTCATTATTAACTACTTTCCTTCTCATCTTTCCACATTCTATGGTCCAGCCAAACTGGCCTGTTTCTTTGTTCCTCACACACATGACCACTTTAAAAGGAAGTACCTGTTTGGTGTTGATCAGACAATGTACAGCAGTGGCATCTAGGTGGTACAGTGGTTAAAGTGTAGAACATGGAATCACAATGGCCTGAGTTCAAATCCTTTCTTAGACACTTACCAGCTGTATGACCATGAGGAAGTCACTTGACTACTCGTTATGCACGTGTAAAACAGAGATGATAACAGCACCTTCTAATTGAGTTGTTATAAGGATCATATGATTTGACATATACAAAGAACTTTGCAAACCTTAAAGCACTATGTAAATTCTATCTATCCATCTACACAATATATTTGTATGTATATGTGTATGTACATATCACTCCATCTCTCATCATCACGTATTTGAACAGTATAGAATGCTTTTCTTTCTCACCTCCAGCACACAGAACCTCAGTGAAGACAGTGCTGAAGTCAGGAAGACCTGAGTTCAAATCTTGTACCTGACTTTCACTAGGCCCAGGGCAAGTCACATAGTCTCAGTTTCCTCATCTATAAAAGAAGCTCCTGCTTCAATTTATGATACATAAATTAGATAATGTATGTAAAATTATTGATAACAACAACACATGCTATAAATGTTAGCTATTAATATTATTACTTCCTTTAAGACTCAGCTTAAGTATGTACGACCTTCTATATACATCCTCCTAACTGCTAGTACTCTCCCTCTCTAAATTACACTGTATTTATTCTGTATATACTTATGTATATGCCTGTTGTTGTTGTTGTTATTTTCTGATAGAATGTTAGCTCCTTGAGAATGGGGATTGTTTTATTCCCCGACTTTGTATCTTTAGCACCTAGCACGAATTCCTAGAATAGAATGGGAGTTTAATAAATACTTATTGATTAATTCACATTAATTGACAGTATCATTTCACTTCTGTGACCTTAGGTTCCCTAACCTAGAAAAAAGGGGGTTAAATTAGATGTTTTCTAAGGTCCCTTCCATTTCCAGTTCCAGTGTGATCGGCAAGACGCTGTCTCTCCCTCCTTTTTCCCCCTCACCCAGCTCTGGGAAAAGGTATCTTCCTTTGGGTAACTTTCTCTACCAATAAGTTAGCTCCTTCTGTATCATCTGGTATGCATTGGACATCATAATGATGTGGAAAAAGTAATGGGTTTAGAGTCAGAAACTTGGATTTGAATCCCATGTATGATTTGAGGTAGGTTACTTAATCACTCTAGGCTTCAGTTAAATGAAAAGGGTTGAAGTTGATCATTTCTAAAGTCTCTAAGGTCCCTTCCAAATATAAAATCCTACGTACTCTCAAATAAAAATTAAAAGATTCAAATCCAGCTCTACTTTACATGATCAATATCCCTTCTTTCTCTCCTCCTTCCTTCCCTCCCTCCCTTCCCTCTGTCCCTTCCTCCCTCTTTCCTTTCCTTCCTTCCTACTTCTTTCCTTTCATTCTTTCTCCTGTATTTCCATCTTATTCAGGCTAGAAGTATAAGGGCTACTCCCGTTCCACATCACACTATTCATCACCTTAGAATCAACCTGCTCTGTTTCTTACTTAGACTGGTTCACTACTCCTTAGGCAACCTGGTAACTTAATGTGGACACCCAATCAGCATAGTCCACTGTAGCTTAGAACTGCCAAGCTCAAGAGATCTCCCAGCCTCAGCATCCCTGGTAGCTAGGATGACAGGCATGTGCCACCATGCCTGACTGGTCAGTACTTTTGCAACTGGCCGTTTCAGCACAAAAGTTCCTCGTGATAGCAACTAAGCTGTAGTAGTTACCAA
Source organism: Phascolarctos cinereus (assembly GCF_003287225.1). NCBI lineage: Eukaryota > Metazoa > Chordata > Mammalia > Diprotodontia > Phascolarctidae > Phascolarctos > Phascolarctos cinereus. The sequence goes on along the minus strand of NW_027555514.1, from coordinate 174,506,415 downwards.
AATATAAATGTTTTGATCAGGTCAGCAGAGGAGGTGGGGTCCCTTTCCATAATTCTTTGCATTTTAAGGCACATGCCTGTAATTACTCTGTATGCCAAAGGACACAGTAAATGTGGGCTGGGTTTGAGAATTCTGACTACATGCACACATAGAGTTTAAGTTCCATTTATATTTAATGGTAGTTTTCAAATCCATTATTTTATGGTTCTGATGCAAGGGGCAAAGGAGGCGAAGGAAATGACATCCACTCAAAGCTGTAGCCCAGTTGTAAAATATCATTTTTGTTCCATATTTCCATTTCAACTTGGAACCTTCTCATGCATTATTGTGGTGAGCTAAATTTAAATTCTGGATCTCTAGCACACACCCTCCCTGTCCTGTTTATATTAATAGTGCAGCAATGTTTTTTTTTTTGGGTGAAATCATAGCATGGACTTTGATCAACTATGTTATATCACATGCTGCAAGATAAAGTCTGTGAGTATATTCATTTCTTTATAAAGATGAATATATCTAGTGAAGAACATAAGCCATTCCAACATATTCACTTGAATTGATGCTGCCTTTCCTATTTCTACCAAAATGCCAGGAGTCTCAGAAATGTGATTGACAGTCACCTGTGAAGCTTCTCACTTTAAATGTCTAGGAGTTCCTGAGGTGGGTATAATCTATGATGCCGTGAAAAGCGAGGCATTGGTATATCTCAGAACATCTGGCTTGGGTCTTGGCAAGAGAAAATGGAAAGTAATGGAAAACAACATTTTGCCAGGACATTTTTAAAAAAGGTTCTGTTTTAGAAAATGGCAGGGATTCAATGGGCACAGATTCCAGGGTCTTCTTTTTCCACACCCTCCTCCCCTTCCCCTGCCTATTTGTTTCAATAGTTCTACCAGTTGCACACCAAGGTTTATAATACCCAGCCATGTTTGCTCCTCTTTCAGTATAGCAATTCTGCACTTTGTTGAAAATTTCTGGTCTGTATGGTCCTGTATGTGCAACAGCATCAACAGGACATGTCTGTTAGGCAATGGGGTTAAAACAACTAATTAGAATATGTTTTACTTTTCCTGTTTAGGAAGCAAGTAGTGGGTGTTAGTGGTATGTCACTGCTACAGTGATACTCTGAGCTCTTCTATTATTTTCTTGTTTCTCAGAGCTTCTAACTCCACAAGGGTTCTTGTGTTTCATAGAAACAATACTCTTCTCGAGACCAAATATGCTATTACATTTTCTGTTAAGAAAGAAAAACACACACACCCTACATTTTAAAGGAAAAAAATATAGCTTGGATAATTTATTCAAAGATGGAAGAAAATATTATTTTCTCATAGATCCTGAAGAGGAAGAAATAGCTTGATGGGTTTTATATTTTGTTATTACTTACAAGGGTCACACACAAAGAAAGGAAACACAATTGGTCCCCAGTGAAAAAAAGGAGAAAACATGAGCTCAAATCCTCTCTCAGATAGTTAGGTACTTATCTATGTGATCATGGGGGCAAGTCACTTAATTTCTCTAAATCTCAGTTTCCTCATTTGTAAAAATGGGGGAGTAAAACTAGGTCACCTTTGAGGTCCCTTCTAGTTCCAAATCCATGATCCTGTGAAGGCAGACTGACTGAGGTCAGTGCCTCTGCCTCTGTGGTCTCCTGCTCTGATTGAGGAGTTGGTCCCCAGATATCCATTTAAAGAAACACCGGCTTCAACCATGATTACTCCAAACCTGGTTCAGCCTAGACTTTTTCTGCACCTTTCCTTCTCAGAAGTATCTCCTGTCCCCACCTCTTTTCAGTTCAGTTTTATGTGTTCTCTTTCTCTACTATAATTTAAGCTCTTTGAGGGCAGGACTTGTCTTGTTTTTTGCTTGTCTTTGTATCCCCAGCATTAGCACAGTGCCTGGCACATAGTAAATGCTTAATAAATACTTTCTTTTTCCTTCTTCTCCTCCTCCTTCTCCTTCTCCTTCTTCCCCTCCTCTTTCTCCTTCTTCTCCTCCTCCTCCTTCTCTTCCTTCTTCTTCTTTCTCCTCCTCTCTCTTTTTCTCTTTCCCTCCCTCCCTCTCTCATTACTGTCTCTATTTTTCCTTCATTCCCTCGCCACAAACACCATGCATTTATTAAGTGCTTATTTTTTTGGGGGGGGTAATTGGGGTTAAGCGATTTGCCCTGGGTCACACAGCTAGTAAGTCAAGTGTTTGGTCTGAGACCAGATTTGGACTCAGGTACTCCTGACTTCAGGCCGGTGCTCTATCCATGGCATCACCTAGCTGCTTATTGTGTGGCCGGTATTGTGTTAAGTGCTGGGGGTACAAATATGAGCAATACAGTCCCAAGGAGATTGGGGAAGATGGGAATAATGTCAGGAATGGAATAAGCATAGTAGGGAGGTGGCCAGGAAGTAGGGTGGAGGCTCAGGACTGGATCTGTGACATCATTGATATAAAGAGCTCTCAGGTGAGGAAATTCCTGTTAGCAACAGAGGTTCGCAACTTACAGCCTTACAGCTTACAACTACTGTGTGTAGAGCACTGAGAGGTTAAATAACTTTCCTGAAATGACATAGCCAGTATGTGTCAGAGACTGAAGACCTGTGAACCCATGTTTTCCTGGTAGGTGGCCAGATAGATTGCTATTCACTATGCCAAGCTACCTCTAAAATTAGGCAAGATATATAATAGGAAAATAGAGACAAGAATAGGTTTTCAGGTTTTTCCATGAATATTTACTTAAGTCTAGCCTCAGTTTCTTCTTATGGCATGATAATCCTTGACACTTAACCATTTAGTTCTTAAGAGTATTCTGGAGCAGCTTGATGGCACAGTAGATAGAGTGCTAGGTCTGGAGTCAGGAAGGCCCAAGTTCAAATCCAGCCTCAGTTACTTTAAAGATTTACCCCACTTTAAATATACATGAATAATATGAATGGTTTTCAGACTAGCCTTTGTTGAGATGGGCCCTAGACAGGGATGTCTGTTTAAATTCTAGGCAGCAATCCAAAATTCTAGGAAGAGCCCCATGCCCTAGAGCTAGTAATTGCAAATTAACCTCACTTACTAGCTGTGTGACTCTAGACAAGTCACTTAACCCTGTTTGCCTCAGTTTCCACATTTCTAAAATGAGCAGGAGAAGCAAATGGCAAACCACTCCGGTATCTTTGCCAAGAAAAACCCTAAATGGGGTCACACAAAGAGTTGGCAATGACTGAACAAAAACAACAACAAAGAATGTTCTAAGAATTATTTGGGCATTAGGTCCTGTGAAAGCAGAAATAAATCCATACAAAATATTTTTTATAGTTTTCAAGCTTTCCCATTATTTCTCCATATGCTAATTGTTTTTCATCAGAACAATAAAGGGAGAAAGAGCTAAGGGAAATGCTAAGGGAAGACTGAAAGCATGGCTTAGGTGAAATCACACAATTCTATCAAAGTCATTACCATCTTTGATATAAAAGTATATATAAAATCAAATTCCAAGTTGCCATTGTTAGAAAAAGCACTTGAAATGCTCAGAAATGCCATCAGGTAATATACTTTTTGATACACGTCCATGATAACATCTGGAAAAGTATCATGTAAATGTTCTTGATATTTCAAATTTGTTGTGCCATGCCATATGTTCGAAGAGTTATGAAAATTGGCCAATTTTCCTTTTTGAACAGTTATAAAACTGGAACTGACTTTTGCAAATTCCTCACTGCAGGATAATGTCAAGGGTTATTTCCACTTTAAATATACATGAATAGTATGAATGGTTTTCAGCATGACTAGCCTTTGTTGAGGTGGGGCTTAGACAGGATGTCAGTTTAAATTCTAGGCCCCAACCCAAAATTCCAGGAAGATCCCCATGCCCTAGAACTAGTGATTGCAAAATAAATAGGTTTCTCCCAGAAGTAAAAATTCCTTCGTCTTCCCATTTCCAATCAAAACAAAACAAAATGGGAACAAACAGGCTAAAAAAATCCTTGCCTCCCAAAGATTGTTTTGTACCTGCCAAGGTTTGTTAAAAAAATATGGAAGAGCTACCATATCATATCTAGCATCTAATGTTGCCCTGGTAGATACAAAGGTTGAGGTCTTTTCCAGTCCTTTGTTTTAAAACGTGATGTTTTGATGGTCTTATGCCATTTTTACACATAGATATTACTAAGGACAGTGCAGTTAGCTGATGTAGTAGATAGAGCACTGGTGCCTGGAGTCAGAAAGACTCAATCTTCCTGAGTTCAAATCCTACCTCAGATACTTACTAGCTGTAGGACCCTGGGCAAGTCACTTAACCCTGTTTGCCTCAGTTTCCTTATCTGTAAAGTGAGCAATGGCAAACCACTCCAGTATCCCTACCAAGAAAACTCCAGATGGGATCAGGAAGAGTCAAACACATTGACTGAACAACAAATATGATGAAGGCTAAAGGCCTGTGGCCATTTATTTACTTAGCAAACAGTTATGTAGTGACTACTGTGTGATAAGTATTGTACTTAGTGTAGTGGGGGATATAAAAAAAGAGGAAGACACAACCTGTATTCACATATCCTTCAAGCATCCTTCCGCATAATCACAATATAAAGTAGAATGTGAAATGACAACTACTGAGTTGTTGGGGGTAGGTTTGATGCCAGCACCTTGTCAATTTAGATTCAATGCTAGAACAAAATGAAACACTCATAAGTCACAGAATAGTTAACAAAAGAAGATTTCATTAGACCTAACATAACAAAGCTATGCAAGGATAGGACACAGTAGCACTTAGCTTTTATTGACTTGGCTCCTCTTGTCTCCATAGGGAAATGTCTGTTAAGCAGTCAGAGTGTGGTGACTAGAATGGTGTTCTGGTACCCACCTGGGCTGAAGAGTACTCACCACACCTAGATAGGCTCTTTTATGTCCCTGGGTGAGTAGGAAGCCAGGTTAACACAGCCAGAGGTCACGAGGAAGCTGCTTTGAGGGAGGCACAACTTGAGTCTTGCTCTTTCCCCCCTAGAGACAATCAAGTCCCAGCTTTGTCATTTTTTCCTAAGCTGTGTAGGAGCCAAAGGGGTAGGGCACTGAGGTGGATATTGATCCTATAATACAAGTGGTATGGTAGATAAGAGTCAGTCATGTCTATCAACTAGCGTAGCCCCTACCCTTAAGGTGCTCAGTTTAATGGAGGAGACAGAAGGCAAAGAATTATGTGTAAACTCTATCTATCTATCTATCTATCTATCTATCTATCTATCTATCTATCTATCTATCATCTATCTATCATCTATCTATCTATGAATAGATATACAGGGATATATAGATATATAGATGTGTGTGTATACACACACACACACACACACACACACACACACACACACACACACATATATATATATATATATATATATATATATATATACATAGGCATATATGTGTACATGAATATAGTTTAGATGTTCTCTGCTCTTCCCCAATAGAGTATTGGAACCTTTTGAGCCGAGGTGCTCATCTGCCGGTATCATATCTTTTATCATTTTAATGCTGTTCATGAGGTTTTCTTGGCAAAGATACTGGAGTGGTTTGCCATTTCCTTCTCCGGTGGATTATCTTTTGTCAAAACTCTCCACTATGACTCGTCTGTCTTGGGTAACTGCACAGCATAGCTTATAGTTTCATTGAGATATGCAAGCCCCTCTGCCATGAGAAGGCAGTGATCCAAGAGAGCATATAATCAAAAGCCAGAACTAAGGTTCCTGGGAGAAATATCAACAATTTCAGATATACAAATGATAACACTCTGAGGGCAGAAAGTGAAGAAGAATTAAGAAGCCTCTTGATGAGGGTGAAAGAGTAGAGTATAAAAGCTGCCTTGAAGCTTAACATTTAAAAAAAAAACAACAACTAAGATCTTGGCAACTGGTCCCTTCGCTTCCTGGCATATAGAGGGAGAAGAAATGGAAGCAGTGCCGATTTTGTATTCTTGGGCTCAAAGATCAGTTTAGACAGTGACTTCAGCCATGAAGTTAAAAGATATTTGTTCCTTTTGAATGAAAACTATAGCAAATTTAAACAGCATCCTAAAAAGACACCACCTCGCTGACAAAGGTCTGTGTAGTCAAAGCTAAGGTTTTTCCAGTAGCAATGTATAGCTGTGAGAGTTGGACTATGAGGCTGACTGAGCTCTACAGAATTGACACTTTTGGGAGACCATTGAACATCAAGGAGATCAAATCAGTAAATATTTAAAGAAATTAATTTGGACTACTTATTGGAAGTACAAGTACTGAAGCTGAAGCTTAATTCCTTTGGCCACATAATGAGAAGAAAGGACTCATTGGAAAATACTCTGATGTTAGGAAAGACTGAAGGCAAAAGGAGAAAGGGACAGCAGAAGATGAATTGGATAGTGTCATGGAAGCAATGAACATGAACTTGGAAAGACTTCAAGAGACAGTGGAGGATAAAAGGGCTTGGCATGGTGGTGTCCTTGGGGTCACAAGGAGTTGAATGTGGCTAAACAAATGAGCAACAACAACAAATATACATATGCATATGTATATATATGCATACACACACACACACACACACATATATAGTGTGATTAAGTAGAATTAGGAAAGGCTTCTTTTATAAGGTGAGACTTCAGCTGAGACTTGAAAAAATCTAGGAGGTAGAGATGGTGATTAAAAAGTGTTCTAGGCATGGGGGACAGCCAATGAAAATACTCAAATGAGGGAGGGGCTGGAGGGAGGGAGGGAGAGAATTTGGAACTCAAAATTTTTAAAAGAGTAAATGTTAAAAATAAATGTTTCTTAAAAGCCCTCCACTCCAACAAAAAAAAAAAAGAAAGAAAGAAACAAAAAGAAAAAAACTCTCAGAGTTGGGAGATGGAGTGCTGAAGGAATAGCAAGGAGGCCAGTATCATTGGATTACAGAGTGCATGGAGATTATTAAGTTTTGAGAAGACTGGAAAGATAGGAAAAGGCCTGAGTATGAAGGACTTTAAAAGTCAAACAGAGGAATTTATTTCTGATGCTGGAGGTGATAGGGAGCCACTGAATTGAGGGGAGAGTGATCCAGTTAGATCTGCTTTTTAGAAATATCAATTTGACACCTGAGTGGAAGATAGCTTGGAGTGGGGAAAAACTTTGAGGCAAGGAGACCAACCAGCAAGCTATTGCAGTAGTCCAGGTATGAAATGATGTGGTACTGCGCCAAGGTGGGGACAATGTTAGAGGAGAGAAGCTACAAGGTCGTCAACTGGATGAGCAGGAGACCTGGGAGAAAAATATGGAGGCAAACTGGTTCACCAAGGGGTTGAGATGGAGAAAAGAGAGTGTAGCCAGAGGTGATGAGTTGGGAAAGAACTTAAAGGGTTGAGGGATTGGAGGTCACAATGAGAATGAAGAACAGCTATTGTAACACAGAGGGGAAATGGAATGACAACAGATTGTGATCAGATATAGAAATCTCAGAGTTCATGAACATGGAAGTGGTGCACTTGTGGGTCATGGCAAGGTCAAGAGTATGATCATCTCTGCAGTGGAAGGGAGGAGCTTGTCATGAGAAATGAGTAAATTGAAGAATTAGTAAGTTAGGGTTTTTGAGGGAGTAGCAGTATATATGTTGAAGTCCCCTAGAAGTCAGGAGTTAGAAAGGAAAGAAAGACTGGGAGCCAATAATTGAACCTACTGAGGAAGGAAGGCGAGTGCCCCAGACATCTGTAAACAATAGTTACTACAAGATTGTTTGGGTGACCAATATGATCAAAGGAAGAAAGGATTGCCTTTAGACTGAATGATCCAGGAAGGATTTGGGCAGCATTCACATTCAATATTTGAGCCAGGTCTTGAAGGATGGGTAAGAATTGTCTAGGCTGAGTTAGGAGTTGGGTGAAGGACAGCATTGTGACCAGAGGGAATAATGCTAACAAATTAACAAAAACGTGAAAAAGTTTGGGGAGTGTTTGAGAAATGGCAAGTAACACAGTTTGTATGGAGCACGAGGTACACAGTGGGAGACAGGTCTGGAAAGGCAGATTGAAATAAAAATGTGATAGACCTTAAATAACAGGAGCACTTTAGACAGTATTTGTTAAGCAAAGGGTGTTCACTGAAGTTTTGTTTTGTTTAAAGTGGAATGGTGTGGTGAGTGACATGATCAGAGATGTTTTGGCAAGATTGAAGTGTATGGGGGCAGCTAGGTGGTACAGTGGATACGGCACCAAGTCCTGAAGTCAGGAGGACCCGAGTTCAAATCTGGCCTTGGACCAAACACTTGACACTTACTAGCTGTGTGACCCTGGGCAAGTCACTTAACCTCAATTGCCTAAAAAAAAATTGAAGTGTATGGCAATCTTCTCTTTAAGGGAGGAGAGTTGTGGAAGGTTAGAGGTAAGGAGATAAATTAGCAGATCCTAGAATCAGAGATATCACTGCATGTGACCTCAGAAGCCATCTAATTCAACTCTCTCATTTTACCAAAGAAGATACTGAGGCCCAGGGTAGTTACGCGACTTGCCCAAAGGTCACACAAGTACTGTCAGGCAAGATCTGGGAGACACAATAGAAGATAACTTTTCAATTTGGATGGTGTTAAGAAAAGGTTGACCATGATAAATGTTGGAGATGTGAGAAAATTGGAACACTAATGCGCTGTTGGAGTTGTGAACTGATCCAACCAGGGCTATAAAACTATGCATACCCTTTGATCCAGCAATACCACTACTAGGTCTGTACCTCAAAGAGATCATGAGAAAGGGAAAAGGACCCACATGTATAAAAATATTTATAGCAGTTCTTTTTGTGGTGGCTAAGAATTAGAAATTGAAAGGATGACCATCGATTGGGGAATGGCTAAAGAAATTGTGGTATATGAATGTAATGGAATACTCTTGTTCCATAAGAAATGATGAGCAGGCTGATTTCAGAAAAACCTGGAAAGACTTACATGAACTGATGCTGAGTGAAGTGAGCAGAACCAGGAGAATACTGTACACAGTAACAGCAACACTGTGTGATGAGCAACTGTGATAGATGACCAACTTAGCTCTTCTCAGCAATGCAATGATTTAAGACAATTCCAAAAGACTCATGATGGAAAATGCTTTTCACATCCAGATAAAGAACTATGGAGTCTGAATGAAGTTTGAAGCATACTATTTTCTCTCTCTTTTTTTTCTTGTGTTTTTTCCCCCCTTTTCTTCTTTCTTCTTTCACAACATGACTAATGTGGAAATATGTTCAATATGATTGTACATATATAGCCTATATCAGACTGCATGCTTTCTTGGGGAGGTAGGTAAGGAGGGAGGTGGAAAAATTTAGGACTCAAAATCTTATAAAAATGAATGTTGAAAACTAAAAATACACAAATTATTTTTTTTAAAAAAAAGTGACCAGAATGGGGAGGTGACCAGAATGGGAAGCCAAATGAAAGAAATGGCAATGTTCATCTTGAAGAAAATATTTATAGGGGATATGGTAAATATCTTCAGTGTTCTGAAAGGCTAGCAAGTGGAAAAGGGATCAGATTTTTTGCTTGGCTCCAGAAGGTAGAATGATAAATAATGAGTACAAGTGGCTGAGAGGCAAATTTAAATCTGACGTAAGGAAAAACCTTCTAATTCTCACAAATGTCGAAATGTGGAATGAGGTTGCTTGGGAAGTAAAGAGTTCCTCTTCACTGGAGGTAATCTATAAAGGGATGGAGAGTAATTTGCTGGAGTTGATATAGAAGGCATTCTTAATTAATTTAATCGGGGGTTGTTGCAGGGGGAAAAAAAGCTAATGCAATCTCAGACTGAATTAAGAGAAGCACTTTGCGAGTACTGTGGAGTTCAATACCCTGTTATAAGCTGCCTTAGTCAAATCACATTTAAAGTATCTTAATCAGCCACATTTTTTTGGAAGGCCCTGATAATTTTAATAGTGTCTCTATTCCAAAACTTTGTTCTCCTGTGTGGATAAGAAATTGAAATGGGGGAATGGAGAAAAAGACAACCGACCAGCTTCTCATTCCTGCCTCATTTTCAATTATTCCCATTTCTGCCTTTTGTGTTTTGTAGCCAATAAACCTTCTGAGACTTTGGGCTCACCCTTCAATCATCCTCAAGTAGAGTTTAAGCCTGATATAAAAGAGGCAGAAAGATGGAATCCTGAACTTGGAATCAAGAAGACCCGAATTCTAACCCATCCTTAGATATACCTCTTACAAGCTGGGTGACCATGGGCAAACAGGGCAAACCTGATCTTAATCTGTTTCCTTCCCCATCTGTGAAGTGATGGAGTTGGATTTGAATACTCAGAGACACAAATTTGGCAGAATGATTAGAGGCACATAGATGGTGCTGTGGATAGAGTGCTAGACCTGGAATGAGGAAGACCTTAGTTCAGATCCTCAGACCCTTAGCATGCCTGTAACCCTGGGCAAGTCACAACTCATCCTGCCTCAGTTTCCTCATCTGTAAAATGAGGATAATCATATTACATGCCTCACTGGGGTATTATGAAGATCAAATGAGATGACGTATATAAAGTGCTTTGAAAACCTTAAAGTGCTATATAAATGCTAGTTGTTATTGGGATGCTGTAGTGGTTTATCACAATAAGAAAACAATGTGTTTGTGTAATACTTTGTAAAGAACGTTTTTTTGTAGAATTATACACTTGAGTATTAATAAGGGCCTTTATTAGCCTAGTGACAGTTTGAGTAGAGAAGAGTGGACAAATGCAAGAAATATTGTGAAGATAAAACTGACAGGACTTGGTGACTAGATATGGAAAGTGACTAACTCGAACTCGTAAAATATCCTGTGTTATCTATTAGTTTCCCCAGAAGCTTAATGACTGTCAGGGGAGACTGACTATAATGTGACTATGCTACATTGTAGCTGGACTGACATCCAGACTTTTTGAGAACCCACTCAATAAGAATAACTTCATCCCTTATTGCATGGTTATGTTGCATTGTTTGAGGCTATACTTTAGTGAATCTTCGAAACACTTCTTTAATTTCTTCAAGCCTTCCTTGCTTGGGATTTTTTTTTTACTTTTTCCTGCTGTACAACTTCAGGTTAGATATATCATTCTCATGCATTCTTCTTACTCAGTCCTACTGCACATGCCTTGTGATTAGTATTGCTTCAATGCTGATGAGCCGGCTCCATTCCAGAAACTTGTTGGTGATGATCTTGTCTTGATACTTGATATGCAGTAAGAGCTTGTGGGTGACACTGATAAAACAGCTCAAGGAAAGCCAGAGGTGACATCTGTAGGAGGTCAGGCTCTCATAGCTATCCAAGGTTAGAGAGCACGACTGATTTGTAGCCTCCTGGTTTGACCCAGAGTTTGAAACCACATTACTGTCACAGACTATTAACCACCAAAAGATATGCTGGGCTTTGTGATTCCATTCTCTACTTCAATGCATCATTGGATAATGCTAATGTTTTCATTGGAAAATTCAGTTCTGTGTTTAATTAATGGAAATAAGACTAATGTGGACTGGACAATGATTGCAGGATTCTTCAACTAGCATATGACCTGAGAGTCTCACTTCTACTTGTCTTTATGTAAGATTGGTCCTAGGCTACTGTAACTTTATAGTGAAGCTGACCTGTTCATAATAAACATATTACCTCCTTGTGACTAATATGACCTTTCAAAATACTCATTTTGTATATTAAATTTGTATATTTATATAATAAATGAGGGACCCAGTTTGGCTTCTTCTGAGCCTTAAAAGGACTGGAGATTTTTGAATCATCAAAATTTTGATAATGAATGATTGGCTTCTACTTGCTATGTTATAACATTTCAGGAGGAAAATCCCATATCCTGGTTTTACAGTAAAGAACTGTTATAGCAGTTGTAGTAAGCTCTTTGCAGGTGTGTACATTATGCTGGACATCAGTATCTGGCCATCTCAGTCTTACCCAATCACTGTCTTGGACTCTGAATTGTAGATTGGGGAACAGATACAACAGATAATGTACCATCTCTACTCACCAATTCAAATGTTGGAATGTCTAAAGTAAGATTAAGAAACAAGGAAATTTGTTACCAACCTCATAGCCCACATGGAAAGATGAGGTGTCCCCTTCATATAAGGGGAGTTGTAGGAACTTCTATCCTTGGGATGTGACTTTCTTCATGGATCTGTATCCCAGCTATCGGCACTTACTTGATGGGATTACTAGGAATTTTGAAGCCAGACACCCTTCAGGCCCAGTGGACCTAAATACAACCAAAATTTGAAGTTCATAGGGGCCGAATCATCAATGCCTAGCTACTGTACCTTACCATGAAACCCGGGGCTAGTAATTTCATCAAAATTCTATTCCAATGAATTTGGCTCCATATATAAAAACTTTGCATGAGATATCTTTCATCCTTCTGGTATGATCACTTTCCATCACCAATTCATCACAGAATTGGTCATCAATGACCATCTTAGAGACAGGTAATGCAATGAATAGTGCTCTGAGCCTGGAGTCAGAAAGACCTGTGTTCAGACACTTACTAGCTGTGTGACCCTGGGCAGGTCACTTAATTTCCATTTGTCTCAGTTTTTTCAGCTGCTAAATGGGGATGATAAAAATTGTACCTTCCTTAGAGGGTTGTTGTGAGGATCAAATGAGATTTGTGAAGTGCTTAGAATGGTTACTGACACATAGTAGGCATTCTATAAATGCTTATTCCCTCTTACCATCTAATCCATTATAGATAGGACTATTCCATTATTCTATGAGAGGAATTCCCGCTATAACATGAATTAACAGTATTTTATAATATTTATAAGACATTTGCTTCTAAACTGGAGGAAAGAGGAAAGACAGGAAAAGATGGTCATCTCTCCCACCTCCAGGAAGCCCCTCCACACACTAAGTTAACAGAAAGGGAGGAAAATAAGGTTAGAACAGGTGTTTTATAATTTGAAAGCAGGGAATGATGGAAGGACTGAAGAGCATGTTAATAATGATGACTAGGTTTAGGGAGAGTCAATCAGAAAGTTGGTATAGTGTACTGGAAAGTGTGTTGGAGAGACCTGGGCTTGAATCCACCCTTTTCTATGAGCTGCACAGCTCTGGGAAAGTCACTTAACTTCTCTGAATCTTAGTTTCCTCCACTATAAAATGGGATGTTATGAATGAATGAATAAAAAGTATTAAGAACTTACTATATACCAATCCATGTGATAAGTATTAGAGGTAAAATACAGAAGAAAAGAATATCAAAGAACTGATATTATAATAGGGGAAACTATATCTAAGCCAATAGATATAGATAGGTGATAGGTATAGTGGTGATGTTTAGGGCATTTGATTTGGAAAATTGCAGGGATGATGGATAGAGCCATAGGGGGTTAACTTGATAGTCCCTTTCCAGTGGCAATGATAGAATTTATTTGATTATGATTTTAAAACTGGAAAGTGGTGGATAAGGGGAAGGGATGATAATCGTGTGCACGTGGTGGCAGGGTAGCTAGTAAGAAGATATCCAGGAGTAAAGTGAAGGAAGGATGAGACTACCTAGATTGACTGGCACTTACCAAGCCAGACAGGGAGGGACACTAGGGTAGGAGTCTAGAACTCGAAGGGCTAACTTCTCAAGCACATAATCTCTGATCCCATAGTATAGCAGCAAAGCAAGAAGATGGCCAGGGAGTAAATGGAAACATGGAATATCTAAGGTGGTCATGAGGATTTAATGACAATGCCTTCCCTCTATGTTTACCCCAAATTGTTCCTGTATGCATTTGGTTTGTACATAGTTGTTTGCATGTCATCTCCCTCATTAGACTTGTCTCTTGACTCCACCAATGAGAGAAGAGACAGTTTTTTGCCTTTCTTGTGTCCTCAGCACACAGCACAGTGCCTGGCATATAGTAAACACTTAATAAATGCATATTCTAACCAGCTGCTAAGTGTGGGGGATAAAAAGACAAATATGGGAAAGTCACTGTCCTCTAAGAGCTTGCAACAATGCTCTTGTATCTTAGGGGAAATATATTTACATTGTTTACTTTAAGCATGCATAGTAGCATGTACATGCTTGTTAATTGATTAAATTATTGATATGAGAGAGCACATAGTAGAGACATCTTAGTGGGAAGGCAACTGAGCTGAACTTGGAAGGAAGCTAGGATTGTAAGAGGTAAAAATGAGGAAAAAGTGTAGAATAATCTCCACAAAGGCAATAATGCTAATTTTAGGAAATAAGTCAGTTTGGATTGAAAATAGGGCATGTGAAGGCAAGTAATATGAAATAAATCTAAAAAAGTAGACTGTAACCAGACAATGAAAGACTTCAAGTGCCAAGGTGAGAAGTTTGTATTTTATTGAACAGGCAATAGGAAGCCTTTAAAGATTATTGAGCAAATGACTATCATAGTCAGACCTGTGATTTGGAAAAATTATTTTGGTAGCTCTATGGAAGATGGGTTGGAGAGTAAATAAACTGGAAGCAGGGAAATCCATGTTAGGTGGCTGCTACAATAACCCAAACAACAAGTGGTGGAGGATTAAATTAGAAACAGTAGCCGAGTGAGCCGCAAAATGTGGGTGGATAAGAGAAATTTTTGTAGGTGGAATTGACAAGAATTGGAAATTAATTAGATTTGGAGTGTAAGGAGGAGTGAAAAATTAATGATGACATAGATTGCAAACCTGGGATGACTAGAAAAATAATGGTAATCTCAAAAGAAATTGGGAAGTTTGAAAGAGGGACAGCTTTACAGAAAAGTTTGAGATGTCTATAGGATATTCAGAGGGAAATGTCACAGTTGAACATCCAGAACTAAAATTCAGGAGAGATGAATGTCAGAAATAGAGATTTTGGAGTTATCTTCAGAAAACTGATCATTGAACCCATGGGAGCTGATGGGAGTACACAGAGAGAAATGGTCTAGGGAGAGAATAGAAGAAAACCCAAGACAAAGCTTTACTATCTGTATGAATCACTTAACCTTTCTGGGCCTTATTTTGATCATCTGTAAATATGAGAAGATTGGACAAGGTGACATTCAAAGACCCTCCCAGTTCTAAATCTACAGTCCTTTTAATCTCATAAGAAGTAGTTCTGAAGGCTGAATTGTCAGGAAGTGAGAAGTGTGAAGTAAGGAAGTAGAATCAATTGATGTAGATGCATTTTCTAGGAATTTGGATATGAATTGGAGGAGACATGGGATGACAACCTTACTGCTGACAACAACAATAACAAAGGCTTTTTAAGGATAAGGAAAATCTGGGCATGCTTCTAGGAACTGGTAGAAAAGAAGAAATTGACGAAAGAGAGGGGATGATTCAAAGGGTAAATTTTGATTAACATAGGAGAGGATGGGAAAGCATTAATTAGAAGAATTGACCTTGGAAAGAAGAGATGACTTTTTATTAAAGAATGGAGGAACAAGGGCAACTAGGTGGCACAGTGGATAAAACACAGACCCTAGAGATCAAGAGTACCTGAGTTCAAATCCAGCCTCAGACACTTGACACTTAATAGCTGTTTGACCTTGAGCAAGTCACTTAACTCCAGTTGCCTTGCAAAGAAAGAATGAAAGAGAGAGAGAGAGAGAGAGAGAGAGAGAGAGAGAGAGAGAGAGAGAAAAGAAAGAAAGAAAAAAAGAAAGAAAGAAAGAAAGCAAGAAAGAAAGAAAGAAAGAAAGAAAGGAAGAAAGGAAGGAAGGAAGAAAGGAAGGAAGGAAGAAAGAAATGGAGGAACAAAGGAGGAGAGAATGTGAGTTAATGTCAAAGGATTTTGAGGTGTAGAATAGGTTAGAAGAGGAAATTCATAATGTTTGACCTAAATTTTCTCAAAAAGTAGGAGACAGGGTTTTCTGATGAGTGTGGGAAAGGTAATATAGGAGGCTTGAGAACAGAAGTTTTTGATCATTCCTTGTGGAGAATATGGTAGAGGGTCAATATTAATCACCAAACACAGCAGACTCTGCCAATTCCCTTCAGTAAACATTTCCTGAGCTTCTAGTATGGAATTCAAGTTCAGTAGGGGTATAAAGAAGAATATGGCCAACTTCCTGTCCACAAATAGTTTACAATTTAGTAGGGGAAATGAGACTTAGATATGTGAAAAAAATTTAAGATTACCAAGAGATATTCAAGTCATAAGATTGTGATCAATCTTGCCAATAGTGACAAACTATTTCAAAAGACGTGGTTTAAGGAGATAAGGAGGAAGCTGGAAGTGGACTTCAAAAGATAGGGCATCATATCTTATGCTTAAGAACAAATCCTAGAAGTCTGAATAATGTGTATAAGATATAGTCCTAAGAGGCAGGCTTTGTATCTCCTCCCATATAAGTTCAACAAATGGTTCCATGTGTCAAGGGGCTCTGAAATGAGACAGTGCCAATTAATTAATTGATTCATCCATTCATTCAATAGCTACTAAATACCCAGCATTCAGTACTATACAGGGAGATTAAAATCTCCTTCCTAAGCCAATTTGACATCTAGTTAACTTCATAGATCTCTTTTAAAGGTAGTTAAATTATTTCAAAAAGTGTTTTTTCCCCATAAACCAGGTCCCTATTGTAGATACTTTTAGTATATATTCCCTGAAAGTTATTATAATTGATTTTTGCACCCTTAAATAATTAGCCCCTGTATTTTGTAAATGATAGCCTGAATAAATATTCTTTGGGATGGCCTCTAAGCAAAATTAGTCTAAAGATAATGCAATACTAATAGACCTACTTCTCAGTTGAACCACCTACATACAGTTAAATATAGATATTAAGCCTCTAAGTCATATTTAGTTTAATTTGCAGTTTTTATGTTTCTTACTGACAGCCTTATAAACTGCTCAGTTTCTGAACTGAAAACTTTAAATGTTGCCATCTTTGAAAGCTTCAACATTTCATTTTTATATTTCTAATTTGTTTAAGGAACCCCTCCTATAAATCATCTTCTTGACTATTAGCTGAAGAAAAGTAAGTTTTGTTATAATATTTTACTCAATTTTAGAAGTGTTTTTTTTTTAACTAGTCTCCAACAGGCAGGGAAATTATTATCCACTGTAACATTAACTATAATGAAGATAAAAATAGTCAAATGATTTCATAAATTGGCATTTTCTTTACAATGCTTCCCAATGTTTTCTTTTTTTAAACAATTTATATTGTAATTTTAAAAAACCCTTAACAAAAGTGATATAACTAATGTGTAGCTAGATTATAATAACTGCACAGCTAGAATTCTCTAATGTCTTGCACTTTGCTCAAAAATCTCTCTTTGCACCCTGGGTGTATATTATTATATGTACAATAATCACACACCTTGTAATACTTTATTATTACACCATACCCTCCTCTCTATTGCCTTATTACAAAAGGGATGGGATGTGACCTAGAACTAAAGCTAAGTATAGATAGAATTTAGTCCTCAGTAATGCCAGGTTCTAAATAAGAAAACTAATTATGATTAATGTAATTAGATAAGACTAAAGACGTTCTTTTTCTAATGAAAAAGACATAGTTAATAAATAATAAGAATCCCTCTAGATTTCTTTCCCTTCCACACCCAAGAAGAAAATTTTGTAGGTAACCCTAACATGGAGAAGGAGTTATGTGAAGGAGTGTGGGGAGAGTTGGAGAAGAAGCTCCTTTGTTTTTCTCATTCATATCTATCATGACACTTTGTCACTCCTGAAATTTTGACTCCTAACCAAATAGTGTATTATGGAAACAATGTCCAAACCCAATCCCCACCCAAGATTAGATGAGTTTTTCTACAAAAGGTATTGAAAACATCTTCAAGACTTTTTTTGGCTTAGGAAATGAAAGGTTCAGGCTATTGGCATCAGTCTCTTCCTGGTAGCTTGAGTATAAAATAACTATGAGGCATTCTAGCCCCTCTCTAATGTTTGAGGGGGTGGAAAACAAGGAATAATTCAGACAAGGGAGGTTTGGGAAGCTGAATCAACTGGAGTTGTCCTCATTGTTGAATATCCTTTTCCTTTATGGCTATGTAAAGCTCCTTTTGTTAACTGTTGAATGACCTGAGAGTATTTCATTTTGTTCTGATTTCAAATATAAACTACCAGGGGGTTGAATCTGAGTCAGGCCCCACACATACTCAGAACAGAAAAGAGAAAACTGGAAGGACAATAGCAGTTTCCTCTTCTGACCTACATTCTTTTTTTCTAAATTTTTTTACCCTCTCTAATGCATTCCCCTCTCACCTCACTGAACCAGAAGACACTAAATCATTAGACTTCACTGCAAAGCATCCTGTAATATCCCAAAGGACAGATCTTATTTTACAGGCCTACTTTGGTTAAGACCAGGATCATAGTGAAGACATAGAAAAACAATTAAAACATGAGTAAGTTCAAGCAAAATATTGGAGGATGGTGGTGATGAGGAGAGAAAGCATAATAGAAGTCGCTAGAACAATTAAGTGGCACAGTGGATAGTGTACTGGGCCTGGAGTCAGCAAGTCCTGAGTTCAAATCTAGCCTTAGACATTTACAAGCTGTGTGACCCTAGGTAAGTCAAATATCTGCTCTTTGCCTCAGTTTCCTTATCTGTAAAAGGAGGAAGATAATAGCACCTGACTCTCATGATTGTTGTAAGAATTAAATGAGATAATTATAAAGTGCTTACCATAGTGCCTGGCACATATTAAGTGCTACATAAATGTTATCTGTTATTGTTATATTTACAGTATAATTATATGTATATATATATATATATATATATATATGTGTGTATATACACACACACACACACACACACACATAAAATATTATTAAGTGGAAGAGATTTCCTTTCCTGACAGAAAGGCAGTTATAAACAAAATTGTGGTCTTTTCCCCTTGGATTTTCTGTAAGGCAGAAGTCCAGCCTTTTCCCTTCTATGCAAAGACTCTTTAAAATCTCCAGGATTTTCTAGTCTCTGAAAAAGAGAAAATAGCTGATGGTGAATGTGGGAGGAACCGAACACTGAGGAGTGTGAGATGAGGTGGTTGAAGCAGATGTAATACTATGTGAATCAGAGGAGTAAAGGAGGAAAAGAAGGAAGAATGAACATGAAAGTTCCCAATCTAGTAAATCAGCAGTAAAACATAAACAGCTAAGGGAAAAAAATGAGCAAATGATAACAAAGACATAACAAAATAAGTAAATTTTATTCAGTGTGGATAGCAACCTGAAGCTCCATTCAAAGAAAATGAGTTAACTCTATCAAATTCCTCTCATGAGACAATTATGGTCCTGATATCCAAATAAATATAAATTAAATAGAAAATCTTCTGTTTAGTGTACAAAGCCCATCATAATCTGGCCTTCTCCTATCTTTGCATTCCTCTAAAACCTTACTGCCTTCCACATATTCTATGATCCAGTAACACTGGCCTCATTTCTGCTCCTCAAACAAGACAATCCATCTCATAAGTCTGTACATTTTCACTCCCTGTCCCTCTTGTCTGGAATGCATCCTCATCACCACCTCTTGGCTTCCCTTGCTTCCTTCAAGGCCCAACTAAAATCTCATCTTCTGCAAAAAGGCATAGCTGATCTCCCTTAATGCTAGTGTCTTCCTTGTATTGGATATCTCCAATCATCCTGCACATATCCTGTTTGTACACAGTTGCTTTCGTGTTGTATTCCCCCATCAGACTATGAATTCCTTGAGAACAGAGAATGTCTCTTTCATTTCTTTGTTTCCTCAATGCATGGTATAGTGCCTATCACATAATAGGTATGTAATAAATGCTTATTGACTGAATAACTGACAAGTAAGAGAGAGACAAAGCAGAGAAAAATGATAGACCAAACTTGGTAATTCATTATTGGTGCAAAAAAATTAAAATACTCATAAGGAATCTACAGAAATAAATCCATGAAAAAATTCACCATAACCTAGTTGGATTCATATTCAAGATGCAAGGATAGTTTAGCCGTAGGAAAACACTAAATATGTTTAATTATATAAACATGAAAGATAAGGACTCCATGATTATTTCAATAAAGGAAGAAAAAATCTTTGACAAAATTCAGTACTCATATCAATACTCCCTGAAAGCATATATAAAGAAAGGCTTTTCTTTAATATGATCCAAATTATATATTTAAAACCAAGACTTACCATTATTTGCATTGGACAGACACACTAGAAGCTTTCCTGGTAAAAATATGAATAAAATAAGGAGGTTCCCTCCCTCAACTATTATTTGATGTAGTTCTACAAATGATAGTTGTAGTGATGAAGTGAAAACAAAATTAAAGGCTTAAAGATCAGCAAAGATGAGTCAAAACTATACCTATTACAGATATGAGTGCAGTAAGAAAACTCTAGAGAATCAGCAAAGAAATTAAATAAGACGATTAAAGGTTCAGTAAGGTTGCAAAATACAAAATACATTCACGACAATCATGAGTATTTCTATACAGTACTAGCCAGACTTGGGAAGAAATGATAAGAAAAATTCCTTTTAAAAAGCTATAAAGTATGTAAAATATCAAAGAATAACCAAGTAAGACATATAAAATTAATATAAATATAATTACAAAACACTCTTGAACAGAAATAAAGGGAAATAAATAGATAATGGGAAGCTAAGTGACACAGTAAATAGAGTTCCAAGCTTGGAGTCAGGAAGACTCATTTAGAGGAGTCCAAATATGGCATTAAACACTTACCTAGCTCTGTGACCCTGGGAAGATCACTTAACCCTCTTTGTTTCAGATTCCTCATCTGTAAAATTAGATAGAGAAGGAAAGGGCAAACTGCTGCAGTATTTTCACCAAGAAAACCCATAATAGGGTCATGAAGAGTTGGATACTTCTGAACAGCAAGGAATAATCTACAACTGAAAACAAAGCCCCTCTGTAATATCCCTAACAAGCATTCATGTACTTGAAGATTTCCAGTGGTGGTGAGCCCATTAGCTTTCACAACATGCAAATCCACTCTTGTAAGGTTGTGATTATTAGAAAGATTTTTTTTCCATATCTTGAACTAAACTCTACCTCTCTGCAGTGTCTACCAATGTTTCCAAATCTGGGGCAAGCATTTTAGCATTTCAGCCATATAAGGGATAGCCTTCATGTCTGCATACCTTCCTTCAAACCTTGGTTTTATAAGTGAGTCTCCATTCTCCTGTCCAGTCAGTTACCAAGTCCCATCAGTTTCACAGCTGCAGTATCTTTCATAATCTGATGATATCTTAGACAACACATTAGGACTGGAGTCAGAAGAAATGGGTTTAAATCCTGGCTTTAATGTTTATTACCTGAGTAGCCTTGAGCAAGTAATCTTTGGGTTTAAGTTTCCTTACCTGTAAAATGATCTAAGGAAACACAAATTAACTTACAACTTTTTCTTTGTTAAATTGGACAATCACAATACCTTTATTATGTTTTCCTCATGGTTCCTATTTTACCCCCTTTTGAGGGTCTTTGTGGATGCTTGTTGAACTTGCTCTAAATTAATCTGTTCTGCTTTTCATTTTAGACTTCCATATTACGTGAAAGGTCTTGGTTGTGTGAGTTTTTTTCAGAGAAACTCAACTCCTGCTTCTATTCTGCAGAATATATAAGCAGACCATAAGGGCACGGAGCAGAATGATTCCCATCATAATTCCTGTTCCCATAGACAACAACCCCCTGCTATAGTGGTTTGTCTTAAGCTCCTATGCTCCTTCTCCTATCTAGTTAGTGAAGGAACAAAACCCCAAGGGCCACTGGAATTGACCTGAAGAGAAGGATAGGTGGAGAAAAAGCAACTGACTGATCTGTGCTATGATTTCTTTTTCTAGTCCTCAGATGTCATTGATCCAAGGATCAGGAGCATCTGTATTATATGCATATATATATATATATATATATATATATATATGTGTGTGTGTGTGTGTGTGTGTATATATACACACACACACACACACACACACACACACATACCTACATATACATATATGTATATTTACATACATACATATATATTTTTTAAAAGTTTAAGTCATCTAAGTCTTGAATCCTTGGGCCACAGTACTTTATGAAATCAAAAGCAAGCTACAGAAACTTGTAATATGATCTCAAGAACTTAATTTGTATCTAAACATTTTGGAAGAAGGGAAATGATATCATAGATATTTAAATAAACAAGCATTAAAACAATGCTTTCATTTTTTTAGGAATAAAATGAGTAATATGCTTAATTGGGGATTTTGACAGGCATTTTTAGTATATTTATGCTCATTTTCATTGTTTTTTCTCTTGAATAAACATAATCTTTCATATAAACCAGCTCTGTGATCTTACTGTTGTAGGAAATTGTTAGGGATTAATACTCTTTGCCATTACAGATTGGTCTCTCCTTTACAAAATCCAATCTTAAGAGAGTTGCCTGGGGTCAGGGAAGGTAACCCTAGCCCAGGGTAATACAGACAGTATGTGTCACAGCTGGGACTTGAAGCCAAGTCTTCTTTATTCTAGGGACAGCTTTTTTTTTGGCTAGGCAATGAGGTTAAATGACTTACCCAGAGTCACACAGCTAGTAAGTCTCAACTGTCTGAGGCCGGATTTGCACTCAGGTCCTTCTGACTCCTGGACTGGTGCTCTATCCACTGCACTGCCCAGCTGCCCCAGGACGTCTTTTTCTACTATATCATGCTGTCTTTCGTAAATGTAACATTTTAAAAGGTTTTTTTTATATCCATGATTGAAAACACCTTATGACATCATTTTGAAAATTTCATACTATATATTTGACCTACTATGATTCAGAGTTACCTGGTTCTGGCAGTATTTTTTTTTAAAGCATCATGGAAATTTTATATGCACACATCCATAAAACCCTAAAATTATGATTATGTTTTTCATTTTGTTACATTGGTTTTAAACTGCCATACAGTGAGTGACAGGAAGAAATAAAGCTAACAAAGACCAAAAAAAGTATGGCATAGGGACATGAGAGGCAGGAAATAAAAATTTTAGGGAAAAAATGGAAAAAAAATATAAGAATAAGTAACATGTTTGGATTTTGAAGAGCTGGCCTGGGACTAGAAATATATCCCTCCAAAATAAAATAGGCAACAAAGATTCAACAACAGCAGCTATAACAAAAAATAATATGTACATTTGACTGCTAAAGAAAGAAGGAAAGAAAAGAAAGCCACAGTTATGCCAAAGTTATTGCAAAATGTCTTTGCTTTCCCCAATAAGCCACGTTAAGAGTATATGTGTGTGTGTGTGTGTGTGTGTATCAGTTATCTCAGACCACTCTCTAAGACTAAAACTTGCAGAGAAGGTGATAATCTACAGTGGTAGAATGAGTTCCTTACTGGAATTTCTCCTACATAAATGAAATCACAAGTCCTGACCCTTACTCTACCCCACACATTCCTCTCCCCCTCCCCCCTACCAAAAAAAGAGGAAATCCATACTACGGGAAAAGCAGCTAAAGTGGTATGAGTACAATAATACTTTATGTATAACTCACTTTTTTAAAAAAAAGTTTTATTAATGCCTTTTGATTTTGAGAGTCATTTCTTAAAATACCCTACCTGTACTTCCCTCAGATTGAAACCTGTCTTATAACAAAGAAAATTCAGTGAAGAAAATGTATCCAGCATTCTTTCCTAGAGTATTTATTCCTCAGCTTTCTGCCAATGATGGGGGGAGATAAGAGGGGCAGGGAGGGACATGTATGTTTCATTATTTTCTAGAATCATTATTGATTTTGAAGTTCTTGGCTAGAGGCAGTTAGATGTTACAATGGATAGAGAACTGGACCTCGAATCAGGAAGACCTGCCAACTACTTATTTACTTGCTAAGTATGTATTCACTGGGAAAATCACCTCTGTCTGATTCAGTTATTTAATCTGTAAAATGGGCCTAGTAATAGAACCTACTTCCTAGGATTGTCGTGAGTATAAAATAATGTTTGTAAAGCATTTTTCATACCTTAAAGATACATACATTCATACATACATACAGAGGAAGAGAGAGAGAGAGAAAGCTATTTTGTTTTTTGTTTCATTTACAATGTTCAATCTACATAGTATAGATTATTCTCCTTATTTCACTCTGCATCAGTTTCCAGGTACAGTATTTCTTAATTCCTTGTTTATCATTTTTCAGTACTTCATTGTAGTATTGTGCTACAAGATTATTTTTTAGCCATTCTCCAGTTATGCTGCACCTGCTTTCCAATCCTTTGATACCACAAAAAGTGCTGCTAGGACTTTTTTGTTTCTGTCTTTGTCTCTGATTTCCTTGGAGTATATGCTCCACAGGGTATTTTCATAAGATATTTCATTTTTTTAAATAAGATTGAAGGCTGTGGATTATGCATTTAGATAGATTCAGAACTGGTTGAAAAGAGGAACTTAATGAGGAATTAATGTTTCAATGTCAACTTGGCAGGGGGTCTCTAGTGGAGTTCCCCAGGGATCTGTGCTTGTCTCTGTGCTGTTTGTAATTTTTATCAGTGACTTGGTTAAAGGTATAAGTGGCATTCTTATCAAATTTGCATATTGCACGAAATTGAGAGGGAGACCTAATATGCTAAAGAATGGAATCAAGATACAGAAAGATCTAGAGGCTAGAACATAGGACTGAACCTAATAAGATGAAATGCAACAGAGATTAAATACAAAATTAAACACTTGATGTCAATCCAGTCTAGGATCCTTGCCAAGAAAACTCCAAATGGGGTCACAAAGAGTCGGATATGACTGAAACAACTGAACAACAACAATATGCACTTGATGTCAAAAATGTGTCTTCACAAATATAAAATGGGAGAGATATGATAACAGAGCAGTTTTCTGGGGAAAGCCCTGGATGTTCTATTGGATTGCACGCTTGGTATGAATGACTGGTGTGATTTGACAGCTGGGAAAAAAATAAAAAAGCAACAACTAATGAAATCTTAGACTGAATTAATATAGGCATAGCTATGAGAAATAAAGAGGTATCCTAACCAGATCAAGCCAAATCTGAAGTTAAATCTTTTTTTGCCAAAGTGTAGTAAAGTCATTGATAAAAATTCAGATGAAGACAAGTACAGAGATCCTCAAGTTCTTTTCAAAGTTATTATTTTACAGCATTTTAAAGTTTGCATAGTGCTTTATATATATTCTTTCATTTGATCCTGTGAGATAGGTGCTTCCCATATTAAGATTAGTTGAAGCAGTAGGATGTTAAGATGTGATGTCCCTCCATTTTTACATCAGCTGCTGTGCTCGGTTTTCATTCTGTGGGAGCAAGATACCCCTCTCAGGATAAGCTCATCACTTCTAATCTCATCATCATGATGCTAACTCAATCCTTGATTGTCTTCATCTCCTCATCCTCTTCTTCCCTCTGATTGGAGGGCTGGAGAATGGAGCACCAAACTCCCTCCAGTGATTTCCTTTATAGAGAGCAACTTGCTCCACTTTGCTTCTATTGCTCTGCTAGTTTCAACTCCATGAAACAGGCCACCCCCATGCTTCATACTTCCTGGTGTCTCATTCCTCCGGCCCCCAAACACACATTTCTGTTTCTCTACGTTTTTGTGTGTAATTTTCTCCCCCATTAGACTGTAAGCTCCTTGAAGGCAGGGACTATCTTTTTTTTTTTCCTATTAATTGTATCCCCAGCACTTAGCACAGTGCCTGACACACAGTGGATGCTTAATAAATGTTTATTGGATTAGATGGCTTATTGGATTGATGATTTAGTAGTGCCACATCAATTATCTTCAAGTATTTGAAAGGGTATCATGTGGAAGAGGGATAGGACTTTTTTTTTTCTGCTTGGTCCCAAAGGGAACTTATGGGCAAAAGTTGCAAAGAAGCAAATTTAGGCTTGATGTAAGGAGAAATGGTTTAATAATTAGAGCTACCCAAAGGAAGAGTAATTATCTTAGAAAGTCATGGTTTTTCGCATTGTAGGATATCTTCAAGAAAAAGTCGTATGAACACTTAACAGATAATATAAAAAGGTGATTCCTCTTCATGTATGAATTGGAGTAGATGGGTTCTGTAGTCTGTTCTGACTGATAATCTGAGTATGGTGTATTTGTATATGTGTGTTTGTAATCCACGTCCCAGGACCTTCCAGGGATCTATAAATTTTTATTATAGTGGAACAGTCCCTCATGAGTAATGAATGCCCTGCCCATTACCTAAGTCATGCTTTATTACTATAAAGGGTGTTTGTAATTGTCTTTGTAAGTCTTGAGGGTTTCTTATAAGGTGATTGAGATTTTATGAGTTTTCTAGTAATTTTAAGTGATATTTACCTTTCTATTGTTTCTTTTTAAATTTTTTTCTACTGCTATATGGAAATACTAATGATTTTTATGGAATTATTTTGTATCCTGCTACTTTTTTGAAGCTATTTTCTCAATTATTTTATTTGAAGCTTCTCTAGGGTTTTCTAAGTAAACAATAAATTATAAGAAGATAGGATATAGTTAATTACTTAGGTATATATCCATAGTCAAAATTCTCAGGTAGGACTAGAAAAATTTCCTGAGTTATCCTACCTGCCTTAAACTCTTCTAATCCATTCACTTTTCTGTCCAATATCCTTGAAATGTCCTTATTCTTAAAGATTTAGTCTACTAATATTAGAAGATTGCTATGCTATTTAGCTACAAAAGCAAAATAGTACCCCTCAATTATTTTAGCTCCCTTGTCCTCTAGACAATTTAGAGATAGTTCCATGTGTGTCCACCTTAATATAGAAAGATTAATTCAGTTAATCAATGTATAATATTAAAGTAAAAATAATTTATTGGATTAATACATGCTGCTCAAAGATTATAGTAAGGCAGCAGAAGACTTGAATTCAAATCATAAAAATGGTACCAATGACTTTTTTCATGTATCAGCATATAGCAATTGATTATACATACAGTAGCACTGAGGAGGGGTAACAAACTTACCATGGCTTGGCTTCTGTTAGCCCTGCAAGAAACCTCAATAAAATAAAAAATAAAAATCACATTAAAACAATTCAAGGATATATACAGGAAGAAACAAAATTATTTGATACTCTAAAGAAATCTGTTTCCTATGAAGAAAAAGAAAGAAAAGAAAAAAGATGCAAGCAAAAAGTATTTTTTTTTCCAGATTGGGAAGGCAAAACCTGCTTCTGAAATAGAAGGTAAGAATAGCAAACAAACAAACAACAATCTCAAAATTTTCTAAGTCAAAGAAGTTTCTGAGCCTCAGTCTGATTGCACCATTTTACTTTTAATCATCTCTGTTCATAGTCTCATCATTATCCTGGATTTCTCATTCTCCCTCGCACCAGATACTCAGCGAGTAGTCAAATCTCGCTGTTTCTCCCTTCACAAAGTACCTTACATCCAACCCCTTCTCTCTACTCATTCACACAGCTACCATTTTAATTTAAGCTCTGATCCCATCTTCCCTAGATTATTGTGACAACTTCCTAATTGGTCTCCCTGACTCAAGACTCTACTCACTCTATTCCATCCAACCAAATGCTGCCAACATCATTTTCCTTGGGTGCAAATTGGACTCCCCTATTCAGTCAATTACAATGGCTGCCTGTTTCTTCTGGATTTGTTCTGTAGAATTTGGATTGAGTCAAAGGGCCACACTTGAAGACCTAGAGGGCCACATGTGGCCTGGAGGCTGCAGGTTCCCCACCCCTGTTCTAGGATAAAATTAATTTATCTACTTAGCTTTTAAACCCTCTGCACAACCTGGCAACAACTTATCTTTCTGGTCACATTGGGCATTTCTCCCATCTTGTACACTCTGTGATCTGGCCATAATGGCCTCTTTGTCCTTGACACACAAAGCTCTATCTCCTGTCTCCATGCCTTTGTCCTAGCTGTTCCCCATGCCTGGCGTACACTTCCTCCTTACATCTGCCTTACAGAGTACTTCTCTTCCTTTAAGATGTAACTGAGGCATCATCTTCTGCATGAACCTTTACCTAATCTACCATCTACTAGTGCCTTCCCTCCCAAACTACTTTGTATTTAACTAATTTGTATATATTCCTACTTATTCACTTTAAATTTATGCTTTCTTTAAGTATTTGTCTCCTTCATCATAATGTTAGCTTCTTCTAAGTAGAAACTTTTTATTTCTTTGTACCTACGTCCTTAGCACCTAGCACATTGTCTGGTGTTTGGTAAGAACTTAAAAAATATTTGTTGGCTGATTGATTGTTAGAGGGGTACTGCTACTCAAAATATAGAATATCCAATAAAATATGAAAGTAAATTGCTCTTTTTTTTTGTTTTGTTCTATTATTGTAGCCCACTGAGATCTTTTTGAATATTGATTCTTTTATTCAATATATTACTTAGCTTTCCCAATTCTGTGCCATCAGCAAATTTAAATGTGCATGCAATCTGTTTGATAAAAACAGGACAATCCTGGGAGCCTAACAATAATGTGCCATAATAAGTCAATAAACATTTATCAAGTGCCTACTATGTGCCAGGCACTGTGCTAAGCACTGAGGATATGAAGAAAGGCAAAAGATAGTGCCTAATCTCTAGGAGCTCACACTACAGATTTACTAAAGAGAAGTTGTGGAAATTTAATGTACTGCTGCAACTTTTGAGAGTGGCATCTTGAAAATCAATTACCACATGGCTTCTGATACAACAGAAAAAAAAAAAACCCTAAATCCTGGAACTACCTAGACCATTGCTCTAAGCCAATGTAGTAGTTCAAATTACTTTTTTGTAAAGTAAGTTAGAAATGCTGATTTCAGAGCAGTAGGAAACGTATCAAGTAGAGTGCAGTACGCGTTTAAAATACCAATGGCATGTAATGAATCTTTGACTTTACAAAAAAAAATAAAAGATGACAGAGAGAAAAACAACTTCTAATCTACAGGACTACTTTCCCATACACACACACACACACACACACACACACACACACACACACACACACAATTTTTAAAGGAGTTTGCAAATGCATTAAGGACATCCTGCTTGAAAATACCAGTAGGGTACAGCCAGATTTTTTGCAAGGAATATTTGACAAAGCAGCATGGTGTAATTGATAGAGAATCATCCTTGCAAAAAGAACATGGGCTGATAACAGGATGATAACAAAGGATAATCGGTGGACAACTATATGCTCCACTGGTGATGTAGACACAGCTCAAAAGCCGGGACCCTCTTAGTTCAGGTTTGATATTGGGACAAAATGAGATACTCACAAGTCATTGAACATTTAACAAAGGAAGAGATTTACTATGCCTCAACAGAGAGACTATATAACATGGACTCAGTGGCTTCTCTGGACACTGAACCCATATTTTGTCTCCATCTTGAAACTCAGTCATTAGTCAGTCACATGGCAACTTCCAAGGTCTCAGGCACCTACCAAATCTGAGAGGCCTAGACTATACACAGCTAGGACTTTATATGCCTCTTAACTAGGAAGATGCGTCAGGTAAATAAGTGCCATTAGAGAAACTAGGGCCAAAAGAGGTTGTTGCCTCAGGAAAACTCTGGTCCTATCATAACTAGTATTCCCACAATATCAGGAAAAAGTGGGGAAAGTATATTAAATGGACATCTGTGACAAAGGCAAGAATTACAGAGGATAGGTAGATGTGTATTTGTTGGGATTTATATTTCAGACTCCCTGCATCAATGAGACTACAGATTCCTGTGTGTATTTCTATGTGGTCAATGCTTTTAAAGTTTCATTTCAGGGTGGGGGTGGGAGGAGGTATTATCCATAAAAATGCTTCTATTCATTTATTTCCTTTGACTCTTGGCTCATTTTTTTGTTGTTGTTTTTGTTGGGAGCATTTAACAAAACAACAAATTCTGTTTCAAGAAATAAAAAGTCTGGATTTTTTCCTTAAGAAAAAATATGTGGAAAAATATGGTTTTTAGAAAAGGGATATATGCAAAATTTGACCTTGCATCCACTATACTATGGGTGGATGAATATCCTATTGTGTTTCAACAGGTAACAATTGGGCCTTTAGTGTGCTCCATTTTGCTGGTGATGTAAATGCCAACTTTCCATTTTGCCACAAGTGATCACATAACCCCAGTTTGTGTTTCGTTATACTGGAACATACTGTATCAGGTGTAATAAAAACTTTCCATTCCACAGGCTGTAGAATAGGATAGCTACCACATGGCAATGCAATTTCTTAAAACATGAAGTTATACCTAATACTAAAACCATACATTTATTGGACCTTAACAACACACACAATAAATTACTTTTTCTTTGCTGTGACTTTGGCCATAAGTGACAAGATACAAAATAAATAAAAATCAATATACAGAGGCAGAGTATATAGGGATTTTAAATGATCTTATATTTATAATAGCGTGGAACTGATGGCTACTTTTTTATTATTGTCCTTCAATATAGCCTTTAAAATATTTTACAACCAAATTATGATTTTAAATGAAGAAATCCTCAATAAAGTCCAAGGTCATGGTAGAGTTTATCTTGTCAAAACATTTTAGAACTAGAATGAAATAAGTGAGAATCTTACAAAAATCTATAACATAAGTAGATGCCAAGAAATATCATAGCAAAGCATATTGAAGGATTATAATCAGAAAGCTTGCAAAATAAAGACCAAAAATGTTAGCAAATAATAGATAATATTATGGTTACAAAAATAAGTAAGCTTTCTATAAATGGCTAGAGACTACTTGTCATATCCATGGGAGGAATATAAAAAAGGCAAAATGCTATCAATTCAGTACAACAGGGGTTATAGAGAAATATTCTATTGAATGGAAAATCACCTGGTCATTGTGCAAAGCTGTTTAATATCTGCATTCAAAGTTAGCTTAAGGTAGCTTACGTAAAGCAGCATGCAGGTGAACATCTGCTCTAACTGCTTTGGATTTGCTTCTTCCTGCTACTTGGGTATAAACTATAGAACCCTCTAACCTGTGATTGAATCACTGTCTTGAAGCAAAAGTCAAGACCTGATGTTTTCTCTATCACTCTACACTTGGGGAACCAGTCCTTCATGAAATTCCACAGGGTAAAAAATTGTGTTCTCTGTTCCTTCCAAGAAAAAGAATTCAGCTCCTCACATAGCTACCCTAAAATTTTACTATATGATTGTCATTATTTTTTACTTCTAGAAAAATCCATACCTGTTATTTGTATTGTAAGGAATTCTTGGAATGGAAACTATTTTCACTGATATAAATCTATACCTTATCTATAACTTATATTCTTAGAGAGTTGCCTGGGGCACTGAGCAGTTAGGTGCCCTCATGATCACACAATATGTGTCAGAGACAGGAATTGAATTTAGACTTTCCTGAGTCCAAGACCGGCCCTCTATCCATTTTGCAATGCCACCTTTCATTTTGTTTTTACTATTTTGATTCTTACTTTTTTGAGGATCCTGTACTTTAGGAAGTATTTTGACAAATTAGAGCAGATCCATAAAAGAGTGACCAGGATGATGAGAGAATTAGAGACCATGACACTTGAGGATCAATGGAAGCTACATGGGATGGTTAACTTGGAAATGAGCAGCATCAGGAAGAAACATGTATTCAAGTATCTGAGGGCTGCTGTGTGGAAAGGGGGGCAGATTTGTCTTGCTTAGGACTCAAGAGTAAAACAATGGGCAGAAGTTTCAGAAAGACAGATTTAGAGATTCATATAAGGGAAAACTTCCTAACAATTAGATGTTATATGCTGGGGTTCAGAAGATGGTAGGTTAACCTTCACAGGTAATTTTCAAGTTGAAGCTGCATGTCTAATTCTTGAGGATATTGTAGAATGAATTCTTATTCAGCTATGGACTGAACTAGATGACCTTTGTGGTCTTTTCCAAGGATGAGATTGTTAGTCTGATATTTGTTTTTAAATGGGCAATACTTTTAGCACTAGGGGGCACTGCTGTCCACTAAGCTGATTAGTTAATTAGGAAAGACCTGGTGCTGGGCAAGTGCTATGTTCATTCTGGCAGGTAGGTACTTTTCCCTGCTAAGTAAAAATGCTGGGAAATGCCATGATCTCAAAGGGGAAGAGCCAAACACAGTAGATCAGAAATCTAACTCAACAACATGGTGGTCAAATCTTAGAGAAGGGTAGAAGAGAATAAGGTTATATTTGTCAATAAAGAAGTTATTAGTGACCTTGAAGGGAACAGATTCTTTCAAGTGGTGGAGGTGAAAGCCAACATCATAGTGGGGTGGATATATTTAGTCAGATACTGTAATTCAGTTCTTTGACACCTAAAAATGGCATGACTAGCCAACTGTCAAGTTAGCTGTTATCAAAATAAGCCAGTTGTTAGTGATTATATCTTGTAATTGACTGTAAAGATTTCACATTAAAGTTGATTTTTCATTTGAACTTCCTTTTTGCTTAAAAAAATTCTTGCTTTTGTGATGGTAAGGACTTATTTTCTGCTGTCATTGCAACCACCAGTCACCTTGCCCCTTCCTTCAAGCTACCTCAAATGTCCTTCCTATCAATTCTGCTCTGGATTTCAAAATATTGACCCTACACCTAACTAATTCAACTGTACACTGTCCTTTACCTCCATAGCAATTTGGTCCTGTGTCGTAAGACTGCTCCCTCCTTTCCAAATTTCAATCCAGCATCACTACTACCATCATCCAACTATGCTCTTATATATAGTCTACAGAATGTAGATGAAAAAAAGTCACACGTGCATTCTAAGTCTGCTATATAATTATATAATCTCAACTGCTCTTTCACTGCATCATTGCTATATGCCAATTCTTTTACTCTTCTCTGATTGACTATCTGTTCGCCATCCTGGTCCATTCTAAACCTTTTATTCTCTTCTGAAGCCAACTACATTCTCCTCTCTTCACACGTTCTCATTAGAGAATACCATCTCACACTTCACCAATGTTGAAGAGTTCCCATTTTCTCCCCATCACTACCCTTTAAGTTACCTATACACTATCCCCCCTCTCTCCTCTGTTTCAGTCTTAGAAAGGTAAGCCTCCTTTCACTTACCAACTCCTAATCCAGTGCTCTTGACTTCCATCCTGTTTCATGTCTTACATGAGCTTGTCCCTTCAAATATACCTTTTCCCTCATTAATTTCCAATCTTTGCTTATCCACTGGCTCCTTCTTTACTCTATACAAATATTCCCAGATCTTTGCTTATCCACTGGCTCCTTCTTTACTCTATACAAATATTCCCAGATCTCCCCCATTCTTAAAAATAAATTACTTGATAGTAATATCCCTTCAAGTTATCATCCTATACTTTTTCTCCTTTTCACAGCCAATCTCCAGGAAAAAAAGTCTACACTTTTTGCTTCAACTTTCTCATCTCCTACTCACTTCTCAACCTCCTGTAGTCTATTTTCCAACCTCATGACTCAACTAAACATTATTCCTTCAAGAATCTCTTAGTTGCCAAGTCCAGTGGCCTTTTCATCTTTCTTGACTTCTCTTTAGTATTTGGTACTGTTGATTATCTCATCCTCCTAGACATTCTCCCTCCCTTGAATTTTTGTGAACATGTTCTCTATTGTTTTTTTTCAACCTGTCTGCCTATTCTTTCTCAGGCCCTTTTGCTGGGTCATTATGCATGTCCTACCCGCTTTGTGTGAATACACAGCAAGACTCTACTCTGCATTTTATTTTCTCTTCTTTCTCTACTTTATTTCTGTTTTCAATCTTACCACCTCACATAGGTCAAACAATGATTTTATACAGATGATTCCCCAGCACATATATATAGCCCTGACCTCTTTATTACAGTTCAATCTTGCTTCACAAAAACGCTTATTGGGCATCTCTAAATGGATGCCTCATATGCCACTAAATTTCCTGTTCCTTGAATAGACATTGTATTTTCCCATCTTTTCTCATGTCATTCCTTCTACCCAAGATGTCCTATCTCTCTTATCTCTCTTTTCAAACCCTTAGTTTAAATGTCACTTGGTCTAGGAAGTTTTCTCTAGTTCTTCTCCTGCCTCTTTTCTTTCAGCCAAAAGTGATCTTTTTCTCTTCAGAATGACAATATCACTTTATTTGTATCTTTTATATCTCTTTTACCTTCTATTCTAGTTGTCTATTATATTTGAAGGCAGCTAATTATGTCTTCTACTGGTTTAACATCACTAGTTCCTTAGTTGTTTTTCACATGACATGGTTTCCAAACTCTTCATGATTATTTGATTGCATTACATTGTCTATATCCCAGGTAGAATGTGGAACTCAGAATTTAGAATGCAATATTTTAAGTGTAGTCTGTGCAATACAGAGTATAATCACACTATCACATTCTTTGGTCTGAATACTCTTAATAATTTATGATGATATTAGCTTTTTAGCAGTTACATCATATTATTGATATAAATACATTTCAGCAGACAAAAAAATGGTGATTGTTTTGTCTTAGTGCAATAGCTGTATGATGTTAAAGAAAGCAACTCATCCAGTGAGTTTCATGAATAATCCTACTTCTCATACAAGAACATATTCTTACGTTAAATCTCAACATGGAGTAGAAAGCATGAGAATAACCTTAGCTCAAAATTCCCTAGCTTTTACTACTTTCTATTCCAACTTAAATTTTTTTAGAATACTTTCATGCTTAATTTGCTTCTTCATCTGGATGATGATAATGAGTTGTTATTGACTAGTGTCTCCCGTTTAGTTCAACGCACCCTGGGCAGTATTCATAAAATGTTCCTTATGCGCCAGCTGAAATTGGTAGTGGTTTGGAGGCAGGGAGCCAAATTCATCAAAAGGATAATAGCTAAATATATTTTGTAGGTTTTTTCCTGAATTTTAATGACTGAATGGAATTTTTATTCATTATTTATCTATTTTTGAATTTTATCAAATAGTTCTAGTGGTAATTACCCAATCTCTATATTTGTAGAAAAGTGGCACATTATCAAGATAATAGCTCAATTTCATATTGATGAAGTATCTGTTAAAATTATGAACATAGATACATAAACTAATGCCAGAGAAAGCCACTTGTTGGTTGAAGAATATGGTGGACATGTATAGATTGTAGAGATGGGGTGAAGAATTACAGGTAGCTGCTACTTTTGATGAAATTAGCTTTTTTCATTTTTGGTTCAATTCAGAGAAATCATTTTCTTTTAAATTAAAAAAAAGATCTTTTTTATTAGGTGATATTCAGTTATCATTATTAACCAATAATATAAAAACAACAATAACATGACTGCTTCATTCAAATCAACATTTCAGAAATGACAGAATCAAGTTAGACTTTTTTTTTTCTTTTGCCATAAAAACAGCAGTATTGGATTGTGGGCCCAGTAATTACTTCCTTCATCTATAAAATATGTATCAGCTTATCTTAATTAGAAATATTTTTATTCCTTTAAGCACATTCAATGAGAAATAACCTTCCCTTCCTCATATGTGATCAATTTGAGAAAGATAGGAGGAAGGGAACAGGCATTTATTGACTTCCTACTATTTACCAGGACCTTTACAAATATTATTTCATTTGATCCATATACCAACCCTATGTGGTAAGTGCTATTATTATCTCCATTTTATAGTTGAAGAAACTAAGGCAGACAAAAGTTAATTGTCTTGCCCAGGGTCAAACAACTAGTTTGCATCTGAGACTGCATTTGACTACAGGTGTTACTGACACAAGGCCTAGCCGCTATCTACAGTGCCATGGATTTGTGAAAAAACAAAAAGATATAGATAAATAATATTCTACTTATAAAACCCATGAATTCTTCATGCATTAGGAAAACTAATTTCTATGAAGTCTTCTATGTAATATGTACATGTCTGGGAAATTGGAACTTAGGAACTTGACAATATTCATTGACAACCATTATTCCTTTTGGCTCAAGCTCAACAGATTGAGTTTTAGATAACTCATAAGTAGCTTGCTCTCTACTTTCTTTTTTTTCTCTTGCAGTATATTTTTGATGTAACATATGCTTATAGCACTGATTGTAAATAGATATGATTCAGAGTTGAATTACTTTCTTTTCCAAAATGAGTGGAGTGTAACATTATTCAAATTTATATCTGGGACTTGGCACACAAACCTATCACATGAATATGGAAGGTTGGGCTTAGACCAAACTTTCACTCATCAGCATTCAATCTCCTAACCAAACAAGGAAAAGAAAAATTAAAAAGGCATAAGGTAAGGAAAGAAAGAACAAAGTACAAAGGTCAAGATAATTGTTAATTTAGCATCATATTTCAAGTAATTATTGTACTCATGTTCAAAGTGGAGGCACACTTTAAGAGTAAGCTATTTAGTAAGGCATCATACATAAGGCAAGAAATAGAAGTCTTACAAAAATGTCAAAGCTTAGGCAAGCATTTAGATCAGCAAACACTCTATTAAATGTCCAGGAGATCACAGATGGATGGATCCCAAAAGATATCAGTGAGGAATATTGTTGGCTTGCTTCTTCACAAATGCATACCATATTATTTCAACATCTGTTGGGATGAAAACCCTGTAAGGCAGGGGAAAAAAAAATCTAACCCTTTGGTAAAATAAGTGACACACAGAAGCCTCTTCTCATGAAGAGGCATAGATATATCATATTTTCACTTCACATAAGCAAAAAGCATATCAGAAAATGCTTCAGTCTCAAATATTTTCTTTTACAACATACCCTTTCAGTGAGAATGAATATGTTGGCAGTGCCACAGACCACGATCATTTATTTATGTAAGATGTGGAATATTGATGGGAATACTTCTTGGAAAATACCAACAAATCCAAATCTAGTTACAAGAGAAAGTCAATGATGTCATTCACATGATTTTCCTTTTATTTTGCTATCCTTGTCAATTTGGTATTTTTTGACAAAAGTTAGATAGAATGTATGTAATCTCAGGTTTTTTAAATCCAAATTAGGATGTTTAGGATGAATTCAGGAGACAAATTAAGGGAAAGAGAGGATCACAAAAGGTATAACAGACAATTTTATCAAAACCAATGCAGCTAAAATTAGAAAGGAAATAGCTAACTGCAGAAAAAAATCTTTGTGTCAAGTTTCTTTGATAAATGTCTTATTTCCAAGATATTCAGCGTCTTCAAGATGTTAAGGGTTAATAATAATACACTGACATTTGCAGCTATCAAAGGAAGAAATCCAAGCTATCAAGAACCATGTGAAAAAATGTTCTAAATCACTAATAATTACATAAATGCAAATTTAAATGACTCTGAGGTTTCACCTCATAACCATAAGATTGACCAAGATGACAAAGACTTTTTGAAAGGGCTATAAGAAAACAGACACACTGCTAGGGGAACTGTGAATTGTTCCAGACTGGAAAGCAATTTACAACTATCCCACCAAAGTCCCTAGACTGCATGCAGCTTTTGACCCAGTAATACCACTCTTAAAACTAATTCTGAAAGAAATAAAAGGAATAGGAAAATGATTCTTGTGTATAAAAATATTTATAGCGGCTCTTTTTTGTAGTGGCAAGGAATTGGTACCTAAGGGAGTACGTGTCAAATGGGGAATCACTTAACAAATTATAATACACAAACATAATGAAATACATGGTGCTGCTCACTTTATTCTGCATCAGTTCATCGAAATTTCTCAGATGCAGAATAAAGTAAGTAGTGCCAAGAGAACAATTTACACAATAACAATACTGTAAAGATAAATAATTTTGAAATACTTAAGAACTCCAATCAAGTCAGTGATGAATCACAATTCCAGAGGTCCAATGTTAAATATTGTCCTCCTGACAGAGAGGTAAAGTGGACTCAAGATGTAGAATGAGACATATATTTTGGGGCATGGCCAATTCAGGAAATCATTTGGCTTGACTATGCACATTTGTTACAAAGGTTTTGTTTAGCTCCCCCCCCCCCAATTGATAAAGCAGGGAGGAGGAAAAAATGTTAATTGAGATACAAAGTTTTAGAAAAATAAATTTAGAAGTCTTTTTTCCCCTCCCCTGGAGTTTTAAGGAATTTCTTTTGGGAAAAATATTCAAATCCTGAAGTTGTTACTAAGAAATCAGGGGATTTGATTTAATATCTAAAGATATTAGATACTACTTCTTTGAATAATGACAATAAGACCAGTATGACCAAATAGGCCATAATAGCCATGCTGCTTTACTACTCCTAGTTATGGTTGAAAAATGTAATATATTTAGCAAATTAAATTACTATTTGATATTATTATTACATGGAATTTACCAATAAAAAAGTAAGGATAGGAACTGGACCTGTTATTTCACTGATATAGGGGACTGCTAGGTGAGAATACTCGCTATATCAATGTAGTTCAGCACCTTCTCTGCAATTTATTATTTTTGTTGTTGTTGAGTCATTTCAGTTGTGTCCAACTCTCTGTGACCCACGTGGAGATTTCTTGGCAAAGGCAGCGGAGTGGTTTGTCATTTCCTTCTCCAGCTCATTTTACAGATGAGGAGACAGAGGCAAACAAGGTGACTTGCCCAGAGTCACACAGCTAGTAAGTGTCTGAGGCTGGCTTTGGACTCAGGTCCTCCTGGTCCAGGACAAGCATTCCATCCACTGTGCCACCTAGCTACCCTTATGCGTAATAGCAAATTTGCAAACCAGAAAGAGTATATATGATGGAGAGTAATTGGACAAAGCTCAAGAGAGGGAGCAATAAGTACATTCCACTCCATCACCCTCCATCAGTGTAGGAAGAATAAACGGGACCAACCAAGGTGGTGAAGCAGTGGTAAACAGTGCAATCAAGCTTTCCTGACATGAGCAAAGACAGGCTAGCATCAGACCACATGCTGATCAGAAATCTAAAAATAGACCATAGTAAGTCACAAATTCAGTACAAGTAACCAGGGCAGGAAGTATGGAACAAGTATGGGCTGGGATCATTCAATCAGATCCAAGAGCAGTAAAGGGGCATCAAGATCTCAGACTCAGTCCTCAAATATGTTCCCACAATTCTCTCAATGGTATTTGGCTTCAAGGGGGAAAAAAAAGCGGGAATTTTATGGTATGAGCTCTAGAGGGGGTATCTAAGATTCAGCCCCTGGGTGAAAGAGCCATAGTCCTGTTGTTCTACCTAAAAAAAAAAAAAGGATATTGGAAACAGAAGTTTTGAATAGAAGAGGTCTGAAGAAGTGCCTGGGTAGCTATTGTACTAGAAAAGTCATATATAAATTAGATCCTGGAAAATGGAATACTTTGGCTCTTTCCTTAAGTACTTTTTCTCCAAAGGACTGCTTTTTATCTGTTTATCATACAGTTGTCATCATTTGTGGCCCTTTCAATCAATAAAATTATCCCAATCAGAAAAGGGCATGACATGACACTTATAAGGGTACATATTGCTTTACTCTAATAGATGTAAGCTGCTTGAAGTCAAGGAATATTACATTTTTTTGTCTTTGCATCCTCAGCACCCAACATAGCATATATTGAATGAATGCCTGTTGAATTAAACTAAATTAATTCTTAAAATGTGCTCTACATTTATCCTCAAGGTTTTCGGGCTTTGACTTGTATAAATCCATATGTTGTTCTAAAGTGGCAAACTTTTCTAGTTTCTTTTCTAGTTTTCTAGTAAAAAAAAGTTGTGAGCTTTTGTAGTTTTCTAGTTTCTCTACTCATGTCATTTTTTTCTTATTGGAACCTGGGCTTCACCCTATCCTTTCTATTCTTTTTGTTAGCAATTGCTTCCAGTACGATCAGGTAAATTGGTATCAATCCTCTCTCCAACATGACCTCTTCCCTTGGCCACTTCTGCTATTTTCTCCTATCTTAAAAATAAGATTAGGTAATTTCAGAGCCTTCATCATACTTCAGGATTAATATGTCTGTATGACTCCTTATTGAATGGAAATTCCACAGGAGAAAACTTCCACCTTGATTTTTACCCCATCCCACCTCCATCTTTCTTCAGCTCTGTGCATCTCAGTCTCTCCTTTCTAACAGTAAATAAACAATTATTAATCTCCTGCTATGTACCAGGCATTGTGCTAAGCAAGCATTGGGAACAGAAAAACAAACAACAGTCCTTGCTTTCAAAAAAGTCACAATCTAATGGGGGAGACAACATGAAAACAGCTATGTACAAACAAGCTCTATATAGTATAAATTGGAAATGAATAGAGGAGAAGCATTTGAATGTTGTGAAAGAAGAAACAAAAAGATCTGGCAATGGATTGTGTATGTAGGTAAGTGAATGAGCAGATAAAGACAATGAGATTGTGAGAAGCATGGTAGTACCTTTAACAGTAATAGGGAATTTCAGAAAAGAGAAGAGTTTTTGGGGAAAGAAAATTAATCCTATTATGAGCATGCTGAATGTGAAATGCCTATGGGACATTGAATTCAAAACAGTAGAGAGGCAGTCAATGATGTGAGAAGGAAGTTCAGAAAAAATTAAGAGTTGGATAAATGGATCTGAGAATCATGTATACATAGATGTTAACTGAACCTATGAAAGCTGATGAGATCACCAAACAAGAAAGTGGAGAGAGAAAATAGAAGAAAGGTTGAGATAGTGTCATTTTCACTAGATATAACAGAAGAATGAGTAAAGGAGACTGAGAAGGAAAGGTCATAGAGATAGAAAGAGAAGTAGGATGGAACAGTGTGAGGAAAACCAAAAGAGAAGAGAATACCCAGGAGGAAAGCCAGGCCAATACAGAAAGGCTGAAAAGGATGAGGATTGAGAAAAGATCATTAGATTTGGCAACTAAGGTATCATTGGTCATTTTGGAGAACAGTTTCAGATGAATAATGAAATTAGAAAGACATATTTCTCCCCTAATACGTGAGCCTTCCTGTGTAACAATAATTATCAAAGAAAACAGTTCAACAAAACTACCACATTAACTATATCTGGCAATATATGTGACTTCATGTTCCCTCTCCCACTCCTGCAATAAAAAATGATGTGCCTTTTTTCCACTCTTTCCCAGTGCTTAACTTGGTCCTTACAATTAGATGATATTGGACTTTATTTTATTAGTGATTCCACTTACATTGTTATAGTCATTAGTATTGTTTTCTTGGTTCTTTCAGCACCTCTACACCAATTTCCATAATTAATTATAGTGAAACTATTACCTTTGAACTCTTAACACCCCAGTTCCCAATATGAGGAAGCATAAGGAGAGTTAAAGAAGACGAAGATATGAAGGCTAGCCAGTCCAGACCAAGTCTTCATGTAATAAATTGATGCTATACATGAAACAATTTCAATGCTTATTGAGGAATTCATTTTCATGATATCAAATTGTCCTGACTGGTGAGTATCTCACATAGCCCACTCTATCTAGCCAGCTCAAAAATGCTTCATTTTATGCTCTGGCCAGCTTTGCATCATCTATTCTTATTACTGACATCTCTTTCCTTTTTTTTTTAGCTGTAAAACAATAATCAAATCAACACTGCCATTGCCACTAGAAACAGTGTGTTAATCTATTATCCTATGGCTTCACTCACCATCCCTTTTGACTTTCCAAACCTTCCTGACCTTCATACCAACACATGTTTCTTTAACACAGGTTTCTAGTCACCCAAAAGAATTAAAAATTCCCACCAATGTGTGATAGGGTGGAGGACAACCTCTCTTGTGATGGATTTCTGAAGACCACAGAAGACACCATCCTACCCTGGTACCTATACTGCTGACCAGACCCATTTCCATTAGGAAAAAAGGGGATCTATGTCCTGAGAAGCTGAGCACCATCATATCCTTGACACACATCCTTATTGAATAAACTTCCTTTTGTTGACTATTCAGTGAGTCTTGAATACTTTACTTCATCCAACATTAAACCTGAAGAGAATGTTGGCCCTAGGACCTCATCAAACACTTACCCAAAGCTGTGACAGGTACATGGTCTGCTTCTCTTCTCGTTTTTTTGATAGTATGATGTTTAATATCCAGGTCATGTATCCACTTCAAATTTATCATTTAATATGGTGTCCTAAACATATTTTATATCAGATTGCTTCCTAGTTTTCCTGGTAGTCCTTGTCAAATAGGGAGTTATTGACTGGGTGATAATGGTTTGGAGTTTATGAACATTAGATTTTTGAGGTTCAATTATTTCTAGTCCTTCCTTATTTAGTCTGTTCCATTGATCTACTCTCCTATTTTTTAAAAAAATGAGTACCACATGTTTTTAAAAATTATTGCTTTATAATATAGTCTGAGGTCTGAAAGTGCTATTCCCCCTTCGTTCCTACCTGTTTTCCATCATTTCTCTTTAGAATCTAGATTTTTTTTTTGTTCTTCTAAATAAATGGTGTGTGTAAAGGATCTCTTTGGTAGCTTAATTGTTTTTGCACAAAATTTATAAATCAGTTTTGGTACTTTTATCTTCTGTATTATATTAGCACAGCCCATTAAGGAACATTCAGTATTTCCCCAGATATATATGTTGCTCTTTATTTCTTTAACAATCATTTTGTAATTATATCTATACAAGTATCGAGTGTGTTCTGGAATACTGACTCTAAGTTACTTTATGCATTTCATAGTTACTTTGAATGAAACTTCCCTACTACTGTTTTCTGGATTTTGTTATTACTATTTTGATCTGCTGTTGACTTTTATGGGTCTCTGTTGTACATGTTACTATTTTACTGAAGCTATTAATTATCTTGCTTAATTTATTAGTGGATTTGCTAGGGTCTAAGTAAACCTTTATGTTGTCTTCATACAGAGATAGTTTTGTCTGTTCTTTGCCTATATTTAAGCCTTTCACTTTCTTTCTTTCTTTCTTTCTTTCTTTCTTTCTTTCTTTCTTTCTTTCTTTCTTTCTTTCTTTCTTTCTTTCTTTCTTTCTTTCTTTCTTTCTGCTTAAACCAGTGTTCTGTCCACACTTTATAGCATTAATCTGCAATGACTAAGTAAACTTTTTGTTAACTGATAGATGCTTTACAAATGCCTCATTTCAGCTTGGCTTATAATACTATGCCATTTTGTGTATGTAGGTTCAGTTGATATTGGCTCATTGTCTATGATTCTTTTAAACATAATATATTTTTCTTGTTTAGCTACATTGATATTGAATTTTTATCTTTGCTTTGTCTGATACCGTGATTGTAACTTCTGCTTTTGTAGCTTCACCTGATGCCTAGTGAATTTTATTCCAACTTCTCATTTTGATTCTGTATAATAACTTGCTTCATAGATTTTTTTCCCCTGTATGTAACACATTGTTAGGTTTTGTTTCCTTATCCATTCTGCCACTCTCATTTTATTGGAGTGCTTAATTCATTTACATTTAAATTTATGGTTTCTAGGCATATGTTTTTTTCCATTTGTTTCTAAAATAATTATTATTTTTTTTTAAATCCTCTTTCTTAGTCAAGTCAATGCCTTGTTCCTGTAGTTAATTTTGCTCATACTATTTTGATGCTAATCTATTCCCAAAGGCTGTCTTCCTCTCTCTTGTACCTGTTGCCTACTCTTTCTCTAGCTCTTCAGTTTTATTTAATTTATTAATTATTTTCATTTATTTAGTTTATTTATCTTTTTCTGCACATCTTTTATTACTTCTTTTTCTCCATTCAGGTAAGTGGTTAGTTCAAAATCTAATCTCCCTTCCTCTCTTACAAATTCTTAGTTTACTTATTATCTTTTTTATTCTTCTGAATCCAGAAGTTTTGAGGAGTTTTCTTGTTTCTTTTTCCTACATTACATTTTTTTAATTCATTGTCTTCTAGGAGACTTATGATCTTTACATTATCTTTTTGCATTCTATCTTCATGTCAGATCACTTTGGCTTATATAGAATTTGTGTTCTTTTAGTGTTATTGCCTTTTGCATCTGTTATGCTGGGTTTGCTCCCACTTTAATATTCCTGTGTTCTAAATCTGTTAATCTTGCTTTCACTTCTTTAAAGAGATTCTCCATTGTGAATTAATTTTTTTCTAATCTGCTAATTAAATTTTAAAATTCCACATCAAGTGTTGTAATACCTGACACATTCAATCCTGATTTTTTCTTTTATCTATTTTATTTCTCCTTTGAAATAACATAGAATTTCTTCGTGTTGTTTCATGATCTCCCTCAACTCCATGGGACTCTCTCCATCAGGCATTGTTTCACTTTGTATAATTGTATTTATTAAAAGAGCTTTGTAGTCTCTTTTTACAAAAGGGATATAAGACCACCTTAGTCTTTTCATGTCATAGGATAAAGGATCTGCCCTGATTACTCTCTAGAGGGAGTGGAATGGTCCCAGGTTTTCAGTTTCCTTTCCTTTAGGACAAGTTCAGCCTTTCGCACTGGAATCCCACCCCTTTGCCCTCTTTTTCTCTTTCCCTTTACTGGGAAGAATTGATATCTGCTCTTTATTGACAGGGGAAGAATCTGTTTCACACAAGTGCCTTAGAGACAAGGTTGGAATTAGCTTATTTTCCAACAGCAGCCAGAATGTTTCACTTTTCCTTATTACAAATATTGGATATATTTAGGCCTCAAAGACATATAGCTACACTAGCTTTTCTCTTAATCTTCTGAGGATATTTCTAGGGTA
Organism: Phascolarctos cinereus; assembly: GCF_003287225.1. Lineage (NCBI taxonomy): Eukaryota > Metazoa > Chordata > Mammalia > Diprotodontia > Phascolarctidae > Phascolarctos > Phascolarctos cinereus. The sequence goes on along the minus strand of NW_027555514.1, from coordinate 174,462,006 downwards.
GAGGAAACTTCCTTTTTCATTGTCTAAAATAGGAAATATTTTTAAAAACAAAAAGTAAAAGAACATATCCATTTACTTAAATATAGAACTTTAAGGGTGTTTTTTGGGGAGGGGGAAGGCTTGTTTTATAGGGGCTTTGCAAAGTCTCCATGTGGTTGAGAAATAAGAAAATTATATTGACTTTGATTTCTCAAGGCCCATTAAATTCATATTCTCTATCATCTATCCATCTATCTATCTATCTATCTATCTGTCTGTCTGTCTGTCTGTCTGTCTGTCTATCTATGTACCTCCATTTGGGAGCCAATGTTTAGGTAACTGCCTAAAGATTTGTTGGACTGAACCAGCTCTCTATCCTTTGGAAAATGGTCAAACAAAGACAGAATTTTAACTTAAAAAAGGTAATTGTGATAGAAATGGAAAAAAAATAGCCCTGAAGTTCATCATAGACTTTTTTTCTACCTTTCATCATACCTGTCATGAATAAGCAACTTTAAGCAAGATTATTCCATTGAAATTTGGAATTGAGAAACTTCCAAGGTCCTTTTTGTTTGTTGATGTTAATTTGCATTATATAAGATACATACATTTTTACCCTGGTAAACAGGATTCTGCAAAAAAAAAATTTTTTTGTTGCATTTAGAGGCCATTAGGTGGTATAGAGGATAGATCACTAATCTTGGACAACGGGTGACCTGAATTTAAACCTTACCTCAGATACTTAATAGATGTATGACCTTGGACAAGTCAGTAAACCTCTTTCTACCTTAGTTTCCTCATCTGTAAAATGAGAATAATAATTGTACCTACTACATAGGTTGTTGGGAGGATTAAAAGAGGTAGCATATGTAAAGTGCTTTGCAAACCTTATATATATATATATATATACATATATATCTACATATATATACATATATACACACACACACATATGTGTGTATATATATGTGTATGTATATATATATATATATACATATACATACATACATATGTAATATATTAGTGAGTTAGAATTAGGAATTGCTAGGAAGGTGATATGGGTTAGGAAAAAATAAGCTAGTCAAGTTTTCTCCTCTAGGAATCTTTGGTGGAACTGTTGTTAGTCCTAGAAGTAACTACAAAGTATAAAAAATGGGAAAGTATGAAAACTATTCTGTAAATAAATTAACTGAATTTTCTTGTGAACATTTCCACATGACTTTAGGGGCTCTTTTTAGATTGTTTCATTTGTTCTGCTCAAACTTCAGTCCTTGCTAACTCCAGTTGTTAATTTATCCAATGACAGATTGAGTAGATGCCAAAGACCGAAGAAGAGAATGGTACAGAAAACTGAAGTTCACATCCTTGGAGATGGATCCCCAAGGGATCTGAGAGGTCAGGAAGGAGAGAATGTGACTGGCCATGCTGCAATTATCCAATGACTTCAAAAAGAACTTCAGTATCTATTCCAGGATTCTGATGCCAGCCCTAACAAGTGGTACATAAAATTCAAAGAAAAGAAGAGGGAAATATGCGCATGCTTTTAATAGTAATTTGCTTATTTATTTTGGTCTCAAGAGAAGAGACATTTCCATGCACCATCTCCCTTATTTGCAGAAAAGCCTTTTTATATACATCAGTATCATAAGGGCCTTATACCACCATTACTACCCTCTTTTCTAACACAAACACTGTTTTAAAAGTAGGTTTAAAACTGCTTGGTTGGTTAAAATGTGTAGTTTATGGTAGTAATTTAATGTTCCTTGTCACTCTGAAATGGCCACAATTAAACTAGACATAATGTAACAGGTTAATCAGTTAAAAAGGGCCTTAATAGCAAAGCTTTTGTGGTTGTTTCAGCTTCTGCTGTTTCTGATAGATAATGGTTATGTACCCATTATTTTGATGCAGATTATGGCCAGAGTTTTCCTTTTTTATTTAATATACTCACTGTTCTTTTAAATCAATAGATGCCTCTTAGAAAACTTAGAAACAATACTTAGCTTCAAAATTATTTTCTTTGCCACTAGTGTAAAGGATTAATACAGAAACCTGATTAGGTTGATGTGGTTTTGAGGAGGTGAGTCTTTGAGATTCTGCATACATATATATGCATGACATACTTTTAAGTTTCAGCAGCATTATTAATTTAATTCTCTCTATCACTTTCTTAAGTCTAGACAATCAACAAAACAACATATCAAGCCCCTTTTTGAAGCATCTATGGATTTCCAAGATGTAAAAACTCACATTCAAAATTTAACAATAGGCAAGTCTCCGAGGCCAGTTCATTAAGGCGGCTCCAACACATCCCTGATTTGTCTTGAATGCCTACTCAGGGAAAACAACTGACCTCTCTATTGTTAGTTATTATTAGGTTGAGAAATAATTGTCTCTTGTCATCATCGACAATTATGCTTCTTCTCTTTTTCCTCTGCACCTCTTAACGATTTTTTGCCCAAGCAACTGCTGTTAATCTACTTTACTATTCCTGGAGGACAAGCAATTAATTAATTTTATATCAGAGGATCCAGCTACTTCTAGTAGAGTCTCATTTTTTTAGGTCCAAGTGTCCAGTAGACCTCTTTACTCCGTCCTCTGTGTGACATTTTCCCTCTAACTTCAGATCTCTTTTCTACATTTATCACATTAAAGCTCCATTTCCATTTTATTTAGTAGGAAACTTCATTATTCCTCATAACCTGGAATGTGGAGAAAAATTCCTTGAGCCTCTTCACTTTGTCTTCTGGGAAGATTAGCTTGCATTTTTAGCATAGTTAGCAGTCATTCAGCCATGTAAAAAATAAAAACATCCAACTCACTTCTCATCACTTCAAAATTCCATCCTATTCTCTGTACTAATTGAGATTTCCAGTCTTAGCTTTAAAATTTCTGGTGAATCTTTATAACTCATCTCATAAGTAGCTTTTTAAAGTCTTCTACACCAATTTTAGCTGTTCTTTTCACCTTTCATCAAGTCTTTGATCATCTCCTATCAGCAGGACAGTCACATGCAATTTCTTTTCCCTTCTCTGACCTCAGTTTTCCTTTTTTTTCTAAACTCATCAATTCCCTTTATTACTTTGTTTTGCCAGTATGTTTTACTTAGTTTTTCTAACTTACATTTCCTTAAAAATGAATTTCTCCTTCTTTTTTGAATCCTCTTCAGTTCTTTTCTCCTCAGTACTTTTCATCCTTCCAATTCACTTCTCCTTCTTCATTTCAAGTTGTTTTCCTTTAACCTTTCCTTAAGTTCTCTCCAAACTCCTCCTGCTCAAATTCAATCTCTGGTCTTCTTAACAATTCAAAAGTCCTCCAAATCACCTTGGCAATGTCCTTCTGTTTCTCATTCATCTCAATTCCTTCTCCAACCCTTTCTGCCACACAACCTTTTTTTTTTTCTCACTAAGACCTTTATGGCTTTTGAGACACATCCTTCTGAGACATCAGAAGGAATGAGGAATCAGAGGAATCATATTGGAGAGTTCAATGAATTTCGTTGGTTTGATTTCAAGATGATAATACAGAATCACTAGTCTTGTTTTGTTTTAGTTTCAAACAATAAAATGCCTTCTCTTAAATAGCTAGCACTTGCCTGTCATGCCCTTCTGACATAAATCATCTACTCTTTGGTTGTACAGGCCAGTTTGCTCAAAGGTTCACAGTTACATGTCACTGTAGAGCAGCAAGAATCCTATTCATTTCTATATTAGAATTATATTTGTTTGGGAACTGCTCAGAAATCTGTCTCGTGGCATCTGACAGCTTGACAAGGCTTGCTGCCATGGAAAACGTTTGTGATGTTATATAAATATATTTCTAGGTCATGAGTTGCCATGTATTTTTTGGACATTGATGCTAAGAGGGAAATGACTAAACATTTTCTGAAAGGAAAAATAACATAGTAAACAAATAATAATAACAAATAATAAATATGTAACTGTCTCAAACTGGCATTCTATTTTTGAAAGCATTAGACTTATGTTCTAACAATCCTTTTAGCTGTAAAAGTCCATTTATTGCCAAGGCTCACCCCCAACCCCTTAAAATATTCTTATTATCAGTCATTTTACAATATTAATGGTTCCACTATTAATAGATCAAGGGACAAGGGAGCTATTATTCTTGCCCTCTATCTGTTATTCCATTAAGTCAGCCTGCCAGTCTCAGACTGCTAGCAACTCTATAATGAACCATGTGCTCAAGCCACATGGTATATACTAAGTCAAAGTTTTTCTCACATGTTATTTTTGGTGCATATTATGACTAGACAGGAAAAGGTATGACAACAAAAACGATACACAAGGGGGAAAATCCTCAGTGCAGGTTAGTATCCAAGGTAGTTTTCTTTTTTTTAAAATTCAATGGGATGTTAAGTGTCAACGATGTGATGTGGATCTCTGTAATTTGTACCCCTGTCATGACTGACGCTCTTTGTTTTAGTTCCAACTCTACCCAAAGTCTGATGCACACAATGCTCTTATCCATCCCTTCACCCTGTCACTCAGGACACCATTTATTCACTCCATAATAAAACCAACCAGATCTTATGCTCTAACAAACCTGATTGCCTTAAGAGTCAGCATTAATTGTCCAAGTCACCTCTTCAGCTGCTGTGGCTGTTCACCCCTTGTTGTCAATAATGGATAGGACAAATATCAGTTGTCTTCACCTCTGTCTTCATGCTGTGACTGAGATACCCTTGCTTACATTTTTGGCGTTCAGCTCGTGTACAAACTAGTGAGAAACAAATAATTGTTTCTATGATAGATCATCACCCTGGAGGCATCTTAAAGATTGTAGAATTATGTAAGGGGTGATCATTCCACTCCACCTCAATTAATGTTATCATTGAAGGCCCAGCCATATGAACTAAGGTAGTCATAGAATCAATCAGTCAATCAATGGGCCCCAAAACATAATTGAATTCTGGCCTATTGATTGATCCTGTGACTACCCTCACAGAAGTGCCTGGGTCTTTGGTTCTTTGGTGGTTACATTGATGGTGAGGTGAGGACCAATTCCACCCCCACCCTTATACTATCATAGAATCATAAAACTTTTACAGCTAGAAAAAGAAGTTGGAAATCATCCAAGTCCCTGATTTTATAACTGAGGAAACTGAGACCCAGAAGAAAAATGTCTTGCCTATTGTCACATAGGTAGTAGCTACAGACTCCAAATCTAAATACAGATCTCTCAACTCCAAATCCACTGTTCTTTCCACTATAGCAGACTGCCTCAGCCATAGCTTTGAGGGGTCTTTTTTAGGAATAGAGTCAGGACCATATTATGCCCACAAAGAACCTTAGGAGAGGTCCAAGGTGATGCTATCACCTTTTAGTTTTATATGTCTGGCACACAGAAGGCCTTTAATAAATGCATGTGATCCAATGCTTAGCATAGTACCTGGTTCATAGGCATGTAATAAATGTTTATTGATTGATTGATTCACTGCCTTACTAGATCCAATTCCAGGCAAATCATTGAAAGTAGATCATGTTTCCATTTAAACAAGAACTTTAAACAATCAAACTGTCCCATGCTTCAGAACCTAAGTAGGTTCTAATTCACTAGAGGTATTTAAACAAAGGTCAAATAATCATTTTTCAGGATATTATAGGGGGAATTCCTGCTCAGGTAGGTTTGGGACCATAGCCCTCTGATATTCTGTGAGGCTACATCTATTTCCTGGTTTCCAGCCCAACTCATTTTTCCACAGCACTATGCTTCTTCTTTCATCTTGTCTACCTTCTTTATTTTATAGATAGAGAGGTTAAGGCCCAGGCATATGAAGATTCCAAGTTCACAAAGTTTGGTAATATTTGAATGGGATTAGAACCCAGGTTTCATACTCTAGAATCCAAGTCCAATGCCCTTCTCACTACGACGTGCTGTTTCTTAATTGGCTGTCTTGCTCTATTCTACTTGTTTCCATAAATTGGTTTCTGAGTATAGCTATAGTTGCTGTTGCCCTGTGACCTTTGTGTAATGGGATAGTTTAATTCCTAAAGACACAAAACATTAAGTTTAAGGAAAAATAGAATGTTAGAGATTATCTACCCCAATTCCCTCATATGAAGAATAAAGAAGTAACTTGTCCAAAGTCAGTGGAAGAGGTAGCTCTAGAACCAGATCTCCTAATTTCCATTTCCATGCTAATCCTATATAACATTTTGCCACTAATAAGTTTAGAATTTACTTATAGGACCTAACTCTAAACTTAAACCCTACATAAAGAAAAATGTTCAAAATTGCTCAGAAATTCATCCCTTATATTATCACACTCTTAACATGTCCTATTTAACACTACCTATAGGTGGCTATACCTAGGGTGTTCCCCTCCTGCATCCATCTTCCTTTCTTATTCCCATTAAAAAAATTTATAAGAAACACCAAAAGAAAATCCAAATGTCCAAGTTGACAGAACTAGAGCTCTGGACAATCTGTGGAGATTTTTTTGGAAAGGCCAACAAATGATGCTGAATAAGTGGGAGTGCATGGTTTCTTATCCTCAGCGGAATAGATGTAGAGCAGATGAAGATACAGAATACCTTGAACCAGAGAAGCTTTACTAGGATGACTGACACATGATTCAGAGTTGATGTCCCCAGGTACAACATAAATAGTAAATATTTAATAATTTGGTTCTGGGCTTGTCAGAGTCTACCTCACTTCTTGGGACCATTTAATTAGGTAAAACTTAACACTAAACCTCTCTGTGTAACTCATTACTTTTATTTATGATTTTTCTTCTAGTTTCCATCTCAGAAATCAAACATTTATATGCAAATAACTTCAAAAGTTTTATAACACTAGTTTTATGAAACATTGCATCAGATGCCTTAAAATGTAAATTTTTTTTTAAAAGTTCCTTTAAATGCTTAAAAATCTGGTAAAATGATGACTGATTCTATATGCAAAACAAATAAGAGTCCTGTCCTCCGTGTCTCTGTTTTTACATAAGGCCTTTCATATGCAGACACACAGAGATCCTATATCTATGTTGACACATACACATTGGTTTGGCTGACTCATTGGAATGGAACCGACTTGTTGAGTCTGCCAAAAAGGGCCATCAGACTGGCTGTTTGGCTTGGCTAAGTCAGCCAAAAGAGCCAACAGCTTCAATTTACTGACACAATCATAGCATTTTTATATGAAAACAACAAGGCAAAGGGGTTCCCTGCTGTGATTTTCTAAAAACTGGGAGCCTCAAATCTCCTGGGTGTCACCCAGACCTTTCAGTTTTTTCATTCAGAAGTGTACCAGGTAACCCTAAATGAGTGCTTATAAATCAATACTTAGTCTGAGAATGTACAAGAAAGTAGCTCTTGGAACACTCTGTGACTGGGGAAGTGTCCCAAAGTAACTGCAAGGAGCTTAGAGAGTTCATTTATCATTTTCCTTAATACCTATGGATTCATGTCATATGGACTCATTGATCTATATTCAAGTAAAGTACTTTGAAACATGCTTTCTGTTGATAGCTATTTCCACAAGATCTTCATGACTGAGCTGCCCAAATTCTTCTTTAAATCTCTAAAGAGATTTAAGAAATGGATTAAGTATCTTGACCAAATTTAGAGTCATCTAAATTTCACAGTTTTGACTTGGTTATCTCTCTCACTGGTGATATTTTAATATTCCTCCTTTAATCATTCTTTCTGTCAACATCTCTTTTGGCAGTTTCTTTCAACCTTAACCAATGGCAGTTATTTTATTTTCTTAGCTGATGTTTTATCCACTTCCTCTAAAAGTTAATCTTTCAGGTGAAAAATGGGATATATCCAAATACTTATTTCAAGTGGAATCACAAGCAGTTATATTGGCCTCTACAAGAGAAAAAGGAAAAATGGTTTATAAGCTTTATTCTTCCATTAACTACTGGAGTTACCTTAAGTTTCTTATTTAGATTCTGTTTCTTAGTTTCCTCGCCTGTGAAGTATGACTAATCACTACATTTCTGATGTTTAACCCAAGGTATATTTTGAGGCAGAATGAGATTATGCATGTAATTAATTGGGACCATGTGTAAAAGGCTTGTAGGCATTGAGTGCAAGTTACACAAACAAAAAGGGAGAGGGGAGGCAATTGTAATCTCAGGCTATTTTAATAGAATTCTTGGATCCAGAACTAGGAAGGTGATCTGAACACATCTAGAGAACTTTCTTTGGTTTAGGATGCCACATTTTAAGGGAGCTATTAACAAAATGCAGTATGCCCTCCCCTGAAGAAGGAACTATGTGTTAGGGCCCCAAATCAGGCCATATGAGGACCACTTGAAGGAACTAGTGATATTTGGAAGAAAGACATTAAGATGTATAGTAGACATAATATTTACTTTAAAATAGTTCAACAACTATGATAGGTAAGAGGGATCATATTTGTTTTGAGTGGTTTAAAAAAAAAGAAAATAACCTGTTCACAACAGAAGATCTCTGAAATCTTTCTCAACTTTAATGTGAATTAGAACTAATTGTGAAAGTTACAGAAATGCTAATTTTGGCTCAATAGAAGGAAAAAAATGTTAAGAACTGGAGCTGTCTTTAAAACTGGAGAGGGGACTTCCTCTTGAGGTAGCAAATTCTTCCCTAGAATCAATGAATGTGTCCAAACAGGATGGTAGTTGTGTCAGGATCACTGACAAGTCAGATCCCAAGAACATAGCTGCTAACCCCCCTCAGATCTCTAGATGTAATCCTGAGTGTCTGGGCAGTTGTTTTTCTAAGGTTATAGCTCATGAGCTTCTCTGGTGTTCTCCCCACAATGATTATCAGTTGATATCACTCATTCAGACTTAATTGGCTTTTAAGAAACAGGCATACTATGTCGGTTTAGTTGGTATAAAACACTCCTTCCCCACTTACTCACTAGTACCCTTAGAGTCCAGTGGGAGAAGGGCTTGAGCTTAGAGAGCACAGGGGACAAAGGGAAAAGTTCCTGAAATAGCTCCTGGAAATCTTTTTCCTGGATTCCTCAAGATATTCCCATTAGGTGCGCTGTAGCCTTTCTGCTGAGCTCCCCATGGATCCAATCCTCCTTGTGTGCTGGTCTCCTGATGTAGACACTGCCGCCAGTCACCAGTTGCTGCTGTCTAAGGCTTGTTGCTGATTAAAAGTCCAAATCCTCTGACAGGCCTAAGTTAACAAGGGCCGACACAAAGACTATAATTATTTAAATGGAAACAATACTAAAAGACATCTAAAATCAGATAAAATGCAATGACCCATCACAGTTCTCGAGGACAGATGATGAGACATTCATCGCTCAGAAGTGGGAACTATGAGAACAGAATGTTTTGTTCGCTGTCAGATGTTGTCACTGTGTTAGTTGAGTTTGCTTAATTGCTTTTGTTTGTTAAAAAAGGAAAGGTCTAAAGGGGTGGTGAAATAACTGTGCTGTAAGAAAACAAAAGATATCAATAAAACATTTAAAACAGCAACAACACAATTCTCCATGCTTTTCCATGCTTGTTGGAAGCAAATTTCATTGTCCATCACAGCATTTATTTAGCAGACAAAAATACACAGCACTCAAGCAAACAAGATAAAAAGCCAGTTGTCTAATGAGGCACAAATGCATCTTTTCATCTCACCTGCTCTCTAGAACCTTTCCTTTGTTTCCATCATCCCTGTATTCTATATCTAGGGTAGCTAGGTGGTGCTGGGTTTGAAGTCAAGAAGACTCATCTTTGTGAGTTCAAATCTAGTCTCGGAAACTTACGAGCTGTTTGTTTCTGGGTAAGTCACTTAACCCTTTTTGCCTCAGTTCCCTCATCTGTAAAATGAGCTGGAGTAGGAAATGGCAAACCACTCTAGTATCTTTGCCAAGAAAATCCCAAATGGGGTCATGAAGAATTAGACAGAACTAAACCACCACCATAACACCAGTGACAACAGTACAGTATAGTGAAGTGTAGTTTAGTATAGTGTTGTGTAATAATGTGTGGTATCATGTCATGCAGTGTCGTGTAAAGTAGTGTGGTTAGTGTAATGTGTTGTGTTGTATCATGTCATAGTGTGCTGTGCTATAGTGGTAATTGTGTAGTGAAAAAAACATCTTGCTACAAGTAAGAATTAGACTAGAATAGATTCAAGTACTGGGCAGTAAGGTGATATAGTGGATAGAGTACCAGGCCTGAAGTCAAGAAGATTCATCTTTGTGAGTTCAAATCTAGTCTCAGACACTTACTAGCTGTTTGATTCTGGGTAAGTCACTTAACCCTTTTTGCCTCAGTTTCCTCATTTGTAAAATGAACTGGAGAATGAAATGGCAAACCACTCCAGTATCTTTGCCAAGAAAACCCAAAATGGGGTCTCTAAGATTTGGACAGGACTGATCAACAATAATAAGATTTGAGTACTGACTTTGTTACTAACTAGCTTAGTGTTAGCTAATCCAACTAAGTCACTTAGTGTAACTTTGGTGTCTCTTTAAACCTCATGTCCATCAACTATAAAGTAGGGGGTTAGATTAGATTAGTTTCAGATTAGCTTTCTAGCTTTTTTAAATTTTAGACTGTGATTCTGTAAAGTAATATAATGAATGGCAGACTCAACAGTCCAAATGATCGTGGCCAGCAGGAATGAGTACACAAAAGCAACACAATTAAATTTTTCATAGATAAATTTGACATCATGGATTTAGGTGTTTTTTTTTAATCAATTGCAGAAGTGTACAGAGAGACTTGACTTGGCAGCAGTTCATTGGAAAAGGCCTGTGGCTTTTAATTGACCACAAGCTCAATATGACATGACAGCTATTATAAGAGCTGATGCAATCTTAGACTGCATTAAGTATGGTGTCCAGGTCAAGGCAGGTAATAGTCCCACTGCAGTCTTCACATTTAATGATTACATTTGTTTATGGACATTTAATTTTAAGAGAGACCCTGACAAACTAGGGTATAGCCAGAGGGGCTTGACCAGGATGGTAAGGGGACCCAAAGCTATGTTAGATGTGGATTGGTTGAAAAAGACTGGCAATATTTCACTGGGAGTGAGTCAATCAGCATAAGCATTTATCCTTTACCAGTTTCTGGGCTGAGAGTTACAGTTACAAAGTTAAAAAGGAAATACTTGTTGCCTTCAAAGGGTTTATGTTCTAATGGAGAACTAAAGAACTGGGGGAGAGGCAGTCTTTAATAAGTTTAAAAATTGTCATATAGAACAAAGAGTGGCCATTGTCCAGAAGGCAAAACTCTCCTTGTGATGTCACATCATAACATGGAAATGATCTTCAGTTATTAAAGACCAGACACAGCTTTAGCCACTTCTATCAAACTGGAAAGGTATCAAACATTGTCCCAGTAACAGACTGTGTTTGCTAGCTGAGGATCATTCAAGCTTCATATGAAGAGACTCATCGCTAAATAACTGGCCAGAGAAAAGGGGAGCAGTTACTTAACAAAGCAAAAGAAAGGTCCTACATTTCTCCAATCTCATCGTAGGTCCTCTTAGGTATTCCATTTCACCAGTTTCTCTGCCATCTTCAGGCTGGCTCATAGGATTCTAATGCCTTTGGACAGATTGTCACTAGGAATAACTTTCCCTAGGAGTATGTATGGAAAGTTTCTCAGGATCTTTCTTTTTCTGGGGGAGTATGACAAAGGCATGGTTAAGTCTGCCTTGGGTTATGAAAATCACCATGCAAATGAATATAACCTAGGATCTTCTGGGGCTAGGACTATAGGGAGACCCACCTCCTACTCTCTATAAATGAATATTCTATCAAGGAAGTAGACACTTAAATAAGGATGGAATTATACAAAGGAAGGGCTAAAGGAGCTGCCATTGCTTCTCTTCTCTTAGGCAAGGAGTCATAAGAAAAGTATCTCACTAATTCATTTTAAAATTAGGCCAAAGGAGCTGGGATTTAGGAGGGATTGGAGGAGTTGATTTAGAGGGGAGAGGGAGAGGAGATATCTAGACTTTAGGTACTTTGTCTTAAAACAAAAGACTTAAAAAAGGTCACAAAATACTAATTTTAATTTAATTAGGTTTTTTTTGTTATGGTTACTAAAATAGTTCGAGGATAAATGTCACTTTGATTAAAAAAAATCAATTTTTACCAACATGAGATAGGAAAGGCATGTTTATATAGCAGTGGTTTTTGTTTTTGTTTTTTTCTTTTCCAGAAAAAAAAAGATCTAGGGTTTTGGTAAACTGAACATTCATATTGAGCCAGCAGTGTGATATGGCAACCAAATAAAATAATGCATCTTGCACTTCATTCATAAAGGCATAATTTCCAGGAACAATATGATGCTCCTTTCTGTCTTATGCTTTGCTCACAAACTTTGGGATCATTGTGTTAAGTTCTGTGTGCCACAGAAATAACACCGTCAAACTAGACAACCAAAATAACATGCTCGTCGTTCTTGGAAAAATTAATCAATCCAGTCTTGGAACTTCTGCTCTGGGTTAAGCTGTCTTTACCGATAAGAGAGTGAGTGCAATTCAGCTAACCCCACTATGGTATACAGCACTAGTAACAACAACACCTAAAAATATATGTATACATATGTGTGCCATGTTAGTGTGCGTATGTGTGTGTGTGTGTGTATGTGTGTGTATTCTCCCTCTTTTGGAATATAAGTTCTTTGAAAAAGAGACTACTTCACTTTTAGATTTTTTCCTGTAAATTACACCAGTTCCTGGTGAGGAACTTCCTTTACCAATCCAAATGAGCAACTTCTCTGCAACTTTTAACCTTAGAGAATTTTCTGAGAACAATGAACGGTTAAATGACTTGCCCAGGTTCAAACAGCTAGCAGAAGTCAGAGACAGAAGTCAAGCTCAGGTCTTCCAGACTAGGAATCCACTATAGTGCACTGCATCTTACCTGGAATATAGTAAGTGCTTAATAAATGTTTTTCCGTGCATTTATTTATTCATTCAAAGTGGAAAACATTCAAAAGAATGTCTTCAGGACAGTGTCCGAAGCCCAAGAACACCATGTCTTCCAGTAGTCCAATAGGCCCTGTCTCTGGTCACTCTTGTGGACAGGGAATGGGTAGCTATAATATTTTCCTCTTTAGAACTGTCTATGACAACAAGATTTTTCAGTGAAAGTTCTGAAAGCATTTAAATGGTGGATCCTTAGAACCTCATCACGATAGGATTGAGCCCAGGGGGTGTAGGACAAGTCTCAAGCTGTATCTCCCTTGGTAAAACTTTCTGGTGGCTTCTGACTGTGTTGAATTATTTTTCTGGTCACTGAGGGGCATAAAAGGTCTTATCTATTTTAAGTCAGGGCCCTTTCATCTTGTTGGATATCTGAAGAATATGAGAATCACCATACTCTGACCTGCTGAACAGATGCATTTTCACATGGAGAAAAGGTGAAGAGGTCTAGAGGTTTTGGAGTGCTGGGAACCCCAAGATCATGGTACTGGGCCCTGCCTGAAAGAATTCAATTCAGATCTTCTTCCAGCCAGAGGAAAGGTTTATTAGTGATAAATCACATAGGCCAGGTAACACCCGTGAGGACGAGCTTGCATGAGAAAGTCTCAGCCTTGTGGGCATGAGATTCTCAGCCCCGAATGAGGGCCAGGGTAGATCTTATATACTAAAGTGACTTTGGGTGACCAGGGGAGGGTCTGGGAAAAGGGTGTGGGTGAGAATTCTGATTGGAAGGTCTGAGAGATTGAATAGACAATGGGAATAGATAATGAAATTAAAAAGATGGGGGCTAGGGCTTTCAAAGGGAGGTAAGGGCTGGGGCCTGTAGACAAAAAGGAATCAGATTCCCTTTGGGGGAAGGGGTGAAGACCTTGGCTTGGGCCACACCCCATCAAAGGGACTAGGATTGAAAGGTGGGTGGGTGGGAGGCATGTCTATAGAAGCTAAATTCTAATGTATCCCTGTTGCATATACCTTCTATGTTAGGGATGAATAAGCCTACTGTTAACTGTTTAATCATGTATGAGTACCTCATTTCATCCCATCATGGTACCTGAACCAATAAGATACCAGTATCAGGCCTACCTCCTAAAGATAGGAATTAATTATTCTAGAAAAGTTTGATAGAATTCTCCTATAAATCAATATGGACCAGGAGTGTCCCACTCTCTCATTGCCTTGGTAATTCATTTATAGCTAGTTTGATTTCCTTTTCTGAAACTGGATTATTTAAGATCTCTATTTAGCATTCTGTTAAGCCGGATATGACATACTTTTGTAGGTACAGTGCTTGCTCTAAGACTACTTTCTAACTCCCACTCACTTTGGCATATTAGATCCTCAGAGGGTAGTTAACTACTTCTCCTTTCTGTGTTCTATACGTCTAAGTGATTGGGATGTTTCTCTAGTACTATCTCTTAATTAGCCCCTACCGGTGTACTTCTTAATGATTGCAGTTGATATCAGTTACTAGATAGAGTAAATCAGATTTTAGAAATGGATATTTACTAAGATAGTATAGTAAAAAAAAATCAGTTTTAGTGACTCTCAGAGTATACAGAGGAGCAAAAGATGTAAGAAGAATAGAAAGGGGGGGTAGGGTGGAATAAAACAGGTTATAAAGAACTTCAAAAGACAAAACAGGATTTTATATTTGATCCTTTAAGTAATAGGAAAACATATACAGTGCACCAGCACCATGCCAGGAAATAAATTGCTTCTATGTGAATTGTCTTAGGAAGATTCTGAAGATCACCTAGTGAGATAAAAGTGCTGGACACTGAGGTCCTTTCTCAAGCTGAACTGCCAGGCATTTAAACTCTGCTGCAAAGAGTGCATCTCTGATGGCCTGGCCACATTGTTTGAATGCCAAATGTACATTTGGCTAAAATACTATTTTATAGAGAACTCACACAAGGCTAATGTTCACATGGAAGTCAGAAGAAGCAATACAAGGGAAACTCTCATGACCCCTCTTTAAAACTTTGGAATCAATTGTGAGACATAGGAGATACTGGCACAGAATCATCCAGCATGGTGAGCATGCATCAAAGAAGGTGCTGTATTCTATGAGCAAAGTAGAATTGTAGTTGCTCAAAAGAAACATGACATGCACAATTTAGAAACATTTCGACTTCAAATGTAGACTATTTGTGCCTAATGTGTAGCAGAGCATTCCAAGCTCATATTGGTCTGATCAGCCATAGTCAGACACACTCTACCTTGACCCCAACATAGTAATGGCATTTTGGTCCTCTTCAAGAAGGAAGGACAACAACCCAACAACCAATAGGAAACCACTGGAGTTTATTGAATGACATGGGTGACGTGATCAGACATGCACTTTAGGAAGATAACCTTGACAGCTTAGTGGAAGATGGACTAGAGTAGGGAGAGACTCGAGCAGGGAGACCAACCAGCAGGCTTTGTAACAGTCCAGGCATGAAGTGATGAGAGCCTGCATCAGGGTGGTGGCAGTATCAGGAGAGAGAAGAGAGCAAATAGAAGAGACATTGTAATGGCAGAATTAATTCAGACTTGGCAACAGATTAGATACGGCACTGGGGAAAAAAAAGCAAGCAGGAAGTCAAGGAAGACACATGAGTTGAAAACCTGAGAGACTGGAAGAATAGTGGCACCCTTGATAGTAATAGTGAAGTTCAGAAGTGAAGATGGTTTGGAGCTAGAGAACGTATTGAGTTTTTAACAAAGTTGGGGTTGAGATCACACAAGTCTAAAGAACATCTATTTTGAGATATACAGCAGGAAGTTAGAGGTGTAAGAATAGAACCAAGAGAGAGGTTAGGGTTGGATAAGTAGATCTGAGAATCATCTGCATAGAGATGATCATTAAATCAATGAGAGCTGAGGAGATCACCAAGTGAAATAGCAAAGAAGGAAAAGAAGGCAGTCCAGGACAGAGCCTTGGGGAGACAACATCTATAATTAGCATCCACTACCTGCATGATGATGAAATGGCAGTTTCTTCACAGGGGGATATTGCAGGGGTAAGTTCCAGGCAGAAGCCCACAGATATGTTTCTATCAGTTTGTCTTAGTTCCTGTCAGTTTGTACATCAATGTTAGGACTATGGAGGCTGGTTGGGGAGGCTTGTCATTAACGTGGGATGCTGGGTACATTGTCAGCTGACAGTACTCTCTGTGTCTGTTGTTTTCCTTTGTTACCAGGGAGGCGTCAAAGAGAAGGTTGACTTCATAACTTTGGTTAAAAAAAAGTGAAAACATCAACAAGACTTTTAAAAAAGATTTTAAAAACAAAACTTAAAAAACCTTTTAATCTTATAGAAATTGAACTTAAATGAGTTATCATTTGAGTAGTACTGACAAAAACAATGGATTTGACTGAATTGAAATAATCAAGTTTTTGAGAGGTGTATATGAATACACACACACACACACACACACACACACACACACACACAATTTATTTTAATTATTGTTGTTGTTCAGTTCTGTCCAACTCTTCATTACCCTGTTGACCATAGCACATAATACCATCTATGGGGTTTTCTTGGCAAAGATACTAGAGTGGTTTGCCATTTCTGTCTCCTGTGGATTAAAACAAAACAGGTTAAATGATTTACCCAGACTCACATAGCATAGCTACTGGGTGTCTAAGGCAAGATTTGAACTCAGGCCTAGCACTCTATCCTCATGACTCCAAACCTAGCACTCTATCCACTAAGCCACCTAGCTGCTTCTTTTATTTTAATTAGAGATGTGAAAACTCTCCCGTCTTTTCAAGTCATTCTGCAAAGGCTTAAATTAGGACAAATTTGCCAAGTCAAAAGTGGTAAAGGCAAGGTGGAGTATCTTCTTAAACGTAAATTTAGTTTTGTGTCTAAGAGGACTCTCTCCTACATGAACCCCATATATATGCATCTCCAGGTCACTTGTGAGAAGTATGAATGTATTAGCATGCAGACTTTTTAAATTAACTTTTTGTGTGGGTGGGCTGACTCACAAATCTATTTCATTGATTTAGGGAACTTCCAGTGTGGAGATACCTGATAGATATAGATCAGCAACCTATTAGTAACTTAGAGTTTTAAAGATTGGCTAGGGGTACTGAGAAGTCAAATGACTTGCCTATGGCCACACAGCTAATATGGAGCAAAGGTAGGATGGAACCCAGTTCTTCTTGGCCCCAAGGCCAGTCATCTTTCTGTAATGCCATACTTTTGCTGTTTGTTTTTCAGGCATGTACAATTCTTTGTGACCTCATTTGGGGTTTTCTTGGCAAAGATACTAGAGTGGTTTACAATTTCCTTCAGTTTATTTTAAGGATGAGGAAACTGAGACAAACAGGGTTAAGTGACTTGCCCAGGGTCACACAGTAAGAAAAAAAAGATTATTTTCTTATTATATTAATAACCAATTTTATATACAGGGCCCAAAGATCCTCTTTTTTTTGTTGTTCAAAGCCCAGTCTCTCAAGGATGTTTCTGACCTTGCCCAAAAATCTACCTTACCCAGACCATCTTATCTAGGTGTAATTCTAACTTGTAACCCAACCATTGTTCTAGTCAGGTAAGACTGGGTGGAGAATAGATTCTTTTGTATTGATTACTGGAGGTGGAATGATCTGAGACAGGGCTTATATGATCAGAGTTATGTGTGTCCCCCCCCCCACCAGCCCCTCATTAGAAAAAGCCTACCTCTCATTAAAATATTCATTCTCTCATTGTTAACCAATAAGAATTGATTTTCACCCTGAGGGACACCCTCTTTTCCAAGGCTATTTAAACATTCAGCAGCCTCAGTGTAGGGTCTTTGGTTACCTAAAGAAGCACTGACCACAATTTGTTGATTATCTACTACTCTATTTAATAAATTAATTATTAATTACCCAGAAACTATTTTTGGACTTTTCATTCATCTCAACAGCTAGTATGTGTTTGAGGCCAGATTTGAACTCAGAAAGATAAGTCTTCCAGTATGCAGGTCTGGCGCTACCTCTCTTTTAAATTAATGATGCCCTTAACATTTAAAAACAAACCCAAATAGCTCTACACCACTTTTCAACATACTGAAACAACTTAGTCAAGCTAGCAGTAGTTTCCTACTGTGTCCCCTTCCATTTCAAAACAGAGGAAACAGAATCCTAATGAAGAGTGTGTTCACACTGTGTCCTTCTGTGAAACATCAAAGTTGTATTACTGTGTAACAAATGATGTCCTCTAGAGACTTTTCCAT
This sequence comes from Phascolarctos cinereus, assembly GCF_003287225.1. Taxonomy (NCBI): domain Eukaryota; kingdom Metazoa; phylum Chordata; class Mammalia; order Diprotodontia; family Phascolarctidae; genus Phascolarctos; species Phascolarctos cinereus. The sequence continues at coordinate 174,443,906 of NW_027555514.1, read as the reverse complement.
AACCAACTACTGGATGGCTTGGGGAATCAGTTATATTCATTTTTATCCATACTGGACACATTTTATACAGTCCTAGCTTCTGGATAAAATGTGCAGTGTTCCACCTGTACATAAGACAACTAATCTGGGTGAATTAAAGTGAAATGAAAAGTTGAATTTCATACTAAAGCTATTTCTGGTTGATATCACCTCACACCAGGAAGTTTTGTGATTATTCCCTCACTGCTTCTTCCCTTCTTTAACTCTACTATCTCTTTATTTCTGTCTGTCTGTGTCTCTCAGTCTGTCTTTCAGAATCTGTTTTTCTCTCTCCCCTCCCACTCCCCTTACCCTGTCAGTTTTCATTTCCCTCTCCCTCCCTCCTTCTCTCTCTCTCTCCTCTCTCTCTTCTCTCTCTCTCTCTTCTCTCTCTCTCTCTCTCTCTCTCTCTCTCTCTCTCTCTCTCTCTCCCCCCCATTCCTTTCCATCATTTTGGTTTTCAGATAGTAATAGATTTCATATGCAATTCTTGAAAAAAAAAAAGGGAGAATAAGAATAAGAGGAAACCCTTCTTTCACTTAGCATAATTCTCAGCTCTAATGCTCTGAAAAAGAAATGCTGAGAATTTCAGAACAGTGATACTTTGTTACTACTGCAAAACACACAGCTAAGTTTGCAAACCCTTTTCTAGCTATCTACTGCATTCTTTGAATGGGATGTGAATTTAGATGCAGCCCTTACTAAAAGAACATTCATGACTTGATAACACATATTTTAGTAATACTTCACAACTTCAACAACATGTTTGAAAAAAAAAAGAAAGAAAGAAGTAACTAAGTCAATTTTCATCTCTTTGTAGGCTTCCTCCCTTACTGTGAAAGGGACAAAGTGTCCTCTTAGAAGTACACCTATACCCTCCATCTTATTTCTTGGAGGCTTAGATATGGACCAGTATGAACTAGATAATCAGCTAACTGGTATTTATTAAATATCCGCAAATGCACAGCACTATACCAAGTACTAGTTGCCGGAAAAGTCATGCCAAGATAAACACCTGCTTTTGCCTTAAAATTAACCTCCCTCTGTTCTAATAAGGCATTTTTAAAGAATACATCGTACACATAAACCCAAATCAGTGACTGATCCTCAGGAAAGTGACTTTGAAAACTTCCAGAGAAAATGTTCTCAATAATTTTTTTAAATCCCTCTTCCTCCCTATAACTATAAATGAAAATAAGTGCTTACATAACCTACCCAAATATTTAGATAGAGAATGAGTTTATAAGCGGGAATATATTAAAATGTGGTTGAATTATCCCATATACTTTTAAAAATAGTTAAACTGTCAGCTTAGGATTTTGTATATTTACCTCATTAGACTGCCTCAAAGACCCCATGGTAGGTATATATGCATTTTAAAATTTTGTATTTTTCCTTGGTTTATGTGCCCTGTAAAATGCCTTGAGAACTTTATGAAGGATGTTACATTAATATGTGTTATTATAAATATGATTTAAATATCCAAAGCATTACAGAGTGATTACTGTTCAATAAGGCAGGGTGCATAAAATGGTTATCTGCACACTGTGCTTAGGTTTCTACAATATAATATAATGAATTGTTCAATATCGTTTGTATGCTATTTGTCTCTGTTCGTTCCCAGACTCGGGGGATGCCTGATATGCAATCCTCTAACAAGGCGATCATAAATTGCTGAACAATAAACAGCCCTTGAGATTTTTAGATAGTGTGTGGTTAGCATGCAATCTATCTTGAAGAACTTGATTTAGTGCCACAAAGGAGCATCTCTGACAGTGCTCAACATTGTTTTAAACTGCTGCTAAATCAATTACTGCATTTGGGGAGCTTAATCTCTCTCTTTCTCTCTCTCAATCTCCCTCTCTCTCTCTGCCTTTCTTCCCTCCCTCCCTCTCTGTTCCTCTCCCCTTTTTCCTCCCCTCACTCCTTCCCTTTCTCCTGCTTTCTCTCTGTATATGTCTTTCCCTTCCTACCTTCTCTCTTTATTTCTTTCTCCCTTTCACTCAGTCTCTCTTTGTCACTGCATCTCTCTGTCCATCTCTCTCTTTTTCTGTGTATGTCTTTCTCTACCCTTCTCTATGTCTATTTCTTTGTCTCTGTCTCTCTGTGTCTGTCTGTTTTTCTTTCTCCCTTTCTTTGTCTCTCTTGCCCCTATCACAAGTTGACTATTCTGTAGAGGGAAATATTTAAGTAACCACTCTATGTATGCCTTTGGGCCCTATGGAAAATTCTGAAAACAGGGATAGACAAATCTCCACAAGTAATTTAGGCTGATTTTTTTCATTATCTTCAAAACTCATTTCAATTGTTTTGAACCCACAGTCCCCAGCAAAGAGTGTTGTTAGAAAAAGGTAACATTCTCGGTTCCTCATGTATAAAATGAGCTGGAGAAGGAAATGGCAAACCTCTCCAGTATCTTTGCCAAGAACAGTCATGAAGCATTGGAGATGACTGAAATGCCCGAACAACAACCAAACATTCTAAAGTTCAGCTTGTGAAGTAAATTAGTAAAAAAAGTCTTGTTTTTCTTTCTTGTGTACCATTTCCTATGGTATATAAAATAATAAGTATGATACCTTGTAACTATATAAGTCCATTATTGGAGAAACTCACTTTATATTGTAGATACTATCTCATCCTCACCTATTTATTAAGTTGAGAAACAGTATAGACAGTGGTTTAAAATCAACAATTAATAAATATCTTCTCATGGAAACTACATCGGTAAGTTTTTTAGTTCATAAAAGAAAAAACGATCTTCTCTTTACTGTACTAAAAATAATGATTGCTACAACAAATAATTTGTAGGGGCAAAAGGATTCCTACCCAATGATTTATACTTAGGCTCACTTATCTTAAATAACACCCTACTTTCTTTTTTCATCATGCATTTATGAAATGTAAGGGGAAAGTGTTTTGCTGACATAAGACATAAGCTTGTACCCTTCTCCTCCAGTGTTCTTTGTTCCTTCTTCAGACTTTTCAAAGCTTTGATAATTTTCAGGGATACTAACTGGAGAGCATGACCTGAAAGGAGAAGAAGTGTTATTATGTTTATTCCCAGCCTCTGGGGAAAAAAAAAAAAACCTCAGCATGCGGTGCCCACTGTGTGTGGGGACACCCTAATTGTACTGACCCTAACTCACCTAGAACTAAATGCTGGGGATCTTCTAATTAGCAGAACAGCTCCCTTTTGTGTACCAGTCAGGGTCGAGCTCCTAATATAGTTTGGAATGGTGACGAGCCCTGAGGCATGCTGGTCCAGGAAGTCTTCACCTAAAAGAGAGACGCCACTTCCTGGGAAACATCAGCTTCAACAAGAGGCAGCCGCTAATGTGGAGAGTCTGAATGTAAAAAGCAGCGCGGGGTGGGGGGCAGAGTGTGGAAACAGTGAGTGGCCACTTTGGAGTAGAGAGCAGGGCCAAAGGGCAAAGCTTTAGGAGTAATAAGTAACTTCCAGGGATCCCACCAAGGAGCCACAAAAATTCAAGCCAGCAGGAACAAGGAAGCAAAGCTAGTGTTCAGGACGAAGAGTCAAACTCAGGTGAGAGAGGTTGTCCCAATCTTGATACATGGTACACACCCAGAAGCCAGAACCTTTCTTCACCTCAAAGCACAAATATTTTAGGGCTTAGTTCCCTTCCTCATTGTGGGAGATTATTCTCATCTCTGAATAGGACACAAAGTGGTCCTACTTTTCCTGTTATTTACTCTAATGTTATTTTCTATTTGAAAATAAAAATTATTATTTTAATATAAATAATAAAAAAGATTATGGGCATCTAGGTGGCACAATGGATAGGATGCCTGGCCTGGAGTCAGGAAGACTCTTCTCCCTAAGTGCTAATCTGGCCTCAGACACTTATAAACTGTGACCCTAGCCAAGTCACTTAACCCTGTTTGCCTCAGTTTACCTATCTGTAAAATGAATTGGAGAGGGAAATGGCAAACCACTCCAGTGTCTTTGTCAAGAAAACCCCAAATGAGGTCACAAAGAGTAGGACATGTCAGAAAACAACTTAACAACAAAAATTTTTATTCTAATATTATTTGGTATATGATTTCTAGTTAAGTTTCTTCCCTACATTTTATAGAGGTTTACCTGTGATATTTATTAATATTTATGGGGCTTGGGATACAAGGACCCTTTGAGGAATTCTTTTCCCCCTTTTCCTTAGGTTCTAAGATATACTTTAACAGGGCTTTTCACCCTTCTCCTTTGTTTTCTCTCTCTCCAGCAAGGTTTCTGACTTAGCTCTGTGATCAGAATGGCTGCTCCACAGGGTGGTAATCAAAGGTGCAGTACTTGGAAAGCTGATAAATAAAGCTATAAGTAACCTAATTTAAAAAGGAATTGGCATTGGGCGGGGGTGGGGGGAGAACAAAACGAAACCTATGCTCACACTAGCACATCAAGGACAGGGTCTCAGTAACTTAAAGTTAGAATGGTTAGTTCCTCCTTCTGGGAGACCAAGAGGGCTCAGTGACCCGAGGCGGCCTGCTTCAGGGAAAACCACAATAATGCATAAACAAAATGGCCAACCTAGCTGCTGTTACACCTTAGGCAAGAGTGGCATGTGTATACTCAGATGACTAATCCAGCATTAGTGTGTCAGAAGAAACAGAACCTCAGAATTTGATCATTGATCATTTCAATGCATATCTGATCCAATACATCCCCAAAAAATCCTCACTACAAAAACTGATAGGTAGTCACCCAACTTTTCCTTGAAGACCTTTAGTAGAGAGAAACCTCATGCCTTCTAAAGGAGCCAGTTCCACTTTAGGATAGTATTAATTCTTAGGAAGCATTTTTTTTCTCATCAAACTAAAATTGGCTTATTTTCAACTTCCAATTAATTTGTTCTTTGTTCTTCTCTTTATTGTTGTTTAGTTGTTCTCAGTCATATCTGACTCTTCCTGACCCCTTTTGGGGTTTTCTTGGCAAAGAGACCAGAGTGATTTGCTATTTTTTTCTCCAACTCATTTTACAGATGAGGAATCTGAGGCAAACAGGGTTAAGTGACTTACTTGCCCAAAGTAACACAGCTAATAAGTGTCTGAGACCAGATTTGAACTCAAGTCTTCATGACTCCAAATCCAGTACTCTGCCCACTGCATCACCTAGCTGCCCCCTTCTCTTTGTAACCAAATAGAAAAATTCTAATCCTTCTTCCAAATGATTGCTTCCTCTATTATTCCTACTCTCCCACCTTTACATGTCTTTCTCTGTCTACTATCTATTCCCTACTACCTATAAGCATGTCCATGTCTCCCTAATCTTCAAAAAATTCTCATTTGATTCATCTATATCATGTGCTGTTGTCCCGTATATTTCCTTCATTTTGTTTGTGGCTTAATTTGAGAAGACTAGATGCATTGGGTACCTCTGCTTCATTTTTTCTCATTTTCTTCTTAACTCTCTACAGTCTGGCTTCCAACCTCATCATTCAACTATTTCACTTGGTGATCTCATCAGCTCCCATGCATTCCATTTTCATCTCTGCAGATGACTCTCAGGTTACTTATCTAGCCTTAATTTCTCCCCTGAATTCCAGTCTTACATCTCCATCTGCCATTTGGACATCTCAAACTAGTTGTCCAAAGACATCTGCCTTTCTTGCTATTCCTTGAACATGACACTCCATTTCCCACCTCCGTGTCTTTGTAGTAGCAGTCCCCCATGCCTGGAATGTTCTCCCTCCTCTCCTGTATGTACTGGCTTCCTTTATGAGTTAGTTCAAATGCCACCTCCTGCAGGAGATCTTTCCCAGTATCTCTCTCACCTCACCCCCAGTTGCTAGTGCTTTCCCTTTGATATTATCTTCTATCTATTCTGTGTATATTTGTATGTCCATAGTTATTTGTATATTGACTCCTCCCCTTAGAATGTAAGTTCCTTGAGAAGAAAGACAATGTATTTACCTTTGTAATCTCAGTACTTAGAATGCTACCTATAACATAGAGCTTAGTAAATTCAGTTTACTGAGTTCTGGATGATACAAGTTCGAAAGGATGTTGTTAAGCTGGGAAGTATACAGAGGAGAACCATGAGGATAGTGAAGGACCTTGTGTCCATATCATAGGATGGTTGGTTGAAGGAACTAAGAAGGTTTAGCCAAGCAAAGAGAACATTTGGGAGGGGGGTGGGATTTGAAAGCTGTGTTCAAGTGGAATGGCATATTTAAAGATGTCTATTGGTCATCCACTTTGAGATGTCCAATAAGCAATTGGAGATTCAAGACTGAAACTTAGGAAGGGGGTTAGGGCTAGAGAAGTAGATTTGAGAATCATCTGTGTAGAGATGACAATGAGATCATCCAATGAACTAGGATACAGTGAAAAGATAAGAAAGCCTAGGGAAAGATTGGTACTAGGATAAAGGGTGTAAGGTATTCAAGAGAAGATGAAAGTGTAGAATTGAACTGATTCTACAATGGTTCAAGATGGGGGAAGGGAGGAGAATATAGCTACCACAGTGATGATGTCCTAGTAAAGAACTGAAAGGTAGAGAGATTGGAGGTCACACTGAAGATAGAACAGGTTTGGGGGTTTTGAAATAGAACCTTAGAGGATACCCGCTGTCATCAGGCATGACCTGGATGAAGAAAAGGAATGAAAACAAAGGAAACTGGGGAGCTCTCAGACAGAAGGAAAACCAGGATAGGGCAGTCACAGAAACTCTCAGAGAAGAGAGTAGTGAGGAGAAGAGGGTGACTGAAAGTGACAAAGACTAAAGAGAGGTTAAGAAACATGAGGACTGAGCAAAAGCTATTGGATTTGACAGTTTGGTTGAATGATGAGATTTGAAGTCAAACTATGTAGAGTTTAGAAGAAAGTGAGAAGAAAGGATTGAAGTTACCTAATGTACATGGTCTCAAATTTAGCCACAAAAAATGGAGGAACGATATAGGACAATCGTACATGGGGATGGATGAATGAAGTGAGAATTTTTTTGAAGATTGGGGAGACATGGGCATGTTTGTAGGCAGTAGGGAAGCAGCCAATAGACAAGGAAAGGTTGAAGATAAGAGAGAGTAGGGATAATAAAAGGGGCAATTTCTGGAGAAGCAGGGTTGGAATGGGATCACTTTTGCATGTAGAAGGATTAGCCTTGGGTAAGGATAAGAACCATCTTTTCATATAATTCAGAAGTGAAGGAAAAGATAGTGGCAAAAGACATCTGAGTGATGAAAAATGAAAACTGGAGAGAGTTTGCAGTGAATGGCCTCAATTTTTTTTCAGTGAAATGTGTATGAGACAATGTTCTCAGATAAGAGGATTTGGAGAGGGGCAGCCCTGGAAGGTTTGAGGAGGGAGAAAAAGGTTTGCAAAAGCCACTATCATGAGTTCAATAGTGAGTTAATTAGGGAGGTTGCCTTGCCACAATCAAGGTCCATTTGAGGTCAGGTAACATAAGTTCTGGTGAACCAACATGGTTTCTTGATTTTCTCCAGTTCCTTCATCGGCACGTTAGCAAGAGCAGAGGCAACAGAGTAATCCAAGGCTGAGGTTCAACAGGGAAAGATTGGTACTAGGATAAAGGGTGTAAGGTATTCAAGAGAAGATGAAAGTGTAGAATTGAACTGATTCTGCAGTGGTTCAAGATGGGGGAAGGGAGGAGAATATAGCTACCACAGTGATGATGTCCTAGTAAAGAACTGAAAGGTAGAGAGATTGGAGGTCACACTGAAGATAGAACAGGTTTGGGGGTTACAAAATAGACAGAAATGAAATTCTTCCCTCCCTCCTTCCCTCTTTTCCTCCTTCCTTCTTTTCTTCCTTCCTTCGTACTAAACCTTTCCTATATCTAGGCTACCAAAGTGTGAACTCAGCAAGATAAAAGCAACAAAAAAAAATCTAGCAACTATAGGGAAGTTTATTCTTTCTTTTCCTTTCCTTTAAGAGGTCCAGGCAAACATATTTTCTTTAGCATCAACCAGATGTTCCTGTAAAAAAAGGTCTTTTCATATTTTGTGAGTTATCCAGAGACTGATTATCTAATTTGTGAGATATTAAATCCTTTTGTTTTCCTTAATTCGCAAATGTTCATTGTCACTTTACCATCTCCCTTCTTAGTACAGTAATATCTTTAATACAAGTTAATAGTGAAAGCAAATGAAACTCAAATCATTCTATTTATTTGCCAAAGCTCCCATTCACCCTCTCTGTCCCCTGTTAACATAGATAGTGAAGAGTTATATGAAGTGTATTCTGATCTTTAAAATATCTTGCATGTATTCAAGTCCATGTTGCTTTTTTCAATATTTTTATTCTTTTGATATTTCCTTCCTATCCTAAAAACACAGTGGCTTCTCTACTTGATGTAGCCAAGCCACTGCTCCCCTCTGAGTTCTTTTCCAACTTAAAAATGGGATTTATAATACTCACCTGGCTAACACCAGGTGGCAACCATCTGTTCTGATTTGCAGTACTGTGAAACCCCCCAGGGAAACTAGAAATAGGAATAGTCTCCTGATTTTTGACACATCACTCAATTAGGAGTGTTGCTAGGGGGAGCACCCAGTTTCCCTCAGGAGTCTTGTACTCCTATGATTGACAGGCTGAAATTTAACAGTGCCACCCCTCCAGAGGGACTTTTTGGCTTTTCTTTGACTAAGTCTCAGTCTCATATTTGTGGCATTCTGTAGGATCCTCTGCCATCGTGATGGAGTATGAGAACCAGGTGAAGCCCCATTGTTTGAGTTATCATTCAGCTCAAACTTTTAGATGCATATCTTTGATGTGATGCAGAAGGGGAAGCACAGGTGAGACCAAGTTAACTTTTTTTTGTGGATGTATCTGAGCGACAGCCAAGCTATCAACAACAACAACCAAAAGTGGTGTCAGAGAGCATGGGGTCACATAGATATATTAGTGTATTAGTTCTGAAATCATATGGCATGGATTTAATGTTGGAGAGAAATACAGCTTGAGCCCTCATCCAATGACTATTCTACGAATAAAATAGTCAGAAAATACAAATAAAATGGCAAAGTATTTAATTTGAAGTAAATAAGAAAAATCATGCACCAAGATCAATTTCACTACTTTTACATGTGAGGACTATCTTTTTAAATTCTCAGAAAAGTCATATCCCAAAGTGAAGATGGGTTTCAACTTTAGTGATACCAGTTTCTGTGATACACCTAAGATACAGGTTCATATCCTGCCTTTGACACTTAACACCTTGTAACCTTGGAATGGAATGGAATAAGCATTTGTTAAACACCTGCTATGTGCCAGACACTCTGCTGAGCACTTTACAAATATTATCTCATCTAATCATCACAGCAACCCTAAGAGGTAGGTGCTATTGTTATTATTCCCATTTTACAATTGAGGAAACTGAGGAAGAGACTAAATAACTTGCCCAGGGTCACACAGCTAATAAGTTTCTGAGGCTGAATTTGAACTCAGGTCTTCCTGACTTCAGACCCTAGCCTCTGCTTACTCTATCACCTAGCTCCCTCTAGGGTAAGCCACTTTCACTCTCTGGGTTTCTGTTTCTTCACCTGTGAAATGAAAGGGTTGAACTAGATTGCCTCTGAGGCACCTTTGAAGTCTAGATCTGATGATAATTACGTTGACTTCTGAGTGTTCAAAGCACTTTATCTTGTGCAGCATTTTTGTTATTTCTTGGAGCCCTCTTTGGTTAACTGACAGCTTTCAGAGGTTGCTAGGTCTGGTCCTTTCTCTGTCTTCTGTTTTCTCCTTGAACTCAGTGTTTTGTTTTGTTTTGTTTTGTTTTGTCGCCCCTTCCTCCAGAGGGACCCTACCGGTCACTGCCTCAATGTTCTTAAACTCCTCTCAGAGTACTATTTCATTCCTGCTTCCCTTACATTGTATTATTAAACTTTTAAAAATCAATTAAAAATTCTAAAGTCATAGGAAGTAACTTTTAAATTTGTTCTCATGTTTCTGCTACAAATGGCAGGTTTCTAATGACAAGACCTAGTAGATATTTTGATCAACATTTAGCTCTGTGTTAGACGTTCTCACATGACACAAAGCCCCTGGATACAGTTTGGGAGATTTTTCATATTTCTGTGGAATTTCACTTCACTCAGTATGCTGTTACCAATCCCCACTTGCAAGCACATAAGTGCTAAAGCTCAAAAAATAAAAATTTTGGGGCCAAAGAATACCACTGGAACTCATTAGAGCTCATGGAAAATACTTACCCTTGTCAGTGAACAACCCTTACCCAAAGACCCATATGCCCTCAGTTCCTTCCAGTCATGTTCTTCCTAGGTAGGACTACAAACTAGTATTGCTTCTAGTGGTTCCTCCTCTATCTCTCTGCAGGTCCTAACAATTGTCAATCAGTGTCTCTTCACAACTTCCCACCAATAATGTTTGCAACCTGTTTTCCAGAAGAAAATCTCTTCTGTCATCTGCCTACTTCACTGTGTCGGAATGGGATGTTTCAGTTTTTTTGTGATGTTGGTGTTACAGTTCAAAAGAGAGGCAAGACTAGGGTTCTGTAGCCTTTCCCTTGTACTGCAATTCCCTTGAGGCTATGACCTCACACCAGCTTTTTAATAGGTTTTGTCATTCACATTGAACTGGGTCTAGGTGAAGTTCACTACCACTCATTCTTTCCCCTTCCAGATAATGTTTCCAATGCATCAGTAATTCCTTCAGATTCATAAGTTTTACAGTATACACACACACACACACACACGCGCACACACACACACACACAATCCCTGCCCTCCTCCAGCCCCACATATGTCCTTCTGGTGCCAAATGGGCAAAGTTGTTAAAATTACTTGAGGCTGCTTCCTGCCTACTCAGAAGACAAAGATATATAGTTCCCTTTGAAATAATAATCACATTAAAACTGAAGAGTTCTAATCTTTCTTTATACTTATACAGTTTTCATTTTAATGTTTCCACACAGAAGTATAATTCTAACCTCAGAAAAAATGCTTTATCAAATTGCAAACCCAATTCCACAGTTAACTTTGTAAAGGCAAGGACCACACATTTTTGCATTCCTACAACTCCTAGGACAGTGTCCTGTACAAAGAAAATACTCAATTAGCATTTGTTAAATACATTGAAATATTTCATTGAAATAAGGGAAACATCCTCAGTCTGTTCTTTGCTTAGGAGTTAATTCCTTACTCGTCAAACAGAAAGTTAAATAGCAAAAATTGGAACTGGAGAGCTTTCTATACTTAATCACAGAATATTGAACTTGGAAGGGATTTGGTAGTCCATTCTGTCTAATCCCTTCATTTTGTAAATGAGGAAATTGAGGCCCAGAGAAGTGAAATAACTAGCCCAAGATCATTAGCCAGCAAATGGAAAGCTGGGTCTAGCACCCAAGTGGTATTTTAATCTTTGTTATTGGCATTTTAGAAATGAAGAAACAATTGTGCAGGTATGTTAAAGCAATCTGGTCCATGCTACTCAGCAAAATGCAAATTCTTTAAACCAGTTATGTTGTCTCCAGGACAATGAGTTCTTGCTTTCTCTCTGTTCCTCTTCTAAACAGCAATATCATGTGAAGAGCTGTAAAAAAATGATATTACAATGAAAATGACTGACTTAATGTTTTTCTTCCTCTAGCTTCATTTTCAAGAATTCTGTTTTCGGCAGGGACCAGGTGCCATATGGCAGTGCAGTTCCATGCTGTCAGGATATGGAGCTGTGGTGTTCTACAAAAGTCTCTTCACCTCATTAAAGTCAAACAAAGGTCTAAAAATAAGCTCTTTCCTGCTCTTTCTTCACTTTCTTCCTTCATTTTTTAGAGGAACTCTGGAGACAATTGCAAGCCTGACAGTTTCTATTGGTAAAGTACAGAAAACAAAAGCTGGAGAGTTCAAAGGGGGAAAAGAGGAGAAAAGTGATAATGGTACCCTAAGAGGGAGACAGAAACTCAGGCTTACTGGATTGGAACCAAAACTAAGGGAACATGAACTTGTTAATGAGCTTTAGAGCTTACTGTTTCACATTCTGGTTTTGTTCCATAGGAGCCACCACCTCCTGGAACTGCAGGTGCTACTTCAACAGCAGTTTTACTTAAGTCAGCTGCAGCTACTTTCTAAGGAAATTGAAAAGCATCAGAAAACAGGACAGAGATACTTTTTCTTTTCTCATATCCCCAACGTCTAAGGAAAAGTGCAAAATGTCTCTCTGACAGAGTAGGCCTTCCATATGTTATGATTTGAGAGGCAAAGCTCCCTTGACCAAAAATAACTTCCCATTGACCCTGACACAGCATCTGAAATTCCCACATTACTCATTCTGCTTGACAGCATGGTATTATGGAAATAGCCCTGGACTTAGCATCAAGGGATCTGGGTTTGAGTACTAGCAAAGTGACTTAATCTCTTTGGACCTCAGTTTCCTCTTCTGTAAAATGAGGATAATATTCTGCCCTGCATACCTCAAAAGACCATGATGAGGAACAAATGGGATAATATTTATGAATCATTTTACAAATCCATACTAGCTATATATGTTTTATTATTGTTTTCACGGAATTAAGTCCAACTACTTCATATTACAGACAAGGAAAGTGAGGCACAAAAAAGGTTAAGTGACTTGACTAAAGCTACTCAGCTAATACCTGAAGTCATCATAGGCATTATATCCTCCATTCTAATAAATTGATCTGATTAACTCCAGAAGCCTAGGATAACTCTGAAGGAATAAGATAAGGAATGGGTGATTATAGGGGAAAGAGGAAATATAAGAGGGAGCACGTAAGATTTACCAAATGAGTGAAACACTACAGTGGTGGTGGAGACAAGGGGGCTTGGTAGCTAAGAGGTAGATTGAGGAAACCTGAAGCTTCATAGCACAGTATAATGGAAAGGGTCCTTTATTTGCAGTTAATGAATCTGGTCTGGAGTTTCAGCTCTGCCCCTTATTGCCCATGTGACTTTGGGTAATTTACTTAACCTCTCTAGGATTCAGTTTCCTCAGCTGCAAAATTACCTCCATTTTACAGATTAAAAACTAAGGTTAAAGAAACTGTTCAAAGTCACAAAACTAGTAAAATGACAGAGACAAGATTCATCTCAGTCCATTATAGAAAATAGGTAAGACCTATTTTCTTCTCACACCAAGGAATTCTTTGATATTCTCAATTCTCAGCCTTCCTGACTTCTCTTGCACATGATGCTATTGACCAGCACCTTCTCCTGGACACCCTCACCTCTCTGAGTTTGGAAGAAACTGTCCTGGTTCTCCTCTTATCCATCTGAGGTCTCTTTCATAGTCCACCATCTCATCATTTGTATCATGCCACCCAACCATGGATATACCCCAAGACTCTGTCCTCTTTCTTGGTCCTTTTCTCTCAATAGAATCAGTCCTTTTCTCTCTATAGATTCTCTGATTTGGTGACCTCAGCAGCTCCCATGGGCTGAATTATCATCGTTGTTGAATTATCATCTTTATGCATGATTCCCAGATGAACATATCTAACCCAGACTTTCCTAAGTTTAAGTTCTACATCACCAAACAGCTATTAAAAATTTCAAACTGTGTCCTGAAGGCATCTCAAAGTCTACTTGTCCAAAATGAAATCCATTATTTTTCCCCAAAAATCTCACCTCACTATAAACTTCCCTATTTCAAGAAAGGACACCATTATCTTTCCATTCTCCTAGTTTCATAACTTTTCTATACCCTCAACTCTTCATTCTCTGTTAATTCAAATATACTAGCAAGTTGCCAGATTTTGCCATTTTTACCTCCCCATCTCTTGCATTTAAACCATCACCCAGTCACCACTTTAGTTCAGGCTCACCCCTTACCTGAACTATTGGAATGATCTCCTAATTGTTCTCCCTGTCTCAAATCTCTCCACTCCAGTCCATGTTCCACAAAGCTGTCAAAGGGAGTTTCCTTAAGAGCAGATACCATATGACCATGACTTTAGAGCAATTGCTATGTCACTCCCTTCTTCTCTTCCTTCCTTCCTTCCTTCCTTCCTTCCTTCCTTCCTTCCTTCCTTCCTTCCTTCTCCTTTCCTTCCTTCCTTCCTTCCTTCCTTCCTTCCTTCCTTCCTTCCTCCTCCTCTCCCTCTATCCACATAAGGTATCACACTCTTACCTGCAGGTGCTCTGCCCAAAGGAATATGAATTTTGATCACTGAAACCTCACAAATATCTTGGGTTTATGGGCTAGATTTCTTTCTTAAGGATCTTGCCGTAAACACAAATCACTCTGACTGTCATTTAATAGGTCTGAGCCCAAGCCTCACTTGGTTATTGTTTGGTCTCTGATGGCTCAGAGTGAGTGTAAATAGCAATTGTTTCTGCTTCGACCAGAAAACCTGAGGGTTTTCCCCTCCCATGTTGATTTTTTTTTTAACTAGGTAAAAGAGTCCATTCTTTGGCTCATTTCTTACCTATTCTTAATCACCTATCCTTAATTGCCTAGAACAAACTGAAACATAGTAAAGACCTTAGATTAAGAAGGCTAAGGTTTCCCACTGCATCTGGGGCCATCTCCAGTCATCCTGATTTATATCTCACCGCTGGACTCAGATGGCTGTAGAGGAGAGAGTGAGGCTGGTGACTTTGCACAGTACTCCTACACTTAAATCCAGTTCACTTGTAAGTCATAACATCACCTTCCTGATGCCATGGTCCTCTTCGAGAATGCAGGAGGAACAACAACAACTTTGTGAACTCCAACAGTTCATTATTGCCTTTAGGATTAATATGGACTCCTCTTTTGGTTTCTAAAGCCTTTCTTCTACCTAGACTTAGTCTGTCATTCTAGCCTTATTATACAATTCTTCCTTTCTGAAACTCTATGGTCCAGCCAAACTGCCTTCTCCTTTCCCTACACATGGCATTCTTCCTCCCATACAGTTCCCTTCCCCCACTATATTTGGAATGCACATTCTTTATGCCTTTGCCTTTTAAAATTCCTCTCTTTAAGATGGAGCTCAATTATTGTCTTCTACATGAAGCACTCTCTAATCCTAATTTATAGCCCCCTTTCTTCTTAGCTATTTCTTATTTAATAACTTTGTAGTTATTTTCTCTGTGTGTATATATGAGTACATACACACACACATACATATATATATATATATATATATATATATATATATATCTACATATGCACATATTTTTACATGTTATCTTCCCCAACAGAAGGTAAGTTCCTTGAGAGTAGGGATGGTTTCATTTCTTGTCTTTGTATCCCCAGAAACTAGCCTAGAGCTGGACAGAGTATATGCTTCTTAAGTGTTTGCTGATTATTTACCTTCTTGGGTAAGGATTCTTAGTCTCATATCTATATTTATCCCATATATAAACTACATATAAGACCAATTATTCCTGGGCTCTGATTAGTGAGCTTTCACTTTATTTTGTCCACATTGTCTCTTCTTAGTATTCTCTGTGCTAAACCACCAACCCCCTCTTAATAAATTTTGTTTATGTTCTACCTACTCCCAGAGAGTATTCTCTTGGCAGATTGATTGGGATAGCACTAGATTTGTATTTTATTTAGATAGTATTCTTAAAATGTCTAGCATATCATAATCCAACAATTATGATTTTTTTAAACTGAAGTTGTGATTTCATTGGTAAAGGGAATTCTTAGCAATAAAAAAAAATGCTCATAAGCCATCACAGATCTGCAACTTTCCCACAATTTATACTCTTAGAGAGTTGCCTGGGAATGCTAATCTGGCCCCAAATTACAGTACGGTCAGAGGCAGTACCTGAACTGACATCTCCCTACTTTGAGGTAAGATATTTATCTCTTAGGCAACCCTGATTCCCAAACAATGAATATTCCTCCAATTACTGAAGTAATATTCTTCCTTCATTTATCTTCCTAAAGGATATTTTACAATTGAATTTCTACAGGTTTTAAGAGTTTCTCAGTAGATCATCTCTGATATTTTATGTGTTTTGTAGTTCTTTTCACTGGGATTTTCTTTTCTGTAATTATTTTAAAATATTGCTATATAGAAATATTAATGATTTTATGGGTTTGTTTTACACCTTGATAATTTACTGATTCTATTAATTGTCTAAATTAGTTTATTTGCTGATCTTATGATCATAGATTTAGAATTGGAAAGGACTTCAGAATCCATCAAGTCCAAACCCTTCTTCTTACAGATGAGAAAACTGAAGTCCAGAGAAATTCAATGATTTGACCAAGATTATTCAGTTTATAAGTGACACAAGACAGACTGAACTCAGGTCCTCCGATTAAAGTCAATTCTCTTTCCATTATATCACACTGTTGGGCTTCCTAAGTAAAAACCATTATGTTGCCTGCTAATAGGGATGATTTCATTTCCCCTTTACCAAGGTTTATTCCTTGAATTTCTTTTTCTTATCTTAACTACTACAGTAGCACTTCTATATGTCAAATACAGTGGGGAGCAGGGCAATTCTTGTTTTTCCCTTGTATTTATTGGGAAAACTTCTAGTGCTTTCCTGTTTCAAACAATGCTAGCTTTTGTTTTTGGATATACATATTTATTATATTAAGCATATTCATTTTCTGTGTATCTTTATGGTTTTTAAACATAAATTATTACTCTATTTTGCCAAAATCAACCATTGATTTTTTATTTTTTTGTTTTTATATTTTTAATTCTGTTGTTTTCCTGTCAAATTACCTTTGTATCCCTGCTATAAATTCAGCTTATAAACAACTTAAAAATATTGCTATAGTCTTGCTTGTTATAATTTTATTTGAAATTTTTGCATTAATATTAGTAGTATTAATCTACAGTTTCTCTTGCCCTCTTTTTTGTTCTTTTTGGTCATTCCAATTACTGTCTCTTGAGGAGGATAGCAATAGTGATCACAAGAAAAGAAAGGGCTCTTGTAATAGTTTTTAAAGTACACAGATGAGAACAAAGGGAAATTCAGAAGGAAGAAGAGACAAGCAAGATGGTTTTAAATTTAACATGTAAAATGTATTATATATACATATATATTTTAAAAAGCAAGCAGTATGAAATGGAGATTCCTGTTTTCATATGGAATTCCCTTTTTGTTCTGTTGTATGTATTAATACAATGTTGGGCTATTTAGAGACATTTTTTTAAAATTTAAAAATAGTTTTAAATTTTGTTTATAATTTCTTTACATTTTTTATTTTTCATTTTGTCTTTCCTCTGATTTTTGAAGACAAAATTTTATGTTTCCTAATTTGTCAGTTTTAAAAATTTTTATTAATTTCATTCTCAGTTCATTAATCTTTTTTCTATTTTATTAACAATTTAT
Organism: Phascolarctos cinereus; assembly: GCF_003287225.1. Lineage (NCBI taxonomy): Eukaryota > Metazoa > Chordata > Mammalia > Diprotodontia > Phascolarctidae > Phascolarctos > Phascolarctos cinereus. The sequence goes on along the minus strand of NW_027555514.1, from coordinate 174,426,654 downwards.
GATTTTAAATATATCTCATTTTCCAATGAAATTTGTACTTTCTGTATTCCAACAATTTTGGTAAGTTTTCTTATTGTTATATTTCTCTTGTGAGTAGTTGTAAATTGTTTCCATAATTTGTTCTTGGCCCACTCATTATTAAAAATTATTAAGGATCCTTTTTAGAATTATGTATTTTGCTTGTCATTCTGGTATTAATTATTATTTTATTGGATTATGGCCTCTATAAGATTTGTTCAATAATTCTGCCTTTTTGCATTTATTTGTAATTTTTCCGTATCTGCCTGAACACATAGTTTATTTTTACAAAGGTACCAGTGATGCTAAAAAATGCATATTCTTTAATTTCCCATTCAGAAGTTGTCATATCTTTTAAATCTAAGTACTCAAACATTCTAAGTTTTATATTTTTCTTTTTGTTTATCTTTCAGTTATATTTGTCCTTTGCTATCTCAGAGGAATATTAAAATTTCCTAGAATTATTATTTTATTTTTTTGATAGCCAATTAATTTCTCCTTTATGAATTTGATGCTATGCTATCTGGGGCATATGTATATATATGTATGTATATTTACAGAGAGAGAGAGAGAGAGAGAGAGAGAGAGAGAGAGAGAGAGAGAGAGAGAGAGAGAGAGAGAGAGAGTAGGGACAATGGAATTTTCCTAAAGGAATGAGAGAAAACAAATGTTTTAAGTTGAAGTAGAGACTTGATGTTTGAAAGTGTGTCATATAGGGGGCAGGTAGTTGGCACAGTGGATAGATCATTGGCCCTGGAATCAGGAGGACCTGAGTTCAAATCTGGCCTCAGAAACATGATACTGGTTGTATGACCCTAGGCAAGTCACTTAACCCAATTGCCTCACCAAAAAGGAAGAGAGAGAGAGAGAGAGAGAGAGAGAGAGAGAGAGAGAGAGAGAGAGAGAGAGAGTAAGAGTATAAAGGGGTCTTGAAAGCAAAAAGCTTGAGAATTTGGTATGCAGTAATAATAATAATAAAATACCTAAAACTGAAGATAAACAAAAAGAAGCAAAAGGACAACTTTACAATTAGAACTTAAGATCTGAAGCTCTTTTTGGAAAGGAGGGAGCTAAAGGCTCTAAGAAGCAAAAAGCTTCTTGTCTTCAAAAGAAGGATAGAGAGACACAGAAGGTATCATATGAGAGAAGAGTATTGATAAGTGGTGATTCCCTGATCTAGAAAACTGAGGCATCTATTGATATGATAATATCAGTAGAGAGATATATATTGTCTACCACCCCAAGACTTAACAGCGTGTATGACGTCCATTCCCTTCTGGTGACTCGTGTAAGTATAAACAATCTTTCCAAAAGGAATGAGAAGAGTATTGATAAAGATTATGAAATATTGGGCAACAATAAAAGAAACCATGGAAGCACAGGTTACATATTCCTCACTCTTGTCCACTGAAGGCAAGGGGTGCAAAAGAAATTAATTTAGCAGTCAGATAGTTACAGGGAGGCAGCTAAGTGATACAGTGCATACAGTATCTGGATCTGGAGTCAGGAAGACCTGGGTTCAAATCTGGTGGCATATGTTGTGTGAATGTGGGAAAGTAACTTAACATCTCTGTCTCAGTTTCTTCAACTTATAAATGGGGTAGTAATAGGGTTGTTAGGAAGATCAAATAAGATACTGTTTGTAAAGCAGTCAATACAATATCTGGCATAGATTAAGTACTTAATAATTATTGTTCCCTTCCTTGTGTTCCCTCCCCTACTCCCAAGAAGGTGGTTTCTGTTTCTTGTATTTGTATTTCTTGGATGTAGCTTAAATAAAGGTGACAGATACTTGGCCATAGATGGAATACACCTAGATGTAACAAGCTAATAAAAGCTAGTGAGAATGAATTTGCCCATTGTCTCCAGAGCTACAGATTGGGGAAGGAGAAGAGTTCCAGCATATATCCTCAAGCTAAATGTCAAAAGAGAGTAGTGCCAATAAAGGAAGAAGAGTAGCAATTGAGACTCCCAAAAGTTTACAGGAGACACCATCCAAGAAAGGATTAAGAAAGTCATACAAACTTTCATCTCCAATATACCTCCAAATACCTAAAGTTTAGACAATAAGCAAGAGGAATTTGGTGGGAGTAAACTCACCAATCACTCCACCACCGAACATTTATTGAGTGCCTTCTGTGTTCCTGGCACTGCACCTAAGTGCTAGGAATACAAACAAGAAAGGATGAAATAATCCCCTACTCTTAAGGGTCTCACATGGTAACAGATGGCCTGTGATTAGAATATGAGTAGATGAGTATGTTTTGTTCAAAAGAAAGAGAATAGATAAAAAAGGAGTGGAGTGGGTAGCACTACATGTTTCCTTATGTGAAGAAATATGAAAACCAGATGACCTAAGTATGGTGGGGAATATTTAGACGAAAGTCAGTAAAGGGAGAAACAAAACCATTTTTGATTGTCGCATACTACAAACTGCTTGCACAGCAAAAGGAAATAGATGAAGAGTATGGGAACCAGATAATGGGCCAAAAACAGTAGCTAAAATTTTCTTGGCTTGCCATAGTGATGATCATATCTGCCAAAAGGTGGAGGAACCAGCAAGTAGAAATGTTATCATGGATATGATTCTCACTAACAAGGAGGAACTGGTTGCTAAGGCAAAAATGATAGGAATCCTGGGGGAAGTGACCACTCCTTTCTAGAGTTTGTGATAAAGATGGAGAGAATATCTGGGCATAGTCTGTTGTATCCTAGATTTGGGGAAAGCAGATTTCAAAATATTCACAGGAAAGATAGGTAGGATTACTTGTACTGAAATGCTACAGGGAAAGTTAGCCCAAGAGGAAAATTTTCGAGAATTAAGTTCTGATGAGATATGTCTCCAGAGATTAATTTGGATTTGCAAAGATTTAACCAATCCAGTTAGATTTTTAAAAGAAGTGTATAGAAGATGGAAGCAAGGTCAGGGAACTAAAGTTGAGTATAAAAGCATGTCATGATACTGCAAAAATAGTGTCAGGAATGCTCAAGCTCAAAATGAGCAGAGATTGGTGAAGGAAATGATTGCATTGAAAAAAAAAACTGTATTGGGGGAAAATGAGGTCCAAATAAGGGATGGGACCTTTTCTTGGGAAAGATGAGATGATGATAGTTGGCAATAGAGGGAAGGCAGAACTACTCAAATCGTGTTTTGCTTCTGTTTTCTTTGCCAAGGAAAATTACCACTGCACTGGAAGTATTAGAACAAAAATTACTAATGTGGAGTTGATGCCCAAGATAAATAAGGAAATAGTAAGGGAGCACCTGGCTTCTCCTGATAGATTCAAGTCACCTGGCTCACATCCTTGAGTTCTGAAAGAACTGGCAGATATGATTGCTCACTATTGTCAATAATATTTAAAAATAGGAAAGTTATGAGAACATTCAAGAATGACAAAGGTTCTCATTTTCACTAAAGGGAAAAGACGATCAGAGCTGCAAACTATAGGTAAAACTATGTAAAGTCTTTGTAAACTATAAAGTTCTATGTAAATGTTAACTACAATTATATGATTATTGGGCATGTAAATACCTTCTTATCTAGCTACTTTTGTACTACCTTTCTCTGCAGTACAAACACACACACACACACACACACACACACACACACACACACACACACTGTCCCACTCACAGTCGTTCCTCTAGAGTAATACTCTCCTTCCTTTAAATGACTCGGTGGGATGAACATTTTCCTCTTTTTTGGGATGTGAGTGTGTGGAGTGTGTGTGGTGAGGGGTATGTGCAGGGAATGGAGTCACCATAGCTGTACCCTCAAACATGGCCTGTCCACTTGTCTGTGTTTTATATATGCAGCAGATTAATGGTGGCTGTGTAAGTGGGAGATCTTATTATTTCAGTTCTACAATGCTATTTCACAAGGTTTTTACCTTGTGCCATGTTTCTGTCATATTGTTGATGTAGCTTTAGTTAGCTTATTTTGGGGGGGATATTCTTTTCTTTCTTTTTTTTTTTGAGATTTTTGGATTCAGGAAGTTATGCTGGATATAACTACCCTGCCATCTTGCTGACAATGTGACCAAGTCCAATCTTTTAGGGAAAAAAAACAAAATAAAAAGTAGATTAAAAAATAGCATGTATTTAACATGATCTCAGGTTGCTACAGAATCTGTTACCTCTGCAGCTATGAATTCCAGATCATTCTTCTGTATTCTATCACAAATCACATGATATTTTTGTGACTACTATCCATCCTTAATGTTTTTTATCTTATGTTACAATTACTTCTGTGTTCTACCATTATTTTTATGCCATTTGCTTCTTCAACTACATTTTATTATGCCTTGCTATATTTAGTGGTTGGAAATAGATATTTTGATGAGTTCTCCAAATCTCTTATCCGTGGACTGAATTTGGGCTCATTTGTTCATTGGAAAATGTAAATTTTTCCTCAAGGGGGAATCACAGTCATTACCAAGGAAGCTAAAAAGATGTGTGTCTGGGGATATAAAATAACACTTACACAATAACATTTTGAACTAAAGGTTAAGGAAATTAATATTTCTGATTGACTATATAAAATATCTTAAGCTCATGATAAGGCATTCCACTCATTTTACAGATGAGAAAACTGAGAATCAAAGAAATAAAGTTACTTGACTAACATCACCCTAGCTAGGTAGCATTAGTCCCAATTAAATAATTTGGTTCATCTCGTTCTACAACATCACATCTAAAAGTCTAAGTTCAACTGTAAGGATGGATACATTTATTCTATTATAGCTACATAGTGTTCACTTTTCAAATAAAGGGTAAATTTTTGTTTAGGGAGCAATGTGTCAAGGATTTCCTGTTTCAAATGAAATGAAAATGTTACAAGCTCCATGAACTCTCAATGATGTTGTATTTTCTCCTCTCTCTACAGCTATGAAATTGCATTGATGAGTACATTTGCATTATGGTCTTTTATGTGTACTCTTCAAATGATAGTTTTCATGTATCCCTCTAGGAGATTATAATCTTAGACCACATAGTTTAAGATGTGTCTATATATACATAAATGTATGTTGCATGTGTCTAACTATTCACACACACTTACGTATGTGTATGTATGTATATATGTATGTATGTATTTAATACTTCCAGAAATCTAGGGTTTCATTGATCTGGGTACATTCTTCATCAGTGGGAGTTTCAACCCCTCCACAACTTAATAAATGGTTTCATAAATTGCTTTGAACTAATCTCCTGGCGGCCAACCTTTAAATGATAAGGCTCTCCAAATTTGGTTAGACTGAGGTTTCAACAGACACATACTCTATCCATAGGCCTATCATCCAGTGAAGTCCTATTCTGATGCCTCATAGTGGCATGGGGGTGACACTAGGTTCTCTGCACAAGCTCTACTGGTTCCTATTAAACTGGAAAGATTCTGATAATGGGTTGTATGCATATTTAAACGTAGTTTAATACTCTGGTAGATCCGTGATTTTATCAGCATTGGTACTCCATGAAGATACAGATTGCAATCCTGTACGCCTTTGCATCCTATGTGAGTTTTGTTCAGATTTCCCCCCAAGGCTTACATGGAGATTCCATCCAAAGTACTTCCTCTTATTCGCTTAGAATCTCATGATCACTAATACGTTGATTCTGGAACACTTAACACAAGGTTGCCCAACAAGATGATGATGATTTTTTTTTCTCACAACAGTTTATGGATAACATCAACTATGACACTGGGAAGTGAAAATCTGAATTGTGGAAGGAGTTGCCCACAAAATGAAATTGGAGCATTTAAAAAATATTTATACATATATGTGTGTGTATACATATGTATATATGCACAGTTACTTGCTAAGTAATAATAATATTTATATAGCTATTTGAGGTTTGCAAAATATTTTACACATGTCATCTCATTTGATCCTATGTGGTAGGTGCTATTATTATGTTCCTTTCATAATTGAAGGAACTGAGGCAGGCAGAAGTTAAATGACATGTCTGTGGGTACACAGTTAATCTCCGTTTTTAGAAGCTTACAATATTGTTGGCTAGACATCATGTATATAAATACATGAAATATTTGGATACCAATGGAATACAGATATGTTCAAAAGCTAAATTTTATACCACATTTCTATTTCTAGTTTATCAATTGTACATATAAATGCTTAGAAGAGATTCTTCTTTTTCTCTTTAATTCAAGCCTTAAATCATAACATATCTATTGTGTATTTCTATCCTTTATTTCTCCTACTGTTGTCTTCTCACTTTACATATTTTCATAGGGCATATATTCTCCTTCCCCTCCTTGAGTTATGTAAAGACATTCTCATGCACGCAGCTCCACATCTCTCCCTCCACGCACATCCCCTGATAGATAGGCTCAGAGATTGATCACTGCTCGGTAACAGTGCTGGAAATGGCTGCCAGTTGTGAAGAAGAATAACAACTGGCAGCTATTCTGATTGGTGCTGGCACAGAGTTGTTCTTATGAGATCCAAATGCCTTGAGAACCAAATGTTCCTGTGATTCAGGCTTTCTGCAGCCAACAAAGCTTAGGTCAAAAAGCTAATTGGCTACTTGAAACTTTGCTTAGATATCTTCAAGAGAAATAAAAAAGGATTGTTTTTGTGAACACACACACATATACTGATGTAGAGATGGCTAAACAGATAGATGATAAAAGCCAAATGGTTCTAGAAAAAAATGATCTGTCTGAGGTGTGTGTGTGTGAGGGGGAGGATTTGAGGAGTTGATAAGCAGCAGTTTTTGAGAAAATAATGTAAAATATATTTCTGTTGAAACGGAAACTTGAACTAAGTGTATTTCCTGCATGGCAATGCAAGTTTGCATTTGGAGATAGACAATCTTGCCCATTTTAATTGCTGAAGGCAGACTGGATCCAGGCAAAAATGAGTTTTTCAGGGAACAGTTCAGTTGTGACCGGTGTAGCTTCATAATTCTACATCAATAAAATATTATGTCCTGAACACAATGGGATAATAATCTCTTCCATGGAAAAGAAAGTGTACCTCCTTTCCCCTCCTCATTCAAACTCCAAGGCCTCAGTGGTGCAGGTGACAATTATGGAACAGTACTGTTGCAATGATGTTTGGCTTTAATGATGGTTTTAATGACTGACTGCCCTTTCAGCTATAGCAGGTTCCATGAGAGAAGGGCCCAGGAAAATACAGAACTTCCTTCCCATCATTAAAGGGCATCTAGTCAGCACTAATCTCTGTGTGATGCTGTGCTGGGCACACAAAAGCAGACTCACAGACATACTTCCCACTGTTCTTTAAAGCTGACAAACTCAAACAGGTGACAATATAGGGACCAAATGATAACAAGTGAAGCAGACAAGTTGGAAATGATACACAGGAATTAAAGTAGACATAAAATACAAAAAGAGAACTAAAGGGGTGTTGAAAGTGATCATTTAGAAACCAATGAAAGAGATAGTGCCTCTAAGTAAGACGCACCATTCATATGTCAAATAGACATCTCTTTAGAGCCCTGTGAATAAGGTACAATTTCAAAAGATTTATGTAGGAGAACATCAAAGGAGGAGCCTGATAGATTATGAGAGAGCATTCTGAGGCATAATGTACATACTGTGATCACTGAGTCATGAAGGGAAGCACTGGGCAATGGGGATAGCATGGAAACTCCATGGACAGAATGGAAAAGGGATGGATTAGAGAGCAGTAGAAGACAAAGGGAGGAGGGGAAGATTGTCAGAATATAAAGAGCATGTTTTTTCACTTAGGGAATATTATGGAAAAAGTAGTAGAATATTTCATTAATTCTTCCTGAATGGGCCTTTTCAAAATTTAGATGAGCATCACAAGGACTTTGCTGGCTCAAATAGGCAACAAGACTGGTGACTAGAACTGCAGTTGGCCAACGTGTTCACATTCTGGTTCTGACCTCTATTGTCAGTAGATTCATTACCACAGTATATTATAGGGAATAGGGTAGGAAGCCAAAAAGAGAAAGAACAGGAAGCAAATTCATTATTTTTGATAGTTTTCTAATTCTATTGTCAGGGCTGATTAAATAATGCTTCATTTTTTAGTTAGAGATTTTAGATCATGAAACTATTGGCTGAGCTTGGCTTCCTAGAATGAAAAGCTAGATGTGTGAAATTCAAACAGTTGTAAAAATTCAAACACATTTTTATTTACCTATGGGTATGAATTAGCCCAATGAAGAAATTTTTAAATCCAGTGAATGATTATTCCAACACAAATATATAAATGGAAATGTGATTACTTATTTGGCTAACAGTTCTTTCCTGCTGTGGCTATTGGTCCAATTATGACCTATTAATATGGAAAGTATTTGTGGGAGAGAAATTCTTGAGCTCAAATAGACAAATCCTTGAATTATTTTGTACCTTATACAATGATTTAAATAATGACCCAACTTTCTTCCCAATCTTTCCTCTTTTTAATTTTTTTAAGTTTTTCTGTTTAAATTGGGAAGGAAGTCTCAGTCAGCTAGTGGTATATCTTGAATACCTAACACTTTATAATCTTTTAACAAGAAGGGCTAATTTCAATGTCCTGTACTGTAAACTCCCAGTAGGAAACAATAACAATAATTGCTGAAGTTAGAAACCTGTGGAAGTATGGTGGGAGATAGCTGAAGTGGTTCTGTAGAAAGATAGTTGGACTTAATATCAGGTCCAGCAACAAAACCAGTTAGCAAATTAAGCACTTACTACGTGTCAGGCACTGTGCTCAACACTAGAGATACATGGAAAGGCAAAAACAGTCCTTGCCCTCAAGGAATGTGCATTTTAATGAGGAGACAACATGTAAATAATCAGGTACATAGAAGATCCATACAGAGTAGATGGGAGGTTATCTGAGAGAAGAAGACTTTAGCAACTCCAGGGACAGAGAGGCCTCCTGTAGATGGTGATGTTTAAGCTATTGCTGTGTTCCATGATTCCTAGGAATCCAGGATCATGAAAGACAAGAGCAGGAAAGAATCTGGGAATCCAGAGCCTGGATGGGACTCAGAAGGGAGAGGTAAGAGGAGAATGGTGGACTAGAACTGAGATGGAGATAGGTGGAGGAGAGATGCCCATTAGAAAGAGGAGCCTGTCAGTGTCTCAGCCTGTGACCTCTAAGCAAGCGCTGGAGTGCCTAGAGGTAGTATCTAAAACTAGAATCCATAAATTTTCTGTATATATGCAAATTCAGTATGTCTGAGAAAATAGAAGATACCAAATGATCAGAGGGAAAAAATTTGAGGGCAGTATTATTACCCAAAAAAGGTAATCAAAAGGACACAAATAACTATAAATCCATGTGTCTCCTTTTTCATCTTGATAAAATCTTTATGAGATACACTTGTCAAGTGTAGCATGAAGCACAATAAAAGTTGCAAGTGATCCAAAAGTCAAGAGAAGTATCGTAGATGTTGACAGGTTGCAGCATGCTGCCGGAGTAGTGGCACAATTGATTTCATCCAGGAAATTAATGAATGCAAAGGAGATGAGTTAGTTACATAGTGGAAGTGGGGGACAGCAGATAGATAACTGTGAAATTTCACTAGGAAAGGCCTCAAATGCATTAACTAGATTTTTTATGGAGGATTTATGGGAAGACATAGGTAAGAATCACACAGGATGAGAAGTTGCAGACAAGTCTGTACCACTGGTGACATTACCCACATCAACGAGATCACAGACTTTTTGAAGTATTGAAGTTTATAAGGCAATCCATGTGCACATAAATATATGCACGTATTTGAAATGATCTTAGATCACAAAATTATAGAATCATAAGAACTCTGAAAGGCACCTCTTCCAACTTGTACCTAGAAAAGAATTTTCTCTACCATTTACCCAAGTTGTCTTCCAGCCTTTGCTGGAAAGCATCCCAAAGTAGCATAAAATTCTTTAAGTTTCCCCTAAGAAGCGGTCTTGAGGTAGAGAAAAGTTGGATGACCACTTGTTGGCTTTGTTATATAATAGATTCTCATGCACATATAGGTTCGATGAGATGGTTGCTAAGATTCTGGGCTATTCTGATATTGTATGTATGATGTCTTAGGGAAAAATTAGATGTTTTTTATGGATCTTTATTATGGAACCAATTTTCATTCTTAGAAAGAACCAAGGGGTCAATGTCATCTACCTCTGATTCAAATCCAATATTATTTCTCATCTTTTTCCAGACATTCAGATCAGAATTTTCATGGGCAAATTCATGGATAATAAAGAAGCATATGTTTAGTTCACTCTTCATATGTTTTCTCATTATTGTGATTCCTTTCCTTGCTTAGCAGTTTTTATCAATAAAAACAGACACTTTTAGCTTTTCATTTCCATAGTGTCATTATTGACATTGACAGCTGCCTAACAGTCACTTGAAATATAATTGCCTAAGGAAGAGTATTTTATGACCAATTCCTTCTCTTTTATATTAAAAAGAAATTAGACAAGCTGACTGAGCCATAGGCTTCTGAATTTTATGTCAGTTCAGGAATTCTTTTTATTTTTGAAGAAATTGAATTTTTAATTTTTTTTCTGTATCTGTCAAGGGAATTTTTTTCTCCTAGGATATTTATTATTGCCCTAAGGACATTAATTCATTAATTTTGCCTTGTCCTAGGGAATAACTTTTGTCATGATATTCTAGATCTTGCTTCATACTTCATTTCCTTACAGGTAAAAACCTGTACTTCTGCCTACTGTCAATCAAGTGTTGTTGTAACTTCACCCTTAACATATTTTCAAAGATCACCCTGTCCACTTTTTGTACTTTCAGTAGACATGAGGTAGATTCCTATTTTTAATATGACCTCTAATTGATCAAAATAAATCTATATATTAATAAAATAACTATTTGTGGAGCTGCTTTGTAGAAATTCAAGATATAAATAAGATACATTTCTTATTCTCAGGCAACTTATACAGCAGTACAGGATAAAACTATGACAAGCAGCCATGATAAATAACATCACATGGCAAGAGCATTAGTGCATTAAATTGCAATTACTTATGAGTTCTGCAGTCATTCTCTACCAGAGGGATCAGGAAAGGTTTTCTGAAAGAAAGAGAGAAGAAGAAGAACCCAACATTTATTAAGCTCCTACTATGTTATTGCAGGCACTGTGTGAAACACTTTACAAATATTATCTCATTTGATAATGGGAAAAAAAAACACTGGGAAATAGATGCTATTATCACCCCCATTTTATAGTTTGGGAAACTGAGGCAAAAAGAGGTTAAGTGACTTGCCAAAGGTCACACTGCCAGTAAGTGTCTGAGACCAGATTCAAATTGAGTCTTCCTGATTCCAAGCCCAGCACTCCATCCATTGACACCTTGATGACTCTGGTTCTAGTTGCAGAAAAAGAACTTTAAAAATAGTGAATAGAGAACAAACCCATTTATCTAAGGAGATAGCAAAGAGAAATCAGAGAAGTTATGTAGATTATAGTATGTCAGAACATAAACATAATGAATGAGCTCTCCCACTGGGAGTGAAATATCTCAGCTTAACTAAGAGAGGCCCCAATCTCACCCAAAGGGAAGTTCCTTGAAGTCTCTAGGGAGACAAGATGAAAATCAGTGACATGTTGAGGCACTGGCTCTTATAGATTTATGCAGATTTCCAAAGATTTTGTTTGTTTGTTTTCTCCATAGGTCTGGAGTTGGTCTCCAAGACAGTCTAGAATTATGAATGTTCTCTCTAAAAGCAGGAATTAAGAATGTTTCTCCTCTCTAAAGCTCTAACATGATCTCTGCCCCTCACACAGTAATGCAGCATTATTAGTTCATTATTCTTCCCACCAAATTAGAAGTAGCACTTGAGCAGTAGTTTGCCTCACACCTCAGGTTTGAAACCTGGGTTGCACTAATAGCAAAGAGAAAGTTAAACAAAAATATACTGATGCCACAAACCACATAAGATATGAAAGCAACATTCTACTCCTATAATTCCCTATTTCTCTCCTGAAAAGATAGGAGTGTGTTTGATCAACTGTTCTCCTCGACCAAATCTGATCTAAATTCAAATGTCTTTTAATGTTGATTTCACTTACATTATGGTCATGGTGCATATCATTCTCCTGGCTCTGATTTTATTCTGCACAGATTTATGAAGGCTTTCTATTGTTTTTCTGTCATCACTTCTTATGTAATAATATTGAATATAATTTTGAAATCACTCCATAATATAAATCACCCCTACTTCTAATAACTTTTATTTTCTTTTTCAATATATGGTCCAGGATGGAATCTGATCTACCTGAGCCCTGAGCTAGGGAACGGTCTCTTCAGAATTAAGAATAAGTATCACACGGAGGTCAATAGGCAAGTACTTAGTGGGTGTTAAGAAGCTGTAAGGAATGACCAAAGAAGAGTGCTGAAGAATAGGAATAACACATACCATCTAGGAATTACATGATAGGGAAAAAAAAGATGGGTTAGACAAACAGAAAAAGCAAGGAATGACAAATAGAGAGCTAGAGCACTCTACTGGTACCCAAGAAATGTCAGAAGAAAGTGAGAAAAGCCCCTATCACATTGGGTGGACCATCTCTGTCAAACTTATGAGAGGAAATGGGCCAGAGCTACACAGGATGGGTAGGCAGGGATGAGTTCTGATGTGCATCATTGGAGTGAACTTCCACTTGTGTATTGTATTGGGGAGTACATAAGATAGAAGCAAGGGCAGGTAATAGAATGTGAATACAAAATTATGGCGTGGTCTGTTAAAAAAGTGTCAGGGGTGCTAATGCTCAGAATAAGCTGAGGTTGGAAATGCTATCAAAGAAAACAATAAAAAGGTTTGTTTTGTTTTGGTTTTGGTTTTAAGGTGTTAGATGAGTATCCAATAAAAGATAGGCCTTCTCCAGGTAGGTAGGATAATAATTGTTATTGTTGTTCAGTTGTTTTAGTAGTGTCTGGCTCTTCATGACCCCATTTGGGATATTCTTGGCAAAGATACTGGAGTGGTTTGCCATTTCCTTCTCCAGCTCATTTTATAAATGAGGAAACTAAGGCAAACAAGGTTAAGTGACTTGCCCAGAGTCACACAGCTACTAAGTGTCTATGGTTAGATTTGAATATCCTCCTGACTCCAGACCCAGAACTCTATCCACTGCACCACCTAGCTGTCCAAGGGCAATAACAATTGACAACAAAGAGAAGTAGAGAGAAGGTATAGGTGCTCAGCTTTTGTTTACCTTCTGTTTTCTCTGCCAAGGAGAATGATATTTGTTCTGGAAAAGAGAAACCAAAAACGGGTAATAGGGAGTTGATACCCAAAATAAATAAGGAGATAGTAAGAAAGCAACTAGCTGACCTTGATGAATTCTAGTTGACTGGCTCTGATAAACTGGTAGGTATGAATAAATGATTGAATGCATACATGGAATGAATGAATGAATTTTTAAAAAGTATTTCTAAAGCATTTATTATATGCAAGTGTTGGTCTTTCAAATAGAAAAGTAAGACAGTCCCTGCTCTCAAGAACCTGGTATTCTAATGAGGAAAACAACACATGTGAAAGGTTTCAGCCTCAATGAGATTGATTTGCCTATGCTGTAGGTATAGAAAGATTTGAAAAATGTAATTCCTGGAACCACAGATGGTAATATTTGAAAATTTAAAATTAAAAAGAAACACTGCAGGATTGGAAGACAAATGTGTCAATGTTCAAAAAAGGGAAAAGAGACAGTCGACTAACTTGACTCATTCTTGGTGAAATTCTATAATGCATTATTAAAGGGAAGTTCAATAAATATCTAGAAAATAAAGCAACAATTACAAAGAACCAGTATGGTTTCATCACGGACAAGTCATGCCAGACTAAATTTGGTTCCTCTTTTTCACAGTGTTGCTAAACTGTCATAGCAAGGGAAAACAACTTTTATCATTTGCTTAGATAATAGCAAAGATATTACTGAGTTAAGAGCCAGAATGGTGAAGGGTTTTGTGTTCATGACATATGAGAACTGGTTGAAGGAACTGAGTATGGTTAACTAAAGGTGAAAAAAAATCAAATTGATTCTACCTCAGAATTGATTTCATTCTGTATTACTGCAGGCATTTGTATAACTGCCTAAGTCATGTTTTATTGTCTCTAAGTTAAGTTTAGAAGTTCAGCTTTCCTGTAAATTACTCATCTCTAAGTTACATCTAGAAGCTGTTTTTCTGTGAAATCAATGGTCTATTATGTCAAGGAAATCTCTTATCTGTAACCCACTAGTTGTCTTTCGAGGAAGTCTGATCTGTTATCTCTGTCCTTCAAGGAAGTCTGGTTTGTTATCCATATACCACTAACTAAACCAGGGGTGGAGAACCTGTGGCCTGAAGACCACATGAGGCCCTCTGGGTCCTTAAGTGCAGCCCTTTGATTGTATTCAAACTTCATAAAACAAACCCCCTTAATAAAATAATTTGTTCTGTAAAACTTGGACTTTTTAGACCTTGCAAGTGGATACAATCAATCAGCAACAAGACAGAATGAGAGGTGGTCGCTAGCCTCAGATACCCAATCTCTAGTCAAGCATATTGTTTTCCCCATCTATGCTGCTACAGGCCTTGTAACCAATCATATCATTTTCTAAAATGCTGCCATTTACTGTGGATGTTCCTCTTTTTGTCTATAAAAATGATTTCCAAGCACCACCTCAATGCTGAGGAGGCTGAGTCCCCATTTATTGGCAAATTTTCACTTTTCTAATAAATTGATTATGCTCAGAGCTTTGTGACTCAGTTTGCCTTAATTTCAATTGTGACAGAGGCAAGTTAAAGGATATTAGATAACCTTTCAATTATTTGAAGGGCTATTGTATAGAAGAGGTTTGGACTTTTTCTGTTTGGCTCCAGAAGGCAGAACTGGGAACATGGTGGAAGATGAAAAGAGGACAATTTGTGTTTGTTGCAAGAAAAAAAGGTTTTCATAATAAGACCTATCAAAAGAAAAACTGGGTACCTTAAGAGATGGTGAGATTCTCATTAATTGGAGGTTAGTTGACCAATTATTGGGTATTGTGGAGGGGATTCCTCTTCAAGCATTGGTTGGACTAGATGTCCATTTTTAAACCTGCAATTCTGTGATTCTTCATAAAAAAATACATACACAAGGCTTGAGGACATAGTAGATAATCCATCTCTGTTGGTATGACATTGGTCTGTTGTTGTTGTTGTTGTTGTTGTTGTTGTTGTTGTTTGTTCTTTGTTCTCAAAGAGGACCATGCCATGTGGGTGATGCCATGACATGCAAGTGAATTGGATTTAAGTGCAGGAGGGCTGTGCAATATCACTAACCTCACTCTCTCCTCTGGAACCATATGGGTCCAGTGACAGGATATAGATCTGGACAACTGGAGGTGGCACTGATGCAGTAGCATACCTTGGCCTTTTTAAGCTAAGGTCTTTAACGGGTCTTAGTTTGACTGAGGCAACACCCATTAAGGCTAGGTAAGAAATGAGGCAAAAAGTGACCTCTATTACCTTGTCAAAAAAATTTATGACATTGATGTACAGTGTAGAAGAATACACAACAGCCAATAATAACTATTTCCATTCATGAGTATTTCTTCCTCCCAAGCATGATGGGGTTGGATTATATAAATTCTGAGGTCCTTCTAGCTATGAGCTTTTTCATTCTCTCATTTAATTGGTTGAGATTTCTGTAAGTGGAAAGATTCACTGGTTGGAGAAGTTAAGTCTTTGGTTGTAAGTGGCTCATGTCAGCAATTAAGCTGAGCCTTTTAAGAAAGCCTAATCCATACCTCCTCTTATCCAATTAAACATTATACAGAGAGTTGATGGAAGAACTGAGACTAAGACCTATGGCTCAAGCTTCTTAATTTGGTATTCTGAGGTATGTTGCTTTAATTTCCTGAATTATTCTGGATTTTGTTGTTCAATTTTTTTCAGTTGGGTCCAACACTTAGCGACCCTATTTTTTTTTTAGGCAATTGAGGTTAAGTGACTTGCCTAGGGTCACACAGCTAGTAAGTGTCAAGTGTTTGGTTTGAGGCTGGATTTGAACTCAGGTCCTCCTGACTCCAGGGCCGCTGTTCTATCAAGTGTGTCAGCTAGCTGCCCCATTAGTGACCCTATTTAGGTGAACAATTTATCCCCTTCCATTACATGCTGGATCCCAGTGACAAAATAGTTCACAAAGAATAAATAGCTGATGCTACTGCCCCCAAAATGTGACAGTCCAGAATGAATAGATTGAGAAAGCCTCTATAGAGAATAATTTAATGTGCACCTCTTGATCATAGGTGAGAATTGCTCTCTCCATTAATGACAATCCATTCACTGATCTAATTAGAATCATGTCAAATCCCAGTTCCCATTCCATTCATTGTTATTTGAAATTCACCAGATCAATATTGAACAATATTTTGACTGCAAATATGGTCTCAAAAGTCTAACCTTACATGCATACATGCAATTCCATTCCTTATTTATTAGCTTTGTTTGATACATTTCCCATTGAAATAGATCTTATACTATTCCAGCACACAAATAGCGAGAATCCTACTTACAAGCTGTGTGACTTTAAGCAAGTAAATCTAAACCTCTCTGAGCCTCAATTTCCTTACTTATTAAATGGGAACAATAAAAATATTTATCCTAGCTGCCTTACTAGGTCATCATGGATTTTAAGGATATAATGCATGTGAAAAGTACTTATTAACTATAAATCACTATGTAAAATCTGTACCTAATTCTTATTATCATCACTATGATTGTTGGTGATTTAAGTAATAGATTATTCCATTTGAAAAAAATAGTAATAATTATAATAATTCATCAGGCCAAAGTGAATAATTCATTTTAGGGTCTGAATTAATTTGTCTGGCCTATATTGATACAATGAACCAGATAACTATCAAATTTCCCCCATCACTTTGTATTGTGTAGATAGAATCTCGTGCTAGGCTATATCTAATTCTTCAGTACTAATTGGCCTTTTCACTAGTGACTGATGGAGGGCATAGGGCAGAAGGTGAGAGGCGGTTTCCTGGGTAGTGCTCTTAAACAGTTTTGTATACAGCTGGGAGGGTTAACAGAGAATCCCCAGAGCTACCATTTTCTTACCCATTATAAGGAGAGAGAAAGAGGGAAAGACTTAACATAACCTGCTCAGCAGGAAGCTCAGTTTTACAGTTTTAGAACAGCATAATTTTTGTATTTTATATTAGTCTATCATATCCAACCCTTTCAAAAATAAAACAGGAACAGCTTTAATGCAATCTGTGTTTACTAATATGAGCTAATAAAATCTCATAATATTATTTTGTATTGCACTAATGGGTATTGCATTATAGTATATTAGTTAAATCATGCATTATTATGGTATTTGATGTGCTACTCAAAGTAGAAACATGCATAACAGAGCAGGAGAGAGTTTATGGAGACGAATGAAGATGGCAAAAAAAAAGTGGACTATATAAAGGATTTATCTGTGAACAGAAGGAGAGAGCCATGTGGGCCTTGAGAAGGTTTGGGAAAATCTGATCTTGTTTGAAAGAGGAATGTAAATTTCTTTTTCTTTTGAAGACCCCTACCCTTCTCCCTGCACTTTATTCCTCCATTATTTTCACAGTTAATCTTTTATTTTGGCTGTTTGACAAGCCTAATATCCCTTACTGAATTGTAAGCTCCTTGAAGGCTCCCTCTAGTCATGCTTTATTTTCTGTATCCATCAAGTACCTAGCATAATGTCTTGCTCGTGGTAAATGTTTATTGAATTAATAGATGAATGCATTAATACAAAATATACTTTACAATCTTGAGCAGAGTCAGCTCTATGTTTAAGCAGATTAAGCAGCTATGTATGTGATGGGATGAAAGGCCTATCATCCCTCAAATATATTCCCCTGTTCTGCAGTCATAATCCTGAAAACTCTGTGATTGGAATCATTCCTTTGCATTGAGGCCTTATCTGTTATTTTGGAAGTATATGACATGAATCTATCAGCACCCTGTATCATCCATTGCCACATCATCAGAGAACACAGCCCAAACAGAATGGGACACAGCACAGTTAAATTTTGGTGGTTTAAGGGAGGCCTAGGATATATGGCACTGTGTTTTACAGTATTATTAAATCATATGGGAATTTATAAGACAAGGGGAGATCTATGTGGATAAAAAGAATTAAGGAAAACCTCAAGAAGGAAGGATGATTCGAGTTAGCTCAGAAGGATTGGTTAAATTTGGATAGGTGGAAAGGAAGGAAAAGGGTAGTAACCCACAGCTCAAAGCTCTTTTGCATAGGACTCTCCTCATTAGTAGAGATTGATTACTCAATGCCCCAAGTCCACTTGAGGTGTGGAACTGCTGAGAGTTTGGGAAAAGAGAGATCCTAGTCTTCTGGCTTCCAGCTTCAGGATGGAAGACCCAGAATCTCTTCAACTCCCTAAAAGAAGAAGCAGAATCTGGGAAGAAGCTAAAATGTAGAGGAGCTGGAGTCAGCCCCTCAGTTGTATCCCTATCTCCAGCTTACTATACTAGAGACTACCGGGAATATCACTAGGTGTGATAACTGGGACTCCTCTTGGTTGACCTGAGACTTTTCATTCCTGATAGGGAGCTCATTTACTCTGTACATGATTGGGTATACTTTCTTCTAGGTATACTTTCTCTGATTTCTGTTGGCTATTTGGTTTAGATAAATTGGTTTAATTGCCATTTGCAATGTGTATTCATTGTGGATCTGGCATTTGATGGGAAGAGAATAAAGCCTTGGATACATAGATTGGGTCATTTCCTTATTAAGGTTTAGCAATCAGGAGCACAGCTTGAACTTAAAAAATATTTTCCTTAGCCTAACAATGTTGAAGGAAGCAGACAGATATAATTCTAGCTTGGTACCCCCTCTCTCTGGGAAGAACAGATTGGTCAGCCTCTGGCTGAAACTTCCTGCTTCTCCTCCTAGCAGAGATCAGTTTCCCTTGGAAAAGAGTGGAGACAGCAGCCTCTAGATATATTTATTAATGCTTCCCTACAAGCCACATTTAGACAGACTCATGTAGACACACATATGGACACCACAAACCATACCCTCAAAAAAGCAAAGACAAAGAGTTAATCCTAGATGAATAAATCCTTCTAATTGGGGAAAAAGAGAATGATTGTATGTCTTTACCCATAGTCTTATGCAAATGAGACCCTGGTTTCATAAGATTACTGAAAGAACTGGAAGATGTTATTGCTTCTCACCAATCTATGAAAGTTTATTCCACATCCATAGACTACTACCTCTTCAACATAATTATATCTAAAATGTGTAATTAAAGGAATCATTAGTGAACATCTAGAAAAAGAAATAGGGATCACAAGGAGTCAGCATGGTTTTATCATGAATAGGCCATTCCAGACTATCTTTTTTGGACAGGGCTACTAAACTGGCATATCAGTATAACGCTGTAATATTTACCTAGATTTTAGGAACACATTTTACAAAATCTCTCATAATATTCTTATGGATAAGATGGAGATATGTGGGTTAGACAGTAGTATAGTTAAGTGAATTCAAAACTGGTTGAATGGCCTGGACACAAAGATTAATCATTAGTAGTTCAATGTCACTATGAAGGGTGTTTTTGTTGTCATGTTCTAAAGATGTGTGCTTCGCTTTATGATGTTTAAAACATTTTTATCAACTATTTGGGTAAAGACATACTATAGGCAACATGCTTATCAGATTTATGGATAAGACAAAGCTAAAAGGGAAAATTAAACTTTATGACAAAGTCAAGATCCATCTTCATAGACTAGAATATTAGACTGAATAAAATAAGATGAAATTTAGTAAGGAATAAATGTAAATACTAATGTAAAGGGTGGAGTCAAATGAATCATTTCACCTTATTTAATTAACAAAATTCTCTAACCCCATTCAGGTGGGAATACCTTCATTAAATCAATCAACCAGCCTAAGGCATTAAACTAGGTACAAAAGGAGTGCTTAACCAATTTTGAAGGAATAAAAGCCATTGGATGAAATGAAATTAAATTACCCAGGAAGTAGCTTGCTACTTTATACAAGAATCGTAAGGCTTGGCTGGATCTCTTTAGCCAATCCAATACTTCTTGGGGAATTTCATTTTCAATGTAGATGAATGGTATTGGAAAAATGCTTCCAGAACCTGACCTAACATTTATGTATGAAACAACAACAACAATAACTTTACAAGAACAAGATGTGGGAGATTTGGGGTAGACAAGAGTTCATCTAAAAATCATTGGGGATTTTATTATGCTGAAGATTTCGTATAAGATTAAGTGTGATATGGCAGCTGAAAAAGGTAATGGTGTTTTATGATTCATTGGGAGGGGCATGGCCAATAGTGTGCTGGAGCTAGTTCACACCAACTTGAGAGAGTCATTGTTAAATTGTCAGCATGCCAATTTACATAAGGGAAATCAGAAAAAATGCTACAAATCAGGACCCAATTTATTGCTTTGTTGATTTCTAGATTTAATAAAGTGTTAGAGAAAATGTTAACATAATGCATATTAAACTTAAAAGCATGTCGGGTATACATTTCCCCCCCAAGAGAACCAATTGTTAAATATTTACTATCACAACAGCTAGAGATGATAATTTGTGCTAAACATTGCTCCAATCAGACTAGATCTCTGGAGTATTATGTTCACTTCTAGAACCACATTTTAGGAGGGTCACTGCCAGACTGGAGACTATCTAGAAGTAAACAATCAAGATGGAGCAATGCCTCAAATTTTTGTATATGAGGATTGGTAGAAGGAAATGAAGATGTTTCGCTTGAAGCAGAGAAGACTTAGCATGGAACATGATAACTGTTTGAAGATTTGAAGGACCATGAAATGAAAAGGGAATTTGACTCATTTTGATTGACCTCAGAGGAATAGTGGGTACAAGTAGTGAGTGTGTGTGTATATGTATTTTATATATACATACATACATACACACATATAATGCATATATGTATAAACACACACACAATATATGTATATATACTCTAAGAGGAAAAAACCCCAAAACTTCCTAATAGAACTATCTGAAAGTAGAATGGGCTATCTCAGTTGGTACTTAGTTTCCCACTGCCTAAGGTCTTTATGGAAAGGCTAAGTAACTACTTGTCATTTTTTTTTTTTTTGCAAAAGACATACCTTAGCAGGTACTGGTTGGGTTAGGTGGCCTTTGACAACTTTGCCAACTGAAATTGTGTGATTCAGTAATTCTTTTTTACAGATGGGAAAACTGAGTATCCAATTCTATTATGACACAAGTCTACTCTGAAAAGCCCACTTTATATAATTGGCATAATAACTTGACACAGCTTCCAAGATAGGAAAGCAGACCCATTGGATTAACAATGCCATATGATTCTCCTTGGGACACAGATATGAAAATGTACTTCTAAATAGAAACAATGGGAATTTTTCCTCAAGGCTAGATCAATAACATCTAGATTATCTTCTTCAAATCAAATTCTACCTTGGATTTAATGAGAGCTCAGTATGGTTAATATATAGTAGAATATGATTCTCTGAAATTAGTTTTTTGTTCTTGTTGTTGTTTGTTTATTTTTAAGTTCCACATAAAAGCTCTTTTAAATATATTCTCTATGAGGCAATCATGACATCCACTAGCCAAATGGATCTGGGGTTATGCCTGGAGGCTTTCCATACTGCACGTGGTTGTCAATTTGAATTGTGTATCAATTACCCATCATATTTGGCACATCTGTACTTAACATTGGCATTAATTTTACCCTATTGTTCTAATTGCAGTACTTTGATGTAATGACACCATTCAACTCACAGATGGTACTGGTGGGGGTTTTCCCAAAAAAAAAAATATAATGTAATTTTAATTTGGAACATGAGAATGCCAAAAATAAAGGCTTCATTGATTAAGTTATCTAAGCCTGCTAAACAGTTGAACATTTGAACTAACTGGGGAAAAATGAGAAGAGGATAGCAAGTTTCAATACCAACCTTCCACAACTATATTGTTTCCTGATTACAGTCAATTGGACTAACAAAACTTTATATGTTCACAGGGTAACCAAAAAGAAATGCAGGGTAAAAGTAAAAGTTGAGAAATGTTTCTAAGGGTGAAATTATTTGTGAAAATGAGAGTTCTTCATTTTGAAAAGGAAATGTAGCTGTAATAATAACTTTGAATTTCCATTAGTACCATTTTTCTTACTTGACTATGTTGAAAAAGCTGGGATTTCTTTGGTGTGGGCAATATTCTGATATAGACCTCAATTCTTCTTTGTTTCCGTGAATTGACTTGGTAAAAAAAAAATAATCACCTGCTGCCCAATCTTAATGGTGATGATTCTCTCTTAATTTAGTGAAACTGGTCCTGGAATGACGGAAAATCAGTGAGTCATTGGCACCTTAAATGAAGCCTCTTTAGCTTCATGGAGCTGTACAAATTTATGCTTTGCCAGTACACAATGACTTACCAAGTAGGACTTTTAGATATGATGTCTTAGATAAAGGTAGGACAGTATAGTGAACAGTGAACCAGTCTCCAGGGAAGACTTGGGTTCATACTAGCTTTGTAACTCTGGGCCAGCCATCCAATCTCTCAGTGTGTTAGGCTATTTTCCTTCTTCTTTTTTCCTTTTTGGGGAGACAATCAGGGTTAAGTGACTTGCCCAGGGTCTCACAGCTAGCAAATGTCAATCAGTGTCTGAGGCTGTTAGGCTATTTTCTAAGACTCTAAGTTGCAGAGAAGGTGCAGAGATGCATTGGTAGAGTTCTGTGTCCACCTAAGAGTTACCACAAGGAAATCACAGCTCCAATGTCTATCACTCTTGCTTTTAAATATTACAGTGATATATGGCAAGTGCCTTGCATTTGGAACCAGAGCATCCTTGGTTTGAATCTCATCTCAACCACTTAGGTTCCTATATATCTTTGGGAAAGTAACTTCACTTCTCTGGGTATCAGTTTCCTCATCTGTAAAATGAGAGATTTAGACTAGAAGACTTTTAAAGTTCATTTCAACTTTAAACCCACGATCATTTAGAATTACTAGATCTCAATGAAACCATGAAATCATGTTCAGTGTTTGTAGGGAGATCATAAAAAGTAAATAAAGATTTAGTGGCTTTTCAAGTCAGAATTCTTCACTGGTGGCACCAGGACTGGAACTCCAGTCAGGTAACAAGCAATTATTCAGTGCTTATTATGTGCCAAGCATTGTGCTAAGTGTTTGGGAATATCAATATAAGCAAAAAGAAAGACAATCCCTCCCTCAAGGAGCTTATATTGTAAGGACTCTAGAAAACAGGTCAGGAGAGGAATGTTAGAAAAGCATAGAATATTGCAACCTGATGGACGATGAAGAGATAAGTGGTCTAGGTGCCCTCCTTAAACAGAGATTCTGGGAAGGACTCTGAGATAAGAAGGAGGGGCCTCAGGGGCAGAGGTTACTTCTGAAGTGTGAATTCCAGGACTAAAGTGATCTTCCTGGATGAAGAGGTTTCAGGGGGCATGATGGAAAAGTTCAGAGAAGTGCAGCTTGGTGGGAAATGAAGAGTAATCCATAATAATAGGAACATAGTTCCTAATATCTTATTTGAATTTTGTTTTGGAAATTATGCACAATTCCTTAAAAAAAGAAGATAGACAAGGAGAAGAGGAGAGGAAGAGGGAGGGGCAGAAGAAAGGGAAGCAGAGAAGGAGACTGAGAGGAAAGTAGGGGAGGGGAGGGAAAAATCAGGCTCAAGAATACACAGTTAGTGCCCCCTGTTCCCTTCCTCTCCCTCTCTCTTTCCTTCTCCCTGCCTCTTCTCTCTTCTCCTCTTTCCCTTTCTCTCTCCCCCTCTTTTTTCTCCTCCTTCTATCCCTTCCTTCCTTCTTCCCTATGTAACATTGCCAACTACAAGAAATAATGAAGAAAAATGGCTTCTTTTTTCAAAAGCAGAAGGAAAAAACTAAACATTCAGACAATTGTTTCTGGTCTCTATTTTATATATTATTTTGTTTTTATATATATTATATATATTTTATATATATTTATTTTATATATATATATATATATTTAAGTATACATATGTTTTCTCTGATGATAGAATGTGAAATTCTTTGAGGCTGTTCTATTTTCGTCTTTGTACCTAGTACATAGTAGTTGCATAATAACTGCCCATTAATTTATTGAATGATTGAGGCCTTTAATCCTAATGTTAAAGCAGAAGATAAGGTCAAACTTTACAATTTTTTGAGATTTTTGAGAA
Source organism: Phascolarctos cinereus (assembly GCF_003287225.1). Taxonomy (NCBI): domain Eukaryota; kingdom Metazoa; phylum Chordata; class Mammalia; order Diprotodontia; family Phascolarctidae; genus Phascolarctos; species Phascolarctos cinereus. The sequence continues at coordinate 174,402,429 of NW_027555514.1, read as the reverse complement.
AATATACAAAGTCCCTCGAGCAAAACAAAATGTCTACACTTGCTACAACTACTTCTTGTCATATCTGAAGACCGTGAAGACTGATCAGAAAGCAAAGTTTCTGAGTTCACATTTCACATGGTTTTAACACTGTCTTCTATTCATGTTTCTCATGAAAAATGACTTGCTAAACAGAAGTAATACCAGAACCAGCCTCAGGCTACACTCACTGAAGGGCAAACAGGGCAAGATATTCAAGCCAGCAAGCCTCAACCATTATATTCAATTTGTCCAAATTCTGATGAAATCACCAAAGGTATTGGAATAAATCAATTTAGTACTTCCACTTTGTGAGGGAATGTTTATTCTACTTAAAGAAGAGGAGTAAAGAAATGCTGTTCATGTTAATTAAGAATTTGTAACTGTAAAAATGTAGAAGTGTGAAATATAAACATGTTTAGTATAAGCTGAAAGCACTAAAACATGGTAGATTGGATGCCTGAGTCTCATCCGGATTTCCTTTGAACCAGTTACCTTACAAAGGTAAACACAGGTGTAGGTCTTTTGAAATTGCAGTATACTGTTCTAAAATAGTATGTTCGATCATCTTGATGAGGCCACTTTAACTAACAGCTGTGCTAGTCTCACAAATGCACACAAAACACTAATCTTTATAAGCAAACAATGAAAGTATGTGTGTGCAAATATCTTTCTGTGTATTGCTTTAAGAGAAAAATAGTAAAATGGCACTTTTATGAAATATATGAAGGAAGAGGAGAGAAGAGTTGGAGCAAAAGGCAAGAATACAAGGGGAAGAAAAACAGGAGAAAAGAAAGAAGAAAGGGTTCAAACAAGTGAGGAAAATGAAAGGATGGGGAAGGTTCTAGGAAGTGAACCTTCAAACCTATGGTCATTCAATCAAGAAATATCCTGATATCTTTTGAACTCCAGGCAACTAATGCATTTAAGCCCCACTCAGTTATCTATTACTGTATACCCTCTTCCTCTGATTCTGTCTTCTGGCTCACTCAGCATTAGAACCATTCCTTTGGCCTGTTTTTAGAAATATCAGATATTGGGGCATAGCCATTCTTCATAGAGAGCCATATGGAGCACATGTTACACTTAAAATTGTCCGAATTGAAAAGACCATAAAAAACTAGAATTTACATCTTTCATATAGGTAACCAAAAGCCTGCCCTCTCCATGCACCCCCACCCTACCCTAGTATCAGGAAACAATAACAGCATAGGTGAACAAAAATTTTATGAGTTGATAAAGATCACATTTATTTATTTATTTTATTTCCCCCCCAATTATACATAAAAACAATTTTTAACATTTGTTTTGTTTTTATTTTTGAGTTCAAAATTAATTCCCTCCCTCCTTTCCTTTTTCCCCTTCCCCCCTCATTGGGAAGGCATGCAATTTGATATAGGTTGTACAGATCACATAATTTCTTTATGAAGTTCCACAGGAATCCCAGAAGGAATGAAAGAACAACTTTGGGAGAAAAAATAACTTACATTAGTAAGTGTTCCATAAATTATAGTTAGAAAAAATGCATTGACCTGAAAACAAGATACTAATCAATCAGGAAGCATATTAAGTGCCTATGAAGCATATTAAGTGCCTATTGTGTGTCAGACTCTGCCCTAAGTACTGAAGATACAAAGAGAAAAGCAAAACAGTTCTTGCCTTCAAGGGGATTATACTCTATGGAGGAAGACATCATGAATATGGATAGGTCCATATAGAACACATACAAAAACTGAGAAAAAGTAACCCTGGGAAATAATGCACTTGTGCTTAGGAGGAATCATTCAATGCCTCATGTTAGAAAAATCTGAAACAAAAATCTTACTACAGTGAGTGAGTGAAGGAAAGTCTTTATTATGCTTCGTGTGAGAGAAGCGGGCACAACACACTTTAGTAGCACATAGGCACTGGTTCAGTGGTAGAACCACCTTTTAAACTATTAGTAAGATCCATACTCCACCCATCAGGGCTCCTATTGGTCTAGTTCATCTGAGTTATACCCTTCCTGGACAGCCCGTAGCATGTTCTTTCATGTTCTGTTAACTCTGCCTACTTCACAGGTCCCATGTTCAAAAATGGCGGCTATCTCCGCCCTTGCAGTGTGTCAGTTCACATTCAATAAGCTTATTAAGCAAGCACAGTGGAGAAAAGCCTTTGCCCTGTTGAAGCCATGTTCTTGAACCCAGCTGGTTGTGACCGGTTTAGCCTCTAGGGCTCTTAAGAAATAGTTGTTTATAGTAAAGTGTGGAGTACTTTCTGATTGGTTGAGGGACTATCCACAAGATCTTGAAATTTTTTTTTCCTTTTTTTAATATAAATTTATTTATTTTTAGTTTTCAATATTTACTTCCACAAGATTTTTAATTCCAAATTTTCACCCCATCTCACCCCTCCCTCACCCCAAGATGGCATGCATTCTGAATATCCCTTCCCCTAGTCTGCCCTCTCTTCTATCTCTCCTCCCCTTCTCTTATCCCCTTCCCCTTCTGTTTTCCTGTAGGGAAGGATAGATTCTTGTATCCTATTTCCTGTATTTCTTATTTCCCAGTTGCATGTGAAAACATTTTTTTAAAAACATGTTTTTAAAACTTTGGGTTCCAAATTTTCTCCCTTCCTCCCTCCCCACTCACCCTCATTGAAAAGACAAGCAACTCAATATAGGTTATATGTGTGCAGTTATGCAAAACACTTCCATAGTAGACATGTTGTGAAAAACTAACTCTATTTCCCTTAATCCTATCCTGCCCTCCCATTTATTCTATTCTTTCTTTTGATCCTTTCCCTCCTCAGAAGTATTTGATTCTGATTACCCCCTTTCCCAATCTGCCCTCCTCTCTATCATCCTCCTGCTCTCTTGTCTGCTTCTCCCCTATTTTCCTGTAGGGTAAGACAGATTTCCATACCCAATTGAATGTGTATGTTATTCCCTCTGTAAACCAAATCCTATGAGAATAAGATTCACTCATTCCCTCTTGCCTTCCCCCATTTCCCCTCCATTGTAAAAGCCTTTTCTTGTCTGTTTCATGTGAGATAATTTATCCCATTCTACCTCTCCCTTTCTTCTTCTCACAGTATAAACCTCTCTCACCCCTTAATTTTATTCTCCAGATATGACCCCTTAATCTTCAACTCACCTTGTGCCCTCCATCTATCTATCTATCTATCTATCTATCTATCTATCTATCTATCTATCTATCTATCTATCTATCTATCTATCATCTATCTATCTATCTATCTATCTATCTATCATCTATCTATCCACATACATACATACATATAATTTTTTTCCCTCCAACTACCCTAATACTGACAAAGTCTCATGAGTTATAAACATCATCTTTCCATGCAGGAATGTAAACAGTTCAACCTTAATAAGTCTCTTATGATTTCTCTTTCCTGTTTACTTCTTCATATTCCACTTGAGTCTTGTATTTGAAAGTCAAATTTTCTATTCAGCTCTGGTCTTTTCATCAAGAATGCTTGAAAGTCCTCTATTTCACTGAATGACCATTTTCCCCCCTGAAGGATTATACTCAGTTTTTCTGGGTAGGTGATTCTTGGTTGCAATCCTATCTCCTTTGCTCTCTGGAATATCATGCTCCATTCCCTGAGGTCCTTTAATGTAGAAGCTGATAAATCTTGTGTTATCCTGATTGTGTTTCTACAATACTTGAATTGTTTCTTTCTGGCAGCTTGTAATATTTGCTACTTGACCTGGGAATTTTGGAATTTGGCTACAATATTCCTAGAAGCTTTCATTTGGGGATCTCTTTCAGGAGGATATTGGCATATTCTTTCAATTTCTATTTTGCCCTCTGGTTCTAAAATATCAGGGCAGTTTTCCTTGAAAATTTCTTGAAAGATGATGTCTAGGCTCTTTTTTTGATCTTTGCTTTCAGATAGTTCAATAATTTTTAAATTCTCTCTCCTGGATCTATTTTCCAGGTCAATTGTTTTTCCAATGAGATATTTCACATTGTCTTCTATTTTTTCATTCTTTTGGATTTGATTTACAGTGTCTTGATTTCTCATAAAGTCACTAGCTTCCGATTGCTCTATTCTAATTTTTTTTAAGGAAGTATTTTCTTCAGTAATCTTTTGGACTTCCTTTTCCATTTGGCCAATTTTGCTATTTAGGGCATTCTTCTCATTGGCTTTTTGGACCTCTTTTGCCATTTGGGTTAGGCTATTTTTTAAGGTGTTATTTTCTTCAGTATTTTTTTGGGTCTCCTTTAGCAAACTGTTGACTTGTTTTTCATGATTTTCTTGCATCACTCTCATTTCTCTTCCCAGTTTCTCCTCTGCTTCTCTTACTTGCTTCTCAAAATCCCTTTTGAGCTCTTCCAAGGCCTGGGACTGATCATATTTTTCTTGGAGGCTTTGGATGTAGGAGCTTTGACTTTGTTGTCTTCTTCTGGTTGTATATTGTGATCTTCTTTGTCACCCAAGTAAGATAATATAGTCTGACTCTTTTTGCACTGCTTTCTCATGATCCTGGCCAATTACTTGAGTTTTGAACTCTTTGTTAAGGTAAGAGTCTGCTTCCAATGTGGAGAATGTACTGTCCCAAGCTTCAGGGATTTGTACAGCTGTTTTCAGAGGTGCTTGTAAGGACCTGTAAATTTTCAGTCCTTCCAACGTGGTATGATAAGGGGTGAGGTGTTTATTCCTTTCCTGGCCTGTGCTCTGGTCTATCAGTGACCACAAGCACTGCTTTCTGTCTGGAACTGTGAGAAGGGTTTCCTCCATACAGCCACTACAAGCTCTACCACCTCAGTGCTTCTACTCACCCCAGGACTGCCGCCTAGAACTGTGACCCAGATCCAAGCATGGGCAAAACAAGACTTTCCTGCCTCAGCAATGGCAAAGAGATCCCTGCAATCCCTCTCTGATCAGCCACTGGATTCCCCCTCAGTCTGTGGGCCAGAAGCTCGGGAGGCAGCTGCCCCCTCCCCCCAGGGCCACGCTGTCAAGGAACTAGACTTGAGACTCCGTGCCCCTCTCTCAGCACCGCAGAAACAGACTTTTCCCACTGAGCTTCCAAGTTGCCTTTGATGTTCCTGGGTTGAGAAGTCTGGAAACCACCACAGCTGCCTGTGATTCATTCCTCTGAGGCCTGCTCCAGGTTTGCTTCGGCCTGTGCACCCATGCTGCAGTGTGCTCCTCTCCCAGCCTAGTGTGATGTACCTTTCTGATCAATTATCCAGGTTGTCTTGGGCTGGAAATTTGCTTCACTCTGTCTTTTTGTGGGTTCTGCTGCTTTAGAATTTGTTTAGAGCCATTTTTTATAGGTATTTGGAGGGGTTTGGGGGAGAGCTCAAGCAAGTCACTGCTTTCACTCTACCATCTTGGCTCCACCCTCTAAGATCTTAAATTATTTTATCCTGCTGTGGAAGCCTAACCCCCTAAAATCTTTCTTACACCTCATATACAAGGTTCCATATCAGTGGAATCTTGAAAGAGACTAGAGACCCTAAAAGGTAAAAATGAGGAAGGAATGCATTCTAATTACATTTCCTAGCCATCCAGGGCAAAAGCTAGTATACCAGAGGTGGAACTTCAGGGGTGAGGAACAAGATAGTTGGTTTGATGGTACCCTAAAATAAGAGAAGAAATGTGTAATTAATCTGGAAAAGTAGTACAGCACCTCTTCTGGAGCTATTACCCCAACTTGCACTCTCACAAGTTAAATTCCCAGAAATTGGCTACTGCCTCAGGTTCTAGGGATAATCTAGTGGGCTTTCAGTTTTGTATAGATGCTATACATAGCAAGGTATTAATGAGTTTTCAATAGGTCCTTGAGGTGCTGATTCTAATAAATAATAAACGATGAAGAAATAATATGAACTTTAACAAGCCTAATGAAGACCTTCCCCCTGCTTCTCTACTACCTTAATGATTTGGGCAAATTAGAAGAGTGCTATTATGATTTTTTTTTCTCTCAAAGGATTTCATCTCTTGGGGGTTTATTAAATGGCAGAGAAGATGATGTTTTAGATAAGTACTTTGGTTTTTTCATCTTATTTCTTAAGTGGCTGACATAATTTTTCCCATTTTATATGTTTTTGTTGACTTCTTAATTTGTCATTGGGGTAGGAGCAATATTTTAACCCTCTCCTTCCCTCCTGTCCTCAACATTCAAGTTAGGCTAATGTTTCATTAAAAGGTGTGGAAGCCCTCCTTGAGACTTGGTTGACTAACCAGACTAAAGATTCAGACTGTTAAAATCACTTCCTCATTACCTGAGCACAAAAAAACATAAGTTGCTCCAAGATCATGCTCTGATGTTTGGCTGATGGTTCACTATGGGTTCTTCAGACAAGGGAGCCTTGAGCAGAGACAAGATGGTGAAGTGAAGCCAGGATTCTTGTTAAGCTGTCCAAATATATTGCTTTCCAACAATTTTTAAAATGTACCTAGGAGAGAATTCTGGGAAGATGCCTGAGTAGGTCAGAAAATTTCAAGCTCTCAAGATTTTCCCAAACAAAAAAAGATAAAATAGCACCTTGGGGTGAACAAAAGTGTGGGTAAAAATAAATAAGAGTAGGGGCACAACTGGGGTCTTCCTGGGACAATTGAGAAGATCAAAAGAAAAATCCCAGGATGAGGTTTGGTCCCTGTGAAGAGTAAACACCTCCAGGCTATGGGTCCCTGTTAATGATGAGTAGCAAGCCCTGGGGTTAGTTGGTTTGGGAGCCTGCCTTACCCCAGCCAGAGGAACTTTTAAGCCTAGGAAAGTGAAGGGAGTTGGGCATATAGAGGGAACCTCTGCTGACAGAATGCCAGACCCAGCTGTGCTGCGGAGAGCAGCAGTGGCAAGAAGGAACCAGTACATGCTGGGTGAACGCAGAAACAGTGGGGCAGAATGCCCCTGGCTGTGGGCATTTACAGGAGGCTGGAAGTTTGGCTTTGGTTCCAGGCTAGAGAGGAGAACTGAGGATCTGGGGCAAGAGGCACCATACCCCAGGACAAGAGATGATTACAAAAATTAAGCAATTACCCCCCAAAAAGTGCAGAGGCAAAGGAGAAAGAATCCAACCATAGAAAGTTATCATGGGAATAGAGAAGACTTGGATTCATCTGCAGAGGAAGATAAACAAATGCTCTTCTACCCCAAAGAGTCATGTTAAATGGTCACATTTCTAAAAAGAATAAATGGAATAAATTTTTTTTACATTTTTATTTTTTTTTAATTTTAATTTTTTTTTAAAAATTTTTTTTCCATATGCTTTTGAGTTGAAAATTTTTTCTCCCTTTTTCTCCCCCCCCCAAGACGGCGCACAATCTGACATAGGCTTTACATTTATATGCCCATTAAACATATTTTCACATTAGTGAAGTTGTAAGTAAAAATTAAAACCAATAGGAGGAACCATCAGAAAGATGAAACAAAACTCAACTGAAGGTAAAAATAAGTGAGAGCGATTCGACTTCCATAGTTCTTTCTTTGGATGTGGACAGCATTTTCCATCCGAGGCCTCTGGAGATGTCTTAGATCCTCTTAATGCTGAGAAGGGTTCAGTTTAACATTCCTAGTCATTGCATAACATGGCTGTTATTGTGTACAACGTTCTCCTGGTTCTGCTCACTTCACTCAGCATCAGACCATATAAGTCTTCCCAGGTTTTTCTGAAGTCAGCCTGTTCATCATTTCTTATAGAACAACAGTATTCCATTACATTCATATACCACAACTTGCTCAGCCATTCCCCAGTTGATGGGCATCCTCTCAATTTCCAATTCTTTGCCACCACAAAAAGAGCTGCTATGAATATTTTTGTACATGTGGGTCCTTTTCCCAGAAGAAACGAGCAATCCAACTGGGCCGGAAGAAAGGAGAAGCCCCCCTACGGGCCCACCGAAAGCCACCTGCCTTCCTCGGTGTTTGTCCTTCCTCCTTCCCTTCTCTTCGGGGGCTCTCCCTCACTCTCGAGTCTCTCTCTCGGGAGAGGGCCACAGACGCCACTACCCGGCTCCCCTCAGCGGGCGGGTCCCACCACCAGAGCTCCAAGAGAGCCCAGAGGGGGAGGGCATAAGGGCCGTGTATAAATGGAAGAATTTTAAAAAGACTTTAGAAATCAAATGAAAGAGATGGAGGAAAAACTAAAAAAAAAAAAAGAATAATCCAAGAAAAACAAGAAGATTATGAAAAAAGTCAACTAATTAGAAAAGGAGATCCAGAATCTTAAGGAAGAATATGAGACCTTGAAAATTAGAATTGGGCAAGGTAAAGCCAGCAAAGTTATAGGAGATCAAGAAATAATTAAACAAAATATGAAGAACGAAAAAATAGAAGAGAAAGTGAAACATCTTATAAGAAAAACAGTTGATCTGGAGAACAAATCAAGAAGAGAAAACATAAGAATAATAGGACTACCTGAAAGCTATGATTAAAAAAAAGAATCTTGATACAATAATACAAGAAATAATTAAAGAAAATTATACTGAATCATTAGAAGGGGGGAGAGTAGAAATAGACAAAAACAATCCATTGATCATCAATTGAAAGGAAGCCTATGAGGAAAACTCATAGAAATATTATAGTCAAATTCCAAAATCCCCAGCTCAAGGATAAAATATTAAAAGCAACAAGAAAAAACTATTTAAATATGATGGTGCCACAATTAGAATCACACAAGACCTAGCAGTGGAGACACTAAAGGACTGCAGGTCTTAGAACACTATATACTGAAGAGAAAAGAACTGGATGCTGGCTAAAAATATCATACCCAGCGAAGTTAAGCATAATCCTGAATGAAAAAAATATGGATATTTGATCAACTGTCAGACTTTCAAGACTTTGTTAAAAAAAAGAACCTGAACTTAATAGAAGATTTGATGTATAAGAGCCAAGAGAAACAAGGTACATCCCAAAGACTGATTACAAGGGATGCAATAAGGACAGACCATTTACTTTTTATATATCTAAAATGTAAAATGCGTGTCTAAGATTGTCATTAGTAATTGGGTAGTTCATGAGAAAGATTGGGGTAGACTTGAGTATGATATGACTTTAAAAAGTAAAACCATCCAGGAACAGCTAAAGAGAGTATTTATTTTATACAAATGAGGTGCAAGAGGAAGAATCGATACAGAGGAATTAGATGGGGGAGGAGGGCTGGTAGTCCTGGTAACCTACTTTCATCAGGAATGAGTTTAAGAGGGAACAATGCATATATATATCTACAAGACTGCAAAAGTCTTTAAAATTCAGAAGAAATAAAATGGTAAGGGAATAGGGAAGGGGAGAGGACCAGTGAGGGACCTTTAGAGGGGAGGGTGAGGGAATAGGTTATAGGGGGCTATAGAAGGGTGTTTAGATTTATGAGAATGGGAGAATAGGGGAGGGAAACTTGGAGGGGGTAGGCTAATTAACAGGAGGGCAAGGTAGCAGGTAGAAGTAAAGTAGGGGAGTCAGGAAGGATAGGAAACAAGAGATATGCATAAACATAGAAACAAAGATCAGGAGTAGAATTTGTTAGGGAAAGTATATGTCCATACATGTATGTATATATGTATATGTATGTATCTTTATCTATATAGAAATATACTGCACTTAATTGTAGCCTGGGGGGGGGATTGGGGAGAAAGGGCAAAAAAGAATAAAGTAGAAAGTGCACAGCAGAGAACAAAGGAAAACTTACAAGGAAGCAAAAAAAGATGGACAACTCTCAACACAACATGTAGTATTTATTATATAGGTTTTCTTGAAATGCAAATTTATCGTTACATATTTTGAATCCTCTCATGTTCTGCTATGCACATGGCATGCTTTTTTTTCTTTTCTTACTTTGTATTTAAGTCCCAATATTTGAGTTTATGATATATTTTTTTCTTTTCTCTGCTCTGTATTTGTGTTCTGGTGCTTGAGTCTAAATAGAATTAAAAAGAAAAAAAGATGCACCTAACCAAATTCTGAGTGGAGAGGCCAACAAACAGTCACAGTGAGTGATTTTTCCATTCTAGGGCAGCATGAGAAGGCAGAAAAAGAGGTCTATGGACATTAGGGTGGGGGTTGGCTGGGAGCAAGGTGCCACAGAAGTGGTATTAGCTGTAGGCTGTGGTGGCAGTATAGGTACCAGGAGTAGATCAGTGCCCAAGAACAGTAGAGGGACTGAACACTGGTCAGAAAGAGTGCCCAGGGGACTTCTATGTAGGAATGAGTGCCATCTGGCAATTCTCTCATCCATTATACCTTTGCTTTGAGGTATATGAGGAGTTTAGGTAGGACTAGCACCTCTGGCATTAGGGCTTGCTGAGCCCTTTTCAGGGCTGCACATTCAACTTTGGTGTCTACCTGGTACTCAACTCTTACCTCTGGCTCCAAGAAGCTGTAGCATGTGCATCCTGGTAAAACTATCTCAGCAAATGGGCTAAGCCAAGTTGAGAGTAACCAACAGACCTCACACCCATAGATAAGTTAAGGAGATGTCTACCCCCAGCAAATTTTCTTCTTTGAAAAACCATTGGTTTTTGTTTCATTTGTTGTACAACAGAGTTAAAGTCATAGTAATTACATTATTTTCCAAATAAACACAAAAAATGCAAGTTATAACCGATCAGTGGTCAAGTCCACTGAGAAGTCTTAACAAGCAATGTTGGCAGGTGAGCATGTTGCACATTGTCAGGAAATTCAGCATACATTGGCAGGAATATGTACATGTAATGATTTGTTTACAATATGATACTATACAGTTACATGGTGCAATATTGCATCATCAAAATTTCAATGCAGGAAAAAACCCCACAAGTTTACAACAAATTATTAAATTTAAGATGCATCATTGTTTTTTAAAACTATTTTTAAATGATGCAAGTTAAAAAAAAGATTAAAGGTTTAAAGAAAGTAGATTTTCAGGTGGGTGCTGAGTAACTTTTTTTTAAAAAAAAGGGGTAATAGGCCAAATAAGTTTGGGAACCTCTGATCTAAGGAGAGGTGTGGTCACTGCTCTTCTGGTCTGTGTTCTGGTCTGTGAGCACAAGCGTTCTTCTCTGCCCTCAAACTGTGACCAGGATTCCTGCTCCTGCTAGTGTTCCCTCCCTGCCCTAGGTATTGCAACCCAGAACCATGTATGCGCAATGCAACAGAGTGCCATTCCCTGTACCAGCAAATGGTTTCCTGTAATCTCCTTCTGACAAGTTGGCCAACCCTCTTATTTCTGTGGCCTGAGTGCTCTGGAAAATACCACCAATTCAGTCACCCCAAGGCCTGCTGCAGGCCAACTGGGGTATGGCCTATCCTAGACTACACTTCACTCTCACACCAGTGAGACAGACCTTTTCTGCCAACCTTCTACATTGTCTTGGGCTAGAAAATTGTTTCACCCTGCCCCTTTTTTGGTTCTGCTTCACCAGAATTCCTTTTGAGGCATTATTTTAAAGTTGTTTAGAAAGGAATTTGTGAAATCTTAGGTGAGTCCTTGCCTTTACTCTGCCATCTTGGCTCTGCCTCAAATTATACAATCTTTAAAAATCATTATTTTGACCTGTTTCTAGAAAAATATGTGTAGCAGCTCTCTTTGTGGTGGCTAAGAATTGGAAATCAAAAGGATGCCTATCAATTGGAGAAAGACTAAACAAGCTATGGTATATGATTGTGAGGGAATATTATTATGCTATAAGAAATTGACAAGCAAAATGATTTAATAAAACCTGGAAAGATTTACATGAACTGATGTATAATGAAATGAGCAGAACCAAGAGAACATTGTATACAGTAACCGCATACAACAATATTGTATGATGAAGAACCATGAATGACTTTAGTAGTCTCAGCAATACAATGATCCAAGATAATCCCAAAGGAGTAATGTTGAAGCATACTATCCATTTCCAGAGAAAGAACTGATACTATCTGAACAGACTGAAGCATGCTATTTTTCACTTTCTTTCTTTCATTCCTTTTTTTAATTTGAATCTTCTTATATAGAATAACTAGTATGGAAATGTTTTTCACAATTGCACATGCATAAATTATAGCAGATTGCTTACCATATCAGGGAGGGGGGAGGAGAGGGAAGGAGGGATAGAATTTGGAACTCAAAACTTTAAAAAAAAGTTTAAAATATTTCACGTGAAATTGGGGGAAAATAAAATTTTATTTAAAAAAATCATTATTTTGAATTGCTGTGCTCCCTAATTGTACTGTAAGTCATATCTCTGGCTACTCAAATGAGTTTCTTAAAGCTATTTCTTTGATATACAGTAGAATCTTGATTCTCCAGTACAAATGTATGGCAACATTCAAATAAACTAGCCATGCTTTTATATTATTCCCTTAAAAATGGAGCAGAGAAACTTGGAAATACAAATGATTGACTGAAGGACCCAGACCTGCCCCTTCTTGTTTAATCATGAGCAAATCCCTTAACTTATCTGGACTTCAATTTATTCATCCATTTAAACATGATGGTTTGACTAGATGAGTTCTCCTCCATGCCATTCTATGGTAATCTAAGTCCTTCTATCACTTAATTCAAATGCAAAATAACACCTTATATGGAACACCTCTGTGTAATTTATTACACTTTTAACAAAACTTTTTAAGGTTTTGTATTCTGAAGAATGTTAACCTTGATCCTCCCATATTTGGAAGGATTTATACATTCAGATATCTATGTTTGTTCAGTGTGTTTTAAATGAGTATCTAATCCTTTTCATTCACTTCAGTGACCACCCCAGGGTTATGTGTAAATCTTTCACCAGTGAGAATTGAACAATACATTTGACCAGAAAACACCTCCAAAATTTGGAATGTATTTCTCCCCATTTTTTAATTTTAAGCTCTGTGATCAAACATAAGCTTTGTAGTCTGTATTAAGTAATGTCAATGTGAATTTTTAAAACCCGTCAGCTTTCTTTTTCTTTTTAATAGTATTTTGTTTTTTCCCAATTACATGTCAAGACAATTTTTGGCATTCATTTTTACAAGATTTTGAGTTCCAGATTTTTCTCCTTCCTTCCCTGCCCTTTCCTCTTCCCAAAATGGTAGGCAATTTGATGTAGGTTATCATGTAACTATGTGCTATCATGTAAAACATATTTCCACATTAGTCACTGTGGTGAAAGAAGAAACAGATCAAAAGGAAAAGAAACACAAAAAAGAATAAAGTGAAAAAATTATGCTTTGATCTTCATTCAGAATGCTTCAGTTCTTCATCTGGATGTGCATAGCATTTTCCTTCACGAGTCTTTGTACTTGTCTTGGATCAATGTGTTTCAGACAAGAGCTAAGTCATTCATAGTTGATCATCACATAATGTTGCCAATATTGTATACAATGTTTTCCTGGTTCTTATTTTACTTTGCTTCATTTTGTACAAGTCTTTCCAGGATTTTCTGAAATCTGCCTATTCATCATTTTTTATTGCACAATAGTATTGCATTACATTCGTATACCACAGCTTATGAAGCCATTCCCCAACTGATGGGCATCCCCCTTCTAATATTTTGCCACCATGAAAAGGGCTGCTTAAATATTTTTGTCCACATAGGTCTTTTTCTCTTTTTTATGATCTCTTTGCGATATTGCTGGATCAAAGGATATGCACAGTTTGGTTGCTCTTTGAGCCTAGTTCCAGATTGCTCTACAGAATGGCGGGATCAGTTCACAACTCCACCAACAGTATATTAGTGTCCAAATTTTCCCACATCCTGTCCAACATTTATCATTTTCCTCTTTTGTCATATTAGCCAATCTGATAGATATGAGGTGGTATCTCAGAGTTGTTTTAATTTGCATTTCTCTAATCAAAAGTGATTTAGAGCACTTTTTCATATGCCTGTAGAGAGCTTTCATTTCTTCACCTGAAAACTGCCTGTTCATATCCTTTGACTATTTATTATTTGGGGAATGGATTGTATTCTTATAAATTTGACTCTGTTCTCTATATATTTAAGAATTGAGGCCTTTAGCAGAGACCCATTACTGTGTATTTCCCTCCATCCTATTTTTCCTCCTCTTTTTTCTCTTTCTCCTTTCATCCTTTCCCTCCCCACCAGAGTTTTGCTTTTGTCTACCACCTCCCTGATCTGCTCTCCTTTCTGTCAGTTCCCCTCCCCCCTCCCTGCTCCTTTACTTAATCTCCTCCATTCCTACTTCCCTGTCAGGTTAGACAGATTTCTATATTCGACTAATATATTATTCCCTCCCTGAGCCAATATTGACTAGAATGAGGTTCAAGTGATGCCTAATGCTCACCCTCCCATCTTCTGCTCCATTGTAATAGACCTCTCCAATATTCAAATTGTTTCTTTCTGGCCAATTGCAGTATTTTTTCCTTGACCTGATAGTTCTGAAATTTGGTTATAATGTTCCTTGAAGTTTTTGTTTTGGGATCTCTTTCCTGAGGTGATCAGTGGTTTTTTTTTTCAATGACTATTTTGCTCTCTGGTTCCAGGACATCAGGACAATTTTCCTTGATAATTTCTTGAAAGATATTGTACAGGTCGTCCTTTTAATTATGGCTTTCAGGTAGTCCAATGATTCTGACATTGTCACTCCTGGATCTGTTTTCCAGGTCAGTTGTTTTTTTTCCAATGGAGTAATTTACATTTTCTTCTATTTTTCAATTCTTTTGAATTTGTTTGATTAATTCTTGATGCCTCATAGTATCATTAGCTTCCATTCGCCCAACTGTAACTTTTAAGGAGTTGTTTTCCTCAACTAGCTTTTGCACTTTCTTTTCCATTTGACCAATTATACTTTTTAAGGAGTTGTTTTCTTCAGGGGATTTTTGTATTTCCTTTTCCATTATGCAGTTGTTTTCTTTTTCCAAGCTGTTGACTCTTTTTTTTTTTCATAATTCTCTTGCATCACTCTCATTTCTTTTCCCAATTTTTCTTCTGCTTCTCTTATATGATTTTAAGCTCCTTTTTTAGCTCCATATGTTCTTTCTGGGCTTGAGAACACTTCCCTTTTTTTCTTTGGTGTTTTGTCCATAGATGTTTTGACATTGTTGTCCTCTTCTGAGTTTGTGTCTTGATTTTCCCTGTCCCCATAATAACCTTTTATGATCAGATTCTTTTTTTGTTGTTTTTTGCTCATCTTTTTCGTCTTTTTTTCCTTTCTTTTAAATTTGAGCTCTGCTCCTGGGGTAAAAGGGCCACTGTCTCAGGCTTCTTATGCCAGGGGCTACAGACCTGGCTGTTTACTGGTACTGCACTGATGTTGCCCAGGGGACCCTTGTGTCTTGTGCTTCTCTGAGAGAGTGAGATGGAGGGTGGCTGGTGCTGCTGGAGTCTGTAGGTATCTGGTAGCTTACCTGGTGCTGAGCCAGGATCTTAGTGCTGGTGTCTGACATGTGCTGAGGTAGGGGGGATGTTTGTTTCCTGGGGCTATACTGAAGCACATAGTAGTCTGGCTACTGGAGGTTGCCTGTTTGCCTGGGGCTATGATGAAGCACATGGCGATTTTCAGAGCCGGTGTCTGCAGTTCCCTTGGCTATGGTGAGGCACATGGTGGGAGTGTGGGGGGTGGGGGTGGGGGTGGAGGTGGGAGTGGTCCTGGTGTTGGCATTCCCCTGCTCCACTGCACTGGGGCTCAGGATCTACCACTAGTTTGTGAGGTGGGACTTGCTGATGACTTGATGAGAAACTTCCTGTCCTGGACTGTGCTCCCCTTTTACCTGAGTTAAACAGATCTTTTCTGCTGATCTTCCAGGTTTCTTGGGCTCAAAAATTGTTTCATCCCATCTTTTTGTTGGTTTTGCTTTTCCAGGATTTGTTTAGAAGTACAATTTTATGGTTGTTTGAAGGTGAATATAGGAGAGTTACTGCAATTTGCTGCTTACTCCACCACCTTGGCTCCTGGAAGTCTCAGCTTTTTTCTTTCTTTCTTTCTTTCTTTCTTTCTTTCTTTCTTTCTTTCTTTCTTTCTTTCTTTCTTTCTTTCTTTCTTTCATGTAAGGACTAACAGACTTCTTAATTAACCTGCCAATTCTCTTAATAATATGATTCACTGAGTTTTCATACATGTGAATACCATAAACATGTCTCCTTCTTTCACAGTGTTGTATAATTTGCTACTTCAGCTTCAATTTTTCTTCGAGGAGAACATCATGTTTTCCTTAACCGAACAAGAACTTTTAAAACTCTGCATTGGGCACTTTCATCATTTAAACTTACTGTTGAGTCATTCATTTCTCAATAATGGAACCTTTCCTAAGCAATTAAATGCATCATCCATTTATAATTATTCTTTAGCTTCCTGACTTGCTCCCTGTCACAGACTTGTAATCACAGAAGTTAGCAATCAGTTGGAAAATGATGGAGGTTGGGATAGACAGCTCAAAAAACATTCATTAATTCTACAAGTATTTATTAATTCAACATTTATTAAATACTTACTGTGTTCAAAGCTCTATGACAGGTGCTGAGGAAAGTAAAGCAATAAAAAATATGGTCATAGGTGCCTTGAAATTTTCTTTGTACTTCATTCACTCAGCAAACACATCTGAATTGCCAATTACATGCACACAATTTCATGGCACAAATGCAATGGACAAGCAATTCAGTTGATTTGAATTGTCATAGATTGGAAAGATGAATGGTTCCCTTCCCTCTTCCCCAAAGAGGGGAAAGAAAAGGAGAGGAAAAGAGGTGAGGATAGGAGACAAAATTTACATTAGTCTGGTTAGAGTCTCTATAGCCTGTATTTCAGTCTCAACAATGACCAAGCAGTTAGGGTTCAGGCTGAAGGATGATAGATGATGGTTAAGCAAAGAAGGCTGAAAAGGAGCAATCAGATATTTAGACCCAGGAGAGAGAAGTTTCATGAAAAACAAGAGAGGAGAAATTATATAAAAGGCATGAATGTTTAACTAATGAATGAATAAAAGTATTAATAAGATAAGATGCTTACTACAAGCTAGACACTGTGCTTAAGTTGGGGATAGAAATATAAAAGCAAAGTTATTTCCTTCAAACCCAACTCAGTTCCTGACACCTTGGACAACTTCTCCACCTTCCCTACTGGCCTTCTCATATTGGCAATGCCCTACTTCTATGTCTTGGATTTTGATTAGTGACTTCCTTGGAAACCCCATTTAAGGAAGTACCAATGCCAACCATTCTCACTTCAAACTTAGTTCATCCCATGACTCCCCAGACTATTTTTCTACTTTGTCCCTTTTATGGGTATTTTCCTCCTACACACACCTTTTATGTGTTGTCTTTCCTCATCAGACTGTATACTCTTTGAGAGTAGTGACTCTTTTTTTTTTTTTGCATTCCCAGCCCTCAGTACCTGGTATTTAATGGATGTTGAATAAATGTTTTTTACTTGTTTATTTTATCTATCTATCCACATATCTAGTTATAATTTTTATAAAACAGTCTTGTTCTACATATAAGTCAGTGGAAGTTGGGTGGGGGGAGAGCGTGACATGGGGTGGAGGTGCAATATCTTGGATTGGAATGTTACAAGGATGATGAATAGAGACATAGGGAGTAGTACACTCTTTCTACCAGCAATACTAACCTTGATTTGATTAGGAAGTGAACTGAAGAGGAAAAGTATATATACTTAAAAAATGTTTATAGCCACTCAGTGTGTGTGTGTGTGCAGGTATTGTGGCAAAGAACTGAAAACTAAAAGAGTACCTATCAACTGGGGAATGCTTGAACAAATTAAAGTATATGAATGTAATGGAATACTATTGTGCTGTTAGGAACAATGAAGTGAATAGTTTCAGAGAAACCAGGGAAGACATATGAAATAATGCATAGTGAGCAGAACCAGGAGAATAATCTATCCAATAACAACAATATTGTAAAGATAAATAATGTTGAAAAATTTAAGAAATATGATCAATTCAATGAACATCCAGGATTCTAGAGGATACGTAATGTTACCCATTTCCTGACAGAAAGGTAAAGAACTCAAGAGAGTGGATTGACATATAATTTTACATATAGTAAACATAGCTTTTGGATATGACTAATTTCAGAATTAGTTTTGACTGTGTATATTTGTTACAAGGGCATTTAATTTTCTTTTTCAAAGAGACATTGGGGTAGGAGAGAGAGAGTTATTTTATTAACAAATAAACATTTTTAAGAAAAGAGATTACTGATAATCTCAGAGAGAATAGTTGTATTTGAGTGGTGAGGCATGTTCATTGTCCCCCTTTCAAACACAAGCTTCTTTCATCAGTATTTCTGAAATATATTTGTAATTTCAAACTTTTGCCAATTTTTAGAAGAGAAGGAGAAAGGGCAAATTCAACATGAGCTTTTGAGTAACTGATCTGCAAAGCTTGGAAAATAGGAGAAACAGTGGACTCCCCTACCCCACCTCAGACTACCTTATGACTGTGTTCCCCAGATATCTGTTTAGATAAAACCAAAAGGAGAAACTTACAGTTACACTAGAGAACCCTGATCCCCAGATGTTTAGTGACGGGTAAATGGTCATAATCTGCACAGATGAAGATTTGGGGGACTGTACTCAATGATCACCATAAGTCAGAGTGAGGTCTTTCACTGAGGTCCAGCCCTGAAGCAAGAAGGATTCAAGGAGGGAGGAAAAGGGGGAGGAAGAGAAGAGAGAGAGAGACAGATAGACAGAGAGAGAGAGAGAGAGAGAGAGAGAGAGAGAGAGAGAGAGAGAGAGAGAAAGGGGGAGAGGGGGAGAGGCTCTACTTCTTTGCACTGTCACCTGCTGCCAGTGAAGTTAAGAAAAAAAACAGGTTCAGCAAAGAGAAGAAAAATGGAAAGGCTTCTGCCAATCCTAGGCTGTTTCTGTCCTTCTGTAAAGAACACAACACTACTCTCAGCTGATGGCTTCAACTGAACCTGAAGTAGAATGGTAGAGAATATAAGTATCATTAAGGAGCAAGTGCTGCTGAAGGGAGGAACAGCCCATCCTGGTGGCAGAGCACCAGGCCGGGTGGATAGTGCACTCCAGCTAAGACACCATGCCCAGTAAGTAGCTAGCCTGACACAAAAGCTGAGCAAATCAGCCTAGCAACAAAGTCACCACTCTATTCCAGAGGCCACACCTCAGTGATCTTTTTTGAGGATAGTTATATAGAGACAAAAGAAAGCAATGCCCTAAGTTTCTGGAGTTGTGAATTTCCTTGGCCACAAGTATTCCTCATTTGTGTGCCTATCTGTCATTGTCCTTTAAATTTATGTCCACCATCCTCCATGGAAGTTATGAGTATTGGCAGGAGAGTGAGTATGCTTGGGGGTTTATGGGAGAAATGTTTTATAACTATTGTTCTTACTATGCTGTTTGAGTAAATGCTTTTGTTAAGCACAGGCAATAAAAGTGATAGGACTATAGCCACTCATGAGGGTGACCCTAGAGCCTGAGGTAGCAGTTGCCTCATGGGCAACCTCAACCTGTGAGGGTCACTATGAATTAAGGAAGTATGACGCCAGGAGACAGTGACTGATTACATATTTATTTTCTTTCTGGTTGTTCAAACAGGTCATCTCCCCACTTCCTACCTCCCATAGAGTTGTGTTTTTGTTTTTTAAGCAACTTAAAAAAGAGAAGTATGGATGAGAGAAATAGAGGGAAATATGTAAAAAGAGAGTGAAGGAAAGATATAAATTATTTTGATAAAGAGGGAGCTAAGAGATCAGTAAACACGTGAAATCTATCCAGAGAGAGGACAAATGTGCAAGGCTTGACTTTCAGGTAACCCTTAATCTATTTATAGGAGGAAGAATCAGGAAATGAAGTACCTCTCAACATCAGTTTAAGTCAACAACCAAAATTAATTACCTTCACTTTGAAACTATGGTACTTGTGTAGACTATGGAAGAATAGCAGTTCCACACACCTGGAAGCTAATAAAACATTGACAAAACAACCTGCTTTTAAAGTGCACACACACACACACACACACACACACACACATACACACACACATACACATCACACACATGCACAGAACTAACTGCAAATTATTTTCTATCATTTGCTTTTTAAAAGCAGCAAGGCACCTAGTTAGGAGAGGCAGGAGGCATCACATACAATGAAGGGCAGGCCACAACCACCACCTTTCCAGGGGTAAGGAGCCTATGGCCTTGAGGCTACATGTGGCCTTCCAGGTCCTTAAGTGTGGCCCTTTGACTGAATCAAAACTTCACAGAACAGATCTCCTTAATAAAAGGATTTGGTCCGTAAAATTTGGACTCAGTCAAAGGGCTTCACCTGAGGACCTGTGGCCTCAAGGCTGCAGGTTCCCCACCCTTGAGTCTTGACTATGACCAAGACCCTAATGGAGAGAGCCCAGGTCTGTGAGCCTTGGGAATAAATAGTGTCCCCCAAACTACTCAAACTGCTTCTAGTTCAGCTCCTGAAGCCATCACTGAGGGGAAAAATCATTGTGGAGAAAGAATTCACCTTTCTTATTACTATCAGCAACAATTGCTGGCCAGCTCCCAACAAGATGAGCGTCAAAACCCTAGGAGAGGCAGTGTCCCCTTCCCTCTTCCCAGACCACATAGCCAATCATCTGAGAGAGCAACATCTCTGGAGAAGGGGCCAGCCATCCCCACCAGCTGCCAACTGCTTACCATTCTATTCTTTTCCCCACCTCCGAGGTCAGCTTATTAAATGCTTCATTCATTCACTCATATGAAAGAAAGGAATATATGCAGTGTGCTCACGATTGGCTTTATTCTATGAGTTGGTCAAACCTCTTCTCACTGATAGAATTTACAAAATTATGTTAAAGAATGATAGGTGAATGTACTGTTCATCCCAGAGAAAGAAGTACTTTATTAGTACCTATAATCTAATGTAAGTTTCTTGAGAGTAAGAATTAATTCATTCTCTGTATTTCTATGCTTAGTACTAACATAGTGATTAAAAAATACTTTTTGATTGATTTATTAGTTAATTTTGGTCAAACACCAAAAATATGCTGGGTGCTCTACCAGTGAGTTTCATTGGTTATAATGAGAGAACTTACATAGGATTCTATTGGTTTGAATAACTTTTTAGTCTCAATAAGGAAACAAAATATGTCAAAGCTTCGCTTGTATTTTAGTGTGTTGTAAATCCTAATGAATGCTTAACAATTTATTTGGTAGATAAAAACATTAAAAACAATTGTAGCTAGGATTTCAACTCGAAACGGTTGGCCAGGGGAAAAAAATCAAATAAAAAGAAGGCAGGAATTGCTCTGCAGTATACCTTACTTTATGAGTTAGTAATAGTTCCCTTGCCCCCTCCCCTCAAAAAAGAAAAGCAAAGCAGCTAGTACATAGGAACTATATACATTTAACCCCATTCTCTTGTGTGCTGAAAATATTCCTTTGTTAACAACTGATAAAACTATGAAGAGCATCTCCAAACATGAAAAATACCTAGGTAGCTATATCTAAATGGAAGAAGAACTGGTTTGTGGAGCTACTTTGGCAATAAAGGATGGAGGAAAAGGCCCCTGGGATCTCAAAGCAGTTAAGATTGAGAACAAAACAATTAAAATACCAGGGTTTATCCTGGGAACCAGGATGATAGGAGATTTAATTGGGAAACAAAAACAGAAGAAGCAGTAAAAACAGTACATCTGTGGTGGATTTGGAAAATGGCCTGCTTGATCTGTATTATTAACAAAAAGAAAAAAGACAACAAAAATACTACTATTCCATTTCTTTCTACTTCTCCCTTATGTTACATGTGCATGTTTTGGGTGAGATGAAAGGGTAGTAAGAGGGTATTCAGCATTATCCTTTTCCTCTTAATGCCATTCTTTTAAATTTCATGAAAGAAAAGATAAATTTATAAAAGTCTGAGGAAGCTGCATCGTGCAGCCCTATGGCAACATGGTCATTAGAGATAACCACCCAATACCTTCGAGTTGTTTGGACTAGACAGTGTGGTGGAGTAGAAAGGAGAGCTGGGTTACAAACCCAGCTTTGGCTACTTATGACATTTGAACAAGCCACTTACTCCATCTGAGACTTCGTTTCTTCACCTACAAAATGAAAAGGTGAAGTAAATGATCTCTAAGGGCCCTTAAACTTCTAAATCCTGTGTTCTTTTAAGTGGTAGAATAATAAAATTTCTTCTAGAAAAATAAATCTGAATCAGTGGGTTATTTTACAGGAAACATTATTAGACAGAGAGAATAGCCATCCTTTTTAAAATAGAAGGGGGTCTTTCTGCATTTTCTATAGCCTTTCATCTATGTAAACCAAAGATGGCACAAGCGAAGTGATTTCTCAAGTCTTAGAGCAGGGACAGAAATTAAGGTCTTGGCTCGCCTTAATTTCAGAGGGAAGCAGAGGAATAACTGATCTGGCAGCTAGATTAAGTGTCTTTTGAAAGTGCTGGGCCATGTGTGTGTTATATTATTTTTATTGAACTCTTTTACATTTGAACTCTTTAGACAGAAGTAATAGCATATAAGTGGAGGCAGAGTTAAGATGGCAGAGTGACAGGAAACAATAAATGGAACTCCTCCCCCACAGCCTCCTCCAAACAAATCTAGAAAGTGCACCAGACCAAATCCTGATGGGGAGATCCAGAAAAAGTTATCGTGAATCTTCTGTCCAGCCCATCTCAGTATAGGGAGACAGAGATTGGTGTGCAGACACTGGAGACAGAGTTGGGCCAGGAGTACTCCAGTGCCCAGGAGATGACTGTGCACCAGGGCTAGAAGAGGTCTCAAATTCATAGCAGAATGTCGCAATGGAAACAAGTGCCAACCAGCAGCTTTGTCACCCACTACCTAGTTACAGATCCAGAGCAGAAGGAGGAGAACAGGGGCATGTCAGTAGTGTTCCCAGGTGAGGGAGGCCCTCAGCAGCGTATGGAGAAGGGAGGAGTTCAGAAACCTACAGCAGCAGCAGCAGCAATGAGGGTCTAACTTCTAATGTCTAGCCCAGTTTGTAGAGAAATAACCAGGGAAGGAATCCTAGGCCAAAAGGAAGCCTATAATTCTGCCACTTGGAAACAACAAAGCTCTCCAGTTGGCTGATAGGAGAAGACTCCAGCAGTAGTCTCCTCCTATTGACACAAACTCAGGCCAGGAAACTTGCAGAGCTCAAGACCAGAGGGGAGCAAACTTTGCTCTGAATCCTACCACTTTGGGAGCACTGAAAGCCTCCAGGTCCCTAGTCTGTCTCTGAGATCCTGGAATAGCACAACACTTAATACACAAGAAAGCAGCAACAGGGCCAGCCCAGAACTCTCCAGAAGTGCTGCAAAGCCCAGTCCTAACACCAAATCCAAAGTGAGAAAATAGGCTGAAAGAATGGGCAAATAAAAACCCCCAGTATAATGAGCTATTATAGTGGCAGGAATGCTTAGGACACGAATGCAGAAGAGAATGTCTTCAGCATATCTATAAACATTGTCTCAGAGAAAAATAGCTTGGGCACAAATTCAACTAGAATTCCTGGAAGAGATGAAGCAGGAGTTTAAAAAAGAGTTTAAAATGTTTTTTTATAAATGGAATGAGAGCATTTGAGGAAAAAAATTGGAAAAGAAATGAGAGCTATAGAAGAAACATTTGGAAAGGGAATTAACAGCTTGGCATATGAGGGACAAAACCTTGCCCAAGCAACATACTCCCTGAAAATTTGAATGGACCAAATAGAAGCCAATGACTTCATGAGACAACAAGAAATATCAAAACAAAGTCAAAAGGCTGAAAAAATAGAAGAAAATATGAGGTAACACATAGCAAAAATTAATTGACCTTGAAAACAGGCCAAGAAGAAAAAATAATTTAAGAATTATTGGATTATCTGAATGTCCTCAATAAAAGATCCTAGACATTACATTTCAAGAAATCATAAAACTATCCAGATGTCTCAGAATCAGAGGACAAAGTATTAATAGGAAGATTCCACCAGTCATCTGAAAGGAAGCCCAAAATGAAAACTCTCAGAAATATCATAGCTAAAGTTCAGAGCTTCCAGATCAAAGAAAAAAATACTATAAGCGGCCAGAAAGAAAGAATTCAAGTACTAAGCCTCCACAGTCATGATCACACATGATTTAGCAGTCACCACTCTAAAGGAATGGAGAACTTGAAATATGATATTCCAGCAGGCAAAAGATATGGGCTTACAGACAAAAGTAACTTACCCAGCAGAACTAAGTATAATTATGTGAGATAATTTTCCCTAACCTTCTCTCTCAGTATATTCCTCTTCCCCTCCCTTTCCATTCTTGTCTCAAGTTCACCAAGACATAACAGAACCATTCTGAGGCATTGTCTGATTGGACTCCCTCTATGAGCCCTGATGATGGTATGGATCAGAAAGAATATATGTTTCACCTCCCTATATTTAAATGTAATCACTTTATAAAGCTGTCTATACTCATATGAAAATTTCTGTAAATTACTATTGATGAGAGAAATACAAATTAAACAACTCTGAGATACCACCTTATACCTATCTGAATGGCTAATATGACAAAATAGGAAAATGATAAATATTGGAGAAGACATGGGAAAACTGGAATGCTAATGCATTGTTGGTAGAGTTGTGAACTGATCCAACCATTTTGGAAAGCAATTTGGAACTATGGCCAAAGGGCTATAAAATTGCATATATCCTTTGATTCAGCAATACCACTACTAGGTCCGTATCCCAGTGAGATCACAAAAAATGGAAAAGGACCCACATGTGCAAAAATACTTATAGTAGCTTTTTTTGTGGTGGCAAAGAATTGAAAATTGAGGGGATGCCCCATCAATTGGGGAATGGCTGAACAAGCTGTGGTATATGAATGTAATGGAATACTATTGTGCTGTAAGAAATGATGAACAGGAGGGTTTCAGGAAAACCTGGAAAGACTTATACGAACTGATGCTGAGTGAAATGAGCAGAAACAGGAGAACGTCATACACAACAGCAATGCTGCGTGATGATCAACTTTCATAGACTTGGCTCTTCTCAGCAATATAATGATCTAAGACAATTCCAAAAGACTCATGATGGAAAATGGTATCCACATCCAGAGAAGGAACTATGGAATCTGAATACAGATGGAAGCATGGTATTTTCTTTTTTTTCCTTTCTCGTGATTTTCCCCTTTTGTTCTGATACTTCTTTCACAACATGACTAATGTGGAAATATGTTTATTATGATTGTACATGTATGGTCTACATCAGATTGTTTGTCATCTTGGGGAGGAGGGAGGGGAGGAAGGGAGAGAGAAAAAATTTGGAACTCAAAATCTTATAAAAGTGAATGTTGAAAACTATCTTTACATGTAATTGGGAAAAACAAAATACTATTAAAAGGAAAAAATGTAAGCTCTTTATCCTTCTTTTGTTTTTTTTATTGCTGTTCATTTGTGTTTACCTTTTTCTTTTCTAATTAAAATAGGAATCTGTAGAGGTTGTGCTTCCTCCCTCCAGTGGCATCACCTCAAATAAATTCCTCCTCAACTCAGCTCCACCCTATTCTTCAACTACCCCTGAAACATCCTCACAATAGCAATCTTGTAGCATCCTGGGGTCCCCATCCTTAAGGACTGTCATCTCAAGGTGTTTTGTTTTCCCCCAAATGAATTAGTCATTAAATTGATAAAACTGATCTGGAGGAACATTCATGCTATGTGTACTTAGGCATGGTGTATAAAGCTTGGCCTTGGCTCCAAAATTGCTATTTTATTTCTGACAACTGCCCAACCCAGTTCAAGACCTCATTACCTCTGGTCAGGCCAAGTCACCATGCAATTATTAAGTACTTACTACGTGTCAGGCAGTGTGCTAAGTACTGGAGATACAAAGAAAGGCTTTCTAGTGGCTTACATTCTAATGGGGAAGAAATATATAAATAACTAGGTACATACATGATATATAAAGAATAGATATGAGGTCATTTGGGAGGGGGGCACTAGGAGCTGGTGGAATTTGGAAAGGTCTTCTGAAGAAGGTAGGAATTGAACTGTTTCTTGAAAAAAAAAAGCCAGAAGGGGCAGCTAGGTGGCTCAGTGGATAGAGCACTGGCCCTGGACTTAGGAGGATCTGAGTTCAAATCTAGCCTCAGACACATAACACTCACTAACTGTGTGACTCTGGGCAAGCCACTTAACCCTAATGGCCTCACCAAAAGAAAAAAAAAGCCATTTAAGCTAAGTGGTGGAGGTGAGGGAGAAAAGCATCATAGGTATGGTGGAAAACCATGGTAAGGGTAAGGAGATAGGGTGCCATATTCAAGAAACATTGTAGAGTAGACAAAGTGAAGAAAAGTATAAGAAAGGGCAAAGTTATATTTGATCTTGGTGGTAATTGGAAACCACTAGAACTCCTTCAGCAGGGCTTTGACATGGGTAGACCTATGCTATAGAAAAATCACCTTGACCATGGAGTTAAGGATGATTTGGGAAAAAAAAAAACATGAGGCCAGGAGACCAGTTAGAAGGCTATTGCAATAGACTAGATGAGAGGTGATGAGGGCTTATACTAGGGTAGAGACTGTGTGACTGGAGAGAAGGGAATATATACAAGAGATGTCATGAAGCTAGAAACAACAAAATTTGACAATGTAATATGTGGTGTGAAGGAATGTGAAGGTTCAAATCACATTGATGTTTTGAGCCTGGGTAATTTAGAAGATGATGGTACCCTTGACGGTAATAGGGAAGTTCAGAAGGAGGTAGATTTAGGAGGGGTAAAGATAATGGGTAATGTTTTAGACATGTTGAGTTTGGATACACCAGTGAATCAATCTTTCTCTCTCTCTCTCTCTCT
Source organism: Phascolarctos cinereus (assembly GCF_003287225.1). Classification (NCBI taxonomy): domain Eukaryota; kingdom Metazoa; phylum Chordata; class Mammalia; order Diprotodontia; family Phascolarctidae; genus Phascolarctos; species Phascolarctos cinereus. The sequence goes on along the minus strand of NW_027555514.1, from coordinate 174,375,732 downwards.
CTCTCTCTCTCTCTCTCTCTCTCTCTCTCTCTCTCCCTTCCTTCCTTCCTTCCTTTCTTCCAGATTGGGTCTCCCTATCTTGCCTGGGCAGGAAGTATAGCAACCATTCACAGGCCCATTCCCAATATTGATTGGTATGGAAACTTCAGTCTGTTCTATTTTTCCAATTTGGGTAAGTTTGCCCTTCTGTAGGAGCCTAGTGGCCCTCCATTCCCAGGAACCTACCTTATTAGTACCAGACAGTATGGATGCAAGTAATAGGAATCCAGCTTAAGTCTCCCCAGTAGCAGGGAGCCACCATGCCTGGTGGGAAATCCTTCTAATGATTCACGTTCTTTCTAGTCTCTCCCCTCTCAAACCTATCCACCTTTCAAAATAATTGTCCTGTGGCACAAATCTGACCATTCTCTTGCTCAAAAACATCCAATGGCTTTCTGTTGCCTCCGGGAAAAGTGAAATTCCAAGGTCTGCCATTACAAGTCCTCTCTAATCTGATTCCAATATTCATTTCCTTCTTAGTTTCACATTATTCCCCTTCAGGCTCTCGATATTCCAGACATATTGGACTACTAGCTGGTCACCAAATTTCACATTCCATTTCCTGATTCTATGCCTTTGAACAGATTGTTCCTCTTCCCCAGAATGTCTTCCTTCCTCATTTCTACCTCTTAGTTACCTTTTATTACAAAGCCCAGTCCAGGTACCATTTTATTCTGTGGAATCTTTCTTCATCCTCCCTAGTTGTTAATTAACAATGTCCTCTCTCCTTAAATCATCTTATATTTACTTCTCTGTTTATATGTTGTTACCTCTCCCCTCACCCCCACCCCCATAGAATGGAAGTTCTTTGAGGGCAGGGACTTTTCCATTTCTGTCTGTATCCCTAGCACTTTATACAATGCCTAAGATTTAGTAGGTCTTTAACAAATGTCTTTTTTTAAGCGAAATTGAATTCTAACTTCCTAATATATATTAAAAGCAGTGAGTTAAGAAAACAATTTCTGTCATCATTTTGCCCAAATCCAAGGATTCTAGAATCTTAAAGTCCAGTCCAACTTTTAATAAAACTTAAGATCTACCTTCTCTGCACAAATTTTGTGGATGCTTTCAGCTCAAGTTGATCCTTTCCTTTTTTGGTGGTGCAAAGCATTTAGAGTTTTACTCTACTACTAGTATTTGATTATATTTTATTTGTTGTTTGTAATTTAGTTATTGTTTCTTATGTATTTATTGTTCTCTGTTTTGTGTGTTAGTCATCTTCCCCAGCTAACCACACACTTCTCAAAGATAGCTTCCATATCCAACATCTTTCTATCTTCCTTATTACTTTTAGTAGTACCATATTAGGTATATATGCAGTAAGTTCTTACTAGCTTTTTGTTGAATCAAATTGATTGAAAATTAAGATACAAATATTTAGCAAGATTAGGATGAGTAGGGAAGGCAGTAGCAACAACATGTTTAAAATAGATGATTTAGTCTATACCTATTTAGGCAAGCCACAGTAGGTTATGTCCCAAAAGCTAAGTTACCAGGTTAGTCCAAAAAAGCCTCCTGAACCCTTAAGACTTCTTAAGATTAGTAAGAATAGTGGTATTTTCACTAAAACTAACTGCCATTTGTAACATGTTTTCTATGAGAAAATCTCAGGAATACTTCCCCAGCCCAACTTTCAGTCCACTAAAACCCTGAGATCATTTTCTGACAAACAGTTATATAAGTGTTTGTTATCTCTGCCCCATCTTACATTTGGGAAATTGATTTTTTTGTACTCAAATATGAGATTTTACATTTATCTCTATTGAATTTCATCTCATTCAGCCCAGTGCTCTAGCACATCAGGATATTTTTGGGTCATGATTGGATTCCAATGTGTTATTATATCAACCTCCACCCAGCTTTATGTCATTTGCAAATTTGACACACATTCCTTCAGCCAAATCAATGAAAAACATTTGAACAGTACAGGGTCAAGCTGGGGTCACTCCATTGGAGACTTCCTGCTATGTTGATATTGAACTATTAACAACTACTTTTTGAGTCTAGCCATTTAACAAGTTCAGTTATAATTATTACTTTTGGTAGGATTATCAAACATTGTGAGTCAGTCATAAGTTGTGTTTTTAAGTGCCATGGTCCCTCCATGTGTTATACTAAAGGTAGATTAAGGGCGTGGATTTAATATTTGTTTTAAAAGATGCTATTGTTGCTAACCTTGTCAAATAAATTCATCATCTTCCCAAATTTTCAATGTTCTCTGTACTGAAGACCTTGGACAGTTCACAGCATAGCCCTGGAATACAGAATTTCTCTAAAGACATTCTTAGCACACAGCAAAACAAAGACAAATAGGTAAAGTCACTCAAGAATGAAGGAACTCTAACACTTCATTGTTCTACCGTAAAATATAAAGGATATTCCTGCCAAGTATTGCCCAGGGTTAAAGGCCTCTTTCATCACACAACCTGTCCTGACATTAGTGTCTTTCACCATATGACCTTCCTAGTATGTTAGCCATACCTCCCAGCTTTGTGTCATTATAAATTTGGTGATCATGCTACATGTACATTTATCCAATTCATTGATAAAAAACATGTTAGAACACAAAAATCTGGGAAAGTCTACTAGAGACATCAATGTCATGTTGACATCAAACCATTAACAACTTTTTCTTGAATCTAGCCACCCAACCAATTATTAATCCATCTAAGTGTATTATTATCTAATCCAAATCTCCCCATTTTCTTTGTAAGAATAGAATGAGATGTTTTATCAAAAGCTTTGCTAAAATCTAGGTAAAGTATATTCTCAGCAATCTCCTTATCTACTAGTTTAGTAATCCTGTTTTTAAAAATCAGTTTAGTTTGGTGTGACCCATTCTTATTTATTTGCTTCTAAATTTGTAAAATTATTTTTTAGTTCTATATTTACTCCCTCTGTCCTACCCCTCCTTACCCATTGAGAAGGTAAGCAATATGATAACAATTATTCTTAGTCATGCTGGCCCTTTGTAAAGACCACTTCTTTCCTAAATATTTCCCAACTATCTCTTTAATGACCCATCCTAGAATTTTCCTAGGAATTAAAGTCAAGTGCACTGACCCATAATTTCCAGTCTCTGTTCTCTTCTCTTTTCTAAAAATCAGGACAACATATACCTTTCTCTGATCTTTTTGTGCCTCTCTTGTTTTCCATGACCTTTCAAACATACCCTGTTAATGGCTTAGCAATCTAATTGGCCAGTTCACTCTACACCTGAGGATGTAAGTGGTCTGATCGAGGTGACTTTAATTTGTCAGGGATAGAGAGGTGCTCCCATTATTTCCTTACTTATCTTAGATATAAAATTGCTATTAGTCATTTCTGTTCAGTCATTCACAGGGCTAAATGTTATCTCTCTAGAAGGGAAGAGAGAAGCCCAAAATAAAAATGGAACAGCTTTGCCTTCTCTGTACTCTTAGTTACATTAGTCCTATTCACCCCTCACAAAGGTCCCACCCCTTGTCTTGCTTGTTTTAACTAAGTAAAAGGTGACACAAGAATCTCTGTTGCTATATCTTTCAAGAAATCTTGTATGATTTTAAGATATGTATGGGAGATGCTGTAGTTATCCCTAATAAATGTTCTAATTAGATTTGACTCCCAGTGTTGTAGCTTTCCTAGGCCAAATCTTTCCATCTTGTCCACAAGAATATCATAGAAAGATTAATTCACAGTGTCTTAATTGTATTGCAACGGTCTTTGACATACTGATTCTTCTGCTCATGCATAATTTACACAGTGGCCTATGATGGTTCAGGTAGGACCAAATTATCTCTACTATACAGACATGGCCATAGTCTACACGTCACAGTGCAAAGTGGTTATGTGGTAATTAATTTGATCAACAAAGATCAAACAAGTCAACAGTAAAATTTAGGTCCCCAAATGATTTTTACTTCAATATGACACATACAACTCATGCAATTATATTGATTGAATTTGCTAGTTAGTAATTTATATAATCTAAATTGCCACTTCAGCTATATAGCTTTATTCATTTTAGCTTCCCAATATACTTTGACAAAAGCAAGTAGGCAATTTTAAAATACTTTACCTTGTACTGAAGTCTGAAGCAGAGACCTTTAGCATAGTTTAACTATTCACCCACCCAAATCTCCATTACAATATATTTAACAAGTAGTTATCTTGTCTTTGCTTCAATGTCTCTAATGAGGGGCTCCCCAGGTAGTCAATTCCAGTTTTCCATGCTGTTAATGCTTAGTTCGCTTGATCAGTGAGCACAAGCTAGCCTAAAAGAGTATATCTAGCTGATCCCATATTTCACAAACACCTCAGGCTATGTTGCCGTACATCCTTTCATGGCACATGTAATTCTTTCCACTCTACCTCACCCCACCCCTGCTTTATACTTCTTGTTTTTAGAATAGTTGTCAAATCGTACTACCATTACTATGTGGCAGGCATTGAAATGCTAGGGATACAAAGAAAGCCAAAAACACTCATCCTTTTCCTCAAGTAACTCCATTCTAATGGGGGAGACAACATGTAAAGAATGATGTACTGAACTAATGCAAAACAAAGTAAAGCCAAGAAAACAATATCTACAATGACTACAACAATGACTCTCACCAATGGAAATGGTGAGAAAAACCACAAAGCAATGGAAAATGAATGCTGTGGAAATATAAAGAACAAGTGTGGACTCAAAGTAGAGATATGAGAAGACATCTCATTCTTCCTCTCCCCTTTTGCAGAGGTTGGGGTCTACAAGTATGGAACAGTGCATATGACACTATACTCTGTTGGTATGTTACTTGGCTTTTAATGATTTTCCTTATCTTCCTCTTTTTTCCTCCTTAAAAACAAGTTCTCATGCTACAGGGGGCAGCTAAGTGGCACAGTGGATAGAGCACTGGCCCTGAAGTCAGAAGGACCTGAGTTCAAATCCAGCCTCAGACCAAACACTTAACACTTACTAGCCTAAAAAAAAATGTAATGAGTGGAAAGGTAAGAAGAAGCTACGTTGTGAGGGGCTTAAATACCTAATACAGGACTTTATATTTGATTCTGGAGGTAATGGTGAACTAGTGGATATAGTTGAGAAGGGAGAGAGTGACATGGTTCAACACATGCTTTAGGAAAATCACTTCGGGTGATCTCTACTTTGAGTGGAGAATAGTGTCCCTGTCATTTTTTGTGGTATTTGGAAATACTAAGCTGGAACTACTGCATTGATTAGGAAATGGATGTTCAATTATAGGCTTTCTGAAGAAAAACATCTTATCTAGTTTGAGATGAATGATATAGAACCAGTTAAGACAGATTTGAAACAAAACAGCAGTATTCTGGGGACAATGCTAAAATAGGAACACAAGGCTTGTCTTCTCAATGAGGAAGGAGGAGAGGGAGAGAATTTGGAAATCAAAATTTAAAAAAAATGTTTAAAATTTGTTTCCTATAATTGAAAAAATCAAATATTTAAAAAAAATAACTACAGAGAGGTTTGTCTTGGCAAGAAGTACTACCTCTTCATCAGATAATGGAATGAAGGAAGAGATATTGAGGGAAAATGTGTGAGTGATGTGAAATGAGAGAGGCTAGAATAAGGAGCTCTTGGCTAGAAGGACTCAGTTTTTTAACTTAAGTATGAAGCGAGATCCCTAGCTGACAGTATACAAGTATGAGTCTTGAGAAGATAATATGAGGCTTAAGGAGAGATGAAATTGTTTTGAAATAGCTACTATAGTGAGTTGGATAGCAAATTGACTAGAGTAGTATAGAAGAAATGCCTACTGCAGAGAGGGCCCAGTTTAGATTATGTAATGTAAATTTGTAGTTGACCCCATTTGCATGGTTTTGCAACTCTCCTGCCTCCCCTCTATTTAGCAGAACACGAATAAGAATCAAAGATACAGATGATGGGAAATATCTAGAGCTGGGGTTTGGCAAAGTGTGATTAGCAATAGCACAAGAGGTCATGGGAGTCAAAGGTGAAGGACAGTGGCATTGAACTGGTTCACCAAAGGGTTTAGATGAGGAAATGAGGAGTTTGTAGCTTTTGTGGGAATGATAGTATAGAAAAGAAAGGAAGGGTAAAGGGAATAGAAATCTCAGTGAGAATTGAGAATAAGGTTAGGGGTCAAAAGGCATAGTTGGGAAAGTTGTAAAGATTATAATGAGATAAAGGAATCTCCAGTTTCATGAACCATAAAGTACAACAGTAGAAACCATATAAACCATCTTTGTGCATAGCTGAAGAGAAGCAAAGGAGAAAATCTACTTATTGCTGCTAGTTCTGCCCTCTGTATACAAACAGAACAAATCTAGTCCCTTTTCTACATTGTTAGTCTTTCAAGCAATTAAATTTAGCTATCAGGTTCCCCACCCTCATTCCCCTAGACTTCTCTAGGCTAAACATTTCTGATTCTTTCAAATGATTCTTTCAAATGGTAAAGACTCAAGTCTCTTCATTATTCTCATTGATTTCCTCTGGAATCCTCTCTAGCTTATTAATGCCCTTTCTAAATTGTGGTGCCCAGGGGGCAGCTACGTGGCACACTGCATAGAGCAGCGGCCCTGAAGTCAGGAGGACCTAAGTTCAAATCCAGCCTCAGACCAAACACTTGACACTTATTAGCTGTGTGACCCTGGGCAAGTCACTTAACCCCAATTGCCTAAATAAATTAAGTAAATAAATTGTGGTGCCCAACTCAGAATATGGAGGGGACAAGACTAAACAAGCCCTCTCTAACCCATCCAAGAGAACCAGAGGAGATTGTCCCATGCACAAAATTCCAATCCAAGAACTAAAGCTGAAAATATGAATAAACAGAGAAAAGCACCAAACACAATGAGTAAATATGATAGACAAAGAGAAGCACAAGAGATAAACTCAGAAGAAGAATGTAACTCCACAAAAAACTATAAGGAGAGCCTCAACAAGAGAAAAAAAAGGTATGTCCAAAAGGACTAAAATATAGTGCCAAGAACAGACTACAATACCCCACATGTCTGAAAGCAGATGGTTCAACGGAGCTATTACATCTTTGTTCCTTTTTTTAAAAATTGATTTTACTATGAACTTAAGAAATAAAACAAGCATTTCCATAACATAGTAGAATAGAAAAAAGATGATTGTACACAAAACTCCACATCTATTATGTACAATATTCCTTTTAAATATATAATAAAGTTATCATGTTTTCCTTTATTTCTTCCCTGCCCCCTCCCCACCCATCCTAGAGATGGCTACCATTAGGTACAAATATGTATATAGTTATCCCTTCCACATCATGGGGGACTAGGGGCACAGTGTCCCAGCAGTCTGGAAAGTCTATGTAAAATTGTTTGGTCCTCTCTTTGTACCAGAGAAGCGTGAATTTTTTCTTTTTCTTTTATGGGTTGTTTACAATTCCTTATTGTAAAATTTGGGTTAAATGTTTGGTCATAGGCTCTGTATCCTCTGCTGATCTTTTCATGTCATCTGAGGCTTTTGTAAAGCTCCCCCCAAATTCCCATTTAATTTCTTGTGGTGACCCACAATATATAGAGACCATGATGGGGAAAGCAATGATGTGGAAAGGATAACTGTAAACGTAAAACCATTCTAAACATTCTTCTATTCGTCAGTTCTTTCTGTGGATACAGATTACATCTCCCTCCATATGTCCTTTGTAGTTAATCTCAGTGTTTATAATAGTGAAAATGACTTATTCATTCTAAGGTATTCTTAAAGCAACATTGTTTTTACCATATACAACGTTCTATTGGTTCTGCTTATTATTCCTGCAAGCAATGACATTTAATGTATCCTAAGATCACATTAACTTTTTGTAGCTGCCATTTCACACTATTGACTCAAGGTTTATAGTTCATAAAAAAAACCCTTCAAATCTTTTTTTCAGATGAACTGCTGTCTACTTCACCTTTTACTTGTGATGTGCAAGTAAAGCCCTCACATGTATACCTATTATATTTCACCTGTTTTTAAAATTGCATAACCTTCCCATTGAAAACCACCTGTATGGCTAAACATGGTTGTACGTGCCTGTAATCCCTGCTGCTGGGGCTGGTAGATCGCTTGAGTTCTGGAGTTCTGAGCTGCAGTCAGGATAAAGTCAATAGATGTTTACACTAAGTCCAGCACCAATATGGTGAGCCCTTGAGAGTAGAAGGAGGGGACAAATCAGGTCAGAAATTGATCAGGTCAGAACTTTTATGGCAATCAGTAGTGGTATTAAGTCAATGAATGTATTTCCAGCTTAGGTGATATATGGACACCTAATCTTTTTGCCCAAAGCCAGCTAGAAGACTAGATTTCTTTGAATTATTTACTTGTAGGTCACATATTAGGAAATGCTATTCTAGCTTTTTTACTGATGTCATTCTTCAACTGTATTTAAATTCCTACTAGGCTATTTGGCTCCATTAATTTTAATGTCATTTACTGGGAGTGGTAAAGGCAATCAACATTTAGCAAAACAGTTAAAGGCACTAAAAATCTTCACAATGACTGCACCCTAAATGAGGTTAATGTGTGATATATTAAAGCCTGGTTGGATTCTTAAACATAGGCAGAGAGGAATTAACTTGCAGGGAGATTTATTAGATTGGGGAGTGGGATGCTGACTTAGCAATAATGGTCTGATCTGAAACTGAATGTGAGCTTGGGAGGAACTGAAACCTACCAGTTAGAAAGGCTTGCTATGAAGCAGGTATTTTATAGTTTGGGTTGAAGTGTCCTTTTGCAAAATTTGAAAAGCATAGTTTAAGGTTATTTTGTCTTTATTCCTTGGTTCAGGTAAGTAGATTGAGACATACTAGCAAATGGATTAAACAATATTTGTTCAGTTCCCTGCTTTTTTTTTTCTTTTTTTGCTTTTTGGGGAGGCAATTGGGGTTAAGTGACTTGCCCAGGATCACACAGCTAGTGAGTGTCAAGTGTCTGAGACCAGATTTGAACTTAGGTCCTCCTGACTCCAAGGCCAGAGCTCTATCTCTTGTGCCACCTAGCTGCCCCCTGATTTCTTTTTAAAATCATTGTTTAGCAGTAGCAGAAGCAGCAGCAGCAGCAACAGTTAGATAGAAAGCCAGCCTGAAAGACCTGGGTTCAAGTCCTACTTCTGGCACGTACTGGCTTTGCGACCCTGGATAAGTCACTTCACTTCTCAGGCCTCTAGGCAGTTGTCTAGGACTGCATTGGTATAGGGAGCTTCCTCACCTGGAAGCTCCCTGTCCTAATGGAATCACAAGTCTGGTCCCTATCCTCATTGTTGTTACTGCTTTTGTTGTTATTGATAAAGACTAGGTAATATTAACACATGATGTACTTGGATAACAGCAAGCTATGTGAGTCCCCCCCACCAACTTCAAACATATCAAATGGGTCTATCTCATGGAATATTTCTCCAATGATGGTAAAATATCACTTAGACTCAATAAGTATAAAATTCTTAACATCTGCCAAGGAAAGATGAAGATTGAAGAGTTTTTGCTCGAATATGGACATCACACTGAATCTCTGTGTGAAGGCAAATACCAATGAATTCTTGATTTTCTTTGGGCAAAACACATTGAGTGTAAAAATATCATGGAGAAGACTGTGGCTGAGAATACAAAGATAACTTGCTAGAGTCTCAAAAACAAAGAAACTGAAAAAAAATGTTTAAAGAAATATATTCATACCTATTGAGACAATACCAGTCTTAATATACTTTTGGAATCATAAAATGGGTCATAACAGATTTGGAAAGGATAATAACGAAACTCGTACAGTATCAATGAAACTTAGAGCCCATCACTCCAAGGCTGATATATAAACATTAACACTTTCTTGCCAAAAAAAGAAAAAGAGGGGAGAAAGAGGATTGGCAGTCATAGAACACATTATAAAGACATTTTTTAAAAGCTACAGAAATACCAGTGGAGCAAGCAAATATTACCTCACTTAGCAATAGCAAAATAAGTAAATGTTATTGTTTTTTGTTGAGTGTAACCAAAGGTGGTTTACCTCCTGATGGAGCCTATGAACTGGCTAAGATTCAATACTAGAATTGAATCCTGAGTGACATCTACATGAATTTAGCCAATAACATATTATAACCCTTGGGACCCTGGCTCTGATAAGTGACAGCTTTCACCTTATCTTGTCTAGAACCAGACCACCATTGTGCTTCCCAACAATTTACAAATTGTGATGCTATGTGTGTATCTTTCACAGCCCCATTTATGTTCTCTCTTCCCCTATTAGAATGTAAACTCTGCACTGAAGTCAGAGACTAACTTTTGTATTTGAATCTCAAGCACTTTTCATTCAACCCTTCATTCAAACAACATGGAATGAAAAGCTGTCAAAATATAGAGACCTAAAGGAATATATTAAAACCATGTTGGAACAGAAAAAGTTATGTGTTGTCCCCATCATTCTGTCTGCAACTAGTTTTGTATGAAAGATGCTGTGAGTCCACAGAAGATTAGCTTATATCCCAAAGCTTATTTTAAATTACAAAAAACAGCAATTTTGGTTGATTTGTATGATATTGTACAGACCATTAAAGTATAAAAGTGATTTGTCCTTGAACTATTTCTATCAAAAAGGATAAGAAAATGAGATAACAATAAAAACATTCATCAAAAAGGATAAGAAAATGAGATGAAAATAAAAATATTGCATTCAATGAGCATACAGATGAGCTTATATCCCAATACTGTTATTAAAAAAAAAAAACCCAACAACTAGTCATTTCATTCACTTGTGCAACTGACCATAGAAAATAAAAAATATAAAATAGTCATAGCAGGATAACATCCCATGCCAGGACTATTTCTATCATAACTTCATTGAACTAAGATAAGAAGTTAACACTAACAATAATAACAATAACTAATATTTATACAATGCTTGAATGTTTGCAAAATCTCTTTCTACTATGTCATGTGATCTTCTTAAGTACAATATATAAGTTGATCCAAGTTGAGGAAATAAAAGGAGAAGAGAGAAGAAGAGGGATGAGGAAGGAAGAAAAGGGAAGGAGAAGAGAAGAAAATTCATATTTAGGTATATTTGCTGGTCCTTGTATTCAAGTGCATAGTTGCGTGGGACGATTATATCTTAAGGTTTTTCTCCTCCCTCCTGGATACTGTGAAACAGAATACTCAAATCTCAGGACCCGCTACTTGGTCCCTCCATTCTTCAATCCTTCAATAAAAATGTGATTGCATCAATGTGGACTTCCCCTCTATTGAAGCCGAACAAAATTGATTTATACCATATACTATGTGAATCTTGTCCATTATCTCCCATAGAATTTTCATAGAGACCTTCTCTTAGACTTTTTTATATTTCATAGGTACCGGTGAGGATGTCCCTTCCTTATCGCAGTACAACTAGCCTATCTCCTTCTCCATTCACATACTTACACACAGATGGTTCACAGGGAAATAAACTAAAGCTTATTTATTCCTTGGAAACTAAATAGACTTGGATTTCAATTCTACCTCAAATGCTTACTAGTTGTGTGATCATGAGCAAGATACTTAGCCTTTCTGGGCCTCAATTTCCTCATTAGTAAAATGAAGATTATAACACCTAATTAAAAGTTATCTATCTCACAAGATTGTTATAGGCTCAAATGAGAGAATATATATATATATATATATATATATATATATATATATATATATATATATACTTTAAAAACTTCAAAATACCAGATAAATATGTTATTACATAAATTTTTATACTAATGAATTTGTTTGCTTTCATGTGCAACTTTATGTAGACTTGTTGGTAGTAGTCTGTAGACTTCTACTTCCTTTTGATGTCTGAGGGTCAAATGAAATGATCTATGTCAAGTGCCTTTCAAACTCTAAAGCACTAAATAAATGTTAGCCATTATTGAGGCCAAGCTTATCAGGAAAAATCATCCACTGAACACTGTTAAGCATATAAGCCACTGTTCTTATCCCTCTGGGGGCCTCCTGCTGCATGCCCTATCTCATGGATTTGAAAGAGAAGCAGCAGGGCCTGGAGGTAAATATCTTCACCACCAAAATTCAAAGTTTTAGGTCAAAAACTTTACTGGTAAGCCCAGAACATTCAAGGCCCCCAAGTACAGTTTTTACCAGCTCTTCTTATCAATCCCTGCCATCCTCACCATTAAGCCAGTGAATTAGAGGAGGCCTGAGGAACACCAGGCACAGAAGTAATAGAAAAGGAGCAGAGGAGAAATGCTAAGCTTTCTTGCTCCCTTCTTCTCACCTCTGCCCAAAATAGTCTTACTGAACCCTTAACTGTTCTTAATGAGCCATGGTATCAGTGATGTTCTTCTCAAATCCATGTTTAGCATAATATTTATACTTATTTATATTTGCCTTCTACTTCATCTCATATGTGATCATTTGTTCATTTGCTGGATTTACCGTCATGCGATATTATATTAAATTTCTGCAAAAAATAAATGCCGCATATACCTTTTCACTATACTATTGATGGTATTTCACTAATTATTTCATATTCTAAACTTATTGCCCTTGATTGCTCTGTCTCTCGACTTGACCAGAAGATCAAATACTTTCTGAGGAAGGTGGTTTCCAGATCCTTTTGGCCTACCGTTCTGGTGACTGCTTTGTATCAGCTAAACTTCTGAAGGAAATGGTAATAAACAAAGTCACTATGTTCACATTTTTCTTTTTCTCATAACTGACCTGTTGAATTTATATGAAACATCTTCTCATTTGCATCCTTTCTCTGAATTTGAAGTTGATTTTGACCTTTGCTCTGACTTGTAAGTGATCTGCCTGCACAAAAATAGTTTATACCTTTCACATCAATAAAGAATTGTTTTCTCTCAGTTAAAATACCAACAATTTAATTTTCCTTCATGATGTTTGTTGTTCATCATTCCCAGTGCCTTCTACCTCTCTTCTCAAAGAAAGTATTCATTAGATATGAGATGTGAAGAGATGAGATGCTTCTCTACTTTCTTAAAGCTGGAGAATATTTTCTAACATGTTTTCCAATATCCTGTACTGATCTTTGCAATTGAGTTTAATTTCAAAGTATATATTGATTTGGTTTTGAAGATCTTGTCAAGTTCTTCACAGCATCTTTCTATCTTTTCATCTTTTACAAATGGATAAGCTACAACTCTTTATGATGGTCTTTGCTTACGCACACTGACAGCACTGCAAGGTAAGGGTGCCGTGAAATGATGTTTTTTGTTGGCTTTGTAGACACAGCAAAATTAACTCCAACTCTTCTGTTTACTTCTACAAGGAGAACCTATGCCCTATCGTATTTGGCTCTAATTTCTCTGTCTTCTGGTTTAACTTAGAGAATGTGAATATTGATCTAATTCTGCTGAATGAATAAAATTAATGAAAAAGCTTTACTAGGCATTTATTATGTGCAAAGCATTGTGCTGTGTGCTGGGGATATTCTTAAGGAGCTCATATTCTAATAGGGAGATAAGACATATAGAAGATTTCAACTGAAGGGCAGATGGAAAGGTTTAGAGGTTCTTAGTGGTCAGCAGCAAAGCAGATGACTCCTATTTAGTGTTATTTCCATGGATGAAACCATAGCCATATCTGATATTGAACTATTATACAGTGCTAATAACTACAGTGGTAAGAATTTTCTTTTTTCCATCTTGCTATCTAAAAAAAAATAAAGTAATAACAACAACAAATAGCACTTTGAGGTTTGCAAAGCACTTTACACACTTCATTTCTTTTGATCTTCAGTGGCTGTGACATCTGAGGAGGCAAAAGGCTTGCAGAGGCATCTCCACAAGGGTTGCTTCCCTGGATGAAAGACTGCAAGCATGGCCAGTCGTCTAGAGAGTGCTGCTATTCCCAACGTTCTTGGATTTCTCAGCCCATCAGTAGTAGTTGGTTTGTAGTTGATTTTGTGGTTGTCAGGGATAACAGGTCCCTTCTCCACAGGGATGGCTTTCCTCAATGATGGATGAAGCTAGAAGCAGGACTGATAGTCTGGATTTGCTGCTACTGCAAGGCCACTTGGGTACAGGATCCTGGCATGTTTCTACTAAGGTTTGAGGGAAAATAATGGTTAAGGAAGTAGAAGGTCTGGCACATGCTGCCTCCTTTTTTTCTGTCGGGATGCCTTGCTGCTTTATTTAGGCTGATCTGCCTGACACATTAGTATTAGCGGGGGGTGGGGATGTTCCTCTGGAAGATGTTTGTGGGGCCAGGCTAGCAATAGGACCAAAGCAAGCCTATCTATTTCAAACACACAGTGCCTGGGCAACTAGACCAAGGGATAATATTGGAACTCATCAACCCTGCACGTTCCAGTCATAGTGAATCCCAAATCTTGTCGCTTCTGTATAATAATTATCACTAGCCCATTGCTAGTTATATACAAAGAGTGTCAGATATAAAGTAATTTGTATTCATGTATTAGCTGGGCACATAGGTTTAATAATATTGACATCACAGTGACATGCTTAGTAGTAGCACATTGTCACAGTATCATCTGTTAAGCATTTTTTTAGCAGTGCATTTCATACCCTGCCTAATAATAATTTGTTAAAGGCAATGTAGCTGTACATATTAATTCATTCATAAATGTGCACATCATATTCTTGAATGGTACACTTAAATCATTAGAACTCAAGTTAAAATTATGTTTCATAAGAAATGGAAAACTGAAAATGTATAGTTGTGTTATGATTTCAAAGGTGCAATGAAACATACAAACGATAAGACTGACAGTAGAAAAGGTTTGAATGTCTCCTTTCATAAAATAAATTTCACGTCTATATGTTTCCTTTGTTCTAGAAACGTTCAGGTCCTTGGTAGCGTGCCATAAGACATCTTACAAACCTTTGCACAACCTCTATAGGGAAAATGATTCCTAAAAAAAAAAAGAATTGTTTCCTGGGTTGGAAATCTTGGGAATTCTGCAAGGAAATAGATACTCAATCTTTGGGAGTGTGATAGAGAAGAAAAGGAAAACTGGGAGTAGTCTGACATATACTCTAGATTGGGGAAGCCAAATTTCAGAGAAAGGATAGGTAAGAATAAAGTTTGTTAAATGAAGTCAGTTCAGGAGAGAGGTAAAGTACTAAGGAAAGAAATTCTGAAGTCATAATGAGAAATAATTTTGGTATGGAAGAAAAGGTAGAGTTACCCAAAGATGCAATGTGCCAACAAGGAATGTGCCATTCAACTTAGATTATTAGTAGATATGTATAGAAGATGAGAGCAAAAGTAAATCACTGAAAATCAATGCATAAGTTAGCAAGCTTGATTTTGTTTCCTGGGGAAATTTGTAAAGAGAAGTAGTGATTACAAAAGACATCATGGCTTCATCAACAACAATCATGCCATACTGCCTTTTTTTTTTTTTGCAGGGGTGGGAGGCCATGAGGGTGTGGGGGGGAGTGGGGGAGGTGGGTGGTATGGGGCAGGAGGCAAAGTTACTAAAATGGCAGATCAGGGCAATGTCATCCTCATCATCATAATGCCATGGATTTTAAACAAAATATTTTTATAAAGCACCTTAGAACGTTCTTATGGAAATGATGAAAAGATATGTACTAGATGATGCTAGATTCTTATAGTCCTCGTTAAATGAAAACTTAACTGGAGCTCTCCAGTGGAGTACAAGGAATTTGTGCTTGGCCTTGTGCTGTTTGACATTGTTATTAGTGGCTAGGATAAAGGCACAGATGAAATGCTTATCAGATTTGTATATAATATAAAGCTGGGAATTATAGCTGATACAATGGCTGACAAAGTCAGGATGAAAAAAAAAATTCTGACAGGCTGGAGCCCTGGATTGAATTAAGAAACTGAAATTCAATAGGAATAAGCCTGTAAAAACTTATGCTTTCAAAATTCATCTCCAAAAATACAAGTTAGAGAGGCATGGTTAGCAGTTAGTCTGAAAAAGATCTGGAGGTGGAAGTACATTGCAAGGTCAATATGATTTAGTGTCATGTGGAAGCAAAAAACAACATACATACATACATACAAACAAACCTAACCTGTTCTTGTGTTGCATTGAGAGGCATAGCTTCCAGGAATAAGAAGATACTAGTACTTGCCCTTTAGTCAAACTCTATCAGGAGTATTCAGTTCTAGACACCACAGTTCAGGTAGGACATGGATAAACTGGAGAGCATCTCTGGAAGGGCAACTAGGATGGTGAAGAGCCTTGAGTTCATATGGGCAGCTAGGTGGCACAGTGGCAAGAGAACTGGGCATGGAGTCAGGAAGATCTCAAATCAAATCTTAGACACTTAATAGCTGGGTGACCCTGGGCAAATCATTTAAACTCCATTTGTCTCAATTTCCTCATCTGTAAAATGGGGATAATAACAAAAGCACCTGCGTCCTAGGGTTATTGTGAGGATCAAATAAGGTAATACTTGCAAAATGCTTAGCAGGGTGCTGGCACATCCTATATAAATGTTAGCTATTATTAGCTAAGGAGCATAGGTTGAATGAATAGGGGATGTTAGGCTGCAGAAGAGAAAATTCAGGCTGGATATGAGAGATAGTTTTAATTATTTAAAATACCATCCTGTGGAAGAGGGATTAGACTTCTTGTTTTGGCTCCCGTGGGAAGAACCAGGAGCAGTGAACGTTAATACAAAGAATCAAATATAAGCTTGATTTCAAGGGAAGAAAAAAAACCCCACAACAAATAAAATAAACTTTTCCGTGAGGGCTAAGCAAAAGTGGAATTAGTTGCCTTGGGAGGTCATGGGTTTCCTTTCAGTATGCAGCTTCGGTCAGAGGTCGGATGACGATTTATTGGATATTTTGTGGTAGGGACTTCTTTCGAGATGTGGGATGGACTAGATGGTTCCAAACCTGAAAGTCTCATTCTGTTATTCTTGAAATATCTTTAGTGCTAAAACTTAGGCAGTGAAAACTAAGAATAACAGAAGTTTGTGTTTGCTTGTTTTTTCTGGGCAATTAAAAAAAATAAAGCTATAGTGGGGCCTCTCGGAGGTGGCCTTGCGCGCCTTGTCCAGCAGAAAAGCAGGCAACGTCGCCCGCCGCGGGCCCTGTGTGCCAGGGGCTGAGGAGCAGCCACAGCCAGGTCTGCCACAGGCCCGCGAGGAGCCAAATAGCCTGGGCGAGCCCAAAGCCCTGGCTGTCTTCCTTTACCACCTCCCTCTCCACGCTTCCTGGAACGTGTGCGGAGTCTCCGGGCCTGGGGCGCGGCCTCTGGATCCCGCCCCCTCCCAACCTGCTCCCACCTGCTGCCTTGCGGATGCTAACCCTCCAGCTGAGCCAGATCTTCACCTATTTATAGCATGAGAATAGTCACCTGGGACCAGCGCTGGTCCCAGGATCTTTGGAGCTTGCAGCCTTCTCACGCAGCAGCTGTGACTGCTTGATCACGGGCGCCTGGGCCCTCCTCCACCATGCCCCTGAAAACCATGGCCAGGATAATTACCAGGACGGTCCAGGCCTGGCTGAAAATGGAGAAGCAGCAGCAGCAGCAGCAGCAGCAACCACTGTTTGAAACCCACGTGACACAGGTGACTTCTACTGAAAAACGTCTTTCCACTGCCCCTAATGTCCCTATTCCTATGCCCAAGGCAGTCTGATCTGCCACCTTTGCAACTACCAACGAGCTGGGCCTGAGTCTTGCCGGAGATCCCTCCTGAGTCCTGAACCACGGGGGCCAGGAGGTGGAGAACCTGGCTCATCTACAGGTCGAGCTAGGGAAGCCTGTAGGATCGCGTAAAGGGTGCATGCTGCAGAAGAAGGGATACCTGCGAGTCTGTGAGAAAGTCTTTTGAAACGGCCACAACCTGACCTCACTCAGTGCCCTCATACGGGTGAGTGGTCCTTCATCTGCTGTCCATGAACTGAAGCCTAAGAAGCAAGGCTTGGCACTGGGCCCAACCCCTTTCCCAAACCCCACCTATCCTATGCCCCTTGGGCCTCTGAGCAATGCTGGACAAACTACTCAGAGGGAACAGCAACTGACCAGGATGTGAACCTGACAGCTCCCCATCCATAACCTTTTTGGGGGAGTGGTGGTGATAACACCTTTCCTAATGCTTTTCTTTTTTGGGGGAGAGGGGTAACTATATTGAGAAGAAGAGGAGGAACAGCGGGCATAGGACCATTGCGAGTGGAAAGGGTAAAGAGAATTTACTAACAAAAGTCAGAGAAGTTGAACTTACTATAAGAAGCTCTTATTATGCTTCTGTATTGTCTGCCACAGAAACTTAGGTATTGAAATGTACAGAATAAAAATTATATTGATTATGTGGAGGTAAGTGAGAGTAACACCCCTCCCAGCTACTCTTGATGACTTCGGATCACCTGACTCAAATGACTTACATTTTCTGGTGATGAAAAAACTGATAGATGTGATTGTTAACTTCTTTTGGTGACCTCAGAAAGATCATGGAAAATGGGAGAGAAACCACAGAACTCGAGAGTGGCAAAAGTGGTCTTGATTTTCAAAAAAGTTAACAGAAGAGACTCTTCAGTCTATAGTTTAGTTATCTTGACTTTGATTCCAGAATTATTAAAGGAATAGTTTGTAAACATCTAGAAAAGGCAGTGGTGTTGACAAGGAACCAGCAAGGTTTAAGAAAAAGTCGCACCCAACTAAATTCATTTCCCTTTTTGACTGGGTTTGACAGAATCGATCAGAAATAAGAGAGACATAATTTACCTAGATCTTTAGCAAAGTACCTGACAGAATCTACCCTGCTATTTTTGTGGAAAAGGTACAGAGAAGTAGGCTGTATGACAGTACAATTAGGTATATTTGGCATTTTTAATGGCTAGTTTCAAATAATGTTACTAATAGATCAATTTATAAGGCTTAGATCAGGTGTCTGGGGAATTCCCCTGGGGATTTGTGCTTGGCTCTGAGCCAAGGTTAGTATGAGTCAACTGTGTGATGTGGTAATCAGGAAAGCTAATGTAATCTTATGCTGCATTAAAAGAGGTAAAATTAGGAAGATGATAATCCTTTTTAGTCTGGTAAGATCAAATCTATAGACTTGTGTTCAGATCTGGTTAGCCCATTTTTGAATGGGCATTGATAACGTGGAAAATATAAAAGAGGACAACTAGGATGGCCAAAGCTTCTTAGGTCCAAATTGCTTGAGTTGAAGGAAATGGAGATTTTAACTCTGAAGCAAAGAAGATTTAGAGGGGGCGGTAAGAAATGTCTTTAAATATTTGAAGTTTTGTCATGTGGAAGAAAGCTTAAATTTGTTCTCCTTGGCCCCAGAAAACAAAACTAGAAGCCAGGGGTAGAAGAAGTAAAGAAGCAAGTTTTGACTTGATGTCAGGGGGAAAAATTTTCTAATGGTTAAAGATGCCGTAAGAGTAAAATCAACTCTCTTAAGAATCATTGGATTCTCCTTCGTTTGAGGTCCTTAAGCAAAGGCTGGATGTCTATTTGTCAGATATGTGGAGGGATTCCAGTAGAGATAATTTGTTTTTTTGTTCAAGTATAGATGGGAATAGGTGACTTAGGAGGTTCCTTCCAGTTCTGAGAGTTTGAATCCATTATTCTTTTAATATTGTCTTTAAAAGTTTGAAAATGTTAATTCTTTCCTTCCTCACAGAATGCATAAGCTCTGGATAGCTACATGCCAGTGGGACTACTAAATGGGGAGAACATAGCTCACTCTTCATTCCATCCCAATCTCTGGCCTATCCGCTGGTACTGTCAACTAGAGGAAAGTCAATGCCAAATGTGGCTGTGATTTTTATGACCTGGACATCTGTCTAATATGTACTAAACGAAGACTACTGTTTCAGTCACATAAAGCATGGAAAAGCTGCCAGATGGTAATGAACTTTAGACACTGCTGGCTTCAGCTGGACACAAATCAGTAACCTGAAAGTACCAGATTCCATATCTTGTGATTAACCTATTCAGCTGCACAATCCTTCCAAGGTATGTCCATGAAATATTAATGTTGACATCAGACTAGAACTATAGATTAGAGTTAATGGGGATGATTTATAGAGAATAGTCAAATCATACATTCTGAACAAAAATTGAGGAAGACCTTGAAGTTACCTTTTTCAATTTTCTAAACATTCATCTAAAAGGGACAGAAACATGTGATGACATTTTTCATCAAAATGCTTACCTTTTATGTTGTAAGGGTTAACAAAAGTGGAAATTCAATTCAGCAAGCATTAAGTATTACTTTGTTCATCTAATAAAAGAGAATTTTCATGAATAAGGGGATAGACACCAAACTTATGATTTCATTGATATAGGAAATTCCTGCATGAGCAGGAATATAATAATGAAACTCAGCACCTTCTGTACTAGGTTAGGTGACTTACCTAAGTTCACATAGTAAATATATATCAGAGGCAAAACTTGAATTCAGGTCTTCTTGGTTCCAAGACCAGCTCTATAGAGAGCATTATGCCACACTGCCTCTCTCATAAATTGGGTTTTCTATTGAACTTTGTTATTAATTGAGGATCCCTTTTTTGTTTCAAATTCCACTGTTGAAAATTCATCTAAAACCTATTAGTCTATTTTCTAGTCTTAAGTAAGGTGTGAGAATTTTAGCTTAATATTAATTTGATGACTGAAGATCTTGTATAATTTTGGGATTGTCTTTATGGAACTTGGTTCTTAGTGTAGTATTGAATTGTAATTGTAGAAATTTGAGGAAACTAGTGACTCGGGCTGTACACTGAGATATTTTCAGACTCGATCCTAAATGTAAATTTGTTTTCTTTTGATTTTACTAGTTTGAATTTGAGAAAAGAAAAAAATTAGGTGAATATGAGTTCTGATTCAGTCAACTCAGTCCACAAATGTTTGCTATGTGTCAGGCATTGTGCTTAGCGTGGAAATAGAAAGGCAACTAGCTGTCTTGTCTTCAATAAGTTTTCATTCTAATGGGGAAGATGGCATGTAAATAAATAGATATATATGTGAAATATAGAGGGAAGTAAAATATAATAAGACTGGAAATGTATGCAGTGTCAAGGTCCTGAAGATTACTACAAATGACCGACAATGGAGTTTATATTTGATGCTGGAGCCTACTGGTGTGGGAGGAGAATATGTGGTTAGAGCTATCCTTTAGAACTGTGGTGTCAAACAAATAAATAGAAGATCCCTGAGGGCCATATATTGCTTAGCCATAAATTAAGATTACATATGTTTTATTTGTTTGTTAACTGTTTCCCAATTATATTTTAATCTGTCTGGGGCTTATTTTGAAGTTTTGTGGGCCACATGCAGCCCAGCTAGTTTAACACCTCTGCTTTAGAAAATAACCTTGGCAGCTGAGAGTATAGATATGAATGAGGGGAGACTTGAAATGAGTAAACCATTGTCCAAGGCAGTTGCAATAATCTGAACAAGAGGTGATGAACTAGAGTGGAAGCTTTGTAAGTAACCTATGTGTGAGACAAATCCTTTCTTCACTAATGTATTATTGTTTAGTATGACACCTTGCTCAACAAATTTCACAACCAATCATTCCTGTCCCTTGCCTGCTATATAAATCAGTTGCCAAGACTCTTAATTTCTGCCTCTGTGACATTTCTCACATCTATCCCCTTCTTTCCATTCACATGGCCACCATGATAGTTGAATCTTTCATTATCTTTAAACTGGGCTTTTGAAAGCATCTTCTTGTTCCCCCAGCTTTCTGTCTCTCTTCTCCAATTCATTTTTCCACATAGCTGCCCAAATCATCTTTCCAGTGCACAAATTGAATTATGTCACTCCCATATTCAAAAACTTTTATTGACTCACTATTGCCTATAGGATACAATACACCCAGCTTAGTTTATAAAGTCTTTGACAATATGGCTCAAGATTTCCTTTCTGGGCTTATTTATTGTGCATCATTCTCTTCACACTCTCTTTCAGTCAAACTGGCATACTTGCTGTTGCCTCAACTTGGATTCCATCTCTTGCCTCTGTCTTTGAACAGAAGGTTGTTCACCATGCCTGGAAGGCATTCCTCTTTAATCTCTGCTTCTTAAACTCTTTATAGTACTTCATAGCTCATCACATATGGCAGTTAGATCTCTCACCCTCCTCAAGTTATCAAGTATTTTCTTACCTGTTCATTTGTTATATCCTCCTTCTTCTCCCTAGTCCAGTAGAATGTAATCTCCTAAAGGTCCCTGACTACTTTGAGGTATATTTGTTTTATTTTTATCTATTCATGTACTCGTGGTGCTTTGTGCATAGAAAGCACTTAAACATTGAATTGGAATCAGGGGTGGGGAAGCTGCAGCCTCAACACCTCATGTGGTCTTCTAGGTTCTCAAGTGCAGCCCTTTGACTGAACCCAAACTTCACAGAAAAATCCCCTTAATAAAATGATTTGTTCTGTAAAACTTGGACTCAGTCAGAAGGCTTCACCCAAGGACCTTGAAGGCCACAGGTTCCCTGCCCCTGTGATCATGTTCAGGGGTGAACATATTTAAAATCTGTTGATGACACCCATTTTTTGCTTCCTGCCCCAGGTATAAAAATTCCTAGAAAAATCTCTGCCTGAAGGAGTCACAGATAGTTTCTCAGATGAGCCAGCAGTTATGATGAGATTTGGAGTAAGGTAAATATACAGAAAGACAGAGATAGGGATGATCTGCAATCCAGGCTTTGGGGATGAATTGTGAAAATGTGAAAGAGGTGTAAGGACAACATTTAAAGTACAGAGAATAGCTAATAGTCCAATTTGCCTGAAAAGCTGAGTATGTGAAGGATTTTATACAGTTCAAAAGCTCAAAAAATAGGTTGGAGGGAGCATCAGAGGCCTATAAATGAGAAATTTGTATTTTATCCTGTATGCCAGAAGTGCCCAACAGTGATGGCCTATAATGTTCTAAGTGTGATCTGAACGAGATTAAAATGTAATTGGGAAATATTTAACAGAATAAACAAAAATATAATAGAATATAGATAATGTTAATGTATAGTTTTCTAAGTCAATATGGTGCTGCTGGGATCCCTATGTAAGGTTTGGTGGCCCTGTTCCTATTTGAGTTTGATACCACTGTTATGGGCAGTGATTTTTGGGAAAAGGAATGAGTTAGGAAGATTATTTTGTCAGCTGTGTAGAGAAACAATTGTACAGGGGAAGGAATTAAAGCAAGGATCAATTTGGAGGTTAATACAATAAATGGTACAGGCAAAAAAAAAAAGTGATTGGGCCTGAAGTTAAGGTATTAGCTATTAAAAAGGGTGAGAAGAATGTGCATGTAAAAAATGTTGTGGAAGTTGGGTTTAAGTAGACTTCGCAACTGATTGTATACAGAAGATGATGGAGAGGAAAGAGGCAAGGGTGACTCCAAGATTTCGAATTTGAGCAATTATGACCATTGCAGGAGGTTTGGAGGAGATCATGATGGGTTTGGTGAGAGGGTTGTAGGGAAAGAACTGAGATCATTGGATTGAGCAAATTGAGAAAATATTGGTAACTTTGAAAGTAGAGTTTCACTAGTATGGTAAGAACAGAAGCCAAACATCAAGAAACTGAAGGAGAAGCTTTATGAGCTGAGGGTTACCTCACATACTATGATGAGGCACTAGGTAGGACTTTTTGGCTTATGGTTTGGTCCTACCTATTTCTATTTTGTTCAAAAAATGAAATTTTATTAATTATTTTAGAGCCTTATTAAGTCATTATAATGTACTTCATTTCTGATAAGGAACTAGTCTATAATAATAACAATAAACATTTATTTATTTGAAGTTCACAAAGGACTTTACAAATATTATTTCATTTGACCCTCACAATAACACCAAGGTGTAAATGTTATTATTACCCCCCCCACTTTTCAAATAAGGAAACTGAGGAAGAAAGAGGTTGAGTGACTTGCCCAGTGTCACACAACCGCTAAGTGTTTGAGGCTGAATTTGAACTTGGGTCTTATGGACTCCAGGTCCACCTCTTCTATCCACTATACTGCCTCACTGCTTGTAGTAGAACTTGAGAATTAAATTATTAAAGTTTAAATTCCATTACATATTTTCTTGCTTTTGTGGGTTATCTCAGGCTCTTAACGTTACATTAGAGAATTTCCAAACTATTTTAATTCGTTAGTCATGTGCTATCATTTTTCAATGTAATTACTATAATTTCATCAAATGACCTAATTATAGTAAATACTTTAATGTAATTACCATAAATATAGAAAAAGACATCTAAAAGTGTAATAATGTTACAAAGTTATTTTTGATGCTTTGGACAAATTATGATGACATTTATGACATACAATAACATCATAGAATTCTGTGTTTATATTGTAGAATGGTATAATGATATAAATACCATGTAAAATTATATTATGTATTATATATTTTTTCTAAATAATACAGAAACTACGGAGAATTGATATTCCAGGCTCAGAGAGATCATTGTTAAAGTATTTTCTCTTTGAATTTGAAAAAAAAAAGTGAATTATATTTAAAAAGAAAAAAGAAACTACTTCCTCTAAAAGTGGATGGCTGGGACAAAGGACCAAATGAGAAAGTGTGTATTTGCATTACTTATACAAAGCTTGCATAAAATGTAGGAAAAGAGTGTGTATAAGTTCATGGTGATCAGAGTGCTAGACTTTGAGTTTGCTAGAAGCTGAGTTCATATCTCGCCTCAGCCATTTACTAGGTATATGACTCTGGCCATATTGTTAAACTGCCTCAGTTTCCTCATCGGTAAATTGAGAATAACTTGCAGTTATGTGGATAAAATGGGATAATATGTCAATCACTTTGCTAAATTTAAATCTCTCTATAAATCCTAGGTATTATACTGTAATGGGAGAGGAGGGCAGGAAAGTGGCTGTGGCCCCTAGTCCTTAGGAGCCTAAGCTACTTGGGTGATAAAGTTACAGACATGGAAGGTACTGGGGAATCTGCTTCTGGGAGAGTTGTGATGATGTGTAATGGAAGTGCCTTTTAGAAATTTTGGAACATGTATAGTTATTCTGTAACTGGTTCTAACCTGCTGACTATGTAGTGGACAGCATCTTCTTTGGCAGCAATTATAAAATCAAAATAAGGGATACCTTCAAAAGGCCTTAGTCTCCACCTCTGTCTTGGTTGGACCTTCACTCTTAATTTCACCTCCTTTGTTGATATCATCTAGTAAGGGACAGTGTTATGAATGGAGATACCATAGGTGCTCTCCCTCTTGAGCTGAAATCCATGAATATAGACCTTGTTTCTTAGCTGCCTTAGTTCTTTTTTATTTTAGGTGAAAGAAGTTGAAGACTATGACCATGTGAGTTTTGAAAGCAGATCTGGGAAATGTCCAACAGAATAGCTAATCTACAGGGATTTGAATCCATACCACTTTATAGATGCAAAATATCATACACTCCATCATTCCCAGTGGTTGGATCAAATTATTTTGCTCAACTGTTTTTCTTTGCTTGGTTGATTAGTTGGGATTTTGTTTTGGGAAAAAAAGGTTATGAGGGAAAAAGTATTGGGTAGTGATTTTTTTTCTGTCCAGATGTATGAGCTCATCAGTGTAGGAAGTTCTCTGCTGAAGAAACTCCCCATACCAGTGCAGATGATCAGTTTGGTAATTTATAATCTTTCTTCGAGAGTTGCCTGCATCACTAGTTTAGTGAATTGCCCAGAGTCCCACAACCAGAATGTGTCAAAGTCAGGAGAACAACATTGTAAGGGGAAAAAAAAGCTTTGAAAAATTTCAGAACTCTTATCACTTCAATGACCAACCATGATTCAAGAGGACTGATGATGAAGCCTTCTATCTACCTCCTGACAGAGAGTTGATGTATTCACTGTGCTGAATGAGACATGTATTTTCAGACAAGGCTAATCTGAGAATTTATTTGGTTTTATCATTCATATTTGTTATAATTTTTTTTAATTTTAAGGATATGTGAGACTGGGAGGGGGGCTAGGATGAAGGGTTGCCAAAAAGAAAAAAAAGTTATTAGTAAAAAATATTACATCACAGATGAAAACACAAAGAAGGCCAGAAGGAAACAGACATGTAGGACAGCTTTAAAAGGCACATGTTGAACTTCTTATAGACTTAAAAGAAAAAGCAAGTTATACATAATATAGATTTACAGTTTCATGTAAAATCTTATCCTTATGGTCTAATTTGTATATGGAAGTCTTTATTTAGTGTTTTAGTTCATAATGAAAAAAGAAAATTTTATAAATGAAAGCTGGTCCTGTCCTTTGACTGTCCATTGGGGAATGACTCTTAATCATATATTTATGTCATTGCATTATATCTGATATTTGGTATGAATTTTTCTTCCTCTTTAAGTTTTCCTTCTTATTCTAGATTCATTGACTTCTTTTAAGCAGGCAAAAATGACTGATTTTTTTTTAATTCATTGTCACTTATCCACCCTTGTTTCCATTTTTCTGAATATTTAAGTTTGTTGAGTTAATGCTTCTTGCATCCACTTTGAATTTTGTGGCAATTGTCCCCTTATCTTCTCACTGGAATAGTTTCTTTTGTTTCTTCAAGCATACCTTCTTGTGAACTTCTCCTTCCATTTTTTGTAAGTCAAAAAAAACCTTAGTTGGTGAAATTAGTCTATTTAGAGAAATCACTCTTTCTCACTGGAATTGTTTCCCTTTGTATCTTCAGAATTTCATTCTTAATTATTTCCTAACTTTTCTGAGCTAACTTCCCTTGTAGAATTCTAGTCCATGGGATGCTATCTGTCTTTGCTCTAAATGCCTTTGAAATCTGCCCTTTTCAAATCCAAGGTAATGTCAGACTAAATCTACCTTTCCTCTTCTTTTCCCCAAATTATAAATGGGAATGATCACTATTCCCCTAAAGTTCCCATCACTTTTGTCGTATCTGAAACAAGTTCTTGTGTTAAGCCCAAGTCCAGGATAAAAGCTGCCCTTGTTTATACCTCTGCCTCTTGAAGAATACAACTATCATTAAGTCAAGCCATGACATTATTAGCTGCTATACTTTGATAGGGAGCTCAAGCAGATGTCCAAATAACTGAACTCTCCTGTCACAACTCTATCATGGGATTGCACCGAGCTTGTGATCTGTTTCCTGAACACCTTTTCCTATTTCTTCTTGATGTACAGGTGTATATTCTTATGACAACACTGTTTCTGTTCTCTATTGATTATCACCATGCTTCCCCACTGTTTCCTGATTTTCTTCACATATATCTTAACATGTAACGCTGTTTTCACTTTTCCCCACATCCACCCCCTCCTCCTATGCCTTTTATCTGTCCTGTTCCTTTTGAATAACATATATTCTTCTGAAGCTACAGTTATGAATCTCCCTGATATCTATAATGTCAAACTTGCTCCTTGAATTAGTATCTCTAGCTCACCACAATTATGCTTTTGCGTATAAACATCAAATCACATGAGTTTTCATTGCCAGCTACTTTCTTTGATGTTATCTAATGTGCATTTCTAGGCATCTCTACTGCTATTCCTAACTAACTTGGTGGTTATGCATGAATAATTTTGCCCCTTCCTCTTCCTTTTCAGTTTAAACCATCTTTTAAAAATTCAAAACTCTAGAAAAATTATTATAAAAACTCAGTTTAGTTACTTTTTAAAGGTTACCTTGCATATTTTCAAAAATTATTTTTATGTCCTGCTTTAATTTCTTCCCAAATTTTAGAAGATATCTCCTGGTAATTATTTCTACATTGAAATGACAAAGGAAAGCTCAGAGATTTTTTCAGGTTTCTTTGTATAAAAGACATCATGTGGGTGCAAAGATTTTGTTTGGTTTGGACATGTGGGAGTGTCTAATTCAAGCATCAAATCTTGGTGATGCTACATCATAAATAGAAGGATGGGTTGTGCATTCAGAAACTAAGAATTCTCTACTTTCCTCCTGAGTTCCTCTGTGATCGATCCTCTTAGCAAATTATTTAACCTCTTTTCCCTCTGTTTTCTTCGTCTATTAAATTTGGATGGATGAATCAAATACTTGTCAAAGTGCCTTTGATACAACAGGGATGTTGTTGAAATTGGGGGAAACAGTTATGCCCCTTCTCGCTCAGAAAAATGAAACAAGCTCTATTATGTTTAAAAAGTGAACTGTATTGCCTGATTTATATTGCCACATGTTTTCAAAGAGGGCAAATTGATTTTAGTTCAGAATAGATTGAAACACCAAAGGCTTGCCAAACTCTAAATTTCTAATCAGTCTGGTAAAGCTAAACCAAACCCATGGAATTTAGGGACTATATGCTTATAAATCAGACACTTTAAGAAGGAAATTCCAGCCAGTAGCATGTCACTGAATCAAGCTAATTCTAAGCCAGGCAAACAAAAGAGAATTCTTTGTAGGAGTTTATTAGTTGGGTTATGTTAACCTATTTGAGTGACATACAATACTATCAAGTTGAAAGGGTTCCACTTTGCACATATTTTTCTTATAAAGATCAATTTCCAAAGGCAGTTATGAAAAGTTGCAATGTGGATCTGGAACAAATGATTCAGTATTGTTGTTTAGATGTCCAGCATTGAATTCAGATATTTGTAAATCTGGTAGATGATTCCATAATAATACAATAGGATTTTTGCATTTTAAAAAATTTCAAAGTTTTAATAGTTATTTTTATTTTATAAATACATTTTAAATTAAATTTGAAAATTTTAATTCACAAATATTTAATTTCTGGTCTTCAGTATCCACCCCCTTATGCACACACTGAAAAAATAAAGAAAAACTAAAACCTTCTAGAAAAAGCCAAGATGCTAATAAACCCAGACACCAATTACTGGAGTAAGGACTTGGTATTCAACAAAAATTACTGGGAAGATTCCTGCTTGGAGCAGAGATTGTAATTGGAGCTCTGTTACCCCCTGAGAAGCCTCCAGTAAGGACATCAAAGTCCAACTTCCAGGAAAAGGCAATGTACAGTGCTCACCTCCACTTTCTAAGCAGAAATGTTTCAGAACTCCAAAAGACAAAATGTAGAAAGAAATGAAATTGTGGCAATGGGAGAGAAGGAAGGAGAATTACAGAAAGAGAAGGAATCAAGAAACCAACCTGAAGATAATGAAGTCTTACTCTCGGGCTCCATGTTGACCACTGGTGCCACCATGACAGTTTCAAGTGACCCTGAGAACAGTAGAAGTGAACAGAGTTCTGATGAAGAATTCATCATGCTTCCTTTGCTACCCCACTGTGTCCAGGACATTTTGAACACTTGGAAGATGCCCTTATGTGTCCTGACCTCCCTCCTGCCTACCAGACCGATGACAATAAAGACAAGAGCAGTGATGACACTGGTAATTCTGATGACAGCACTGAGAAGCATGACAGCAGAAGTGATCACAGTGACAGTCACAGCCATGGTGGTCATGCCAATGATATCTACGGCAATGGCTATGCCAAACTCCAAGAATAAGGAAGCCACACTGGTGGCTCCCACCTTCACAACGTGCAAACTAAGTTAGAACAGAGCTACACAAATGCTGAAGAGAAAAGTGGAAAAGCTGTAGAACTGAAAGAGGTCAATAAGAAGTCAGCAGACAGATCAGGAAGCCACTTCAGGCTCCACTTTGGATATTGGTGGCACCATGTCTGCTTCTAGTGACCCAGAGAGCAGCAAAAGTGAAGGGAGTCCTGATAAAGAATTGTTTGTGCCTCCTTTGCCCCCTTCATTTGTCCCAGGACAACTGGAAGATTTTGGAGATGACCTTTTGTATCCCAGGCTCCCACCTGACTCCCAGATACCAAGCAATAGTAAGTCAGAACTTGCTGGTTGGGAGGAGCCAGAGCAGTATCCCAGCTGCAGTTCCTTTTTTAATCTTTGCTTTTGTGGGTTGAGCTGAGGGGGATTTGGTGCTACTTTCCAATGCCGGCAGGAAACCCAAGGCAGCTAATGTGTACTCAGACTCTAAAGCTTGCCAGTGACCATCAGATATGCTACAAGGGGGTTGACGATGAAACCATCACTTACCTCTGGGGCTTTCCTCAGTTTCTCTCCCACTTTCTCTCCTGTTTTTCTTTTTCTCAAGTAGCTAGCCAGATACAAGGAAGTCTTTATACTATGAAAGTTAGTTGAACTGCACTTTCTACTCTCTCCCTTCTTGAGGCAGTTTTTAAGACCACTAAAAATTCAAGTTAAGAATAACCTCAAAACAGGGGCAGCTAGGTGGCGCAGTGGATAGAGCACCAACCCTGAAGTCAGGGGGACCTGAGTTCAAATCTGGCCTCAGACCAAAACTTGACATTTACTAGCTGTGTGATCCTGGGCAAGTCACTTGACCCCAATTGCCTAAAAGCAAAAAAAAAAAAAGAATAACCTCAAAACAATAACAGCGAATGAGGTAGAATTACACAGAAAAACACATCTGCAGTGAAGAGATCACAGAAGACTCCGTTATCCCACCACTTTGAAGACACGGGAGGTTTTGGTTTGGTGTGGGTTGGTTTGTTTGTTTTGTACTGACTTTTCTCTTCTCTTTTTACCCTCAGAAAAAAATCATTTGTTATTTGAGGTGGCTCTCTGGGAGAGGATGGGGGAGGAATATGGGTTAAGATTCTGGTGATAGAGAGAAAAAAACATTTCAATAAAATCTATTTTTTAAAAACACAAATTATTGGGAAAATTGGGATTTAGTCTGGAAGAAATTAAGTTTAAACCAACACCTCACAAATACCAGATTAAACTTCAAATGGATACATTACTTATTCAGTAGGTCAAATTGTAAAGTAGAGGAGCAAAGAAGAAACTACAGTTAACTTGGGAAAAATATCTGCAATAAGTTTCTTTGCTTGTTACTGTCATTCACTTGTGTCTGACTCTTCCTGACCCCTTGAAACAACTGTCCATCCATGGGGTTTTCTTGGCAAAAATAATGGAGTGGTTTGCCATTTTCTTCTCCAGTTTTAGGCAGTGGTTAAATGACTTGCCCAGTTAGGTCAGATTTGAACTCTGGGTCTTTCTGACACCAAGCGCAGTGCTCTATCACCTAGGTGCCCTAAGCTTCTCTGCCAAATCTCTCATTTCTAAGATATATAAGGAAATAATTCAAATCAGTAAATGACCAAAGGATGTGAACAGGAAGTTCTCAAGGGAAGAAATCCAAGATATCAATAACCATATGGAAAAAGTACTCAGAATTTCTAATAATCAGAGAAATACAAATTAAAGCAACTGTAAGGTTTTGCCTTACCACCATCGCATTGGCAAAGCTGACAAAAAGGGAAAATGACAAATGGGTTATAGGAAAACAGGCATATCAATGCACTGTTGGCAGAACCTTGAATTGATCCAGCCATTCTGGAAAGCAGTTTGAACCATGCCCCAAAAGTTGCTAAACCGTGCATGCCCTTTGACCTATCAATACTACTATTAAACCTATAATACAAAGAAATCAAAGAAGTAAGAAAAATACCAGTATCTACAAAAAATATTTATAGCAGCTCTTTCTTATAGTGGCAAAAAACTGGAAATTAAGAGTTTCCTGGAAATTTGTAAGGAGCAAGTTATTTTATTTCATTTTGGTTTTTTACGTAGGTAGTTTAGCAATTAGTTACCTTAAGTTCGTGTAGTTTCATGGAGACCTTGACCAGAACCTATATTTCCTGTACTATTTACATTAGACAACAGTTCCCTTGCTCCAAAACAACAACCAGACAAAACCAAGGATCAGTAAATGTGTACAGTCTCAAAAGAATGACCATTTTTTCAGTGTTTATGTTGAATCGTATTTTTTTCATTTTTTGTATCCTCTTAAAAATGTCTTATAACAATTTTTGTACAGCACAGCAGAGGTAACATGTAAGTTCAATCAAATAACTTATTAAAACCCTTTTTTTCTGTGATAAGTACTAGATGCACAACAGAAACACAATAACATACATGATACCATGTATTTAAAAGATGAAATAAAACTTATTACCAGTCAGATGACATCAATTTGGCCAAATGCATTTCTAAATCATCTTCTATAAGAACTAAAAGAGAATAATTCAGCATGATAATTCAGCAACTAAATTTTGCCCACAAAGTGTGGGACACTTCAATTACATTATTACCCTACTCTTCAACCATCTACACCCCTCTGGAAATTTGGATTATATCCCTGTATCTCTTGGTTTTAACAGGTGAACTTTTAGCCTTATCAGGCTTCCACATGCCCCAGAAGGAGAGATATTGTCACCACCCTACCCTTGGCATTCCTTTATATGTTATCCTTTCCAATGGAAATTAAGCCCCTAAAAGGGACAGGGATTGTCTTATATTTTGTGCTTGCAACTCAGTGGTAGTATACAGTATGTGAAAAAATCATTTGAATTATTAAGGAAGGAAATGTCGTATATTAAAAAAGGGAAGGGTGTCAAGATGGCAGAGTAGAGAAAATACTTAGCTGAGCTCTCCCAATATGCCCCTCCAAACAAATTTAAAATAACGCCTCAAATCTAATTCTGGACTGGTGTGATGGGTGAAATCTGAAATAACTGCAGAAATAAAGGTTTGAGATAACAAGCATAGTGATTTATTAAGCAATGTATGCCAGTTGCTTAACAAATCAGGGCCAGGCCTCTTCATCTTGGCACTAGACTGTGAATACAGGGGAAAACATGTTTATGCATTAAATGAAAAACAATTAACGGGATGTAAATCTGAAAAATTAGGGACTTTCCAAGTTGGGAGGGGGATGAGTGAGTTTTGAAAGTTGAGAGTTGGAAGAATGAATAGGTAGACTTTTCTGGATGTGAAACTGTATGTCACTCAGTTCCCATGATTAGGAAGTAAGTGGAATGTGTAGGACAATGAAACTTAGATCTCAAAATGAAATCAGATTATAAAATTGAGTCAGTTTTGTTCACACAATTCTCTCAGTTCCCCCCTTTGACTCATGAGGGAGGGGTGAGCCTGCTCCACCAAGGTATCACTTATCTATAAGCCAAATTTATAAGGTTTTTATGAAAAGACCATCGGGATGCATCTTCTCACATAGCTTAGTACAACAACTAACACAGAGTTTAAGAATAATAATGATGTTATACAAACTTTGTTAAATAGACCCTATAGGTAAACTAAGTCAGGCTACTGTTCATACTACTTAGAGGGCTCACAATGGGTTAATTTGAGAGGAAAAATTTACATGTTACCCAGGTAACCAAGAAAACTTAGCAAACATTAGACAACATGAAACAAAAGACCAAAGCAATACAATGATGATCATCAATAGTAAACAACATTGTCCCAATGTCCATTTAATCATCAAATTTTGTCTTGAATCCCAGCTGTCCTATGCAGTTGTCTGGTCCTTGGAAACATCTTCTCTTGGACATTCGGGAATAAGATGCATTCTCAGGACAGCTCTAAAGAGGGCCCTG
Source organism: Phascolarctos cinereus (assembly GCF_003287225.1). Taxonomy (NCBI): domain Eukaryota; kingdom Metazoa; phylum Chordata; class Mammalia; order Diprotodontia; family Phascolarctidae; genus Phascolarctos; species Phascolarctos cinereus. The sequence continues at coordinate 174,342,418 of NW_027555514.1, read as the reverse complement.
GTTCCAAATCATTTGTAGAGATTCATGGGTAATTCTGCTTGAATTTGCCAGTAATAAGATTTAATACAAATTAGTACAACCTCTTAAATTTGGTTCTCTAAACCTGAAAATTCAAGAATTTCAGTTTTTACATACCATTTGATGGTTCTTTCTTTACCTAAACCCTGCACATGTTATGGACAATGCTATCAACAGGGTAAAAGGAAGAATCTAAAAAATAATAATAATAAGCGCCTGGCTTGGAAAATACTTTTAAAATTGTCAGACAGAGGAACAGCTAGATGGCACAGTGGATAGAGCTCTGGCCTTGGAATGAGAAGGACCTGAGTTCAAATCCAGTCTTAGACATGTGACACTTACTAGCTGTATGACCCTGGGCAAGTCACTTAACCCAGATTGCCTCACCAAAAAACAAAACAAAGCAAAAAAAAAATTATCAGACAGATACTTTCACATGGAAAAATAATTTTACTTTCATTATAGCTATCAATGAAATTTATATGTAAAAATCTTCAATCCAGTTTTGAGAACTAAAAAATAACACCTGAATTCCCATACTAGATATATTTGGAAGTCAATCATATACACATGTATGTAGTTCTTAGAGAAAATAGTCTTAATCCTATTGCAGGTCTGTGCAGCTTTCCCCCAAAACGGCAACTTATCATCACCATCACTATGATTTTAAAATAAAATAAACCACATTAAATATTGAACAGTTTTCAAATATATTTTTATCACATTATTTAAACAGCTCAATTTGTAATCTAACAGAATCCAGATGAAAAGAGAAGCTATTTGTCTGACCACATTTCTGATACAATGGTTTTTCAAATTCTGCAATACAAGAAAAAATTTCGGAAACACAATAACACACACAATACCATGTATTTAAAAGATGAAATAAAACTCATTACCAGTCAGATGACATCAATTTGGGCAAATGCATTTCCAAATTATCTTCTATCAGACCTAGAAGAGAATAATTCAGCAACTAAACCATGCTTAATTAAAAGAAATATAATCGTTCCATACTGGGCCACTCCCTCCAGTATAGAGTCATCACATCATACAATCAAAAAAGCAACAACAATTGTTAGAATTTGTATAGCTCTTATAGGCACTGTGTCAAGCACTTCACAATCCTATTATTTGAGCCTCATAACAACCCTGGGAGGTGGGAGGTGGGCACCGTTCTTATTTTCTTCTTTACGTATCAGAAAACTGAGGTAAAAGGATAAAGTAACTTGTTTAGGGTCACAAAGCTAATAAATTCCTGAGACTGGAATTATAACTCAGGTTTCCCTAATCCATTCGTTTTTCCAGCATTTTTATTTTTGCATTTAATGTCACAATTAAGAGGACAGCACACTTCATCACATCATGATTTATTACAAAACAAATCTCAACCAAATCAAGTCTGGATTTACAACCACAAAATCAGAATTTCAATTTTCCTGAGCTATTAGGCACCTGTGCTTTAGAAGTTAGGACCCTCCCCCCCCAGTTAATAATTAACTCATTTTCAAAGGTTTGTGGTAGCTCTTTCACCTTTCCATAAACTTTTTTATTTTCTTTCAAAAATCACCCAGATAACCAAATCAGTTCCTTTCATGTTCATAGCCTAACCCCATCCTCTCACATCTCTGAGGCTTTTCAGTTTCAACTGGATGAAAGACAAGGCAAAGAGCCTTAGAACCCAAGTCAGGTGTGGGGGACTTGCAGCCTCGAGGTCACATGTTGCCCTGTAGGTCCTCAAATGGCTACCCTTTGACTGAATCCAAACTTCATGGAACAAATCACCTAAATAAAAGGATTTGTTCTGTAAAACTTGGATTCAGTAGAAAGGCTGCACCCAAGGACCTAGATGGCTACATGTGGCCTCTAGGCCACACGTTCCCCCTCCTGGCCTAAGTAATGGCCTTGCATTCCCATAACCTTACTTTGGTGCTCGTGAGATTCTAGAGACTGGGGAAAACACCCCTGTAATGGCCTTTCAAGGGCAGAGTACTGTATTTCCTAATCATATCCTAAACTATCTAAAGAAGTAACCTTCACTTGTATTTCTCCTTTGTAATTTAGCAAAAACCACTTTAAACAACCTCAATTCCTTGCAAAACCCATGCTTTTGGGGTTTTTTATGACCTTTTAAGTTACTTAAACAATTAATTTTATTATGTAAGGCTTTGAAAATTTTACCTAAAGCTTCCCAGAAGTCATTCCTACTTCCTTGCCACCTCTCCACTTTAGGTCATTGTGAATATCTACATCCATTATCCACAACACAGGGCCTGAGCCCAGGAATGGTGGGGGTGGAGTAGGCTGTCCCTCCTCACAGGTCCTTCTTTCTTATAAAATCTCACTTTCCATACCTTAATTAAATTTTGCTTATTTTTGAGTTGCTCCCTGATTTAAACAATCTTTTTTCTTTCCATGGTTAAGAAGTGGTTAACAAGAAGCAGCTGTTAAGTTATAGATAAATTTAAAATGCAGACCGCATACCTATTTTTTCTTCACTCTGGGATTATTTTCAAACTAGCTATCTTCCTTCATTATACTAAAACAATGAATCTATCAACCTTTTTTCCCCCTCCATAAATATAAATATTTTATTTTTCCAATTACACGTAAAAACAATTTTTAACATCAATTTTTTTTTTAATTTCGAGTTCCAAATATTCTCCTTCCCTCTAACTTCTCCCTGTCTCCTCCCCATGGCAAGCAATTTGATATAGGTTATACATATGCAGTCATGTAAAGCACATTTCTATAGTAATCATTTTGTGAATGAAAACACAGGCAACACCCCATGCCCTGCCAAATAAAGTAAGTAAAAAATAGTATGCTCTGATCTTCATTCAGACTCCATCATTCTTTCTCTGGAGTTGGATAGCATTTTTCATTAGAAGTCCTTTGGAATTGAATTGGATTAGCTAAGTCAATCACAGTTGATCATTGTGCAATATTACTGTTACTGCATATAATGTTCTCTTGGTTCTGCTCAGTTCACTTTGCCTCAGTTCATGTAAGTCTTTCCGGGTATTTCTGAGAGCATCTTGCTCACCATTTCTTATAGCACAATAGTATTCCATCACAATCATATACCATAACTTGCTCAACCATTCCCCAATTGATGGGTACCCCCTCCATTTCCAATTCTTTGTGGTAATCAATCTGGTGCTGACTAAGAAATAGAGTGGTGTATTAGTAGCATGAATTAGGTACCCAATATACAGTAGCAAATGACCATAGTGCTTGATAAACACTGTGAGAATCAGTATTTATTCAGATCATTGTGATTTAATGGGCATCAGTAATTATATTAGTAAGTGGGAGAAAATAGAATTGATTCTGGTTTGGTTATATTGGTTAATACAATAAGGATGAGAGTTATTATTAATTCATCATGCATTGATGATTATATTGTGTTGGAATTATTAGATAGATTTATATTGTATTAGTTAGATCTGTTATAAGGATTTATTAATATGTACCCCCCCACACACATTTCTGAATGTATTTGGCTTGATGTAAGGTTCATAAGTTTTAGCAATATCCCTCAACCCTACGAATCACAACTGCCACTCCTAAGTGACCTTTGCTTTAAAACCACAGTTTCCTTAGTCCCCTAGCATACTGTTGGTCAAACATCAGTGTTTTGGTGACCTGCAGAAGGCCCAAGACCTTGCTGACAAAGTCTTATGACCTGTGAAAGCCCTTGAGATATTGTTGACAGGGTCTTTTGACCTTTGGAAAGCCCCTGCAAAGATGGCCTACAGTTGATATCCTGTAGTTAATGGCCTGTAGCTGATGACTTACGGAAGGCTTGATAACAAAGTAGTTGCTTTTGATGGACATTGCCTTCAGCCAATCATGGAAGCTCCTTCACTTCTGAAGATTAGCCAATCAGAGGGGTTTACATATTTCTGAAGGAAACTCCTAAGGACTAGAGGACCTCTCAGGCACTCTCCATGTTATATAAAATACCTTTAGCCTCTGAGCATTGGCTTTTTGACTGTGTATAAGGTCTTGGACCCAATTGCTTAGGTACCACAGGTCTCCCTAATAAATTACTTGAGCATGCTTGGAGCTCTGTCTCAGTGACTTTTGTTACAGATTGGAATTTTGTGACCCACAATCCAAAGATCCAAGCTTTTTGGGTAAGAACTCAACATTTGACCAAAAATGCTGGGAAAACTGAAAAGCAGTTTGGCAGAAACTAGGTATAGACCAATATCTCACACTGTATGTGAAGATAAGGTCAAATTGGATAAATGATTTAGACATAAGCAGTGCATATAAAAATGTACCTGCATAAGGGAAGAGTTTATGACCAAATGAGATAGAGAGCATTACAGGATGTAAAATGGATAATTGTGATTACATGAAATTAAAAAAACTTTTGCACAAATAAAACTAATGTAACCAAAATTAGAAGGAAAACAGAAAACTGGGGAAAAAATTTACGGCAAGTTTCTCTGATGAAGGCCTCATTTCTCAAGCCAAATTTATAAAAATAAGAGCTATTCACCAGTTGATAAGTGGCCAAAGGATATGAACAGGCAATTTTCAGAAGATGAAATCAAAGCTATCAATAGTCATGTGAAAAAATGCTTTAAGTCACTACTTATTAGAGAAATGCAAATTGAAACAACTCTGAGATACCACCTCACATCTTTCAGATTGGCTAACATGACACTGAGGGAAAATGACAAATGTTGGAGGGGATGTGAACAAATTGAGACACTAATGTAGTATTGGTAGAGTTGTTAATTAGTCCTACCATTCTGGAGAACAATTTGGAACTATGCCCAAAGGGCTATAAAACAGTACCTATCCTTTGACCCAGCAATACCACTACTAAGTCTATATCTCAAAGAGATCAGAGAAAAGGGGAAGGGATGCATTTGTAAAAAAAATATTTGTCTAGCTCTTGTGGTGGTGGCAAAGAATTGGAAATCAAGAGGATGTCCGTCAATTGGGGAATGACTGAACAAGTTGTGGTATATGAATGTAATGGAATACTTATTGTGCTATAAGAAATGATGGACAAGCTGACTTCAGAAAAACCTGGAAAGATTTGTATGGTCTGATACTGGGTGAAATGAGCAGAACCAGGAGAACATTGTACACAGTAACAGCCACATTGTGCGATGACTAATATTGACAGACTTAACTCTTCTCAGCAATACAAGGATCTAAGACATCTCCAAAGGCCTCATGATGGAAAATGCTATCCCACATGCAAAGAAAGAACTATGGAGTTTGAATGCAGATCGAAGCATACTATTTGCTATTTTCTTCCTTCAGTTGTGTTTTGTTTCCTCTTTCTGGTGGTTCCTCCTATTGGTTCTAACTCTTACCTACAACATCACTAATGTGAAAAATATGTTTAATAGGAATATTATATGTATAGCCTATAGCAGATTGTGCACCATCTTAGAGAAGGAGGTATGGAGGGAGGGGGAGAAAAATTTAAAACTCAAAAGCTTACAGAAGTGGTTGGTGACAATTCAAAATAAATTAATTAAAAATTAACAAAAAAAGAGGATATCCATCAGTTGGGGAATGGCTGAACAAATTGTGGTATATGATTGTGATGGAATACTATTGTGCTATAAGAAATGATGAGCAGCATGGTTTCAGAAAAACCTGGGAAGACATATGTGAACTGATGCAAAGTGAAGGGAGTAGAATCAGGAGAACATTATACACAGTAATAGCAATATTGTAAGGATGATCAACTGTGAAAAAATAATCTCCTCTGATCAAGACAATCCAAAGGACCCATGATGAAAAATGCCATCTACCTCCAGAGACAGAACTGATGAAGTCTGAATGCAGATTGAAATATACTTTTGTTTACTCTATTTTAATATTATTTTGTTTGTGTTTTCTTTCATAAAATGATTAATAGGAAAATATGTTTTTCATGACTACACATGTGTAATCTATATCAAATTGCTTGCCTTCTCAGGGAGGAAGGAGGTGAAATTGGAACTCAAAAATTTTTAATTATTTTTAGTTTTCAACATTGACTTTTATAAGATTTTGAGTTCTAAATTTTCCCCCTCCCTTCCTACTGCCCTCCCCAAGACAGCATGCAATCTGATATAGGCTATACATGTATAATATTAAATATATTTCTGCATTAGCCATGTTGTGAAAGAAGAATCAGAACAAAAGGGAAAAACCACAAGAAAGAAAAAAACAAAAAAAAGGAGAAAATATTATGCTTCCATTTGCATTCATAGTCCATTTTTTCTCTGGATGTGGATAACACTTTCCATCATGAGTGTTTTGGAATTGACTTAGATCATTGCATTTCTGAGAAGAGCTAAGTCTATCAAAGTTGGTCACACAATATTGCAGTTACGGTGTACAATGTTCTTCTGGTTCTGTTTGGTTTATTCAGCATCAGGTACTCAAAATTTTAAAAAGAAAGACTAATTTTTACACGTAATTGGAAAATATTTACTAAAATACACACACACACATAGATAGATAGATATAGATAGATAGATAGATAGATAGATAGATAGGTAGATAGATAGGTAGATAGATTGATATTTAAATTTTAGGCAAGTCATTTAACCTTACTGGGTCTCAGTTTCCTCATCTAAAGAGAAGGAATTGCACTACTACACCTCTGAAATGCCTTCCAACTCTAGATATATGATTTTACTATCCTATAATGTGAAATGTTGATTTTGATCAGAGGACTAGCTTGACAATAAGAAAATTATTCTGGCAGTGATGTAAAGTATAGAATAGGGTGCAGTGGGGTGGGGAGGGGGAGAATAGATAGAAGAAATCCTGTTAGGCTATTGTAAAGGAAGGGAAAAAAGACCTACTGTGTAATTTGTATTGGGTACCATGTTAAGTGCTTTACAAATAAAATCTCACTGAATTCTTATAATAACCCTGGGAAGTAGGTGCTATCATGATCCTCATCTTACGGTTGAGGAAACCAAGGCAGACAGAGATTAAATAACTTGACTAGGGTTACACAATTAGTAAGTCTGAGACTGAATTTTTGCTCGTCTTCTCAACTTCAGGCCCTAAACTCCATCCATTGTGCTACCTAGCTGCATCTGGCTAATCAAATGGTAATGAAGGCCATATGAGGGTGGCCATCATGTGAAATGGAAAGAGATAAATATTGTCAGAGATAAATAAATTCAATATCTTGAATAAGTATGTAGATATGTTGTAGAGCTTGATATGTTGTAGATCTTGAATCAATAGGAGGTGGAAAATGCTACCAGCTCAACAACCAAAAGAAGTTGTAATCAAGCCAACCTTACCTCATAATAGTTACTATGTATGAGAAATAAAGGGTTGAGATTGGGGCTTTTACTACAGGAATGGACTATTAGCACTGAAACAAAGCTATTATTTTTTTTCCTTTGGAGATCCCTGAAGTAAGAAACATAAGACCGAAGGAAGCTGAAGAGCAGGCACTCAGGCGTTCAATCTCTCTCTCTCTCTCTCTCTCTCTCTCTCTTCTCTCTCTCTCTCTCTCTCTCTCTCTCTCTCTCTCTCTCTCTCTCTCTTTCTCTCTCTTTGTCTCTGTCTGTCTACCTTTCCCTCTCTCCCTTGACATTATCACTTCATACTCTCTGGGAAGCCCACATGGAATCAGTTAGACTACATTACTCCTTTAAAGATGAATCTTCCTTCTCTTACTCAGTGCAAAGTGGTTTCAAGTGCTGCTAGTGGGGCACACAGGTTAAAAGGCACCATTATTCTCTCTAATTTGAAGAAATGTTGGGTCAGTACCTAGCACCAGAAAATTATTCAAGAGAAAGCCTATTTGGTGTTTTCTAAGCAGTCTTTTAACCCAAAGTTACATCTGAAGTCATTAAAACTTAGCCCCTGTGTTGCCTGGGCATGTACCCAAATGGGGAAAATAATCCTAGTTCTTCGCTTGCCCTAGACTATCAGTCTTGGTAAGCAGTTTGCAAATTGCAGAATTACATCTGTTCTTTGGAAATGATTATTCAGCTTTTCTTTGAGAAGAAAAACAACCTTCACAAAATTGAGGCCAAACTATCTCTTGCTTAATTAATGGAGACTATTAAATGAAATGAAAGGGCTCTGTTGTAAGCCTCTGTGCATGTGTCTTGTTAAATTTATCATTTACTAATTTAATATTTTAGTTTGTTTTCTTATGTAAAATCTGTTTATTTTTTTCTGTTTCTTAAATGAAAAAAATAATATAAAAAGTCAGTGAGTAAGATAGATGAAATTCTACCATTAGAAAATGTGTTTCCTGGGTAATGAAAACTATTATATCCTGTTAACTTGAACAATTTGGGCACATTCTACAAAAGCTGAATTGAAGATTTAAAGGAAGGATGGTGCTATTAGTGGATAACTTATAGCTGATATAGATTTATTTTTTTAAAAAAGTATGCATAAGGCTCAGGTTCTGATTTCTAATTGCCAGTGTTATCCATCATACTTTTTTAGTAGGTGTGTATTTTCCATGTTTTATTTATTCAAGCCCATGATTTGTTAGAGCAAGATCATAATCAACATCACACTAGGAAAAAAGGACAAAGATGAGGTCTAGCTTGTAAATAAAACAACTCTAATTTGATCTTTTCAAATAAGCTACTGATGAAAAATGCGAAATGGATAAAGGAATGGACATCTGTGTAGACTATTATTTCATACAGAATATAAACTCAAGAAGAATGATGACAAAATAATATCAAACAGCCTACAGATCATTTTGTCCAATAAACATTTTATCTCTTTGCCAGCCACAAATGTAATGAAACCAAGGACAACATTAGCTTAGAATATACACTCATTTGGGCAGGTAGGTAGCATAGTAGAGAGAGTGCCTGACTTGGAATCAGGAAGACCTGAGTTTAATCCTGCCTCAGACACTTACTAGTTGTGTGACCTTGGGCAAATCACTTAACCTTGTTTTCTTTAGTTTTCTCATCTGCCAAAAGGAGAAAGGGAACAAAATGGCAAATCCCTTTAGTGTATTTGCCTAGAAAACCCCAAATTGGGGCATGAAGAGTCAGATGCAAGTAAAACAATTCAATGGCATACATTTACGAAACTTTATGGGGAAGATGGTACAAAATCGTGAATAGCATTACATCATAAAAGAGTCAGAAACTGTATAAGGAAAAGCAAGTAAAAAGAAGGTTTGACCTGAGTGTCAAGTAAACAAAGCCATCACAAGAGTTTTAAAAAATGAAATTTGAAGGATAATAGACAAGAGAAAAAAATGGAAAAAAATTGGTTACATGAAACTCTTGAATTTTCAAGGGAAAAAGGGAAGCTCTTTTGATGAAGATGAAAAAAATGGGAGTTTTCTGAAGGGATTGTTACAGATGACTAGGAAATTTAACCAATTTATATTTTGAAAAGGAATATTCTGTAAAAGTGAGGAAGTGATAGTTTTCACAAGGGTACTTCTCCACCTTTCCACCATCCCACATTAAATAATAAAAGGAAACAGTCCAAAATTTGGCAATGACAAGAGAAATAGTAAAGGAATCCAAAACAAGGGAATTTTTTTACAAAAATAATTTTTTAAAAATGACAACCAACTCACAAGTCCCATCACTTCTAGTGCTCCCCTGGCACTTCCACTCCAACATCTGCCCACATACAGACCATATACTGCTTCATGACAGCCCTGCTACTCTTATTACTGGGGTCAGTTTAGGTGCCATCATTTTGAAGCTAATGACTTGTGCCAAGGGGAGCTGTACTACCAAATCAAATTGAAATCCATGAATCAGATAAGACATTAGGCTTGAGGGAAAGGGTGCATTTGCAGAGGTATATGGAACCTAGGGGAGAAGAAAGTGGTTTTGGAAAGAGAACACAAATGCAACATTGATTACAATTATTTAAACACAACTGGGGGAAACAAAGTCATTTGAAAGAAAAGTGAAACAAAGATCTTGCAACAAATTGTACTTTAGGGTAAGGGGCTGAATCATTGTATTAAGAGAGGTTTACTCTCCAGGGTTAAAGTAAAGGTGCTATTTTACCCTGATCTAGTTTAATCACATCTGGAGTATTGATGGCCTTTTCCTCCTTCCATTTAAATCCTTTTTTTCCCTTCAGTTCCTTGTTGTCTCAAATATCTCCTAAAATTCAGTTCTTGACTCTGTTCCAGAATTCTTGCTTCTCAAGGCATTGTCCTTGTCTTTCTCCCATACAGTTTTCCCCATCAGTTTGTTGTAGTTTCAATCTTGTCTGACTCTTCATGACCCCATTTGGATTTTCTTGAAAAAGATACTGAAGTGAGGGGCAGCTAGGTGGCGCAGTGGATAGAGCACTGGCCCTGGATTCAGGAGGACCTGAGTTCAAATGTGGCCTCAGACACATAACACTTACTAGCTGTGTGACCCTGGGCAAGTCACTTAACCCCATTGCCTGAAGCAAAAAAAACAAAAACAAAAACAAAAAAAGATACTGGAGTGGCTTGCCATTTCCATCTCCATCTCATTTTACAGATGAGGAAACTGAGGCAAACAGGGTTAAGAGACTTGCCCAGGGTCACACAACTAGTAAGTGTCAGAGGCCACATATGAACTCAGGTCTTCCTGACCCCAGACCTAGAGCTCTATCCACTTTGCTACCTAGCTGTCCCATCCAAGTGAGACATAAAACTGAAGGAGGACCTGATGGTGGAGATAGCTAAGATGCTGGAGTACATAATAAATTGGGATTGGGAAATTATCTTGACAGGCTAAAATAGGAGACTAGATCTAGCAAGATGAAACTTAGTGCTATCATTGAAAATAAGATTTATAAATCATAAAATAATTCATATTTTCAAAGCACTTTAATGTTTACTTTTCCCACAGCACCATAGGCTTATAGATTAGCAAATTGAGGTTGAGATAATTTGAATTAACTTGCCTACAATCACACAGATAGTAAGTATAGCTATTATTTTATATATATAGCTATATGTTAGAATGTAAGATCCTTGCAGGCAGGGATTATCTCAGTTTATTCTATCACCAGCTTTTAGCACAGTATCTGGCATATGGTAATCAGTATTTTTTTTTTTGATTCATCGATAAAATAACACCTATAGTGCAATTACTATGTGTTACACATTATTGTGGGCACTGAAGATATAAATACAATGAACAAAATAGGGACGGATGTATTTAGAAATGAAAATCATGTAAAAATATCAGTAAACACACACAATGAATGAAACAATCCTCACTTGCAAAGTGTTTGAATGCTAATTAAAGGTACAAGCAGTACCAATACATGTATGTATGGGCACCAGACATGCTTTCATACAGAGAACTCCCTGGCAAGAAAATTTTTCTACTAATGTAGGTTGGCACCTCCTCTGGAACTTATAGTTTTAAATAGTTACTTAGAGCACTAAGATGTTATGTGACTGATCCAGGGTCACATAGTCATTATGTATCAGAGGCAGGGCTTGCTTCAAGGCTGATGTTTGATACAATGGTGCTTCTGTATAATTCATTCGTAAAGGCAGAGTAGAACAAGGTAGTTAGTTCCACCATACTCTCCCTGCTCAGTCCACATCTGAAATATTGTTCAGTTCTGATCACCATGTTGTAGAAAGGGCATTGTGATGTGATCCAAGAGGAAAGTGACCCAGATAGAAGAATCAAAACTATGTCATAAAGGCATAATTTTAAGGAATTGAAAATATTTAGCCTGGAGAAGAGAAGACTCATGGAGGATAAAGTAGTTATTTTAAAATATCAGGATGACTGTCATGTGAAGAAGGGATTACTGGAGAGGACACAATGAAGAATAATGTTTGTAAGATGCAAAAAAGCAGACTTTTGCCCTCTCCTCCTCCCCTTCAACTTCCCTCTTTCCCCGTCCATTTCTTCCCTCCCTTTTCTCCTCCCTTTCTGCCCTTCCCTTTCCATCCTTTCCTCTTCTTCTCTCCCCTCCTTCTCCCCCTCCACACATACACACACACACACACACACACACACGTGCACATACATATGAATATATACATGTACACACATATATGATTCATATTGCATTGTATCATACCTAAATAATATAAGGGAAAACTTCCAAAATCTTTAAAAAGTGTTTAAAATTGTTTAAAAAAGAGAACAAGGAGAGTAAATTGGGTATCTAGGATTAAAAAAGTAGAATGCTCTATCTCTGAAGATAGTGACTTACCTGCCTGAAGGCCTTCCAGTGAAGGTTTGATAACCAGTTAATTGTTAGGGATGTTATGGAGGAGATTTCTCTGCAGGAACAATTCGTAGTAGATGACCTCTGAGGACTCTCAATTCTGAGTTTATGTGATTCTATTCTAGTGAAGTAGGGAACAAGTGGAATTTTCTGCACACAGAAACACATACATACACACACACACACACACACACACACACACACACACACACACAGAGTCATGTGGAGATGGGGCTGGAAGACATGGTTAGAGTCCGAAAGTAAAATTATCCTTAATTGTTGATTGTATTTCTTTCCTTGTTGGTAAATAATCTACTGGAAGCATCCTAAATTCATTCAAATTCTGATAAACTTGCTTGTTTGCATTAACTCAGAAGCAATCAAGTCTTCCTAGAAATTTTCTCCAACCTAATACATAAAACCCTATATAGTCATAATCCAAAAGAGGGAATTTGAATTAATAGGGTTGACAGTGAGTCTACCTGAGGGGTCAGAGTCTTATGGGTTTCACATATGCCTGCAGAAGGACTCATGATTATTCATTTTTCAGTCATGTCTGAGTCTTTTTGACCCCTTTTGGGATTTTCTTGGCAAAGATACTGGAGAATTTGTCATTTCCTTCTCCAACTAACTATACCTAACACAAAGTGTATGATTCGTCTTCTCCCAACGGAAGAGAAGATGCAGGAAAAACCACTTTCTTAAGCATATCTGAACACTAAGGGATGCTTAGTGAAGGGGTTGGGGTTTGGGGGTGTGGTGGGGAGCAATTGGGTCACTGACCCAAGGGAAATCTGAAGATACAAGGTTCTGAAACCAAAGCAAGGTCAGACAAAAGTCAAATAGAGAACAGGTAAGATTAAGACTGATGGGATCTATCTCGTTGGCCGATAGCTTTAAATGATTCTGCCCATTTTGATTCTTATAAGAAGCACTTTATGGTCAGATCCTGCTACATATTTGAGCTTTAACACACAGGCCTCCAAAACCACCATAGAAATAGTGTATTAAGACCAACACCAAACCCATTGTTAACCTTCATTTCTTTGTCCTCATGTTTTAGGGAATCCTCGTGGTCTACTGATTCTCTTGATTGTCTATTCTAGGGAAAAAAATGTCAGGATATTGAGCTTTAACTCAATGAATCTGGGAATATGTTATGCTGTTATTTGGTGTTATCTTTTTAAGAAAACTTTGCTTAGACTAAGAGAGTAAGTTGGATATCTATGATTCAAAAGGCAGTAGAAAAACTCCACTGTTGCAAAAAAAATCACATCTACATGAATAAAAATATTCAGCAACACAAGGGGAGCATAGCACATTTTAAAATATCAGAACAGACAGACCAGGTTATTCTTTCTCCATTCTGCTATATACAGCTTCTGTTAGATTGTGTGCTAATGGAATCCTCACTCACAGGATGTCATCCACATGAAGAAATTCTAAGAAAATTGAAAAATGCAACTTGGTTTTCCTGGCAGACATGGCTAAAGCTTTTCTAGTTTGAATGTTCTGAATGTTATCCTCAATTTCAGCACTTCTCTCATTTAAATTCCCTCTACTAGCATATCTTTATTTAATCATTTCACTTTGAAATCCATGTACTTTGTCCATTTCCAGCACTTTCCTTTTTTCCTTCTGCTCTGAGGCTGAAAGAATATTTTCTCTGACTCATTTTTAAGTAGGAAATAAAAATGACCTTTACATTCTTTAAAAGTTGAGACACCTTCCTCTTCCCAGAGTTATTTACCATCATATGTTCAGTTGGTACCTACACAACACCCTTAAAAAAGTCAGATCACAAACTTGTATATATGATAGATGTCTCTGTGTATGGATGTAGGGCTTCTGATTTCTTAATTTTAAAACTAGGTCAGCCCAGAGAAACATTTCAATAAAATATGTGTTTGGAACTACTTGTCTTACCAAAAATTAATTGCTACTTACTGTAACCAGGTCATCTCCTAGGCTGTAGAAAAAGTCTACTTAGATGGACTACAATTTATGTGTGCACAATGGAAGGGAGTTCTTATGATGATGAAATCATGAAACCTTTGAAGTACCAGGTAAGCTATGACAGTTCTCATAGTTCTTTATCCTAGACTCTTACTGCGATCTTTAGATGTGCCTCATCCATAGTAATTTGAATAAGCATTTCCACTGAAATTCTACTGTGATGTCTGTCAAAGGCTATGTCATAAAAAGTAGAACTTTCCTGGAAGAATTTCAAGTACAGGTTCAGTTAAGGATTGTTGGACATGTTGAAGTGTTGAGAGGTTAATTACCAAATGTTCTGGTGTTGATTTTTAATTTTTGACTAGGTGTGCGGAGAGGTGTACAGCAGTTCATGAAATCATCTACTAAGGTATGGATGAGCAAATTTTATGCCAGTTTTCAAAAGAAGGAAGGGGATATATCAATTTTTGAACCAGTTAATGTCACTTCAGTTCTTGGAGAACATTCTAGAATAAATGGTTTCTATTGGATTGTTTCTTAGAATCTAGAAAGAATGTGGTGATTACAAAGAAAACATATGCTCATACCTCATTAACTTCATTTTCCTTTTTGACAGATAAAGGGAATATTATAGACATATTTGCCTAGATTTTAGCAAAGGGTCATATACTTCCTTGTTATATTTTTGTGGATAGTTTGGAGGAAGGCAGACTCAATAATAATATATTTCACTAAATTCACAAATTAATGCAATATGTCAATGTGGAGGAAGATCTCTGGTGGACTACCCTGGGGTCTTTCCTTGGGATCTATTGAATGACTTTCATGAGGTCATATGCATAATTTTTTACCAAATTTGTAGCCGGAAGCATTGGGAGAGGGACTTGACCTATGATTTCATTTGTATAGAGAATTCATTTGTATAGAAAACTGCCTTTACCAATGTGGGCAGGCACCCTCTCTGCATCTTACAGGCTTATAGAGTTACCTAGAACAGCACAGGCTAAGTGACCAGGTTCGCACATGCAGTATGTGTCAGAAGCAAGACTTGAAGGTAGGTCTTCCCTGCTTCTAGGCCAGCTCTCTGTCCATTATGGAATCTTGATACACTAAAGGGAATAGCTAGCATCTATGACAAGATTTTTTAAAAAAGAAAGAAAAAACTCTGGAACAGTGGGTCAAATTGAATCTGATGAAATTTGATAGTGATAACTATGAAGTATTTTCCCAGAGCTAAAACTCAGCAAACTTAGTATAGGTCACCAGGTATGTTGCACTAGTGAAGCAGGGTCTTGCCTCTAGGTCCTATGCTACCTTGGTGTTTAAAAATAAGGTGCATTGGTTTTGAGGTTCAGTGGCAGTGTTGATTTGATTATATTTCCACAGCTGGAAAGTAGAGTTGAGCAGGAGGGAAGGGTATGTGTATGGTAATAGGAAGAAGATAGTACAGGCATAAAGGACTAACTTCTCAATTTTAATCTAGCCTTGTAATTTTGCAATAAACATATTTTTGTGGGCAACATATTGATGATTTTTATTTCTTAAGGCATTCTTTAACTTTTTTCTTTTAATGGGAAAATTTAGGCCATTTATTATTATACTTAATTTCTTTGATTTGTTCTCAGTATTCTTTTATTGCACCTGATATTGCTGAGAGGTGGGGGAGGGAGCATAACTTACATATCTCTTTTACTACTAAAACTGTATGTTTTTCTGTTTCTCTTTTAGCTACTAAAATGGTAAATAAAAAATGTTTCTGAGTTTCATATTAAATCTCCTGAGTTTTAACCACTTTTTCTTATAAATGGAGGAGTTTGGACTTTGTGATAGCTCATTTCCATTTCTTTTTTTGCTATTTCTTCCCCTCATTTGTGCTAAATGTTTTTTTTGTTATGTATGTGTGTATTTGTGTGTGTATTATTATCATTTGGTAGTAATCAGTGCAAATTTTAATACAATCTCTAGCTTCATTCTATTAGAGTTAGGAAAGATTGCATATTTTATTTTACGTATATTTTGTATCATTTTAAAAAATATTAGTTTGTTTTTCCCAAATTACATGTAAAAATAGTTTTTAACATTGATTTTAAAATGTTTGAGTTCCAAATTCTCTCCCTCCTTCCCTTCCCCTTCCTTGAGACAATAAGCAATCTGATACAGATGCAATCATATAAAACATTTCCATTTAAGTCATTTTGTGGAAGAAAATTTGAACCAAAAAAACAAAAGAGAAAATGAAAAATGATATGTTTCAGTCTGCATTGAGACTTTATCGTTCTTTCTCTGGAGGTGGATAGCATTTTTCCTCATGAGTTCTTTGGAAGTGGATCATTGTATTGCTGAGAATAACTAAGTCATTCACAGGTGTTCGTCATACAATATTGCTGTAAATCTATACCATGTTCTCCTGGTTCTGCTCACTTCACTCTTCATTAGTTCATAAGTCTTTCCAGGTTTTTCTGACAGCATCTGCTCATCATTTCTTATACCACAAAAGTATTTCATTACAATTATCTATCACAGCTTATTCAGCCATTCCCCATATTGATGAGCATCCCTTCAACTTCCAATTTTTTGCTACCACAAAAAGAACTGCTATAAATGCCCTTGTAAAAAACAGGTCCTTTTCCTTTTTTCCTTTTTTTTTATATCTTTGGAATATAGACCTACTACTTGTGTTGCTAGGAGCAGCTGGATGGCAAAGTAGATAGAGTTCTGAGCCTGAGTCAGGAAGAGTCATCTTCCTGACTTCCTTCCAGTTTTCCCACATTCCCTCCAACATTCGTCATTTTCCTTTTCTGTCATATTAACAAATCTGATAGGTATGAGATGGTACCTCAGAGTTGTTTTAATTTGCATTTCTTTAATCATAGTGTTAGAGCATTTTTTTTATTCGACTATAGCTTTGATTTTTTTTCTGCTGAAAACTGCCTGTTCATATCCTTTGGCCATTTATCAATTGGGAAATGACTCAATTCTCTATGTATTTGAGAAATGAGGCCTTTCTCAGAGATACTTGCTGTAAACTTTTTTCTTCCAACTCTCTGCTTTTCTTCTAATCTAATTCTTCTCATCAGTAGATCTGACAGTTAAACTATTCCACACTCCCTTAATTTGCTTATGTCAAAATCATGTATCTATTTTAACCTAATCTTGGTATATGGTGTGAGATGTTGGTCTGCGCCTAGTTTCTGCCATACCAATTTCCAGTTTTCCCAGCAGTTTTTGTCAAATAGTGAGTTCCAAAAGCTTTGATTTTTGGGTTTATCAAACACTAAATTACTACAGTCATTTACTATTATGTATTGTGTACTTAATCTATTCTACTGACCCACCACTCTATTTCTTAGCCAGTACCAAATTGTTTTGAAGGTTATTCCTTGATAATACAGTTTGAGATGTGGTATTTCTAGGCCACCTTTCTTAACATTGTTTTTCATTAATTTCTTTGAAATTCTTGACCTTTTGTTCTTTCAGATGAATTTTGTTATTTTTTTCTAGCTCTATAAAATATGTTTTAGGTAGTTTGGTATGGCGCTGAATAAGTATATTAATTTAGATAGAATTGTCATTTTTTTAATATTGTCTTGTTCTACCCATGAACAGTAAATATTTTTCTAATTGTTTAGATCTGATTTTATCTGTGCGAAAAATGTTTTGTAATTGTATTCATATAGTTCCTGGGTTAGTCTTGGGAGGTAGACTTCCAAGTATTTTATATTGTCTACAGTTATTTTAAATGGAATTTCTACTTCTATTATTGCTGTTGGACTTTGTTGGTAATTTATAGAAATGCTGGTCATTTATGTGGCTTTATCTTACATTCTGCAACTTTGTTAAAATTATTAATTATTTCAACTAGCTTCTTAGTTGATCCCTCTAGGATTCTCTAAGTGTAAACCATCATATCATTTGCAAAGACTGATAGTTTTTTATTTCCTCATTGCCTATTATTTTTCCTTCAATTTCTTTTCTTGTTTTATTGTTATAGTAGCACTTCAAGCACAATAATAAACAACAGTGGTAACAATATGTACAGCATTAAAAAAAATCTAACCTTACCTACTTTTTAACTTTTAAATTTTCGTTGGTACCTTTATTTACTATAGTTCCTTCTCTTTTCTAGTGGAACTCGTTGAACCATGGGATGACATGGTTAAACTTATGCTATGGAAAGATCACTTTTGGTGAATGAATGAATGAGAGACTGGAGTGGGGAGAATCATGAAGCAAGGAGACTAATCAGCAGACAGTTGAATCAGTGCAAGTATGAAATGAAATAGGCCTCCACTAGGTTGACACCTATGTGAATGTAGAAAAGGGAACATATTCAAGAAATGTGATGGCAGAAATAGCAAGATTTGGTGATAGATTAGATATGTGGGCTGAGTGCAAGTGAGGAGGTGATGATAACACCAAGGTTGCCATCCTGGGTAACTGCAGTGATGTCCTTAAAGGTAATAGGAAAGTTGGAAAGAAGGGAAGGTTTGGGGGAAAAGATAACATATTATAGACATGTTGAGTTGAAATGTCTGTCTAGTTTGAAATATAAAAAAAAAACCACAGCTGTCCATATGGGACTAGAGCTCCGGTTACATAGATCTTGTAATCATCTATATAAAGATGATAATTAAGTTCATGGTAGATAATGAGAGCACTAAATTAGGGTGTGTGTGTGTGTGTGTGTGTGTGTGTGTGTGTGTGTGTGTGTGTGTGTGTATAAAGGGAGAAGGTGAGAGAGACATGACCTGGATGAATATCCAACCAAGGAAAATGGGAAGGAGTGATCATAGAGATAAGAAAATCAAGCAAGAACTGTGACATGAAAACCTGGAGAGGATCGAGTACACAAGAAAAGAGAGTCAAAACAGTGTCAGAAGATGCAGAGGTCAAGAAGGATGAGGGTTGGGAAAACACCATTAGATTTGGTAATTAAGAAATCATTAGTACCTTTGGAGGAAGCAGTTTCAATTGAATGATGAGGTTGCAAAGGAAATAGCAGAGAGTTTAGGAGAGTGAGAGGATGTACTGATTATAAAGGCTTTCTCAAGTACTTTAACCAGGAAAGGGAAAGGAGAAATAGGATGGTAGCTAGAAAGGATGGTCTGGTCAAGAAAAGGTTTTTTAAAGTAGTGTTGTAAATTCAAATAGAAATGATCCCTGAAGGTCATGTGTTGACTTAGAAATCCACAAATTAACATTATCAATGTTGTGTTTTATTTTTATTTATTTTGTTTAACATTTGCCAGTTGCATTTTAATCTGCTTTGGCAACACTAGGAAGATTTGCCTGTATCAGATGGCCAGTGAGCTTGAAACCTCTATAAAGAATGGGAAAGACATAAACATAAATGTAGGCAGCAGGGAAATAGCAAATAGATACGGAGAGATAAAATATTAATAAGGGGATGGGAATGATAGAGGAGGTAATATGTCAGAAAACATGATAGAATACAAAGACACTTGTATGAGGTCAGAAGCTGGAAAGGAGAGAAAGACTTTGAGCTAGGCACTGAACTCATTGGGGAAAGAAAATGACTAACTTTGATAGACTCATTTCCTCTCAGCAATGCAAGGATCCAAGACAACTCCGAAGGACTCATGATGGAAAATGCTGTCCACATCCAGAAAAACAACTATGGAGTCTGAATGCAGATCAAAGCACATTATTTGATCTCTCTTTTTTTTCTTTTTCTTTTTGTTTCCTCTTTCTTGTGTTGAAAATTAAAAATAAATTAATTTTAAAAAAGGAATCAGAAAGCCAACAAATAATTATAATAATTAACAACAGCAACAATATTAGCTAGTGTTTATTTAGCACTTTCAGGTTTTTATAGCTTTATATGTTTTTATATATTTATATACATGCACATATATACATATATATAAATTTTATTATAATTGTTATATTATTACTTATTATATTATGTTATTATATATTAAACAATTAATTTATTTTTAGTTTTCAACATTCACTTCCATAAGATTTTGAGTTTCAAATTTTCTCCCCATCTCTCCCTTCCCCCCACCCCAAGACGGGGTACAATCTGATATAGGCTCTCTCTATATATATTCATCTTGAACCTGTATTCACATTAGTCATGTTGTAAAGAGGAATTAGAATCAATGGGAGAAACCATGAGAAAGAAGAAACAGACAAAAAAGAGAGAGAGAAAAAGAGAGAGAGAGAGAGAGAGCGCGAGCGAGCACAAATAATATTCTTTGATTTGCATTTAAACTCCATAGTTCTTTTTCTGGATGTGGACGGCATTTTCTATCATGAGTCCTTTGGAGTTGTCTTGGATCCTTGCATTGGTAAGAAGAGATGAGTCTATCAAAGTTAGTCATCGTACAGTGTGGCTGTTACTGTGTACAATGTTCTCTTGGTTCTGTTCACTTCACTTTGCATCAGTTCATATAAGTCTTTCCATTACATTCATATACCACGACTTGTTCAGCCATTCCCCAATTGATGATCATACCCTCAATTTCCAATTCTTTGCCACCACAAAAAGAGCTGCTATAAATATTTTTGTACATGTGGATCCTTTTCCCATTTGTATGATCTCTTTGGGATTCAGACCTAGAAGTGATATTGCTGGGTCAAAGGGTATGCACATTTTTATAGGCCTTTGGACATAGTTCCAAATTGCTCTCCAGAATGGTTGGATCATTTCAGAACTCCACCAACAATGCATTAGTATTAGAGTTTTCCCACATATTCTCCAGCATTTATCATTTTGCTGTTTTGTCATGTTAGCCAATCTTATATGTGTGATGTGGTACCTCAGAGTTGTTTTGATTTGCATTTCTCTAATCAATAGTGATTTAGAGCATTTTTTCATATGACTATAGATGGCTTTGGTTTTTTCATTTGAAAACTGCCTGTTCATAGCCTTTGACCATTTATCATTTGGGGAACAGTGTTATATTTTTGGTGGGGTGGTTAGCTTTACTTAGTTGCTCCCTAGGCTGCCGGATGTTATCTACTGCTGCTCCCTGACACTTCCAAGATTCTTACCCTGTGGCTTTTTGATCACCTTGGGGTTTTCAGATTACTATGGGGTTTCTTTGGGAAAGCCTACACTCTTGCCTCTGAATGCAGTCTTGTAGGCTGCATGTGTTCTTGGCCTTTCTCTGATAGTGCTAGGTGGCTAGCCAATATTTACCAGTGGTCCCCTGTCTCATTGCCGTTAGACTTCTGGACGACCTTTTGTGAAATTCTCAGATGGAAGAAGTCACTTGTTATAATTTCTCATTGGATATCTTGATTATTTTAAGGCAAATTAAAACTCCAGAGTTTTGCTGAAGCTGTGGGTGCTAGGCAGTCTGCTTTGAGTTCAGGTAGCCTTCTTGGCCAGAAGTTCCACTATTAAATAGTTAGGATAACCACTAATATAGATTATACTTTGACATCTGGCTTTAATATCCCCCTTTCATCCTTATTTATTTTTCATCTTTTTCCCCTTCTCATTATCGATTGTTCATACAGATGAACTTTTTTATTATTTTTCTGGATCTATAAAATATTTCATGTGTAGTTTGATTGGTATAACACTAAATTTGTCAATTAATATAGTATTGCCACATATAGTGTTATGGCCCAGTCATAATCATTGAATATTAAGGGCTTATGACTAGGTTATGCCACTATAGTAATTCATCCTTTATTTTTTTAGGCAATTGGGGTTAAGTTACTTGCCCAGGGTCACACAGCTAGTAAGTGTCAAGTGTTTGGTCTGAGGCCGGATTTGAACTCAGGCCCTCCTGACTTCAGGGCTGGTGCTCTATCCACTGTGCCACCTAGCTGCCCCTTCATCCTTTATTTCTTTAAGGACCTTTTTGTAATTCCATCTATATCTATATCTATATCTATATCTATATCTATATCTATGTCTATGTCTATGTCTATGTCTATGTCTATGTCTATGTCTATGTCTATGTCTATATCTATGTCTATATCTATGTCTATATCTATATCTATATCTATCTATATCTATATCTATATCTATATCTATGTATATAAAAAGAGATTTTGAGTGTGCCTTGCTTGATTGACACTGATAGTTTATGTATTTGTAGTTGTTTTAGTGGGGATTTCCTTTTTAGTATTTTCTATTGCTATATTGAAAAGCTTTTGATTTTTTGTTTATTTTAGATTCGGCTACTTTACTGAAGTTTTGGCTCAATTCATTTATTCATTTAGTTCCTTTGATTTTGTAAGTAAACAATCATGGCATCATTAAACAGGAATAGTTTCATCTCCTTTTTGCCTGTATTTATGCTTTAATTTATTTATTTTGTCTAATTGCTGTTGCTCTCATATCTAGAACTATATGAAATGACAGCAAAGAAAGAGATCCTTTTGCTCTACTTCAGTATTTACTATGAAATAGTAAATAGTAAAAATAGCATTTTGCCATCATATATGATGTTAGCTTCGTGTTTTAGATTGTACTATTTCATAATATTAGAAGAGTCTCTCTATGACTATGCTTTGTAGAGCTTTTAACATAAATGAGTGTTGTACCTTGTCAAAGGTATTTTTCTGTGTCAATTCAATTGTCATCATTTGGTTTTAAATTTTAAAAAAATATTATTGCATTATTCTTGACCATTCTTGCTTTCCTAGTTTGTAGCCAACTTTATCATAGTAAATAATTTTTTGGATGTATTGTTATGTTCTTTGTTTAATTTTTTTTTACTTTATGTTCTGTATCTTGTGTAGCTTTTTTCATTGCTTTGTGTTTACCCAGCTTGTATCTTAGAACCATATTTATTTGCTGTAAAAAAGGTTTGTTAGTATATTCTCTCTTAATTTTTGTGAATAACTTATTAAAAACAATTGTTTTTAATTGGTGCAAAGGAAAATGAGAAATGAATAGAGAAATGGACACTGACACTAATTGGATACATTTCCTAGAAAAACTTAACCAATATGAGTCAAGTGTCATAATGAGAAAGTGAAAAATAAACAAAATTTTGCACACAAGGGTCATAGAAGATTATGAGCAATATTACCTTTTAAAATAGTGAGAAGTAATAGAAAAACGAACAATTTTCATCATCAAGGACACAGTCAACACACTTGGACTCTCATGTTTGTCTCAGATTTGCCATAAAACACAGTAGAAATAGCACTGAAGAAAACAAAGGTGGAAAAAGCAACTGGACACAGAAATGTTCCAAGATAGAGGCAATACAATTTTGATGGCATTGAGAAATCATTCTCAGGGTATCTAAAAGGTTACCTTCAAAAATGCACCTTATAATTTCGATTTTTAAAAAATGTGACTAAAAAGCTATCAGTAACTTTCATCCTGTATGTTTACTTTGTCATCTACAAAAATTTTATCAGCATAGGCTATACATGCACTGACAGCATCTTTGATGAAGGCATGAGAAGGGAGTGAGCATGACTTCCCAGGTAATTAATACAATTGACTAAAAAGTGTAGAGAATGCAAGATGATATTGTGCTTATTCTTTGTTGGCTAGAAAAGAAGCATTTGGTAAAGCAAAATGTCACCTTAATGGCTTTCCTCTAAAAATGTGTGATCATTCTCTTTCTCTCTCTCTCTCTCTCTGTCTGTCTTCTTCATATATAATTTAGTTAGGATTCCTTGAGATAACTTTGATAAACCTCTTTCAATTGAGTCACAAAAAAGGGAAACAAATGGCACCAACGGAATTTGACACCATCATTGTTGACATTCAGTGCAGAACATGAAGCAAGTTTCCCTACAAATGGTAAAGATTTTCTAGATATTTCTGCTTATGGATCCCATTGTGTTGATTTAATAGAGTCTTAATACATTGCAAAGCCTACTAAATGACATCCATAATCATTAAAAAAAATTCATCCTAACTGCTTACAAAGGAAAAAAAAAAGCAGATGAAGAAAGCTTATTGTTCAAATTATAAGTGATTATATGGACAGCCCATAGAGCTTATCCGTTATGGCATATATTTTGGACAGATATTGAAAATGGGCAATGAGTAAGTTTAGGAGAGCAGGCTGGTTAGCTTTTGGAGAATTTAAAAGACACATCTGTTAAACAGCAGTACTCTGCTGGTGATTCTGTATTATTGTGCATCCCAGAATAGCCCAATCTCCAAAGAATTGAAGTAGAGGATCAAATCAAAGGTCAGGGGAATCAAAGGTCAAATAAAAGGTGTATAATGGGCATAATTAGGGATAGCCCTTTACAAATGAGGAATTGTGCAGAAGAAGCAGTGTCAAGAATGTCATTGGAGAAATATATGACTGGGAAAAAATATAGGCCAGGCACATAAAGCAAGTTATGGGTAGCCCATGTACTCCAATGATATTCAAGGAGTGCTAGGAAATTGGTGGAAAGTCTCTAGCCCATTGAGTGGACCCTCTCTATAGGATTTATAAAAAAAAAAACCCAAAAAAACAAAAAACCAACTTGTCAAGATACATTCAAGTCTGAGAAGGCATGGAACATTAGTAAGCTGCTGAATTAGAATATTCACATCAGTGAGAACAAAAACTCATTGAAATATAGATAAGAACTGTATAGAATAAGTATGATTAGAAGTCTGTAATCTACAGGGTATCCATACTCACAAAACCATAGATCCATCAAAGTATGTGTAATTGCTCAAATGAAAGTTTTTAAGAAGGAAACTTTTATCTCTTTTTTTTGCAACTTTTAAAAATTACTTAATAAACTACTGTTTAACATTTCACACAAAGGTAGATACTGTAAGTACAATGAGCAGTTTGAAAAAAAAATCACTGCTTCAGACAACAGCCCAATCTCTTTTATTGACAAACTGACTTATTATTTAATCAATTTGAATTCAGTCTTCAAAGTATAACGTTTCTATGGCAAAAAAAATCCCCCCAAACAAAAAAAGCCCTAGAAGACACATTAAGAATAGTGCCTTTTCCCTATCATCTACCTTCATCTGTCATTTGAGTACTCAAATTTCAGTTATTTTTTTCCCCACTCAAAAAAAGAAATTTTACAGCTGTTTTCAGCAAGCTGTCATGAATGTCTTTATTGTTACTTGGGTATTTGTCTCTGTAATTACCTCCTCCCTGATATGATAATATATTGACCTTCCTTATTCAGCCAGAATAAAGCTGGTGACAATTGTACTACCCACCTCCTACATATAGCTTCACTCTCAATCAGAAAAGAAACAAAGAACCTTTGAGACTTGGAATCAGTCATACTTCAGTTCCTCAGTGTTTCTTTGATGTAGAATCTAGAAACTCGCTGAGATTTTTTTCTCAAAACTTGAAAACTTCCAAAAAACCCAACCAATCCATTTGTCACCCTGCTGGCTGTCAAAAGAGAAAAACAAATACTGGAAAATATGTGCTGCGATCACAGGATTCCAAAGTTTCTAACTTGGTAGCTAAGGTAAAAAATGAGTTTCTAGCTAACTCTTTTATTTCACTCAAAGTAGTAAATATATCATTAAGCAATACAAGGTGACAGTGTATGTATATGTCTGTGTGTATGGTGTTACTAAGATAGGTCAGTAATCAGACTAAGTCCCAAACTTCTTACAATTAGAGTCTATCCAGAATTATAGAGGAGAAAGAATGAAGCATGTGCTAGATGACTTGTTCAAATCAGATTATGTGAATTCAACAAAATGACCATTATCATTAGCATTCATAGGACATGGTTGGAGAGTTAGTGGCATACCCTGGTGAGCCTGCCACAACTTGCCCTCTATACATGCCCATGGTGCAAGGGTATGCTAGCAAATGTTTCAAAACTAGCTCTCAAAAAAAAGTTCTCAACACATACTTTTAAGTTCAATCTGCATTATTACCATTTCTTCACTTTTTTAAGCCTAAAAATCAACAATTCTGTTTGTGAGGTGTATATTCTCACCCCCAAAATTTAACAATCAGTTCTCTGTATAAACAGGCTCCCACACAATCCTAATTACCATCAGTGTTCAATATTCTTTCCTTCTTTGCAGTTGAAAATCAGTGAAAATTAGGTGTACAGTCTGGCTTCTTACTTTGCCTAGATTTAGATAAAAATCTACCGGTTATTAATGAGGGCATTTAAGAAATTCAAGCCTAATGTGCTTTGGTATGAGATCTGTGATTTCATTGGCATAGGTGAGGAAGTGAGGATTCTTAGTGAGGAAGCTGCTTGCATACTATGCAGAGCAGCATCTGTGCAGCAGTTTATAGTCATGGAGACACTGAGAGGTTAAGGGACTTGCCTGGGGTCACTCAGCAAATATATGTACCAAGAGTAAAACTTAGCTCAGGTTTTCCTGAATTACAAGTCCAGTTCACCTGGCTATACTGCCTCTCAAATCCCCATTAATATCTTGTATATAAGGTATATATCTTGTACATAAGGTACATAAAGTGTAGTAAGCACCAGGAAGACAACATACATAATGACCACAGCAATATAAATGGAAAGAGCTACAACAACAAATTAAAACTGTATGCTGCAAGCTTACAATGACCAAGCTTGAGCCCCAAAAGAAGGCTTCTCATTTTGGAGCTGTGGACCCCCTCTTCTTCCCTCCTTTCCTCTCTCTTCTTCTCTCTATGTCACACACAAAATATAGCACGTATATACGTGTATTTATACAATATGTATTTTTATGAATATATATTCATATATAAAAATACTAAAGTCAATTTCAAGTTTTTGTTCTTTTGTTCCTTTTTTTTGTTTTTGTTTTACATTGTATAATTTAGTCTCAGAATTAAGGGACATCCCATTTGGTTAACAAAGGGACATTTCTTCTTTTTTCCCCCTCTATTTAAAAAAAAATAATTTATTTTTAGTTTTCAACAATCACTTCCATAAGCTTTTGAGTTTTAAATTTTCTCCCCCTTCCTCCCAACCTCCCTCCCCAAGATGGTGTGCAATCTTATATAGGCTCTTTATATACTTTCCTATTAAACATATTTTCACATTAGTTATGTTGTAAAAAAAGAATTAGAACCAATAGGAGGAACTACAAGAAAGAAGAAACAAAACAAAACAGAAGGAAAAAAAAGCAAATAGTATGCTTCAATCTGCATTCAAACTCTATAATTCTTTCTCTGCATGTGAATAGCATTTTCTATCATGAAACTTTTGGAGATGTCTTAGATCTTTGCATTGCTGAGAAGAGCCAAATCTATCAAAGTTAGTCATCATGCAACATGGCTGTTACTGTGTACAACATTCTCCTGGTTCTGCCCACTTCACTTGGCATCAGTTCCATACAGGTCTTTCCAGGTTTTTCTGAAGTCTGCCTGCTCATCATTTCTTATAGCACAATAATATTCCACTACATTCATATGCTACAACTTGTTCAGCCATTCCCCAATTGATGATCATACCCTCAATTTCCAATTCTTTGCCACCACAAAAAGAGCTGCTATAAATATTTTTGTCCATGTGGGTCCTTTTCCCATTTTTATGATCCTTTTGGGATACAGCCCTAGAAGTGTTGTTGCTGGGTCAAAGGGTATGCACATTTTTATAGGCCTTTGGGCATAGTTCCAAAGTGCTCTCCAAAGTGATTGGATCAGTTCACAACTCCACCAATAATGCATTAGTGTTCCAGTTTTCCCACATCTTCTCCAGCATTTATCATTTCCCTGTTTTGTCATGTTAGCCAATTTGATAGTTGTGATATGGTACCTCAGAGTTGTTTTAATTTGAATTTCTCTAATCAATAGTGATTTAGAACATTTTTTCATATGACTATAGACAGCTTTAATTTCTTCATCTGAAAACTGCCTGAAATGTCTGTCACCTTGGAGCTTTACCTCTGAGTTGTGCTTCCCAGAGTTTTGCTGAGGCACTGAGAGGCTTGGCTGCTGGAGAATGCTTTGGCACATGGTGGTTTTTTGAGCTGGTGCCTGTATTGAGGCACTTTTGAGGGTCTCAGTGTTGGTGCTTGCCTGTTCCACCATTCTGGGGTTCAGGGTTTTCCCCTGGTATGCTGAGGTGGGGCTTTCCACTAGCTGTCTGGGACACCTCCCCTTCTGTACTGCTCCCCATCCCCCAGAGCGAGGGGGACCTTTCCTGTTAATCCCCCAAGCTTCCTGGGCTACAAGACTACTGTGTTTCTGCTGGTTCAACTGTTCTAAGGTTTTTCCTGGGGTGATATTTTTTGGGCTTTCAGAGGTCAATAAGGGAGGGTGAGAGTGATTCACTTCTTACTCTGCCATCTTGGCTCCCAGAAGCAGAACCAGGATATTTCCTCTTTAAACATACCCTACAAAGATTTTCCTTTCAAATATAGTCAAAAGTGAATTTAAGAGATGCCTTTCTTAATTTGTATTAAACAAAGACTCTTCTCTCCTAGTTTGTTCAACATAAAGAAGACAAATGTTTCTTAGTCATGGTGGGGAGAATCTCTCCCAGAATTTGATTGTCTTCTATTAATATGGATCATTTTTTCTGTCACAGTGAAATCAAGGACTTAAGGTAGGATATTGTCTTGGCATTAGTAAAGAAAGACTGACAAGGGTTTTCATTCAGATTCTAACAAAGATTTCAGACTAAAATACTGTCAAAATGTTATTCTTAATATTTCAGAAAATAAAAAGAGGCCTTGGTATTTTATGCTTAAACACACACACACACACACACACACACACACACACACACACACACACACACATATGCATGCACACACACACCATTCAGGTCAGATCTCATAAAATGAACCAGATAAAGTACAAATCCATTGAGTGAAATAGACTGAAATCACCTTCATTATGTACCTGTGTTGGACTGTTAAGGAAGACCTGCCACTGCCACCGCCAGGGTTGTACTTCTCTATTCTCTCTTTCCCCTGGTTCCTGGGGCATCCTAGATCCATCCAAGACAGCTGGAAAGAAAGGAGACTCACTACCACTAGGAGTACTCTCCTGCTTGCTGCTTGATTGCTCACATGGATTATATGAGATGGATGTCAACCACTCTGTTCCTTCTAGGATGTGAAGGACCACTAACTAGTTCTTCGCATCAGCTGCACTATGACATTAAAAAATCTTCCAGGTGTTACTAAATATTGCCCTGTCCCTATATCCTACAATCCCTAGGCACTATCATCTGGCCCATTTATGTAACCTAAAGATCTTTGGGCTTTTCCATTTGCCCTGCTGTTGAACTTCTCTTATATGTGCTGTATCTCCCTAATTAGAGTGTGAGCTTCTGGACAGCAGAGAGGGTCTTGATTTTTCTGTTGGTGTCCCCAGCACTTAGAAGAGAACTTTGCACATTGGAGTGCTTAATAAATGCATTTTTAATTTATTCATTCATATAATTTTAACTCATGCTTGAAAATTCTCAATGAATTGTTTTCCCCAGCCTATGGAATATAAACAGAGTATACATATACTGAGTATAAATAAGTACAAACAGAGTTTACTTTTCAATCAATAATTCAATTGTCCTTCATCTAAATTATTCTCATACATAATCTTATGTAAGGCATATTTTTCTATCTCTAGCAATTTAGCATGGTTTCTGGCACACAGTAGGCATTTAATAAATGCTTGCTGATTGACTATTTCTTATTGCTGTTTGATGCAAGACAAAACCATCTCTGCTAATACCATTGAGCTAAAGCTTTCCTTTTTTTTCTGATTTCTTATACAGTAAAGTATTAGCACTGATATGGTTCAATTCCTCTAGTGTTTCATTCATTCTGTCTTTGGACAACAATCTCATATTCAGAGCAACAAATCTTCATTAATGTTGACAGATGATCTAAAAGCTGTGATTCTTAGCAAACTTTGGATAATAACCTCTCTTCATCAAGTCAATGATTGTATAACCTTTGTCTCTACCATATCATTACTGTGTAATCTACTAAAAGTCCGTATTTTTATTTTTATGTTCTTAAGTCCATATTTCTAAACATAAATTCCTTACTAGTCACGTCCCTTATTTTGTTACTTGTAAAGTTGATTTTTTGAACCCTAGTAAGATTTTACATTTCCCTCTATTAAGTTTAACCTTATTTATTCTGACATTCTAGTCTATTAAAGTCTTTTTTAAAAAAAAATTCTGACTCTTCCATGTAGTATGTTAGCTGACCCTCTCAAATTTATGTCATTGGCAACTTGTATCAGTATGCCATTTATGCCTTTCAGAGAAAAGAAAGATCACTTTCACCTTGGGGGTAACCCTCCTACAGAGCTCAAGTCAGAGGAAGCATAAAAGTGCCAATGTTACTCACAAGACACAGTCTTCGTGAGTCGAGATAAATTGAACTGACAATTTTTCAGTCATAGGCAATTCTGTTTCATATGTAAAAATTCACATTCAATTTATTTCAAATTTCAAATTCAAAATATTCAGCCAAATAGAAGAGAAAGAAACAGTGAGCACAGAGAAAAGAGAAACATGAAAGTTACATGAAGATTCTAGAAAGCAAAGGGGATCTCTCCAAATAATAATGCATAAGAACAGCTGGATCTTTTTTACTTTGTTCACTTACTAGAAACTTCTGTTTGAGTATTATTATGTTATACCAAATACAAAACTTCTCTTTTCCTCAAATTGTGTAATATGATAAATGAAAATTTAAGCAAAAATGTAAATAGAATGCTTGACTAGTATTCAGAGCATGTTTCTAAACTGATTTTTAGTGAAATGAATATTGAAGCATGGTTTATTTTGGGAATAAAATGGCAATCAATCTAAACTATGACCCTTTATTGCTAAGTATGAATAAATATAAATGCTAAGTGTTTATATTTCTAAGTCTTTATTACCAGAGTGCTGCTGTTCAATCTTTAGTTGAATTG
This sequence comes from Phascolarctos cinereus, assembly GCF_003287225.1. NCBI lineage: Eukaryota > Metazoa > Chordata > Mammalia > Diprotodontia > Phascolarctidae > Phascolarctos > Phascolarctos cinereus. The sequence goes on along the minus strand of NW_027555514.1, from coordinate 174,311,486 downwards.
TCCTTCCTCTAAATTATTCCCATATATAATCTGATATAAGGCAAGGTAGAGAAATAATTAATACAAAATATTAACTTCTTGAAAGTAGAGACTGGGTTTTTAGTTGTTTTGTGTGTGTCTTTGTCACCTAGCACAGTTTTATGTGCACCTAAGTGGTATCACAATGTTGTGCCTAGAAGGCTAGATTTAGGGGCATGAAAGCTTGAGGCAAAGTCTTTTCTCTGACATATTAACTGTATGATCAAGAGAAATTCATTTGGTTTCTCAGTACCCCAGATAGTAATCAAACTTATAGACCAGTTGCTCATCTACATCAAAAGAAGGAGTTTTTTGCATTGTGAGGTCCTTGTAGTGGTGAAATCACAGCTCTGGACAAAAACAGAAACAAAACAAAAACCCCCAAATAAAAACTACCATCATAAGGTAGATGCTTAGTAATTCTTTCACATCCTGGCTCCAACCTACATTTCTATCTTTTTTATTTGTATCCCAAATATTTAGCACAATGCTTAACACATACTCAACAATTAAAAAAAAACAGTGATTGATTTTCTCCTTCATTCATTGGCCCAAGCAAACTCTTTTCTTTTCCTCACACATGACATACAATTTTCCAGCTTTTAAGATTTTTTCCATTTGTTTTTTTTATCTCCTTACTGTATACGTATTTTCTATGTATGTAATATAATCACAGAATCTCATCCTTTCTCCCTAGATTCCTTTTTTCAGGGCTTGAGCTAGCTCATTCACTATACCTACATCCACATTAGTAGGTTCCCAGAAGAGATGGCCATGCTGCTGCAGCTAACTCGTAGGTTCATAGGGTGATAATGGTATGTATGTTTCATTATGTCTTGATCATGAAATATTTATTAACCAAGAAGGCAGTACAAAGCAAAATACTTACCAACTTGGGTCACATTGATGGTTACATTCTCTAGCCAATGCAACTTTTGTTGCGGGAGGAAGGGATTTGGAATAAACTTGGAGAAATCTGGCAATATTGTGCATGAGTAGGAAAACCCATGTGCCCAGAGCAATTTGCAACTCTGGATTATAGGCCCTGATGACCTTGATTTCCTTGATTAGTGCTGAAACAATGTAAACATCTCAGTGAAGGTACTAATATACCTTAAGCTTAGCATCTACAGAAATATTCAGGTCTGTTTCCCTGGCTTGGCTCTGAAGTAGCATTTACTCTTTCAGCAAATCAAATCAGCTTAATTTCAGGTCTGTACATTAGGCTCTGAGAAGTTTCCTCCTCTCAAGAAATAGGTGGCAGCAAAGACTAAGGTAGCCTGGTCTTGCCTTTTGTTGCCCTGGCCAGCTCTTCAACTATCAAAGCATCTTCTTTCCTCTAGTCAGCTCTTTGGAACAGCAGAGCTTTCCTCTAGTCAGAGCATCTCTCAACAGCAATTGCAAAGGGTCTGCTCAGCTGATCACGGTTTGACTCAAATCAAAGCAGCTTTCTTCTTTCTCCCGTTCTCTCAGCTTCTGTGTCAGATTTCTCATTTCTTCAGCTTTTGATGCCAGGCCCAGACTCCTACTTTAGTGTAAGGTCTCCCAGTGTGAAATGTTTAACCACTACATTAGTGTAAGACACAACATTTTCATTTCTGTCATATACAACAGAGATAGGAAATGTACACTTATCAAGTAGGTACCCAAAAGTTCTATAATCAGGATTCAGTAATTGTCCATGTTGGGAACAGGGTCAATATATTGGCCAAGAAACGTAATTTGGACCAACTTGGGCTTGTTGAGTTTGCCAACAGGGGAGTCTTACCTGAAGAAGCAAAGACTTCCCAAATGAATTGTACACAATGTTTATATAGGTTTCAAAGGGTGAGGAATAGGTTAGACAATGAGGCAAAAGTTTATTGGTCAAGGTCCTTGTTTCTGGGACTCAAGAATGATCTGGTACAATAACCCTTTTACCAAGTTTGAGGATTAGGGATTTCTGCATAACAGGATGCAAAGGACTGGGCTGATTCTCAGATCAAGTTGTACAGCAGGATACCATGGCACATCCTATTTTGGGTTCCCTGCATTGCAAGCACTAATTGGAGAGTACAGAGAAAATATGTGAACAAAATGGAGTGATCCTCAAAAGAGATTAGCTCTAGGTCCATATAGTCACATACAAATGAATTGTCAGTAAATAAAACACTTTAGCCCTCTTTGACTTCACTAAACACTTTTTCTATGAGGGGCTTCTTTCTTTCTGGTGCTTTCAGTATTTTCCTCTCAGAGACTGGGTTTCTCTTAGGGATTCTTTTAGAATTGTTCATATTTCTGACCCTTTCTGCAAATAAAATTGTTCACAGCTAAAGGCAGTGATGCTTCATGTCTACATGCTGTCTCTCCTTCTTGAAGATGAGCTCTTTGAGGACAGGGACTTTCATTTTTGTCTTCTATTCCCAGTGCTTGGCATAGAGCAGGTACTTAATTTGACTCATTCCAAAGTTCAACGCACTTAAAAAAAAAGCATGCCAGAAGTCAAAAGCAGACCTGGGCAAGAGTAGAATCATATACTCTTCCCCTTGGTAATCTCATCCAACACATTGATATACTTTTCCACTCTAAGCAGACTACTCCCATGTGTATGTCTCTCAGTTCTAAGCCCATGTTTTCAATTATGTATTGGACATCTTCACACCTGTAGCTCAAACCAACACATCCAAAACTGAATTTATCTTTTCCCAAAAACTATTTCTCCTCACTTCCTTTTTTGATACCATCATGGCATGGGAGAGGAAAGGTGCAGTAAAGGTGGGAAAATGATGAAAGCCCACCCAAAGGGGAGGAGCAAGGCCATGGCAAAAGCTGCCTTCTTTTCCCTCAGGAACCACTAGACTGTGAAGATAGGAGGGTCTGCTTATCTGCAAAGGACTCTAGCTGCGCAAACATTTTCCCAGCCTGGCACAGACTGACTGGTGCCCATCTTGCCTTCCAAGGACACACAGGCAATCCAGCTTGGGGCGTAAACAACAAATTATGTCAGTGGGGAAGGGTAATGGAGCTTCATCCTTGATGCATTCGAGGCCTTCTGCATGCTCGGGGTCCAGTTTTTCTGGAAAATGTGGCAACTCAAAAAGACAAGGGGACCCCTTAACAATCCTTAACATCATTCAGTCATTTTTCAGTCATGTCCAACTCTTCGTGACCCCATTTGGGATTTTCTTGGCAAAAGTATCAGAGTGGTTTGCCATTTCCTGAAGAACTGAAGCATACAGGGTTAAGTGACTTACTTGCCCAGGGTCACACAGCTAGTAAATGTCTGAGGCTAGGTTTGAGATCAGGAAAATGAGTCTTCCTGATTCTAGGCCCGGTGCTCCGTCCATTTTGCCACCTTCCTGCCCCTTCTAAGTCTTTAGCATCTGTCTTCCTATACTCCCGTCTAGTCTCATTTTACCACTTTAATCTAGGACCTCATAATTACCTGCTTCGACTACAGCAATAGGTCCTTAATCTTGCTCCCTAACACCATCTCACTTTGTCTTTCATTGTTGCCAGGTTGAGTAATTATTTTTCAAAAACAAGCTGAATATATCTGGAACTCAGCCAGCTTGAATAATTCTTCAGACATCAGGGTTAAGGTCTCTGTTTTCACTAAAAGAGTTAAATATTACTTCAGTAGATGATCTAGGATGCCAAGGCCTTCAGTCCAGAGTGATGAGTTTCCCTATTCATGTGCTTCAGTGCTTGTTTCCTGCAAGTTTATTCTCACTCTTTCCCATGGTTACTATTGCCTACCATATGAAGTATAAATGCTTTGGGCTTATATTGAAGATCCATCAATATCTTGCATGACATTTGCCCCAACAAATTTACTTTGTATTTTAGTCAAATGAGACAGCATGCCAACTCTTGCAACAAAAGTTCAATGAGGTGAATTTGGAATTGGTTGAATGTCCAGAAGCAAAGAATAACCATTAATACTTCAACATCACCTCTAAAGGAATGTGTTATGACCAAGAATCTTTGTTTCAATCATTTTTGTTCATCATTTTTACCAGTTACAGATAAAGGCATAGATAGCGTACTTAATATCATGACTTCCTTGATTTACCCAGTTGGAAATGATATCTTACAAATCTTTGCAACTTCATCAGAACCTAACATAGTGAGCACTTAATAAATGATACTCAGACAAATTCATCAAATATTAGAAATGGGAGTAACCTTAGTGATGAACTATTCCAACCCATTCATTTTTATGGATGAATGATCGAGACCCAGAGAGCTTAACAACTTCACCAAATTCACAAAACTGACTAGTGGCATAGCTTTCTTTTATTTTTAGGACAATGATTTTGGTTGATTTTACAATTACTGTATCACCCATTTCACCTATTTTTCACTTCTAAACTCAATGGGAGGTGTTATGTTATTAGGCAGAACAGCTGTCACCTAGACAGTGTAATGTAATGTTACATCCATATATAATGAAGGTGAAATAATTGTGTGGAGCACTTGACGCAGAGTGGTAGAAAGTAGGGGAAAAAACTGGCACTTCTACCTTTCCATGTAGCAGTACCAAACAGGAGGCTGCCTGACATAAAATTAAAAACTGTGAATTCGAGGAAAGAAGAAAAGCAGCACAAGTACACAAAGAAAGTCTACTGTCAGATCTCCCATATCAATGCAACATTAGGCATTTTGTTAAACAGGAGGAACCTTTAACATGCTTTGACTTTTTGAGATCTTTTTTTCCAGTAATGGGTCAATTGTATGTGAACAAATTAGTAACATTTCTAGTATATTGTAAATTATTTTTAGAGGAAATAAACTAATCTCCAGCTCTGCCTAAAGAGTATTAGAATACCATTCTCACCACAGCTCATCCAACTTTTAATTTTTGTTTTTATTATTTATCATCTTTGTCAGTCTGAGTGTGAAGTGAAACCTCAGAATTCTTTTAGTGAAGACTTCTCTTATTATTGGTGGTTTGGACCATTTATCGGATGGTTATTCATGGTTTGCATTTCTTCTTTTAGAACCTTTATATCTTCTTGACCACTTTGCTATTGATGAATGGTTTTTACTTACACACACAAACACATATATGTATTCGTGCATGTATGCATACATACACACATTCATGTCAAATATCTTCAAATGCAAGCATTTTATTAGATGTTTTGTGTCAAATATTTATATATTTTTAATATCAGAATTTTTATCAGAGATATTTGATACAGAGATTTTTCTCAGAAATTTTCTTATTCTACTTGCATTAATTTTGCTTTGAGAAATGTTTTCTTTTACATAATTGAAATTGTTTATTTTGCCTTTTTCATATTCTGTTCTACAATAAATTATCCCACAAAAACAGATGTAAAAGATCTCTTATGTTTCATATGTGTGTGGATATATGCATTTGTGTATATCTATACATATTATGTAATATATGTATATAATTTAATATGTGTTTTATATAAATATAAACATATATGTAGCAGGAGCATAATATATATGTGTATAATTTGACTTTTTATGATTAGATCATTTATTTATTTGAAGCTTATTATTATATTGTGTCAAATACTGGCCTAAACTAATTTTTTGTTGAAATAATTTCCAGTTTTCCTAATAGTTCTTATCAGATAAGGAGTCCTTATCCCAATAGTTTCAGGGCCACTTTTGGACTTTGAGAATATTAGCCTACTGTGTTTGCTTTGTGATCTTTCTTTTTTTGTTTGTTCCACTGTTCTGTTTTCTAATTTTTATTCATTTATTTATTTATCTGTTTTTTTTGGTGAGGCATTTGGGGTTAAGTGACTTACCCAGGGACAGTCCCATAGCTAGTATGTTTCAAGTGTCTGAGTCCAGATTTGAACTCAGGTCCTCCTTACTCCAAGGCTGGAGCTCTATCTACTGTGCCACCTAGCTGCCCCTATTTTCTAATTTTTAACTAGTACTAAATAGTTTCCATGATTATGCTTTACAATAAAGTTTGAAATCTCTTAGTTCAAAGCTGCTTTCATTTTTACTTTTCTATTATTATTGTCTTTGAAATTCTAAATTTCTCATTCTCACAGATCAACTGTGTTATTATTTTGTCTAGTTCTATAAATCCTCTGTTAGTTTAGTACTATTATCATTTTTATTATTTTGGCATGCACAAAACATAAACAATGAACATATCTGTAATTATTTCTCTTGCCTTATTGCTATAAAGAATGTGTGATAACTGTTATTATATAAGCCCTGAATTTGTGTTGTCAGTTAACTCCCACATATTTTGTGCATAATGTAGCTGTTTTCTGTGGAATTTCTCTTTTGATCATTTCCCCCATCTTTTGTAAATATACATAAAAGCATCAATAATTTTTTTTGTGGATTTGTTTAGCATTCTGAGACATTACTGAAGCTATTAATCAACTCAAATAATTTCTTTGCTGATTCTCTGGGGTTTTCTAAGTAATCAACACATTAATTATGATGTCTACAAGTAGGTATAACTTTTGACACCTCTTTGTCAATGTTTATAATTTTAATTTTTCTTGTCTTAGCCCTTCAAATAATTCCAATGTTTCCTCTTCATTGGAATTGATTTGCTTTTTGTCTTAAGAATTTAATTATTGTGCATTGTCCCTATCTCCTGAGCAGACTTCTATAGAATTTTAGTCCATGAGATATTATGTCTTTCATCTAAATTCTTTAATAGCTGTTTTCCCAAAGACTAAAGTGCTTGTCAGCCAATGCTAGAATTTCCTCTCCTTCCCTATGACAAATTCTAGGAGGGAGTGATGACTTCTCCCCAGGGTTCTCATCATATCCACCTCAGGAACCATTCTCTCCCTGTTAGTGAGAATAATATCTAGAATAGAATGTCCACTGATTGTTTCTTCTACCTTATAACAGATGAAATCATTCTTAAAGAAAGTCAAGAAATTATTAGCTGCTTTGCTTTTGGCAGACAGAACTCTAGGATGCATCTGGATAATTTAAACCCTTCCCCTATCCCCATTGTTCCCCTCTTCCATCATGATTATATCATCCTTTTTCTAAGCTTATGATCTATTCCCCAAACTTCACAATTATTTCCTCATTTTATCTGGATAATTTGCTGTATACTCCAATGACAAAAATCATTGATGTTAGTCCCTTCATTGACCTTTAACCAAATAAAACTGTTCATCATCCCATCTCTAACTGCAGGATTTTCTAAATTAGTACTATAACCCCAAATTCATATATCTTATATGTATGTGTATACACACACACACACACACACACACACCCACACACACACACACACACAAGAAAAAAGAGTTCCTCAAAGAGGCAAATTTAACCTCATACATATCATTCATACTTGATGGGATAAAACACATGCCTATAATAAGTGCTGTATAGTTAAATTTCATTCAAAAGAAACATAGCAGGGACTCCAGAAGTTACAGAAGCAAGATAAATTAGAAGTAACAGCAGGTAAGGTAAACCTTTGGCAGTCACCCTTAATGAAGCTGCTCCTTGGCAGAGATTCAATCAGAAACTTCTCCCATTGTCCACCCAAACTGTCAGTTTAAGATTCCACAGTGCAAACTGTGATAATATGGAAAAGTATAGGAAAACTCTAAGTACAATAAAGAAACTATGGGTTAAGAAAATCCCAGGATGAATCTCTTGAAGATGAAAATAATTCTGCAGTAGCTACAAGTAAGGAACACATTAGCCACAAAAACTCTCAAAGTCTTTTACCTTACTTCTAATAAATTACCATATAGGATAAAAGTTAGGAATAGTCTTTGTAGGAGGCACTGTGGAAAGACACACACACTGATACACCATTAGCGTAGCTATAAATTGGTCCAACTATTATAGAAAGCAATTTGGAATTTGAAGTGAAGAAAATATCCATATTACTTAACCCAAAGATCCCACTGCTGGATATATTACTGAAGGAGGTCAATGATTGAAAGAAAATTTCCATATACTCCAAAATATTTATAACAAGCACTTTTTGTAGTAGTAAAGAACTGAAAAATGATGCTCATTGAATGAGGAATAGCTAAAGAAATTATACATGAATGTAGTGAAATATTATTGCTCCATGAGAAATTATGAACATGACCAACATGGGGAACTATGAGGAGACTTACATGAGCTGCTGCAAGATGAAAAAAGCTGAATCAGGAAATCAGTGTATACTATGGACACAATGTAAATGGAACAAATTTTTTTTAAAAAAAGATAGAACTGAGCAATGGGTATGAGTCGGATATGATGGGTATAATGACCGATCTTGGCCCCCAAGAATAGATTAGAAACTCTACCTTCCTTTCTCCTTTGTGGGTTGGAAGAGGGACTATAGATATGAGCTTTCACATATATTGTCTAACTTACTTGGTATGTTTGTTAGTTTTGATGAAGTGTTTTAAAAAACAACAACAACAATATTTCCCTAGATTGGGGAGGGTGAGGAAATAACTTTGAAAATTAAGGTGATGTCAAGACAACAACTACCAATACTTTTTAAAAAAAGAAAAATGAAGGAAAATAGTAGGCATATTTGATCAGAGCCTTTAGTAAAAGAATTGAAAAGGAGAAGCTCAAAACAGAAGCCAGAAACTTTAGCAAAGTAGTGGACGCTTTGGGGGAAAAAAAGTACAGAGGAAACAAAACCCAAAAATTAAGTGATACAAAAAGAAGTATTAGTTCAAAATATAGCAAAATCTGAAGAACATATGAGCAATTTCCTATCAGAAAAAATGACCTACAAAACTAGGGGCAGAAAGAATTTAAGAATGATCAGGCTTTGAGAAAAGCCCAATGAATCAAAAAACCTTGGATACCAAGGGTTGGAATAACACAGGTTCTCACATCACCCAAAGCTCCTAGAAATCTCAAAAGTGTAACCTTCTTAGCAATTTATTTATTTCTTGGTTACTCCCTGTAAGCAATAATCTGTGGCTGTGAATCCAAAAGGCTTTACCATAGCAGCCAGTCTATTTGTAATCTCTTCATTCTCCTTTTATATTTCACTATATGCTACCTTCTGAGGCTGGGCTAACAGTGTAATAGAGATCAGACTCAAGTAGCTTGATATTTGCTCCTTGTCATAATGCTGACTCTGTTAACTGATCTCAGTTTTGCTGGTACACCTGCACATGATACTGACAAAAGGGAACTAAAGAGTTGAGGTGAAATATCAACTTGGAAGGAGCTATCTAGAGCAATGACATGAGTCCCTCTGTGGCGCTATTCTCTTTAACAACTGACATGGATATCTTTTGTGTTTATTTAAATATTTATTTACATGTTGTTTTCCAATATAACAAATTCCTTTAGGGCAAGAACTGTTTTTGTCTGTCTATCTCAGTGCTTTTGACATTATCTAACACATACTAAGTACTTAATAAATTCTTGTTAGTTGATTAGTTGATTGATTGGATAAAGGCATAAATGACATGCTTATTAAATCTGTGCATAACACAGAGATCGGTTGGATGCTAGAATAAGTACTGAGCAAATTCTCACCAGGCTAGAATAATAGATCAAATCTAAGTAGATGGAATTTAATAGTGATAAATGTAAAATCCTTTATTTGGACTCAAAAAGTCACCTCCACAAGTTTAGAATGGGAATATTATGTCTAGACTAGAGTTCATATGAAAGTAACTTAGGAGTTTTAGTGGACCAAAAGCTTAGCCGGAGAAAGAAAAGCTAATGTGATCTTACTTTGGTCTGCTGATCTCACTGGTATGAGTATTTCCTCCACAGAAATAGATTATAAGCATCTGTACCTTTTCATCTTACACAACTCTTTGCCAGGACTGATCCAAGATATTAGGGATCTTCCTATAGATCCTTTGACATTGCCAGGACTATTTTTTATTCAAATCTGTGATTTTTATTAGTACATGAAACCCTTGGTGTAGGTATTATGTAGATTTGAAAGCCTTTTCTAATTTACAATCTTAAAAAATTGCTGTGTGTATTGTGAGGCTAAATGATTTGCAGGAGTCATCTGCTACTAGATATTAGAGGCAAGACTTAAACCTAGGCCTTCCTGAATCCAATAATGGACCTCTATCCACATCTTAGGTTGCTTCTCTCTGAAGACATATCAGTGGAGAATGGGAGTTGCTCACTCTTCACTCTAGAGACATCTTTTATGTGACTTCTCTAGAATAGTAGTCTTTTGGTAATGTGTTACAAGCTACCAACTCATACCACATCCTTTTCCATTGTGCTTTCAAAGACCTTTGATTTTAATTCTTCAGAGAATAAGATATTCCATGATCCCTAGCCATGCAGATTCACTACAAGAATATTGTTGTTAATAAGAAATTAACATTTGTTTTAGAGAGCACAGGATCTTTTTGAAAAGTTGTATATGCTCCTAAATGTAATCCATAAACTCTCAAAAGAGTTTGATCTAATTGCCACACACACACACACGCGCGCGCGCACAAATGTCTTACACAATTGAATATATGAACTTGAACCGACATTGAGACAGCACAATGATCTGAATACAGAATTGAACACGAAGAGGAATGTGGGGTGCATTAACTTTGAGAAATTTCATGGTATTAATATGATCTCAGACAAAATTAATGATGTCCAAAGCAATGAAGGTTATAGTTCCACTGAGGTTTGCCCTAATTAGTCACATTTGAAGTATTGTGTTCATTTCTGAGAGCTGCATTTTGGGAATGAAGATGACAAGATGGAGCATGCCCAGAGGAAGTGATGAGGATAGCGAGGGGACTTGAAGCCATGCCATATCAACATCAGTTGAAGGAACTAGGAATGTTTAGCCTGGAGAACAGAAGATTTCGGGGGGAGCATGATAGCTGTCTTAAAATATCTGAAGGGCTGTCATGTGGAAGAAGTAATAGATTTGTTTTGCTTAGAACCAGAGGGAAGAACTAGGAACAGTAGTTGGAGGTTGCAAAGAGGCATATTTAAACTTGATATAAGGAAAAATTTCCTTACAATTTGAGTTATCCAGAAGTGGTGTGGTTTCCCTTCAATGGACATCTTTATATTAGTTTTAGAGAGGATTTTTTTTTCAGGTGTGGGTTGGTCTGGGTGGTATTGTAGATTCCATCAGAATTTGAGATTATGTTATTCTGTGATACACTGAAGGTATTCATGAAGAAAATATGAGAAAGGAACAGGTAGGCTTTTGAAGGGGGAAGCTAGGTGGCACAGTGGATAGAATACTGAGCCTGGAGTCAAGAAGACTCATCCTTCAAATCCAGCCTTAATCGTTGAATAACTGTGTGACCCTGAGCAAATCACTTAACCCTATTTGCCTCAATTTCCTTATCTGTAAAATGAGCTGGAGTCAACCACTCCAGTATCTTGCCAAGAAAACTCCAAAAAAATGGAATTATAGAGAGTCAGACATAGTTGAAAAATGACTGAACAACAGTTAAAACAATTATGAGCAGTACACCCACAATTCATTGAAAGATATAGAGAATACAAAATGCGTATGGATTTATTGTTGGTTACAAAAACAAAAGAAACCCCAAAACATTTTACTCAGTAGAGCAAAGCGCAGCTTTGAGGACCATTCCACATTTCTGGATAGATGCCATTACAGAGTAAATTTTGTTCAGTAATTCTCACTATCAATACCAAGTAAAATAATAATAAGGTAGATATATATATATATATATATATATATATATATATATATATATATATATATATAGATAGATAGATAGATAGATATAGGTATAGATATAGATATCTATATCTATATCTATACCTATATCTATATATATATATATGTGTGTGTGTGTGTGTGTGTGTGTGTGTGTGTGTGTGTGTGTGTTTTAAGGTTTGTAAATGCTTTACATATCTTCTACCACTTAATCCTTACAACAACCCTGTTCACAATATGTTATTATCCCTATTAATGGAAGAGGAAACTGAGACTCAGAAAGGCTAAGTGAATTGCCCAAGTTCATTAATTATTTGAGGCAGGATTTTAACTTCTTAGCTCCAAATGTAGTACTATAATATACTCAAAATATAAAACAGAGAGTTGTGAAGTCAGTATATGTGCTCACCAGGATGTCTCACACTGAATCCAAGTGGAGAAGGGATTCTTTGTAGATTGAGAGATCCTCCAGATGATCCTGTTTGCTGATGAAATTATGTTATTTATGTCGAGTGCTACAGTACCCCTCAAAAAAAATGGGCCAACAATCCATACAGGAAAAACCAAGAGAATGGAAAATGATTATTGTCTAGGTTATTACATGCATTTGGTTGGACAAATAGTCTATTGGATTAATCCATCGGTACATAAATTTCAAACAGGGGTGAAAGCCAGACAATGAGCTGGGCACCCACATCTAATCTCCCTTCAATTCAGTTCAAGGAATATTTATTAAGCACCTATGTGCAAGGCACAGTGTTAGGCATACAGAAACAAAGGAAATAGCCCCTGCCCTCAAAGAGCTTACATTCTTGGGTGGGGGGGTGTTAGTGAAATTGAAAGAAGAGGATAGAACATATTAGTAGATAGGTACATGCCAGGTATTTACAAAGTAAATACAAAGGAATTTCACTGATAGAGAACTCACTACTTGCATGATCAACAAAGACCTTGTTTACATAAGAGTTGACAAATAAGTTGAGACTTGGGAACCTAGGGGAAGATGAGAAGCAGAAAGGAAGAGAAAGGGAATTCTGAGCAAGGGGAACAAAAGTGAAGCCCAATTGTATAGATTTCCACAGTACTAACTCAATCTCAGGGAAATACAATCCCTTACATTTTGGAACAGGTATATTTTTAGCAAAAGTGGTTATACAATAAATTTTCTTTCAACTAGTGTGAGGCAGCATCATGTAAGACTTCTAACTTGGAGCCAATGAATTCTGCTGGTTATAGATGAAAATTAGAGGGACTTTTAAAAAGACTGATCTGATATTATACTGCAAAAAGTACAATAATCATTCTCTTTGACATAGTAATTCCATTATAGAGAACATATTCTAAGAATTATATAAAAAAGTATATTTAAAAATTTATGAGCTTTAGGGGTAGCTAAGTGGCGCAATGCATACAGCTCCGGCCTTGGAATCAGGAGGACCTGAGTTCAAATCCAGCCTCAGATGCTTGACACTAGCTGTGTGACCCTGGGCAAGTCACTTAACCCCAACTGCCTCACCAAAAAAGCAAAAAAAAAATTTATGAGCTTTATAGTTGTGAAAAACCCAGAATAGTTCAATGCCAAAAGAGGCAGGGATATCATTATAACTTGAAATAATGAAAAGAGCACTAAACTTAACAAACAAACAAACAAACTCAAAAGACTTGGATTCAAGGCTTGGCTCTGCTGTTTTCTGGCTGTATAACCTTGAGAAGGTTACTTCCCCTCCCTGGTGTTTATTTGTAAATAAGGGTTTGGATTAGATAATCTGAAAAGAGCCTTTTAGCTCTAACACCAAATGGTTCTGTAAATTTTAATGCAATTCAGAATGATATTTAGGAAGACTAATAAAAAATGCATAGGCTTACAAATTAATATATAGTAAGAGGATCAATCAGAAAACCAGCGTACACACTGTTTATAACTATATAAAAGGAAAGATATGGTTATAAACACAGGGATAAAAAGGCAAATGAAGTGGAAGACAACAGGAGAAGTAAATAATATCTACATGAGACTGTGCTAGATACTAACTAGGATATAAAGGAAATGAACAAGCATTATCCAGGCTTTGCCCTGTTGGAGCCTACAATCTAGTTAGAAAGATCAGACTCAGAAATGTAAAGTATTTTGGCATATTTGCTGTGAACATCAACAGTAGTAGAAGTGCTAATATGTTCCCAGAGACTTAATGAAGACAGGCTTGTCTTAACCCTGAAGAATAGATAGGATTTGGATAGTCTGAGGAAAGAAAGAATGGTATTCTAGGCAGGACAAATAGTATGGGCAAAAGTTTGTGATAATTGCCTCTAGAATAAAATGCAAACCTTGCCTCTGTCCCTATATATAGGCTGTCCCTCATGACTGGAATTCACTCCTTTCTCACCATCTCTTGTGATATGTAGCTTCATTTAAAAGCCCAGCTCCTTTAGGTAGTAGTGTAGGGATTGTCTTTATCAAATTTCCCAGCTGGTGATGCTCCCTCCTGCTTCAAATTATGGTGTATATATTTATTTATTACATGTTGTATCCCCTATACTCTACTCATAGAATATAATCTCGAGGGAAGGGCTACAAATGAAAATGTGAAACAGCCCTTGCCCTTAAAAAACTAACATTTTGAAAGGAAGGAGATAACACATAATAGGTGAGTAGTGGCCAGGGAAGTGAGTTTTTGTTTTCTTTTTTTCTGGGCAGTTAAAAAATGGTAAATGGAGTCACAGAGGAGTTTGTTGTCATGCCCATTTCAGAAGCAACGATAGTATTGATTTGATTACAGTTCCCTGAGTAAGAGATTAAGGGAGGAAGAAGTATGCATATGGTCACAAAGTAGATGGTAAGAAGACTGCTAGCTTAGGTGAGTGGCAGGCTGGGAGATGAAGCAACTGGGGTCCGAGTGAGTTTACTTACTGTGTGAATAGACATAAAAGGACAGAGAGGAGAGATGTCATGAAGGTTATTCTGACAAGATGTGGCAACTTTTGAGATATAGTGAATGAGGGAGAGTGATGAATCAAAGATCACTCAAAGATTGTGAATTTGATTGAATGCAAGGATAATGGTGCCCTCAAAAGAAATAAGGAGATTAGGAGAATGGACAGATTTTTAGGGAGAAAGAAAATGGGTTCAGTTTTGTCTATGTTAAATTTTCCTGTGGGATATCCAATTGGAGAAGCCCAGCATCCAGGATATCTATAGGACTGGATATCAGGAGAGGGTTGGAGTATGGGGATTTCAGACATCTATAGAGAGGTGATCAATCAGTGAGCTAAGGGGATCATTAAAAGAAAGTGAATAGAGACACTATAGAAGAGAACTGAAGATAGAATTCTGTGGCACATCTGTGCTTAAGGAATACAACACAATGATGATCCTATAAAGGTCACTAAGGAGAATCAATCAGATAGACAGGGAGAGTAACCAAGAAAGAACAGTGTCACAAAAGCCAATGGAGGAGAAAGTATCAAAGAAGAGAGGTTGGTTAACGGTGTCAAAAATATTTTTCCCCTATGATGGTCCTTCAAATTTTTACTTGAAGATAGCTATCATGTTCCACTTAAGTCTTCTCTAGGTTACACATATCCAGATTCTTTAGCCTATTCTCATATGACATCTCAAGGTTAACATGGTTGCCATCTTCTGGAAGCTCTCTAGCTTAACAGTGCCATTCCTAAATGCCCAGAACTGAATATAGTACTCTAGATGGAGTTTGACTAGTACATCATCAATATTGCCTTCTTATTCTTGGATACCATGCCTCTTCAAATGCAGTATAAGAGTACATTTGATTTCTTAGCTACCCTATTATCCTGCTGACTCGTAGTGAACTTGCAGTGCACTAAAGCACCAGGCCTTTTCTTTTAAAAAGTCAACGAGACTTTATTAAGTACCTGTAACGTGTCAGGCACTGTACTCTAGGTCCTGAAGATACAAAGGGCAAAAATTAATAAGTCCCTACCCTCAAGGAGCTTACATTCTATTAGGAGAAAGGGAACAACATGTCCACAGATAAGTAAATACAAAATATATACAAAGTAAATACAAAATTGAGGATAAAAATAAAATGAAACATAAAACCCAAAGCAAATACAAAATATTTTTGGTCCTCCCACCTTTTTTTCAGACATATTACTGTCTAGCTATGTCTCTCTTCTCTTGTACTTGTGAAACTAATTTTTTAACCTGATTGTAAGATTTTATATTTCTCTTTTAAAATTCTTTTTTTAAAATTTGAACCAATGTTCTAGCCTGTTGAGATCTTTTTTTAAACCACAACTCAATTATCTATTTCTTTTAGTCATCTCTCTCTCTGTTTTGTGTCTTCTGAAAATTTGACATGTTATCTGTCTTTATTCAAGTCATTTATAAAAATGTTGAACAGCACTGACAGGCACTCCTTGGGACACTCCATCAAAGACCAACCAAGCTGACATTGAATTGTTAATGACTCTGCTTTCAATACAGCCATTCAATAAGTTCTAAGCCCAATTAATTTTTAATACTTCAGGAATATTTTCCCACCAGTAGTAAAATATATGCCATGTTCCATCCCGGTTACACTTCTTTTCTACTAGAAAAGTTCCACGGAAGTGGTAAAAAGGGCACAAAGAATGCTAAGAATCACACAGTGCTTAGTCTTTAAAATTAATGTAACTGAAAGTACTCTAAAGGTAAGGTTGTCCAATAACCAGTAAATTGATATGCCACCAGAAGTACTGAAACACATCAATATTGATCTTCTCATGGTAAACAAGACCAAAAGATAAAAGGAATTTACAGCTGAATGGAAGAATGGATCTCAGGTTCTCCCTGGAGAAGCAATGGATTTGGCAAAGTTGTCCTCATCATGTGCCTAATGATGATTAAAAAAAATCGTTTTATGGAATGTTTGGTCAACTTACCTTGCCCCGCTAAAGATTATCAAAAGCAAAAAGATAATCAGGAAGGTAATTTCAGCTTATAATAACAATTATAGTAGTAATAGCATTTACATAGTGCTTTAAGATTTTTGAAGCACTTTACATGTTTGATCTCACTTGATTTGCACAATAACCCTTACGTATCAAAATCTGTTGCAGAAGATGAAGAGGCAGAAAAATTCTACAGTGACCTAGATCCTCCAAAGCAACTCATTATATACTTTTTATACTCAGCAACTTCAAGGCAAAGGTTGGCATAAAGGAAATCAAAAAAAAATGGAGTGAGATAATGACTTATGTTTGAGAAATAATAGGCCAAAGTCTTGTAAACTGCTCAGAAAGCCTTGCACCTACATATCATGAATACTTTAAATTTAATTCAGCAGATATTTATTAAATGCCTATTCTGTGTTAGACATTTTGCTAGGTCCTGGAAGTACAAAGCTAAAAACCAAAAACAGTCTGCTCAGAAAGAGCTTACATTCTACTGAGTGGAATAAAATATGAAAAAGACAAATATACCCATGAAAATTTAGGGGAGAAGACAGAATTAACAAAGAGCTGGAATCATGAAAGACTTCCTTCAGGGGGTGGTACCTGAGCTGAGCCTTGAAGGAAGCTGAGGGCATGAAAATGGGACAGTGAGTAATTTAGTTTAACTGGAATTTTCAGTGTTTGAGAGTGAAAGCCTGAATGGTAGGTTGTTTACAGATCACGATAGACAGGATTTTATGTGCCATAACTAATATAGAGCCGCTAAAGATTTTTGAGGAGGGGAATTATTTTAATTGGACAATGTGTTAAGAATATTACATGAGCAGTAGTATAAAGAATAAATTGAAAGAACTAGACCAGTTAATAGGTTATTACAGTAGTCCATTTGAAGGTTGATGAGGACCTGAACTTGGGTAGAGGCAGTGGTAGGCACTTAACTAATGTTTGTGGGAACTGTACAGAATTGAATCTGTATCAAGAAATCAGGATAAAAATCTTTAGAACTTGTAGGAAATGAGAGATGTACAAGAACTGGCAGGGCAAAAAAGAGACATTACTTGATTCTCGACAGTATAATCAAAATTTGTGGCATAGTGAGATGCTTTACAATGGGATTTGGCTGTACTTCTAATAATATTGTCTAGTTCTAAGAATTAAGCACTCAGTTCTCAGATCAAAACAAAAATATTAGTAGTGAAATCTCACAGAAAATAGTCATTTTCCATTTGAAGAATTCAACTTTATACTAAGTTCTTTCAACCTGATCTTCCTAAAACAGAACTGCCTGTTTCCTTATTTGCATTTTAAAAAGAAATAATGAAAGTGATTAGTTTTAAGAGATAAACTGGTATAGCCACATACCATAACGAACAATTAGGTCCTCTCAGTCATGGTATTTTTAGTGTTGGAGAATCAATAACAATTACTATTTACATTGAAAAAAAAATTCCGTTTTGTTTATTTTGACAATGTGACTCAAGATCGCAGTTCTGTAATAAGAATTGGGAAAAAGAAACACAGTGTAATAGGTAAAGAACACATTTGCTGTTTTTATTGGTGCCTTTTAGGGCAGTAATACTGAAAAAGGGGAATGCAAAAAAAACCAAAAACAAAAACAAACAAAAACAGGATGGTGGCAACCCACATCTTTTTTTTAAAGAGTACATAAACTCCAATTTTCTTTTTATTGTGGCATGAATGATAACATAAAACCAAAAACATGAAAATATACAACTTATATTACACTATGTGTTATGAACAAAATATAAATCTATAACTCTATGTTATATTTACATAATTATTTCTCTTATTAAATTTCAAGTGAGATGGTAGGTTGCACATACTTTGTTTTAAGCTCCAGGCATTTGATTGTCTCTTTCTCTTTTTTTCCTTTTCAGCTATAAAATTCAAACTGTAAGAAGAACTAAGAGTTTTAGAGCCAATGGAGCTATATAAATACTGTTTTAGTGAACCAGTGACAGAAACACTGGGGAGGACAGAAATCAATCAGTAGAAAACCCAACATGACATCATCTTCAGTCTGTGAAACTGACAGAGGAAAATTTTTAAATGTAAATACTCTAGAAGCCAAGCTAAACACATACCCATGCCCTATAAGATAAGGAATTACTGGAATCCACTTTAAGCGGACTTTTTTTTTCTTTCAAAACTGTACTTTTTATTTTGTCAGCAACTTGGTAGACCAGTGTTTCATAAATCTACATGTGTGAATACAGTATGTAACTATTTAGTTACAAGTGGACAATCCACCTAGTAGAATGGGTGAAAGTGTAACTATTTTTGTTATTTAAAATGTAATATAACAGGCTTCCTCAGGGGCAAATAACTGCTCATGTCTTTGGATTGAGAAAAAAAAAATCTGAAAGTGGAATATAAAAAAGTTAAAGACAATTCACTTTCTAATAATGATTTAAAGAAAAATTTTATCTATAAACAAAATCTTTGAATTTACTTCATGAAAGAAGGACATTCTTTCATATTTATTTGTTTGTAAGATGATTTGGTTACCAAACTAATTATATACTAGAACAATAATGTTCTTTCTGGGGCCTGATTACATTGCTATTAAATGCAGATGCTAAATGTACTTAAAAATTTTATTTGACTAACTTAAGGCATGAATGTATCGAGACAAGGTTTATATTTCATTCCATTGAGGTAACCAGCCAAATTATTAACAGCTTAAATATAAGTAACTTTAATCCACTTTCTCCAGTGCTTGTCTCTTAGATATTCACCAAATGTATTACACTGAACTGCTGCCATAGGGAGGAGTGTCTATGGGCACAAGGGGAATAGTGGAAGGGACCGAGAATAGAGATGCCAGATTAACTAAGATATAGACTAATTCCTTTGTTGTATTTTAGATGAAAACTACCTTCTTTTCCTCCAGCTTGTCTATCATGGGTACCATGGAGTATAAACAAAAGCAAGGGGAAAAATAAGGCTTTGTGACATTACAGTATTGTCAACCAATCAAATGTAGAAAAGGCAATGAGTTAACATAGTAAGTCATAACCTTTAACCTATAAACTTTAAATCATTTTATAAATTAGCATTATTTTTTTAAAAATAATAAGAGAAAACTGGAAGAAACAGTGCCATCCAGTAAGACAAATGGCAGAGCTGAGGAATATGACATAGGGCTGTTGGCTTGTTTTATGCTCCGGACCACACTTGCTCAGTCTTTCTGGCACACATCTAATTTAATAAAATTTGTGTCCGAGTTTTGTTAAAGTTCACAATGAACGATAACCCAGAGTAGAGGATGTGGCCTTCTCCCTTGAGGGAAAAAAAGTTTTGTCATTTATTCACAAGGGTGTCACTATTGGCTCTAACCATGAATGCCTTGATAGCACTTACCTGGAGCTAAAACAAAGTATTCTTGTAGCCCAAAGTCACAAAATTAAAACAAAGCATATTTCTAACATGGTGGAAAATAAGCATCCAGCAAACGTGAGAGGTGAACCCACATAAGTCAGAAATAATTTGTTCACAAAGACAGGGAACAAATTTTTAAAAATCTGTTTTCACATTGTACTTAATAATGATATAAAAACAAGTGTCTAGTTTTTCCTTATCCAAACAGAGTGCTTAAAAAAAAAAAAGAAACAAAACAAAACAAAAAATTGGCTCTAGATGACTGTGGTAATTAAATAACTAAAATGAGTGATGAGAGAGCAGAAGTTAATTAAGATTGAACACAACACTCCCATTAATTCACTCCTTCATAATAAACATCAGAACTTGACAGCGCTGAGGCCAAAATTTTTTAAAAGGGAGGGGAAAAAGATGTTGGGATAAGTGAGTTTTTTTGTATATATATTTTATATATTTATATATATATATAGTTTTTTGTACTATATATGTAAAAAGTTGGAGAAAGGAAATTAGTTTTAAATATCTTAACAGCTTTGTTGGCTGTATTTCCAATTCAGAATAGAATAAAATAGAATAGGGGAAATAAAATAAATTATACATAATTTACTAATCTGGGAACAGCTGACCATTATCATCATCATCATCATCATCATCATCATCATCACAACACTAGCAAGAAGAGGCAGTTCAACTGAAATATACAGTCATCAAATACAAACAGAAAAACAAAGGAAACAAAATCTCTGACATGCAGGATATGAATAGCTCCTCCAAGCAGAACCCCAGAGCAAGTCTTTTGAGAGAGAGAAAAAATGAAAAGGATGTTTTGTTCCTATTCAGAGGTATAAATCCAAATTGGTGGGGGTGGGAGTATAGGTCAGAGAGTGGTGGGGTTGAGTAAAAAGATGGAGTGAATAATATCGCACATCCAAATTACTGGTTGGTATACTGTCCTGTTTCATGACCATTGTTGGCAATTTCCTTGGAAAGTCTGCATTTATTTGCAAAGGCCTCACACTTTCAGTGGCCCTTTGGCAAGCAAAGAAATAAACAAAACAATTATCACCTGTTGTCTCTCTATGTGCACACCCTGCCTCAGGATAATGTCTTCAGAGGACATTTTTAGCAAAGGCAAGTTCAGCAGACAATGGTGGCTTGAGCTCATATATTATCAATTTACTTTGGCTGTAGTTGCTTTTCAATTGAATCCTGCTGTCTACTATGTGAAAATATTTGTTATTTTCACTACCATGAAATACAAAGAGACTATCTCATCACAAAGAAAAAAGGGGGAAAAATTTAACACAACACAAAATCTTATAAAAATCACCAGATCCAATTCCTGGTTAGAATAGAATGGAATGTTGAAGAAAAATGCTTACTCAATTTCTGCCAAAAAGCCAGACTTACTCAATGTGAAGCATAATCATACAGGCCAAAGGATCTTAGGAAAAACAAAATGAAACAAAACAAAACAAAACCCTCAAATAGCCAAAGGTTAGTGAAACTAATCATCAAAGGGAAAAAGGCATCTGCAAACAGGTTGTGTATTGTTAGTGGCTTCTGTGTTATACATGCACACTTCTGTTAAATAGGACCACCAGATCCATCCAATGAAGATAATATTAGAAGTTTAAAAACATAATTTCTGAGCCCCATACTTGATTAAGTTGTCATTTGAAGTGCAAATTAAAGGTCAAAGTTACTTCCAGACCAGTCACTTAGAGGATGTGGGATTTCATCCCCAGATGTGGGTTTTACTCACAATGGTCCAATATTATTCTTATTAGTACCATAAACATACACACATACACACAAAAATCCAAGGTCAGAAAATATTTTTCTCTAAAATTTTTTTATGTCTCTCTTTCTCTCTCTCTCTCTTTTCACCTGAGAACGGCACCTACAGTTTCCAAAAAAAAAAAAATTCAAATCTCACCAGCTGCTGGTATATTAGGTTCTTTAAGGGATTGTCTAAGACATAACACTGTCCTAACTGAAAAAGAACAGAAAACAAATTAAAAAAATGAACTAGTTCAACACTTCAGTACAAATTTGGCACTTGCTCAAAGACGCAGTGTGGTGTGCAATAGATGAACCAAGTCCTCGATGAAGAAAATAATTGCCTATTGGGTGTCAGATGGCAGAAAAATAAAAATTAAAAAAAAAACAGGCTCTCTTTCCCTCTTCCCCTTTCATACACTTCCACCCCTAAAATATGCAAAGGTATAGAGATGGAGACAGTGGAAGGGAGTAAAGAGAAGTTTATCTTTCTTTTTTTCTGTCAGGTGCATTACCAAAACAAAAACAAAAAAAATTATTATTTTTTTAAACTGTAGCACAAAACAACAAAACACATTCACAAGCCACTTGTTGGCACTGTGTACCTGAGTGAGAATTTCTAGAACATTGTAGAACAAACAGCCATAAAGTTTATTTAAAAAAAAAAAGAGTTGACGGGTAAGACTTCAGTGCTTGGATATAGCAGCTGAATTACTGGCATTATTTTACCCATAGCTTATTTCAATCTCCTGTTGTTGATATTGTTGCTGTTTTATTTTTTTTCCTTCCAAAGCCTTTTGATGCAGGCTGAGGTCTATTAGTCAGCTGATGTCCCAACTAGTTAAGACTAACAGTTAAAATAACAGTCAGTGTATGAGAAAGTTAATGTGCTTGGCCACTGGTAAGGATGAACCAGCTGGGACTTCTTTAGGTCCTCTAAGGTCACAATTGTTTGACTCTTATCAGTTGGCTTGCCCAGCAATATGGTTTTCACTGTCACTCCCGTAGTCCACATCTGGGTCATCCTCTTCTTCATCATACTCGTCATAGATTTCTCCATTGATGTCATCAGCCTGCATCTCTTCCTTGATATGTGGCTCCTCTCCTTTGACACCATAAGTGCTTTGGATCACAGGCATCCCAGGTTCTGGGCTGCTGGATACACTTGAATGCTCTGAGGGCAGATGAGGGGAGGGCATTCCTGCCATGGCAATGGCTCCAGGATATACAACACCGGCAGTAGCAATTGGGATCTGTGCTTGTTGCCTATGTTTGGAAATAGAAAAAGAGGATTTGGGGACTTCAGGAGCTGTGCTATACTTACCCTTCTCAAACCAATAATATTTTGGTTATTGGTGTCTGACATCAAGCAGCTGACTTTCAACAGCTAACATTATCGTACTTATTATATGTCCTCTTACAGCAATTTTCCTCCCTTTTCCAAGCCTATGGTTATATGGACAACAAAGATCTCGAATCTACTCTATGATAAAATTCAAATACAGAGGTGATAGAATTTTGTTTGACAAATGTGATTAAGGAGGGAAGTGGAAAGAACCCAAAATTGAAACAATTTTGTTATCTACATTAGAGTCTAGGGGTAACTGTAATGAGAGAGACAAGGAGATTTACAGTAAAGGCAGATAATAATCAACAGTTTCCCTTTGACTTATTCATTCATTTATGCACAACTATTACATGTTTGGCATTATTCCAGGAACTGGGAAACATTAAGCAGTGCACTTCTTCGTAGTGTTGGAGGCAGTAAGGAGAACCTTTGTGAAAACATTTTTTATATCTTGAATACTGGCCATGCAAAGCCCGGGATTTATTGTTCTAAGAAGTTTGAGTGTCCTCAAAGCCTCAGTTTTAAACATATGCACTTATTTCCATACTGTATGAGACGGTATATTCCATTGTACTAGTACCATTATAGGCAACATTTTGTAAGGTCACAATTCTTTTTATCTAAACTCAAAAGTCAGCATATGAGACAGAATTGGAATGTCCTAAAATGAACATCCTCAATTAAGAATGGAAGTCTTCCCTGTCCCACAGCTTCACTGTTCCTTGAATATAATCCTTATGCTAAATACAAAGATTCTGAAAGTCTATATATTTGCCTTGAATCATGTTACAGTTTACAATTTCCTCTTCCATCTAAATTTTATTCATTCTTTATCTAAGCAAGTGTTTCCTTATGCCTGAAAGCAACTTCATGGCACATTGACCTCAAGCAAACTGTTACTTCTTGTTTCAAGAACTATCACTGTGGGGGCAGTTAGGTGGCGCAGTGGACAGAGCTCTGGCCTTGGAGTCAGGAGGACCTGAGTTCAAATCTGATCTCAGATACATGACACTAGCTGTGTGACCCTGGGTAAGACACTAAACCCCAATTGCCTCACGAAAAAACCACAAAAACCCCCCCAAAAAAACCCACGAAAAAGAATTGTCATTATGCAGTCTTATTAAAGAATGAAAGAAACTAACAGAATTTGATTTTGATTAACCAAAGAAACTACTAAAATTTAGAATTTGACTTATAGGTCTAGTGGCTTGTCCTTGTTTTTACAAATTTAAAACATTTTAGTTGAAGGTCTTTTGTTTTTAGAATGTTAAGTAAGTTAATGCCAATCAAATTTCAGCTTTTAAAGAGTTTGACTTTCCATATGCATTTGTTTTAATAAATACTTTGTTAATTTAAAAAGTATGCTATAAATGTTTGCTATTATTATATATTATTAGAAACAAGGACCAGACCTGTAATTCCATTGATATAGGGATCTCCCAGGAGAGTAAACTTTCCAGGATGGAAAATTCTCTGCAATGTAGTGTTGCTGAAAGCCGTAAGAAATTAAAAGTCTTGTCCAGGGTCACATAACCAGTATATGCCAGAGGCAGGACTTGAACTCAGCTATTCTTGACTTCAAGGATAGCTCCCTATCCATTACTCCATGCAGCCCATTTATTACTTTAATTTTTTTTCACTGTCTCTAGGGGACTTGGCTGGCAGTTTTCAAATACCCTTGTACTTAGGTTTTCCGCTTACTTGTGTTAAAATGGTATGTTGTACTAATGAAGTGAGTAAATGTATCAAATGTAAGGGCTTTTCCCCAATTTAGAAGAAAAAATAATGAATGGTCCATACCCGACATTAAAATATTGCCTCATCTCTTGACGTCTGTTCCGCATAATTGCTTTATATTCACCAATCCTCAATTTTTTTCCATCTACAAGGCAGGTTCGCTTTGGCCTGGGCTTATACTTATAGTCAGGATATTTTTCCAGGTGCTGCTTGCTTAGTCGAGCCTGTTCTTCATAGTATGGCTGTTTTTCTAGGTTTGTCATTGCCTTCCAGCGAGAGCCTGTAAAAAAGCAGAGTTAGCATTCTAACTTAGGCATCTGAAAACATCCTAAAAATAAAAAGCATTCAGGAAAAAAAAAAGTAAACCTGGGGCTACAATCTTCATCAAAATTTGGGTAGTAATAAAAGGGTTTGATTTATAGACATTAAAAGACAATCCTAATATTTTAAGAAGGGAGGCTTTGATTGAATTCGTGGGATGATACAGAGGTGATGATACTTAATTTCTAGTCCTATTTTTTTTGCTTATTTCACCGCAGTAATTAAATCAAATTCCCCAACAAAATATTAAAACTCTGGTGTGCTCCTATAATGCATAATTAATTTGAATAGAAACATTCTTCATTTTGACACTAAAATCTGATATAATGTAAAAATCTTATGATGTTTGATCATGTGTTTTGATTGAATAAAAGTCCAAAGGATTAGTTATTCCTTCCTTCATCTATGATATTCAGTTTACTGACTGTATTAGACAAGGAGAGGGATACAAGGAGGAATAAAATGTGATGCCTGTTTTCAAGAAGCTTCCATTCTGATCAGGAAAGAAATGGCCTGTGCCCAAATAAATAAAAGACAAAGTACAGTGTGATAAATAAGGGATTAGAAGGAAGGAAGACATCACTTTTTACCCTGGGTTATAATGCAAGACCTTATGGAAAAAATTAATGTTGGATCTTGAAGAACAGGTAAGATTTAGATGGTAAGAGGGAAGTAAGATATAAGAAAAAGACACTCAAGGTACAAGGAATAGTCTAAGCAAAGATAAGGAGACTGAAAATTGCAGGAAATGTTGGGAAATGAGTTGTGCTGTTAGCTAAAGCATAGATACATGAAGGGAAGAAATATCAGATAAGTCTGTAATGGGATCTCTTAGCATCTCAGAGACAGAAGTCTTCATCATCATGAAACTGCCTATTATGTTTTAGGCAATTCTAAGTTTTAGGAAATTTTCCTTCAAATTGAATGAAAATCTGTTACCCATCAGTCCCAGTTCTGCTCTCTGGAGCTACAAAAAATACATTTTCAGCACAACAGTCTGTCCAATATTTGAATGGGTGCATATTATCTTTTTTAAGTTTTCTCTTTTTCAAGGGAAACACTCCAAATGCGATCCAAATGTAATGAGATACTGGCCAGTGAAAGTCCAGTCCTTATAAGCACATGCAATCACTCTGCCTAGTATAATCTACCATGTGGACTTTGGAGCATGTGCAGGTATGCTAGGACTAGTCCCTGTAAAATTACCATGGCCAAAGAGAGGCCTTTTCATTAATCGCAGCTCAAGAAGAAAGGAGATAAAGGCTTCTTTCTCTATCCAGAGAATTATAATATTTCATCCTCCTTATTTAAAGGCAAGCAAAGAGAGAGCGGGATTGATAAGGCTGGTTATTGTCTTTTGTATGCACCTTGAATTTTGGTCTAGCAGCCAATCAAAAGGTCCCTCTTTGCTACACAGTAAACAGAAAGAAAGCAGTCACAGCATATCTGTACATATTCCAAAGTCCACATGACATATTGCATCAGGAAGAACAATCTGTGCCAGCATATAAGGGCAGGGCACTCCTATTGTGTGGTCTCTGAGGATAAACAAAAATTCACTAAATATTTCTTAAGCACCTACAACGTGCAAAAAAAAAGTTGTTTCTTTAAACTCCATGAGTCAGTTTTAAGTTCCCTAAGCAACGGGCTGATATTCCTTTGGATATGCTACATCTTCTTAAAGCACCTTTGAAAAAGTGGCACCTAGAACTCTAGATGTGATTTGACCAAAACAGAGCAATCATCTCCTTCATTCTGTACCCTCTTGTTCAATTAATATAGCCCAAATTAGCATTAAAAGAACATCAGAGAAGAAGCTTATTGTACTGTTTTGCTTCAACGTCAGTAAACTCTGGATTTCAACCTTGGGCAATTCTCTAATCTAAGTCTTTACATTGCAAAGTGTGTGCTGACCCACATTGATGAAGGGAGTTTCATCACTGGGAATTTCCAATACCAATAAAAACACAAATTTGGTCCAAAAAAGAGAAAGCATTAGTGTTTTTGAGAGTCATGCCATAAAGAGCCTACTTAACATCTGTAGGTCTTTCTTACATACATTTCATTCTAGCTATTTGTGTCTGACTCTCTGTGACCCCATTTGGGATTTTCTTGGCAAAGATACTGGAGTGATTTGCCATTTCCTTCTCCAGTTTATTTTACAGATGAGGAAACTGAGGCAAACAGGGTTAAGTCACTTGCCCAGGGTCACCACAGGTATTACGTGCCTGGGGCCAGATTTGAACTCAGATCTTTCTGACTCCAGGACCAGCGTTCTATCCATTGTGCTACCTAGCTGCTCAATTGGGGAACCAAAACTTCAAATAGGGTCATGGAGAGTTTTGCACATGACTGATCGATGACAACATGTGCCAACACTGTGCTAAATGTTGAGGCTGCAAAGAAAGATAAAAGACAGTCCCTGTCCTTTAGGGGTTCACATCTAACGGAGGACAGAGCACATAAACATTATGTATAGACAAGCTATATGTAAGATCAATATGGAAAAAAAATCAACAGAAAGAAGGCACTAAAATGAGGAGAGCTTAAGAATGGCTTCCAGAAGAAAGTAGGATTTCAGGGGCAGCGAGGTGGCACAGTGCATACAGCACTGGCTCTGGAGTCAGGAGGAACTGAATTCAAATCCAATCTCAGACCAGACACTTACTATCTGTGTAAACCTGGGCAAGTCACTTACCCCCAATTACCTAAAAAAAAAAAGCAGGATTTTAGCTGGTTCTTGAAGGTAACCAGGAGGCAGAGATGAGGAGAGAAAGCCTTCCAGGCATTAGGGATGGGCTGTGAAAATGCTTGAAGTCTAGAGATGTATTCTATTCCCGGAACAACTCGTGGGCCAGTGTTATTGGATCAGAGTATATGAGGGTGTGTGAGTGTGTAAGCCGTAAGTCTAGGTTCATCAGTCATATATACAGATAATGTAGTATAGTCCCCTAAAATATATGTCCCCACACACATCCCTATAGCAATCATTTCAGTTAAATATGACTACTTTCCTTCTCAAAGTTCTGATCCTATATCTGATAATGGTGTGACTATGTTTCTGTGAGATATGAGAAGTATGAGCTTTGGCAAGGTCTATGGTGCCGGGAATACTTTTGAGGAAGCAACCAGAGACAGGACCCCCATCTTACTGATGATAGAGAAGCCTCTTATCAGTAGTCTGGCCACTTACTGGTTAATTCTTTGACTGTGGTAACCCATAAAACAATGAAAAAAATGGCATCACGAAGGGGCTTTGCATAGATCAGGCAGACATAGATAAGCTGTGACTAACTAGCAGAAAAATGAGATCACAAATCTGTTTAAGTACTGGATTATGCCTACATTAAAAATTCTATTTAAATATTCACTCATTTATAAATAATTATAGGCATTGCTAATATATTTATCACAATAAATATATTTATATATCACAATAAATATACAGTTATTGTATGTTATATATATGCATATATTTATATATAACAATAAATGTACATTTATACACAATATATAATATATTTATTATACAGCAATGGCTAAATAAAAAATAAGTGAAATGAACATTCTGATGACGTGTGTGGGTGTTGTTGTTGTTGTTTTTGATTTGATCGTTTTTTCAGTCATGTCTGACTCTTCATGACCCCATTTGGGGTTTTCTTAGCAAAGAAACTGGAATGGTTTGCTATTTCCTTCTCCAGATATATAATTTAGTAGATTTTTAAATAATTTTTGAAGAAAAATTTCAACTTGAGTTAACCTATAATAATAGAGATAACGATTGCACCTGTGATGTCATGGGCACAAGGAACTCTCAAATGAGGAAACTCCCTCCAGGTGGCAGCAGCATGAGTTCTCATCCCTGGAAGACAAACCCCAGTTCCCAGGTGCCTCTGCTGAGTTCATAGATAAGTAGATCAACCAGAAATTATTTTCTGTCCCCTTCCCTCTTTCCTCCAATTCAGTTCCACTTTGGATAAAACAAAAAAAAATTAAAAACTTCTTGGGAGTTTTTATTTTTTGTTGTCAAATCATTTTAGTAAATTCTCCATTCAAGTTATATTCTTAGATTCTGCTGATATTGTTATGTTTATATTATAGCTCATATGGGGGAATCAGCTCATTTGCAGATAGGCATACCTATCTGCAAGTGATTAGTGTAGCCTTGCACAAATTTGAAAAAACCATTTAGGGTATTTTAAAACCATTAGGTATATTAGCTTGGAGGAGATAAACAGAATAAACAGAAGAATAGCCCAGCCCACCTAGGAACTAATACTGTTGCTTTTGTTTGGCTTCCAGAGTCATCAAAGCAAAGTTCATAAAGCTTGTTTATTCTGCTTATCTCAAGTGATAGGTAACTTCACTTTGGTTAATAGCCATCTTTCCAAGGTGCCTATTTGTAAATGGGTACCTTTAGTCTAGGTAATATGGTCTGAAACCATGGGGGGGCAGGGAGGAAAGGGTTATTCTTTACTATAATTTCATGTTAGAAAAACATACATACATACATACATATGTACATATATATATAAAAGCCCAGATACTTATGTGTTATATAGATTTATAGATTTACGTGGTTTTGATTTAGAAAAAAACAAACAAAAAACAACACAAAACCCAGTCTCATAGCATGAAAGCCTATGCCTGAAAAAGGATGTATTTATTTTATTCTTTCTACAGTTAAAAACCCAAGTAACTGTTAAATAGCATACTTTTGAATTTATTATTGCTTTCATATATTTAATGCTACAAGTATCAGTAATATGAATCCTGCTGGTCAGGCCATATTATCTGGATATTTAATATAAAATTATTACTCTCATTATTCAACTCAATGATGTAATATTCTCCAGATGAGGACAAAAAAATGTCCTTAAAATCATTTTCAAAGCCAGTATACCAATCTATGGAATACTTTTGGAATAGGTCTACTTTGGAACTTTTTCATGCAAGGATCCTAGTACTTTGAAATGTTTTAAATATAAGGGTTTATACAGATTTGGTTCAATATTGGGTCTGTCTTATAAATCCTCCTGATAATACCCTCCACAAAAACAAAAAGGAGAAAAAATATTTAGCTGAAGCAATAAGCTGCAGAGTGTTTTTTATGCTAACAAAAAACTAGAAGCAAAGTTAAGTGTCCATCAGTTTGGGAATGGCTCAAAAAACAAAAAAACAAAATCTGGTATATGAACACAGCATGTTTGTGCAGTAAACCATTGCTATAGGTACTTAATAAATACTGGTTAACTGCCTGTTACAAAAGTCAAAATTCAGGCTTAAGTTCTGTTCCCTACCAAAGTGGAGGTGATGAAGGCACTATTAAAATAATTATTATAAAACAACTTTGCTGTCCTCATAGAACTGCTTGCTACAGTTCAGACATGAATGTAAACAACCAGGTCACAGCCACTGAATCTAAAAGAAATCATATAGTGCCTATAGAAAATCAGGCTTGGGGTGTGGAAGAAATGTAACCTACAGTGTTTCCACTAAATTCCCTATTAGTTTGGTTTTCCTTGGAATGTGCTAAAACCTTTCTTTCAAATTTAAACCTCAAAAGTGAATCCTTGGTTTTATTCTTATTTAATAAAGGCAGCAGCACCTGCATTATAAGTATGTTTGTTCACCTCAAGAAAAACAGATGTTTCATATAGGCTCAGTCATGATACATAACTAAATAATTCAAAACTGTGTTGTTGTTTTTTTAAACTCATTACTAAACGGAATTTTTAAAAATAGGAAGATTTGTATGAACTTCAGAAAAAAAAATAGCAGTATGACAAATGAATATATCCATCACAAATATGTGTGATAGAGAAACCCAAGGACTTTTGTATTTTTAATTTAGAGTACATATTAAAAAATTTCTTCACTAAAGCAGTAGACATGACTTCAAAAAAGTCATCCAAAAAGAAATAAAAGGAATTACAAAGGAAATAGTTTAAAAATTAAATATGGAGATCACAGAGCTTCTTGACCTGGAATCAGGGCTGTGTTCAAGATCTGGCTCTGATACTTACTAGCTGTGTGATCATGGGAAAGTCAGTTAAGCCTTCCTAACTTCAGTGTTCTAGAATGCAAAAATGAGGGTAATGTTGCTACTATCTGTCTCACGGGGTTGTCATAAAGAAAGTTGTACAAACTTTAAAACACTGTGGCATTATTATTACTGTTATCTTCTGCAGAACATTTCATATTTCGTTGTATTTCTAAGTTGATAGTTTACAAACTCATCTGGAGTTTTTGTGTTGTCTCCCAGAAGAATGATGCAGTTATTATTTTCTATTGATTATTATTTCACTTTATTCCATCTCAAACACTGTATTTTCCAGCCATGTGGCCTCCTTGCTTTCATGACATTGTTTCTTGCCCCTGTCTTTCTGCACAAGCTATTTTCCCTCAGATCTTAACTCAAGGATCAAATCCTACAAGAGGTCTTTAACAACTTCTCCGATGGTTACTGCTTTCTCCACACTCCTTGAAAAGAAATTACTTTGTATTTGCTCTATAAGTACTTTATACATACTTATCTATATCTCTTTCCCTATACATTCATGTTGATGGAATGTAAATTCTTTAAGTGCAAAATTTTTTAGAATTTTTCCTTTTTTTTTTTGTCCTTGTATCCCTAGTATATTTCCAGTAACATTGTAGATGCACAATGAATGCTTGTTGAATTGAACTGAATTACTAGCAGTAGTAAATGTCTATTATGCTGATTTCTTTTCTGGATTAGATGTGTGTCCTTATGGACAACTGTCATGGTCCTATTATCTCCATTTTATACACGTGAAGTGATTTTTTTCTAAAAGACATTGTTGATACTATGGCAAAAATTCAAGATTTTTTGACAATCTGGTCTATGTTTACTCCATTAGAAAATACTGGTACTAAATGTTTCATTCCAAGTTCTTTAAGGAAACTTCAAAGGCAAGTATCATCATTTCAGCATATTCTTTCCTTTGATTTCCCTTGTTAAAAATAGCATCTGTCATATTGTAAAGAAATGTGTTCAGAAGCCAAATACTTATAAATATAAAAAGGTTTATCCTTGTATAGGTATTTCAGTACTATTTTTATGATAGATATCAAATAGAAAAAGTCATCTTTTAATGTATTTAACACTGAATAACTAGAAGGATGTTTTCATATCAGAATAGATTTCCTTAGTTCTCTGTATACAAGCTAAGTCATTCTAACCAATTTTTTGTGCATCATTTACATCATATCCTAAACTTATTTGATTACTTTGATGGTATGTATTTGCAGATTAATCCATAAAAAGTCTTCACAAATATATTTTTTCAGTGTAGCATCCATGTAGAACACTACACGACTGAAAACTTGAGAGAGGATTATTCCAATAACTAAAGAATTCCAAAGTAACACAGCTAATTAAGACAGAGTAAAGTACACATAAGGAAAAGCATACTATACTGAAACATAATAATTGTATAGATTTGTAATCATAACCTATTGGTTATTATTTCTACCAAATTTCATTAGGTCCTCATAGTGAGCTTGTGAGTTGGGCAAGGAAGGTCTTATAATTACCATTTTACAAATGATGAAACAGGCTTTGAGAAACTGTGACTTTCCTAAAGAAACGAGACTATTAAATAGTAGAAGCTCGAAGAAGAACCTTTCTTCTGGCTCCTACTCCAGTAATCTTTGTATATCCATTGCATATAATTCTTGGCTTCAAGAGTGAGTCACTAGGCATTTTTACAATGAAATTTGCTACTTTTGCAAATGCTGATTAAAGATTACTAGTATATTTAGGAAGTGACAAACATAAAAGAAGGGTTGGGCCTGTGGGGGTAAAAGATGGCAATTATATACCTTGGCATTAAAGCTTTCCAAAGAGGAAAGAAGTCATTTTTTCTCACATACATGGACAATGATAGCAACAGTATGATTTCTGGTGATTTTAGATACTATACTATACTTGGGAAGTTTCTAAATGTTTATTGTCTAGCCATCAGTCAGTCTATGAAATGTGTGGCTCAGTTTAGCTACCTACAAAAAAAATCAACATTTCTTTTTTTCCTCTGTCCCACAAGGATATGGTAAGATTTTTGAATCTTAATGTTATTAATCAATAAAGTTAAAATCTGAGAAATATCCGTTAGAAAGAGGTGATGGCATAAATAACAAAGAAATTGCCATCTTCCTCTTATGAACTTCATTTATAAGGAAAACTAAAATCATAAACTTTGAGAACAAATGAAAAAAACATTTTCAATATCAGCTATTGAAGAGAGAAATGATGCAAACAATGCCAGGCACCTTTGAAATACCCCAGGAAGCATGTTGCTATACATTTAGATGTAATTTGTATATAAGGAAAACACAGGAGAACAAAATAACAAAATTACTTGCTAATGATAAGTACAACCTTTGTCACCTCTTTGGCATTCTAGGATCCAGTTTGGTAACCAACCACACTGGCAACATGCCTTTTTTGCCAGCAAATAATTCCAGGAAATTTTTATGGGTCTGGCTAGTCCTAAAGTACTTTAAATATAACTATGAAATAAATGCAGACATTTTCATAACTACATACTACAAGGGGGTAAATTTCTGCTAACTACATATATTTTTTGATAGATATATATTTCTGTTTTTTGTCACATTATACTTCATATTTTCTAAATAGCCCTTAAAAATATCAACCCATTACCAGCTATTTTCAGTGGAAACAAAATTCCTGTGACCCCTGCACAAAGCTATGGTACAATTCCCTCCAAACAAACCAAGAATGGATGGTGAAAAAAACCATTTTAGATACCTCACAAAGAGATGAAAATGCTTACTTGATCTGGGAGTCTCTAGTTACTCACCCTGGGCCAGTTAAGAGGGACCTGCTGATTTCAAAAGATTGGTCTTTTGCAATCAAAAGGAGACCTTTGAAATATGTTTGTCAAGGAGGACATTCGGGTATTTCTCTTGATTGCAAAGGAAGAAGGTTCAAACCAGAAAATAATGTTTGATGTTCAAAATAAAGGAAACATTTCACATTGTCTTTAAGAGCTCCCCTTTCCTTCTAAAGCTGACAACAAAACAAGGAAGAGCTTGGACTGTACTACACTGTCTGTCACCTCTATGGGGTCTGTAATGAATTTGCACATTTTACTCCAACTACTGTATATATAATCAAAAAAAGATGTCCCCATATCCCCCGATCTAGCGCCAAACAGTAAAAGGTGATTCCTTATGTTAACAATTTCAGCAGAATGGCTTATTAAAACCAGATTTTAGGGTATTATAAAATGCTTAGAAGCCCTTTAAAATGTCAACTAGGATCCCCAGAGACCACGTAAAATGTCAACCCAGCTCAAGCGCCTGTTTTAAGCAGAATGAATTAGCAGCGTGCTGTCGGAGGTTGCTATCCAAAACAATCAAGCTCTCTTTGTACTTTCTGTATGAAATGGGCCCCTCACTCAGAATAATCTTGTAGATTTCAATAGATGGCTTATTTATTTAGGACTAAATATTGAGGCCATCCCCTCTCTACAGCCCCTTAGTTAATCTGCTTTCTGTATAAACGGTATCTTTCCAACCCTCAAAAACTACTAAATTTAGGCAATCTCCTTTCCTTATTCTATGAAAGGGTACCTGATATGACTAAACCATACTACTGTAATTATAGTATGCCCTTTTTTTCAAAAAAAAATTAGTGTTATCTTTCTTGTTTCATTTAGAGATTTTGAAATGTTTCACAAATATCATTTTGTTTCATTAGTACTGCAGTACCCCTTATTTTAATTATCACACAATCTCAGATGTCACCAAGTACAACCTATACTTGAATAAGGAATCCCCCCGTAACACAACTGATAAATGATTATCCATCCAGCTTTTGCTGGAAACCCTCCAATGAGAGGGAGGCCATCATCATTTGATAAGAAATCTCTAGTTGTTACAAAGTTTTTCCTTAAAGCAAGCTTAAATTTGCCTCTCTGCACCTTCCAAGAATTTCTCTAATTTTGTCCTGAGCCAAGCACAGTAAGTATAACTTCTGTTCAATATAATTGCCCTTCAAATACTGGAAAACGTTTATCATTCAACCTCATAACAAAGTCTCCTGTTCTTGATCTCATCCTCATGTCCTGTGACTCTAAGGTGCTTTGTTTGCAATCTTGATTGCTTCCTGATGCTTTACAATTGAACAGCCCTTCCTAAAATTTGGTGCCCCCAAAATGAAGGTAATATTTCAGATATGTTCTGACCAGAGAATAATACAGTGAATCTTAGGGACCTCCTTAAGCCTTGAAACTATGCCTCTCTTTAACTTCCATAATGCATTGTTGACTCACATTGATCCTGTAGCCCACTAAACTCTCAAACAAACCATTATCTTGTTGTTTCCTCTTGTGGTACTTGTGGAGTTGGTTTTATGAAACAAGGTGTGAACCTGTACATTTGTCCTTATAAACTTTAGAGGATTTTTTTTAAACAACTACTCTGTTATGCATTATCTTAGCTACCCCTTCCCAGTTTTATGTTGACTGCAGACTTGGTAAGCATTTCATCCATTTATCCAAGCAACAGAGGGTCAACTGCGGATCCCCAGAGAGCCCTTCATTGGCTGCCTCTTTCCTAGCTGACATTAAAACATTAATGACTACTTTCTGGCTCTGGTCATTCAACCAATTATGAATCCATATATATATGTATATTTTTCTAACCTATATCTCTGCATATTTTTCACAGGAAAAGAATGAGGGATTTTGTCAAATGCTGTGCTAAAATTAAAATAAGTTATATTTACAGTCACCTTGCCTTCAATCTAGTAACTTTTAAAAAAATGAAATGAAATTAGAATACAATGAATTGTTCTTGATGAAGCCATGCTGGCTCTTTGTGATCCTCAGTTTTTTTTACTAGATGTTAATCTAGTAACATTAATAATATGTTCTAGACTTTTGGCAGTAATTGAAATCAAGGTCATTGGTCTATAGTTTGCATAATCTATTCTCTTCCTTTTAAAAAAATTGGGACATATGGTTTTCTCTAGCCCTATATACCCTCTATTACTTATAATTTCTATTTCAACAAAAAGCTATTTTAATTAAAAAAACATACTATGAATAAAAAATTTGGAAATGGGCCATATATGTGTGCATACATATATATACACATATGTGAGTACATAAATGTACACACATATATTTATAATGTGTTAATTTATGTGTGTTTCCATTAATTTCATTTATTCTTCCATAAATCTTTTTTTAAATGAACCAGAATTTTTTATATATGAGGAAGAATTTGTAAAAGACCTCAAAATATTTTACACACACATGTAAACCCCCAAACTTAGATGCAGAGACAGAGATTATAAACTCACAGTGGGCAAAAGCATTTGTTCAATGTCTGTTGCATGGAACCTTATTTAAGAACATGAATTAACAATTGATATTAATGGCAACTATATTGGCATCACATTCCTTCCTCAGCCAGAAGCCTCTGTAAGGAACCTCTCTTTATATACTTACTATGTAATAATACTCATTTGCAGCCTTGAGAGAAATGAATCATTTGTTATTTATTTTCCAAATAGTAATTTATGGGTATAGTATAATGTTTATTTTCTGTTTTCATGATGAGCCCTTAAAGTATTGAAATACATTTGTTTAACTTGTTCCTGATGAATATTTTATTATGACAGTGATGGTAATGATAGAACAAGAGGGCATGGAGGCAAGAAGAAGGAAGGAAACAGAAAGACTTCTCTCTTGTTTTCCTGGGACTTAAACTGTGATGTTAACTTAAACAGCTTTCTTAAAAAATGGTGGATTTTCTATTTCTTCCTGTATACATATGTATGAATGTAGCTTTTGTTTATGTTGTTTCCATGTTACACTGAAAGCTGCAAAGGCTGAAAAGGTGTTTTCTTTTTTTTTTTTAATAATTCCTCAAATTTGCTCAAAGCTAAAAGAAATAACAGTGTGGTTTATATATACATATAATTTGTGTAGATATACAAGTTTGTATATCTACATACATATATACATTCATCACTGAAATTGGTGGAGAACAAGAACCAAATTAATTATGGAAGCAATTTTCTTTTCACTGCTCAAATTTTAGTATAGAGTATGTTATCACAGGAAAAAAAGTCAGTATTTATGCATACTCTTTACATTAGCAGATAACTGAATTATTCTGGCCTACAAATCTTTTTACAAACTATAAAAACTGCAAATTAAAAGTATGCTTATTTTAGCTATTACTAATCTAGCCCTTACCTAGTATCTTGCTGATGTTGGAATTGTGCATGTCAGGGAAGGCTTGAAGGATTTTCCTCCGTTCATCTTTAGCCCATACCATGAAAGCATTCATGGGACGCTTGATGTGAGGTTCATTGCTCCCACGCCCTCTGGATTCCCGATAAATTCTGGACTCTGAGACCCCAGCACTTCCTAAAAGAAACAAACAAAACCACACGTACATACACAATGAAAATTAGTCCAGGTTTATGTTCACATTTTGGGAACTCTCTTCTGAGACTTTTGAGATCCTTTTAAGTATCAATCCTTTCTCTATTAAAAATATTTCAGGTTTTGGGGATAGGTTTTAATCATGTCTGTTGTTAATAAATGGTATATTTATGTTTTGCATCATATTATAACATTTTCTACTTTAATGAACTTTGTGTTGCTCCCCCATTTACTTTTATAGTCACACAACAGTAGTCTGTTGTATGATTTCTTCTCTGAGTTGGATGTAGTACCTTTGGATTGGGGTCAGCAAACCATAATTAGTGTAGCAGAAATAATGAAAAACTTAAAAGTCCTTTTCTTCTAGCATGAAAAGTACAAATCTAGTCAGTTTTGACTGAAACATAATTATGGAAGAGCAAATTATAGGGGAATTTAAAAGGTTGCTATATACCTAAGAGTACATATAACTTGTTTCTAGGCATCGGTTCTTTAAAATATAGTAACCATTACATGAAAATTTGAAAACAAAATGCAAGAGGTCTTAGCTAATAAATGACAAACACACATCTCTAGTGTGTGTTTGAATTTCGTTTATTTATTTGAAATAGCATGCTTGTAAATGCACAAAATGGCACAGTAATGATAGACTATAAAGTGAAATAGACATCTGAAAGTGATAGGGAAAAGAGCAAATGCATTAACATGTTATATATGCAAAATACATAAACATAGCCTCAAAGTATATAAAACTATTCACTTAAGTAGTTTTTCCTCCTATCAGCTGAATTAATCTGAAGAAATTGTATGAAATAAGCATTTCTTCAGAGTAACTTAGTTGGTAGAGATTCAATAGGCTAGATTTTACCAGTGTTAAGTCACAGTCTTACACTGTTAGGTACCTTTGGAAGTCACATTAACTCCTTTAGGTACTGAAGTACTATTCCATATTAGTACTCACTAAGTTACTGTCTCATTACACTAATGGCCTCATATAAGTTAATACAGATTCCAAGGATGCCTATCTTAGGTAAAGAATGAAAACCAGAATAGTATAAAATACCATGCAACTGGTTCTCAATGGCTACATTTACAACAGATACATCAGATCTGCCACTTTCCTGGTCTATGAGAATAACAGACTGAAGTTTGGTAGATTCTAATACTTTGGTTCTGGTTAATCATAAATTAACTCCTTGCATTTCTTTGTATTTTACCTAAAGAAAAAACTGCAACTCACTGAGACCAGAAGATCACTGTAGCAACACATGTAGAAATAAGAATTTTTGAGGTTAAAGGATCCATAGCTATCAACATAGACTTAAGTCAAATAGGAATTTTTCATCTTCTCTTATGTACAGCTGGTTTATATTCATGATGTGATCTCTGACTTCATGAAAGCTTGAGGGCATATAAACATGCCTGAATGTTTTAAAATTGATGACTGTTGAGGTAGATCTCAGAGTCATTATAGAATTTAAAATTTACAAAATATGTTAAAAATAAACAATCTCCGTTTAGTGATAAAAGTAAGTTCATCTTTTAAAAATGGCTTTTGTCTTGGTGGCCTGTGTGTGTGTGTGTGTGTGTGTGTGTGTGTGTGTGTGTTGTTATACCTCACAGTGCTATTGATTTATTAATTTCTTCTTAGAGAAGTAAGACTAAGTGATGGATCAATCTATAATTATAATCATCATCATTATTACTGACAATATGTTGAAACTGAAAGTACAACTACATTTTGGAATATTCCTTTTGTTAAGTATCCTTTTTATATACTAAAAAGTTAGATTTTTTTTTCCTTGTAACCTTTGAAAAAAGGTTTGAATCATGCCCTTATCTCCTCCATCCCTGCTCCCCAACCAAAACATATATTCTAAGATACCAATAACTTCTTCCAAGATTATTCATCTGGTTAATTTAATAGTAGCTGGTCAAATTGCCCACCCCAATATCATAGCTGCCTCGCAAGGTCACGGAATGTTTTCTCATTCTCAGGCTAATTATGAGAAGCTGCCTATCATAGGTTTCTGTCCCAACAACAAACCCTATATCTGAGGTCAAAAAAGATCTTGAATGTGTGCCAAAGTCAAATAAACTCACTAAACATTACCCATGAACTCAACCGCGTGTAATTTGGCTAGTTAGTACCCCTAAACCTTCAAGGTTAATCATGAGGCGTGATCTGTTGAGTTCTATATCACAAGTGGAGATTTTCCTCAATTCTTTATTGTTGCTGAGGACTTGTGACCCTTACATGAATGCTGGTGCTTATATTGGTGTGTGGAAGGTTGGTGAAAATTAAGAAACTAGGTAGGTATGGAAAAGCATGCTCCATAGCTTTCTCATTCCCTGCACCCACTTTTAACTTGAAAGTTGGTAAGTTATAAAATATCCTCCAACAAACTCTACTGGAATATACATTAATTGTGCACTGGGTTTTGCTTTCACCTTCTAATGGCACAGAGGTAACATTTACCACCTAACTATTCTCTTAGAATAACATTGGGGAAAGGGCTAGAAAGCCTAATCATCTTTCTGACCCTTGGAATTAACCCCATGAACCTAGAAAGGCCTCTCACTAGAAAAATAGTATATGCCTGTCTTCTTTTACTTGTTTTTACACCTCTACAGCCACATAAAAATAGAGCATAATATTAGCTGTGTTTCATCAAATCCATAAAAGTGCCTTGATACTTGAGCCAGGCTTGAATTAGCCAAATGGAGTTTTAAAAAAATGAGCCAATTATATGGATGAATTCAAGCCCAAAACATATATTATGTATGAAACAACCAGTTAAGTAAAACTGTTTTTGCCTCAATCAGCCATAAAATTACTTGAGTTCTATTTTTAGTTAGTTAGTATGGATTAGCTTTTAGAGCAGGATTAGCCAAAAGCAAAACAGGTGACCAGCAAATATGGTCTGAGGGCTACTGCAAAGTCTTGTCTGACTTAAAATATCTTCCTCACTGGCCTTCCATGGTGCTGGCTCCCTTGCTACCTGGTCTTTCTATTATTCTAAATTATCACTCTGGGGCAGACAATATAGACAGAGGTAATGTCTCTAGAAAGATAGCTGAAGCGTACATATATTGCATAGTACAGGAGATAGATTCCTCGTTAGAAGTGCAGGATAAGAGGAATTGACTTCTTCCTTAGCTCATGAGTGTTTCTGATTTGCCTACTTGTCACCTTGGATAGCTTAAAAAGTGCAGAAAGCTTGGTAGAAGATACAGGATAGGGGAGTTTCAACATGGGTCATGGGGAACAGAAACCTGGGTAGCTGCTGTGACAGCTTTGACAAAGGAATGAGAAGATGGTGGTTGCTCAAAGTATAGGATGGTGTTAAAATACAAATAGGGTATTAAAATTAGGAAGCAAGAGAAATTCCTTAGGATAAATTTTGATGACTGACAGCCTTTACTTAGTGTGTGTTTATAGCAGATGATGTGTTAATGCAGCAAAAATTCATTTGTACGACCCTATTTTTTTCATAGACTGATAGACTCTTAGAGCTGATGGGTACATTAGTTTGAAGACATTGAGTCTAACGTCCTTATTTTACAGAAGAGGAAACTGGCTCAGAAAGATGAAATAATTTGCCTAAGATCATATAGTAAGTTATTGGTATCGTTGGTACTAGAAATCAGATCTCCTGACTTCCAGTCTAATACTCCTTCATATTTGTTTGGGTTTGATTTGTCATTTTTATTATTGGAAATGTATCCTGGTCAGCCTTATTCTGGGTAAAAGACATGTATAAAGTATAAGACATTTATAAGCCATAAAAATAAGCCATGGATCTAAAACTCTGGAAAATGTGTTGTAGATACAAGAAATAAGGAATGTAGGAATGAGATGATCCTTGCTGTTTAAAAAAAAAAGCACTTGCATTTGATTACAATAAGTAGACCCCTCTGCACATTACTGGGAACAAATAATTTTCACCAACCATCAGAATCTCCACTCATATTGAAATCCATCATGGCATGGCTGAATTTTCCTTCTTCATTCTGTTTCACTGCTAATTGCTGAGTCAGGCTCTCTAGTGTTGTTTTGTCCTGAAAAACAATGATAAGATAAATGTAGTCATGAGAAATATTCAGAGGCAAAATAATCAGGCAATCTACCAGATGGGGAGAATGATCCAGGTGATTTCTTAAGGAATTTCAGGTTGTACAAACTCTTATGGAGGTTTGGAATTTATGTTTGGTATGACTAAGGATACAAACGTTTGGCTTGTTGGATCCAAACTTCCCAAATCACAAAATGCGCATAGAAATCTCATGGAAGCAACCTGCTTTTTGACATTTCAAATGTCTGCTTCATTTCCAGCCAGACTGTTGAAGTATAGATGTGGCACTGGGCCCAAAGAGAGTCCTCCAATAGTCAGGTGACTAAATAATAGAAACATAATTCACAGTAGTGCCCTCTGTTGCCATCTCCCTAAATGCCATCTGCATTCTTCATGCAAGGGTAATGAAGATGCTTAAATATTCATTGCTAATTGCTTGTCAAGTCTCTGTACATCAAATGTGAATGCCTAGTACTTGGACCACAATTTGATTTGGACTGCTAAGCCAAAATATTGAATTGGCGAATTGTTTGAGACACAAATATACAAAAATTAGATCTGTAAAGACTTCAAATCATTTAAAAGCATACAGATTATGATTTGCATTCATGTAGAACATGCCACTACAAGCTATCCTTTTAATTTTTTTGGTAAGAAAAATGTTAGATCTTAAATTTATTTATGTTGAACATGGCACTATATCAGATCAGGAAAGTGGTTTATTTTAAGGACAGTAGAAGCCTTCAATGGTCAATTTAAATCTTTCTCTTATCTCCTCCGTGTATTGTTCAAAGGATGGTAGGTTTCCATTATAATTCTAAGATGTGAATTGAGTCTCATTCAATTTGGGGCAATTTTTTTTCTTTTTACTGATGTTCAACTCTATTTTCTAAAGAATATCTATCTGCATATAGTCTGTGCATGTGAACTGCATACAATATATTTTATGCCTGTACAATTAGAAAAGACACTCACAAATGGAAATCTCCTATGAGAAATCTCCTAAGATAATTTATTTTGCATGTAAAAAGTCCAACCAAAATCCCCGGTAAGAACAAATGAGAACAGTTTTTTAAATCCCTAGTACATTGGTTGAGTTTCCTTTAAGAAAACTCATAACATTATAATAACTACACAATTGCTGAATAAAGACATTTTAAAACAATGGCATTATGTCCTATTCATCATGATATTTACTTACGATGCAGTAGAAATTTTTGATGGTTCCAAAGAAGCTTCT
Source organism: Phascolarctos cinereus (assembly GCF_003287225.1). NCBI lineage: Eukaryota > Metazoa > Chordata > Mammalia > Diprotodontia > Phascolarctidae > Phascolarctos > Phascolarctos cinereus. Next base: position 174,268,585 of record NW_027555514.1, on the reverse strand, counting down.
TATGCAGTAGTAAAATTGAAAGTAGAAAGTAGTTTAACTCAGTTTGATTGATCTAGAACTGCCAGTGTTAAAATAGATTAACCAATTTCAAATATAGAGTCAACCTAAAACTATTTTTTTGAAATTGGAATTTCCAGCTACTTGATATGCTAAAAGTTTCTTTTGGTTAGGAGGGTTGGATAGTATTGAGTTGAGTTCAACAGTACCAAGGCCACTAGCTGAACAGATGTCTTTTTGTAGTAAATGCAGCTCTTAAGATAGAAAGCGGCTACATCCAAAAGCACATTCCATCAACATGATATGATAGTCCCTGGGTCAATGAATACTATTCGGTACTATCTATGGGAAACACACTGGGTATGGATCATCTATCAGATTTTGATTTAACAGTCTATAGGGCTTTAAATGTTACATATTTTCTAGAGAGTTTCCCATTCTGAAGGGCAGTTTTTCAGAGCACTGAAGAAAAATGAAGGAAGTAAGAGTCGAAGAAAGAAATGTCAGGCAAATACTGAGATTCTGAGCTCAGCTCTATGGGTTTTGTTCTGTCTTAACAAAAAAGCTGGAATAAGCAAATGATCAGAGGGGGAAAGTCACACTCAGTTTTTAGCAACAAGGTGACCTCTAACCTACCACTACTAAAACATGCAGTATAATGAAATAATTCAATTAGTCACTGTAAAGTGGAAGTTAAGATAATTCTCAGAGGATGTCACTGTGAAACAGTAGATGTCAAAACAGTCAGCTGTGCTTTTCTTCTGCCCCTTTGCGCTGTGACTTTAGTTAACCCTCGGGCACACAGAAAGGGAAATGGAGGGAGGAGGAGGTGGAAAACATGCCATGTGCCTTTAATTATGATACATTGCAACAACACGTGAATCTGAATGGTAAGGTTGCCAGACTTCAGCAAACACTAGCTGAGATTAAAAGAAGAAGACAGATATGTTTCAGTATAAGGGTGAAACAGTTTCTTAACCCAAGTGGAGAATAATTATATAATCCCACATGAAAACTGTCACTATACTGAAAGTTAAAAAAAAATTATATGTGAAAGACTGAGTGAAGTGTGAACAGCCAGAAGAGAGAGCTGGCTTTACAAGAGCCCTGAAGGATTTAAACTCAAATGAGATATGAGGTGAGAGAAAAGGAAGTGAGTTGATTACAATGTCACATGAAATCTACGGTTATTTATTGAAATACAAATGAAAACCAGGACTGGCTTGAGGAGTAGGCAGCACAAGTGCACTGAGAAGGCCCCTGCTCTCCCCCAACCAGGTGCCACTGTACTTGAAATTACATCATTGTAGATTCAGTCCTTTGGCCTAATTTGACAGCTGTAAATAGGGTGGAGGAAGAGAAGGCTTCCTTTTAGGGCACAGATATCCAGGAAAGGGTAAATCCACCAAAGGATATAATACCTCAGATCTGCCAATATTATTTAGAATCTCAATCTACATTAACCTTTATGCTGAATAGTTGAGAAAAACTGGCCAGGTAGGTGATGCAGTGGATAAAGTGCCAGGAAGACTCATCTTCCTGAGTTCAAATCTGGCCTCAGATACTTACTAGCTATGTGACCCTGGGTAAGTTACTTAACCCTATTTGCCTGTTTCCTCATCTGTAAAATGAGCTGGAGAAGGAAATGGCAAACCACTCCAGCATCTTTGCCGAGAAAACCCCGAATGGGGTCGCAAAGACTCTGACATGATTGACAAACAAATGAACAACAGCCAAGGATAGTCACTACCTCAAGATAGCAAGTGTGATAAATTCATTTACATAAACATATATGTATTTTTATTTTTACAAAATAATTGTCCCTTAACCAAATTCATTATAAATTCCAAAAGAACATCTCCAATCATAATGCTGATTTCCCTGATCAGAAAACAGAACTAGTATATTCAAATGGGGAAAAAATGTATTATTATTGTCTAGGTGAGTAAGTACAATGTTAGAGACCAGGTCTCTATATTTGCTTTACCATTTACTTAGATGAATAAATGTAGAAATGATACCTAAATATATGTTGCAGTTGTCCCTTCTCTAAAATGGATATAGACTCTGTTCTATATTTGTATGACTACACATATGTATCCATACATCCATATATTTAATACATTCTCTCTATATTATAAATCCTTATGCAGCATTCTATATTTGTGTAGGTATGTGTGGGTATATAAAGATATATAACTATAGATTACATACATGAAGAAAGACACATTCATCTACTTGAAAAAAAACTACATAGTTTGTGATAATGTTATTTTTAAATGTCCATACTTACAAGTTTTCAAATGAATGTAAGGTGGAAAATTATACATAGGAATTTTTACTTTCTGAGAGGTGATTTTTTTAAAAATAAATGTGTCAAAGTTTTCCCAGAGGCTCAATGATCATATTTGTGCCTTGTTTGCTGTCTTGGTTTCCTCTTCCTCTTTCCCTTTCTCCTCATGAAAACTTGCTTAAGAGCACTAGTTGAATATGTAGTATTTTGTGTTAGGCACATGGTAAACATTCAATAAATACTATGTCCTGCCCATCTTTGTATCCCTCTTAATTTCTTGAACAGAGTTACTTCCTGGTAAATGTTTTCTGAAGTTAATATGTAATTTACACAAATAGTATAAACTGATCTATATTTGTAGGCATGCATGTACAGAGAGAAATATTGAGGCTCATCCTTCCTTAGAAGATTATGGTTCCTCTTGCGTGTTCATACACTATATTGATCAGTTACCTAAAGGAGTTGGGGTAAGCCCTTCTCAGAAAACTTGGAGGAAGTTTCTGACAGAAACAAAGAAAAGAGCTGGTGTTGGAGATTCTAAACCACGTAAGGACCTAGAGAGAGATGTCTGTGCTTGAAAAGTGCTGTATGCGTGCCCCCCTGAGAAACAGTCTAAAAGAAAGGAAAAGACTCCATGATAGCAATGGAGGAAGGAAGAGAGGAAGTTAAAGGTGGATGCTTATGTAGCAGTGAAAACCATGTTGCCAAGGACGGTAGGGCAGGGAACCATGATCCTCTTTCCCTTCCCAGATGGGCTTCTAACTTTACGGACTGCACATCATGCTTCATGTGCCTTCTCACCCTGGGATATTCCCTCCCTCTACCATACATCTCCCTTCTTTCATTGTTGAGTTCCTTCTGGAGCCTACATTTTGGGGATGGACCCAAGCCAGCCATGCATCGTTGTCTTCCTGGCTGTGCTTTTGCTTCCCCAGATTTTGGCATCATGCTGATACCTTCTCCTCCCCACAAACTTCCCTGTGTGTTATTTTCCTCCGTAACTCCTTGAACACAGGGAATGTCTTTCTTTTGCTTCTATTTGTATCCCAGGTATGTAGCAATTGACCTGCATATAGTAAATGCTTAATAAATGCTTATTGCCTGCCTTGTACAAAGAAACATAAAGTACTACAAGAGGAAACCATGTGTACTGAGGAACAGTGAAACACAGTGTCATGATATGGGAGAGCAAAGTTATAGGAAGAAGTCAATATATTCCATCTGGGACATATTGAGTTTGAAATAGCCTTTGGCCTCTGAATGTGCACTATAATATCTTTGTCCAGTGTTCTCTTTTTGTAAAATTCCCCTCCTCCATCTTTTCAACTATTGAATTTATATCTATTCTTTAAAGTCCAAGTCATATATATACCTCTAGGAAGTCTCTGATCCTTATATCTGCCCTCACAAACCCTTTACACACTGCCATCTGGTTTTGTAGCAACCTTACCTATCAGTTTTCACAGAGCAAGTTTCTAATGAACTTATTATGTAACATCAATCATAGTTTTCTGTGCTGCTCTTAACCTTTTGCTATACAATGACCTCCATGTCTTGTTTAATTAAACTTTGAATATCTTCCAGTGCCTATCACAGTTCTCATTCTTAATAAATATTTGTTGAATGAATCAGTACTTTTAAATGCTAAATTTTGTGCAATGGACTATCAGTGTTATAGGAACTGATAGAACAAGAATGCCAGAGATGGCAGAGATATTCCAAGAAGACTCTATTGAAGAAGGCAGTGTTTGAACTAAACTTCATAGAGATGGTAAGATCTGGATGGGTGGATGGGAAAAGCTACATTCCTGATGAGACAGACCTTGTAGGCAAAGACCTAAGGGGTATGTGCAAGGATTTGCAGAATGATGAGAAGGTTTTGCTAATGTAGAGAGTGTGAGTTCAGAAATATTATAGAATGCCATGAAAAAAGAATAGATTATTTGTAGTAGGTGCTTAATAAATGTGTTGAATTGAGTTGAAACAGAATGAAATAGGAAGCCAATGAAGGTTCTGTGTAGGAGAGAAAACATTATTTAAGGAAACTTATTCTGGCACCTTCAAGTAGGGTTATTTGGAGAGGGGAGATAAATTTGCTAGCTAGGATACTGTTAGAATAATTCTGTTTTGAGATGATAGGAGTTTAGAGTAGGGTGGTATCAGTATGAATAGAAAGGAAGGTGACAAATGTGACATCATTAGTAAAATTAGCAGGACTTAATAATGAATGGATATGGAGAGCAAAAAAATAAAAAAGAAATCAAAGAAGTTTTTAAGCCTATGTAAATAGGACTATGAAGTCCATCAATGAAAATGCAAAAACCAGGAAGAACACACATTTACTATTTGATTGTTTTGGGTAGGGAAATGGAGTTCATTTATTCCATTTGGGGTGCCCTATTTTCTCAAGTCTCTCTCCACTCTAATTCATCTTCTTTACATCCACCAAAGTGATTTTCCTAAAACATAAGTCCAACCATATTACTCCCCTATTACCTCAAGGATCAAATACAAAAAGTCATTGGGCCTTCACATAATGGCAAGAGTTGAAGTTGTGGTAATGATTTATTTGCACCAATTGATAAGAAAGCCTAAGACTTGCTGTGTCAATATTCTAAAAAGTAGGCAAAAAGAAAGATCACTCAAAGGAAAGGAGACATTTTTTACTTAATACTAAATTAAATAGTGCATCAATAAATGATTCCTCTATTACTCCCTGAAATTGGGATTCTTGTTGATCATAAGCATTCAGATACATACACATGCACAGGGGAAAAGGTTGGTTGTGGATTAACTATCATAATGGACTCCACTTAAATAATGTTCACAAAGCTACAAAAGTCATATGCATGAAAATGTTAGAAAAGAATAAGCCCATCAAATGTTGACTCAGTAACTGTTAAACCTCTTTGAGATGCACTTTTTAAAAAAAAATAGCCTCCTACTACACTAATGTTAAGGGAAGAAAGAACACAAAAATGTTTTTAACCCTCTAGTTATGTGAACTTCCCAGACCACCAAAGAAGATGAAAGATTATTTATAATGTCATAGTGATTTATCAGATGGAATTTTGCTTTGTATCAGAGTAAGTAAAATGTGAAGAAACAATGAATTTGTCCACCCACTCAACCCTTTAGTTTCAGCCTTGCTTATCTGGAATCTCTATCTTCTATGGAATAACAATCTACCCACAGCAGAATCTAACAGAACAAATGAAGTGTAGAGGAGAGGAATCTTCTTTTTTAATCTTCACTAGGGTTTTAAATATGTATATTTTTAAAAAAGAAAACCAAATCTCATTCATATTGTCTTGCTTGAGATTCTATAACTGTTATCAAAGAAGCTTTGGCTCCAAGGAACCCTGCCCAAGTATTCTGTCAGCCCTTTACAAGAGTTTCTGGATAATTTTTGTATGGTAAAGGAGCCATCCTTTTCCACAGCAGGAAACATTTCTTCCAGGATTTTCCCTCATCATTTGACCCACTTCTTTTAAGCACAGTTATATACCAGTGGGTGAGACAACCCTCAAAATCTTATATTCTAAAGGCTTTCAAGACTCTTAGCTTTCCCATAATAGTCTATACCGGGGTGGAGAACTTGCAGCCTCAAAGCCACATGTAGCCTTCTAGGTCCTCAAGTGTGGCCCTTTGACTGAATCCAAACTTCACAAAAACAAATCCTCTTAATAAAAGGATTTGTTCTGTAAAACTTGGACTCAGTCAAAAGGCTACACCCGAGGACCTAGAGGTCCACATGTGGCCTCAAGTCTGCAGGTTCCTCACTCCTGGATCCTGTCCTTGAGGATAGGAACTGTTTTGTCTTGTTTTTCTATTGGTATCTCCACTACCAAAGCATGTTGCCTAGCACTTAATAAATCCCTGTTGGAAAATATATATGTGGAAAAAATATATATTATATGTGTGTGTGTGTGTGTGTGTATGTCTCATGATAACATGGCCCAGGTTTGGAGGCAGCTAGGTGGCACAGTGAACAAAGCACTGGGCCTAGAATCAGAAAAATCTGAGTTTAAATCTAACCCTAGACACTTAATATATCTGTATGAGACTGAGCAAGTCACTTAAGCTTTATTTGCCTCAGTTTCCTCGACTATAAAATGGAGATAACAACAGCATCTACCTCACAGGGATGTCATGAGGACCAAATGAGATAATAATATCTGTAAAGTGCTTAGCACAGTGCCAGCAGTCACATAATAGTGTTATATAAATGCTTAATCTCTCCCCCCTCCCGAATCTTCTAAAGAGTAATTTTAAATGGTTGACAACACATAGATCTGCTTCCTTCAGTCAGACTGAACAAACTGAAACCTGTTAATTGATAGCTTATTGTGTCTTGAGAGCAAAGCTAAAGCCCTTACAAAAACAAACTTTATAAGGTTACTTGCCTTTTTGCCTTCTTCTTATCCACAAACCATTAACCTACTCCAGGAATAAGAAGATAGTAGGTTCAGACTTAAATCTATTACATAAATGTTCAGGAATGCCACAGATTTTCCCCCACTAATTTCAGTAGGCTAAAAGAAAAAAAAATTGTAAAAGTTTATTAAGAATTTCCCTTGTGGGGGGCAGCTAGTTTGTGCAGTGGATAGAGCACTGGCCCTGGATTCAGGAGGACCTGAGTTCAAATGTGGCCTCAGACACATAACACTTACTAGCTGTGTGACCCTGGTCAAGTCACTTAACCCCATTGCCTAGCAAAAAAAAAAAAGTTCCCTTATGGATAAGCACAGCTATGATCATTGCCTCACAAGATTAGATACTTTGTAAAAGACAGAGTCATAGGTACAAATACAAAATTTCCATTCAGTTTCCAATGGCACAGGAAAAGATCTATGTGTGAAATATGAAGTCATTGAGGCCAAGAGTTTATAATTCATAAGATTACCTCTCAAAGGAATAGATATGAGGCCATTCACAGAGAAGGCACATTTGAATTACTTTTGTAATAAATATTGTCTTCTTTGTTGTTGTTTTTCTTATCTCAGTTAATGGTGTGTTGGGGATGGGGGAAATGTATGGAAAAGAGAAAAAAAATTAGGAAATAAAGACTAAGTAGTTCTAATGTAGAGAAGACAGAATTGCCTACCTAGCTAGCATTTGACCAACATGGCCAGAATTTTATCATAGAATAACCATAGAATAATGGTTGATTTTTTTTTTTTATGTCTGAGGTCTTTATCAATTCTGAAGTTCTGTGTTTCTTTGGTAACCAAAAAGAATCCTTTATAGACTGCCAGAATTCGATGACAATTTCAGAAAATATTTTGCTAGTTTCCAGCTAGGATCTATTAACTAACCATTAAGGGAAGGGTACAGGGGAGAGAAGGTTGAGGTAAAGCATATGGGTTAATAGAGAAAAAGCTAGGAGCCCTTCTCTTCCCCCAAAGAATAATGGGAAGAATTCACAACCCACAAAGGATGTCTAGTGGGTGGGAAAGTCTGCACACATGTCAACATAAAAATCAGAATATCATTTGCTGGCAATTGTTCCATAAACATTTGTGGACTTAGTAACTAGACAACAAACAAATGTATAGTGATGATTTTTTCCCTGTGTCTTTTATATAAAATGGAAGTACAAAGTTGTTAGATGTCTTCTTCAATTCCAGTAGACCTCATTGCTCAATAAAAAATACTTGGGTTTTTCTTACAATAATGCAAATTTTTTCAATATGCTACAGGCATATTAAGATTGCATTACTGCAATCTTGGTCAGGGGAGACAAGGTTAATCCATATATGATCAAAATCTTCATCTTAGTCCAGACTTTCAATCCCTTACCCCCCCCCCCCACCAAAGCTTCATAAGAACTGACAACAGTGAACAAACCTGATAAATTTGCATTTCATTTTTTAATATCTTTCCACCCTGGTAGAGATGCTAATGAATGATAAAGTAAATGAAATCTGCGAAAGCAGAAAGAGAAACAAAAGCAAAGATTTCAGAAAGGGCATAGCTTCAGAAAATAAGCTAGTATTTATCCTTGATGTGACTGTAATTTGAATGAAATTCCTTTGGATAAGAAAGCCGTATAGGTCTGTAATCAAGAAGACAGCTGACTAATGTCAGATTACACAAATAGTCTGGCTTCCATTCTTAAGTCTACTTCCTGTCCAATTCAAATGATTTATAAGTGTAAGGCATTGTACTAAGCTCTGGGAATATAAAGATGAAATGACATATGTAGTCATTTCCCTCAATGAGTTTTTAATCTCACATGGAGAGTTGAACATTTATCTAAGTAAAACTATAAGGTGAAGTTCTATCAGAAATTTTAGGTTAGAGATATCACTTCTATCAGTGGGGAATAAGAGGAAGAATGGAGAAGGTGATGGCTGAATTGAGTCTTAAAGGAAGGGAGAGATTTCAAAAGGCAAATAACAGGGATAGAGTCCTTCCAAAAGCACATGGGACAGCATGAACAAATCTCTTTCCTCTCTCCTAACTTGTAAGAGAGAAAACAAATACCTAATTTGTAAGACAACAATATTTTTAGATAAAAATGTAAAATGTATAATCTTTTTCTGACCATTTTCCTAAGTTTAGCATTTGTGATATAGTTGCTTTTTGTTGTTTGTCCTTCATTCTCAGAGAGGACCATGGCGTCAGGAAGATGATGCCATGACTTGCAAGTGAAATGGATTTAAGTGAGGGAGGGCTGTGCAAAGTCACCAGCCTCACTTTCTCCTCCAGAGCTGTTTAGGTGCAATGGCAAAATTGGACAACTGGAATTGGTGAAATAGACTTATAATGTGAAACACAGAGTAAACTACTAGGGAAATAATAATAATAATAGTATTTATATAGTGCTGTAAGATTTGCAGAATGCTTTGCAAATACCTCATTTTATTCTTACTACCACTCTGGAAGACAGGTGCTATTATTATCCCCATTTTACAGATGAGGAAACTGAAACATCAGAAGTTAAGTGGCTTGCCCCATGTCAGAGCTAGCTAGTGTCTAAGGCTGTATGTGAACCCAGATCTTCTCATTCCAAGCCTAGTCACCTCATAGACTGGTTTTGATGGAGATTCCCTTTAAACCAGAAGAAATCATACAGAGGATGTGAAGGTCATAGATCTTCCTCCTTTTAATCATCTTTAGGTCTGTGGAAATCTATCTGAAAAGGCAATTTGGCATGTCCCATGCATCTTGTTTTATTGGACAATCCTGAACAAGCCTCCCTACTAGAACGATGTAAAGAACACAAGACTCTCTGTTTGAAAACATGCACAGCTTTTCCAGGCTAGGAAATTAAACCATAAAAAGTTTACTAAAAAAAAAAAAAGAAAGAAAAAAACCCCAACCACCTTTAAAAAGCTCTACAAAAAGCTCACACCATAAATGCTCCCCACCAAGCGTGGGCACTTGCTATCTGCAAGTAGTGGCACTGTGACAAATGTAGCAAAACAGAAAGCAGACTATACTAAGAGAAAGAAAAAGTCTTCTACTGGCCATCTGTGAAAATAAGGCATGTCGCCATTAAATGCAGAGGCTGTAAATATACACAAACTCCATGAAGCAAATGGCAGAAAAGGACGAAACTTTAAGCTCAAACAATTCAAAATGTTTAATGTATAGTTAGCACTGCTGGATGAAAACAGCTCTGATCTTTGCAGTCTGAAAACTCGGCATGTATTTTAATTAAATGCAATAAAGAATAAAAGAAAAGAGAAAAGGAGAGGCAAAGAAAGGAAAGGAAAGAAAAGAGAAGAAGAAAAAAAAACCCCGAAAGAGCCACCTGGAACAAGAGGCTAGAATCAGTCTGTACTTGCTTTCTGGAAACAAACAGCCCCTTTAACTTGCAAAATCCCATCGAGAACATGGACTGGAATTATTGAAAAGGCTGACACATAGAGTGACGGATGCGTGATGACATAATACCTATTTGCTTTTTAGTCCTGCTCTTTGAAAACTGGCTGCTCTCTGCTGATAATATTCACTAAGGGGCTTTCCCCTCCTCCCCTGTCCCACAAGAAGTGTTCCCCAGCTTAGACACTCAGCTGAACAGAATTAAGGTTTTATGAATGAAAAACAAAAGAAAAGAAAACCTAAGGATCAAATGCCAACTATTGTGTAAAAGACTGATCCAAATTGTCTAATAATCAATTGTTTTGAAAACATCCCATTTTCATACTGTATGATAACTCTTCAAAGCAGAGAGGTGCCTGCACTCAAAAGGTAAAATACTGCAGTTTAGGCTTTAAGTATGTCTTCTATTCCAGAAACAAAGATTAGATATCATGTGTAAATGGATGTATTTTAAATGAAAATCATACACACATACATACATAGTTTTGAAAAGAAAATATTCATCACTAATGCTATTGCAATTTTTCTAGTCCAGTTTTGATAACATTTTAGAGGGGGAACACTTTAACTTATGTAAAACAATTTTACAGAAAGCTCTGGCTATTGCCAAATAGCACAATGACCTCACTTTTGCAAGCTAAAAGACTGACATTTTAGCCCCCCCCCTTCATTTCTCTATTCAAAATCTGCTTATTCAACCTTTAAAGCATAATTTAATTACAGATCCATCTTAACTAAAAGAATCACCTGCCCCAAATAAACAAATCATTCACAATATCCAGTGATTTAAACTTCCATATCTGAGTGTTCCAAAACAGAATGTGAATTCAAAATTCTTCACATGCCTACCACTCATCTGGAAAGAAAAGTATGGGTGTGAAGTCTATAGCTGGGCTAGTATACTGCTTCAGATTTTGAAGAGTTAACATAGCTAGTCCAATCCATCAGGTAACCAGTGAAGCATCAGAAAAGAATGACTGATATAAAATTATTACAAGGCTGCTGCCATCCAATACACTTACTGCCATTTGTAACTAACACTGGAACAGACACACTTTTTTTCATTATTAAACATCCACATTAAGTCAACACTGGGGTTGCAGGCGGCAGGAGAAAAAGGGTGGTGCCGGGAAAGAAGAAACTCTGAATTTCATAAAGCAAGAAAATGAAATAACATATAGCTTATATAGTTTAACACACAGTCTCTGTCAAAACCTCTTAAGGACACTGTTGGATAAGGCACCCAATAGAGAAACTCATGTTCATTCTCCAAATTGCCATTTGTCTCTATGGATAATTCCTACTAATTTCTGAGGAGCTGATGGCATACTATAGAACATTAAAGTGAGATAAAGAACTCTTAAACAGATGTCGCTATGTAAAGTTATGGATGAGTGAGTTCACTGTGTGTGAATATGTATATAAATTGATATAAAAATAATGTACATCAAAATATGCACACAATTTTTTTTTGCAATGATAAATTTGCAAGTAGTTCTCACCTTAGTATGTATGGACATACATAAAAATGAGTTTGCATATAGATAATTTCATAATATAATTCTTTAATATGAATGTACTTATATAATCATATTTAAACTGTACAAAATAATATAAACACTTGTATATTTAAAGGTAGAAGGATATTTTTAAATATTTTGGAAACTCTTCTAAAATTGGTTAGTTGCAAACCTGCCTGAGGTGGTCACATCTGGAGGGAGAAATAGAAATATGATTCTGAAAGTCTCTTTTATCCCAATGATTCTATAATTTGTTGCTGTGTTGTGGGCACTGCACCCGCTGAGAAGTTTGAAAATATATAAAGATCAGATATGTGGGTATGAGTATGTGTATATATACACATGAGTGATAGGCATCAATGATTAATTTTACAAGTGTAAGACAGAGGAGACATGATTACACACAACTGTTCTGAATTAGCAGCCAGCTCAATTTGGCCTGCCCTGTGAGGGGCATTGCTTCCAGAAATAAAAAGGTGATAGTCCTACTGTATTCTGCCCTTGTCAGACCTCATCTGTAGTACTCTGTTCAGTTGTAGGCACTACAGTTTAAGAACACACTGCAGTTTAAGAACACTGCTAAACTGAAGAGTGTCCAGAAGTTTAACCAGGATCACAAAGGGCTTTGAATCCATATCATATGAGTATCTGTTGAAGAAACTAGGCATGTTTAACCCGGAGGAGAGAAGAATTAGGGGTAGGCCATGGCATGATAACTGTCTTCAAGTGTTTGAATACCTGTCATGTGGTGAAGGGATTAGATTTTTTCTGTTTGGCCCTACAGGCTCAAACCAGGAGAAATGGGTTGCAAAGAGGCAAGTTTAAACTTGATGCCAGGAAAAGTTTCCTAATGACTGGACCTATTCACAAGTTGAATGGCATTTGGTTCCCTTTCATTGGATGTTTTAAAACAGAGGCTGGACAACTGATTCTCATGTATGTTACAGTGGGGATTCCTTTTGTGTATGGATTAGACTAGATGGATGCCGAGGTCTGTCCCAATTCTAGTTATGTAGCTACTTGCACAATTAAACCTATATGATATGGATTGAAATGTATCAGGGCAGTAATTTTTAATTTTTTTCCCCAGAAAATATAACCTTCTTTTTCCTACCTGATGTGCTTACTTATTCCTTCTGGATGCAAATCTGCAATCTCAGAGCAATGTGGTAAAAGGTAACAATACTTGAATGTACAATCAAGCTGCAATTAACTCTAGATGACAATTATAAATTAGACTGTGTCCCAGAGTTTCCAAGAAATCTGATAGACACAGTTCTTGGGTATGTTGAAACACTTCCTTGAAAAGTAGAAGAATAAGGAATCTTTGAATCCACAATTAAAATATATTTTTGTAAAAATGAATTTCATCATGTATTTTGATCTATGTCATTGAAAAGCAAGGCTCTCTACATTCATTCAAATTATATTTGTTCAGCCCAATTACTACTTTTGAAACTAAACCATCTTAACTGGGACAACATGGTTATTTATATGAAATGTAGCATTTGTAACATGTTCATCCTGGTGGTTTAATCTTTTGATTTCTTATTAACTTTCTCATTTCAGAGTTACTGGACAAAGTAATTCCTTTGTCATCTATTTTTATTACAACAAAAAAGTTCATATTGTTTTCTCAAGTACGCAGACTTCTATAACTTTATCCAGTTAGCAAGAGCATGAGGCACAAAAGAGTATGTGCAGCCTGGCATATAAATATGTGAGCGGGAGCAAGCAACCATATGCCCTACGTTATCTGCACTAATGATATGGATAACATAGTATGGTGATAATTCATAAATCATTTATATTTTAATATGGATGTTTCTGATGTTCTGGGAGTTCACATTTCAAGTGAATGGTGAAAATATTCGGTGAACACCTAAGAAACTAGAAATGATCCAGCTTCTCAAGTCTATCTTCTTTCTATGATTATTGAGTTTTGATTTTAGCTTGGAAACACAAAGCATCACCTTTTATATTCTTACAAGTTATCCTAAACTGAACTTTTTTTCTCTCTCATCTTAGCAGTTTCCTGGGTTCATATTAGCACTTTTCCTGGGTTGGAGAAATTGTTTTGGTGTACAAAAATCAAAGGTTGTCTTCAGGAGATGTAAGTTCCGTGGAAGAGGAAAATTAAACAAGTAACAGTGAATAGAGATGGCATCATAGCTAATTGTGGCCAACCTTGCATTTAGGAAGATCTGGGTTCAATTCCTGTTTCTCAAACATAAAAGCTATTTGATGATGGATAAGTCATTTAACCTCTAGGTGACCCAAGCAACAGATAACCAATCTGAATTGGGGGGAAGGTATTTCTACACTTGGATTTATCTATACTAGTAAAATCACAAGTCCAGGCCCCTTGCTTCCAGGTCCCCTGCCCCTCCCTCAAGGAAACAATCTATATTCATCATATATTGTGCTTAATTCAGTAGATAATATTAAAGCAAGATTTGCCAGAGACAAAAAATATCATGTTCATAATCTGACTAAGGATTCAGGTAGCTGACTATTAAATTCTAAAAGGAAGAATTTAGGAAGAGACCTCACCATATGATTCACAGCCTGCATGTTAACATTTCTATGTATGGAAGCATTAGCACACTAACCTACTTTTCCCCAGAAATATAGCTATTCTACTATGATTAGTAAGAAGGGCATTCTCTGTTAAATTCCTTTGTGTGTATAAGCCTACATGGACTCTGACACAGAATTCCAAACATTTTTATAATGTCTGAAGAGTCTCAATGATAATTTTGATCATTAAAAACATTGTGAATTAAACAGTTTTGTCTTATTCCCAAGGACAGGCTAGGAACAGCCTGCTAACTGAGGCTATAGAAAGAGAACATGATGACAGTTCAAGGAAGAGTTGCAGAAGCTTCTTCACAGGTAAGAGTATCAGCACTTCCAATGCCCACTCAAGGCTATCCAGAATAGAAATGAGAGATAGGCCACAGAAGCTTGAACTCAGAACATACCTGAAAATACAACATAATTTTTAACCACATTTAACACCCATAGGGAAGAGATATGAGGATGGAAACATGCCTAAGAATACAGTCCAGTCAGCCAGTAAGCTTTTTTTTTTTTGGCAGATATCACATTGAAAAGGAGATTTTAAAGCCGTTGCCTTTGACAAAAGAGGAAGAGAAGGTCACATACGATAGTCTTACACAATAAAGTGCTAATCAGAGAGGGGAAAATAAGCTGTTACTTTAGATGAGGGTTGGGGAAAGAAGAAAAAATGAGTTTACCCCCATAATGGGGAAGTAACAGAATAAAACGAATGCAGATGGTTCCACTCCTGTTACTTAATCAAAAGGCTGTGCAGAGTCACTGGAGCCGGCACAAAGTCATGTGTTAGAACAACAGCTGATTTGTATTAAAGAAGATTAACTTGCAGTGCCATGGTGGAGGGCCCAGGATTATTTTATGTACTTCCATTGCCTTACAAGCCGTCAACACAATTACTGCCCTACGATGTGAATGACTGATCTGTAACCACAGTTAAACAGCATGTTGCTTAGGGGCCTAGGCGCTTCACGAAGATGAATTTCCATACCATCAAAGTGCTTTTAATGGGCTCCCCAATCCAACCACAAGGCCTGCTTTGCAAGTATATAGAACTCAGGATGAAGGCTTCCTGTCCAAAAGGATTTGGTCGGTTGTCACTTGACAATTCCCAGCCAGCACAGGAGAGGAGAGGGGGGAGATAGGTAGAGTTGTCTCTGCTTTGGAGGATTAAAAAAAAAAAAAGGGTACAGATGCTTTGTGAATGCAACCAACTGCTGTATCCACAGCTGAATTCAATGCGCTTAACAAATAATGGCAATTTAGCTACGCTTGCGAGGAATAGCTTGAGTCACTTTGCATTAGCATCTGGCTGAGTGTTAAACTCATTTCTACATGGGGAGCAGAGAAAAGGAATTTCTGTTCAAGCATCCTTTCAAGAATGTTTAAATATTTGAACATAAATTCCTTTATGCTTGTGATCATTTCTTCTTATAGCTGACACTTTCCTCTTCCCCTTCCCTTCTGCTATTCTCCTATGTTAAGCAGGATAAAGTCCCAATGCCACCCCTTTTATATTTTAGGTACTGCCACACATGGAGTGATATAGTGACCCTTGCTTTGGTCTCTTCCCTAAGGACTGAATAAAATTGGAGCTGCTTCTATGGCCTTGACACAATATAAGAATTGGTGAAAAAAATACATTAGTGATAGAATCATACATACAATTCATATTCTTAATGCAGTCTGCTGGATTCTCAGAGCTTATTGATCAAACTCCATATAAAGCCTAGGGAAACTGGAAAGCTATCCAAATTAGCAATCTGCTCATTCTGGACAATACTGTTTGATTCATAAGCTTCCCATGATGATTAACTTTCAAGTTAGAGCTAAGTAGCTGATCATTTTTTTTTACTCTTATTGACTTGGTCTACTATCTGACTATATATAAAAAAATTCAATTCAATATAAGTCAAGTAACACCAGATATAGACACATATAATTTTGAACATTCTAGAGTAATATCTTATGGTAATACTTATGAAGAAAAGCAACTCTCTCCCTAGACAATGGCCTTTATTAACAACCTAAAGCTAATTCAGAGATATAGAATATTAGTTTCAACAACTCTAGTTTTGAAGTTCTGCAAAAAGTACATGGTGTTCTTGCAAATGATTATACGGCTCCCAGTTTTACACTCATCTAACATAACTCGACACTTCTCTGCTATGGAAATATAACATCATATATGACAACTTCACAAGCCTAGATGCTTAGAAGATGAGCATGTGCATCATCAGCTCACAGCTTATGCTACTTAAAGAGGCTTCAACATTTTAAAATCCAGCTCATTGCACAAACCATGTGAGCATTTCCATAAAGTAACATCTTTATGCAGACCCACATATTTCAAAGACAATCTAATTTTACTTTAATTCATATTGACACATGAAACAGAGAATTAGTTGTCACCAATTGTCAAGCATCTAGGGAAGGATTAAGCATAATTCAATTCTTAACCGAGTCTTGGTGAGTCTTATTTCAGTGAGTATAGGGTGGAAGCATAGATTACATAAAGATGGAGGGAAAGGAAGAGTGGGATTACTATGAAGAAAGTGAGTTTGTGAAGAGGTGCTAATAAAAAAGTTAAAGTGTGTGTATGTATATAAACATATGTGATATTCATGTAATATATTCGTTTAGGAACTAACCTTTTCTGTTCTGCAGTTATTGAGCCCCAGACTATTCACAACAGCCACCTTCCCATCAAGCACCTGTTGTTCCCGCCGAAGTTGCTCCTTCATCTGTCGAGCTTCTTGGATTGCCTTGGTAACAGCATCATGGTCATTTAAATAACCTGACATGATAGAATAAAGTGTATCATTTTATACAGTGAAGGATAAAATCATTTGCCCTGTAAAAACTCCTTCATATTTTCTTTAAGCATTTAATTAAATGAAAAAGACAGTGAAAATATCACACCTATAAGCAGTGGCAATGATGACAGAACATCTGAATGAAACTGGAAAAAAAATTAGTTGTTTTTAAAAAGGTTGTTTCTAAGTATCTAGATGCTTGGCATCAAAAAACAGATTTAGAACTACATTTTTATCTGAATGTTTGACATAGCCTTTGCTTTGCTATTAAACTTTTCTAATGAAATTGACAGTTGGATGAAAACCCTGGGAAACATGTACTGATAATACTCCAATACCTGATTTAATTTAAACATTCCCTTAATATTAGACAGACAACTTGTGGCTTTTGGACAGCAGGACTGAATTTTCTAGGGATGGAGAGAATAGATCTTGAACCCATTGAAAAAAGGTCATTTCTCCCCTAAACCCAGATATATTAAAATAAACCACAGGCAGCAAGTGGTTTGTTGTAGATATAAAACTCATAATGGTTGAGATAATAAATCTCATGCTATGAATGTACCAAGTGATTGTCATTAAACGTTTAGTAAGAAATTGTGGCTATCATAACTATGTTACACTTAATTCATGCTGCTAATAAAAGGTCAGATGTCTAATTTAAGGTTGCTGCTCCACAGTCTAAAATTTAGACAATATATTGCTGAATTATTTCTTTTAAAACATAGACATCAGAAGCACATCTACTAATACTACTTAATTTAAAATGTGACGCTTTGTCATCTTTTTCTTTAGTATAGATTATACTTATTATAATCTGCAAGTGATTCATAGGATGGAATGCTGATAGGAGATTTTAAGTCCTTGTCTATTTTTCAAATATTCTAAGGGAAGCTAATATCTATCATCCCTCTTCTCTCTATCTTTTAACTAGGGCATAAAAATGGCATAAAATGAATCTATAATATGAAATTGCCCAGAAAAGGGACTTGTTTGTGACATGAGGCTAAATCTAACCAGATCCATTGGTGAATTGTGACAGATGGAGGGACTGTGAGACAGAAGGCAGGCACTAATCACACATAAAATGACCGGCTTGCCTCAACATGTTCCATGGATTCCAGCAAACTTTACACCCTAATCCATTTTTAGAACAAAAAACATCTGGGCCATAAATCCTCTAATCTGCCAAAACACGCTATTAAATCCCATGATTTGTTGAAAAACACTAAGATTAAAGAAAGGAAATATAAAATGGCTAACTGCCGTGTTAGGAAAGTGTTATTAATACTCTTTCTTTGTCTCAATTATGAATGTTCTGTTCCTAAAGAGCCTCATCTAATCATGTCAGATTATAATACACATCCTCGTTGTATTGCTAGAGACTCTTCTATCTGATCTGCTGATTGCCAAAAAATGCAGAATGTTATCTTGCTGCTTAAAACATTTCTATTGAAGAAACTGACGTCAGATTAGTTCAGTGCTTCACTGCTAGAAGGTTTCTAAATGATCCATGTTTTTTATTATGCACAGACTGGACCTGGTGTTCTGATCTCCCTTAACAGTTGAAAGAAAAGTTTCAGATGGGGGATGGGAAAAAGGTCTAGAGGGTCTAATAAATATCCTGCTGAAAACATTGACATTATTTCTAGAAATAATTTGATCCCTACTCCTTGTAATTAGAAAAAGAACTGGCAACAACACTTTAAATGGGTTTAAAAAATGTTTAAGTTTGAATCTACTATTAAAAGAGCATTGTGTTTAATATTTTATTACTCTTACCATCTTTACTCTATCCTTCCTAATAGCCTAAATCTCGTTCCTGACACATATGACTAGGCAATATAATTGAAAAAACAACAATACTATAGCTCATAAAAGTCAGTGATTGTCCTAGAAAATAGTTCAATTAATAAGTTCTAAGAAGTTTCACCTCATAATTTTGGCTATTAACCTCAGTTTGCCTACAAACTAGAAAGAATGATATTCTGTGAACTATTTGGTTTCTACAGAATACAAATATACTTGAAAAGGTTTGGCACATAGCAGTGAATAAAAGCATGAACTCCTTATGTTTTTCAGTGGCTGCCAAGATGCTAGTGTGCAAGAAAAATGATTAATATAGATGCAAAGAGAATTTAGATTATTTGGAGGGGATGAACTATTGACAGAAAATGGAACTCAAATGAATAAAATGCGATCTGTAATATATGTGTAGATATTTCTAATTTGGTGTGTGAAAGAGGAAAAAAATAAATTTCCAGTTTAAAATAGACATTCTTGGGTTTGAAGACATAGATTTTAATTAATATACTATATGAAACCCTGACATTTGTGACTTCCTGTGTTACACTGGAGAATTATTTATACTGGGCAGTTGAATCTAAACAAGATTTTATTCAGCTTTTTTAGTTGTTACATGTTTGCCTGTCACTATCATATTTCTGTGCTGAAGTAAAATATGTGTGCTTTGTTAAAAGACTTAATGACCAATGATGTAGTTATATTTTCTTAGTATATGTAGTTTACATATAAACACATTTTTACTCCATGGGATGTATTTACATAACTAATGTTGCAGTAAATGAATGTTGTGATCACTATAAAGGTAATTTTTAAATTTATATAACTATTGTCTATTGAGGTTGATCAGCTATCACTACATGTAAGAAACAGATACAGATATTGCAAATGATTTGTAATAAATGTTTAATTTTCACAAAAATTCTAGGTCAGTGATAGTGGTCTAAAAGCCTTGCACCCAAATAAACAAGCTCTATTTAAATTCCCAAAATCTTTTGTATAAGTGAAGAAATTTCACTAAAGTCTTTTCCACATTAACATCTGAACATTATACTTCTTTTTATGTCAAATTGTAAAAAAGTGAGAAACATCATTTCTCAGGCACACAGTTAAATCTTTTTTCCCCATGTTTCATATCAGTATATTTGGTTTGTTTTAAAACTTGTCAAAAGCATGTTAGATTTGAAAGTAGAGCAGGCTTATCACATCACAGTGGGGCAGCTAAGTCACTCAGTGGATAGAGTGCCAGGTCTGAAGTCAGGAAGACTCATCTTCCCAAGTTCAAATCTGGCCTCAGACACTTAGTAGCTGTGTGACCCTGAGCAAGTCACTTAACCCTGTTTGCCTCAGTTTCCTCATCTGTCAAATGATCTGGAGAAGGAAATGGCAAACCACTCCATTATCTTTGTCAACAAAACCCCAAATAGGGTCATGGAGAGTTAGACATAACTAAAACAACTGAACAACAACATCACATTATAGGAGCATAGATTTATAGCTGAGAGGCAACTTAGTAGGCCAACATCTCCTTTTACAGGTGAGGAAACTAAAGCACAGTGAGGTGACTTTTTCAAGGGAACACTAATAAGTGTCTTAGGCAAGATTTGAACTCAAATTTTCCTCACTAACCATGGATTATTCTGTACATCAAGCTATCTTTACATACCATTTTGTCAATGTGTCTCTACCACATTGTCCTAGATATTATGAGATACTCTACTATAAAACTGTAGGGTTGTAGTTCAGTCTTCATGATGTACCAAATTTCATCGATAAGATAGCTAGGAATGGGATAAATTAATTCAGATTCTGTACCCACCAAATAAACTGTGGTCAAATACAAAGAACTAGGCTGAGCAACTAAATACTTGTCATGTAGACCTAACTCTAGCTCTTCTCAAGGATCAACATCTTGGCCACAGGTTCTGAAACCTGCTGTCACTCTTCTAGGAAATTCACATTTCTTAAGGATACTACTTTTGGGCAGCTTTATCCATTTGTGCATCATTTTAAAACCAGTATCTCTTATATTTTACACAGTAACATTGTTCTGCAACATCAAAAAAAATCACTTTTTATATTTCTAGTTAGCAGATATATAGCAAAGAGCCCCATGCCATTAATGATAACTTAAGTATGTTATCTTTTGGTCCACAGTTTTCCATGGTTTATTAATGGTCTAACACATTAATTCTTCTTTCAAGAGTGACCTTTACAGCTCCATTAATCCTCACAGCTTTTATCCAGCTACATTATTACTCATTACAGGTACATACAGCTTTTCAACATCTGCATTTTGTTGAAAGGAGAAAAGCAAATTGTAGAGGTCTTAAATCTATGAAAAAAAATGAGATGTAGGTGGGGAAAAGATTTTTCATGGAAAACCAAGAGGAATTTTACTACTGAAAAAATACCAGTTAAATGCTAGATATATAGTAACAGACACTATTCATTATCCCCAGGAACAATTTTTAAATATGACAGATGGTTAAGTGAAAAAAATTGATAATAAAAATGCAAATATATTATTTACTCAGCTAGTTTAATAATGCAGTTCTAATAACATCACTTAGTAAGTCACAGGCTAAACAATGTGATATTTACAAGTCAATTTATATCTTTGGGCACTAAAATAAGCTTTTTCCTCATTACCAATTACAGTATTCACTAGTCATCATTAAATCCATACAAAAGAATTTTTGTTGTGGTCATTTTTCAGTCACATCCAGTTCTCTGTGACCCCGTTTGGGTTTGTTGAAGTTGTTTTTTTTTTTTTTTGGCAAAGATACTGGAGTGATTTGTCATTTCCTTCTCCAGCTCATTCACAAATGAGGAAACGGAGGCAAATTTGATTAAATGACTAACCCAGGGTCACACAGCTAGTAGGTGTCTGAGGCCAGATCTGAACTCAGGAAGATAAGTCTTCCTGACTCCAGGCCCCGAAATCTATCCGCTGTACCACCTAGCTGGCCCAAACAAAAGAATACATAATACTAAAAATATGTGCGTACTTAAATATCAGCCACAGTTATTAAACACTATATGCACTTGTATACTTTGTGTTAAATGAATGATATTTTATTATACAATGCAATATGAGGAAAAGGAGGCTGGTGTAAGGAGTGGATGGATAAAGCTATAGCTCTGGGGTCAGAAAGACCTAGTTTCAATTCCTACCTCTGGCATATGAAATGTGTGGTGATATGCTATCTGTTTAACTTCTCACTGTCTCAGGCAACTCTGTAAATTATAGACAAGTTGTTGATGATCTAGTCTTTGGAGAGAGTTTCTGTGCTTCCTCATACGAGTGAAATTATAGGTCCAAATTTCTCTCCCATTCTTCCCAAAAGGCAGCAGCAATGAGCTGTCTGGAGCATTTTAAAAGTCTGAGCATGTATGCCTCTGAAATTGATACACTAGAATGACATTTGTGAAGTTTGGAAGATAAGAACCATGCATGCCCGTAACTTGGATGTGCTAAAGTAAAATCCAGGCTGGATTGGATTGTACATCAGTGATATCATCTGGTTATTTACTATGGCAGATAGATTTTATCTTTTCATACATTTCATCGTTGGCATATGTATGTTACAAAAATGGCAAATTTGGCAAAGAAGAAAGTAATGGAACAGGCTACACACCAAATCCTCTGGAAAGATCAATTGGTCCTAGCCTGATCTCTGTTGTTTGGCCTCTAAGTAATTCACACACTACAGCCGCCACTTCTAATAGTTACTAGTTTTGTAGCGCATCAGGGATTGCACTACATGTATATCTTTTCTTATTTGATTATCATGACAACCTTGTGAATTAGGTGCTATTATTACCTCCATTTTACAAATGAGAAAATTTAATTTGACCACTTTAAATAATTTGCCCAGGATCACATAGCTGAGGTAGGGTTTGAACTTAGGTCTTCCTGACTTTAAATCCTGCACTCTACTATAAAGAGAGAATATGTGATCAATCTATTTTTCATGAGTAGGAGCAATTAATAAACATTGATTCTTTAATACGGCTTTGTATCTTTAGTCTCAGTTTAAAATGAGTTATGTGGTTTTTCACCGACTATGTAGAGTTCATCAAACTGCACTGAATTTCCATGGCATTGAATCAGAACCATATGTAGAACACAACTGGCCATTTTAAAATACTATTACTCAGTTAACACATATAGAACACTACCTGTAAAATTAAAAGAAAAGAAAATTAACTTACCTATTGTGCTAACTCTAGCTGATGGACTGGCTAATGCTGCTGGGACAGAGGCTTTGAGAGAGCTTGCCCCACTGTTTATTCTCAGAGCTGGCATATGGGGAGAGGTGGGTGATGTGGGTGATTTCCCATCGGAGGTCTTGGGTTTAGCAGACAAGTTCAGTGGTTGTGCCACTTCATCCTGCAATAATTGACAGAACATAAACTATGATAAGATCTCAAGCATCTAGAGAAATACAGGTATGTAGCCCAGTATTATTGTCTCATCACATGTCTATCAGTTAGTGAATTTTATTACTTATATACCACATGGATTTTAAGTTTGGTATCATAACGATATATCCATAGGATATCAAAATGATAGTTACAACCTATTTTGTAATATTATAACTATTGTTATCTTTAGTAACAGTAATCAATCAATAATGATTTATTAAACAACTACCACTTGCTACATATTGAGCTAGCTGCTGACAACAAAAATCCAAAAGTGATACAGCTGCAGTCCTCAAGGAGCTTATTATATTTTACTGTTGCAATGTATTCTAATGATAATAGTACTTTTCATTTATATAGCCCTTCATAACATGTTGACAGACATTATGTCATTTTAACCATACCACAACTCTGTGAAGTATTTAGGGAAGGTATTATTATCCTCATTTACAAATGAGAAAATTGAGACTTTTTTAGATTGTGTTGCCTAATATTTTATTTTTTTACTATATTTTTATTTCATTAAATATTTCCCAATTACATATAATTTTTTTAACATTTAAAATTTTTTTGAGTTCCAAATTCTCTCCCTCCTTGCCCCTCCCCCACCCCTTGAGAATGCAAGTAATAGGATATCGATTATACATGTGAAGTCATTGCCTAATATTTTAGAGAAAGTCAGTTGCAGAGCTGGAACTGAAATACCCAGTCTAATCCTTTTCCACTGTGCCACACTACCTCTGAATGTACGAGAAAATATAATTGAAACATGCATACAACTGGCCATGAGATGAGTTAAGTAATATAAGTGAGATACACTTAATCATTCGTATATATATATATATATATATATATATATATATATATATATATATATATATATATATATATATATATATATATATATATATATATATATATATATATATATATATATATATACGGTTTAAAAACATCAGGTAATCTTTTCCCCAAAACTTCAAAGAAATGCCTCTGAATTTGATCCAGACTAAAACCAACTAAATATTATAAAGGAAATTATCTTTTTTTATTATATTATTGATCCTTCCAGAGACAGAAATACTTTTCATTTTCCAAAATTTTAGAGTCTATCCACACATGCTAGAATATAGTATAGCATGAATTCACACAATATGATGATCAGTTAAAAGAACTGGAGAAGTTTTGAGTAAGTGATAGCTGACATAAAATATATGAAAACCAATAGAACTGGATATAGTTGGATTCTGATTCTGAAGCAGATTGACTTAAGAATAACAAGGATTTCCAGTTGTGTATGATATATTACATGATGGCAATGGAAAATTGAGCATGACCAGTTCAGAAATTTTGTTAATGTCCAATGCTGGTGTGATATGTTGGCATTAGAATACATTTGAATATATGTCTATCTTAAAGAATATCCAATTTCATATTTGGCTCCTTTATGGGTTTCTGTGGTGCAACTGACACTGGTTACACTAAGGCTACATAGCTGCATTCTAAGTTCCATTTTATTGTAAAACTTTTTTGCGAACTACCCTTTCTCAGTGTCCTGACCTATAAAATTGGATTAATTGTGTGAAACTTTTTTAACTAATGCTTGAACAAAGCACTCTATAACATGTAGGTGGATGTTGTCAAAATATCTTTTAGTTTTGATATTAAATAATTAATTTCTAAAAACCCAAAGGAACAGAATTTCATGTCTGGAAGGGTGCTAGTGGCTACATAGGCCAATCCATATTAAAAAAAGAATTTTTACCATGAGACATCTGAGAAGTGGCAGGCCAGTCTCTGCCTTCAGTAAAAGGGAACTCATTACCTCTCGAGGGCCTCATTTCACTTTTGGATAGTTCCAATAATTGGGAAGTATAAAAAAATATGATGCTTTGAAATCCAAAACAAATAAAATCTCATGTCAATCTTTCATGTTTTTGAAGACAACGATAATGGATTGAAGAGTATGTGGAAAGGAGTAGGGTGTAAGAAGACAACAAAGTAAGCAAGGACTAGGTTATGAAGGGCTTTGAATGCCAAACACAGCATTTTGTATTTGTTCCTGGAGGAAGCACTGAAGTTTACTGAGTAGGGTGACATGATTTTTGTTTTAGGAAAATCATTTTAGTGACAGAATGGAAGATGGAGTAGGGAGAGAATTGAGGCAGGTGAACTCACCAGTAGGTTATTGTAATAGTCCAGACATGAGGTGATGAGAGTCTGCACCAGGGTGGTGGTAGTTTTAGAGAGAAGGGGGCATATTTCAGAGATGTTGCAAAGGTGAAATTGACAGGTCTTGGCAACAAATTGGATATGGAGACAAGGGATAGGGAGAAATCTAAGAGGACACCTAAGACCTGAGCCTGAGGGACTGGGAGGATGGTGTCATCCTCTAGAGTACAAGGGAAGGTAGAAGTGAATGAGGGTTTGGCAGGGAGATAATTATCCCTATATGTAATAGCACAGTAATGTACTTAGAAAATCCTAAGGAAGCAGCAAAGAAACTAATTGAGACAATTGATTATCCTCAATAAAATTACAGGGTATAAAATAAACTCACAAAAAGCCACATAATTTCAATATAGCAACAAAAAATTCAGAAGCCAACAAAGGGATGTTCCATTAGAAATAACCACAGTCTACTAAAGTACCCATATATGTCAAACTGCAAAACATTCCTTAAAGAAATGAACAGAAAACTTTAATAACTGGAGGGATATTAATTGTTCGTGTCTTTACAGTATAAATATAATAAAATGTTAATGCTGAAATTAATCTTCAAATTTAGTGCTATGCCAAACTATCACAGGGATCTTTTTCTGTAGAGTTAGATGAAAATTAATTTGGAGGAGCAAAGGATAATTTGGAAAAGCAAAAGATCTGGGCTGTCTAAGGGAATAAAGAAAACGAGAAATGAAAGGGGAAGAGCACTTGTAGGCTTTAAAGCAGTGCTTATCAAAACTATTTGGTTCTGGTTAATGAAGATAGAAAAGTAGCTCAATGGGAGAGACTAGTCAAGGGAGAACCAGAAATAATTGAACTCAACAACTCAGTGTTTGATAAACCTGAAAATATAAATTTCTTAGGGAAGAACTCCCTATTTAGTCATAATCACTGGCCAAATGTGATAGATAATTACGGGGGGAAAAAAACTGAAGAAAAGTCTTGTAGAAATCAGATTTAGGTCAATAATTTATACCACATACCACAATGAACCCAAAATAAATATATTATCTGAATAATAAATAACATACCAAAAAAGTAGATTAAAACCAGATCAGATATCTTTCACAGATATGTTAAGGGGTGAATTGTTAACCAAAGAGAAAGGAGATTACAAAAGATAAAATAGATGATCTAGTTAGAGCTATGTGTGCATATAAAAGAAATGAATGGAATACTTCCATGTTGTGGAACAAGGCAACAACTGCTATGGGTCTCTGGGCATAGTTTTGCTGAATTGATTTTTTCCATCTCTTTCTCTCCCCCTTTCCTTTATTCTGTCTGTCTCTGTCTCATAAAGGATGGATCTCTGGGTGGGGGAAGGGATGTATCAGGAAATGAAGGTGATCAGAAATGAAAGATAAATTTTTCAAGAAAGTTAAACACTAGGTGGAAAGAACAGTTTTAGTTGAGTGATGAGGTTGAAAGGCACACTATATAAAGTGTTGAAAAGTAATTGAGAGAAAAATGGGGGCAACCAGTATCAATACCCTGCCCCCTTTTTAAAAATAAATTTGGTTCAGTTAAGACATGAGATCTAGCATGACAGTTTGAGGAGATTTTAGGGTCAAGTAAAGGTGTTTTTTGTTTTTATTTTTAGAATGGCAGGGACTTGGGTATATCTTTAGGCTACAAGAGGAGTCTAAATGGATATAAAGAGATTGGAGATTAGAGGCAGTGGATCAAGGGCATATGTAAAGGGCTATGATCTTCTCATTTTAAACCAGGTCAAAGGAGTAGAGAATGGGGAATTATGTCACAAGGTTTTGAGATTTAAAAACAGGGCAAAAAAGGAAACTGGTAACTAACAGGCTCCATTTTCTCAGTTGTCAATTTGGAGTGAACTGAGTCAGTACATTTCTCTAGCACTCTTCAAAGGTGGGCAAGAGCAGAGAAGGCTCTTGGTAGAGTAGTCCAGGGTTCAGGTTTGACAAAGCATGTAAGGGGACAAGGTATTCAAGTATATCATTGACATGATTAACCAAAACACCAAGGTTGATACGGGAAAGAAATGAAGTCTATGTAAGCACTGAAGAATAAAGAGACTAGAGGCTATATCAAAAAGTAGATAAAGGAAGAATGAGGGGCAATGAGAAATGGAAGGATAAGAGATATAGTCAAAGTACTGATTTATTATGGAAGCATACTGGTTAAAGGTGATGGTGAGAAAAAGGATATGATTATCCCCGTATGTAGCTGAGATGTTGTAAAGTTGTAAGTCATGGGACTTGAAGAGATTGATAAACTGGGAGACTAGCGTGGAGCAACATCAATATGAAATTTGATGTCCTCAAGTATAGAGGTAGGGAGAGGGATGGATAAAAGACAGTGACTCAGGTACTGTCCCACAGGAGAAAGAAAGAATGACCTGGGAGTCAGTAGCTAACTGGTACCAGGCTTTGAATTTTTATATGGAGTAAAATTCAAGAGAGGAGATGGTAGCAAAGAGAAGATCTGGAAGTGGCTGTGGGAAGCAAGGTGTATGCTTACTCTGTCTTCTGCCACAATGTGTCAAGGGGCATTAGATAAGATAATCTAGCACTAAAGCAGCTATCTAGGCACAAAACGTCTTGTGAGGGAAGCCAGATCCCCATCAGTGCCAGAAGATAAAAGGAACACAGAGCAATGGTCAAAAACAGAAGAAAGATCTGGATAGGAATATATTAGGAGTAGGACTAGGGCTCTGGGAGTAGGGAAGGGGATGACTTTATTGAAGAAACTGTCATTCTATATTACCAAGTTTAAAAGAGGAATAAGTCAGAGTTTACTAGCCACCAGATGGTTTTGTGGTTTGTTCTAAGGCTAGCATTGTAAGAGTTCAGTGATTAGCAGAATAGAGTATCGGTTCTTTTTCAAACAGACAGAGAAGCATGAAAGGGGGTCTTCAGTAAGTGATGTATTGACAACAACACATCAGGTATTTAAGTATAATAAAAATTTGTGTCCATTACCCAAATGAAAGTAGCATCATGGGGAATAATTTGATTTTAACAAGCCCTCAAAATCATTACTGGATAGCAAATACATAAACACAAATAATGTAACTTTGATCTTTCACACAGGGCATCTTTTAGTATTATATTACCATTACAAATTAAGAGACTAATATAAAAGTAAATAATTCCTTGGGTCCTAGATTGTAAGAAAATTTAGTAGGATAATCCAGATATTATAATTCAGATCTTTTATCTGGAAGCCCATTATATATATATATATATATATATATATGTATATATATGCATACATGTGATATCTAGAGATATAGATCTAGATAGGGGCATGCTAAAGTGTCAGGTTAAGTGCTTATTGGTCATTTTTAAGAATATCAAAGAGCAGTATTTCCAGGTACTAACTGTTTATTGTAAAATGGTGTCCCTGCTTATTTCTTTCTGTATAGCAATGCTGACAGGCCTTAGGGCTTAGCTATGTCTCAAAAGCCTTTATTCTGACAGCCATAGAACTTCCTTTGACACTATCACAGCTGGTGAAAAAGGTTTGGGGATGCTTTGGGGAAATAAAGGTGACTGTTGCACTTGACTAAACAGAAACACTAACCCACTACAGGGGCAGAGTATATTTCCAAATATGGAATAAAAAAAAAAAGAGAGTAGAGGAAATAAATTCTGTATAGAGAGGATGGGAGAAAGACAGCATATACTTATGTACATTAGTGATGGTGGGTTGGAGGTGACACATCTCATCTTTGAGGTGAGAAGACGAATGTGTCATACATGGTGCATGTCTGAGTAAAACAAAAGAAGTAGTGGATTTCTGAATACTTTTCTCTATTCTCTGCAATGCTTTCATCTAAAGCCAAAGAGAGGAAGACCCTAAGGACATAATAGAGATTGACAGTTCTAGAGTTGATAAATGTCATTCAAAATTGCCCTTTCATTATGTGTTCAGACTAATGGTGTATTAATAAGAGCTCTCATGCTTGATCTTTATACAAGAGACTGTGTTGTAAATAATTAGGACCCATTATATGATATTACTTCACAATTTGGATGTTTTAATGATTTACTAAGGAATCATATCAAATATCTATTATTCATGAAAAAGAAAAAAGTAATTCATTATTTATATTTGTATAGTTGAACTCCTAAAAAACTTAACTACAGAGAGAAGTATACTATTCATAGAAGAGTATCCTGATGATACTGATCATCAGGGCCAAAATAGGTTTTGTACTAATAGATATCCTGTTCAGTGAAACTTCATAATTTAAATATGCAGGTACTGTAAAAGTGGTCTTTCCAAAATTACATATTATTATCCACCTCATACTAATAAAACATTTTAACTCGTATAAAAGAATAATTTAAATTTAATAATGAAATATGCTCTTCAAATATCAAGAGGGCACTTAAACAGATAGAGAGTATCATTTGGCTATACTGGGGAGGAAGATATTTCCCATCTTAATGATTTATTTAATAAATAAATGAGGTTTGGAAGTTGTTTGTAGAAATATTTTATAATTATGATGCTAATAGCCTTCAAAATAAATAATAAATCAATATTACATTTAATAGATTACCATCAGAGTGTTTATACAAGGTAACAAACTAAATCCAGAAATTTAATTAATATAAGAAAATAGTAATAAATTATTTCTATATTACAAAGTTTTGGACCAGATGACCTATGAAAGCCAATCCTGATAATTAATTATATCATTCAATAAAAAGATTTATATAAGGATGCAAAGGCTGTACAGTTAAGGGACTTAGTGGATCTCTTTCTGACTTGTTTTATGACTTCTTTGCTATATATATGCCATATAAAATCCTTTAATCCCTCTGATTACATCAAATGGACATTTGGATAATGGAAATAAAATACTAAAGGATCTTTGGAGAAAGCAGTTAAATACAGAAGAAAAGTGCAAGGAAAAAGTATCTTGTGATTTGTAAGGACAGATTAACCTAGATACACAGAATTTTTTTAAAATATGGAGATTAAGAATAGTGTAATTGGTTCTAAAATTATTTAAAGCCCTGTGCTTTGATGACAGTGTCCCCAAAGTAATGTTTTGGCTGAACTTAGATTCCTGAAACCCGAGAGACATAAAATTCACATATATTTTAAATTCAAATACATATTTGCTGATAATTGCTAATGATTTGAATAAAGGCAAAACCCCTTACTTAAAGAAAATGTTCAACTATATAAATAGCTATGTAAGCAGTGATTATTTTTCTAATTATTTTCTGCTATGGGCTTTAGTTGGTGTTTTATCCGGAGTGTACACTAAAACTGGTGAACATTTGTTTTGGATTTTTTAACATACCTGGTTAATCACTACTGAGAATTTTTTTTTATATCTAAAACAGAGTAATACATAGGGGTAAGGCTTAAAGTATTATAACAAATAAAATCCAAATTAACTGAATAAAGTTTAATAATAACAACAGTTGTCAAAACAAAAGTATTATCTTGAATCCTGGGAGGATAATTTGTTTTCCCACTTCTTAACCTCTTTTAGTTTCAGTTTCCTCCTCAACTTAGATAAGTTGTCGCAGTTTGGGCCACCAGAGTATTCTTACTAAATACATAGATAGCTATATTAACAAAAAAATGATACTGTGTCTTTTGCATTTTATTACCTACTAAATAATATGAAATCATTATTTTTTTCCTAACTCAGTTGACATTAAAGAGATCCTCTCAAAGTACATCATCCTCTTAGACCTCCATACAGTACTTCAATGGAGCTATCTTCTCACTGGTGTGGGCACTCCCTCCAGTGATGGAGTGTTCAGGCTTTTCATCCTATAGTCTTATATTCTCCCATAGAGCCTCAACAGAGGATAAGCTCAAAGTTCCAAAAACATTGTTCCCACTTTAAAAATTGATATAACATTTATATGTGCTAACACTGCACTTGTGATGTCCATCTCCTACTTGCCATTATCTCGTACCTCAGTGATATTCCTTATGTCTTACCTGTATGTAGGACACACTGGAAATGTGCTATAGCCTATTTGTGCCAAATATTTGGTCCTTCATTGCCCTTAGGCCCAATGCTTTATTATGAATTGTGCTGGGTCAGTGTGTAGGACACCATGGAAGGGGAAGACAGAGTAGGATGGGGCCTTGGGAGCAATATAGCTGACATGGATGGGTACAAGGGACAATAGAGCAAGTGTTTTTACCTGGGCAGCCTCCATCTCCAGATCTCTTGGAATTCTCAGTGGAGAACACAGTTTTTTAGGCCTGGTGTAGTAAATTATCACATCCTTCCTATCCTTTCCAATAGGTATAGTAGCTAAGCTACAGGCCTCAGTCATGAAGGGAGTAAAGGTTAGAGACAGGATGAGGCAGGGGGTAAAGAAAAAAACACTTTGTTTGAGCCCTCCCTGTTTAAAGAGGGATAAGGAGTGCATCCTAACATCACCACCACCACCATCATCAAAAACACTGACCTTTCAATATGAACAGGCAGTTCTCAGATGAAAAAATTAAAGCCATCTATAGTCATATGAAAAAATGCTTTAAATCGCTATTGATTAGAGAAATGCAAATCAAAACAACTCTGAGGTACTGTATCACACATATTAGATTGGCCAAGATGACAAAACAAGAAAATGATAAATGTTGGAGAAGATGTGGGAAAATTGGAACACTAATGCATTGTTGGTGGAGTTGTGAAATGATCCAACCATTTTTAAAAAAAAAATTTAAGTTTTTTTTTTTTTAGGCAATTGGGGTTGAGTGACTTGCCCAGGATCACACAGCTAGTAAGTGACAAGTGTTTTGGTCTGAGGCTGGATTTGAACTCAGGTCCTCCTGACTTCAGGCCCGGTGCTCTATCCACTGTGCCACCTAGCTGCCCCTGATCCAACCATTTTGGACAGCAATTTGAAACTATGCTCAAAGGACTATAAAAATGTGCATACCCTATGACCCAGCAACAGTACTTCTAGGGCTATATCCCAAAAAGATCATAAAAATGGGAAAAGGACCCACATGTACAAAAATATTTATAGCAGCTCTTTTTGTGGTGGCAAAGAATTGGAATTTGAGGGTATGCTCATCAATTGGGGAATGGCTGAATAAGTTGTGGTATATGAATGTGATGGAATACTACTGTGCTATAAGAAATGATGAACAGGCTGATTTCAGAAAGACCTGGAAAGACTTGTATGGTCTGATGCTGAGTGAAGTGAGCAGAACCAGGAGAACATTGTACACAGTAACAGCCACGTTGTATGAGGACTAATATTGATAAACTTAACCTTTCCCAGCAGTACAAGGATCTAAGACATCTCCAAAGGTCTCATGATAGAAAATGCTATCCACATCCAAAGAAAGAAC
This sequence comes from Phascolarctos cinereus, assembly GCF_003287225.1. Lineage (NCBI taxonomy): Eukaryota > Metazoa > Chordata > Mammalia > Diprotodontia > Phascolarctidae > Phascolarctos > Phascolarctos cinereus. The sequence goes on along the minus strand of NW_027555514.1, from coordinate 174,235,772 downwards.
TATGGAATTTGAATGCAGATTGAAGCATACTGTTTGCTATTTTTTTTCCTCTTCTGTTGAGTTTTGTTTCCTCTTTCTGGTGGTTCCTCCTATTGGTTCTAATTCTTACCTACAACATCACTAATGTGAAAATATATTTAATAGGAATGTATATGTATAGCCTATATCAGATTGTGTGCTGTCTTGGGGAGGATGGTGGGGAGGAAGGGGGAGAAAAATTTTAAACTCAAAAGCATATGGAAGGGATTGTTGATAAATCAAAATAAATTAATAAAAAAAATTGACCTTTCAAACTTCCCTCTGCTTATTGCCCTGAGATCAGTAAGTGCCCTATTAATTATGTTTAAAGATTTTCATATTTTAAAGGGACCTCCAGGACCATCTAGTCCAAGTCTTACCTGGACAAGCTTCCAGGTTTGTAGGTCTGGAGCAAGGAAGAACCCTCTATCTCCTGAGGTGGCTGTCTCTGGCTAATTCTGCTTGTTAGGAATTTGTTCTTATGTCAGATATAAATCTACTATCTTTTTTTTATAACCTTTACTCATTGTTTCTAGTTCTTCCTTCTCTGGCTAAGCAGAACAAATCTAGCCCTCTTCCACAGGACACATCTTAAATACTTGAATACATCTTACATGTTCCTCCAATGTCATCTCTTCATGTGAAACATCTCTAATTCCTTCAACTGTTCCTCACATGCCATGATATCAAGACCTTTCACTATATTGGTGATATTCTGAAAAAGGAAATGTAATGGGTTTGAAGGAAAACATTCAAAAGTTGTCTAATTCCAGCCTCAGAGCAGTCTCTCCATGGGGCTTAGTTACTGTAAAAAATTCATTAAAGCATGTAAACCTTTGCCAAGATATAATGTCATCCTTATGAATAGGTAAATTTAGAGAATATGTCCATAGGACTTTATTTCCACAATTTTTCAGGCTACAGTAATCATGATCAATGCAAAAGATTCCCTGAAATGCATTTCTCAAGATACTTGGGCTATGTATGCATGAACCCCATGCATGATGAAGTCTGAGGGCAAGGACTCTGGTAAGAGATAGTCTACCAGGGAGGAAATTTATAAGGTGAAGAAAAAACCATGGGGAGGATGGGTGGGGTGTGGAGGTGGTAAAGACACTAATAGGAAAGGAAAAGTCAGAAGCTGTGATCAAGGAGAAAAAAAGATGACTTCATGTAGTAGTATAACCATGGTTATACTGAAACTCTGATGTTACAGTTGGGCCATGACCATTTCATGTTTAACATAAGAGCTTTTAAACATTTCTAGGTTGTCCCTAAAGAGTCCCAGAATATACATTCCAAGAGGCAGACAGTTTTGCACTCTGGGATTTTGACATCTTAAGCTGTATCCTTTTGCTGTGCTGGGAATTCAGAAGACTTAAAGGAGAATTCAAATATAATTCTGGATATGCAGTCAAATGTCTTGTCTTAATTAAATGCTCTTGCTACTGGATTCGTGTGTTTCTGGTTGGTATTAGCAATCGAGTAGCATGCAGAATATGGTCTCATTCTACTGTTTGGCTATTTATTATCCCCAAACAGCTGTAAAGAACCTGGGAGATAGCTAAGTGGTACTACTCAAAAAGAGAAATTTAGAGAAGCCCATGGGAGAAGTTTATTAGTTTTTTTTTTTAATAACATGTTTATGATAGGAAGAATTCAACTTTTCTTTCTTAGCATTCTGAAGACAGAGGGGAGAAGAATCAGAAATCTCCTAATATTGCTTCTTTGAAGAGAAAATATTAACTGTCCCTCCCTCCCACTGAAGTTAATTGATAAGATCCTACTGCTTATCAGCATCAAATTAACCATTTTGGAGATTCTCTGAAAAAATACACTGAAAGACTTCAATAATCTCACTCATCTTTTCTCACCTCTTTCAGCTGTCTTCTGACTATAGAAGAAATAAGAATTGCAAATCTGTGAGAAGATAGAAGGCGATGAATCTTTACATTCTCTTCATAAAGTACTTAGCTGGAAAAAAGTCATAGAAGCCTTGAGGAGTCAATCAAAGTAATATAAAAATGCCTACCAAAACCCCAATTCTATACTGGCAACACCTAAGAAATTAGGAGTCTTTCCCATCTCCTGTACCAACTACATACTTAATTGGTAGGTTCCATGGGACCTAAAACTAAGGCTGCTGTCTTTCAGGTTATCTCATCCTGAAGTCCCCTTAATGATCAGATGCTTATTTTTAGACTCACAAATTGCAAGGTACCCTGTTAGCCAGGCAGGAAGAGCTCCAGGAATTCTGTGATAGGTGTTAATGCTTCCATTAGTCTTGATTGCTACTTAAATACAAGTCTTTGGCTGAGAGTAATAAATTCTAGTTTCTAATTTGGCTTCTTTGCTCTGCCAGTTTATATTTTTTGTTTAATGTGTAAGTTCTTATTTTTGAAAAGATAGCAGTAGGGCAATAAGAACCATTCGTTTTGGCATAATATCTATGCATGCTTTAAAATTTCTCCTCTCTGATCACTTATTTGTATTTTCTGTTATTCAAAATAAATTTAATATTTCATTTACTGTTTCAAATCCTACTGTACCTGGGTATCTCTCACACTTTTAATATTCTAGTAGAAAGTCATTCTGGTTTCCCAGTTCTGTTCATTTAATTTCTCAAAGTGAAAGTCTCTATGGTGTACCAGACAGAGAGCTGGTCTCCAACCCAGAAAGACCTTGTGCAAGTCCCATCTCTCTCTGATGGCTATTAGACCCTCAGGAGCTCACTTGACCTCTCAATGCTATAGGCAACTCTGTAAGACTGACCATAAGTTGCTGACTTACATTGTGAATTTCCTTACCAGGATGGGAGTTCCCTAAACCAGGTAAATCCTAGTTCCAGTTTCATTCCCTATAAAATCATGAAACAAACCTATGAGATAACTCATGGCACTGCACATAAGGACGTTGCACTATTTTCATTTTTAAAAAATTCCAATACCAAGTTGGCTAAATTTTTTTCTCTATAATCAGGCCTCTATCTTTTCTTAACAATACCCTCAAAGGTACCTAATTGCATATTGTATGCTCTTTTCATCTTTGAAAAACAGTTTCTGACAAAGATGTTTTTCATTACCCGGGAAAATTTTTGTTTTCCTGTCTTCATCTTTGATATGTAGCTAACTTTCAAGGAGTCTTTTCCAATTTTTTTTATCATTTGTAATGATTACAATAATTATCATTCATTGAAGCATGAATTTTATGTCATGTATTCAATTCTCTCATTTTACAGACAAGGAAACTGAGGCCCAGAAAGGTAATTTGTTCATTGTAACAATTAATAAAGGAAGGTGATGAAATTCAAAGCTCAGTCCTATAATTCCAAATCCAGAACTCTTTTGCCTATACCATGCCACTCTTCTCCTGATCTTTTCCATTTAACACAGTCTGATTTTTTTTCCTTCAGTTTATTCCTTTCTGATTTAATTCCTAAGTTCTAGGTCTAGGACATAAGGACAATAGTTATTAGTATGGCCGGTAGTCTATTTTGGATAGACAAACATGAAAGGGAATGCAATTATCACAACACTTTCTCCATCATTTCTTTCCTTTACCTCTTTTGAAATGCTCTGGTGGGTGAGAGGTCCTATACCAGAAGCAAACCCTTACTCAGAACTCCCCAGTATAAACTTTTGGTACTTTATTGGACAGTGGGCAGAACAGGATGCAATAATAGTCAATAAAATCCTGAGCCTATGTTTCATTACTTAACACCTTGCTGCTCACAAAGAACAAATAGCTTGATGATAAGAACAAGCACAGCATGATCCAGTGTTGTTAAGGTTTACTTGTTATTTGAGGCTTATCCCCACTTCGCTTCGCATCTGGTCCCTTGACAACTTCTAATTCCTAATAATAAAGACATTGTCCAATTGCATTCCTCACCTCTGGGCCATTGCTATTTTGTTTTAATACGACTGAGTTCTCCAGAAAGAGTTTCTGTCAGCTGTTAAACAGGAGGGGGAAAAGTGTTTTAACAACAGATCAGTAGGGAATGACATAAATAACCACATAAGTCCTTCCCTTGAAAATATCATCCTTTAACAATTAAATAGAATAACTCTCTAAACATGACAATCTTTAGAGAGATGACACAGTAGGTCACTCACTACTCCTCAAAGAACACTTTTCCAAGGAACCCAAGGAGGAATCTGCAACATGCCTATACATGAAAAATAGTTTCAAAAACCAAGGTCTTTGATTGTTTTTTTACAAATGTCACAAAAAACATAACTATCACTACTGCTTTCCTGCTAGATAGGGATAAGAACTGTGAAAGAAAAATAATAAAGGAGAACAAAACAAGAACCCTTCAAAAGACGGGATGGGCTTGGGAAGAAATAAGATAGGAGCTCTCGTATAAAGCTCCGAAGCTACACAAGTACTACAAAACTGGCACATTTGAGATGAACAGGAAGAAGACAGACAGTTCCCTGATCAAAGCCTAGCCTACCGCCTCCTCTCTGTATTAGGGATGGCGCCTTTGCTAGAAGCCCACTAGCACCTCCAAAAAGAATTACTATAAAAAGGATTTCAGACCAAAGCAAACCATATCAAAACAAATTAGCAGCAGCCCCCTTGTTCCACAGGGGTCATATAGAGGAGAGGTAAAAAGTGTTGTTGCATAGAAGCAGAGAGAGTCAAATAGACAAGAGAAAGCTACTGCTGAAAACTTTAAAGGAACAAGTCAAAATACCTTTAAAGAAAACAAAAATCAAATAGTTTAGAAGCCATCAGAAGACTAAGAATCTCCTTTTCAATAGCACACCTGCACCTCTCTGCACCTTTTCTAGTTCTAGGCTCTATGGAGAAGTTTGGTGAAAGCATATCTAAAAGATAGGCATTCCACAGATGGCCAGAATGGGAGGAAGGGGAGAAAGAAATTAAAGTACATCTACATTTTAGACACAAATGTAAGAGAAATAGACTGACAAATAAGAAAGATCATTGAACTTGGAGACAGAAGACCCAGGTTTGACTCCCAACTCAAGCCATATACTAATTGTATGACTATAGGCAAGTCACTAATGCTCTCTGACCCTTGGATTCCTTATATGTAAAATGTTCATAACAACAACAATAATACTTACACCACGTGCATCATAGGGCTTTCATAAAGAAAGCATTTTGTAAAATTCCACAAAATGTGAGCTACTCAATTTGGAATTATGCAACTAAAGTGTCTAAAACATCAATAGGGCAGCTAGGGATAGAGTGCCCAGCTTAGAGTCAGAAAGACCTGAGTTCAAATCTGGCCTCAGATACTTATTAGCTGGGTGACCCTGGGTGACCCCGTTTGCCTCCATTTCTTCATCCATAAAATAAGCTGGAGAAGACAATGGCAAACCACTCCAGTATTTAAAAAAAACAAACAAACAAACCCAAATGGGGTCACAGAGAGTCAGACACTATTGAAATGACTGAACAACTACCACAAAACGTCAATACCATTTGAACCAGAGATTCCATTACTGTGCTTGTACTCCAAGAAAGCCATCAATAAAAAAACCCCACATATATCAAAATATTATGGCAGCACTTTTGATGGTAGCATTGATATAGGACATCTACTATGCCTGAAGAATATTCCCTCTACATCTCAATTTGTTGACATCCTCTTCCTTCGAGGCACAGGGAATATCTATATCTATATCTATATCTATATCTATATCTATATCTATCTATGTAGATAGGTATAGATATAGATATAGATATACACACATATACATATACATATATACACACACACGTATATGTATATAATGTCTATAATTTTTTTTCAGGTGTGTGTTGAATGAAACGATCTTTGAGGTGTCTCCCTGTGATTTGCCTATTGTAGTCTAATAGATTTTTTTTCTCATTTAATAAAACTTTAGGTACATTGTTGCCAACATGCTTGCAATTGAGCTAAAGTGTTGTTACCTACTGATTTGTTAAAAGGGAGTCATTTTTCCAGATTTCTGATTGGGGCAAAAAGAAGTATGACACTCCTAAAATGATATCTTGGCCTTTGTAACAGGTACCTCATTCAGTCAATAAACATTTATTAAGTGTCAGCTCTGTGCAAGGCACAATGCTAAGTGCTGTGGATAAAAATCTGAAAAACAAAGACAGTTCCTGCCAGTTAGCTCACAATCTAATGGAGGAAGACAATACACAAAATCAGGAGGGGGTGAGAGATAGGGATGTTATTTAGGTCAAGGGCATAATGGACAAGTCGGAACTATTAAGAGATAGTTGTCCTGGACAACTCACTTATGTGGACATTCTAGGAGTGACTCTCCTCACTGATCTCCAGTCAGAGAGGCCCAGGAACAGAGGGCACTTATGGAGTAGGAGTACCAAAGCCCATGTGATCTTGCAGGATGACAGGATTCCTTAATGGCATGATGGAGAAGTCCAAAGCAGTGTAGCCAAGTGGGAAATGAAGAGATAGCTGGCCTGGCACCTTCTTTAAATGGAGGTTTATGGGACCAAAGTTATATTTGTGTAAGTGTAAAGACAAATGATAAAAAAAGGACATTTTTAGGCATCAACAGTACATACCAAAGAAATAATTTTCTGCTTTAGACAAAACTGTAAAGTCAACTTTGGTTTTTCTCCCCCTCTTCAAGCTATTTTTAATCCAACTCTTGAGAGGAAGGTCAACTAAATCTAGCTAAGGTTTTATATATTTTAAGGGCACTTAGAGAGAAAGTACCTTTAAAATTCAAAAGAATGAGGTTACAAGGTAGATTTTTTTTCTTTGGAGGAGTGTGGTGGTGGTGGTGGTGGTGGTAGTGGTATCCATGTGTCTTCAGTGGTGACTGACCACAGGACAAGGCAGCAAATAAACATTTATTAAGCAGCTATTGCATGCCAGGCACCACAGAAAGTGCTTTACAAGCATCTTATTTAATCCTCACAACAGTGCTAAGAGGTGGGTGCTATTCCTCATTTTGCAGTTGAGAAAACTTAGATAGAAACATTAAACAACTTGTCTAGGGTCACTGCTAGTAAATATCTGAGGCTGGATTTAAACTCAGGTCTTCTTGACTTCAGGCCAATGTTCTATCCACTGGGTCATTTAGCTGACACAAATGCCCCTTTGTCTCACTAATTTCTTTCTTTTTTTTTTACCCTATTTATTTATTTAGTGAGGCAATTGGGGTTAAGTGACTTGCCCAGAGTCACACAGCTGGTGAGTGTTATGTGTCTGAGGCTGGATTTGAACTCAGGTCTTCCTGACTTCAAGGCCGGTGCTCTATCCACTATGCCACCTAGCTGCCCCACTAATTTATTTTTTCTTTCCTGTTATCAATCTCACTTGGCCAAGAGATCATGGTGGCATTTAAAGAAATAAGTCACAGTTAAACAAGCCCTACAACAATGTTCATATTCATTTTCATTTAATTCAACAAGCTTTTAATAAGCATCTACTACCTTCCAGGGAAACACTGGGCATTTAACAAGTTTAAAATAGTACCTGCCTTTAAGGAGTGTACATTCTACTTTGAAAACAATATATTGTTGTTTTTGTTTGAGGCATTTTTCAGTTGTGTCTGACTCTTCATGACCCCATTTGGGATTTTCTTGACAGAGTGGTCTGACATTTCCTTCTCCAGCTCATTTTACAGATGAGGAAACTGAGGCAAGCAGGGTTAAGTGATTTGTCCAGGGCAACACAGCTACTGTCTGAAGCTAGATCTGAATTTAGGAAGATGAGCTTTCCTGACCCCAGGACTGATACTCTATCCACTTTGCCACCTAGCTGCCCCAAAACTATTGTTCAGTCTGACTATTTGTGACCCCGTGGATCATAGCACATCAATGCTGTCCATGGAGTTTTCTTGGCAAAGATATTAGAATGGTTTGCCATTTCCTTCTTCAGTGAATTAAGGCGAGGTTAATGACTTGGCCAGGGTCACACAGCTAGTGAGGGTAGATTTGAATTCAGGTCCTCCTGACTCTAGACCCAGTGCTCTAATCACTAAGCCACCTAGCTGCTTCCAACTAAGAATGATATGTACACAGATAAATCATTCAAATACATGTACAAAGTAAATATAGTAATTTTTAGGGGAGCGTTATAACATTTGACAGAGATAAGGAAAGGCTTCATGTGAGAGGTGGCATGTCAGCTGAGTATTGAATAGATCTAGGGTGTAAAAGAGATTGGAGTTAAAGAGGGAAAGCAATCTAAATACCCCCATGTTATCAGTTACGTAGAATTATAGAAAGGTAGCACTGGAAGGGGTCTTGCAGTTCCTAAAACCCAATCAGTTCATTTCACAGATTCAAAATATGAGGCATGAAAGAAAATTCTTCTCTGTGGCTCCTAAGCATAGAAGTAATTTCATTTTCCTATGCATGTTTGTACTGATCGATAGCTTTCACAAGATGCTGTAAGAAACTTCAACACTAAACATCAACTTTTATAAGCAAAAAGGGGAAACCCTTCACAAAGCAAGGGAAAATCGCTTAAAAATGCTCCATGGAAAGTGAACAATAGCATTCTTACTTTGGGAGTTTGTACCTGTGATGAATCTTTGCATCACTGATATGGGTGTGATGGGACAGTTTGCATTCAATCAATGTCTTATCATTCTGTGTGACTCTTGTTTATGTAGTCACATAAATCCTCTATACAGGATTCCTACCAACTGAGAGCTTTGCTTTAGATCTTTTGACACTTCATGGACACCAATGAAGCATACAGCTTTTGCATCAGTAACTGCTAGGTGATAAGACCACCTTTTGTTCCAGTCATAGATCTCTCCAGCAAAATATTTTATTCCACTTCTCCTGGTAATATGTAATAAACTATTCATATCCGCCATCTAATCTGCTCCAACCAAATTCAATTCAATGTACATTTAATAAGTACCCAGAGCTATGTAGAATGCCTAGGAATTAATCAATCAACATTTATTAAGTGCTACTATGGTGCTAAGCACTGGAGATACCAAAAGAGTCAAAAGACAATCCCTGTCCTCAAGGAGTTTACAATCTAATACAGAGCAAGCTATATAAAGGATAAATAATAAATAATTAACAAAGGGTGAGCACTAGAATTAAGAATTAAAAGTTGAAGACAGATATCTTTCCAGGCATGGGGGACAGCCAGAGAAAATGCCTGGAGCTAAGAGATAGAGTAGAGGCCTGTATTACTGGATGGAAGAGTACAAGCTAGGGAGTAAGATGTTAAGAAGACTGGAAAGGTAGAAGTGAGGCCAAATTTTGAAGGACTTTAAATGCCAAACAGCGTATTTTGTATTTGATTCTGGAGGCAATAAGAAACCACTGGAATTTATCAAGTGGGGGGGGGAGGGTGAAAGGTGGAGGAAGGAACATGATCCAAAATGCCATGTGCTTTAGGAAAATCACTTTGGTAGCTGATTGGAGGATGGAATGGAAGGGAGAGTCCTGAGACAGACAGACTCACCAATAATACAGACATGAGGTGTTGAGGGCCTGCACTAGAATGGGGGCAGTGTCATAGGAGAGAAGGGATGTTTTGCAGGTGTTGCAAAGAAGCAATCGACACGCCTGGGCCACAGATTGAATGGGGGGGGGGAGCAAGATGAGAGAGAGCAAGGAATCCAGGATGACTCCTAAATTGCAAACCTGAGGGATGGGGAGGATGGTGTTGTCCTCTACAGTAACAAGGAAGGTAGGAGGTGTGGAGGATTTAGAGGGGAAGATGAGTTCTGTTTTGGGCATATGGAGTTTAAGAGGTCTTCTGAGCATCCAGTTTGAGATTCTGAAAGGCAGTTGGAGATTAGAGATTAGCAGAGAATATGGGACAGGATAGACAGACTTGAGAATAATCAGCATAGAGATTGTAGATTACCAAGTGAAGTAGTAGAGTGGGAGAAGAGTAGAGAGTCCTGGATAGAACCCTGAGGGACACTTAAAGGAACAAAGTAAGTTATTAATAAATGCCCGCTAACTTACTAAGTCAATAAATGCTAGAGAAATGATAAATGCTTGTTGAACAGTTATGCGCATTGCACTGAGATAGGCACTGGGAATAAAAAGGCCAAGTACATCACAGTCTCTGTTCTCAAGGAATTTACATACAGAGATACAAGGTGTACGTGGATAAGTATAAACATGGTTATTTAAGAGGAAAAGATAAATCACTAACGATTAGGACAACCAGAAAAGGCTTGCCTTAGGAAATAGCAGGTCAGTAAACTCTGAAGGAAGTCAAGGATTCTAGAGATGTACCTTATTTTAGTTGTTTCCTATTTAACCTGTATATAGTTCACTTTGTATATATTTGTTTGTACATTGTCTCTCCCATTAGATTGTAAGCTCCTTTAGGGTAGGGACTGTCTTTTGCCTCTTTCTGTATCCCCACATAATAGGTGCTTACTAAATGTTTATTGATTGGTTGAGTGAGGAGGCAGTACATTCCAGGCACTGGAGACAGTGTGGGCAAGTATAGAGGTTGAAAACAGTAAATAGATTTCAGGGAATGGGCAACAGGCAATAGGCTAGTTTTGGAAAAATGCCAAAAACCTGGCGAGCCAGCTGATGCCAGTATATAAAGGATTTTAAACGTCAAGCTGAGGAGGTTGTAGGTTCTTGATCAGATTTATGTGCCTATCAATTACCCTTTGGGAGAAATTCAATTTTAATTCTTTGGAGACTGATATTTTATGACTCAAAAGTATGCAACATCATGAAAATAATAATGGTGTTAAAAGAATAGGCCATTATTTCAGAGAGAAACTTGGCATTCCTAAAAATACAGATCAATTTCCCAAAGGCAATCTAATTCATGTTCCTCCAGTTTTTCAATTCTGGGCCTATCTTATTGTATGTATGCACCCTCAGTTCAAAATCTTTATAGTACTGAGGCCTTCTGACAAGATAGGGTAGTGAATGTCTTCATCTTATCAGTTGTTCACCACAACAAGTGAGGCATACAGAAAAAAAAAATCAAAAGAGGAAGAGAAATTTCCAAAAAATAATCCTAAAAGGTTAGAAAAGGGGGAAAAATGAATGAGTGAGAACCACACTATCAACATTCCATCCCACACCCGCTATTATTTGTTTTCTGCAGCCAGGTGACAGAGATAGAGCTCTGGGCCTGGATTCAGGAATACCTGTCTTTATTTAAATGCAGCTTCAGATGCTTACTAGCTGTGAAACCTTGGGCAAGCCACTTAAACTCTCTATGCCTCATTTTCCTGAACTGTAAAATGGGGATAATAACAGCCCTTAATTTGCAGAGTTGTTGTGAGGGTCAAATGAGATAATATTTTGTAATGGGCTCAGCACAGTAGTAGGCGCACAGTAGGTACCATATAAATATTATTCCCTTTCCCCACTTCCTGAATGTAGTTCTGCTACTTTATCTCAGGTTCCTGTGTTATGTCTTCCTTGGATCAAAGGCAACAAAGAAAAGACAAAGCTGAGAATAAAAGCGGGGATGTTCTTTACCAAAGACCTTCTACATTTGATATTAGCTCCCTGTTCTATTCTATACTCTACCTGCCCTGCCCCGGCCTCCACTACAGAACCCTGTTTTACAGTCTCTTTCTAGTGGCAACTGCAGCATGGAAATATGGATGGAGTACTGGGTCTTTGAAACTTCTCTCTGACATTTACGATGTGAGTAACCTTGGAGAAGTCAATTCGGTTCCCAGAGTTTCAGTTTTATTGTTTGTGATTGGAGTTGAACTACATGACCTCCGAGGTCCCTTTAAGCTCTTGATCTATGATCCCATAATCCTGTGATTTCTGGACCTAACAGTAGCTGAGATGAAGCTCTATATAGGATCTTCACCAGCCATCTCAGCATCTATTAGAAACATGCAGAGCTTTCCCTCATAGCAGGATTCAGCCAAAGTCCTTCATTCCTCAATGTGGGAAAGTTTAGAAGCTATTCCTTATGGAACTGATACATATTACAGATGTATATGCTTGAGGACATGAACAAAATAAAAATATAATGAATAAATTCTATGGAGTAAAAGAATCCCAGGATAGAACACAATTATCCTGAGGTGATTACAAGTAGGACCCCCAGAAGAAAGAATAGAATGGCTGAAAGTCCAGAGTAGTTCATTGGACTACTCTGAAGAACTGAAGGAAAAAATAAGAAGTGAAATTGGATCCCTGATTGGAAATCTGTAGAATAGAGTAGGCTAAGAACAGAAGAAATACTTAGAAAAGAAATGGCCAAATTGGGGAAAAAATAAATGTAAGAAAAATAAATCAGATAACAAATTTAAAACAGTTTGCAAATCTTATAGTGCTACATAAATGCTATCTATTGTTATTAAACATGATGATATATTAAGAAATGTTAGAGCAAATCAAAATATTAAAACATTGAAAGAACATGTGAAATAGTTACCACAAAAACAATAGCTCTGAGAAGATCATGATCGACCAAAAAAAATTTTTATCATTTTTTCAAGAAATCATAAATTGTCCAGAAGCACCCAGTTGAAAGAGTGCTAGATTTGGAGTCAGGAATACCTGGTTCAAATCTAGCCTTAGACACAAGCCATATAACCCTGGGCATATTCATTTAACCTCTATGCCTTAGTTTCCTCATCTGCAAAATGGGGATAATAATAGCACCTACCTCCCTAGGTCATTATGATTAAATGAGATAACATATATAAAGTGTTTTACACATCTTAAAATGCAACCAGATGCTTGGAACCAGAAGGCAAAATGCTGCCTGATAGATTCAACAGGTTTGCTATCAGAGGGAAATGCCAGATATAAAATACTGAGTAATATGACAACCAATTTCCAGAGCTCTTAGATTCAAGGGGAAAAAAAATCTTCAAGCAGATAGGAAGAGACATATCCTATAACCAAGAAGACCGCTCAGAAATGAAGATGATTAAGCACCAACAACTAGGAAACAAAAAAAAACTGGAATATGAAATACTAAACAACAAACGTCTTATATGCAAACACAACTTATATGACAAAATTATGAATTTAAAGGGGGAAAATAGACTTAAGGCAGCTCTGACTTCCAAACATTCCTATTGAAAAAAACTAGAACTGAAAAGAGACTGTAAAAATCGAGCACATTGAAAAAAAGCAACTTAAAAATAATAAGCATGCTTGACCAACTTGAACCTAACTAAGCAATCCAGTGTACACACTTTGGAAAGGAAGAGAAAGATTCTTTAGAGTACTACACTGTTCAAATGTTAATGATGAAACAAAGAAAAATGCTAAATAAATTATAGGAAGTTATAGATAGAAAGGCAATCATGCTTAGGGATTTCAGAATGTCTTTCAGATTTAGAGTTTATAGAAAGAAAAATAATAAAAAATGAGGATATGAAGGGAATATTGGATAAATTAGATGACAGACCTGTGGTGATTATTCAGTAAAAATTATATTTTAATTATAATTATATATGTGACCATATAATACATAATATAATAAATATAATAATACATATACATTGCTCAGTAAGTCACATATTTTTAGTATTGCATGACACTTTCATGAAACCTGATCATGTGGGAGGGTCTATATAATTCATAAATAGTTAGAAATATAAAACACATCCTTTGAAGTGGGCAGACAAGCAGAACAGTGTTAGAAATACTATGTCAAATTTAATATGTACTTAAAAACAAGCTATATGTAAGAGTTTCACAGTGTCATGTACATACATTTTCTGTCCTTTGTATGAGCAAATGTTCATGTTCATTAATGTTTGTCAAGTTATTAATAATAAAAAACAAAATAAAAAACAAAAGCACATCTTTTACAGATAATACATAAAATAACACAAATAAAATATATATAAAACTGTGACATCAGTAAGGTGCTCAAAGGAATTAATCTTAATAGAAAATAAATGATGTTATGCTCAAGAGTTATTAGAAGTAAATGATATGGAAATAATAAATATATTTAAAAATATAATCTCATAATTGGGCACATATACCAAGAAAATTAGTAACCGGAAAAAAAAATTGTCATAAATAAAAAAGCAAGACTTAAGTAGTAGCAAAAAGTTAAAAACAAAATGGACATACATGGAAAAGACAATGGCTGAATAAGCTGTTTTATTTGAGTATAATGGAATTATCACTATTTTAAGAAATGAAAAATATGAAGAATTTGTTTTTAAAAATATATTGGAGAAATTTGAATGAACTGATCTAGAGTGAAGAAATAAGAATTAGAAGAGAAAAGAATACAATAATTTGAATAAGGTCAAAGAAAATAACACTAAAAGAGAGAAAATACTTCCTTGTTCTCCAAAGTGGTAGAAGACTATAGGTAGAGAATGTTGCATATGTTTCAGCCAAATAAATCAAATGTCCTATGATATTATATATCTTGTCTTTGAATTATGATAAAACCAATTCTATTAACCCCTTTATTTGAATCTCCAAGGAGAGTTCCATTTAGCTGAAATGTCCTTTTTCTTCTAATTTTGTTAATAGTGAAAATGCTCACATTTATATGATTCAGGTGTTCATTAGTCTTTCCACTAACTGGTTATTGGACAAGGAGCTCACATTTAGAGTAACAATGGTTAAGTTAATGTTTATGCCAGTCTGTCAGTGGTACATGATTTCATTGGTGTGGTAACTCCTTTCCCCAGTGCATTTCACAAAGTGTAACTTAGTAGGTAAGTCAGAGAATTTCCCAAGATTCAGAGAATTTAAGTGATTTGCAGGTATGTGGTCAGGAAGGTAGTAAGTGGTCATTAAGAGAGTAAAGATCAGATGTAGCATTAGAATCCAAGTTTTCCTAATGACTCTCAAGCTAAAATTTATAAGCAGTCTAAATCCTTTGCAATTTTAAGCACTCTCTGCTTCCTTTTGTATCACTCTGCCGCCATCAGTGCAGAAGTGGAAGGGTCAGCAAAGGACTAAGGGCCATTTTGTCTTTAAAAACTTCTTTGTCTTTGTTTCATAGATTGCCGCAGCCAAAAAAAAAAAATCAATAAGGGGTCAGCCAACTGGAATTCTAGGCTTAGGTAGAAGACACTAAGGAATTAAGGCCTATATCCCTCTGTATTGGTGAATTTCTTCTTTAAAAATTTGGCAACTTTCAAGTAGATACAAAGATATGATCAGTCTAACATCATAATCTGAAAAACAATTGCACATCAGTTGGATTTGATGGATAAATTTTCTGCCATTTGTGCTGTATGCCAATAAGTCCTCAATCACCTTTTGAGGAATGGACTATTATATAGGGAAACAGTATTGTTAATACTGATCAAGTTGAAAATCATACTGTCAGTTTGACCTGTAAAACTACTTTCATATTTTCAATTTCATTTCCATCATCTCATTCCAAAATCTATATGTCAATCTATACATAACTGTCATATAGAAGAGTTATAAACTTTGTTTTTATGTAACAAATATAAACTGATTACAAATGATACTCATGTATATAATTCACAAATAATGGTGAATATGGTAGAGACCTTTAACATACTCAATGAGACTAGTCAGATGTACTAATTATGTTCTAGCAACAACAAAAAATGGTTAAGTGCTTAATATTGCACTTGATTTAGACAGTCTATGTGAAACCAGGAAGACCTGATTTCAATCTTGTCTCTAATTCTTACTCTCTGTACCATCACTTATTACCTTCCTTTCCATATACATATGAGTTACTCAACCTCTCTGAGGTTAAGATACTTTTTGAGGTACTTTTAAGGTACCAGAGCATTTCAGACACTCAGAAAAGAAAAAGAAAAAAATTGGCTTCAGAAACTAACATAGTAAATGAACTCAAAGAAAAAGAAAACCTTTAGTTCACCTACTGCCTTGAACAAAAGGTATGAATCTGTCTCCGGCTTATTTCAAGTGAGCTGTGTCAAAGGTTACCCACAGGCCATTTGTAGTGATTTATGGCTGTTGTCTGTTGATTGCCGTTTATTTTAATGATAAACTCAATAGAGTCATTAAGGCAGTCTTTGTCTTCATAGCAGTGACCAGGAGCATACTTATGTCTTTAAAGAATTCTGAGGGGTGATGGACACTATTTATACATATTGTCAGCTGAGAGCAGTATTTATGTCGTGCCTTGAAGACAAAAATTGTTCTTTCTCAATGCATTGAAGATGTCAGGCTAGATCTTTTACTCTGGCCATCATTGTTATAATGTTGACTCAGAGGTATGTCACAAAGGAAAACTAAGATAAAGAGAAAAGACTTGGATATAATCAGTCAAGTGAGGTCATTATTTTAATGTAAGTGATTAAAATTTATATTAAATCTTTCACTGTATATTTTAAAATGCTTCCATTGAACTAAATAAATTTAACCCATAAGACAATTTAAGTTTTATTTATCAGTTGTTAATTTTAGAAAAATTAAATTAAAATAGTTCATAGTGAAATGTTATAATGACCATTTTCATTTTTAAAAATCTGTAACATTAAAAGGATAAAGGATTTTTACAAAATTTAAATTGGATGGCATTTCATGCTTTCTATATGATTAGCAAGAACATTCCAGAAAGGCTCTAATCCTATCTCTGAACCAATCAGTATCCATAAAGGAGACTGAAGGGGCTATATCTGGAATATTACCTTCATAATTTTGCATAGTCTTCTATCTTTTCCTGCCCAATGTCAGATCTAAGAACAAACCTTTTAAGTTATCTACACATATATTTATGGGAAATGCAAGGTCACCAAATATATACTTTCTATATATTTATAAGATAGGTAATATAAGATAGGTAATAATGAGGAGGAATTACTGCCCAGAGAAGGAAAATATTGTCCCCAGCAGGTCACCACTCTAATTTCAAGTGATAGGGCAGAGGGAAGCAAGAGGAAAGTGCGTGTGTGTGTGTGTGTGTGTGTGTGTGTGTGTGTGTGTGTGTGTGTGTGTGTGTGTGTGTGTGTATCTTTCTTTTTTTCTTGTGTATGGGGATGGAAGGATAGCTGAGGCAAAGCAAAGAAAGAAGATGCCTTTATCATGATAAACAAAAATAAAATTTATGCCTCTTCATACTCTTCCTAACTGCATTTGAAGTGGCACCCCCTGGCTAAGAAAACTGCACAGTGAGCCATTACTGTTGGATGGTATATCAGCCTCCAAGATTTGTAACACCTCCTTCTTCAGACTCCCCCCTCAGAAACATCCTTTCTTCTACTGTTTCTAAAAACTGGACTATTTCCTGAGAGAAAATGTTTTGAAGTTCATTCCATAATAGCAGGTCTTATATAATCATTTGCAAAATAGGCACACCTCAGTAAATTAAATAAATTTTCTCTTACATTAATATCTTGGAATATTAGATTATTATAAATGACTATATACTACTGGATGTTGCCTACAAAGGAATCATTATATCTATCTTTTTAAATGTAATTATCATCAAGGGCAAGTGTAGATAGGTACCCAACAGATTATTTTGGACCTTAAGACATAAATATTTTTGCCTCACTTATTTACGTTCTCTGAGATTATGAGATTATGATTATGATTTTCCACTTCCCAATCCCAGTCATTTTGTAGGAAAACTGAATGAAGTCTACTTATGCTTGTCTACTTTAGATAAACTATATAATTTCTCTCTATTTGCTACAAGATCTACAGCTTCTACCAATAGTACTTCCATGTACCATGGCTTACTGAAAAGGAAAAAAAAAAGCACTGAACATAAAGTTAGAGGATTTAATTTTAAATCTTGACATTCTTACTTACTGCCTTGGTGGCTTTACACAAATTACTCCTCCCTTGAGGTTTCAATTTCCTTATCTGTAAAATGAAGACATTGTTCTAAAGTGTATTCCAGCTTGACATCAGTGATCCTATGAAAGAGTACCTATTATATAGGTTCTAAAGTATACAGGTGTTTTAAATGTTTATTTTAATAGTGTTTTATGTTAGAAGGTTGAATATTTTAACTTAAAATTACTTTTGTCCTTAATTTACTAAGAATTAGAAAAGATGACAAAAACTATTCCTTACTCTTTGAGAATGTTATCTTTTCATCATGGTATAGCTCCTTCTAATTACACAAATAAATTTACCTTTCTAGGTTTCTTTTGATTCATGTGTGAATTTTAAAATTCCTACTCAACTCTGGTCTTCTCATAAAAAATGCCTGAAAGTCCTCTATTCCATTGAAGATCCATTTTTTTTCCCTTTAGGACTTATAGAGCAAGTTAGTATCAGTTTAGATCTCATATTTTCCTTCTGGAATATTGTATTCCATGACATCCTCTCACACATAAGAAAAGCTATTAGATCTGTGATACTACTGACTGTGGTTCCTTGGTATTTGTATTACTCTTTCTGGTTGCTAGCAGTAATTATTTTTTCTTCGATATGAGAATTCTGGATTTTGGCTATGACATTACTGGGCCCATTTCTTTTGGGATTGCTTTCAGAAGGTGATCAGTGGCTGCTTTCTATCTTCACATGTTCTCTAGTTCTGCCCTCTAGACAATTTTCATTTATGGTTTCTTGAAATATATGGTGCAGGCTTTTTTTTTTAATCATTGTCTCTAGGGGTTCTAAGTAATCCAAATCCCTCTTTGACCTATTTTGCAGGTCAGTTCTTTTTAATAGAATATATGTTTTCTTCTATTTCTTCAGTATTTTGATTTTGATCTCTTTCTTACTGTCTCATGGAATTCTTGATTTGTTTGGTCTATTCTAATTTTTAGAAAATCTATTATTTTGGCAAGTTTTAACATTTTCTATTTCTTCTTCAAATTTTTTCTTCCAGAGTTTTACTTCATTTTTAAGCTCTTGTTTTATTTCTTTTATTTATTTATGTAGGCCTTGTGAAAATCCATTTTTCCTTTGAGTCATCACTTACATTATTCATAGAGTTACTTGCTCCTTATTTTGGAAGATCTCTAAATCTAAAATGAGTTTTTATATTGGTTGGTATTTTCTTTGATTTACTCATCTCTCCAGCTTTCATTTCTGAATTGGGACTTTGTGCCAAGCTCAGGTTCTCTGCTATATTTTTCAGTATGGTGGCTACAATACTTAGTCCCACCCAAAGTTTCCCATGTTCTGTCACTCACCTCTATCTTCTAGAGTTAAGACCTCCTCGATATTTGAGGTTCAAAGCACTGTATCTTCAGGGCTCTCCTTCGCATCTTAAGACAGAGTACTCCAGAGCTTGGATAGCCCCTAGTTCTAGGCTTTCCTAGTCTGCATGCTGCCATGCAAATGTGGTCACTGTCACTTCTAGGGCTTCCAATTCACTTGCCCTGAAGCTTTCTGACCTCCTTGTTTCTTTTTTCTTTTTTGCAGGGGGGAAGGAGGGCTCTACTCTTGCTGCCTCTGGACACAAAATATTGCAGATATTGCAGATTACTTATATATTTTGTCCTTCTGCTCTGGTTGCACTGGGAAGCTGCAGATTTGTCTTCCTAAAATGGCACTAGTTTTACTAGTGGCCATTTTTCCATTTTCCTGTGGGATTCTGGCTGACATTTTCTACAATTCTGGAGTAAAAAAATCACTTATTGTAATTTCTCATTAGATTTCACAAATTTTGATCTCATTCCATGATTTTGCTGGAGTAAGTTATATGGGAACTATTGAAATGTACCTCTGCTGAAGTGTACTTCTGCTGTGTACCTCTGTTGAAGCAGCCATCTTTTCTAGAAGTCCACATTTTTTTGTACAACATTCTCAAATAGTGTTCTTCGTAGAAAATTAAGGGGATCATCCATATTTCCTCTGGTCCTTTCTGCTATACACCTATTAACTCCATGCCACTTGGCTTTTGTCCCTGATATTTTACTGAAACTGCTTTCTAAAAGGTCCTACAAATGACCTATTCTTTACTAACTTTACTCACTCTTTACCAATATTCATTCTTCATGATCTCTTTGTAGAATTTTGCAGTTTACAAGTCTATGCTAATGGATAGCTTCTCCTGCAGTGTCTTCAGATGTACCAGGATGTCCTAGTTTTCCTATTTCCCTAACTACTTCTCTGTATCTTTTGCTTTCTTTTTGTCCTTTTTTCTTTTCTTTTTTTCCCTTTTTCTTTTTGGCCATTTGTTAAGTTATCTGTTCCCAAGGTTTTGTCCTTGGTTCTCTTCTCTTTTTTCTCTATAAACCTCTCTTGAAAAGTGCACTCATATTTATGGCTTCAACTATGTCCCTTCATTGAACTGTTTAATTTAATTTTCAAAAGAAAGTATGCATATTATATGGAGACAAACATTTTCTTGGCAGTAAATTCACAAAGGAACTTATTATCTTCTGAATTGTTAAGTAGTAGCAATACTACCTTGTTGTTAAGTAGGAATGTTTTGTTTTGTTTTATTGTTAACATGTGTTTTCATAGAGGTCTTATTTTATCTTCCACCCCCCAAAAAAAAAGGAAAGAGGGAAGGAAGGAGGGTAGGAAAGAAAAAAAGACAGGAAGAGAAGAAAGAAAAGAGAAGGGGAGAGAGATAGAGAAGGGAGGAGGTAGAGAAGGAGGTAAGAAAAAAGGAAAGGAAGAATGGGGGAGGAAGGAAGGAAGAAGGAAAAAAGGGAATGAAGAAAGGAAAGAATTGGGAAGAAGAAACTGGAAGACAGAATCTTGAGAAAGCAAAGTGAAATTGTGATCATTTTATTGAGGGTCATCTTCCTTCTGCACCATCCTCTTCTCACCCATTAGATTTTGTGTATTAATAAGCAGTGACAACTCATCAGAGCTAGCATAACAGGGATCATAGATTTGGTGTTTGAATGAAGCTCCAAAGTCATTTAGCACAATCTTCTCATTTTGCTGATGAGGAAAATGAAGCCCAGGAAAGTAAATGTAACTGCCCAAGTAAATGATGACAAAGGTACAATTCAAACTTAGATTTTCTACTGCATTGCTTCTTCCTTTTTAGATTACTGACTGCCATACCAAAGAAAGTCCTCCGTCAGAACAATATCATAATGTTAGGAAACTGAGTTAAAAACAGTTAACCACAAGAACATCCTATAAATCCCTTCAGCTCATTAGAATTAGTTATTCTTTTAAGTAGGAAAAACTACATTATTAAAAATC
The DNA here is from genome assembly GCF_003287225.1 of Phascolarctos cinereus. Taxonomy (NCBI): domain Eukaryota; kingdom Metazoa; phylum Chordata; class Mammalia; order Diprotodontia; family Phascolarctidae; genus Phascolarctos; species Phascolarctos cinereus. Next base: position 174,214,763 of record NW_027555514.1, on the reverse strand, counting down.
CATTTTTTATTGATTTTAATTGTTTTTGTTACATGGGTATAATTGATTCTGATCCACAGTCCCTATTTATAAGACTGTATCTCTCATTTAAACATGTAATACAATTGTGCTACAAATGCTTAGAAAGGCTTCTGCTTAATTACCTAGCTATTTAAGATAACTGTCAACTATGTACAGATTAAAAAGAAAGAAAAAGGCTAACCACAGGTAATTTTAGCTTAGCAACATAGAAACAAAAAAGGGAAAACTATTTCATTCAAAGTGTCAGGCTGACTATACTGTATCTGTCCTAGATATGTCCCACCCAGAAAGTGATGACAATGATAATGGACCAAATTCACAGTTTAACGTTGTGGAATGATACTCTTTAAATGAAGACGTCTTCAAGGCATATGGCATTATCATCAGTAGCATCCATCTGAAGGTATCATAAACTTATCATCTCACAGATGACTGAAAGGGAGGAGAATAATCTAACACCTGCCCACAAGAAGGCATAGATCAACTGCATAGGAAGCAAAATGAGGGAAGAGTATGGCTGGTATTTAACTGATACATCAAATGGTGTTCAACAGAACAGAACAAGGTAAAGTAGGTATATAAGAAATGGAATCCACAAAAGAAAGCAGACTCAAGTTTTAGGACAGATTATGAATGAAATCTGATTCTTGACAAAAGGAGAGAAAATAAATTCTCTAATTTAAAAATACTACTTTAACACTGTTGGTTTATAGAGATATGATATGTGTCTAGTCCTGTATAGTGAATAAAATAATTTGACATCAATTGGCAGACCTAAAGGTCTCTGGGCATAAGCCAACAAGAGTAGAATTTTCTGGGAAACTCTTGCTTTTTGGAAATTGCATCCCTGCCAATACTACTACCATGTAGCATCCTTAACTGCAAGATAAAACTGAAAATATTAAAAAATAAAAAAAAGGTGATGGGTACGCTAAGCTACAAAACATTATCACACTATGACCAATGTGTACTGAAGTTTCTACTTGGTTTGATACCTTTGATTGGTACTATTACAGCACTACAACAAAAATATGCCAGAAAACGAAGCTCTCTCCACTCTCTCCTCTCCTTCACTCCTCTTTCTCCCTTTCTCTTCCTCTCTCCCTCTCTCACACACACATACATGCCCACCAAAGATCTTCAATAGTACTTCTGTGAAGGAGAATCAGATAAGAAGAAAATAAAGTCCAAGTTCTTGCTTGTGAATTGGTACCAATATTTGTGTGGATATTGCAGCTGAAAAAGAATCTGATTGTGTCTGGTCAGCTAGTTAGGGCTGTTTCTGGCTTGTCAGAAACACATTTCTTTTCCTTGTCACATCCCCCCAGGTGCTACTGCTGAGCAAATGGTAACATCACTGTCAGAAGTATTTGAAAAGAACAAAAAAATTGATTTGGACAATCTGTGTGCTGTTGCCATTGATGGAGACACATTTCTGACTGGGGTTAGGCCTAGGGTCATAGCAAGGTTAAAAGAAAAGCACCCAGGAATTCTCTCTTGTCATCATATTTTTCACACTGAACCAACTCTTGCTTTTGCAGATGCTGCAAACAATGTAAAATACTTTGTCAAGTATCAAGATACTCTGCTAGTATTTACAGACTTTCCCAGAAATTCACCTAAGAGAAAAGAAATCTGCCAATGGAAAAGTATATAAAATGTGCTTTTAAAAAAGCAATGAACTTCCACATATTCTTACACACCTGAGACCTAGGTGGAATTCTTGGTCACTCTGAACAGTTGGCCATGTATGCCATCACCCAAATTTTCACAAAACCTAAGTATAAATTTTCTTCTCAAGGGCAAGTTTAAGCTTAACATATACTAACAGATTAGAGACAATATTTTTATAACATATTATTGTGAAAGAAGAAAACTGAAAAAAAATATCTATGACCAAAAACGTTAGGTATTTCAGGTCTAAGTAATTAAAACGGTCCATTTGAATATACGGAAAGCTGATCTAAATAGAAAGACATATCTCAACTGAAAAAAATCAGGCACACCATGTCAGTTCTATGTGTTTGAATAGTGAATCTTTGGCAAAGACATTTGTCAAGATGTAAAAAATGGGCTTAGAAAGAAAATATTCAAGTGTAAGAAATTCAAGGAACAATGCTTGCCAAAGTCTTAATTAAAGCACTTGTTTTCATTCTTATAACAGAGGTTGAGATTAATGCTTTTCATGCATTCAAACAGAACTGCTATTGCAGTAAAGTTCAAGCTCCAAACTTTTCAGATGTAGATGTTTACCAATATTTGGTCACAGACTCAGCTGTGGGGACATGGGTGAGGGAGGCGGGCGTTTCTGGACAGCTGAACATATTTTCTTAGGTTTGACAATAAAAATTTGAGTTGCAAGCAAGGATTCAAAGACAACGGAATCTTAAAGACTTTCTAAATATACAATTGTGCCTAGATCAATTTTACTTAACTTTAGAAAGGTTTTCTACGTGCTGACGACCCTAATTCTACACCAGCCAGCCTTTGGCAAAGTAGGCTATGAAAAACAAATGTTTCTTTGCTCACAACTGTTAAAATGAGGCGGCGCCAAAAAATAAAATTGAACTAATGACAATATGTCAGGCACTGATGCAAACACACCTCAAACAGCCAATGCAAGACCCAAGGAAGCATAACCCTTCCATGTAATACTATTCATGTTCTGTAATGCAAATTTACAATATGCTGGATTTCTTCTCATGTTTTCAGGCTCCTAGAACACAATTCCTTTATGCAGTATTCAGGGGTTTACTGTAAGTCCTCTAAAGGTTTCTTTATCATTTAATATTATAAATAATTGTGTTCCGAGGCTGGAGTTCAAAGCTCAGTACAGCACTCATACACTACCACAGGCAGGTCAGTGACCTTTCTCCAATTCTCCTCTCTCCAGTACTGAGGACAGACAAAGTGATATGTCTGTCATACGCCATTACCATTAGAACAGAATCTTGTTCTTTTATTACAACTGAACTCTGCCGGATTTCTCAGCAGGAATGCTAAGTGAAATCAATGTCTTGGATTTCCAGGCTGAGCTTGGAGGTCACAGCCACTCTATCATTTCTCAGCATTATCCTTTCTCTCTCTCTCTCTCGTGCACTCCCTGAGCCTCCAACTGGCACACAGCAGATTGAAAACAGCATGCATCAGAGGACTCATGCTGCACAATTTTACAGTCTTTTGGAGCCCCCTCATTTCGGTCCCCCCCCCTTCTATTTTTGCAAATTGCAAATAAGTTTTGTTTGTGTCCTTCTCTAGAGTTGTAAGTCAAAGGCAAAGAAACACTTCAGAATAAGGGTAAACAATGAAATTTAAAGAAAAAGGTTGATTTTGACAGCTGCCAACAAGACCATTTTGTTTATACCACCAGTTGGATAAGCTTTAAAATGCCATTGTTACAACCAATAAATGCTGCTTCCCTGTCAGACCATCAATTCAGTTTATTTCAGGTAAGTCTACAGATAACAGAGGGATCTTGAATGTACAACTTTCTTTTATAATCTGCTAGACATATAAATCTCCCCTCCCCCCAAAAGCACACAAAACTATATACTCTGGCACAAATAATTGCTTGAAAAAGAGAAAAATAACAATTACTAGTCTTACCTGAGGCAAAATAAATGTCCTTAAAGATTTTAAAAAGCTTTTTGAAGCCAAACCGTGCCATAAATGTCAACTTCTACCAAAAAAACTAGATTTATTTAATACAATAGTGCCTGGCTTTTAAAAATTTATTACTATTATTCTTTGACCATATAATTCATTAAAACTACCATTATGAAGTTTATTTGTCTGGCTATTTTTAATCTATGCAGTTTTACTGTTGGGCTTAAAGCTAAGATTATTGTCAGTTTAAGGAATCTATTATGACAAGACAAGAGGTTGTGACAGCATGCTAGAAGAAACTAAATAAAACAGAGGAAGGACAAATTTCCAAACCTCACTATCACTTACACTGAAGAAACTCCCCTTTCCTAATTAACCTCTAACAAAGTCCTTGCTTATTTTACAATAATTGAAACTACAGAACACTTTCAATCCACAATTATGATCATTTTTCATAAACTACTTATAAAATCAATAAAGAACTTCTAGGCATTTGAGTTTATATTATCTTTAAAATCTTAGCATATGCTTGCAAACAAAAAAAACCAAAACTTCATGTTCATATAGCTGTTTATTTAAAGCTATGTTGTACTCTCATTTCACTAATGTTAAAGAAGGGCGTGACTACAGATCTATAAACCAGGACTATAGCAGATCTAAACATGACTCAAAGTTCCCATTTTATTTACAATGCTGGATTTGGAGTCAGAGAAACTGGATTTGATTCCTAGCTACTTATTAGCTGTGTGACTCTGAGCAAATCACTTAACCTTTCTGGCTCTGTTTGTTCATTTTTAAAATGAAAGGATTATAGTACATGATTTCAAAGGCCCCTTTCACCCTACAATACTATCATCATATCTCAAATGTCTGCAGAGTTGACTCTATGATTGAGAGGGGGTCTGAAAATAATAAATCCTATCCTTAGAAGCACATGATATAATCTCTGAGTCTCAGCAAAGCAAACCCACCATTTCTTTATATCTGATGCTTGTATTTATGTGATGTAGTATATATGTTCAATAAATTATTGTTTTTCTGAATAAATGAACATTAAATTTGATTGGTTACTATGGTTGTCTTAGAATCATAGAATTTTAGATTTTGAGATAGAAGGAACCTTAGGGGTCATTTAGTACAAGCCCTCACTATACCAATGAGACCCAAGATCATCTAACTAGTAAGTAGAAGAAAAGAGATTCAAACATAGATCTTCTGCCTACACTTTTAGCAGCTTTTCCAATTGTGTCACGTTGGCCTCATCGTTAGCAACATAAATGGAATGAGGAAGAAAGATTTAAAATTATAAAAAGTTGCTTAGTAGGAAGATATTTTAAAGGGTAGTTCAAAGGAAATATCTTAAAGCAATGTATCAACATGAGAATATGCAAACAGAAAGTTTTATAAGCAAAACAAGAAAAAACACACACCAGTACCTTACTTTCACACTAAATGACCTACACTTCTCTGTGTAAACGCCCATATTTTGCTGATATGACTAGCCTTTTCAATGAATGTTAAATTATGTGTGCAAAACCTACAGATAATTACTGAAAACTCTGCTGGTCCATCTGTACACCAGAACTTCACAGAGACAATTATACTCACAAGACTGATTTATATTTAGTGACTGTAATTCCTATTACATAACTTTCTTTCAAAGACTTTGGCAATGCATTTAAACATTAACTTCATTCACAGAAGTATGAGGTCAATGAAAACACTCAGAGCATAATCATAAATGCAGGTGTTTACTCCAAAACATGCTGCACAATTCATATCTATTATCAACATACAAATATTAAGTATACAAAGACATAAATGTTATATGATCCTATACAAATATGACTGTGTATTTCATAGGATGTGTTTTGGTCTGGATGTATGATTTTTATACATGGTAGAGAATCCCAGTGAGGAAACTGTAGCTTTGCTGATCAGCAACAATTCCACAACTGTGAATCAGTGTTTTAACACTGTTAAATGTTTGACCAGGGCCACATAGCCAAATGTCTTTCTGACCCTGAAGGTATCTTTTTATCCGTGACTATAAAGTCTAAGTAATGCATACCTACAAAGATACAATGTTCTGAGGATCCTATGTCCTAATTCTATTGATGGTATCACTATCCTTTCAGTCACTCGGATTCACAGTCTTAAGAGCCATCCTTAAGTCTTCATTCTTCTTTACCTCACATATCTAATCATTTGTCAGATATTTTTCTTCCTGCAGTTTATCAATTTTCATACCAAGTTCCTTCTCTCCACTCAAACAGCTACCACATTAATACAGGTTTTCATCACTTATCACCTGGACCATTACAATAGCCTCTTAATTAGTTTTCTTGCCTTGTCTTTCCCTTTCCAATCTATCCTCTATGCAGCTACCAAAGTCATATTCATAAAGCACAGATCAGACCATGTAACTCCCTTCCTTAAAAAATTCCAATGGCTCCCTGTTGCTTCTGGTAACTTCAAAGAGCTTCAAATATGAAATTCTTCTTTTTGGCATTTAAAGCACTCTCCAACCTTTCCAATCTTATTACACGTGACCCCCTTTCTTGGAGTTTTTGGTCTGACCAAACTGGCCTTCTTGCTGACCCTCACACATGATATTCCTTTTCCTATCTCCGTTCCTGGAATGTATTCCATCTTTTCTTCTGTCTCTTAAAATTATAAGTCTTCTTCAAAGCTTAGTGCTTGGAGCATAGCTGCTATTTAATAAATGCTCATTGACTGACTGATTCATAGATTTGCATCTTGGGTTTATTCCATTTATTGTGTGACACTCAATAGGTCTATACCTCATTTACCATCTTAATAAAATGGAATGAAATAATTAAATGTCTATTATTTTTCCCTCAGGTATTTTCAGTGGTTTTTGTTCGTTTTTTAAAAGAATGATAATTCATTAATACGGAAATTCTTCCATCTGTTGAGAAGCACCAGTATAATGGATAGAAATCTGGTTTGAAGCCAGGAAATCAGAAGTCCTAAAGATACTGACTGTGTGAGCCTGGCCAAATTATAGTTTCTCAGTGCTCTAGATAACTCTCTAAGGCCATAAGTTGCAGAGAAAAGAGCCAACCTGCATTGGTAGAAAGAATTTTATCTTCCAGGCATTCTTTAAATCAGTGAAATCATAAGACCACCCCCTGTTCTCCTACTGTTAACACTACTTTGACTTTCTTTCTATGTGTAATTTGAAATGGGGAGTAAGGTAGCCATCCAGATAATTCAAATGTAAACCACAATGTTTTTGATCTAATTGTATAGCTATGAGACTATTTTTGGTAGCTAAATTATTTAACATTATCTCAAATCTCTACTTAATTCTACATATCAATATATATTTTAAAAAGCACAAATGGGAACTAGATTGTAATGAAGTAGGGAATCTCATGTTGAAAAGACAACTCAAAATTCTTTTACTCTCTTTTTCACTAAATACCTTAACATTCTTAAACAACTTAATCTACTATTCTTACAAATCATTTCTAAAAGTATCCCTGAAATTCCTGAGTCTAAATTTTACATTTTGTATAAATTATAATGAAATTGAGAAATTAATACAGCAAAGGCACAGTTTGTTCTGTTCCATTCTCCATTTTCTTTGTTTCCTCTGATGCCTTTTTATCTTTTACCCTTGAACTTAATGTTGATTCCAAAAGCGAAACATTCTCCCTCTGTGATTACTACCTTTAACCATATGTACACTTAATTACATTGATATTATTTCTAATTTAAAATTCTGTGTTTAGACTGGCCAACTGCTTATATTATATTATGCTAAATATAATATTATTATATTATACTAAATGAAATAATAACTAAGGTTGGCAAAATTTATCTACTAAATTATTTGGCCTGATAAAACTCACATTATATGAGAATGTAAGCTTCTTGAAATCAAGGACTGTATTGTTTTGGATGTTTCTGGCTAGCACCATGCTTCTTAACATAGTAAGCATTTAACAAATATTTGAAGGCATTTGGATATACACGACATTATTTCACTGTCAACCTTGAGGTATCTTCTTTTTTACTTATGCATAGTGAAAATTTAATCTTAGATTAGCAGTTTTCTTAGCCTCCTATGTTTGGGAACCAAGGTCTGGGACAAGATTTGCTCAGAGAATATTAATTTCAATACCAGTCCAAACCAAACAAGTAAAGCAAATTTTCTGCTGAAAAAAAATCATATGATTCAATCAAAGACAAATATAGGGGACCTATGGGTAACACAATATTTTATGTCATCAGTGCTACTGCTCTATTACATGGTCATGGATATTTGAAAGTAGTTCAGCTTGCCTTTTACTATCAGCTTGGTAAGAGCTAAGAGATATGAGTTCATTTATTGCCTTTGTCATTTACTTATTGTGCTCTCTAAGTCAATTCATTTGATGTCTTTGTGCTTTCCCCCCCATATGTAAAATGGAAAAAATGATCATCGTAATCATTATTTAAGGATATTATAAAAAGAAAGAAAAGGAAAATCTCTAAAGCAATTTATGTATCTAGAATAAAAAATAATGCTTTTGTATACAAATGTTTCTGTACAATACATATATGTGTATGTACACATTCACATATTTTAACCAATTTTGACAATCCATTGAATTGTATCTTGTGTTTATTACCCAGTACTAGAACATGTTAGGTATCTTTTCTAAAAGATATAGCCACTAATCTTTAAATGAATAGGGTGTCCAGCTGATTCCATCTCCTTTTTTTAAAAATACATTGAGTTAATATCAGTTTTTTAAAAGCAATATAACTTCTTTGAAATAGTACCTTGCTTTTGGGTGGTGGGCTATTTGTGCTCTTCTCTGTATGAATGCTGGTTGGAGATACAGCAGCACCAAGATTGCCTTGGGGTATACCTGGTAACTTTCCTCCTGGAGATACCTGCATTGCAGCTAGCTGGGCAGCATATAACTGCTACATAAGGAGAAAGAAAAAAAATGAAATATCATCAATAAATAAATGAATGCAGCTTTCAAAAACTTCTACTTCAAATACAGTATTCTTCTGATGGATATTTTTTATTTAGCACATTGGAATATTTCAAGAGAACCTGTCACCTCAACTTTTATGGCATTTCTCTGGGAAGAAATGACAGATATCACATAAGCTGTTCTAGCTTCTGTATCTCTAGGGGGCTCTGAGCAAATAATAGCAATATATATTTACTTTTAAGCAGTGTCTATTCCTAATTCAAGCCTTGATTCATCACCTATTTCCTGGACCATTCTTAATAACCTTCTAAGTGGTCTCACTTTGATTTTTTTCACTACTCCAAAACTATACTCTGCATAACTGCCAAAGTGATCTTCCAAAAAAGTAGGCATGACCTCAACAAACCTCTATTCGATAAAGTCCAGTAGCATTCTATTACCTTTATGTATATATCATTTAAAGTTCTTTAAAACCTGGCCTCTTCCTATCTTTCCAGTATTTTTACGCATTCATTCTCCTCTAAGTACTGTGCAATGCAGCCATACTGGCCTACTTCCTATTCCCCACATGATATTCAATCTCCCATCTGCATTCCTTTGCCCTCCCTCACTTTCTTAAATGGAGACATTCAACAAAACAATAAATCAAGCCCTGATTTACAGCATTCACTGATTTCTGAGGTATAAATGCTCACACTGACAATTTATTAATTAGCTCTCGTGAGTCAGTATAGGTTGGCTTCAGCATTCCCCTGAGTATTTATCTCTTTACGTATGTGTGTTGGCTCTTTCTTAAGAATGTAAGTCCCTTGAGGGAGCTGCTTTTGCTTTTTCCTTGTATTTTTAATGCTTAGCACAGTGCCTGGCACATAGTAAATGCTTAATGAATGATTAATTGAGCATGTTTTTGATCTCTTCCCATGTAGCAGCTATATTCCTGTTTTACTGTTATATTAGTTTACATTCTACAAGAGAGCTTAAGATTGCTGAAATGAATACTTGTATACTGAGGGAAGTGGTCAAAGAGTGCCTCCTTCTTAGAGTATGCACAATATTCTCTGTCTGGTGCCAATCAACATTTAGTTTTGGTGAACCTGCTTCTAGAAATGTACTCTACAATGCAGCGGAACTGACCTTCTCTCAGTTCCTTACAAGAAGCACTATTTCCTGCCTTTCATTTCTAAAATGTAAGCTGTCCTTACCGTTGTCATTAGAACAAAAGCTCATTGTAAGTAGGAATTTTTTTTCATTACTTGCATCCTCAGTGCCTAGCAAAGTTCCTGACTCATAGTAGGTGGTTAATAAATACTTTTTGATTGATTGATGAAGAGACCCTCTACCTCCCAGATTCAGAGCACAAGCAGGTATCCCTTTTTTTTTTCATTTCCTGTCAACTTTCCATGTGGTGACAAAAAAAAATACCTTTTTAATTGGATGCTAAGCTGGAACTGACTATGTATACATAAGGCTCCAACAGCTAGTCTCTTTCCTTTTGGCTTTTGAGTGAGGTTGAAGAAATGCTGTGGGCCTTAGAAGTTTCATTAGCATAGATAGTTGAAAAGGAACTATTTATCTTTTACTGTCAGCTTTATTGTCTTTGTCATTTACTTATTATGATCTCTCAGTCAATTCATTTAATCTCTCTGTGATTTTTCCCTCTTCACACAGAAAATGGAAAAGGCAATCATTCTAATCACTGTTTAAGGATATTTTAAGTATAACTGAAAAAGAAAATCTCTAAAGTAATTTATGTATCTACAATCCAAAGTAGTGCTTATGTGCACAAATATTTCTATATATGTGTGTGTGTGTGTGTGTGTGTGTGTGTGTGTGTGTGTGCGCATGCATGTACGTGCATGCATATGTGCTCTTGTCTACGTTGGGGCTCCAGAAAACTTCTTCCTTCCTTAAAAGCCACAAGGGAAGAGAGAGTCCATTTATTTGAACCTTTTGGATATGTGGTTGGTTCTGACTATGCAACCAATTAAAAGTTTTTTCATCACTATTCTGTATGCCAAGAAGAAACAGAGGTTACTTGTGTCAGAACCAAAGAGAGAATGAGCATGCCTCCATCATATATTTCTGAAAGTGGCTCACCAAACCTCTGTGTGAATTGGCAGCAGCCCAATAATATTGAGAATATTCTAAGGACTGTGCACTCATTGGCTAGTTCCCTCATTATTCCTACAACACTTTTTATGAGCTACAGCTTCCTATAAATTAAAAAATATATATACATGGAAAAGAAGAATCATGTGTTAAGGAGCATTACTCTGGCTTCTTACCCTAATAAAAACAACTGCATAATTTCCAAAGTTCCACTTCAATTTATGCCGTGCGAACACAGACCAGAAAGAAGTCCTCTTGAAGAGGTAATGTTTCATGGATGATATGGCTCAAATACATACTCTTCAATCTATGCCATCCATCACAGATAAAACTATTTAAATCAATTTTGTTTAACAACAAATTTAATACTAATAATCAATTAGATATGGTTCAATAATTTAATATTACTATTTGTTTTCAATGAAGTTTTCACCTTTGCAAAAATAACCTCATGTAAAACAAAGTTTCATGGATGTTAAGATATTGTTAGACATCGATAGCTTGCTTTACCTTTATTTAGCACGTGGCAAAGGGAAATAAAAACCCAGGATATTCAAAAAGAGGCAAGCAGGTATATGTTCCATGATATATAGAATATAAAATGTCTTTTATCCAGGTACCTGGATATCCAAGTTATTGGAATTTTTCCCCCCTGTGCAAGCAATAACTTCTCCAGACCTTCTAAAATGGGAGAATAGCAGTAGAGACGGGAACAACTCTCTGTGATAGCTATATTATCTCTTTGAGGAAGAATAACCCCCACTGCCCCCAAAAAACCTGTTCCAGGTAAATCATATGTTCAGATAGGAAGGGACCAGTTCAAAGAAAAGACAGAAATACAAACACATGTGCATGTGTGAACACGTTTTCAAACAGGAACATACATAGAAATAAATAAAAATAAACAAAAATTTTATTCTGGAGTACAAGGGAGAAAGTGCTGTTGCTGAAAAGCATTTCATGACCATCAATCACTACACAGTTATAAGAAGATCACAGATTTAGAGTAAGAAGGGATCTAAGAACTCACCTAGTAAAATATGTTTTGCAAATGAGGAAACTGAGATACAGAGGTTAAGTGCTTTCCTCAAGGTTATACAGGTGGTAAATAGTAAAGCTGGGACTCAGAGCCAAGTCCTGACTGCCAATCCAAAGTTCTTTACACTACCAGGGATGGGGAACCTACTGCCTTGAGACTACATGTGGCCTTCTAGATCCTTAAGTGCGGCTTTTTTACTGAATCCAAATATACATCCAATTAAATAAAATTTGGATACAGTCAAAAGACAGCACTTAAGGATCTAGAAGGACACATGTGGCTTCAAGGCCAGAGGTTCCCCACCCCTACACTAGATCTTACTTCTTCAAATATAATTATGGTTGCTATAATACCAACAACAACAACAACAATCCTTCATTAAAGTGATTCTACTCCAAGACTCATCATGGCATGAAAACAGCCCTGAGTTGTAGAAAGCTATGTTGGTATTGTACAACTCTTACTATCCTACCAAACTAAACAGGCTTTGAATACAGGATTAGTAACATGGTAGGGTGTTTGTAGGCTGTTTCAAGACCTGTCTCTATAAATTTGGAGAAACTCATTGTCAGAAAATCAGGTACAAGGTGATCAATTTTTTTTTCTGGCTAAAGTAGAAACAAAATAGCAATGTGTTATGAGTAAAGGGATATAACACTGAGACACCTGGAGGACTCCACTGTATGTATAAAATGTGAAAGACAGAGCTAGAGAGGGGCCTCCAACACAATAGGTTGTACATCCTCTGTTGAAGATCTATGGAAGAACATGGGCAAGAATGTTACATTTTGGATGGGTGGTAATATTCACCCGTAGTTTTCTCACTGATGAGATCACAGATTAACAAGTATCAAAGTACTGAACCAACAAAACAAAAACTTTTGATGACACAGAAGGGTTGAGACCTATATTAGTAGAGAAAATAAATGAATCAATGAAATAAGGGATCTTTAAAATACTGAATGTTAATAAGAGTAGTACTAATACATGGGCATATGCTGCTTTTTATGTACAAAGTAACTCAAATGCATTAGGTGTGATTATCATAATATCATAATTTATGAGAAATAGGCAACATATTATTTTATAAATGATGAAATAGCAACCAAGAAACATTAAATGATTTGTTCAAGATAACACCTGAAGTAAATGGAAGGTTGATGGCATGATAGAAGAGTCCTGTATTTAGAGCCAGGAAGAAGTGAGCTTGAATCCTGACTTAGATACTTGCTAGCTATGTGACCTGGAAAAGCCATTTAACCTTACTAAGCTTCAGCATCCTCAACTGTAAAATGGATATGGTAATAGTTTCTACCTTACAGCATTGACATGATCACCAAAGGAGATAACATACATGGAGTACTGTGTAGATCTTAAAGCATTACATAAATGATAGCCATTATTATTAATCATCATCATCATAATTATTATTATTATTAATTTTATGTGGCAGAACTGAAATTCAAACACAGGCCTTTTGGCTTCCAATGTGATATTCTTTCTAACATAGCCTTAATGGAAAATAGATAACAGTTATTATTGTATGATTACAGGATTTATAGTTGGAAGGAACCTTAGAGATCATCTAGTCCTATAGTATATTAGTCTTTGTTTAGATCAAACCAATTTAAAAGAAGACACCTTATTGATAATGAAGTATATGAGAAAGGTGAAGGGCATAGCAATAATGATCTATTGAAAAGGAATTCACAAAAACTAGAGTTAAACCAATTCCTCAGTATGATTAGTAAAAGCATTTTCTTATGAAAATTACAGAGAAAGATAGTTTTTTAAGTTTTAGTCCCCAATTTTTAGACAGAGAGCTATGAAAATTTAACAAAAATATGATGTGTGAAAGTTTGCTGATTTCTATTTAAGATGAAGAGATGTTCTCATTACATGAGTTAAAAAGCAACTGGTTACATTTTGCAATGTGAAAATAGTATCATCTGTCACAACTGAACTTTGCTCCTTGAGTCATTAAGCAGATATCCCTCTTTCTCCTAGGTCACCACCTTGAAAATTTACAGTTCACCCTGTATAGTAAAGGGTAAATGCTATTGAAGTTTACAAAAGGATGCATCATAACAGACTGGCTGGATGCCTAAATTGTATATCAACAGCTTAATCTTTGAAAACTATTTCTTGGAGTATTGTTATACGATGTTAAGAATACTCATTACTGGTTTAGAACACACTAAAAATGATTTTAGTTTTTGTTACAGAGACAGGTGAGAATAGCGGCATTTTGACATTGCATTTAAAATAAAAAGGCAAAAATTATTATGAAAATGTTAAAAATTCCATAATATATTATTTGTCAACTACTAGAATTAATATTTAATCTTTAAAAATAATATAAGCCAGAATGTGAATAAGATTCATTTAGTATTTAATTATTTATAACCATGCACAAATTCAGTATTTTGATTTTTTAATCGTTTTAACTTCCGTCACAGTGTGTGTATGTATTTAAATACACATATGAATATATATATACATATATATGCATATATATATATATGTATATATAATGTATTTTGATTTTATGTTGTATAGATCTTACTGAGCTCGGAGTATGAATTGTTTTTATTTTAATTTCACATATGAATTAAGAAGCAATGCAAATGTGACTTCCTCATTCTAAATACATCATTTTAAACTTTTCTCACATAGCATTAGGTATTTCTCAAAGAGAAAATATCTTAAGAACTACATATGAATTTTAGAGCTTAAGAAATGGAAAGTAATAATCCTTTTAAAAAGAAAAAACTGAGGGGAAAGGGAGGGAGACAGAGAAAATTTAAAGCTCAAAAGCTTATGGAAGTGAATGTTGAAAACTAAAAATAAATGAATCAAATTTTTTTTTAAAAGATTATTCCAAACACTTGACACTTACTAGCTATGTGACCCTGGGCAAGTCACTTAACCCCAATTGCCTAAAAAAAAGAAAAAAAAGGGGCAGCTAGGTGGTGCAGTGGATAGAGCACCAGCCCTGAAGTCAGGAGGACCTGAGTTCAAATCTGGCCTCAAACCAAACACTTGACCCGTACTAGCTGTGTGACCTTGGGCAAGTCACTTAACTCCAATTGCCTCACTAAATGAAAAAATAAATAAATAGACAAACAAACAAAAGAAAGATTATTCCAAACAACCTGGTAATTCTAATAATTAAAAATACTTTAAATTTCCATTGTGACAACCAGTCTCAAGTATTATGTGATCAGTACTGCAAATACAAGACTTCATTTCTAGGGCTATTAGCAAAAGAGGTAGATTACCCTTTATCAATAGCTCTGTGATATTACCCCTTTCCATATCCTTGCTTCCACTTAGGTGGTTCGGTAAGGTTTTGTTTTTCTCATACCTCAACAAAAAACACTATCATTTACCACATTGACCTTTTATTCAATTCTCTCAATTCCTTTAGACTTAACTACCTCCCTATCAATTATGTCTACTGTAGTTGGATAGGTAAAGGAAGCAGGGGCAATTAAGACTTTCTGACCAACCCATTTTAATCCTTAAAATATATTATGGTCTGATGCTGAGTGAAGTGAGCAGAATCAGGAGAATGTTGTACACAGTAACAGCCACATTGTGGGGTGACTAATATTGATAGACTTAACCCTTCTCAGCAATATAAGGATCTAAGACATCTCCAAAGGCTTCATGATGGAAAATGCTATCCACATCCAAAGAAAGAACTATGGAGTTTGAATGCCGATCGAAGCATACTATTTGCTATTTTTTTCTTCTGTTGTGCTTTATTTCCTCAATACCCTAATTATCTGTCTTATTTTCCAACTATCTCTTTCGGATGGGTTTTTGTTAATTTCATGCAAATAAAGTATGTTTCTAATCCTTTAAAAAATATCATGTGCTTTAAGAAGCACTGTTGTTCATTGGTGTCCAACTCTTCATGACCCATTTTAGGGTTTTCTTGGCAAAAATACTGGAGTGGTTTGTCATTTCCCTCTCCAGTTCATTTTACAGATGAGCAAACCAAAGCAAACAGAGTTAAATGACTGCTTAGGGTCACACAGCTAGTAAGTTCCTGGGGCTGGATTTGAACTAAAGGAGATGAGTCTTCCTGACTATAGGCTTGGCCATCTATCCACTGTGCCATCTCACTGCCCTTAAGAAACTTACACAGCATAAATAAGTATGTACTCTTGCTAAAAGAGGCTTATTTATTTAAATTAAGTCTATTCAGCTATTGCAGAACAGAGGAAGTACTATAACCTAGCTGGACTAGATCCTGGTTTGGTCATCCATGGTCACTAAGAAACTACCAAAAGGCTTAAAGAGAGACATATAAAAATTCTTCAACTCCATGATCTATAGAAGAGTATTCCTTCTAGTTGGCAATGAAAGAACTTGTATAAAAGTACACGTGTTAATCCCTGTATTCAAGTTGCATGGAATGATTACATCTCAATGTCTTGCTCTTTCTTCCTGGACTTTCTGCATGCAGAAT
Source organism: Phascolarctos cinereus (assembly GCF_003287225.1). Lineage (NCBI taxonomy): Eukaryota > Metazoa > Chordata > Mammalia > Diprotodontia > Phascolarctidae > Phascolarctos > Phascolarctos cinereus. The sequence continues at coordinate 174,198,547 of NW_027555514.1, read as the reverse complement.
ATTAAAATCTTCTTAAAACCTGTTCTTTGGTCTCTCCATATTGCAATAATTTAATAAATATGGGATCTTATTAATGTGTGCTTTCCCTTTATTGTAGCAAATACCATATCATTCTTGTCCTTTTCAATCATCTTCCTTCTTGACTACTCTGCTCTGCACCTATGACTTTATCCACTTCCTGAATCTTCTCTACCCTCTAGATTTTCATGACAAAGTTCTCTTTTGGTTCTCCTCACTTTCCTTTGCCAGATTGCCATCCCATTAACTGTAGGTGTCCTGCATCAATGCTCTACCTGGCTCCTCTTTTCTCTCTACATTATCTTTATAATTTTATCAACTGTTATGGATCGAATTGTTAGCTTTATAAAGATTATCAGATCTACAATCCAGTCCTAGTCTCTTTCTTGAGCTCCAATCCTTCACCAAATGCATACTGGATGTTCTCCAGGCATCTTAAACTCAATGTGTCCAAAACAGAACTAATTCCCTTTCCTCTGAAACCTACCTCTCTTCTGAGCTTCCCTACGATTATGAAGGGCACCACTATCTTCCCAATCACTAAGGTTCACAGCTGCATCATTCTGGAATCCTCACTCTCACAAATTCTGTATCCAATTGGACTCTTCACTCTCACTTACTCCATATCCAATTAATTGACAAAACTTGATGTTTTAACCTCCACAATATCTCTTGTATACATCCCTTTGTTTCTACTCACTTAGCCACTACCTTAGTGTAGACCCTCATCTTATCACCTGGACTATTTTAATTGCCTTTTAAGTGGTCTCCCCTGCATTAAATTTCTCCATGCTCCAAACTTGACAGAAGAAATCCCCTTAATAAAAGGATTTGTTCAGTGAAGTTTGGATTCAGTCAAAGGGCTGCACTTGAGGACCTAGAGGGCCACATGTGGCCTTGAAGCCACAGGTTCCCCACCCCTGCATCCATATTCCACAAAGCTACAGAAGTTATCTTGCTAAAGTATAGCTACAACAGGTGGCATGCTGGGTAATATTTAACAAGGGCACATGACACACTTTAAAGTTTAATCTGCATGTTTAACGTTGTCCTCCATCACTTTCTTAAGTCTAGTAGACCAAGGGTCTGCACACCATAATGGGAAGGCCAAATCCTGTGGTTGCCAGTTACTGTATAGCCCATGAGTTAAGAATGGTTTTTACTTTTAAAAAATACAATAAAACTTTCTTTAAAATTGTAAATACCATTCTTAGCTTGCCAGTCAGGCTGGCAAAGGGTCATAGTTTGAGATCCTTACTTAGTACAGAGAGTCAAAAAAACAATACATCAAGCCCTGATTTGTAATGTTTGATTACTCCTGAGGTGTAAATGTTAAAACTGAAAATTTAACTTGCTTAAATTTAAATTCGTTCTCATGGGTCAGTTTGATCTGGCTCTAGCATAGCCCTAGGTGCAATAATGTTACCCTCTCTACTTAATAAATCCCAGTAGCTTCACATTAGCTTCAGGAACAAATATTAACTCTTCTATATGGTATCCAAAAGTCCTCATAATCTAGCCTTTCCTTATTTTTCAGCCTTTTTCCACATTATTCCTCTTTATGTACTCTATGGTTCAGCCACACTGATATGACATTCTATCTCCTATCTCCATGTTTTAATTTGCACTGGCTCTTTCCCATGCTCTCCCCTCCCCACCAATGCCTTCTAAGAGTCCTTGGCTTCCTTCAAGACTCAGCTAACATGCTACCTTCTGCATTAGGTCTTTTCCAGCAACATCAAGCATCTACTAGGCATACTTGCCTTCCCCTAAAAGGTAACTTTCGGGGCAGCTAAGTGGCACAGTGGAAAAAGCTCTGGCCTTGGAGTCAGGAGGACCTGAGTTCAAATCTGGCCTCAGACACATGATACTTACTAGCTGTGTGAGCAAGTCACTTAACCCTGACTGCCTCAACCCCCTCCAAAAAAACTTTCTATTTACTCCATATGTATTTTACATGTGCTTACACATATCTTCTACGTCTCTCCAGGAAGGGACTAGTTTTGCTTTTAAAATATATATATTTGGATATACATATATATATATATACATATATATATATATATATATACATATATATATATATATATATATATATATATATATATATATATATATATATATATATCTCCAAGCATAAAGTACTTAACAAATGCTTTTTGACTATTGTTAAGTTCTTTAAGGGACAGGAGCAATGTGTTCTATTTCATTTGTACTAATTAACTGACCAAAAAAAAATTCACTTTGAAATTGGGGAGGCATGGTTAACATACATTCAATAAAATGAATAGCCTATCCCTGCTAAGCTTTGAAGAATTTGGCTTGTCTTAGGTGAGGAATACATGTTGAGAGAATAGTCAGAAATAAGATTCAATATATATAATGATGTGAGGTTAGAGAATGTCTTTAAAGACAAGCAGATTTTGATTTGATGGATAGAAAACAGCAAGTCTTTGAAGTTTTGAGGCCTACAGAATAGAATGATTAAAGTATTGTCTTTTGAATAATTAATCTGATGTTAGTATGTAGGATAAGGTAGAGTGGGAAGAGTACGGAACAGAAATGCTTGCCATCTGTCCCTTGTAACAATCCAGGCATGAGGTGATGGGAGTTGGAACTGGTGGGGCAGTAGTAGGAAACAGAAGAAAAGGTGAATCTAAGCGATAGATCAAAGGAAGAAACTACGGGATTTCCACAGTGCTTTGTGCACAGCGGACACTGAAAAGTCATTAACTAATTGGGGCAAAAATCAATCAATTAAACATTTATTAAGTGCCCACTATGTGCCAGGCAATATGTTAAGTGCTTGGTATACAAAAGACAGTCCCTGTCCTCAAGGAGCTTACAATCTAGTGGGGGAGACAACAAAAGGAATGAAAGAAAAAAACAACAAATATTCATATTCTATGTATGATGTACAAAAAAGTTTTCACTAGGAATGTTACATATTCTCATATTTGCACTCATAATCAAATTATTATTTTATTATCTTTGTGTAATAGGTAAAAAGCTACGTTATTTTCCTAATTTTACAAACAGAGGAACTAAGGCAGAGCGAAATTGATTCTGCTTTTGGTACTACTGGAATTAACTTTGTTTAATGTTGTGCTGATAACACTATTGGAATTAGCCCTAGAAGGAAGCAGGAGAAAGAGGCATGCTTTCTCCTTAAAACAATATCTCCTTAGAGATCATTTGAATTACGATATATGAAAATCAGTCTACATGAGCTTGATGTTATCTCTACTTCTCTGGGCCTTATCTGTATTTTTTCCCTTGTGATTTACCCCATATGAATCCCAAGCATTTCAAAACAAGGGGCTGAGAATTCATTAAGAAGCATTCTCCCTGGTGAGTCTGACTGAAGTAATGACCCAGCACAGAGAAGGGAAATGTGTGATAGAATGAAGAAAAAAAAATAAAGATGTAATTACTCATCATCTTGTGTTCCTTGTTCATCAAAATCTATTTAGTATAATTATATTTTAACAATCTAACTGCTGCATCCCTAGTTATTTATGGTTGCCTTTTCTTGTGAAAATATCTATTACATGAGTTTTCACTCTAATAGGATGTCCTATACTAGGGGTTATTACTTCTCTATGATTGATGGTATTCAGTGAAAGTATGATTTGAAAAACTACAAAACCAGGTCAGTCAAATTCTCACAATATCAACCACTAGGCAAAATTTTACAAAGTGGGAGGGCAGGACACTGCCACTTCTATGTAGATGATTTGAGTAAATTTTGGACTTTTTGGACTGGATGTGTGATTCCAATGATATAGGGAACTCTTGATAAGGAATGCCCACAACCGATATGGATCAGCATCTGTTCTGCAACTTAAAGAGTTGTGGGGTTTTGGTGTGGGGGAAGAGGGGAGGGAAGTAAAAAGAGGAGGAAACAGGAAAGAAAGGGAGAAGAAAAAGGAATAGCAGGGAAGAAGGAGTGGAAATAGAGAGAGGGAGAGAGATGATATGGATAGAAAGCTGAGCTAGGAGCTGTAAGAACCACAGACATAAGTAAAGGCATTTAGATGGTGGCAAAACAGTAGGATAAAAAGTAAACTATCCTAGAGGAAAGTAGGAAAGCATGAAGGATAGGTTGCTTTTTCAACAAGGTCCTCAATTCTATTCACTGATGTCTGCACTATGGCTAAGTGTTGGGTTGAGATTAAAGCATGGCCACCAGTCATTCTAAGATATTGGAAAAAGGAGAACTTAAGAAAAATGTGGCAATTTCTATTTTCTCTACTATTTCTGCCTTAAATAAACCTTTTTTTTTGTTAAATATCTATGTAGCCCTATTACTTATAGGACACAGTAAGGTCCCTAAAGAGAGATCCTCTGCCCACCAAAAGAAAATTCACATGAGTCTATCACAATTATAACCACAAAGAGAGAATTCCATGTGGAAATAGTACTTTGGATAGAGGCTGAGCCATTAATGAGTTCTTTTTGAGGAAAAAAGTTCATCAATTTGAGCTCAGAGATTACATCATTAGCCATAGACAATATGGAAATTATTATCATCATCATCCTATATTCAAAGGAGTTCATTGAAAGGACAAGTCACTAATCTACTATTGTTCTTTTATGCTTGATGTTCAGTGAACTCCTGTGTAGGTAGATAAAATGATTGCTTTTTGTAGATAAAAAAAGTATCAGGATGTAAGGTCAGTTCTGTAGTCTTACTAAAGAGCATCTTTGAGACAACTCCAATATCATATGAAAGGGGATGATCCATAAGTTATCTTGTTACCACATGGTTTTGATTTATTTTGCTAGGCATCATCATCCTCACTCTAATCTGTAATTTCATTAATGTGAGGAATTCCCCTCTACCAAAGCAGGTTAGCACCTGTTATGCCTGGGGAATGGTGAGGTTAATAACTTACTTAGGGTCACACAACCAGCATGTGTCTGAGGCAGAACTTGAACCCACATATATCCGACCACAAAGGATGTTCTCTATCTACTACAACATGTTGCCTTACTGTGTTAATTATTCTTAACAAAACAAAGTTCTCTTTCCTGTCCCAATCTTAACAAAATAAGAAAAAATGGGACCCATGCAGATAGTCTGTCAGCAAAGGGAGCTATGTGAAAAACTGGAAGATTCTGAAAAGACATTGGACTTAATGTTTCTAATGTTCATGGTATGAGGAAAATGGATTCATTGAATATTGTTAAATCTATAACACCTGTATCTTACAAAAAGTAGTGTGGCATAGCTGGATGAGCCAGATTCAGAGGACATGAAGTCAATCCTGGCTCTGTTTGTCACCTCTGAGAATCTGGAAAAAAATCACTTTACCTCTATGGGCCCCAGGCTCTTCCTCTATAAAAAGAAGGAGTCAGACTAAATAATTTCTAAGGTTCTTTCTAGCCTGACCAAATGTAATTGTAAATTCCTACTTCCTACTTCCTAGAAGGAAACTCTGAGTTGCTATCTGACAAAAGTATTTCTCAGTACATGTTTTACTTGACTTGTTCCACAGAAAATAATTCATTTTCCTCCATTAAGTAACTAGTATAGTTAATAAGCAAATAATGCCATCAGATGTACTGTGAATAAGATTCCACACTTCTCAAATCGCTGAGCTGTAATTAAGGCATTTTAGTATTTTCAACACATCTCCTTAAGTGAGTGCTTTTTCAATTTTTTATTTATAGATTTTCCTATTGGTGCTTTAAGTTGTAATATTCAACTCAGAGTAAAAATAGGAACACATTCTGGTTATTTCAAGATTGGTGTTGAATCAATGATTTCAAGTTAAACAATTATCTCATTTTTATGTCAAGACAAAACTCACATAAAAACAAATTACAGTAGGAGTTTTCATTATAATGACATGAAAGGCTTTATTTTGTCTATATCAGAAATAAGAGTAATACTGATAACACAAAGTAATATTGATAAAATATCTCTATTTGCCTACCTATGAGAGAAGCAAAATACAGAGAATATGTATCTACAAAGTCTCCTTAGTATAAAGTCAGAGATAATGCAGAGACAAACTAATTTACTCATTGAAATCACAATTATAGCAGGAAGGAGACATTTCTAATTTGAAATAATATAATAGAATGATTCTGTGCAAGGAAGACAGAAAAAAAATTAAGTTTCTGGAAGAAGTTAATAATTTTATAGCCTTTGCAAAAGCCAGTAGAACCAACACTTCAAAAATAAAGACTTCCCTTTCAAATATTATTGAAAAGGAAAACATCTTTTTCATATGAACAGATACAATCTTTTTAAAATACAAGAGGCAAGAATACTTATTTTAAAAGGTGAAGGAAAATAATCCACAATCTGTGGTAGCTGGCACATAAAAAAGTAGTCATTGGCATCTTTCTGCCTCTTCTGCCTGGCTCAAAACCTTAATTTGCTCTGTGAGCTAAGTTCTATTATCAGGTCTCCATTACTGTCGGTCAGACAATCTGGATAAAGGCACAAGTGACAGTGATGGTGACAGAGAAAGACATTTACTCTGGAGCAAGAAGCATTCAACAGAGCAATATAAGGCTTGATTCAACTCTTCTCTTTAGTTCAGACAAGGACTGAAAGAACATGACACGTGCCTTTGGGGAAGGCAGAGAATACTGTACATGTACATAGAGAAACAGATGATAGATATAATTAAATATCTCGTTTCCTACCTCATGATAAGAAATGTTAAACAAATATTGAAAAGGATGGTATAGCTGAATTTTAACCAAATTTTTCTAGATAACAAGATTTGCTCATTTCTAAGATAGCTGTTATATCTTTTCATTGCCTCTTTCTGAACAGAAGGTGCTAAGCGGCAATGACCACTGTGAGCATGAAACTTTATTCCTAAAAATAATTTTTATTTATGGAAGACTTATAACAACATAATATATTGAGAAAAGAATGTGAGAAAGGAGTAGGGTGTTGGGATGGAAGGGTTGTGGGAAAGCATTTGAAAGAGAAAAACACAAAGAAATGTCAAGACTGAATCAGTCTTCACTGCTTAATTTCTGCTTCTTAATGTAAGTTAAATGTGGAGCTTAAGAGGAGCTAATGTACTGGAGAAAAGTTTCGAAACATAACAGCATGTTTCCATGTGAATCAACTGGCTTTTCTTTCATATTTCTTATGAGCCAATTACCAGTGTTCCACTGAAGTTTCCCAAATATTGCTCATCTTTTGTCTACTGTGTGTACCTTAACTTCCCTGGATTAAAAAAAAACAAACAAAAACAAAACCCCAAAAACAAACAATAATAACTACTTTTCAAGTGCATAACAGGAAAAACAAAAGAAATTATAAAACTAGAGACAACCAGCCTGTGTTGTGAAAATTTATTTTAAAGACTAAGTGGGTAGAGCACCGGCCCTAAAGTCAGGAGGAAATAATTAAATATAAAAGAGTTCAAATCTGGCCTCAGACACATAACACTTACCAGCTGTGTGACTCTGGGCAAGTCACTTAACCCCAATTGCCTCACCAAAAAAAAAAAAAGACTAAATGGAAGAATTTCCAGAATAAGGACCAAAATAACATATATGTGTATTACTGTGTGCATGATACTTTCTCACAATTGAAGACTATCTTTTGGATCACTAAACAAAGTAAGTGTGTCTTTCTCTACATCCATCTCCTTTAATTCGGTTGGCTTATTTGTTCCTAATTTGGCCTATGTTGATTTAGAAAACTGTTCCTTCCCTCCCATGTCAAATCAAAATCATTCAAAATCAATAAGCATTTATTAACTGCCTGCTCTCTGCCAGACACTGAGCTAAGCACTAGGGAAACAAAAGCTTGCTATTTCAAAAGGTAAGAAGATCCATGTTGTCTAGAGTAGACTGGATTCAGATTAACTTCTGAAGCAACCCTGGCATGTGGAGACACAGAGGCTGTGAACTTTTGGCTTTTTGAATATAAATAGCTGCTGTGACTTATGAGTGACTTTTATCATAACTTAAAGTTACTAGCCCTGAGTGCTATTCCCTATTGAGAGTTCATTGTACTATAAATGGAAGACTTACAACAATGTAATATATAGAGAAAAGAGTGCAAGAAAGGAGTAGGGTGTTGGGATGGAAGGGTTGCAGGAAAGCATCTGAAAGAGAAAAATACAAAGAAATATCAAGACTATAGGTGACTCTCTAGGTTGCTAAGAAGATACAGATCCCTGAGGAAGAAGGGTCAGTCCTATGGAGACTTCATGTATTTTTCCCTTCTGAGAAGATGGTGGAGGTGATATCAAAGATAAAGTTGTGCTCTAAGTGAAGAGGACCATATAGCTCACTGAAGGATATGGAGGCCCATCAAAGAGGGAAAGAATCTTTATGGGTACAGAAATGAATCCTTTGAGCTTTTGTTAGGTAAATTAAAGCCTACCCCATATTCTATGTCATGTTAACCTGTGTATTTGCTTGGGAGCTCAGGGTCCTTTTCAGATTATTGTAGAGACCAAGACATAAGCCAAATTCTGATGTGCTTGAGAGAAACCTTGGGTCAAAGCATATGCCAAAGGCATTTTTTTAAAAAAGTGAACCCAGTTCAAGTAATACCGAAGCTTTATTCAGCAGGGGTGAAGCCTATTAAATGAAGTAATAACACTTATAATGGTTGTAATTCAGATAAATATATAAATGTATATATTTATAGATTATTTATATAAGGTATACTTTTATGTCTAAATTATATATAATAATAATAATAATATGATTATTAATATTATTGGCTTATGTTTTCATTAGTCCCAGGAAACCCCAAGAAAAAAAGTGCTTTATAATCTATTAGTTTCAAATGTAAACTAGAAAAAAAAATCTGCACATTCATTTTGGATATACCAGTTTACATATATTATCTGTTTTTAATTTGGTGGTTCTAGGACAGAAAAAAAAATCCTAAAAATATCAAGAGGGTGACTTGAGTTATAACATAAAAATTTAAATTTACTAAAATACAGGTTGTAAAGTGTTTTGATATTTATAGTTGACAAAAATTAATACATTATGCATTTTTGTTAATGTTAATGAGAAATATTAGAAGAATTTTCTTAAGCAACCTCTATAGACTATGCCTGAAATACTGCAACAATTTAAAGATCAAATCAAACTCTGGCAATTATTTTGCAAAACAGAGTGAGCTTGTAAATTTCTTTGTCGATCACATTAATCCTATGTTTGCTCAGTCTGATCTAATAGGAAAGAAAGATTCTTTGTCATGGTCCAAGAGGTCACCCAGGGGAGTTCAATGCTTGTACTAGTTACTTTAAAAAATGGTCTTGGGGGCAGCTAGGTGGCACAGTGGATAGAGCACCTGCCCTGAAGTCAGGAGGACCCGAATTCAAATTCAGCCTCAGACCAAACATTCAACACTTACTAGCTGCGTGACCCTGGGCAAGTCACTTAACCCCAATTGCCTAAAAAAGAAAAAAAAAAGGTCTCTAAAACTGTAAATACTTTAGGCTTCTTCTGAATTTTTTCTATATATAATTGAAATACTCTCACATAAATATAACATAAAAGTCTTGTTTCAGTTCTCAAGTGAAGTCTAAAATATAGCTTAAAATTAAAGACTCCAGAAAAAAATTATTTTGACACTCTATATTACTTTATATTTACTTTAAAACATTAAAAGGAATTTCTTGGGTTTATTGTGAACTCTGTCTCCCTTGTCTTAAATCTTGCCTGTTTCTTCCATGCCTATCAGCTCAAAAAAGATATTTGTATATTAAGAAGATTTTGGAGGGAAAGTCAAGGAACTGAATTCTAAAATGGGGCAGTTAAGTAGAATATTGGATAGCATGCTGAACTGGGAGTCAGGAAGACCCAAGTCCAATCCCTCCCTGGGACACTTACTACCTGTGTCATCCTGTACAAAAATCTTAAATTCTATGTTTCATTTTCCTTATGTGAGTAAATTGGACTTGATGACTTCTAAGGATCCTCTCAACTCTAAATATATGATCCTGTGGTCTAAAACAAAGCCTAGTTCTATTCAGCCAAAACAATAAAACCATACCATAGTCAGATTTTTATTATGGTTGCCATACAAATTGATGTGGTTTGCTTCTGTAAGATAAGAGATGGTCCTCAATTTAATCAATAAATCATCCCCCCTCCCCATTTAGTCCTGGCACTTTTATCTAGTGAGAACATCTCCATTGAGTCAGTCAATCAATCAGTAGTAGTAAATACGTGTGAACAATGATCAGCCACCTCTATTAAAGAAATCAAAGACTTTTGAGACACACAGGAAGTTCAAATTCTATAGAGTGGATCTTGTGTATTTTGTGTAAAATATCAAGCCAGGGATTCAAGTATATAACACTGGGAATAAGTGATCCAGCTAAATCCCTGAAAAGGAAATGCTTTCAGGGTAGAAGAAGAATCCTGGCCTCAGTTCAGCTGTGCCTTCAGTTTCGATCTTCTTACCCTACTCCAATTCCACATCCCCTTGGCTGGCAGAGGAGCTTAGGAACTTCAGAGGGTCAACAGATTTGGACATTTCAAAAACATCCCAGGAATGTTCGTTTTAATCCTCGGCCAAAAGTTCACCTTCTGAAGGAAGCCTTTGCTCGTTCCCAAGATACTAATGCCTTTTGCTTTCTGATTAACACTCTCTATATACTTTAATTTATATGAACCTAATCATATGTTTTCTACTCTAATAGAATGTATGTTCTTTGAGGGCAGAAACTAGGAATGGGGATTTTGCCTTTCTTTTTCTCTCTGGTGCTTAACACACTGCTGGCATAAAGGAAGAATTTAATGAATGCTTGCTGACTAACAAGGAGAAACATCTGCAAACAGACAATGAGGAGAAATTAGACCCATTGAAAAAAGAGAGCTTCTGGTCAGGTAGGTGATGCAGTGGAGACAGCCCCGGCCTTGAAGTAAGGAGGACGTGAGTACAAATCCAGTCTCAGACCAAACATTTGACACTATCTGTGTGACCCTGCGCAAGTCATTTAACCCCAATTGCAAAAAAAAAAAAAGACAGCTTCATGACTCTACAAAGCTCAGTAGAAAGGTTACAATACTCTAGGCAAGAGATTTCCAGCAATTGTGAGTGATCCTGTTTGCACTTGCGCTTTCTAAACTTAGGCTAGGTGATTTACCCCTGGACTACTGTCACCTACTTTCAGGGAGATGCTTTTATCAACTGTTCTTACAATACCACCTTAATAAATACATCTAATTAAAAGCTAATCACATCTGACTTACTAAAATTATTTCTACCTATAAACACGGAGGGAAGGGGCTCATGAGTAATATTTTTTCCCACCTCAACCACTCAAGAGCTACCTCACAGCATAGATATAGCAGCTACCCTGCTGTAGATTCAAACTTGTCACCCAAAAGACAACTGGGAGAGTAGCTCCAGAGCTGGTGCTACACTAAACACAAGTTAACAGAGGATTGAGAACCAGGAATAGAGCTATATCTTTGCCATGAAGCACAGATCTTTGGGCAAGCCCTTTAAATTCTCTGGGGCTCAAGTCTCTCATGTGAAAAGTACGTGCATTTGACTTGATCCCTCCATCTTCAATAGTTCTTGCTTCAATTTTGGTAAATGGAATTAATTGGAAAGGATAAAAAAGTAGCATAAAAGTTTGTGTTCTGTTTTGGTGGCAGTTGATAGCTATGACAAAAAATGTTGACCATTAATGTCAAAAAATTAACACAGGGAGACAAAAGTGTTTGACTTTCATTTTAGATGGGCAATAGATAAATTTTGATTACAGGATATAAAAGTTAACTTTGTCAGGACCTGCACACAAAAATTTTTGTTTTAGACTTTTTTTAATTTATAAAAACTGAATTTAAAAGTAATTTTAAAAGTAAATGATTTCTGCTGGCTGGATATTTAAGTACAATGGAAAAAGTTAATACCTTTCAGATTGCTGTCAAAACTTCTCAAACACCACTGCTTCCACATAAAAATCGATGGAAGCTATAATCTGATGCTAACTGTTAACACAAAGTAAAAATATTATATAGATAACTATTTACCATAAACTTGATTCTTAATTCAAAATCATTTCAATTTGACCCTTTCATCTGATGATCATTTCACCCAAAAGAATGGTATCCTGACTAAATGTGAAGATAGCACATTAATTGGAAAAAAAAATCAGAGGGGAGGGGAACTTTTGCATTTACTAGAATCAAAGGATCTTTTCCACATGCTTCTTCTGTATTATCACAAATACTTAAGTATATAAATAAAAGAAATATGTAAATAAAGGATATTATAGTACATATTTAGTGCTTTAAAAATTTTATTCTTTAGAATATGTCAGGTCAAATTACTTACACTAGAACAATAAATCCTAGTCAATGTGAAACACTAATAATTGAAATACTCCCTTAAAATTATTTGTGTGTGTGTATGTATACATATATATAAAATATATATACACAGACATATACACATGTATATGTCTAGCTGATCATTTCTCTTTCCCCTGCCTCCCTCTTTTCTCTACTCCACAAGCCATCTTCATGTACTGCACAGTAATATATTACAATATGTTCCAACATCTGCCTCCCCATATGATATATGACCTATTCGACTGACCCTTTTTATGCCACTCCAGACTGGCTGTTCATTACTGTGGGAGGATGAACACAAGTAATCCATTTCTCAGGTCATCAACAAGTAATTATATCTCCATTTGGAGAGGTAAGGTAGGACACTGGAAAAAGTTCTCCATTTTCTTTATATACCCATAACTAGGATTATATCAGTCACTACTTTTACTTAGTTAAATTAGGTAAAAACAGAGAACATTTCCACTAAAATTCCCTTTAAAGGAAAAAAAGAAAAATAGGGTTTTTTTTCACATTTTCCCTAAGAGAAAAATCACCATAGATCCATATTTGTGATTTGTTAAAGTAGAACGTTGTTGGAAAGATTATATCCTTTTGGAAATCAATCATTTCTCACCAAATTAACTGTCACATCACCAATCTTTTTTATCTTCATAAACTGAATGTTGATTGAGACCTAATGATTGTAGAAAGTAAGAGTACTAAATGGATATGAAAATAATTATTGGCTTAGGATAAAATCTTATTATATATCATTTTATGAGACATGCAAATACATATATATTTTTCCATAACCCATTATGTTGTACCTACTTTCTATATATTTTGTATTTATTTTTATATGTACATGTTTTTTTCTACTAATAGAATTAAAGTTTCTTGAGGGCAGTTTTGTTAGGTACCAACATATAGTAGGCAGTAAATAAGTGCTTGTTGGGTGAATGAGTCAATCAGTCTAAATTTAATTCAAGAAAAAAAAACATTTTGATGTAATTATTTATGCATTTCAAAACATTTTATTTTGTTTGGAGACTAGAAGATGCAGACAAATGCTTTTATTATCTCAATTCACTAGCTTGTTTAGTCACCATCTTGAGGTGAGGTGGTGAGATAGAGATGGTTGTGGCCATTTCTGCTTTTTTTTTTTGGCAGCTTCATGACCTTTGTTGTTACAAACTCCCCGACTTCAACAAAAATCCGGTTTATGTATCCATTCTTAAAAAAAAAGAAACTAAAATATATACACAAATTTGAGGAATTAATCTGGGTTTTTAATTCTTAGTATTCTAGGTCTTGTTTTTCTTTAAATCTTTCCTTTGTTTCTTCCAATATCCACTCAGCTTTGGCATTCCACATGGATTATACTGTCCTGAAGTCCAGAGCAGTATTTATACCCCATCCTATTTTACCAGGAAGCCAGAGCCTACCCATCATGGGATCTTATTATCTGAATTGGTGTTGTACATAATATTCCTTCTTCCAGTTTTCCACTGTTCTAGGAACAGTAATCATACCAAGGCTACCACTGTGTATAAGAGAGGTATGATAACTGACTGCACTATGGCTGCATTCATAATCCCTGTGATTCCACAGGCTAACGCTCCTTTCCTTGGCCCCCTATTAAAATGTGAGCTCCTTGGGGCCAGGGATCATCTTACTTTTCTGTTTGCATGCTTAGCACCAAGCACAGGGCCTGCTACTATGTAGTAGTAATGTTTGTTCATTCATTTATTCATTCCATATACTTTTATTGTTTGCTTCAATTCATAATTGTTAGTTTAAATGCTTTGGTTTTTCTAAGCAGAATAAGAGTCATTGTATGTAGGTGGGTGGTAGTTGCTACACACCTATTTTCTGTAGGCTGGACTGGTCCCTTTAAAGGGTGGGGAGGCCATTTTGCTTCCTTGAGGTATCAAAGGAACAAAAAGCCCAGCCTAGGGGTAGTTAGAGATAGGTTTTACCAGATTATCTTCTACTCACTAAACAACTCCTACCTATCAGGCCAGATAACATGATGATTACAGAGATGGAAAGGAGTTGCATTCTATATTAGTCAGTATCAATTTTAACTTTGGAAATTGTATTCTTCTAATCTATTGTAGAAAGTGAATTGATTTTTATTTTTCAAAAAGTCACTGTAGAAAATTTTATATATTCCAAATATTGAACCCACATCTACCGGCTTATGCAATATTACTTATATTTTATCTTTATCACTGAATTTGTTTGTCTTATGACTTTTTTTTAGTAATTCTTGAATAAAGCCTTAAATAAAGAGAAAGAGAATAAAGCCTCAAAAAGGCTAACCTATACCACAAAACTCACATTCAGGTGAATCATGCAGTAACAAAAACCTTTGCTCTCCAATTCAAGAGATAATTATTCATCATAAACCTTTATTCTGACTGAATCTGACAAGCTGCAACTGCATTACTGGCATCAATTGTAAAAGGATATAATTAGATCAGATAATTACTATTGCTTAAATGTCCCCAAATCAAACTGTTTCCCATTCCTTCTCCCATGGTCTCAAAGATTTGGGGAATTTTTATTTTAACCTGGAACTATTCAGTAGCCATCCATAATGATCATGTAACCTCAACATAGGCTTCACCAGACTGCCAAAAGAGTCTGTGATATATAAAAAAGGTTAACACCCAATTTAAAGAAAAATTAATTTAAAATATGATGATGATGATGGTCTATACTTTGGAAACAAGTAAGAAGAGAGAGAGAAAAGATCCAGATTCTAAGTCCACCACAAATGCCAGGTCTAAAACAGAAGCTCTGAGATGTTATCTCTTCTTCGAAGGGCTAGGGAAAAGCTTGGAATTTGCCAGTTCTATTGTGGAAGTAGTTATCTCTTCACCTCTTTCCCCTCCTTTTCCCCAGCCAGTTTCTTCTTCATATTCAGATGATTGTTTATGAGCTCAATCTTGTTTCAACTGTCACTCTTTACATCAAGGAAAGATAGATGGGACACACCAACCCCAACCTAAATGACCTTTGGATGTGACAAGAGTTTTAGGTCAGCCTTGCTAAATGGAGGCCTTGGTGTATGGAGACATGCCTCGGGGGTGAAATTTACAGTGAATTTATTATCTCCCAATGCCCTTTGGACTGCTTCCCACCATCAAACACCATGGCAGCACTTGGAACAGGAAGAAATACATTAACTGGAATTTGATCGTTTTAAAAGGTTACAGCTGCCCAAATATAATTTAATTTCATACTTGCCCTTTGAGGGTTTGGTGTATATTTTCATTTTATGACTGCAAATGATAAAGCTCTTAAGATTCCAGGCAGTAAAAAGAGGGGAAAAAGTATTTTAAGGGTTAGAAGTCTATTCAGTTCATACTCCATGTGTGAAGTGACAAATTAGTCTTTTAAAAAAATCTAACATTTCTCTTTTTTATTCGGATCCATCATCTTTTTTTTTTCCCCTCTTCTGATCCTGAACATTGGATGAAATCAGTTTTGGAATACCAACCTGAGATCTCAGCCAGTTTGAAATCACAAAGGGTGATCAAAAACAGAAGATTAGGCCAATTGAGTTTGATTTGGAAATATTTCAATATAGGACACAAATATTTCTTCAATGGCTTCCTCTCATGTGTTAATTGGCAAATTTGCCAACTAATGCTCATGGAACAGAGTATACACTTAGAAACATTCCTTCTTATTATGTAGGATTACCTAGTAAAACTGCATTGTAGCTTAAGAAAAAACAACAACAAAAAACCACTTTTGGACAAGTCACTTAACCCTACTGCCTAGCAAAAAACCCCAAACAAAGACAAACAAAAAAAAACCACTTTGTTCTTCTTTTACCCCAGGTACAACATATTTATAGAAACTTTTGAAACTACATAACCATGCTCCTTCTCTGTAAACTTCACATCAGGAATAAAGCCAAAAAACTTCCAAAGCCATACAAGTTACTAAAAAAGAGGATGGGGGCTCTGATAATCTCATCTATATTGTGTTTTTTAAGTCACAAGAATTGTTTTGTTTTCTTCCCTTAGCTCAATATTCTGTCAGAGTTACAAGATTTTCAAATGCCAATCTAGTAGTTTTTGAAGCAACAACTTTAGGGGCCCTTCTAATAATGACCAAACTCCATATTGTAACGCTTTTCAACAGAGACTGGGTAAAAGAAACTCAAAGTACGTAAATAAATATTCATTCAACAAATGAATGTCTACTATGGGTAAGACATCTCAAATTAGATGTCTCATAGATATCTCAAAATCATGTCCAAAACAGAACTCTTTATCTTTCCCCTCAAACTCAACCCTCTTCCAAACTTCCTTATTATTACCTAGAGTATCATAATCTTCCCAGTCACCCAGGCTTACAGAGTTGGTATCATTTTCAACACCTCATCCAAATGAACCTGACACATCCAATCTATTTCAAGTCTTGTCATTTCTATGTTCACCCCGTCACTTGTATGTGTCACCTTCTTTCCAGTCACACAGCTGCCACCCTGGTGTTGAACCTCAGCACTTCATGCATGGAAAACTACAATAGCATTCTAGTTGGTTTCTCTGCCTCAAATTTCCCTTGCTTCAATCCCTCCTCCATTTAACAGCCAAAGTGATTTGTCTAAAGACCAGTCCTGACCATATCACCACCCCACCTCAATGAATTCCAAAGGTTCCCTATGAGCTTTAAATTCAAATGTGAAATCCTGTTTTATTGTACAGCCTTTAACAACATGTCCCCTTCCTACTTTCCAGTCTTTTGACACTTTCCTCTGCTTTATATATTCTAAGATCTTGCAGTAGTGGCCTTTTTGCCATTCTGTGCCTTTTCCTTGGCTGGGTCCCAGGCCTCTGGATTCTCCTCTGATTCCTGGCTTCCTTCAAGACTCAGTTCAAATTCTATTCTCTGCAGGAGGCCTTTCCTAGTACTACTCATTACTAGTCCCTTCCTTCAATCAGTTTCTATTGACATTCCCCATATCTCTTATATAAATAGTGATGTACTTATTTTGGGCCCATTTAGAATGTGAGATCTTTAACGGACTGTGTTTTTGCCTTTTTTTTGTATCCTCAGTGCTTATCCATAGTATATGACACAATTTGTTGTTTTCAGTCATTTCAGTTGTGTCTGACTTTTTGTGACCCCATTTGGGGTTTTCTTGGCAAAGACACTGGAGTGGTTTGCCATTTCCTTCTCCGTCTCATATAACAGATGAGGAAACTGAGGCAAACAGGGTGAAGTGACTTGCCCAGGGTCTCACAGCCACTAAGTGTCTGAGGCTGCATTTGAACTCAAGTCTTCCTGACTCCACACCAAGCAATCTATCCACTGCGCCACCAACCTGCCCTGGTACACAGTAATCACTTAATAACTGCTTGTTGACTTGCAGCCAGTCATGGTATAAATATGATATAAATAGAAATTCTTGCTACTTTCCTCTTTTCCCCAGGTATATGACCTGTCTCTGCATCATTGGGGCATCTAGGTGACACACTGGATGGAGCACTTGGTCTGGAATCAGAAAGACCTGAATTCAAATGCAGCCTTAGACACTTACTAGCTGTGTGACCCCGGGTAGGTCACTTACTAACTGCCATTTGCCTCAGTTTCTTCATCTGTAAAGTGGTGATAATAACAGCTCCTATTTCCCCGGGTTGTTGTGAGAAGCAAATGAGACAGTAATTGTCAAGCACTTAGTTACCACAGTGCCTAGTACACAGTATGTACTTTCTAAATGTTTACTGTTCTTCTTCTACTCTTTACCAAATGACTCTTGGTGTTTATGGGGCTTTGACAGATAAAAGACTAGAGAAAAGAAACAGAGTTGTGACTTTGCCCTGAATTCTTGTCATCTTGGCAAAAAATATCTCTTCCTTCCTTTCAGCTGTGTGGCTGTGCACATGTCACTTAACCACTCTAAACCAAATTTTTGTCACGTGTAAAGTGGGAATCAAAATACTTTTTGTGGTTGTTCAGTCATTTAGTTGTGTCCAACTTTTCATGACCTCATAGACCATACCGTCCATGAGGTTTTCTTGGCAAAGATACTGTAGTGGTTTATCATTTCCTTCTCCAGTGGATTAAGGCAAACAGAGGTAAACTGACTTGCCCAAAGTCACACAACTAGTAACTGTCTGAGGCTGGATTTGAATTTTGGTCTTTTTGATTCCAGGCCCACCTATCTCTCCATTGAGCCACCTACCTACTTCTCTAAGGTTGTTGTTTTTGCTTCACTCTAGAAAATATTTAATTAACATCTTCACTAATGTCAGATTCCTCACTGTGACTTTCTTACCCATAAGGTTCTATTTGAGTGGGAGTAACTACCAATTTTGGGAAGAACTCTACTTCTCCTAATTCCTATAACCCTGGTGAGCAGGGTCCCAGCTAAGCACCCTAAATATTCATAAGGCTTAACTTAGCCATGTGGTCTGAAAAATCTCCTTCTTTAAAGTAGAATATAATGTTTTCCAAGAAATACAACAGCTTCTTTATGGACTAGACTTACTGCCACATTTATTTGTTCTTTCCCATACTACTATGTGCTAGGCACTAGGGTAAACAATAAAGATAAAAAGTACAAATACAGTCCCTGACCTCAAAGATCTTACGTTTTATCATCATAAAAAATAAATACTTGGGGCTGCTGAGAATATGTCTTTAGAACCAATCTTCTTTACTGAAAACATGGTGGCTTGGATTCCATTTTTACAGTACTTTGAATTAAAGTGAGAAATAAAATCATTCATGTTAGAGAGAGGCAGGGATGTGACATAGCAGAAAAGAGTACTGTTAAAAGTCAGAAAGACCTTGAGTTCAAATCCAGCCTCGGGTACTAGCTATTTCACATTAAGATGTCATTTAACCTGTCTCCTTCATCAGCTGTAAAATGAGGATGATAGTAGTACCTAGCTCCCCAGGTTGTTGTGAGGATAAAATGAGAAAATATTTATAAAGCACTTTCTTCAGAAGAGGCTCCAAAAATGCCTAGCCATACTTGTTTTTTTTAAGAATTGTAATTTATAAAGCACTTTGCAAACTTAAAGCTCTATAGAAAATATTAGCTATTATTATTATTATCATATTATTATTAGTAGTAGTATATTACAGGTATAATTATCATTGATAGAATGATCCTCAGTTAAATTTTCAAATTAAATTTGCTTCTAAACAGATTTTTTTTCTTTTCTCTTGCAAAATCGTTGCCGTACTGAACATCATTTTCATATTCAAGCAACTTTCTGGAGAACCTATTCTTTGGTGAAAATCTTTCTGTAATAAGAGATGCCTCTATGTGGTATCTGGAAATATCCCTACCCTTATTTTGGGGAGTTCACCTAACTCTCTTCCATTCTGACCCTGACTCTGTAAACAAGGGCAAAAAAGACTTCTTCATACTCTGTGTCCAGCAGACATAGGGTTTAAATTTTTCATATTTGTAAGATTTTTATATTGTTTTACTTATTAATTTAAACATAAACCAATTTGATAAAAAAATTAAAAGAAACAATGAAGTTTAAATCGTAATGTTGGTTTCTGTATCAGATATTAACTATGCTAAATATTCAATGAATATTCAGTGATCTAGTTTATGAAAACTAGGTATCCTGCAATTTTATACATGGCTTAATGTTAACTTTACTTTGTGGTTGTCACAAAAGTATTATTACTTAAACTAACTTTGAAGGAAACTAGAAAGACATAATGGAATAAAAATAGTTGAAGAATTTAGAATGGACTATTACTATTTCTTTAGTTTGGGGTAATACCTGATTTACCTTTTTATTCATGTTCACTCATTTGTTTATATACTTTAGCTTTACCTTTTATAATAACTAAATGCAAGGGATATAGCAACTCATGTCGTCATCTCCATGTGGACTAATTTCACATAGTGGTAAAAGTTTTGAAAAAAGCACAAGGAAGAGACAGAAGAGGAAAGAAAAGGAAAATGGCTGCTATATCAAGGGCACTACATGTGTTACAGACTACCCTGCCAGATTTTTTTGATAGTCTCACACTCGGTAAACCAGATGTAGCCCTCTGAGAGCCCTAAGAAGCTGTCACCCCTCTGCAGAAGAAAAGTAACGGATTAGAATCCCTGGAGAGGGCCAGGTTTGTAGTGGGAGGAGGGGTAAGATTGGATCAGGGACCAGGCAATGAAGAGATAACTGAGCAGGAAGAGGCTTCCTTGCTTTGACTTGCCAACCTAGAAAGAAATTTTACTTTGATATCCCTCCCTATAACTGGCTCAAGAGGTGCACTTCCAGACAATGAGCCTACATGCCCCAGCTTTGGCCAAAGTAGTGGCTAATCTCCCAGTGATATCCACTCACTCATTTCCCACTGAGGAAAAGGCCTTGGTAATGTAGACATTATGAGTCAGTGATTCTAGGGTGATGGACATGTTATTATCCTGACATTTCTGTCTTCTAGAGTTTGACTTCAGGTCTTAGGGGTTAGTACCAGGCTGGATTCACAGTTTTCTATCTGTAGGTGGTTGAGGTCATATGTGTTGGGAATGTTGCTAATGATGACATTTTCTCAATATCATAATAGCTGTTATTTAAAATATATCTTTCTTTCTTTTTTCTTTTCTTTCTTTCATGGTATGAGGTCTATGTAATATGTTATGGCTAGATTAAATTGCAGGGATATTCAGTATGAACCTGAGCCCCAGCTCTTAGGGAGTAACAGGAAATCAGGACTATGGTAAATACTACCCCTCCCCCACTTGTTACATTTGTTCATATAATTAAAACTTCATTAGCGAAATAAGCAAATGAAATATATTTTTAAAACATTTTTTAAAAGTCAGAGAATAATGATATTATTGCAGACAAATGTATTAAGGATCCTTGTATCTTAAGGATTTATAATAGACTGAGACTGGTCATATGCTTTTACTATCATTTTTGCCTCATTCCAGAAAACATCTAATTGATGTCTTCACTAATGTACTTTCTTAGAAGCAGCTAGGTGGTAAAACAGATAAAGTGTTTGGCCTGGAGTCAGAAAGAGGAGTTCAAATTCACCTTCAGGCACTTAATATTCCTGTGACTAGGCAAGTCACTTAGCTTCTGTTTGTCTCAGTTTCCTCAACTGTAAAATGGGAATAATAATAGTACCTCCTCATAGGATTGTTATGAGGATCAAATAATATTTGTAAAGCACTTTGCACAGTGCCTGACACAGTAGGCACTTAATAAATGCTTATTCCACCCACCCATCTCATTTTATTATGTGGTTTGGACAGTGCCAGTGATGGGAAACAGCAAGGGTAAGTAGAATTACAATTCCTTTCCTGAATGTCTTAATTATGTTGTTTTACTAATGAATACTTGCAAACAGTTAGCCAGACAACTAACATTTAAGCACCTACAAAGTCCAAGGAGCTATGCTAAGTTCTGGGGATAAAAGAAAGAAGAAAAAAAGTCCCTGCTCTCAAGGAGATCAATTCCAATTGGCAAAAAATAAATGCAAACAGCCATGCACGAACAGGTTATGTTAAGAACTAATAGGGCTAAGTCTTAGGAAAGCTGGGAAAGGCTTCTTGCAAAAGGTGATACTTAAGTTGAGACCTGATGGAAACCAGGGAAGCCAGGAGGTAGAGATGAGAAGGGAGAGTGTTTTAGAGCAGAGGGGGAACTGGTGAAATCTCTGAGCTGGGAAATGGAATGTCATTTGCCAAGGAACAGTAAGGGGATCTATCGAGGGGCATAAGGAAGTACAAGAAGACTAAAAAGGAAGGAAGTGGCAAGATTATAAAGGACTTTAAAAGGCAAATTCTTTGTAATAACTTTTTTTCTTGATATTCTCTTGATTTCTATTCTTTCTCCCCCAGATCTCACAGTGGCAGTCAGATAAGAGATGTTAGAAATGGCACAGAGCTATTTGAAGTAATATGGCCACAACTGGGAAAGCAAGAACCATTATAGCTTTTTTTAAAAAAAATTATTATTACATTTCAGGCCCTGTATTTGGGAAACTTAGTAGGCCAGCAGAAAATTAGCAATGTGCTGGACTGGAAAATTCTTATACTGGAGGAATCTAATAAAGTTCAGTTTTCAAATTTCTTGAAGACCAGCAAGTCTAACAATACTCAAAACTGTGATGCACTCTTCTCTTGGATTCTTCTCTCCCGAGAGCTCCCTAACATGAATGCAAAACATCTGCATGATCACATAACTTTCTTTGAATGTGACTTTCTCCGAAAGCAAGCAAACTATCAATAAGATACGCAGTACAAGCAATCTTAGCTTGGATTCTTCTCTGCACAAATACATACAGGCCTGCCTCATTTTGTTGGGCTTTGCTTTACTGTGATTTGCAGACATTGTGGGACATTTTGGTTTTCTTACAAATTGAAGTTCTGTTGCGACCTTGCGTCAAGCAAAGTCTCTTGGCGCCATTTTTCCAACCACCTGTGCTCACATTCTGTCTCTGGGTCACGTTTCGCTAATTCTCACAATATTTCAAACTTTTCATGATTATCATGTACTATGGTAATCTGTGATCAGTGATCTTTGATGTTACTATTGTAATTGTTTTCAGGCGCCATGAACCATGTCCATAGAAGACAGTGAACTTGAGAAATGTTGTGTGTGTTCTGTCTGCTCTACCAAACAGGCATTCCTCACGTCCCTCCCACTCCTCAGGCCTCCCTATTTTCTGAGACACAACAATACTGAAATTAGGCTATTAATAATCTTACAATAGCCTCTAGATGTCAAGAAATAGTCAATAGATCCCACAAACTTCATTGCTGCATTATTTTAAGAAATAGCCACAGCCACCCCAACCTTCAGTTCACCCCAAACACTGTCCTGAGCAGCAGCAGCCATCGACGTTGAGGTAAGACCCTTCACCAGCAAAAAGATTATGACTTGCTGAAGGCTCAGATGATAGTTAACATTTTTAGCAATAAAGTATTTTTAATTAAGGTTTGCACATTTTTAAGGCATAATACTATTGCACACTTAACAGACTATAACATAACTTTTATATGCATTAGGAAACCAAAAAATCCATGTGACTTGTTTTATTGCAATATTCACTTTATTACAGTGGTCTAGAACCAAATCTGCAATATCACCAAGGTGTGTCTGTATTATAATAGTGTAATACTATGTTGGCTTGTTTTTCAGATTCTGTGATCTTTTAACAGTCCTCCTCAACAAAATTAATTCAAAGCCCACTCGTTGTACTTTGTAAAATGGAAGCAATTCATAAGGTTTTAATTGTTACTAATGTTCAAATTCTAAACATTGTTTTCCTCTTCTTCCCCAGCCCACTTACAAACAGTAAGATTTTTTTTTTTAAGATAGTGTAAGGGACAGGCCTGACTCAGACTGGCACTACACCAGGTTCCACATTAGGAGAAAATGAGGTACTTCTGGATCATTGAATAGTTGACAAAAGGAGGTTTACTTTGCCCTCACTGGGAAAGTATATTCAGGGATACAGTGGAATCTGGCTTTTATATAAACCCTCCTACCTTTGTACAGGAACTTTTCTGGGGAGCAGGGCTGTGTGTGCTGACTGACTCTCTCCATCCTACATGGGTAGAAACTGTTATGCCTGTAGGTGACCAGGAAGCCAGCCCAACACAACCAGGAAGTCACATCAAGTGAGGCACTGCTTGAGCCTACCCTACCACCACCCTTGCCCCTTCACCAGGTTAATCAAGTCCTGACTCTGTTACCCTTTAGGACCTAATCTACATGTTGGGGTAGGGTGTGGGAGATGTAGAGCAGAGGAAGAACCCTGGATATATTGATAGATAGAACACTTATTAAGCTCTTAACATGTATCAAACATTATGCTAAGAGCTGGATACTAACTCTGGTAAATATTAATCCTGTCACAGATAGATAAACATTTATTAATGTGTGTCAAAGGCTATGCTAAGTGCTGGAGATATAAATACAAGTTAAAAAAAAGTCCCTATCTTCAAGGAATTCATATTCTGATGGAGGAAGAAAATACGTAAAGGAAAGCAAGGGAAGGTGGTGAGAGGGAAAAGGCTAGAGGTAAAAAGGGATGAGAGTGTCTGTGAGACTCACGAAACAGTGGTTTGGACTAGGGCCTCACAAGTAATGAGAGGGCCACAGGGCAGAGATAAAATAATAGCTGGCATTAATGACCTTTTTTGTTGATACTAATTACCAAAAATAGGTAATCAACATGTAATACACACACAACACACACACACACACACACACACACACACACACACATTATTCCTAAAGTTGTACTAACTGTGGATATGGATTTGGCAATTCTGTTATTCATATCAACTATATTTTTAGGGTTGTTTTTTTTTCTGGACTAGATCCATGATTTCATCTCAATAGTGAACTTCTGCTGGGGAATCCCCATAGCTTAGCACCCGCTCTGCAACTCAGAGTCTTAGACTTAGTGCCTATAGCACTGAGAAGGTAAGTGACTTACCCAGGGTCATGCAACCAAGATGTGTCAAAGTCAGGACATGAGCCCAGGTCTTCTTAACTGTCAAGCCAGATCTTTAACCATTATATCACAATGCCTCTTATTAATCAACTTAAAGGTAATTTAATTTCCAAGATACTGAAAGATATTATGGTATATTATTAAACTCTAAAACTTTACTTTTTTATTTATTGTTGGGGTTAAACCAAAGATAGGCTCATGGTAAGAGCATATGTGTACTGATGATTCTCTTAACATGTAATGAAATAACATGAAGAAGCAGAAAGCAAGGCAATACAAAAATAGCATGCAAAAAGACAGTGCTTGTACAATTCCCATTGTCCAAATGTCAAACACCTCCTGGGAACCCTAGGGGTAGTAATAACTATGTAAGCAGCAACTAACAGGTTCTTCCTAAAGGGGATTCTTAAAAACTGCTGGGCTTTGACTCTCGCCCATATGGGCTTGGAAAAGTCAGAGAAAACGTTGGCTGCACTTTTCCAGGCCTATTTGCATATGTTCTTTAGTATGCAGAATGTCTCTGTATATAATTGAATTGTTGTTTTTGCCTCTATTAATACATATGCAAATGAGTCAGTCCTGCAGCTGTGCTGTATTAATCATATGTGTGCTTCTGTCTGTCTGCCCTGCAGGCTTAGGGTCGGAGGGAGGGGGAAAGAGGGAATTCAGACTCTTAACCTACGAGAAAACTCACTCATGCAGACAGAGGTCTACTAGCAAACAGCAGGACAGGGTTGGAACTGAAATGAAGAGAGGTGGTCATTTTTTTACTCTGTATAGATATAGATGCCATCTCAAACTTAAGCAGGGAAATCAGTATGCATCTCTGGACAGTTTACATTCATTCTTATTGCTAATTTCTTCCATAAAAAGGTAAAATCTGGCATCTATCCCCTCCATAAATTTATTTCTATAGTATTGATTTTCTATGGATTATCTCTTGGCTAGACAAGCAAAAATAATGCTCAGACACACATGGTGCCCTGAGAAATATGAAGCATTTATCTGTGTCCTGTTATCATTATTGACCACCTTCAGAAACTGTCAGTAGGCTGATAAAAAGATGAAGTAGAGTTTTCATCCATGTCTGCCTTGAAAAAAGTAGTGTGCCTACCTGCAAACTGCATCACTCTTTATCAGAGACATATGGGTGCCATTTCTACTATGACAGCAGAGTAGCTTTAATGGCTATGAAAAAAAGATTGATTTTAGTTGATACTTTGTGTGAGTCGTTCTATAAAGCAATCACATGTCATTTATCACTTTCCCCAGCTCACAGAATGCATTCTACAGACAAGTTACTGAGGTCTGGATTCTGATACTGTCTTGGTATGATTCTTTGGAGATTTGGGCTTTCATTCTAAAGACATAATTATAGACACTCAAAAATCATTCAAATAAAGTTTTAAAAAATTATATTCCCTTTAATTTTGCCTAAATTTCCAATTGGAGAGTATTTGGCTATTTGTATGAAATGAGACTGTGAAAAAAATCACCAGTCAGAATTCCTGACCCTGTTTATCCATAGTCATCATTGGTTGGGAGGGCAATTTTTGGCTACACATATATGGAACAGGTGGCAATCAACTTCCGGCCAAGGTAGCTGCATTAAGTATAATATGGGAAGTGAATGAGAAAAAAATTATAATATATCTTAGAAGTCTATATAATAGGAATTCTATATTTTGCTATATGATTATTATGATTTGTAGGGACCATCCAGAAGCACATATCAATATAACTGAATAGAACAAATGAACAGTAGATGGACTGCTGCCATCTTTTGCTTATGTTAATTAGAAGTCTTGCAGTAAATATATCTAGCTGTTTTTTCTTTCTTTTTTTTTTACCAGTCATTACTATCTAAAATGTTAGTAATGGAAATCTAATTTAGCCTTTTGTACTTAAGTATACTATGCCTGTGTTATAATGGTATGGCTAAATTAGCTATTTCCCCTCTTACAACCATAAGATGTAACAAAGCATTCGAGTAAGCAGGGAAACAAAAAACAAAACAAGTGTGGTACTTCTAACGAAGTAATCTTAGAAACCTAGCATATGATAAGATTTGCCATTATTGACCTTGCAATGCTAGGAAATGATTCACTTTCTGAAAAGGTCTTAGGGAACATTTCTTAAAGTGAACATGTGAGCTTATTAAATATTAAAATACTTCCTTATCATATGTATAATACATATGTGACCAGGAGTATACTAATAAAACAATGTTTACATTTTTTTACCCCCCTTTCCTCCCCAAAGCTTTTTGGAAACTAAAATTACTTTAAAATAGGTAGCTACATTACTATGTTCATAATGAATCAATAAATGCTTAAAAAGTATTCTTTAGGAAGTTCCTCATGGTTATGTTGGAAAACAGAGAAGAGTTAGAGAAGTTAGAAGAGTTAGAGATACTTGGAAGAGGCAGGGCTTTTTTTTTTTTTTACTCATCTCTCTGACCCAAATTTCTGGTTCTATAATTCTGTAGCTTTTGCACATATAAACTTGGAGTAAACTAAGTTTTCATTATGAGAAAATGTTACAGAAGTTTGAAACATTTTGATTCCTTGAAATATTGTACAACTAACTGGTGCTTTTACTTAAAACTTATTAGACATATAAGAAACCCTAGAGGGTGACCAAAGAAAAATATTTAAGTAGTTGATTAAAAGAAAATGATGGTCATGGTCACATGTGCAATGGAAAGAACACTGGATTTGGAGTCACAGAACCTGGATTATTCAAACGTTGGCTCTGCCACTTATTACTTGTGTGATTGTGGGCAAGTTGCTTAGCTCTTCTGGGCCTTGGTTTCCTTACCTGTAAAATGAGGAGGGAAGGTAGATTCTATACATTTTAAGTTCCTTTTGATTCCAAATCTATGGTCTATGAACATTGGGATTATGATTCTAGTCTAGTTTATTGGAGTTGGAAATAAACATGCACCAAAAATGAAGTGAATTTACCTTATGTTTTAAGAGAATTAAAATAAATTCTCTATATCTTTATTTATATCTATATATCTGTTTATTTCTTTCTATATATTTTACTCTCCAGCATCCTCAAATATATATAGGATTCTGATTATTAGTGTTAGTCTCCATGACATAAGCTACAGAAATACTTATATCTATATTTCTAAGGGGAAAAATAAAACATTCCTTTGAGAAATAAACTTAACTATGAACCAAAGTATGAATGACATACCTATTCCCAGATCTAGATGCTCAAAAAGAAAATGACTAAATATTTGTATTTAAAAAGGCATGAAACAGAAGCATGAAAACCAGAAAAAAACTGTAATTATATGCTGTGGTATCTTTTGATATGGCAGTGTGTATGCAATATTTGTATTTAGTAAAGATTTGCCTGAATTGTTTTCATTTAATCAGCATGTTACTAAGTGATTAGATAAAGATAGATAGATAGAAAAAGAGATAGATAAAAACTAGATGGATGGATGGATGGATGAATGGATGGATGGGTGAGAGAGGAAATGAGAAATGCCTGGATTCAAGTTCTGCCTCTCACACATGATAATTTTGTATGACCACAGGTAAGGCATTTAACCTATTGGTGCCATAGATGATGCTCTCAGAGTTGTGTAGAACATCCATAAATTGACAAAAATCATGTAAGATAGGGAGTGTGGATAGATCTATACTGGTGGAGGAAATACCCACACTAGTGAGATGTCAGATGATTTAAGGTACCTATGTAACAAAGTCATTAGAAAACAAACATTTAACTGAGCCATTTGTATTTCTAAAGTGATACATCTTGCATAGGCATTTATATATCATAAAGTCATCTGGAGGCATAATGGACAAGATTAAGTAAATAATTTTGATAAATATAAAAGGGAGGAGTTGAGTTACCTGTTTTAACTAGGTACTGCAATTGGATCTTCTTTGATTCAACAATTAAATTCAATAAACATTTATTAATTACTCTATCATATGATATAATGGAAAAATTTGTTGGTTTTGGAATCAGAAGACTTGAGTTTGAACCCTGCTTCTGCTACTTCCTACAGTGACATTTGGTAAGTGACTAACTTTGCTGGGTCTCAGATTTCTCTTCTGTAAAATAAAGGGAGTGAGCTATATGACCACCAAGGTCCCTTCTAGTTCAAAATTTATGATCCTACAATCTTGTGTGCAGCCATTGTCCTAGATAGTGGGGATATGAAAACTAAGACAAAAACCCTCAAAGAGCTTACCTTCTATTGATCAGGATAGAAAGTATAGAAAAGGTAGAGTTTCTTTTACTATGCAAAAGAGAGTAGTGAAGAAAGGCACAACATTACAGGCATATTACATTCCTTTGGAGAGGGCTGAAGGTAGAATGGAATGAATAGACATAGAAGTCTTTAAGAAGGTGTGTCAGAGATTAGTAAATGGAAAGGGTTGGGGAGCAGGCTGAATGGAGGTGAGGTATTCCTGGCATTCTGGTGAAACTGAACAATCCTTTCAGAATGATCTTTGAAATTATGTTCTTTTGAAGTGAGAACTATTTCTGAAACTGTAGTTTTTCTTATGAGCAAAAGAGGCTGCTAATGTTTTTATTACATAAAAGTTTTTGCTTTGGAGTTTCGAACCACTCATTCTGTTACGTCCCACATTATTACATTTTTCTAACTAAGATCAGAATGTTTTAGGGATATATTACTACTAATATTAAAGCAAATTCATACCTTTGGAGACAAAATCATAGTCAAAACAAAGAGTATAGCTATATTTTCTCAGTGTCTTCCTGGTTTTTTTGATTTCTTCTCTGGGGTATAATATGTATCAGTCATTTTTCTATCCCTCACTTTTAAAGGACTGCAATATCACAGGTTGAATTGTTTACAAAAAATAAATGCATAAGACCTTTTGTGTAACATGTTTTAACATCATTCTAGGAAAAGCATTTCCCTTTGTAACTTAACAGTGACAATCTATGTCTGTTTTTGAAACGAAACACATGAGACTCCTCTAACTTCCTTCTATCCCCTTCCTACAGGGAAAGAAAACAGACTCCTCCCAAATCCTTTGATGTTTGACAGAGAAGCTCAGTAGGATCATTGAAGAAAGGCAACTCTAATCTTTTTTTTTTATGTTCCTAATTCATTTTTGGATTTTCTTTCTTACTTCTTTTATCTGTAACCCCACTACTCTTTCTGCTTTTACTTGACTGTTAGGAGCAGCTAATCAGGACTGTAGTTATTCCCCAGAATCATTCCATGAGAATGACAATGTTAGGCCACTTGTATAGCTCCTATTGCTCCCCAACTGATCATTGTATTTATTTCTCACTAAAAAAGGTCAGACATAACTGCAGATTTTGAAAGACAAGATATAATGGAAATAAATGTTATAGTTACCTAGATTTTACTAAATCATTTGACAATGTCTTTTATAATATTCTTGTAGATAAAGTGCAGAAACATGGGACAGATGACAGTGATTAGGCAGACGCAAAACTTGTTGAATGCCCAAACTTCAAGAAGAGTTATTAATAGTTTGATGTCAACTTGAAGGGAGGAATCTGTCAGGGATGTGTGTTTAGCTCTGTGCTATTTAACATTTTTTATCAGTGACTTGAGTAATGGCATAGATGGCACACATCAAATTTGCAGCTGACACAAAGCTGGGGGTGTGTGTGTGTGTGTGTGTGTGTGTGTGTGTGTGTGTGTGTGTGTGTAATATGTTGGATAATAGAGATAGGATCCAAAAGGCTAAATTATTGGGACAATGACATTCAATGAAAATTTAATATAGAGGAGAGTCAATACAAATAAATATAAAGTTGTCCTCATGAGTGCAAAAGCTCAATTCTATGTATCTATAGGACAGTATAAGTATGGCTAGACAGAATTTTGTTTGGGAAAAAAAAAGATGTGGAGTTTTACTTGTTCATCAAGATCAATATGAGTCAGTAGCATAAAATAGCAGCCCCAAAAAGCTCATGCAAACTTTAGTTACTACTGAGAGTCAAGTAAAATGAATAAGCATTTATTAAGCGAAATACACATGCAAGCAAAAGAAAGATAGTCACTGTCCTCAAGGAGGGTGAAGACAACATGTGAAAAGGAACTAAGAAACAGGAGGCAGATGGGAAAGTTACCAATGTAGCAACATTTAGCAAAGTAAAGGGAAGTGTGATGGGCCTTTATCAAAATTTGTCCTGCTCACAGCTGGCAAGGAAAGCCAAGAGCTAGGCTTCTGATTCCCTGAGGACACAAACCAACCCAGTTTTGCTCTCAGCTGGTGAAGTTGACTTCCTACCTCCTAGCTAGTCTTCCTGGACCCACAAGTAGAGAGCACAACACTGATAAGGAGGGTTGGGACACACCACTTCCCAATGCTGAGGGCCATAATGTCATCAGGCTTACCTCAGTTGTGCAAGGAATACAGTAACCACCTGACACACACACATATATATATCTCTCTCTCTCTCTCTCTCTCTCTCTCTCTCTCTCTCTCTCTCTCTCTCTCTCTTCTCTCTCTATTCTCTCTCTCTCTCTCTCTATATATATATATATGTTTATGTGTGTGTGTGTGTGTGTGTAGGCATTTAAGGCTGGTGCCAGCCTTTATGTGACTTACAGTCCAGCAAGAAATGTAGCACAAAGGGGCAGCTAGGTGGTACAGTAGGTAGAGCACTGGTCCTGGATTCAGGAGGACCTGAGTTCAAATCTGGACTCAGACACATAACCCTTACTAGCTGTGTGACCCTGG
The DNA here is from genome assembly GCF_003287225.1 of Phascolarctos cinereus. NCBI lineage: Eukaryota > Metazoa > Chordata > Mammalia > Diprotodontia > Phascolarctidae > Phascolarctos > Phascolarctos cinereus. The sequence goes on along the minus strand of NW_027555514.1, from coordinate 174,167,027 downwards.
GCAAGTCACTTAACCCCATTGCCTAACCAAAAAAAAAAAAAAAGAAATATAGCACAAACAGAAATATGTAATACTATACAAGAAATGTGAAATAAAATGTATATGTAAAGGCCAGAAATATCATTTTATCTTTGTTTGGCATGGAGACGGTGTTTATAGGATCTGAAAGTTAAAATGCATCATAGAAAATTGTTTAGAAACTGAACTGAAGTAAGATTTGTAAAGGAAGGGAAGTGACTTACTCAGTGTCTCTCAGGCAGTGAGTAGCAAAGTTGGCCCTAGAACCGAGGTGAAACCTCAGAGCTCTTTTCACTATACCATTACTTTTCCACACTTGCTCACTAGCCTACAGTGTCATTAATGGGGAAAAGGGTTTTACTTGACAGAAAATGGAAGAAAATTCTAAAAGAAACCAAACATACTACTTTGAACCAATCACCTTCAAGTCTTCAGAAAATTAGCCTTAAAAAAAATCATGAAATTGTTCCTTGTTCATTTTGCTGGAATCCTCCCTATTTTATAGAATTAGTTCTCACATGATGATCTGATGGCATGTTTTTAAAATTTTTTTTCCTTAGACTATATATCAGGGAAAAATTTGCTATTAGAATAACAACAACAACAACAATATATTTCCGTATTGATTTAATATAAGCAAATTTTATACGATTTAAGTCTTATGGCAATTCTGTAAGTTAAATACTACCATTTTAGTATGAACTACATATATTTCCTGAGAATCAATAGCATGTTCTATTAAAGTATATCACTTTGTGCATTTGTTAATAAATGTTAATTCAAACTGTATCAATTCCTAAATGCTAGTAGTTTACTGATCTGCAATATCTGCTTATGTATGAGTGATGTGTTCCAATTTAATCTTTTGCTACAATACATATGAATCACTAGACAGTTTTAAGTCCAGTTTATATTATTCCCTCTTTATTTGCTTAGATATCAACTGTTATTTTTCCTATTTTGTCTTCAACAAACATTAAGCGTCTATTAAACATCCATTATTTAAGGGAGAGTAAACCATTCTATAGATGTTACATTCTGTCATCTAGGTTGCCCAATGACAGCACCTAGTTGGGAGTTTGTCATTTGCTCCAAGAGTGATCAGAAATGGGGCTCAGGCATGGATCCCCTATTGCTGGAATTGTTTTGCATATTCCTCTCTTTTCTGATTGGATCCAGTAATGTCTCCTTTCTCTCCCAACCAGCTTGTTACAAAAGACCATATTATAAAGACATCAGGGGAGCAGCAACAGGGTAGGGCTCTGCTATAGGTGTTGAATCTACCTGGGAGAGAGGAAGATTTCCTCTAAGGAAGAAAGGGGTAATGATTCCACTCTGTTGTGCTTTGAGGATTTATGTACCATCTTCCACTCAGATGTCAAAATGATGTGATATTCCTAAAGTACAGGTCTGACCGTATCACTGCACTTCATTCAGTAAACTCCAGCAGCTCTCCCCATAACTTCTAGGATCAAACATAAAATGCTCTGTTTGGCATTCAGAGGCTTTCATAATCAAACTCCCGCCTACCTTTCCAGTCTCCTTACACCTTCCTCCTTCCTCCTCCCCATACTCCGCAATCCAGGGAAACTGGGCTCCTTGCTTTTCCTCAAATTCCCTCTTCTGACTACATGAATTTTCACTGACTGTCGTCTTCTCCGCAAGTTCAATATTTCTCTTTAAATATCCTGGCCTCCTAGTTCTTGAGCCTGTTCATTCCCTACGAGATGTTTCTCCAGGCAACTAGGACCTCTCCATTCCTGTATCACACACATGCACATAATTAACTAAATTAACCACCAGTGCCAGAATTCCTAGTTATTATTCTGACTGAGATGAGTGGAGAAGGAAAGTGGGCTCACCAACTGTAGGGGAAAAGAGATTGTCAGGTAGAGAGAAAACTGATTGCTCAGACAGACTGGACAGTTCACTCTGCATGCCAAATTAAGCTTATAAATTGACTTCTAGAGGCTCCTGCCTCAGGACTTGGGCCAAGTCTCAATATTTGGTATGTGTGTTGGATCAGACCACATGCCAGGCACTGGGCTCAGGGGATGGGGATGGAGGTGGAAGGTTCTAAGTCTACTTATGATTCCTCAAATACAGCAGGGCTTGATTTTACTTGGTACTCAACCCACACAGAGAATTTTCCCTAATCCACTGAAATGAAAACACAAGCCCCTGTGACACTCAGGGTTTCCTTTTGCTTTTGACTTCTGTTTTTGTGGTTACAAACATATTCTCTCTGATCATGATATCAGATCTGAATTGCCCAGTCAGTATTTATCCTCCTAATGTCCACTCCCTTAAACCCACCTTGGCATCAAGAAGTTAAAACATAAACCACTTCAGATTATTTCATTTAATAGAAGTAATTGCTCCAGAACTCCCAAGGAGTCAGTCCCATGGGGTGCTCAATGATTTTTTTTTCTCCTCTCACCCCAACTATCTCACCTGGGCTTTGTCAAGGTAGAAAGAATAGAACTAACTGGAGTTTAAATAGTATCCTTCAAAAACTTCTTCTCTACTACCTATGTATAGATATCCCAAATCACTATCAAGGTAATTCTTCAAATTTGTCAGCTGTTAACTGAGGATATACAGATTTACTCAGAGGCCTGGCAAATGAAATGGACTTTCTAAACGGATGAGAGGAGGGCAACATCTATCTCAACCCAAACTATTCTAGACAAGAAAGAAAGCCTTTGAGAATTTGGCCCAGAGTTAATGTGAAGCTCTTTCCTAGGACATGTGGTCAGGTCACAGGTAAACTTTATTACACTTTCTGCTTTCTACCTTAGAAAACTAGTGATGGCTAAAGTGATCTGATCAATGCACCACACTAGGCACTCACAAAACACAAAAACAACAATATTTGTGCTTGAGGGCTTTATATTCTATTGGATGTAAACCTTATATGAAAATGACAGAAAGTAATAACTAAAGCAGACTTATTGGTCATTCAGGTTAAAAATAACATTAAACCATCTAGAACTAACAACAATTCAACTTTTGGTAGATAGCATTAGGGTTAAACAAATAAAATGAGATATCTCTTAAGCTTTCGCTGACGACTGATACAGGTAATTTTTTTTTTAATGTGCCAGACAAAATCACTACCCAATTTTTTTTTCTATAATGTGATAATAGACAAGAAAGCTGTTTTCCATGTTTACTTAACCTTTGCCTCTTCCACATTGTTTCCAGACTTACCTGCAGTTGGAGTGGGCCTAAGCCTGGGGTTGCCCCGGCAGCAGCTGCCATGGTAGTTGGGATCAGCTGAACAGGGTAAGGGTCACCTAAGTAAGAGAATAATAGAGGCGTCAGCACCTTTTATCTACTCTCCACCTGCAAATTAAACTCCTGCATTCACTCTTTCCAAAAGCCTTCTTTTGTGTGCCTTGCCGAGGCCTAATGAAAAGCTCTATTGTGCAGCCTTTTACTAACACTCTTTTCACAATTCTGGCTGAGAGAGGAATGTGAATAAAAGGCACAAGCAATTAAGGCGGAAACCTCATCCTTTTTTCATGATGTATTTAGGGAAATGGGTGGGGGTACACTGTGATCAGAGGTCTGCACTTTAAAAAACACACACACATACACACAACCCTTACAACCTTGATAAAATCATAGCAGCTGAACAGCAAATTTACAGTCTTATCCAGAATATGAACTTAACTAAACCGACTTTAACATTAACAAACTAAATCCCACCAAGATTCACACTGCATTTTTAACAACAAAAAAAGCTTTTTCTCCTGAATGCTGTATATTCTTCTGAATCAAACATCCAGTCCCTCCATAGTCTCTCTCAAAGATAGATTTTTAATAGCTGAAACTCAATTCAAATTAAAACAAAATGTTGCAAATAATGCAATTGACATCCTCCATATTTCAGAGAAGTGCTTTGCAAAAGTATCTAAGGAAACAAGAAACAGGTGTTGATTCCTTTAAAAATAACTTTTTACAGAAATCTGTACAAAATATTTATTTATACAAATAGTGAATGTTGAAGCTACAATATAATGACATTAAAAATTCACAAAACACAATTTAATATCCTTGGTCCTCCAGCCAGTATAGCCAAGTTTTCTTTTCAATATCAGACCACTTGAAGGAGGCCCAGTTTTCTACTAATAAATGAATGTGCTATAGAATTAATCATTCAAAAAACACAATAGTAAATGACAATGGTGGAAAGACAACATTAATATTTTTTCCAGATGTGATTTTGCTTACTTAATGATAAATTTACATATGTGTTAAAAGGAAAATTCTGTGTCCTGGCCTTCACCCTAATTAAAGAAGCAAAACTCAGGAAGAGAAAGGTAAAAAGTAGTTAATTAACACACCAAAGCAGCAAGCCAGGGTGGACTCAATTGGGAGAATTGCTTTTTTTTTTTAAATAGACCAAAGTGAGCATCTTCCATTTATGGGCAAGGGTATTTTGATTGGATCATGTAATCATGAGGAGGTGGGATTAGTGCTGCCTCAGCTCCTCCCTAAGTATTTTGATTGACTCAAATAAGGAGACAGGGTTAGTGAGCTTGGCAGCTGTTACTGTATACTCACTCTGAGGAGATGGGATTAGCGCTAAGGAGATACAGAGCACATTCCTTCCCATGCAGGCTGGCTGCACATAGCCAAAATCAAGCAAGGTTACAACATGGAGTCACTTCAGAATGACTTTTGCATTAGTGACTGATTTTACACACATACGGTTATATCTATGTCACCAAAGTAAAATAAATAAATGCTATTTTCTTGGGCGTTTCTAGGGGGAGAAAGCTTATATATTTAATAATTTAAATAAACTTAAAATTATTGACACACATAGTAACAATATTAGAAGCAATTAAAGTTAAGAAAAGAAGTATACATATTGGAAAGAATACTGAATTTAGACTCGAAGGACCTAGGTTGAAATCCCTACTCTATTACTGTGAGATCTTGGGCAGTTATTTCAACTCTCTGCCCTTAAATTTTCTTATCTATAAAATGAGAGTGTTTGACTAGATAACCTTCTGTCCAAGGTTTAAATCTATGCTACTATGATCCTAATCTTAACTTAATTTCACTAACTTAATTGCATGGAGTTGAGAAATGAAAAAAAAGATTTTCATACCAACATTAAGTCAAGAAAATAAATAGCTGGATTAAATTTTGTCCAGTGCTTTTCAAGTGCATACATAGAAATCCATTTGGTTCTCAAACCTATTATGATAGAAGTACTCTGAAATATAAACATTTATTTTGAGAAATGTAATAGTTAACAACATACCAACCTATATATTGTGTACAGCCAAACAATTCTAATCACTCACTCTAGAAATTTTGTAATTACCCTTTCATCTTCCCTCACCTTCTGTCTCCTTTATTCAAAGACACCAAATATTATTGTTTCTTATTTCTAAATATCCCCAGGTTTTACCCTTTCTTCTCCATTCCAACAGCCATCAGCTTAGTGGAGACCTGTATCACATACCTAAGAAAACTGCAGTAGCCTCAACTGGGCTCCAGGCACCTCCCCTTTTAATTCATTCATCACTACTTCCCTAAGGCCAACTTCCTCACTTCCTCATACAAATCATGCTCCTTCTTAGTCTTTGTTTATGTAGTCCTATGGAATGGAATGACCTGCCTTCTCTCTAATTAAGTATCCATTCTCTAATGTTCAGATCCAATCCTACCTTTCTCCAAGAAGCATACTTTGATTATTTTAGGTCTCTGAATTTCTACGGTTATAGGTGGCATAGTGGATAGAGTGTCAGGCCTGGAGTCAGGAAGACTGGAGTTCAAATCTGGCCTCAGACACCAGCTGTGTGTGACTCTGGGCATGTCACTTAACCCTGTATGCCTCAGTTTCCTCCCCTGTAAAAGGATATGGAGAAGGAAATGGAACACCACCCCACTTCTTTGATGAGAAAACTCAAGAGTAATGAGATTCAGATGTGACTGAAACGACCGTACAACTCTCACTCTCCCATTTTCAGTTTCCTCTTTTGTAAAATGGGGACGAGAAAAGCTGTAGAAATAATTTAAATGGCTGTTGTGAAAATTAAGTGAGGCAATGAATTTAAAACATATATAATACTGAAAATATCAGTGGAGCTATAATTGTAATGATGTGGCACTCCTTCCAGTGGTAAAGATTATAGTATTCTGTGGTTTCTCATTCATTGCTTTTCTTGGCCATGTTCCTCCATAAATCCTCCACAGAAGATCTAGTCAATATGCAAGATATCTTCCTTTCCAATCTTGTGTGTGTGTGTGTTCATATGTGTACATGTATATATAAAAATATATACATGCGTATAAATATATATAAATTTTTTAAAGAATGTTACCTCTTTGGAAACAGGAACTATATTGCTTGCTTGTATTTGTGTCCCTTATATTTAGCATAGTACCTGTTTGTTCTATCTATCTATCTAGTGTCTATCTATCTATCTGTCTATTTATCCATCTATCTAAATGTCTTTCTTTTACTGAGGTTTCAGAGCAGATTTGCTTTGGAAATTTCTCTTTACGACCTTATTTAATACAGGTTAGACAAGTGGAAAGTCTGACTTTTAAAGTTCACCCATGTTTTAGGTTACTTAAATTGACCTTCAACTAGTTTAATGTAATTTGTTTTTACTCTTGCCTAGGTCATAACCATTTGAATAGTTTTCCTTAAGCTCTTCCAAAATAAATTTGCCTTTTCTTTCAACCTCAAACATGGGAAATTCTAATTCAAAAAGGAAAAAAAAAGCATGTTTAGATATGTACAAAAAAGAACAAAACAGAAATTAAGAGACAATATAACACAGACTACAGTGTTTACTCTTGAATTTGCTATAGCAAACATAAAATAAAATATCATAAAGCATATAAATGCTTTTCTGGAATGATAAACAAATACATAGATGCATACACATATGTTGTTCAGTTGTTTTTCAGTTGTGTCCAACTTTTCATTTGGAGTTTTCTTGGCAAAGATACTAGAGTGCTTTGCCATTTCCTTTACCCTCTCATTTTACAGATGAGGAAACTGAGGCAAACAGGCTCAAGTGACTTGCCCAATGATCCCTCAGATTCACCTATCTAATGATTCAGTGCTATCCTGCATTTCATTGTCATATATTTTTACTTTTTATTGGATAAATTATCAATAAATTTGGTGGTTTTGAATTCTCTGTTTCTGAGATCTCTAATATTCTGTTCTCTAGCTCAGGACACAACTTTGGATTCTTTCATTTCTTTCATATCCTAAACCTAATTTTCCTGTCCTTTGCCCTGACAATAACACTCAATCTATCAATGTATTCTACTCAGGCTTCAGTCTTCATTTCATACACATCTCATTTCATATGATGAGATACTTCTTGTGTTTACCACGGTGAATTTGCCTTTCAGCCTGAAAGAAACTTTCTCAGGTACGGTATCATCAATATCTTAACTTTCTCTGTTTTTCAATGTCTCTAGGTCCCCAGACCTCCAACTCTAGATATGTGCCCTAACACATTATTACATATTCAAAATATTATATTTAAAAAAAAACAGAATGGATAGGTGATATTCTATATCCTGTGCTAATCTCTGCCATTTTTCACTTTGAGTCACTGCAAGATAACTTCATTGTTTCCTTCCTTACTGAAATACTCACTATTAACCTCACAATACAGAAGCTATGTGAGAACTTCGTTCCTGAGTTCTCAGTTCTCCTTATCTAATCTTCCTTAGAATAGATTTTCACAGAATATTTGAGCCCATCTGCTTTTTGTTATACCTATTTCCACCTTGTTAAGTATTTTGACTATTTTCCTTTATCCATCCTCTCATGATCCTTAATCAGGTCATAAGTGGAGATATCTTTCCTGCTCTGTAGAGCTAACTTCTCCACCTCCACTCTGCATCTCATCTCCTCAAGGAAACTATATGAGAGCAAAATAATTCTGGAAAAAATTGGGTAAATTTCAAAGAAATGTCAGGTATGCAGATCATGAATTTCATAACATACTTACTTGTATTACCCATTCATAAAAAAAATGCCTTTTATAGTGTGGCATTTCATGCACAAGAACATTCACCATGTATCAAGCTTAATATTAGGTCCCCAAGTTCCAGCAAGCAAAGTGGATGCATGCCCCAACTTTCCTTCATAAAAAAGTTGAGTAGGACAGTGTCTTTTTCATTATGACCACTAACCCAATTCATTCCCTTAACTGACTCTTGGTGTTTTAGACTGTTGAAAATTTCTGTCCTGATTCTTCCCTGTTATCTCATCTGCAATTTTGCTATTTTGTTCTTGCTTCAGCTTTGCTTATTTCTAAACATCTTCCTCGATTCCTCCTCCCCACCCTTTCTGAATTCCCTGGCCAATCATACACATAGCAAGTGATAGAGTTAGGATGACAATCCATGTCTCTTGAATTACAGCCAGCCCATGAACATGGTTGGTTTCTTCAGGTGAGTTGAACAACTTGACCTGAAGTGAAAGATTCTTATTAAGGAATACTAGGATGTAAAGTAAGTAAGGTAAATTGTAGTTAGGTTATGCCAAGTTAAAAATCATAGAAGCATAAATCCAGAGCTGGAATGGATTTTAAAGACTATTTAGTCCAACTCCATTTTATAGAAGAGGAAACTGAGGCCCAGAGAAGTTAATTTCCCCAAGGTCACACAGATGAGATTTGGACCTAGGTTCCTTGACTCAATTTCACACACTTTCCACTGTGCCACAATGCATCTATAATAGTAATTTAGATTTTACTCTAAAAGCAGTGAGGAAGCATTTAAGATTTTTGAGAAGAACAACATAATAAAATAGATATTTTAGAAAGATTATTGTGCTCATGAGGTACAAAATATAGGGGGTAGAAAATGAGGACAGGACGATCTTCTTTGAGACTACTGCAATATTATTTTAGGAACTAAGACAGTACTTTCACAGTGAGGGACATTAGAGACATTGTTAAAGAAGAATTGACAAAAATTTGCAACTGGTTACATATAAAAAGTGGGAGAAGATGGCAACATAATTTCAAATTGGCTGCCATAGAAGATAGCAAATCCTCTGTCTAGGAAGAGGCTGGATAACCACTTACAGGGGGACATCATGGAGCAAATCCATCCTTTGGATACAGATTGGACTAGATAATGTCTAAAGGGCCTTATAATTGAGATTCTCTAAGTCCATGAGTCTTAGTGAATGGGAAAAGATTTTAAGGTACAAAAGTTATTTTCTTATCTAAAATAATCCGGTCTCATACATGGGGCCCCCAGATTAGCTACCGCAGATTCTAGGTATTTAGTGCATTTCTGTCTACTCAAAAATTTTTGAGTAGACAGAAATGCACAGTAGTCTTTATTTTCTACAGGTTAGAGTGGTTTCCTTTTAAGAAGACAAGCAGGCATTTCAAGCACAAGGTTGGTCCCTTGCACAATGGGTATAGCCTATGTAGAATTTTTTGTTATTCTAGAAGTTTAGCTGAATTTCCCCTGCCTGCTGCAGTGCTTTTCTGATCTATCCTTATCTGTGCCAAGGTAAATATGGAAGTAGAAATGTGTCCTTTTAATTTAAGTAAAGTTTCTATTTCATTTTAAAATGCTAGAGCACTACTAGAGAGTGCTGGAGCACTATACTAGAGTATTGTACTTCATTCCAATCTTGAATTAGAGTCATTGGACAGGCCTTACCCAGGCTTGGTGCAAAATACCACCCATATGTTTACTCTGTCTGTCCCTTCTAATTGCAGCTAGGTGGTGCAGCAGATAGAGCACTGGGCTCTTCTTGAGTTCAAATCTAGCCTCAGACACTACACTCCAATATCTTTGCCAATAAAACTTCAGATGGGGTCACTAAGAGTTGGACATGACTGAAAAAATGACTGAACAACAACAATTTAAGGGGTTAGATTATATCTCCTGATATAATATATCACTAAATGACATCTGATATAGTATACTTCATGTAGAAGGGAAGAAATTCTAAATTCCCAATGTTTATACAATATTATTAGATTACCTGCAACACAAAATTATAATCTCATTAAGTGTTACCTTTTTTGTGATTTTTTAAAAATGGGTAAGGGGGAAAGGTAAGACTTAGTCAAGGACAGAGCCACAACTAGGACAAGATTACCAGAGCCACTGTATGAACATTGTTTGTACTCTTTCTGTAGGAAGTAACAAATGAGTGTAGAACCCATTTAATAAGAAAATTTAACCAAAACAGGAAGCTAACAAATGATGTACTTCTTCCTTCTAGTGACCACACCCGACGTGAACTCTCTTGGAGGTATCCAATTCAATGTAATGAGCATTTCTTAAATATTCTCTTCATACAAGTACAATTCTAGGCTCTAGGGGTAGGAACAAATACATGAGCCTCTAGAGTTATTAAAAAAGGATTCCATAGGAGGTGGTACCTGAATCAAGCTTTGAAGGAAGGTAAAGGTTTCAACAGTTAGAGGAGAGTAGAGAATGCATTACTGGTATGTGGATCTACCTACAAAAAGGCAGGATACGGAAGGTCAAACTTGAGGTACATCAAGTAGGCCAGTTTGGCTGAAATGTAGAAAGTGTGAAGGGCACTAAGTACGATAGCTATAAATGCAGCAAGGTTGAATTGGCCTGTAGGGACCACGTTGTGGAGCATGCCCAGAGGTGACATTCCTCATTCTGGCTGACTATGCTCTCTGGGTCCTGTTTCTGGTCACGTGTGACTCAGTGCTAAAAAACTTGCACTCTGATGATGACTTTATTGGCTAAAAAGTTGGAAGAGCTGAAGACTCTGGGTAAAAAATAATGACCTCTTACTACCTCAGCCTTTGTCATCCTTGCCAGGTGTGAATTGTGTCAGGACTAATTTTTAGGTACTTTCCAAGAAGGGGCATTACATGGCACTGAATACGTAACAGCGAAAGCACATGTCCTACCTAGCCAAGACTGAGCTTAGGTTTATGTTGCCTCTTTTGTGGTTTTTTTTTCTTCTTTTCTTTCATGATGCTAGATGAATAAGCATCTGTCTTGAGATGGATGTGTCCAGGCTTAGAGAAAACCTTGTGAGTGTGAGTGGTGTAAAGGTCTTATTGAATTGGGACCAAATGACATCAGAGTAAGAGTTCTTGGCAACTATCTGTACTTTAGAGAGGACAGTTATGACAAAAAGCTGCTAGTTTTACCAACAGACATGTACCTGGAGTTGTTTGGAAAGAACAGAGATGATATGCAATGTACAATTAATAGTCCTATAAACAGCTTTATATTTTGATTAGGTTTACATATTACCTTTGCAGCAGGTAGTAACAGTAATTATTAGTTAAGCTACTGAATCCTGTTTAAGGTGTTCCATCAATGCACACTGTGATTCTTTTTATGGTTAGCATTTCTTTTATGTGTTTGAATAAATTACCTGTCTCATACCTGACTCACATTCAACACCGAGTACCTTTTTATTCTCTTATTTTGTGAGCCATAATCTGAATTCTAAGTCAAATCACACCTGGAAAACTGAGGTTGGGGTTTAACAAGACAGAATATGACAACAGGGAACCCATTCCCTTTCTAATTAGACACCAGGATTCCTAGGACTGAACTGATTTCAAAACATATGCCTAGGCACAGAATCAGGAGTATCCTAGCTTCTTTGAAATTCCTCCTGTTTAGTGGATTTTTAGTGGATAATTCCAATAAATCATGAGTTCTTAAGGTCATTTAGGAGCCCCACACAAGTGTAAAACTCATCTTTTTTTTTTTAACTTTCTCTTTGAATGGAGTCCAGAACTCCATTTGGATTGCCCTATGTAGTGGCAGAGACTAGGGAAATCTAAGGTGCCCTAAGGTGTAGGAACCCAGAGGAAATATATTCTCTTGACTTTTAATGGCATTGTCTTTTTTTTCCCTTTTCTACTATTTGCTTGGGTTAGGGGAGGCCCTTTTAAAATACTAAGGATGCAGTAACATCTGATAAGCTTTATAAAATGTTCTCAATTTGCATAACCCTGACTTTTAAAGGTGATTGTCAGGAGAGAGCGCCTGTGTGTGCATGTATGTATATGTGTGTGTGTGTGTGTATGTCTACATACATATATATATATATATATATATATATATATATATATATATATATATATATATATATTTCAGTGTTTGAGAAGCATGTTCTATGAATTGAGAATCCTTAAAGAGCAAAAGACTAGGGAAGACACAATGCTTGAGCCAACATGGTAGCCTTGAAATGGAGATATGGATAAATGTACAAAATGCATAAATTACTCAGTGAGTAAATACATTTATAGAAGTAGTTATTCAAGAATTGTTAGACTGACAATTTTAAAAGTTTCAAGGAAGTTTTAGATAAATTCCTTGGTAACAGAAAATCATAGTAAGAGAAAACTGGGTTATATTAAAGACTATCCCCCAAATTGATATTGATAACATGGCAGAAAAAAAAAAGGAACATTTTAGAGAAACAGTAGTGGCTGAATGGGCAACAGGACAGACTTATTTGGAAAGTCTGATTTTCCAAGTAGAAGAGTTATCAGACTAGGATTCAAGGTTGGTCAGAGATTTAAGAAGTTCATCAAAGTGTGCTGAGCATCTAGATCAGGTGGTTTTTCTCATTTATGCTACCGTAAAAGCTTGTATTCATCATGCAAAAGAAATTTGCAGAATCGAACCTGATTAGTGTTTACCAATCTATTAATTTATTACATAATTTATTTTGTGACTGTAGATATTTGTCTGAAGAATGGAATAATAAATGTCCATTTATCTTTCCATTTTTTTTCCTGGTACCCTATTCTCCACCTTTCCAAGTCTTCCATTAACCAAACTTTCCTCAGAACTATTGAACAAATAATTTGACCTATATAGTTCAAAACCAATTCTTTGAAAAACTGAACTCTAGCAAACACAGCTATGTACTCATATCTGTATCTAAGCCAGTTTCACTTTTAAAATACTCATAACTCCACTCATTTGTCAAACTTTTTTTTTTTAAGGAATAAGGGTGCCTTTCAAAATAATTTTTTATAAAACACGGATACTCACACAGAAGCCTGGAAAGCCTTCTCTCTGCTTATTTACAAAAAAGCTATAGTATGTGATCTTGACAACAGGTTTCCTATTTTTGCCAGTTTGATAAAAGCATACCATGTCAATGGTTTTTAACTTGTGATTTAGTGATTATTCTAACCCTGACTGTCAGTGACCTGTGTATTAGCTGACACAATAAAATCAGAAATTAGTATGCAGCCTCCTTAAATGCCAGGCACATGAACCCTTTGCATAAGAAAGATTATAACAGAGGCCATATGATATTCCCATTTAACAATGAAACACGTGACATTAACTAAAAAGAGGAATATATTCTCAAATATACCTAAGGAAGTTTATACTATTTAGATCCTGAACATTAATTTGAATGTAATGAATGAGGAACTAATTAACTGAGGGTTTCCTTTTTATTAAATGAAGAAACACCATTCAGGAAAATGATGAACAGTAAATACGGAATATTTTAACTTTATTAAGCTTGACTCATCTATATTTATTTAAGTCAATTTTCAAAGACAATTAAATATTGTCAGCAGGACTGAACCGGCCTTCAACCTATGGGTGGTCGGAGCTGAATAAAGCAGGATAGAGACAGGAGAGTCAGGAACCAAACAGAAGTTTAATTTCAAAGTAAGGGAAAGGGCTTGCAAGCTAGGATGCATGTGCCAGAGCCCCACGCCTGGTGGGGGGAACCCCCTTTAGTGTGGGGATATCTCAGTACTTATACCAATGGCTGCACAGTGAGCTGCAGCCCTGACAATGATAGGTAACAGCAACTATGTGACAAGTTTAATTCATAACTTGCCTGAGCTCAGAGCACACCTGGTGCTGGTCAAAGCAACATAATAATTATGTGAAGGAGTTTGCTGTGGCTGATCACATCCTGAGCAAAGGATTGTTGTTATGCCAAGCTCAGGGCACAGTTTGTTTGCTGAGCCTTTGCTCTGGAAAACAGGGTGTCTTCTAATGTCTTCACAATATCGTTATTGGTAACTTTATAAAATTATTTTTTAAATTAACCAATTAGCAATTAGTGAATTACTAGATAAATAATTGACAGATTTTTTTTTTAGGCAGCTGGAGTTAAGTGACTTGCCCAGGGTCACACGGCTAGTAAGTGTCAGGCATCTGGTCTGAGGCTGTATTTGAGCTCAGGTTGTCCTGACTCCAGGGCTGGTGCTCTATTCACTGTGCCACTTAGCTGCTCCGATACTTTTTTTAAAAAAATCAAATATTTGAATATATGATTTTTTCCAGCTTTACGTAGTTATGAAATAGCAAATAAAAATGTTTCCTATTATTTATTCCAATATAAATAACAAAGAGGAATGGGGAATGTGTCAAAAACCCAGAGATGTTTTAACCAGGAAATTCTAATAAAAAGCAAAAAATTGTGTCTAATGAGGCAAATGTTTCCAACAGTACTCTACTATTTAACCCACAAATAATTACTTTTTCCTCTGTCTGGGAAAACCCATTTAGGTGTGGCAGAATGATAATGATCTTTGATCAGATATGGAAATTGAATTAACTACTTCGCTGGTCAGAAATCCTACTGTGGAGTTTGGAACGGGTCCAGTGGTTTTGTCATTTTGCATTTAGATAGTTATTTTATTTATTATTTCCATATACATACCAATGATAGAAAATTTTGAAGTTTCAGAGGCAGGGATATCTAGGTTAACAACTAATTAATTATTTCAAATAAACACTGGTATGAAACATTTCCTTAGGGTGGATGTTGTTTTGATTTTAAAATTTTATTGATGGTAGTGTCAGTTAATCCATTGCCTGACCATTTGTTTGCCTTTATTGAAGTATGGATATGGTCTATTTGCATCCTTGTTGAAGCAATTTTATTTAAAAATTTGAGTGTCAAAAAAGAGAATGTAAAATACGAAATCCAGAAAAAAAATAGTCCATTTTCTCTCTCTCCACCTTTTGCCCTCAACCTGACAAGTTTTTCTTTTAAACAGAAATAACTGTCAATGTAGTCAACATAGTTGAACTAGTTATAAATGTAAACAAGTTGACAACACTTTAAAAATATTTATTCATGCTTCACCACTTGTTTTTATCCTCTGTGCTCTACTGGTACAGCATTTACCAAAGGTCATTCATTAATGGCAATTGCTGAATCCAACAGCTTTTTCTTTTTTTTTGTCCTCATCTTTTCTCTGTATTATTAAACTCTGGTGACCATCCACTTTTATCTTGGCTCCATGATATGGAATACTAATGGTTCTCTTCCTACCACTGTGATAATTTGATCTCCCTTACTGCCCAAAATCTTCTTAACATCTTTAAAATCAGTGCTTTCCCAAGTTTTTTTTTCCCCATTTGATCTTCTTTATCTATACTCTCTTAGTGATCACAACTAGCAATGTTATTTCATAAAGCACATCTCTGCAAATTACTTTCAAATCTAAATCTCTACTCTTAACTCTTCCTTATCATTCTATTCCTTCCTTAAAAGTTGGGTAGATGTTGTATCAATCTCTGTATCCTCAACATTCACCATAGTACTTTGGACACAGGTGATAAATGATGGTACCATAGAGAGAAATATTATAGAGAAAAGGAGGAACAAATTTACAAGAAATTGTAAACTCTATTTGGCACAATTTTATTTTGGTATACCAATAGGACATCCTGCTGGAGAGGTGCTATAGAAAGCTAGAGTTGTGGATATGGATCGCAGAAGAATAATTAGAACTTGAGATACCAATTTGGGAGTAATCTGTAGAAAGGCAGTCATTGAAATCATGAGAGGGAATGAGGGCAGAATAAGTCACACAACCCTCTATTTGCCTCAGTTTCTTAATTTGTAAAACTGGGATAATAATAGCACCTATCTTCCCAGCTTTTGCTGTGAAGATAAAAATGAGATATTTATAAAGTACTTTGAAAACTTTAAAGCATTATAGATATGTTAGCTATTGGACTTTGGATTTCTCTCAACATCTATTCTAGCACAACAGTTAATTAATGTTTAGTAGGGACTTTCGATGCATAGAAGAATGTTTGTTTATTTGAATGAAATAGCAGGTCAATTTCAACATCTAATTTTAACATGTCATAAAAATATGTAGTTAAATCGATAAATTAACAGTTTTATCTGATTTGTCAATTTGATTGATTTATCTATTTCTTATTTTAAATGTTTTGATTTTTTACAACTCACCACCTCAAAATTCAACCCTCACTTGTAATGAAGAAAAACAATTAAGTGAACACAATCAATACAGTGACTGCCTCTGCTAATATACATAATATTCTGTTTGAGTTGTGCCTAGCTTCACTGGTAACTCTCTCTCTAATTTTTTGCCTCCCTTATGTTGGCAAAGAGTGTTTAGTAGTTAATTTGTATGTCTCACATGTATTATGGTAAATTGACTACTAAATATTTCAGACTATTTGTAGTTATTTTAAAAGGAATTTCTATCCTTATTTTTTCCTGGGTTTTATCAGTACTATATGGAAGAGCTCGTTTTTTTTTTTATCCTGTTCCCAAAACAATTGATCATTTCAATTAAAAACATTTTTTTTTGCAGATTTTCTTGTGTTTTCTAAGTATGTCATGTAATTTGAAAATTAAGACTCTTCCCCTTGTCTTATTTCTATAATTAACATCATTATGTTATGTCAAATATTTATGTCAAATAATAGTTGGGAAATGGAACAATCATCCTTTACCCCTATTTTACTGGAATTGTCCCACTGTTGTTAATCGTTATTCTAGGGCAGCAGTTCTTAAAACTTTTTGGTCTTAGGACTTCTTTATACTTTCAAAAATTATTTGAGAACCCCAAGAGCTTTGGCTTATGTGGGCTATACATATGTATATTTGTATAGATAGACGTATATATTAGAAATTAAAATTGATACATTTAAAATCTTAATTTAAAAATAAGTAATAAACCCACTACACATAAATAACACTTTAATAAAAAATAACATTTTTGCCCATATTTTGCTTAATAGAAGACAACTGGATTGTCATATCTGTTTCTACATTCATTCTATTGCAATATATTCTTTTGGTTGAAATATATGAAGAAAATCTACTATAAACAGATATATAGGTGGAAAAGGGAATATTTGAATATGCCAATGATATCTTAGTATTATTATGAAAATAGTTTTAACCTTGCATACCCACTAAAGGGGTCTTAGAGGCCCTCAAGGTTCTGTGGACCACCCTTTGAGAGTCACTGCTTAATGCAATATTACAGAATTTGTTGTAAATATCGTCATCTTCTTCAGGTGATTTTGATTCAACTATTCTGCTTAATTTTAGCACACTTTTTAATCTCATCTAAAAACACTTTGGAAGAAGTATTCTTAACCATAGAGTGCTACTATGCATAGAAAACCTGCACTGCTTCACTGGTATTAACATCTATGAAATGACATTTGTTTTTCTAGATCACATCTTAAAATATAAGAATGACAGGCTCCTAGGTAAGGATGGAGTGTACTTAATAAATTATGCTAAAAATACATTTGCTTGGTGTCTTGCTACATTAAAATCATAAAAGCTTTAAGTCTAAAAAGGTGGAGAAGGGAGAAATTTGGCTAAGTATATATATCTAGTTTGATACCAAAGAGAGATAGATGGCATAATGCAGAAAGGAAAATTGCTCTTTTTCTCAGAGGACACTCAGAAGTTCACAGAAGGAAAAAAAAAACAAACATCAAAGGGAGAAGACCAAGATGTAGGTATTATTCAGTTCTGATGAGGGACTTCAATTATCAAGACATTTGCTGTAACTGTCAAAAGCTAAGCAGCTGACAATATCTTGATTTGTTTTAATGATAATTTCAGGGGCACCTAGGTGGTATTGTGGATAGAATGCTGGGCCTGGAGTCATGAAGACCTGAATTCAAATCTGGCCTCAGACACTTACTAGCTGTGTGACCCTGGGCAAGTCACTTAACCCTGTTTGCTTCAACTTCCTGCTCTGTAAAATGAGCTAGAAAAGGAAATGGCAAATCAATCAAGTATTTATGCCAAGAAAACCCCAAATGGGGTCATGAAGAGTCAGACAGACTGAAACAACTGAATAACAATGATAATTTCATTCTTTAAGAGGTGGAAGAATTAACAAAGGGGAATTCTCTTCTAAATCTGATTCTTGCTAATAGGGAAGAACTGTTTGCTGGGTTGGAAGTGATAAGAACCTTGTGGGGGAAGTGACTATTCTCTCCTAGAGTTTATTAGAGAGGAGAGAAATCCTGAGTATAATCTGATATACTCCTAGATTTTTTTTTCTTCTTTTCACTAGGCAATCGGGGTTAAGTGACTTGCCCAGGGTCACACAGCTAGTAAATGTCATGTGTTGTGTGTCTGAGACTGGATTTGAACTCAGTCCTTCTGACTCCAAGGCAGGAGCTCTCTCTACTGCACCATCTAGCTGCCCTGCTCTACTCCTAGATTTTTAGGAGAGCAGATTTCAAAGCATTCAAAGGAAAGGTGGGTAGGATTCTGTGGACTCCAGTGGGATTCTTTGGAGGACATCAGCTGAAGAGACATGAGAAACTGTCAGGAGTGAAATCCTGAAAGAGAACAATTCCAATGAAAAGGAAAAGTGAGAGCTGGTCAAAGAGACCATTGTGGAAGTAAAGAAAACTCACTAACTTGAAGCCAGGTAACATAAAACTAAAAAATATATAAAAGAATACAAAAGAGTGTTGTGATCCTATAAGAATAATGTTAAGAGAGAGAACTCAGAATCAGCTGAGGTTGGTTAGGAAAATTAAGAACAAGAATTTTTGTTGTTGTTTTAGGGGAGTATTAAAAGCAAAGAAGAATGATTCTCAGAGTGATACACATGGTGATAACTGACAACAAAGAGAAGATAGAGTTCCTCAATTCTTATGTTGCTTCTGTTTTCTAAGGAGAATAACCTTTGGACTGGAAAGAACAGAATAAAACTAGATAATAGGAAGTTAATACACAAGATCTATAAGAAGATAGTAAGGACGTACTCTCACTGCCCTTGATGAATTCACAACACCTGCCATAGAAGAATCCCATCAAGTACCGTAGGACCGGGCAGCTGTGATAGCTAAACTAGTGATAGAATTCTATGAAAGATTATGGAGAACAGGGAAGAGACCTTCAAACTGATTCCACTGCCTGAGGCTATGCCAACATAGCTTCAGGCCAAAAAGTATTTATGAAATAGAATTGTAATAGAAACTGTAATTTTCTAGAGGGGAATCACAGAATCACAAAATTTCAGAGTTCAATGGGATCACAGCAGCCAAGGAGTTGAATCTACATCTGAAAGAGTCCTTGCTATGACACACGCAACAAGCAGTCATTCAGCCTTTGCTTGAAGACCTCCTACATTCAGTGACAGCATGTTACAGTTTGGAATTGTTTCATTTGTTTAGGATGTTTTATGTCTCCATCAGCATGTCTGCTCTATTTCACATCCAGCAGCAGAATTCAGCCCTCCTTTCCCCACAACCCTGGTTCCCCACAGCAGCAGTGAGGTTAAGGTTAGGATTAGTCTTATCCCTGCCCCACCTTAGGGGGAAGGAGTAGTGGTGTCTCACTTTAAATTCCATCCCCAGAGGCTCTTGGGATGATCTAGCATAGCTGGAATGATAATTATCTAGCATAACTACAGAAGGGCATGTTCTTGATTCCTGAATCTAGAATATCTTATTCTACAGTATATTGTTAAAAAGATAGTGAACATCTACAAAAGGAAACGGTAATCATAAAGAAATAGCACTGGTTTTTAAAGAACAGGTCATGTTTGACTAATCTTAATTCCTTTCTGATAAGGTTTTTAAACTGGTTGATCAGAATGCTTGTAGATACAGTTTACCTGTATTTTAAAAGAGCATTTAATAAAGTGTTTGCATATTACTCTTATGGAAAAGATACAGAAATAACTCTGATTTTATTGGCAGAAAGTACTCTCTTTGCTAAGGTAGGTCAGCAACTTCTCTGCAGCTTATAGTCTTAGAAAGTTGTGCTGGGAAATTCACATTTTATACACCTAATTCTCTTTTTCAACTGTCTTTTGGGTGGAGAGAAATGGCCGCAGCCAGATGCTGGGCTTTTTCCTTCAGGTTTAGTATGGTGTCACCTGACACAAACACATGTCCTGCTCCAGTTCCCTCTCTTCCTCAGTTCTCTGGATGAACTCTATTGCAGCACACAGTGTTGCCATATTTCTGTCTTAGCCCAAGCTCATTCTTCACTCCACCTGTCTTGTACCCCCTATTCAATGACATTGGCCTCTTTATTGTTTCTCAAACAAGACCCTCCAACTCTTGATCTGGGCATTTTCACTCGCTGTCTGGAATGTTGTCACTCCTAATCATCACCTTCTTGCTTCCCTCAAGACTCAACTAAAATTCCACTTCTATAGGAAGTCATTCCCAATACTCTTCAATGTTAATACCTGTTTTCTGTTGAATTTATTTTGTATGTAGCTTTAAATAAAAGAAATACAATAGTTTGCATATTGTCTCTCCCATTATACCCTGAGCTCTTGGTGAGCAGAGACTATCTTTTTAATTTTTATTGTATCCCCACTGCTTAGCACAGTGCCTGGGCCATACTAGGTGTTTAATAATTTTTTTTTTGACCAACTATTAACAACAATAGAAGTTTTAAGCTAGAAGATATATGTTTCATCTAGGGTGGTGGCTAGTGGCAGAAAATTTCATGCAAAGAAAAGAAGGATTTTATATCACTATTAAATGTTTCTTCTCAGTCCTCATCCTTCTTTACCTTTCTGATGGGATTGGGATCTAAACCCCAGAAAGGAAAAACCCTGGACTTTCCTAGTTGGTCAAATCTCTGGCATTTGCCTGAGGCTATAATCCCATCAACTGGCCTTTCATTGTGGCTATGCCCAGTCTCCCAATTTTCTAGCCTAGCCTGGCCGTTCCTCCCTATGGCCCCCCGGCCACTTTTCACCCTTAATCCTAGCTAGGCTCCATTCTCCCTTGGCCAAATGGTCCAGGTCCCTGGCATTCTGTTACCTCACAGTCCCTGCAGACTATTGGCTAGTCCTAGCTTTCTCCCAAAGTCTTTCTGTATATAAGGTCCATTTTGTCTCCATTAAGGTGCTCAGATTCTTAAAATCTAGCCAATAGCTCATAGATGTTCAGATTCCTTAAGAGCCTGCCCAATATGAAGGATGTTCTAATAAACTTTGTCTTTGGCTGAAAGAAGGCTTGTGTCAAATTCTTTTGGGCAGGACCCACATGTTGTGATTTTGGGGTCCCAGCACCCCTAAGCCCCTAAACCTCAACACTTTCTACAGTATTTGACATTATGGACCCCCTCTCTCTTCTCTAGGTTTTCAAAATACTGCTCTCTCTTGATTCTCTTCCCATTGATTGGGCTGCTCCTTACTTCTCTGCTGCAACATGATCCAGGTCCCATCATCCAACTCTGCATAATGTATCCCAAGGCTTCTTTTCTGTTTTTACTCTCTCCCTTGGCAATCTCAGCTTTCACAGGTTTAGTTATCAACTTTATGCAGTTGATGCAATTTTATATATCCAATACTGGCTTCCTTTTGGAACTCATGTCTCAAACTCAAAATGTCCAAAACAGAACTTATTATCTTGTTTCTCAAAATCCAGTCCTCTTTCAGGCATCCCTTTTTCTATCAAGGGCACTAATATCCTTGAAGTCAATTCATTTGGCAAACTCAGAGTCATTTTTGACTCAATGAGTCTATTGGCAGGTGATATTGTATTAATTATATTCCACTCTGAAATGCTACTGTAAATGTTACTGTAAAAAACAGATAGCAAAGGTCATGCTAGGCAGCAACCTGTTAAATTGCTTTATCTTTCTATCTTTAATCTATTTATGAAACTAAGACTCACCATTTCACAACTTTTCTGTCAGTGTTGCTTTATAACAACAAACCACAAAATACTAGTTCCTGGAGAATTAAATTTGTGCAACACCCAAAATGCAATGCGTGTAGGCATAAGTAGGTTGAAATACGTGACTAATCAAGAATACATGACTATAAAGAAGGAGTGTAAAGGGTGCCGACGTATGACCTGCAAAGACAGATAGTCAGTCTTATGGCAAGAGGGTGGATCTGATGCATAACTCACGTGTTCTAGTACTATCTATATAAAGTCAAAAGATCTAAGAAAAGGTTTATAGGCTATTGGGTGGCTTATCCTTGTTGAAGATTTGCAGAAGATCATGGACAAAATCTTCATAGGATGAGAAAGTATACATGGATTACAATCTATATCACTGCATGGAATACTCATGTTAATAAGATCTTAGGACCACTGCACTATCAAAATACACACACTTAGATAGGCACTGCAAATAGAAAATGAATTGGGCAGACTGATTTGCAGGAAGAAGTTGGGCTGGATTATAATAAGCTCAGTGCTTTCAATGATTCCAAGTTTCATATGTGTGTCTATGTACCTAAATAGGTAAAAATGGACATACAGATAGATAGACATACTATACATATATATTGCCTATTTCTGGAACAATATTGTTACAAATTTATACTCTATATGGCTATAAACTACACCATTCTCAAAAGAATCAGGTTTATAAACTACCCAAATAACTAGAAAAATATAGAGGACGTGTATTTTGATGGCAAGCTATTAGTATCAGTGAACTAGCAATAGCACAGAAAGGGACACAAATGAACAGAAAAATAGCTGAATAGGTGATATTATGAGAATAAAAGATAATAGATAGACTGAAAGAGTCTGCCACTGGCCATGCTGCATTCCCTTTCTGACTTCTGACTCTTTTCAGACTTCATCACCATTCCCCCATGGATGTACCTTTTCCTCCCTCCTCTCTCTCTCTCTCAGCCCCCTTTTATGTGTTGCCTTCCCCCTTAAGCTCCTTGAGAGCAGGCAGTGAATTTGATGGAGAGGTTGTGATCTTCACTAGAAGAGGGTTCAGTCATGTTAATATGATCATGGATACATCTAAGTATCTATGTACGTAATTCAAATATGCACTTTTTTCTCCAGTAAGAGAAGCTGTGATCTAAAAAATTATTTTGAATCACAATTTCCAAGTATCTGAACACATCATATTAACTTACATGTACTTAGGACTTTGAGATTTACAAAGCACTTTTCTCACAACAACCCTATAAATGTAGTGATCATTATTCACATTTTTCAACTGAGTAGATTGAAGCACAAAGAGGTTAATTGATTTTCCACAATTAAGCAGCCACTCTGTTAGTGACAGAGCTTGCATTTGCACCCACATGTTCTACTTTAAATCCATTGCTCTTTCCAATAAATAACAGGGATCTCTCTTATATAGGCTGTGTCTATATTAACGCTATCTGATTTTTACTATTTAGATTGAATTGAGAAGTCAAATAACCACCATCAATCTGACTGATTTGTCTTATTTTATTCAATTTTCTGAATTGACTAATTTAACTATAGATGTGACCATAGATAAAATATAAAATATATAAAACATATATGAAACATAGATGTTTTGATGTGACCATAGATAAAATCTTAGTTTGATGGCAAATTAATTCTCCATTTCTCTCCTTATTTTATATTTAAAGTCTTAAACTTCCATAACATCCTTGTTACCAGATTATTTCAACCTTTGTCGTGCTTATGCTGACTCAGATCAGCTCACAAGAGCTGACTTAAATTTTCAGCATGAGAATTTACACCTTGGAAGTTGGCAAACAAGTCAGGCTTGATTTATTGTGTTGTTGATTGTCTACTCTTAAGAAAAAGTGATGGAGAAAATTTTAATAATGCATTTTTAACCTCAAAGTGTGTTGCGTGTACATTCCCCCTCCCCATCACCAGAGAGCTGGTTATTAAACATTTACCAGTACACCTCTGATTTCAACCTTATTGCTTAGCTGGTCTAAAATATTTTTAGATTAAAAGCACTAAGTGATTTTATTTTGGGACATATGAATATAATATGAAATTAAAATGAAGTCCTGGGAATAAAATATTAATGTTATCATGTCAATTAAATGCAAATTGTTTGTTTTGCAGGCCCTATCATATGTCTATTAAAGCGTTCTAATATTATTGAATGATTTTCATTCTAGTATGGCTAGTGGTTATAATTACGCTTTGCTTTCATCACCCACAGTTGATGAGCCATCAGCCTTGGAGAAGAAAAAATGACCTAACTTATGAATGATATGAAAATTTGAGGAGAAATAGAGCAAAGACGATGAAATAATGGCCACTGTGGCAGAGCCTGATTCTTACCCTAAAGCTCTAATACTGTGATAATGAGGCTATGCCCTACTTGGGCAGCACAGAATTGTGAGACAATTCATGAATGTATGCAGCAAGACAAGTGGGAGGCATCACCATGTTAAAGTAAGGTAGCCAGTATCAGGCAAAATGGGAGCAGTCTACTTCCAGGCTAGATTGTGATGCTTACTTTGGATTAAGAGATAGAGTGAAAGAATAAGAATTCGGCTAGGTGGTACAGTGGATAAAACACTGGGCTTGGCATCAGGAAGATTCATCTTCAGGAGTTCAAATCCAGCCTCAGACCCTTACTAGCTGTGTGACCCTGGGCAAATCACTTAACCCTGTTTGTCTTAGTTCCTCATCTATAAAATGAACTGAAGAAGGAAATAGCAAGAAAACCTTAAAATGGGGTCACAGAGAGTCAGACATAATTGAACAACAGCAAGAAATAGAGAGCAGCCAAAGTACCCTAGGTCATGAATTCCCCACTAACTGGACAAAACTTTTTGAGAGGTATAGCCATGAATGGAAAAGTCTTGAAGAATAGCCTGCTAACTCCCTATAGAAGGTGCTGAGGGAGTAGTGTGAATCTAAGTACCTAAACCATGTCTTTTAAAATCCTTAAGTTGGCTTGCTTGTTGACCAAAAGGGGCATTATTGCTAGGTCTAGAGCAAGACTTTGTGGTGGTTATTGAATATCTTTGACTTTTATTGCTTTTTCTCCTATGGTTATGATTAAAGAAATGAATATATATATGCCAAGTTTGAGAGGTCAGTACCATTATACGATGCTTGTGTGATTTAATTCTTTTAAAATGTAGCAGGGGGCACAGCTAGGTGGCACAGTGGATAGAGCACAGCCCCAGGAGTCAGGAGCACCTGAGTTCAAATCCGGCCTCAGACACTTGTCACTTACTAGCTGTGTGACCCTGGGCAAGTCACTTAACCCCACTGCCTAATGAAAAAACAAAAACAAAACAAAATGTAGCAAAGAAGAAGAGAGAGGAGTTGTTGATTTGTTTCCGTTTATTAACTGGTTCATGCTTTGGTGGCTTGGATTCTAGCTCATGAAAATTCATGCACATGATATTCTTAGAATAAGTAAAAGAGTGCTATCAGCCATAAAAAAAGGTGCCATTCTGGTAAAGAGGTAGTTAGTAGGTGACCATAGAACTTGACATTAACCCATGAGTGCCCTCTGGGTTTGGGTGGAGTGCATAATGACTAGGGTAAACATATGCTTGACAATACTTGTTTCTTATTTTTGTAAAGAAGCTGACAAGAAATCATACTACACCACACTGTTAACCTAGTAAGAAAGAGAGAAAGAACAATTTTATTTTTGTTCATTTTCTGTTCCTAGCCCATTTTCCATGTCTATATTATTTAAAATGATGAGTTTAAAAGTGCTTCCTTTCATGTGATATAAAATGAAGAGACATTAATCTTAATTTGATTCTAAAATATAATGTTATTGCAATACTTTTTTAGAATTCATTGATCTTTCAATAGTTTCTGATACTACAGACAGAAATTTGGAGCCAAACCATTAACCTTGGCCTACATACCATGCTACAATACAAAACAAGTCAAATCAAATCAATGATCATTTATTAGGTGTTTACTATGTGCCAGGTATAGTGATAAATGCTAGGCAAAACCAAAACCAAACAAAAACCTGTCAGTCTTTCATTCTTGATAAAACTGCAAGCACATAAAGGTTTTAAAAATGATGAGGCAATGTCATTTCTCTTCACTTGAATTTCTTTCAGCCGTAAAGTTCCCATCACCACCCAGACCACAATCATTTCCACATAGAGTTTACATCAATATTGAAATAGCAATAGAAAATAGAAAGGCAAGAATTCTCCTTAATGCTGAGGGCATGGTTTTATTATTTCTAACTAGGAATGGCCTTAAGAATTCTGAATTATGATGAAACACACCTATTGGCCTTTTGTTGTTAGAAAAAATTAGCTTCAAATAATCATATTAAATTTGAAGATGCATTTGGCAAATTTTAAAAAACACTTAAATGGATAATGTTAAATAATACCATCTAACAGGTGAATTTATTCAGGACCTTGGGAGCATAACTTGCAACTAACTCATTTTCTTGAGTTCATCAGGGTGCAGTCTTACTCGGAATCATACAGGAGTTCAAAGGGACCATCCCAAGATTTGTTGAAGAAAGCTATAGGTAATACCTGCCCTAAATTTTTCTCAAGGCAAAATAGTGTCCTGTTCTCTGTGATATAGAATTCTATGGTCATAACTGAATATTTGTTAAATATTTAAACATATTGATAAAAAACTCATTTATATATCTTTCTCTAAAAAAAAAAATTCATATCTTCATGGCCCACGTCTGTGCAAAAGTAGGATGATCTTCCATGTAGTCAAAAACTTGATGTCAAATTCCAAATTTTTCTTTTTTTCTTTTGTTCTTTCTTAATTCTTTTCTTTTCTTTTTCTTGATATTTTGTCTCCCTATCTTGACCAGACTGGAAGTGGAGTGGTCACTCACAGACCCAATCCTAACACTGACTGACACACGAGCTTTGCTTTGTGTATGCCAACATCACTTCACATGGAGGCATCCACATGGGAAATGCAAGGGACCTGCTTCTGTGTTACCCTATGATACGAGTGGGAGCAGGCTTTTCTATTGGCTGCATAGCTGGAACAAACTATGTCTTTAAACTGCCAGATTGTGACACTCCCTCTTTCCTACTTTTCCCAAAAGGGTTGTCCTATTCACACAGTACGGGCACCATGAACTGAATTGGGTAAGGGGAAAGACAACAACTTTCCACTCTTTACTCTTAGGCTCCATGGCCCCAAGAAATGAGATTTGTCTGGGTTTTAATTTTTTTTTTTTTGTCCATTTCATTTCTAGGTGCAGGATAATCAGAACCTTGATCCCTTGGGCCTAACACTCACTTACACAGATTTTCTAAACTGAAGTCCTGTGTTACATTCTCAGAAAGCAGTATAGTATACCTGGATGATACTACCCTAATTTCCTGTAGAAATGCCTTCACTGAGTTAAGATTTAATCTTATGTCTCGGGCTTTTATAGGGGTTGGTTTAAGAAATACTCCTTCAGCATATATTTCTATGCCTTTAAAAAATCATAGATGAAGACACTGGCTATTACATTATCCTGTGTTCCTCAGGTAAGAACTTATATATTTTTTTCCTCTAGAATTCATTTGTAGGAAAGTATCTCTGCCCCTATTCATAGTCTTCTTATCACACAACAATACAACAACATATTTCCTTGGGTGCTTCTGAACTCAATTCAATTCCTAGATATAGAAATGAATGTATCCTAATTACCTAATACATCTATTTTTCCTGCTTCTTTCAACTTATTTATTTGTCCTTCAATTTTTGTTAATTGTCCAGGTTGTACGTTTCTTAACTTTAAAGGACATTTCAAATCCTTTTTTGGAAGCGGGTGGGGTACACATCATAAATATAAATATTTATGTATTTGAAACACTAACATAACTTTATTTCATTTTGCTTCTTAACCTGTTTTTCCCATTGGGATGATTCCAAGATTCCTTTATAATTCCAAAAAGATGAATACATCATATTATACAAGAATATAGGAGGAATAAAAGAAATAGAAATGTTGATCATTATAATCATAAGACATTTATATTATACTTTTCTAATAATAACATAACAACTTATAACATACGTAGGAGTCACAAATCTCCTACCTATGTTATAAGTTGTTATGTTATTAATCTCATTATATAAGTCATAAATCTCATTATACCCATTTTAAAGAAGAGGAAACTGAATCTCACTGATGTTAAATAATTTCCCCCCAGTCACACAAATAATAGCATAAATGGGACTTGAACCTGTCTCTACTTGCACACCAATGCTTTTATCTTCTGTATTCTTCCCTACTTAAATTTTGATTAAAAGCATGCTTAAGCCATGGATACATGCTTGTCAGGAGCTTGATGATGGCATTAAGAATTCTGTTGGTATCACTTATACTGAAAACCAGTCAGTATTACCACTAATTAAAGCAATTATCAACATGAAATTCTACAGATCTTGTGTAAAGTCTGGTATAAAATAGGATAGATTACCATTTATGTTTTTATCATCCCCATCCCATTTCTTATGTATAATGTAATTAAAGAGAATTCTTGACTACTTTTCACTTCAACTCAGCTTCTCATTCAAACTAAATCAGATGTGCCAGGGAATCAACAAGGGCAGAGCTTCCTTTTTCTACTGGCTTCTGCTCAGTTCTAGACTTTGGCATGCTACTAGTACCTAGCTTGCCAGGAGCAGCAGAGACTTTATTCTGTTTGATTTCCAAGGTTACAAAAAAGACGGTATATTACTTGAAATTTTAAGTACTGAAGGTACCATATGAACATCATATGCTTAACATACTAACAATTTTTAGGCAGGGGAAAAAAAACACACTGCATCAATGCAGAACAAATTAAATCTGTCTAATGGGAATGAGGTAGAAGTGTTCCTGACCTTTTCCAGGCCTCTTATTATGCCAGTATTCATATCTGGTGATGTTTTCTCCTTAGGGTAGTGTTCTATAATGGGATTTAGTTCTTTTCTTTAAAAAAGAAAACCACTGGAAGAACTAAATGAGTCTGCACACAGACATTGCTACTGCTGACTGACATGAATGATGGTTTAGACGATGATTTCATAGTTACCAACACAGAATGGATAACAAAAATCGTTATTAAAAATAAATACTAACTCCTTAGAAAAACTTTAAAATTGCCTTCTATAAAACAACAGGACAGAAATTGCATTTAGGGGGAGGAAAAGGGTAGAGGAGCAGAATGAGGTCCCGATCTGTGATTTCACCTTGTTGGGGAACTCCCCCTGGACTCCCTCTACAAGTCCAGATCAGCAATTCCTTGATAATTTATAGTTTTAGAAAGTTGCCTGGGGCATGAAGAGATTAAGTGACTTGCCCAAGGTTATATAACTAATACAGAGAAAAGGCTCATCTTTAGGTCTTTGAGGTTTCACGTTTAGCCCTCTAGCCACTTCCTCTAGTTTCAGAACACTTTATTATTACAGAAAAATGAGGGGATTTATAAACTAATTAGTGGTTCAGTGTGCAGATTATAATGTTAGACAAATTTAGAGGTAAGCATAATCCAAACTAGATTTGGGAACACTGGAAAAGAGCTATGAGAAAACATAATCACATAGGCACAAATCTAACTCATATAACACTAGCAGTACTAAAATTCACTCACTCCAAAATGATTTGTTAATTTTTTTTCTGACACCTACACTGTATTTCTTTCAAGTGATAGGAATACAGAAACAGCAACCTAGTAACATAAAAAACAGAAAAGTAACATGCTTGTAAAAATGCTGGAAAGCTTTTGAAGAACATGAAGAAATGATAAGTAGGAGACATGGAAATATAGAAACATAGACTAATAGGAATCTACATTAATGCCAAAGCTGAAATTGGTGTTGACCTGAATTCAACAAACACAATGAAGGCTGTTAGAAGAGGTCCACAGTCCTTATCATCTGCCCAGATGTTATGTTTACCAGGCTCCAGAGTATTGCCATTTGACCTACTATTTCACCCCATGTACTCTTAGGTTTTCTCTTTCACCCTTTGCT
Source organism: Phascolarctos cinereus (assembly GCF_003287225.1). Classification (NCBI taxonomy): domain Eukaryota; kingdom Metazoa; phylum Chordata; class Mammalia; order Diprotodontia; family Phascolarctidae; genus Phascolarctos; species Phascolarctos cinereus. The sequence continues at coordinate 174,137,066 of NW_027555514.1, read as the reverse complement.
ATGTAGGCACTAAGGACCACCAGGCTGTTCCTTATGACTTGCAGCTAAACTTTCCTATGTGTGTTATTTCTTCTAATTAGAACGTGAGCACCTCGAAAGCAGGAACTGTCTTGCTTTTCACTCTGCATCTCTAGCTCTTTACATAGTGATTAGCATATAGTAAGCATTTAATAAAATGCTTTTCATGCATTCATTCTCCTTGACAAAGCCAAGACTTCCATTCCATTCTTTAAGTCATAAACAACCCTCATTTAAGAAATAGATAGTAGAATGATAAGGCAACAACTTATTCCCATATATGAGTTCAATTTTATTAGAATTTCTTGAACACTTTTTAATTCTAAATTTTAGAACAGTATATGTCTCATATCTATTTTCACAAGGATTCTGCAGTTATCAGTTAACATTGTTATAAAAGCATCACATTTCTGTGCTGTTCTGACTAGTCATCATATTGAGTAAAATTAATTTCAAGTTAATCAGTTTGGCCACATTTTAAAATCCGAATTGTGTATTTTGATCTATCAAGGCATGTATTCTGAATATGTAATTTTAATGTCAATATCTCTAAGTTTTAGAACTATGTTTTCCTAAACTGACTTCAGAATATATAACTTAGATTTTGTTAAAAATATAGAATATTATATAGCATATGCATATATCATACTGTGTGTATGTGGAGACATTTCTATATTTAAATAATTTTTTAAAAACATCAATAATTTGAAAATATACTGATAATGAGTTCTAGCTGAATAATCACAGAGATGTATGAAACTAAATAACACAGTATAAATCTTCCCTTCAATAAAATATATACTATTTCTGTTCTATTTAATATTAACTTAAATCCCTTTCCACATCCTCCTAGTATAGCCTTTCTAAAATAAATATGATATATCTGTGAGCTCACTTCTTGGTGGGGCATTAATAGCAAATGGTGTGAACCCACCCTCCGCCCACTCCCAAATGGAAAAACACAGTACTTACTACATCCTGCCTTGTAGCTGAAGCCTGGAGGAAGTAGGAATCCTTGCTGGGCAGCTGCTGCCAGTGTACGCTGGTCTGGAGGGAATACTGGAATCATTAATGGAGGCAGCTGACCTTGAACCTGCTGAACATGAGAAAACTAATCAAAGGGAGAATTCTTTTGTTCCTTTAAGGAAAATGAAGGTGTTTAGTCCATTTTTTAATATGTTGGGACTTCTCATTCGAGGTACAAATTATGGAATCACCTTAATTATAGAATAATAGGAGTCTTAGAAGTGACTTTAGAAGCCACTTAGTTCAATCTCCCACCAAATCCGGGTAACCCATCTACATCATGCTTGACATATGGTCACCTAACTTCTACTTGTACATATCCAGTGGGTTCACCCCTTTGCAAAGCAACCTGTCTACTGTTGTAGTGAGTGCTCTAATTACTTAAAAAGGTCTTCCTTTGCTGAGGTAAGGAAGGATTATCTTTCTTTCTATGTAAAAAAAAAAGTCTAATTATCTTGGTATCTCTTCCAGTGCCTAGTATAGTGTTCTGCATATGGTGAACATTTAATAAATGGCTGTTGAATGAATAAATCAATTACTTGGTCCTAGTCTACTCTGAAGGAACACAGGGTAAGTATAATTTTTCTTCCAAATCGTAGCCCTACATGTAGTGGGGATGGTTGTCATGTGGGGACAGTTGTCATGTCAACACTTAGTCTTCTCTTTTCCAAGCTAAACAACCCAACTCTTTTTCATATGACATGTTGCAGACTTCCAAACACCTCACCATCCTTATTGTCTCTCTCTGGATGTAGTTTAGTCAACATCTTTCTTAAAATGTGTCATTCTTAAACACAATACTCAGTCTGAAAAATACAGAGTGGGGGGAGGTATTAATGCCTCTGATATTAGACTACTGTGAATGTCATGTAAAATTGCATGTCTTAACTGTATCAAAATACATGTCTGCATTTTAAATATATATATATATTTATATTTATTGCATGTGCATAAAATGTATACGCATGTACATAATTTGTTTAAGCTAGCTTATTTTCAGTTAATGCTAAAAATTATCTGCCTTTAGTAAGGAACATAGAAGCTATTTTAAAACACATTGAAACAGTGCAAAGAATTTTCTCATATATCTAGAAAAATTCAATACACATACAATCATTGGTGATTCATCAGAGTAATTTGCATTACATTCAGTAAGTCTGCAGAGCTCCCCCCTTTTCTCAAATCTTAACTTTCAATTTTCAAATAAGTAAGCACAATAAAATGAAATCTCCTTCAAAACTTCTTGTTAAGACAATATATGTGTATATATATATGTGTGTATATATATATGTATATATATACACACACACACACACATACATATATATATATATATATATATATATATATATATATATATATTTAAAATGTTTTCAGCCAAAGAAAGGTTACAATTTGTTTTCTTAATGCAGGGGGGATGTAGTTAAAGGGGGGGAAATATTTCCCCTGAAGTTAGAAAAATTCAAAATGAATTAGAAAGGACCTTTCCTGAATTAAAAAAATCCATAATATAGTCATTTTTAGCATTAACACATAGTATTTATAATTCTTCTATATGTGCACAGTATATGATCCTTGCACTTTAGAAAGCCTACTATATAACATAGAATCAGCAATATAAATATACATGTAAAAAACTAAAATCTTTGTGAGTAAATATAATTTATATTTTCTTATTTTTCTATTATAAACCATTTTAATTTTCTTCTTAGGAAGTGGGTATGAGGAGGGAAAGGTAAAGATTATCACCTTGCGTTCCAGTCAGAAAATTGCACTGAGACTAAATTTACAAATCTTCAGCTAACAGGAGGTAATTTTAATTCAGCTTGAAACAATTAAAAATAGTTAAAGCTAAAACTTTTGCAAACTTTTTAAAAGCATTTAGTCTTTTGAGTGCTATAGCATTCATACACGAACCATCCATGGGGATCAGCTCACCCACAGCTGAAATTCAGCCACCTTCAGTAGGGAACGTGGCAGCTGTTTAAAAGCACATAGCAACATTACACAGCAGTTTCAGCCAGAAAATGAAGAATATAATATCCAAATGAGATCACAAAGGGAGTTTAGGTAGGCAATATATAATTACCCAAACTGGAGTTAAGCCAGGATCAGGATGCTAACTCCCTATATTAGAAAAAAAGTGTCTTGGGATCTTCAATGACCACTAATGATCTGTTATTTCATATTTAATAGAAAAGGTAAGGCACATTTATCAATCGGTTAACTCAAAAAAAAGGTATTAAAAATAAGTGAAAAGTAATTTCCCTTCCAATCAATCTGCTAGAATAGCTGAAGAAATCTCATTGTGAAAGCATTTACATAGCAATAGAAGCATATAAAAATGAACATGATATCGTTTTGAAATTTGCTGCTTAAAATTTGATCCACACCTCTCACTCCACCAGACATTCTCCGCTTGTCCCACCTCCTGCTTTATTTGATTCAAGACAAAGACAAAGTAGCCATATTCTTTCAGAACAAAAATGAACAGCCATGTGGATTTTTACATAGTACTCTTCTTCGGCAAAGAGCCACAGAACTTTTTTAAAAATCGTTTCCAAGGATGAAAGTGACTTTGCCAAGCAAAGTGGCTTCAAAACAGGACTCAAAAATACTAATAGAAAGACAGATGGTTCTACTAAGAGCTTGGCTGCCAAAAAAAAAAAAGCAGAAAAAAAGCAGAAAAAAGGAATGATGTTATTGAAGCTGACTGCAAAGTTCTCTGATGACTGCGAATACTTTTGTCCCATTGCAAGTGCTAACTCTGCCTTCAGGGCTGATAGAGCTAAAATACCAGCCTCCCCACATTCTACCTCCCTGTGCTCTCTCCCCTCCAAAATAAAACCTGTCAGTGCCAAAGCCCACAATCCAGCAAAATCCTACACTTGATTCTGACTGACTGCTCAACAGAAGCAAAATATTTCACGGAAGGACTCCCGTTTAGGAATAGACTTATAAGGAAAATTACCCTTTCCCCCCCTCAAAACTGTCTGTCATATTTTCTTTTTCTAATTCCCCTTTTCCTCCTCTCTGCCACAAAAGGGCCCCTGGGCCCTATGAGTGCAGACGATATAAACCCAATTTGTATAAAGGGGGTAGGTGGGGGGAGGAGAAGTAGCACTGCAGAGACATGAGAATAGTTTGCAAGGATTTAAAATAATCCAGTCAAAACACAGTGCAATTTTCCTTCCAAACTACTACTACAATAATATCTCCACTTTATTTCCTTCAGGGCAACTGTCATTTCTTTTTAACTAGATTGCTACCAGATATAATAGAAACTGAAATATTATATGGTCACTGACTCTTCCTTTATATGGCTCATTTCACTACTGCATTTTAACTTTTACATGATGTGTTTGTTAGCATTGTTGCTAGGATATAACCATTTAAAAATGATATAGAATTAAGTCTTCCTTTTCAATTTTAAAGCAACGAAGTATACTTTAAATGCCATATACAATTGATTTACACAATTTCCCAATAAATATGCTGTTCTTTAAAAATGAATGATTCATGTATATTTGACATTTTCTTATACAACATGCTTTTTTAATAAGTAGAATTCAATTTGTCTAATTTCAGCCAACAGAATAACAACAAAAAAAATAAAATAACTATATCAAAATTCAGTGACATTTGTTTGATGTAAGTCAGTGTAATCTCTATGTTCTAAGATGATAGGTTAATTATTTAGGGTGACAAGACAAGATGACTGTTTACCAAGAGAGTAATTGTTGGGGAACAGACAGATTTTTTTTTGCTAAGGGAAACTAAAATCTTTGGGGGTATTACACCAGTCGTAAATAGCACCTGTTTTTGAGAGTACTTAGCTGCAAAACATTCCCTGAAGGATAACAAGGGTATTGATCATAATCTCTGAAGCTTGAGGCATTACTTTATGATTGAGATTTCTTTAATTTCTTGAAAACAAAACTTAATACAGCTGTTGCTTGAACAAAAAAATTTCTTTATTACAAATTCCTATTTTTCCATAAATATACATGATTTTCTTTTCTATCTTTTTTTAAAATAACAAAATATCTTGATTCATGCATGTGCAATTGCCTACTCACACAATTGCTTTTTTTCCCCCTTTGTTGGCACATGGTACTATTGTTTTATGTCACATGGTACTATGTCAGAAATAAACAGAGGAAAAATAGGACATAAAATATACTGGGCAAAGTGAAATATCCTGCAAATACTCTGTCTTAGGAATGGATTATCCAAATAATTTCATTACAAAATCCACCTCTAAATGGTTTTCCCATGTACCATGTTATTGTTTTAAGCTTCTGTTCATTAGTTCATTATATACTATTGCTGAAACATTGTACTCTTCAAATATCTAAAATATCTGCGAGTCTACCTACTAAGATATCCTCAGGAATTATATTAATTCAACATAGCTAGATAGATCAGTAGATAGAGTGCTGGGCCTGGAGTCAGACCTGAGTTCAAATCTAGTCTCAGACACTTACTAGCTGTGACCCTGGGCAAGTCACTTAGCCCTGTTTGCCTTAATCTACTAGAGAAGGAAACGATAAACCACTCCAGTATCTTTGCCAAGAAAACTGACAGTATGGTCCATAGGGTCATGAAGAGTTGAACAACACTGAATGAATGACAACGAATGAAATAATTTTAACAGAAATAAAGGAAGTTTACATGAGAGGGACATTAATTGTTCATGACTGGACTGTGCTAATATAATAACAAAAAAGATAATACTATTTGAATTAATTTTACACATTTAGTTCTATACCCATCAAACTACTAAGGACTTATTTGTTTTAAACTAAGCAAGAGAAGAACAAAATAAATCTGGAAGAAGAAGAGGTCAAGAATCTTAATGGAAATAATGAAAAAAAAGGAATAAAATGGAGTAACAGTGGCAGTTCTCGAACTACATTATATTACAAAGCAGTACTCATCAAAACTATTTGGAAGTTTTAAAAACTAGGAAAGTCGATTGATGGAACAGATTAGATAAAAAACATACCCAGAAGCAATTGAGTATAGTAGCATAGTATTAAAACCAAGGTCCTCAAATACTAGGGTAAGGACTCGCTACTTAAAAAATAAAATAAAAGCTTCTAGGAAAACAAGAAAGTAGCCTAAAACGATATCTGACACCAGATGACATACCAAATCCCATTGGTTATGTGACCTAAATATACAAAGTTATATCATAATATTAACAAAATAAGACATTCAGAGAAGAAAGGAAGTAGGTACCTTCCTTTGATGAATTATATGAAATTATGAATGTTTGATACATCTAGGGGGGAAAATTCTTATGTAAACAGGGATAGGGGTGATCCTAAAATATTTTGTTTGTTGATATAAAATGGACAATAGTGATTGTATAAAACTGAAAAACTTTGCATAAGAAAAATGAATGGAGTTAGAATCAGAAGGAAAATAAATATATGGAGAAATTTTCGCAGCATCTATATCTGATCTATTATGCAAGATACACAAAGAATTTATATATATGTGTCTATGTCTGTCTGTCTCTCTCCCTTCCTCTTTCTGTCTCTATCTATCTATACCATCCTCCTAATCAACATGTAGTCCAAGGACAAGAACAAGCAATTTTTTTGGGGGGGTAGGCAATAGGGGTTAAGTGACTTGCCCAGAGTCACACAGCTAGTAAGGCTTATGTGTCTGAGGTCAGATTTGAACTCAGGTCCTCCTGAATCCAGGGCCGATGTTCTATCTACTGCACCACCTACCTGTCCCAGAACAAGCAATTTTCAAATGAAGAAATCAAGCTATCAAAAACCGTATGAAGATTTTTTCCCCAAAATCACTAATAATGAGATGAATTTAAAAAAAAACAACCTCTTAATAGTATATGTAAGACCCATTAGATTGATAAAAAATGAAAAAGAGGAAAATAATAGTTGTTGGAGGAATTGTGACCAGATAGGTTCACTAATGCACTACTGATGGAGTTATTAATTAATAGAACTCTTCTGGAAAATGATTTGAAACAATAAAGTTTGAATGTGAATTTGAAACTATAGAGTTGCTGAACTGTACATAACCTTTGATCTAGTAAAATTATTATTAGGTATTAGAAGTCATAGCCATACCCAACAACAGGCTATTTAATAATAAAAGAATGAGGTGATAAGGCCCTGCACTAAAGCTGAGGCAGTATCAGAGGAGAGGAGGGGTGCTGTTTGAGAGATGTTGTAAAGATGAAATTGGCAGGCCTTGGCAACAGCTTGAATATGAGGGGTAAAAGACAGTGAGGGATCCAGGATGGCTTCTGGGTGGCAGGCCTGAGATAATGGGAGGATGGTGTTGCCCTCTGCAGTAATAGGGAAGGTGGGGGGGTATTGTTTAGGAGGAAAGATAATGAGTTCTCTTTTGGATATATTGAATTTAAGATGTATACTGGGCATCCAGTTAGAGATGTCTGAAAGGCAGTTCAAAATGTGAGATTAGAGATCAGCCAAGACATTGGGGCAAAAACGGTAATTTTGAGAATTATTAGCACAGTGATTGTAATTAAATCCACGGAGAACTGATGAAATCACCAAGTGAAGTAGTATAAAGGGAGAAAAGGAAAGGACCTAGCGTGGAACCCTGAAGGACACCTGAGGTCAGAGGGTATGATATGGAGGAGATCTAGCAAAGGAGACAGAAAAGAAGAGGTCAGAGAGGTAGGAGGATAACCAGGAGAGAATGTGTTTCAAAAACTTAGAGAGAAGAGAGCGTCAAGGTGAAGAGAGTGATCAACAACATCAAAGGCTGCAGAGAGGTGAAAGAGAATGAGGATTGAGAAAAGGCCATTGTATTGGGCGACTAAGAGATCATTTGTAACTTTGGAGTGAGCAGTCTTGGCAGGGTGATAAACTCAGAAGACAGATTGGAAAGTGTTAAGAGGAGAGTGAGAGGAGAAAAAGTGGAGGCATCTATTATAGATAGCTATTTTGAGGAACTTAGCTACAAAAGGCAGAAGAAATAAAGGACAATAGTTGGCAGGGATGGAAGGATCAAGTGAGGGGGTTTTTTTCAGGATAGGGGAGACATGGGTATGTTTGTATGCAGTAGGAAAAAATCCAGTAGAGAAGGAGATATTGAAAATAAATGAAAGAGTGGGGAAGACAAAAGAGGAAACCTGATGGAGGAGATGGGATGGAATGGGATCACTTGAGCTGGTAATAGAGTTAGCCTTATTAAAGAGTAAGGCTATTTCATCATGTGAAACAAGGTAAAGGAATAAAAAGTGACAGATGGCACCTGTGTGGTAGGTGATAAAGAGGGGAAAAATGGCATTCAAAGCCAAAAGCATCAATTTTCTTTGTAAAGTGTGAGGCAAGGTTCTCAACTGAGAAACAGGAGAGAGGTGGACTCAGGGGAGGTTTGAAGAAGGATGAAAAGCTTTGGAAGAGTTGCTGTGGAGAATGGGATAGTGAGTTGATTAGGGAGATATGGTAGGATTGCCTAGCAGCAATGAAGGCCCAGTTATGGTTTTGTAACATAAATTTGTAGTGGACCCAGGAAGAACAGTTGCATGATTTTCTCCATCTTCGTTAATCAGGGTGTATATAGCTAAGAAGGTGACAAACAGTGAGAGTGATCCAATCCTGAGGCATAATCTGATTAGGGCATAATATGATAATGGGGCAAGAGATTCAAGAGCAGAGAACAGGGTAGAGTTAAATTGGTTCACCAGGGAGTTGAGATGGGAAGAAAAAGGAGATCATGGCTAGTAGGAGAAATGGCCTAGGAGAGAATTGAAGGGTCAAGGAATAGGAAGTCACAGTACAGAAAGACAGGTGTGTTTACTAGATCCCCAGAATGAGACATAAATTCTCAACTATGGCTAATATGTTGATTTCTTTTTCTTACTTATACATATGTATTACAAAGGACAGCTTCTACTTGGAGAGAGTCGAGAAGGAACATTAGTGGGTCATAGATGACATGAAATAGTATCAATAAAATATTAAAAGAAAAAAAAGTATGGAAGAGAGCACAAATAGAGCAATTTTGCTGTTCCCTTGTTAGATTTACACTTACTAGCTGTGTGACCCTGGGCAAGTTACTGAACCTCTGTTTGCCTCAGTTTCCCCCTTCATAAAATGAGGATAGCATCTACTTTCCAGGCTTGTCGTCATGATCAAATAAGATAATAATTGCAAAGCACTTAGCACAGTATCTTGACACATAGTAAGTGCTACATAAATGTTAGCTTTCATTATTATTACTATTAAATAACATTTCTTTTTAAAAAGCATATAACATGTTCATAACTTCTAATAAAATCCTTTCTTATTCTACCTTTTTTGAAATATTTGTGCATGTTAATGATAGTTAAGTTAATGATAAAAAAGAGAAAATTAAAAAGAAATGTCTCAAATGTCCCAGAGGTATCTCAAACTTAACATGTTAATAGAACTCATTATCTTTCCCATCAACCTCACCCTCTTATTAATTTCCTCATTTCTGTTGGTGGTCCACCATTATTTATTCCCTTCACTCATATTCATAAACTTGGATTCATATTAGACTTAGACTCATAGAATATTAGAGTTAGAAGGGACCTCAAACAGTCATCTATCCAACCATTATGCGAATAGAATCCCTCCTTTAATATACCTAAAAAGTGGGCATGCAGATGCTGCTTACTGATTTCCACTACAGAGGAACTCTTTACATCCTCAAGCAACCCTCTGGTGCTAAACAAATCTAATTCCTCTTCAAGTGACAGCCCTTCAAATACATGGAGTCAGCTACAATTTTCCCTCTCCCCCCAAGTATTCTCCAGGATAAACATCCCCAGTTCATTCCTTTCCTTTAACCATCCCTCATATAATATGTACTTCAGGTCCTTCCTTATACTAGTTGCTCTTCTCTGAATAACCTCCAGTTTATTAAAGTCTTTCCTAACCATGGCACTCAAAACTGCCCATAATACTACAGAAACAATGTGACAAAGACATAATACAGTGGGTCTATCACCTCTATATTCATGGAAGCCATGCATATCTTACTGTACTTTAACATACTATTGGTTTCTTTGGTAGCCACGTCACACTTAGCTTGCAGAAGGATTTGAGCTGAGTTTTAAAGGAAGTCCTAGAATCCAGGAGATGAAAGTGAAAACATTACAAGTATGAGGGACAGTCAGCAATGAGGTACAAAACCAGGAGATGTAGTGTTATGTGGCAGGAAAAGCAAACAGGCCAAGGCTGCTGGATTGTATAGTAAGCGGAACAAAGTAAAGTGTTAGAAAACTGGAGTTTAGCAGCCAAACATTTTATATTCCATCCTGGAGGTTAAAAAAGAGGACCTGGAGTTGACTGGGTGGCATTTCATCCAGTGACATGTTGAACCTTTTCTTCAAGAAGATCATTTTGGTAGCTGAGTGGAGGATGGATTGGAATGGAGAGAAACTAGGAACAGGGAAATTAACCAGAAAGCCCTCACAATAGTCTTGGTGTGAAGTTATCAGGGACTGTACCAGAGTGGTGGCGGTGTGAGTGTACAGAAAGGAACAAGTATGAAGACACTGTGAAGGTAGAAATGACAAGATCTGGCAACAGACTGGATATGTGGGGTGATTGTTAGTGATAAATTAAGGAAGATATGCTGAGATTTGGAGCCTGGGTGATTGGGAGGATGGTGGTGCCCTCAACAGTAATATGAAAGTTCAGGGTAGGGTCAGAGAAAGATAGTGGGTTCTATTCTGGAAATGCTGAGTTTGAGATAGATATGGGACACCTAGTTTGAGATGTCCAATAGGAAGTTGGAGCTGTTGGACTGAAACTCAGGAGAGGGGTTAGGGTTGGAAAAATAGATCTGATAATCATCTGCAGATATAAACCCATGGGAGCTGATGAAATTACCAAATGGGATGTTCTAGAGGGAAAAGAGAAGAGTGTCCAGTACACCTACAGTTAATGGACATCTGTATGAAGACCCAACATAAGAGATAAAGAATGAGTGGTCAGACAGGTAGGAGAACTGGGAAAAAGAACATCACAAAGTCCTAGAGAGGAAAAGATTCAAAAGAGGGTGTTTGGCATTGACAAAAGCTGCAAAGAGGTCAAGAAGGATAAAGGTCAAGAAAAAAATCTATGATATTTATCAAATGAGTGGCAAGGGTACAAGATGCTATATGAAATCATTAGCAACTTTGAGGGGAGGACTTTTAGCTGAATGATGAAGTTGGAAATCATATTTTAGAGGGTTTCAAATTAAGTGAGAGAAGAGGAAATGGAAGTACCAATCCTAGAGGACTTTCTCAAGGAGTTTGGCTGCAAAGGAGAGAAGGGATACATGATGATAACTATTGGGTATTGTTGGATTGAGTGAATTTTGTTTTGTTTTGTTTTTAGGATGTAGGAGACATGGGCATGTTTGTAGGCAGATAGGGAGACAACGAGAATTAATGAAAAAGTGGGGGTAATGGTTGAGATCACTTTCCAAGTCCTGTTGATTCTACCACAATATTGACTGCATCTTTTACATTTTCTCTACTAGTAAGACTACCACTCAGCTTATGTCCTTATCACCTCTGGCAGAGTATATTGTAATTGCCTCCTAATTTGCCTCCTTGTCTCTGATCTTTCCCCTCATCAATCCATCCTCCTTTCTTAAATATACCTAAGTAGATCTGTAATGTCAATAATTTGTAAGTTCTTTCCAATGATGCAGATTACAACCACATTCATGCCTCTCCATTCTGCATGACTCTTTTTCATGGACTTCCATAAATTCACCATAGGGAGTCCACCCAATATATGAGAGTTCTTCTTCAATTTTTTCATAGCTATTCACATGGCATCCCTTACCCTTGACATATAATCAACCCATCTTCTTGTTCTACTATATAGTTCCTTAATGACATCTTTTACAGCTGCTCTTCTCTGACATTCCTCATTAGTTATATGCTGTAGCCTACTCACACCCACTATATGTCTTTCCATTGTCTGAGATGTGATTATCAGTTATAATTCTTCCTAAACTACGTTCCTTGACTCATTGCCATATAGCAATCACAACAGAATATTGGTATTGAAAATATGAACCTTCGTTATTCCCCAGAAGAATCTTGGAATTCTTAAAATATCTTTATAATTTTCTGAAGGTAATTCAGCCTGCTTATCTCCACCTGTCTAATTTTAGGCCAAAATTGTTGTCTATCTCCATTGTCTGTCCCAGATACACATATAATGAATAAATTCTATGTTTTGTCCATTGAAATGTGTGTCATTATCTGGGCAACATTCTTCATCCACTTCATCTTTCTTGTGTATATAGTTAAACTACACTTTTGGGTGGTTACAGAGTTCTTCCCAGTGGCTCTGCAATGATCCAGGCTTGATGCATAGTATTATATGCAAACAGGAACATTTGGAGAATCTAATAATCTACAGAAAAATCCCTCTTCGATATGGATTCCAAACAAACTCTTTTACCCCAGTTAAAAAAAACAGTTTTGGTGAAAATACATTTCCTTTTTTTTTTATGAATTGACTATTTATATTCAGAAGGCTGCTAAACAGGATTATGTATTACTATATGTTAGAGAACCAGAAGATTTTAATGTGTGGGTGAAATATTTGTGGTAAAAGAGTCTTTAAGGAGGTATTTTGCTCTACTGAATGACTTTTTTTTTTTTTACAATTAATAAACTAAGCACTGTGGTATCTTATATTCTCTACATAACATCATAGGATTATAGATTTTGACCTATGGAAAAGTAGATGACTTGAAAGTCATTGATTACAAACTATTTTATAGATGAGAAAATGAGGCAAAAGGAGGTTAAGTAATTTGCACAGGGTCATACAAAGCAGTAAATGTTAGAGTCAAGATTCAAACAATCTCACTCCAAGACCTATATTCTATCCTTTATATCACACTGCTTTAATTTATTTCAGTTAACTAAAAATTATGAAGATATTGTCTATAGTTGAATATTGCTAATACTCTCATCCAGGATAGACTTGATTCGTGCACAGGTGACTAACCTATGTTAGTCCTGGAGTTTGGATAGATGAGAAAGTATCCTAATAGTAGCTGATATGTTCTTAGTTGCCTTTAAAAATTGTATTAATATGGTCTAAGATTTTTTTTTCATACACCTTTGGTATTTTCCTTTCCTTTATATATTTTGTATATCAATCCCTCAAAGTTTTCACAATTGCATTTTCCCTGTTGTTGCTTTTCTCTAAATGTACTTGGTTCAATCTAGCTGCTTTCCCCAACTTTGTTTTCTCTAGGTCACCATTCTCTACACAGGACAAATTGCTCTTCCTAAAACAACAATCTGACCATGTTTCCTCCTTGCTGAAGAAGCTTCAATAACTCTTTACCGTATTTAGGATAAAAAAAAAGTACTTCTAGGTTTTATATCCAAAGCCTTTCATAATCTGGTTCCAGTTATTTTTTTCTAGCTTATTAAAGATTATTCCCTTCCACTTACTGTATGTTTCCCATACAAAACATTCTCTCTTTAATTTCGGCCCTTGCATGAACTTACTCTCCAACCTTTTCTTATCACTAGTTTCCCTTATGGCTCAGTTCAAGTGCCACTTCATGATCCCCATCCACCCCAGGTATTAGTACCCCTTTCTCTGAAATTACTTCATACTTATCTTTAAATAAATAAATATACATATACATATATGTGTGTATGTGTGTAAAGAGAGAATATATGTAGATATAGATGTGTGTATATATAGAATATTTACATATATACTTATATGTATCCACATATACATTTATATGTATACACACATACATAATTTACTTATATGTATATATGTTTTTTCCACCCTTATAAGATTGTTCAAGGAAGGGTGTGTTGCATTTTTGTATTCCTAGTATTATCATAGTGCCTAATACGTAGGTATTTGATAAATGCCTTTTGAATGAATGAATGAATTTAATCTCTTGGTATCTAACTTTTTTTTAAAATTGCTCTGAGGGGCACCTAGGTGGAGCAGTGGATAGAGCACTGGCCCTGAAGTAAGGAGGACCTGAGTTCAAATCTGGCGTCAGACCAAACACTTGACACTTACTAGCTATGTGACCCTGGGCAAGTCACTTAACCCCAATTGCCTAAAAAAATAAATAAAATAAAAGTGCTCTGAGTTTGAAGACAATGTAGATACAGGAGGATTTTTTTTCTATCTCTACACTTGTGATACATAAAAAATGTAGAAAATTCCTTGTGAGTGTACTCCCTCAATGAAGGTAGATCAATAACTGTTCTGAAACATATTCTTAGAAGGCTGTTGGAGCACTAAAAGATTAACTGACTTATCCAGGGTGACAGAGTCAGAATGTGGAAGAGGTAGTACCTGAACTCAGATGGGTCTTCTTGATTATGAGTCCATCCCACCGTCCATTATACTGTCCTGCCTATCTTTAAAAAGAATTAGGTATATTCATTTTTAGATTATTGATAACTATTAATAATAGATAACCTTCACATAATGCTTTGTGGTTTATAAAACGTTTTCATCTCAGCAACCTCTGAGACAAGTATTGAAAGTGTTATTTCCATTTTACAGATAAGGAAAATGAAACCTCAAGAGCTAAGGTGAAATGTAGTTAGGATGGAAATTAGGTCACACATCTAGGAAGGGACTGACCCAACACTTGAACTACAATCATCTCATTCCAAATCTTGTGCTCTTCTTGCTTCATCAAAGCTGCTACTTTAAAGCCTGTTTACTTTGTCATTTCCAAATAAAATATACTCAATGAAAAATTAAAATCAACAAACATATTGATCATCTCTGAATATTATTTTGCCTCTTTTCAAAAAAGATAATTGTTATTTTGTATAAAATAGCAGCCACACAGTTGGAAAACTGGCCAATTTTAATGTTTATGATAAAAATGTCAGTGTTTTCTTGAATTGGAGCAAGACTTTCTTCAAGACCCGACTGAGACTCTATTCCCTCCATGATACCTCTCTTATCCCCCAATATCAAAATGATCTCTCCCCACTCAACTTTTCTTTCAGCACTTTGTCTGAATCAATAGAATGTCCATATTGCAATCTACCTTGCATAATAATAATTTGTATGTATTGCACATGCAACTTATAAATTCCATTGAGGGGAAGAGGTAATAAGTGCTAGTTCTATGTTATGGAAATAGTTTCATTCTTAGTCTTGCATAATGCTTAGGTGCTTAATAAAAGTTTATTGAATTTTAAAAATTTGAATGGACTACTTAGGGCTATTTTTTTTTTGCCAAGTAAGGAATATAACTTTTACCACACAAAGAATTAGACATTAGTGGAAACAGATCGTTAGGAAAGTTTTTATAAAATAAATGGACTGCTAATTCCATCTAGGAGGCTATTCAATTCAGATACCAGGGAAACCTAAGCAACTTTTACATAAGATAAATCAAAGAAAACATTAGGAGAAAGATCTTGGTGGCCCAGTAGGTGGGAAGATCACTGGTCCTGGATTCAGGAATATATAACTTCAAATTCAGACATTTAGATACTTGGTAGCTATGTGACCTAGGCAAGTCAAAACCTCTGATGGCTCAGTTTCCTCAGCTGTAAAATGGGGATAATAATAGTGCCTATTTTAAAAGGTTGTTGTGAGGATCAAATGAAATAATATTTACAAAGCACTTAGTATAGTGGCTGATACATAGTAGGTGTTTTATAAATGCTTATCCCCTTCCCTTCCACCCTATTGAATGGGTGAAAAAGGTAACAGTGAAAAGTTATTTCTTTCCAATTTTCTTTTTTCTAAGTTCCATGCTGGGCATAGGGTTAACATTAATTTCTAATGTCACTTTTAAATGTCCTACTTGTATGACTAGAAGCTTATTTTGATTTATTTAAATGTAATCCTCCTCCCCCACCTCCTGGAATTTGAATGATTTACTGGGCAACTAGATGGTGTAAGGGGTAGAGTGCTGTATCTGGAGTGCTTGATGGCTTAGTAAGTAGGAAGAGTACTGGGCCTGGATTCAGGAAGATATGAGTTCAAATTCAGCTTCAGACACTTATCAGATGAATCACCCTGTCACTTAACCCTATCTTCCTCAGTTTCTTCATTTGTATAATAGGGATAATAATAGCACCTACCTCCCAGAGCTTTGAGGATGAAATAAGATAAAAATTGTCAAGCACTTCATAAACTGTAAAGTGTTATTTTAAATGATATGATAATAGTTATTATTACCTTTCACCTAAATGATTGTTTTCTTCAAAGCTCCATATATATTAGATTTGTACAATAGCTACTTCCCACAAGAACTTTGTCACATTCTTGCTTCTGTCAATATCTTACTAAACTTTCTTTTTTACCTCATCTTCATTATTAATTTCCCCTGGTTTTATCTTATATTTCTGACTTTCCATTATCAGGCTTTAATCTAATACATGACTCTTTAATTATGTTCGTAACCTTACTTGCATGATATTACTGCAGCATGGTCTTGTTTATACAATGCCCAACTTATCAGTAAATTCAAGCAGATACATTCAGGGGGTGTGAAGATCATTTCAAGGCTGCTCCCCCTGCCTTAAACAAATTGAACAAAATCGTTCATTTTTAACAAATTGGTTCATCATTCTTTACATTTAGTTCTTATATTACTGAACTGCATAAACCTGATCCTTCCTCAACCTGAAGACTACTCGTACTCCATTTAATTTTGTTTCCTTTTCCCTGCTTAGCTTTTAAATCCAGCCTCTGTTCCAGAATGTATTTCCATTCCTTCAAGGAAAATAGTTTCTTTATGGGATGATGATCTTTTATTAGGTATTGTTAAATGTTGTTTTACTGAGAACACCAGGGAATTGATCCTTTCTATTTTTCTAACAAATAATATAATTTGATTATTGACTAGCAATCTTGTGTTCCTAAACATACCTTCTTCCTGGTATATCTTTGACAACTGGAATAATTAAAATTGCTGTATTTGTTTTAATTAATGTGTGGGCAGTGAACAAAAATTAAAGGTTATTTAATATCATGTAGTAGTAAGCAATTCAAAACCTTTACATCTTGAAGACTTTGAGGATTTAGGCTATATTAAATATGTTCCCTGAATCCTTTGATTAATTTCCTAGTGTTTCTTTAATCTCATACCTTGAAAATGTGATTTTAAACATATCAAATATGTGATATATTATATGCTAAAACTACAATGGTGCAAGGCTGTGTATGTTAGTACTATGCTTAAATTCGATACAATAGCCAAAAAAAAGTATTGCTCCAAAGATTTTCTTATCAAAAAAAAAAACTGAATTCTTAAATATGATGGGCAAAGAGTTAGGAAAACTCAGACCAAATGTGAGTGGAAATTTCAGTGGTAAACATATTTCTAGTATTGGATAGCCTCTAATTACTGTCAAGGGAAAAGCATAATAAAGACCTCTTTTCAGACTTTCAGCTGTTCAGCCTTGTTTCTGATTATCCCCTCAGCCATTTCTTAATAGAGTTCAGTTGTACCATTAACTATCCAATTTAAAAAATAAAATAAAATTAATCAAGATCACTAAGAAAACTTCCTTAAAGGACTCCTATTCATACTTTACATTAGGCTATTCCTCATAATTCACAGCTGATTTGGAGAAAGGCCAAGATATTATATACACATTCTTCCAAGTTCATTAATCTTTCATAAAATGCTTTTCTTCCATTAGTTAATATTTAGTTAGCATTAAAATATTGCTTTTGTTATTGCTACTACAATGCTACTACTCTTGCTATTATGTCAAAAATGCTGAACCGTTTAGGTTTCTGTATAGACTGTCCCCAAACCTGGTATAAACACAATCCTTGTTCTTATGGAAACCACATCCTGAAAATAATGAATGTGGTACAATGCTATGATAAGTGAAGGTCCCTTAAGTGCAGTAACACATGTTATCAATATTAGAAAGAACAAAAGAGAAAGAAAATACTATTTAATTTTATAGGCGATTGACTATTATTTGATATTTCATATATATATATACATATATATATACATTATATACATATATATATACATACATATATATATATATATATATATATATATATATATATATATATACATATATATATATACATATATATACATATATATATACATATATATATATATATATATATATATATATATATATATATATATATATATATATATATTGTTTCCTTACTAAATCTTTTTTGGCCTACCCCAAACAACCTGTTGTTTCCTTCTTCAAAATTTTGAGGGGGAGGTTAACAACAGCTTTACAGACATACATATTGAGCAAACAATGTCTGAGTTAACATGAGAGAGGCAGACTGAGGAGATTGAGTTGACTGACAGGAAAAAAGACAGGGATTCTATAATGAATTCATAGAAAGAAAAAATAAAGAATATGCATTTTCAACATTTTTCTTCTAATTTCATGTATATACTAAATGTACAATCAAGATTTCTACCTTTCTCCCTTTTAACTAGAAGCATAGTTTACTTTTACTTGAATTTCTATGCCACTATAGGTATTAGAGGACAATTTACATGTGATTTGCATTTTTTTTGTACTTGTGGTTTTGATAAGTCTTCCAAACCTAATGACTGTTCCTTTGGCCAGCAGCATAAATGCTGTAATCACACAATTATTGTGCTGGGAACAGTTTAATTCAGCATTTTGTTCTCAACCACAGAACAATTACTCAACAATTTTGGTTACCCAAACTAGCTAGCTGCCTGGAGAGGAAGAGGAATATTCACAAGATCTATTGTCTTACACAAAAGGCAGTCACTAGATCCCCTGTAAGTTTCTAGTATAGCAGTGCTTACTTCAGCTCAACTAGTACATCTTTTCAAGGAACTTTCAGATCTACTACCTAACAAAATGAAAAGCTATAAGCTTTCATTTTTGGATTTCCCTATTTGTTCAAAACTTTTAGCTATATATTTATGTAGATACACACTTAAAAATTGATATGAAATTGTGGCTGAATATATAGATACAATGTGTCTATAAATATTTTATATTTATATAATAGTGTATATTTATATAATATTATATACTTATATATTGTATATAAATATTATACATGTAGTATATACATATAATGTATAACAATCAGTATTTTGTTTAGATAGTATAAAAACTGGAATAATCCGAGTACCCAGCCACATATCAATGCAGTCAGCCTAAAACATTTATCTTACACATATGCTTCATCATATCTTACAGGTGACCCTGGATTCTTGAAGGCTACACCGATAGAACAGAAGGTCTTGCAGGTTCTACCTAGTTAGACATACTTACTGTGAAGTCCCATTAACAAATTGTGTCTGCTTTCTGAAGACCACCACAGATAATTCTGACAGAGAGAACAGTAGGCTGACCACTAGGTAACTGGCCATGGTAACTCACTAAGCAAAGGAAAATATGCAGAACAGATTTTGGTCCTGTGAAGTTTCCATTGTGAATCTTCAATAATGGAGGAAGAATGGTAGAAAGGGAGAGTATGTCAGCAGTATGGAAGATGGACTGGAGAGGATGTATAAGAAGTTTATATGCCAACAACTGTTGTATGGGATTATGAGGTTAACAATACTACCCAGACCTCAATAAGAACTTACTAGATAAATCATCATATACTTCAAATCTATGTGACTTCAGTGCAAAGGTGAACATATGAAAGAATGGAAGAAAAATGTATTGGAAAATATGACTTAGGAATAAAAACCAAAAAGAGTTCAAAGATTTACAAATTACACAGAAATAACTCCTAGATTTAAGCACCAAATGAAAAAAAAATTAAGTAAATTAAGAGTGTTTGTATGTGTGTATATGTGTATATATGTATGACATTAGATAAATTACAATCAATCCTTACCTTTCATAGAGGTAACATTTCTAGAAAACTGCAAGAAAGTCAAAATCACAAATGTTGATATATTGAACCTGTGGGAAAAAAGGGCTTAGATTCCCACAAACACCAAAAACTATACTCCTTCACTAGCAATTGCTGAAAATACACTTTTCTGAACACAATTCTCTATATAAAACATTAATTCTGATAATATGTACTTTTCCTATCACAGTAACCCTGAAATAACCCATAAAGTGCAGACACAAAACAAAATTGGTAACATGCAAAACATTTTTTCTTGCTAGTAATACCCTAGAATTCTATAACCTTTTAATATCTCAATAATAATAATTATAATAATAAAAACATTGATTTCAAACAATATTTACTTTTTTATAACACATGAAATCTATATACCACAAATACTTTTCTCCTTTCTGCAGATCAAATGAGTTATGGATTCATTAACACCAAACTTGACACTACCAGCAGTTGCAAATATTCTGGCATAAACTTTCTCTAACATATTTATTTCCTCACCAAGCCACATCACTGACTTTGCACACCTGGGATTAGAGACCAAAGGACTTTTCCTATACTTTGGGTGCATAACTGCAGCACAGAACTTGAGTTTTAAAGGCAAACAATGAAAATGTGCAACAAACATACAGGAAACTCTTTACAATGTTGGACTGAACAAGAGCAGTGAGTCACCTAGTGGTATACCAGCTACTCCGCAAACTTGTGAACTTCATGCCTATTATTTTTCCTCTCTCTACTGTGCAGAGCCGGGAATGGGCCAGGATTGCCAACTCAAAAGTGAAAATGAAGTTACTAGTAAAGTCACCAAATGCTTCAAGTCACAAAAATTAAACAAAGGAATGTGGAGAATTGACTGTATCTTGGGTCACACAGCCAATATGTGTCAGAGGTAGGACTTATACCTGGTTCTTCCTGACTCCCATGCTAACCTAACTCTCCATTTCTGAATCAGCTGTATTTGTGTGTGTGTGTGTGTGTGTGTGTGTATGTGTTTACGTTCTATCACTGAAGAACATGAACATGTATAAGTTTATACAAGAGATATACAAAACAAATATAAGCTAATTTTTCATTAGGGGGCATTTGCAGCTGGGAGGATAAGAGCAGATAGCATTTAAGCTGAAGCTTGCAGTTAACTGGGGATAGTAAGAGGTAGAGGTGGTGAGAGAGTTCATTGTGTGTTAAGAATGTTCAATGACAAGGTTATAGGAGATGGGAGAAGGGCTTCCATGTATTAGATGGGCGTATAGGTGAGTATATTTTAATATCTGTGTGTATGTATGTATGTATATATATATAGTTTATATGTATACTTTATATATACATGTATGTATGTATGTACTATACATATGTATACATATTCATACATAGCCAAATCTCTCTTTCTCTCTGTCTCTGTCTTTCTCTGTCTCCATCTCTTTCTCTTTGTCTATTTATTTCTCTCTCCAAATAATCTTGTTAAGACAAAGTTTAAAATTAACACCAAGTCAGAAACAATACAAATGAGAAGAACAAATAGTATCCATTAGAACAGCTACCACCTGATCTTTCTGTATTTAGAAGATTTAGGCACAGAATAGGTGCTTGTTTATTTACTGACTCAAAAATTAGAAATAAATTTTTGAAATAGACTATAATCATGTTCTGTGGAAGTTTAACTGAGATAAAGCAACTGCTGCAATAATGGGGCCATAGAGCTCTGGAAAATACTTGATCTTTTTGCCAAGGGAAGAGATATGTTAACCAAGGGCCACGATGGTTCAGAATCAAAACTCATTCGTAAAATCTTACATCCTTATTGAAGATAAGAATGAAATACGATAAGAAATATCATCTCATAGAGCTGTAAAAATTGCTGGACAAAAGATGTTAAAGAAAGCTTGGTGTGAGATTGAAATAAGCCAGGTTATTTTAAAAATGCAACTAGAAGGCAAAATAAGTTGAAATTTTTTTTAAAAAGATAGATCAAAATTCCTATGAAAAATATTTTATCCATCAATATCCTAGGATCTTTATATTTGGAATCTATCATCAGAGTCCTTGATATGTTGCTTGACAAAGAAAAATGGAACTAGATAAAATATAGATGGTAGCAGTAGTTAAAACAAAATGTATATAGAGAAGGTTCATGGTGGAAATGACAAAATATTGAGGGCATTGAGGGATCAGTTCTCAAAACTGTCCAAAAGAGGGTAAAATCAAATGATTGGAAAAATTACAGTGTTTTTTTCATGAAGAAAAAGGTGACTGAGATGACATCAATAATCACTGATTTATATTGACACATATGTTGAGGTCATTTTTGCTGACAAAATAGAATAGTAACAAGCAAGATTTTACTCATAGTATTACATGAAGTAGACTTCAGTTTTACAATTATTGAATTTTTAAAAATACCTGTTTTGCACTCAACAAACATAAAATATGAATAGTCATTAAATTAAGTAAAAGTTATAGACAATACAAGATTTAACTAGGCTTACTGTTTGTTGACTTAAATGCATTTGTTAGTAGAGAAAAATTCAGCCTTTAAGGCTCTATTCCAACAAGGTTTTCCCTGTTTATGTTCAGATCACATGATGTTCTATGATAGAGACAAGAATAAAGATAACTTTGTTTAAAGGAAGTTAGGTGACTCAGTGGATAGAGTGCTGGACCTGTAGTCTGGTTAAGTCCTGCCTTAGATACTAGTTGTGTCAATTTGGGTAAGTCACTTAACTTCTCTACTTCACTTTTCTCATCTGTAAAAAGGGGATGATAATAATAATACCATGGGCCTTTCTCTAGGTGACCTGATATTACATGGATAATGGAACATGGAATCTTATAATACCAACTTGTTTCCTTTTCTGGTCCTACATATCTTTGATGTTATCTTTTACACTACTTTATGCACACAATTCATCATTTGCACTATGGTTTAGCCATCCACCATGCAGCTCTCTATTGTCCTTTGAATCACCAAAATTTCGATTAAAAGGATCAGTATAAGAGCATATATTTAGAGATGGAGGGAACCATAGAGACCATCTAGTCTAACCCCTAATTTTACATACGAAGACTTTGAGAAACAGAGAGACAAACTGAGTTGCCTAGCCCCCTATAGGCAGTAAGTGAAAGAGGCAGAGTTGGATTCCAAATCAGTCCCATTTTTATCTAAAAGAAGTTTCTCAGAGGATTTCCTCAGAAGATTGTGGTATCCCATGATTCAGAATATTGATATTTAAAAAAAAGGTATGAGAGGCTTGTGAAAAAACTTAAGGTTATTGAAAACAATGCACATTTTCCCAAGGGCAGTTAAGTTTGCTATCTTCCTCCTATATAATTTTGAGCCTAATTCATTGTCCATATATAGTATCTTTCCAAGAGGGATGTACTGCTGGATGCTTATCCTCACATCCATACCCTCCTTCCCCCAGGGTTGTTGTGAGGATAAGATAAGATAATATTTGCAAAGTGCTTTGTAAACTTAAAGCACTATCTATATGCTTGCTATTATTAAGGATCATCTGGTTAAAAATATCAAAAGAGGCAAAAAAAAAATCAGGGAGAGTGTTGCTTGCCAAAGACACATGCCACTGCCATGTAGGGTGTCCAGCACAGAGAGAAAATTGAAGAGATATATTCTATATATGGAAAGTCCTCTAGATGCTCCTGTTTCTGGATGCTATTATGGAAATTACATCCACTCTCAGAATTTTGCAGAGATTCCTCAGAGACTCAAATCAACAAAAGGTTTTGCTTAACTAGTCATACAGGAAACATGTGAATGCATACATGACACCACACACATAACAAGCAGATGAATAATGTCCATTGTCAGATTGTGAGAAGCATTTGAGTAGAAACCTTCCTACAGGACATGAATCTTCCTCTTAAACAGACTATCTATATATATGGAAAACAAAATAGGCCCACAGTTGCATGGGCGGAAGAAAATAAGCTGGATTGCATTTGGGAAAGTGTACGTTACTTTCAATGACCCCAAGTTTCTTCGAAAGTCTCTGTCCCATCTTTTTAATACCAATATTCTGAATTGTAGGACACCACAATCTTCAGAGAAACTTCTTTTAGAGAAAAGTGGGATTGATTTGGAGTCTGAATGTCTGGGTTCAAACCCTACTTCTCTGACTTACTGCCTGTGGGAGATTAGGCAACTCATTTTATTTCTGTGCTTCTCAGAGTCTTTATATATAGAATAAGAGGTAAGACTAGATTGTCCCTAAGGTTCCCTCCAGCTCTAAATATATGCTTTTATGATAATTCTTTTCACCAAAATTTTGGGTGATTCTAAGGGCAATAGAAGCTTCATGGAGGGTATTCATAGACTAAACCATGGTGCAAATGAGAATTGTGTTCATGAAGCAATGTAAAAGATAACATCAAAGATATGTATGAGCAGAAAAGGAGATGAGTTGGTAGTATAAGCTTTTGTGTTCCATCATCCAGGTAATAGCTCTTTAGAGAAAGGCCCCTGTTACTATTAGAGGGGTACCCACAGCAGTGAGAACATGGATCTTTTGAACTATTGAAGCATAAAGTGAAGAAACAGCTAATATAAAGCTAACACAAGAACTAAAAATTCAAAGTATAAATTAAAAACTCATTTTTAAGGTTATCCTGTAGTGCTTAAAATAATGTTAAAGGTTTCTGCACCATTGGTGAGCTTACATATAATCTAAGCTATAATCTTCCTAACAGAGGAATTGACTTAATTTCAACCTTTAGTTTATATTTTCATTTTTAAAAATAGAAATGGAGGTGGTTGATTTCACCATGGCTATTAAAATTATTTTTATGTTGATATTTTATTTAATGTTATCTGGTATTCATAAGTATTAACTAATATTTTATATGTGTGCTGCCTATTCTAAAAAACTAGAAGTGTTATTAATTTGTCTGTCATACAGTATGGGTATTATGTTATAGAGTACTTTATGTCCAAAGATAGAAAACACTATTTTAAAAAATTTACCTTTTAAAATACCATTGAATGTAGGCTTAAAGAATTTTATTTAAAAGGGAGAGTTTAATGTGGAAGAATAGTATTGGGCTAGGATAATGCCACATTTGATAGGCAACAGAATTCTTCTTCATTAAAAGAACAACCTTTAAGGCAAGTTTAGGAGTGACTAGGGCAGGAATAGATATTCTAGGTAAAGTTAGAGAAATCTAAAGAAAATTAAACTTGTTTCACTCTTTTCTCTCATGGGTTTATAACTTTTTTTAATTTTCTGTCTTTACCACAATTTGTGGTAGTATTATGGGTAGGTAATAGTGTGGAAAGTTTTGAATGCAACTTTCTACCACTCGGTAAACAGTATGGCTAGTTATGCAACAAAATGATGTTATGAAAAATAACAATAATAAATAATAAAACAAATAAATGAAAAGGGAACTAGTCAATGAAACATTCACTGAGACAGTCAAACCTGAGTAACTGATGACTTCACAATTATAAAAATGCCTGAAAATGAGGTTGAATGAATAACTAATATCAATAAAGTTAAGTGAGTTGACGAGACATCCAAAAACATCCTATTGGTCATGCGTTATGTAGTAGGAGGTCAAACTACAATGGAGACATTTAGCATATTACTGCAAACTTACTTCTAGGAAATAGCTTAGCCTATGTCTACTCAATGCCAAAACAACCCACAGGTTCAGTCAATCCAGTACAAAAAAAATGAACAGACTGATTGGTGTCATGTGGACAGAACAACTGATAGACTACTGTTTTTTCCTACTTTAAAAAAAAACCCAGTTGTTGTAAGGTCATTTAATCATAGCCTCATGCATTCTATAGCAATGGCAGATGTTGGAATAAAGCCCAGCCCCGTGCCCTTTGTGTCTCAGGACTTAATTCTGTGCTCTAATATTAATAAGGCACCAGGAGAGCAGCTGATTTTTCTAGTCCATGCATTGATGTGTGTTAGAATCAAAGGGCAAAGTTGTATAGCACAGAGGAGAGTCCACTTTATGAAAAGAGAAGCAAAAAATAGTATCAAGGATCTTCTGAATGAGAATAGCTCAACTTGGTGCAAAATTTTTGCTCAGAAATGAGCCAGCCAATTGAATTCAGAATGAAAAATTGACTATCTACATACATATATACATATATATGTATATATTATATAATATATATATATTATATATATATATTATTATATGATATATATGTATACATTTGTCATTTCTGGATTAATTAGTCTGTGGGCCAATTTTCAGATAATGTGACCAGCCTGTAGCCCTAGTAAGTTTATTTATTTATTTATTTTGTACAGCACAGAAATAACAGCTTAAAAAAAGATAATATGAAATGGATGACATATTTTAGAACAGCTTCTCCCAGAATATAAAAATATTCCCCAAAGCAAAACTGCAACAAATAGTAGAACTACTAAGCAATGCCAATTGGCGGTTTCAGAATGCCATTCAAACTTTACAAATACTGGGCTCAGAAATTGATTTTAATTATTCAAAAGAGAATTAGGAAATGATTCAAACATCAAATCCCTTTTACAAAAAAAACCCTAGTTCTCTTTTATTTAAAAATAAATCTGGGTGGGGAGGGGGCATATACTTCTATATCCTGCAATATTTGTAGGGATTACTTTTTTTTTATTTTTTACATTTTTTTTTCTCATGTGAAATCACCAAGCTCATCATATCATTTGTCTGAAATGCTCCTTTATTTTTATTATTATGGAATAGGATCCTTGTAAGATAAACTATTTACCTTTATGAACTGATGAAAGTGGTACTGAATAGACAACTTTTCACTATATTTCCAGGTGCATTTCCAATGGAAATAAATGTTGAAGACCATGAAAAATGGTTACTCTAGGCAGGTGGTCTTCACAAACTATAAGGCCTTTGTCATATTTTCAGTCACGAGTTACACAGAGACCATGGAAAACTCAACTTCCTCCTGAGACTGAACTGAACAATTTTGCCAAGGATGGCTGCACTAACATTTGATGAGGCAGCAGTATGGCATTTACATGTTTTCATATATTTTGTGAACATGGGCATATAGAATACTATTATACAGCTACAGAAAAGTATCTACATGTGTGGTCTTTATTAAATGAAAAACAGCTGCATATCTTGATCAATACAGAATAAATCAGAAAAGTCAGTCAGGAATGTGAGTACTTAGGACAAAACAATTTTCATAGCAAATCCCTATTTTGCTGAATATTGTTACTTCTCAAAGGACTGGTTTCACAATATTATAAGTTGATAAATATATATAAATAGTTATGACTAATAAAGGATCAGAAAAATAATCAAATGACAATTTAAAAGCTAAAAATATACAAGTTTAATTTTAAAAGTTAAAGACTAACAATTTTAAAACCAAATGATACTTTTAGCAGATTAATGCATTAGGATGTGGTTTATTTTAAATATACCAACATGTTTTCAGAATGGTAAGTCAACGAGGCTGTTTATCAAGGTGACTCATTCATTCATAGGAGGCATGTATTACATGAATAGTTTATGATACCACTCTAAATGAGTACTCACATAATGGAGAGTTTATATAATTGCAGCAGTCCATATCCAGTACAACTGTCTTAGTGACCAGAATAATGTGATGTGTCTATAATAGTTTGTAAGAACCTCTAGATAGTTGCATACCACATCTGACCTGTGCTATCTTTACAATAGTTACTAACTATGGAAGGAAACATTGAGAACTATTTCTCTTAATTGAGAATTGAATTGAATGGACTCAGTTCTCATATATATATATATATATACATACATATATATATATATATATACATACACACACTATATACATACATATATAGTGTGTGTATGTGTGTGTGTGTATATATATATACATATATATATACATATATATGTGTATATATATATATATATACATATATATATATATATATATATATTTAAAAACTGAATAAGGAGATTCTTATTTTCCAATTAGCCTTCCAGTGATCATTCTTCACATATTAGCCTCTGCCCTAGAATATGCTAGACAATACTATTGGTTCCATCTGTGCTCTTCATTAAACCCTAGTCATCCTTCTAAGACCAGTTGGACTTTCAGATTCCACATACAGGAACCCTTTCTGTGAATCCATTTGGCTACAGTTATGCTGAAGCTGTTCTTGATGCTTGTTTGCAATTGCCTTCTACATGGTCCTTTGGGTGTATGAAGTACAATACCCTGACCTAAAGAATTCAACAATACATCGATAGAGTTCCCATTTCAGATCATGATATTATGTTCAGTCACCTTGAAAACCAAGCTCTACTTAGAAAATTATTTTTCAGACAAATGACAACATTAATGACAAGTTTCCAAATAACACTGTCATTAAATAATCAGGAAATAACATTTCCAGGTAATCAAATGGTTTCCATATACTCAGTACTGGGAATACTAAAAACCTTTTATTTTACTTATGAGCAATTTCAATGAGCACCAGAGTAACTTGTTGCTCCCACCAGCTATAAATGAGTAAATAAATAAACAAACACACAGACTCAAGAGAATCGTCTGATAATATGATATACTCATCATCAAAGCCAGGAAATGGCAACATGGGAGGAGCAGTAAGGGCAAAGGGCTGGACATTTTGTGTTATTTTGTTATATCGTGCTATTTGTGTACATAGTGCGTTCTCAGGTGATATTTTTACTCTCTGCTTGCCACTTCTTAAGCACTATTTTAGTAAACAACATGAATACCATTATTAATATTTCCCATACGTTCCTCACTAGAAAGTAACATCCAATTGGTCCTCAAGCATGTAAGTTCTGAATGAAAGCCTCAGTTTTAACTCTAAGTTCACTTTTCAAGATTCTGGGAATGCAGTAAAATGAATAAACATTTCCTTTAGCCAATTTTCAAAGAGAATTTACTTCCAAAATATACACAATAAAAAAAATCCACAAAGGAAAACACATAAATGAAACATCAACAAATTATTCAGTTCTTTCCATTGTACCCTATAGGACACTACCAATGCACTTTTGCTTTAACTCCATTTTAGTCATGGCCAGATTTAGTCAGAAAATGAGATGTTCCCTGAAGCTGTGATTCCTATGAAGCATGTTCATAACAGAGTTGTGTACTTTTTGAGGATACAACAAGAACTCTCAACAGTAGCAGTGGTGAACATACTCTCAGAAACTTCTATAACACAATATTGGAGTGCAGGACTGTAATTGATTAAGATAAATCCTTGTTAGGATTACCCCTTCATGGAATACAAGAATTCAGGTTGTTTTACATTTCAAACTGAGCAAATAAGAGAGCTAGAGAAAGATGACGAGGCAATATACTTCATCCCCCAACTCTGATTAGGATCACACTTAAACTATCACAACCACATGACAATGCATTCCTTTTTTGAAAGGCCAAATGAAAAGAGAATTGAAAAAAATATTTTCATAATCCACTGAAATTTTTCGATAAAATCCCTTTTAGGAAATTCTTCTTCTATTTTATCTACATCCTTCACATTGAATTTTAGACCCATTTCTTGTTTACCACTCAAAAGTGATAGAGAACTGTTAGTTAACATTCCATTTTGTTAATTTATTTCATATATTTAAAGACTGATATCAAATTAGACTTTTTTTCCTATTTAGTTAAGTTATTTTGAATCTAAGCCTATCCTCCATGATTGTAATCAGTTTTCCATCTCTTTTACTGTCTGGTTAGTGTCATCTAAAAAAGTTAAAGAGCATGCTCTTTCTTTTATCATTCAAGTTTAAATTGGGGAAAGTTGATCTCCTAAACTTGATAATATTAGCTTTGAGGAGAAAGTGATAGAAGAGAACAATAACAAGAAAGCAACAGAGAAGAGAAAAAGTTAGGAACATGAAAAGTCTGGGAATTGGGATGGGCACTTCAAAGAAATTTATTCTTTTTCAAGAATGGAACAATAAAGATTAGGTCTGCTGGAACAAGATACATGTCAATACTCCCTGATATTCACATCCAACTTAGATGTTCATTTAATCTATGGATGAAATTATTAAGTGATGGCCCCTTAGTAAAAAAATTTGTAAACCAAAAACATTTATTTTACATCTAGTGTGACCATAGCACTATGGAGGCATGCAAGAAATGAAAGATAGAAACCTTGCCCTTACTATGTTACAAATCTACCAGTCGAGTGATTTAACATATGTATTATATAGAATTAAAGTAGCATTTCAGTTTTCTAAAGTATCATTATTTGTTGATTTTTTTTCCTACTCTCAAATGCCCCCATCAGAAAGAAAACTCTTTTTTTTTTTTACTTTTTGGAAGAAAATATGTCACGACATTACCAATTTGCTTGCCCAAAATCCAGATTTTTAGCTTTTCCTAGGTTGTTTCTAATTTCTTTAAAATCCACAGCAAAACCAACTGGATTTATAAAAACAAAATTAATAGTAAAATGGGTGACATTCTTTCTGGTGCCAGATTTCCACATGCTGGACTATCTCTTTAATGGCTATTTCCTAACATGCATGTATACATATTTATAAATGTTACAAATTATAAATATACATGTTATAAATGTTAAATATAAATGTGTATGTATGTATATCCTTGGTTTCATATTACCATCTTACTGAGTTTGTGACAATGACTATATTATACTTTTCAAAATTATGTATTCTATTAATGTTTATTTTTTTAAAGTAGGTTATAATATTAATTAGTCTTCAAGGATATTTATAGAATCTAATGAAATCTCTTGAAATAATTAAAGCCACTATAAAAAAAAATTAAACCAAGAATGCAATTTTTCTAAATATTTGGGAGTTTTAAAGAAATATAAGGAATCATATGTATACGAGTTGGGCCATTTAGTTTTGAATTCTCTATAATTTCAAAGAAGAAATAAGTGTATATATATATATATATATATATATATATATATATATATATATATATATCAAAAGTATAATTAACAAAAATGCTTTGTTATATAGTGCTACCTCATGAATTCAGATCACCCCCATTTGGAAAGGCTCTTAAAATGTAGAAAGTTCAAAACTTTTACTATTATCAGAAAATATCATATTTGTAAATCATTATTCTCCAATGTAAACCTTTAGTAAATGGTATTTTTTCATTAGTTAACTTCATTTAATTTATTAAAACAAGCATATCCTGCTCCCATACAATGTTGTTTTGCAATAACATCATTAATACATTATAATCAAATCCCAATGTAACACTGTGAAATGCTACTGTAACATCTCTCATCCAATTACTCATTTATAGCCATTGTACTTAAGCTACTAATTGCTTCTATAATGTTTCACATCACTTCATGTTTTCATGGAACCAATTAATGGTGTTAGTCAGTATTTGCCTTACCCATTTGTATTAATCATAGCTTTAACTACCATCAAAGCTGCCTTTCATAGTCAGGTTGGCCTAGAAATTGATAAATCCAATAACAACAAAATACTGGTATATCATCTTATCCTGCTTGAAGGGTTGATTAAAAAAAAAAGGAATATTTCTAGAATGGCAGATACCTCTGTAGTTCTCCCCATATTGGCTTTCTCCTTTCTCCTTATAAACTTGGCTGGTTCTTATATGTCCTAATTGTTTTTTGACTGTGTTACTTCTCCCTCAAACTATTTAAAACATTTTCCCCCCATTCAACTACGAAATTCTAGAAAGAGTAGTCTACACCAGAGGTATCAAACCCACACTGCCCAAAGACTGCCTCACAAAATACTCCCCAAGTACATCCTGAACCAGATGAAAATGTAATTGAAACTATTTAACAAAATAAATAAAAATGCAACAAAACATAAATAATACTACATTTTAAAACTAAGTCAAGATGTGGCCTGCAGGGATCCTTATGTATAGATCAGTAGCCCTCATTTCAATTTCAGTTCCACACAATTGACCTACATTCACTGTTTGAACTTCCTTACCATCTATTTACTAATAAATTCCTTGCAGTCAGGTTTCTAGTCCCTCATTCTATTAAAGCCATTTAAAAAATTATATAAATACCCCCAATTCAACGGCTTTTTCTTATCCTTTTAATTTTTGTCTTATCCTTTTTAATTTTTGAAGTGTATTTGATATACTGACTACTTCCTCCTTCTTGAGATTTTTTTTCTCCCTTGGTTTACATCACACAATTTTAGCTTGGTCTACCACCTCCCTTATTTAAGGGTCATTGTCTGATTTTTCTTCCTTCATCATCTCTCCTTAAGAGTGGTAACTATTTGAAGGCTCAGACTTCAGTTCTATTCTTTACTATACATTATATTTGACAATCTCATTAATTCACATGGTTTCAATTATTACCAATGTCCAGATGATCCCCCAATTTATATCTCTAAGCAAGACCTCTACTGTGAGCTTTAGTTTCATATTTCAGCTGTCTGTTAAACATCTCCACCTGGATACCCTACTGGCACATGAAACTCAACTCATCTAATTAAATATTTGTCTTTTCATGCTCCTAGCCATTCAAATGAGAAACTGTACAATTTAAGGTCCTCTTAATCTGGCCCAACCAATCTTTCCAATCTTATTTTATACTACTCCCCTATAATGCGCTCTACATTCCAGCCCAGTTAGACTATTAACCATTCCATAATCTCTTTCTACCCACTCTAGAATCTTTATATTTGTACATGCCATCCCTTCTGTGATTTAAGCAAATTCTCATCCCTTCTTTGTTTGGTAAAATTCTCCTTTTATTTCAAGGTCCATCTCAAGTGCAACCACCTCTAGAAAACTATTCCTCATTCCCCCAGGTAAAAGTGATTATTTATTCCTCAAAAGAATCTTTGTTTAATTTCTCTTATGATCTAACCACATTTTAAATTTATTTTATAATGATTTTGTACATGCTTTATTTCTCTACTAGACTATATTCTCCTTCAATATGTGGAGTATTCAATTTCTTTATGACTGAATCCTATTGCCTAGAATCATGCCCTGCATAGAGGAGACACAATAAATATTCGTAGAATTGTTCTACTATATGAATTGTTCTACTATATATGTAATTGAAAAAAAACAACATATACCATTTGGGTGGGATTCTTAATCAATGACTGATTGTGCTAAAACTTATCTTTCTTCTATTAACTACCCATATTGCCATAAGATTACTTAAAGTTTGAAGCTCTTATTGAGAAAAGCAATTAAATAACTGCTGGAGTTCAATGCAGGCTATTCAGTAAGTTGTAGTATAAACTATTCTTGGGTGGTTTCTAATACTTGGCCAGGTACCATGGTAGAAGAGTGGTTGAGAGTGAATAAGGGAGGGGTTTTATTTGCTAATATTATAACCCAGGAAGGATTTTTTTTTGCCATGACTTTGTCACTGCTTTCTCAATTATTTTCTTTTCAAAATTGAATGGCAAATGCTTGCTTAAGTTCATATTAAATAATTATATGTAATGGGATAACAGATTTTGATAATGTGGCTATAAATCAAATAACACTGATTAATGAAAACAGAAAAAAAATATTTCAGGTAAAGCAAAAGTCATCTCAATATAATTATAGCTAAAATAAAGCTAAATTTCTTTTAAGGTGAAAATCAAACATCAAAATAAAATACTCGAGCAGACTTTTCTTTTTAAAAATAATAAAAAATTTATTTTTACCACTTAACTAAACCTTTATCTTGGATGAATTCAAAATTAATAAATCAGGATTCTCTAGGTCTCACAAGACCTCAGACAAATTTAACATCTTTAAAAAGGTCAAGTCATTTTTGATATGTACTCATCAAAACTGGCCTATTTAGCCATTTTTGATAGATTTCTTAGTGGTGGTTGTATCTAATTACATTTGGATATAAGCCAAATGAAGCTATTTCTTCATTAAAACTAGGAAAACCATATTTTACTTTGACTGAAAACAACACTTAAACATTAACTCCCACTGATATCAATGGGAATCCTGACTTCAGTTCAAAGACAACATTTGGCCCTACCAATAAATCACAAGTATCTGAGCATGGTGACAAACACACTTGTGAAAGCCAGTTGAGAAAGAGGGTATAAAACATTTCAAGTACAGTAAAATTCCAGAAAACATCCCGCTTAAACATGTATAAAACAAATACAACCAACGAGCTCAACTTGTCCTGAAGAGAAATCAAGAGTCTGTGTGTATGTGTATGAATATGTGCTGTATATATATGGAAATTGTAGCCAAATGGATGAAATGGTTTATAGTTAAAATCTGAAAGAATTCACTTACACCTTTTCTAATCTGGGAGGAAAAAAAGCCTGTGGTGTAAGCTTTGTGAATTTCTTACAGAAACCAAAGGCCTTCTTATTATAATGTGCAATTGTCCGTGGGTAACTGCACATTCATTTGAATTCCTGAAAGACTGGATCTTGTAAAGAGAACAAGATGGGCCCATATTAAAACTTTTAATGACTTTAGTTTAAAAAAAAAAAGGTGGAACTTTGCAGCCAGCTGGCTCCATACCGAAAGCCAGGCGGCACAGCTTGAACTTAAAGCTATCTTAACATAATGAATAAGTGCCAATAATTAGCATATGTAGTGTGAACAGGTTTGCTGGCACAAGCAAGTGAAAAACTCCAAGGTAAAGTTATTATTAGGGAGTAATTAGCTCTGTGAAGTAAATGAGTGAAACAATAGCTGCCAGCACTGACAATATGGCTAACATCTGACTATGTGGAAGATAACATTGTAAAGTATTGCTCCCTGAGCTAGAATCTGTTAATAACCATATGTTAGTGTAATTAATGCAGAGTCTTTCTGACCTGTTGTCACAGAAGAACAATACTTTCTTGGAAACATTCAAACAGGCAGTCCTACGCTAGTGGTAAAAAATTATTCTTAAAGTTGCTTGCAAACAACTCTTCAATCTTTCCTTTTAAAAGAAAAAAATTAATTAAAATAATCATTAACTAAAAAAACTGAAGGGCAGAGAAGAGACTAAGTAAAATTTTTTTTTTCTGGCAGATGATGGAGACACTAAGAAGTCAACTGTAACTGAACAGATCCTTCAAGGTGACTGAAATGTAGCAGATACTTGGACAGACTAAATTAGAAGTGGACATACTGATTTTTAAATTGAATCTCATGAGACACATAATAAAAATTTCCTCTCATTTCTTACAAGAGATAGATTTGATTTATAAACAAGTTTAGAATCATACAAAATAATAAGAATTCGTATTTTTATATCTTTTTAAGGTTTACAGAGAATTTCCCTTAAAACAATTAAATCAGGTTTTCTTCATAGGAAACTGCAAGTCCATGAAGGCAAAGGTCCCATAGCAACCTGTCTAAAGCTCTGCCTTTGTCATAGGTACTCAAACAGTTGTTAGATGAACAAATATTTACTTTGGATTTACAAATAGTTTGGCATTACCAACAACAAAAAGAGGGGGAAAGTGGGGGGGTTGAAGAGAGAACAATCTCTCCTTTCCATCTTCGTATGGATGTATGTGTATGTGTATGTGTATGTGTATGTGTATGTGTATGTGTGTATGTATATGTGTGTATATAGGGTGTCATAAAATCTTTAGTACACTTTTAAATTTTAGAAGCTTAAACTGCATTAAGATTTTTGGGACGCCATGTGTATATGTGCATGTATGTATCTACATATACAAATACATACATTGTATAATGTTTTATTAGAAACTTAATATTGACTCTCAATTCAAACTTTCTTAGTAATGATTTACATTTAAATTAATTCATTTAAATGCATAACATGCATAATGCCATTTTATCTACTTAGTTTAAGTTCTTATCAAAACTGGCCATTCATTCTCATTTACTTTTCCTCATATGACTAAAGACAGCTCATTCTTGGTCTAGAATCATTCTTAAGGTTCTGATTTTTCTCCTTTGAATTATTTCATAAAGATATTTCCATATATCTTTGTATTTCTCATACTTGCCAGCCTTAATTGCATGAAAGTATATGCTCACTTTAGTGAAATGCAACTTATTTGAATATTCCTCTGCCGTTGGACATTTTCATTGGTTCCAGGTTTTTGGGTTTTGAGTTTTTTTTTTTTTGCAATTACATGTAATGCTGTATCTTCTATAAGCATCTTTAAATAGATAACTCTTTTAAAAAATATATACTCTTGGTCCCACAATGGAATTATTGAGTCAAAGGATATGCTTATTTTTATCACTTTTACTGAATGCTGGAGAATTCTCCTCCAAACAAAAATCTATAAACTTGCATTGCACTAGATTCCCATTTGCATGATATTGAATAACTTATGCTGCGTCAACGATTTAGGCTTGGGATTAGAACTAAATCGGACATGCATAAACCATCTAACAGCTAACAAAAAGAGGTTTCTTAATTGCATGGGAAGGATACAACACTGATTCATTCAACTGACCTTAGCTATATTTCCTCCTAATTTACTATGATGGTTCACCTGGTCAGAAACTTATGTTAAATCTGAGAATTATCTGACTTCTTTACTTAGGGAATGTTACCAGAAAGCTATGTCAATGATTGGGAGGGACTATTAAGTCTCAAATTGTTACCTTTTAGATTAAAACTAGTCTAACCTGCATGAGGTAAAAAGTTGTTTCTATTACAAATGATGCTCCTCCCTTTCTCCATAAACTCAACAACATAAAAAAATTGTCATTTTCAATTTTTTTTTGGCAATTTGATGGGCCTGAATAGTACCTCAAAAGTTGTTTTAATTTACTTCTCTTTAATTATGAATGGGATTTAGTATTTTGAAATGACCATAGGTAGTTTGTGATTTTTCTTTTGGAAATTTTTCATATTCTTTGACCATTTATCTACTTTGGATTGTTATTTACTTGCTATGATTTTCAAACATTTCTTCCTAAGGCTCCACTATCTCCCATCACTAATCTATTTTCCACACAGTTACCAAACAGATATTCTTAAAGCATAGGAGTATGTTATTACTTGTTTTCTAATTGATACTTTATCCTATTCTCCTCAAATACTATTCCAAATAATCTCTACTCTCTTCAAGTCTTCAAAGCACACTTTCCTCCCAGGACTCTCAGTTAAGGACTTTGCCTTATACTTTACCAAGAAGATTCAAGTTGTCATGTTTTTCCTCTTCTATCCTCAGAACTTCTTGACCCCCCCCACTATTTCTTCTTTTACTCCAGTCTCTGATGGAGAGGTGGTACTCCAAATCACTAAGACCCACCTTCTATGTCTACCTTTGATTTCTTCACCTCCCATCTCCTCCAGATGACTATCCTCACTATTATTCCCCTTCCTAATTTTCAATTTCCATGTACCGGTTCCTTCCGCACTATCTAAACACCATCAAAGCCTCTCCCAGTCTTAAAAAATACTTAATTGGCTCTAAAATCCTTACTATCTATTGTTTTATATCTCTTCTGTTTCTGGGCCAAATTCCTTTAAAAAGAGGTCATCAGTTGTTGCTTCTATTTGTTTTCAGTTGTGTCTGACCCTTTGTGACCCCATGGGGTTTTCTGGCCAAAATACTGGAGTGGTTTGCAATTTCTTTTTACGGTTTATTTTCACATATGGGGAACTAAATAAAACAGAGTTAAGTGACTTGCCCAGGGTCACAAAGCTAGTAAGTGTGTGAGGCCAGATTTGAACTCATGAAGATGAGTCTTTCTGATTCCAAACGCAATGCTCTATCAACTGTGGCACCCAACTGCCCATACATTGCTTGGACTTATTCTCATCTAAGTCTCTTCTAAACTCTCTGCAATTTGGATTCTGACTTCATTTCTCAAAAGGAAACTGTGCCCTACAAAGTTATTATTTAACTTTTAATTGCCAAATTGAATGGTATTTTCTTTTCTTTTTAAAATTAATTTATTTTGATTTATCAACAATCACTTCCATAGACTTTTAAGTTTAAAATTTTTCTCCCCCTTTCCCCACCTCCCTCCTCAGATGGCACACAATCTGATATAGGCTATACACATACATTCCTATTAAACATATTTTCACATTAGTCATGTTGTAAGGAAGAATTAGAACCAATAGAAGGAACCACAAGAAAGAGGACACAAAACAACACAGAAGTAAAAATAAAGAGCAAGTAGTGTGCTTTGATCTGCATTCAAATGCCATAGTTCTTTCTTTGTGGATAGCATTTTCTATTATGAGACTTTTGGAGATGTCTTAGATCCTTGCATTGCTAAAAGCTAAGTCTATCAAAGTTAGTCATTGCACAATGTGGCTATTACTGTGTACAACATTCTCCTGGTTCTGCTCACCTCACTCAGCATCAGTCTATACAAGTCTTTCCAGGTTTTTCTGAAGTCTGTTTGCTCATCATTTCTTATAGCACAATAGTATTCCATTACATTCATATACCACAACTTGTTCAGCCATTCCTCAATTGATGGGCATCCCCTCAATTTCCAATTCTTTGCCACTCCAGAAGGAGCTGCTATAAATATTTTTGCGCATGTACCTTTTCCCATTTTTATGATCTCTTTGGGATACAACCCTAGAAGTGCTATTGCTAGGTCAAAGGGTATGCACATTTTTATAGCCCTTTGGGCATAGTTCCAAATTGCTCTCCAAAATGGCTGGATCTTGAATGGCATTGTCTAAATCCTCATTCTGCTCAGCCTCTGTAATATCTGACACTGTAGATCAACCTCTTTTCTGTCACTCACTCCTCTCTGGATTCTCATAGCATTCTCCTATATAATCTCTCTTGGTTTTCCTCCAATCTAGGTAACCATTCTTTTTCGGTCTCCTTAGCTTCTTCCACATCATGCCTACTAACTATGCACATCCCTCCAGGCCCTTTTCTCTTCTCTGCCTACATTCTTTTATTTAGTGACTTCATCAAGCTTCCATGGGTTCAATAATCCTATTATTTCAGCATATAATTCCAGATCATAAATTCAGTCCTCATCACTCTCATGAGCTCCAGTCCTGCCTCACCAATTCTCTGTTCAACATTTAGAACTGGATATTCCCTAGGTATCTCAAGCTTAACATGTCCAAAAGTAAACTGACTGTCTCTCCCCAGAAACTTATCCCTCATCCAAATTTCCCCATTATTGGTAAGGGTACCATCATTATTTCATTTACCTAGGTTCTCAAACTCAATGTCATGCATGACTTATCACTTATATTCAATCCCACATATCGATTGTGACAAATCTTGTCATTTTTTCCACGACATCTTTCATACTTGCCCCTTTCTTTCTACTCACAAAGCCACCATCCTATATGAGGCCTTCATCATATGTACCTATATATGTGCATCTTATTTAGCCCATTAGAAAGTAAGTTTCTTGAGGAGAGGGACAATTTCACTTTTCTCTTTGACCCTCAGTTTCTAGTAAAGTGTCCAGCACATAGTAGATGCTTAATTGCTTATTGACTGATGGGTTAATTGAAGAAGTTCAAGGACTAGCTGTTATTCTAGGATCAAACTAACTCCTTTGTCCATCTTTTAAAGCCTTTCACAATGTGGCTCCATTTGACTTTCCACCCTGACTCTACATTACTTATTCTTATGTCCTACTTGCTGTGTCCTGAATACAACATTCCAACTTCCTTCTCTACCTTTGCATGGACCATTCTCAATGTCTGACATGGTTTCCTTCCTCAGCTCTTCCTTTTGGAATCACAAGTTCCATTCAAGATTCAGTTCAGTTACCATCTCCTTTCATATCTTTCTTTTTCAGGAAAGGGGGCCTTTCCTATCCTCTAGTTGCTACTCTCCTTTTTCCACCAAAATAAACTTTGTCTTAACTTTATACTCACATATTTTGTACATAAATATGTATATTATATAGACACATAATACATACACATATATATGCGACTATAGTTATAGACACTGTGTGAACACACATTTTATATTTAATTTATACATGTTTATGTTGTTTTCCCCTAGAGAATTTGGATTTTGGAAAGCAGGGACTATTCTCATTTTTGTCTTCATTTCCCAAGCACATAGCTCAGACTCTGGTAAATAGTAGGTGCTTAACAAATGTTTATTTAATGAATTAATTTTTAGATATCAAATTTTCATCTGTTATAAGTGCCATAAATGTTTTATGTTATTTTTCTTCTAATAGAATTTTTTGGTTGTATAGATGTTTTATGATAATATAATCAAGCAATCTCTCTTATCTTTAATACATACTTCAATCTGTTGAATCCTACGAAAACTCAGTTCCCTCCCCATAACTGAGATAAAAAATTCACTTTTCATACTTTTTTTTCTATATGATTGAAAAAAATTAAAGTCTTTTAACCAGCTGGACTCCATAGGGATATATAGTTAAGACATAGGTCCAAATCTTTCTCTCCAAATTGTTAACCAATTTTTAAAACTGCATTAGTTAAATAACAAATCTCTACTCTAGTTTTTAATTTTCTAACAATGTTTCTACACATGAAAATCTTACATACATTTGACTGGATGCCTGGTGTATTTTTATGTGCCATCATTCTCTGATTCTCTCTGCTGGTCACTTTGTGTGCACATATATGTGTGTGTGTGTGTGTGTGTGTGTGTGTGTGTGTGTGTGTGTGTGTGTGTGTGCTCTTTGCTAGTAGTTGGTTTTGATGATAACTTCTTCATAAATGGTTTTGAAATCTAGGAGTGAAAGACCCCCTTTCGGCAGTATTTCTCTTCATTATGTCCCTTAATATGTTTCCCACCTCTTTTTTCCCATATAAATTTCATTACGATTTTCCTCTAGTTATATAAACAAACTTCTTATCATTTTGATTGGTATTACATTAACTATATACATTAATTTGGAAGAGGTGGGGGTAGAGTTGGACTTGGTTGAGGTAGGGATGAGGATGTTGTAGAGAAGAGGTGAACATAGGGTATACTTCACTGCTACTTGGCCAGTGATTCACTAATATGCAAAAAGTGCATGGATAATTTATTTCAATGATATTGTTTGTGATTTAGATTTTTAAAAATGTTCATCTTTCCTTGATGTTGAGATTTATAGTTAAATTTTGTGATTTTGAGGAATTTAGAAAAAACATGGGTGTTGATCAGAACTAAATGTTAAAATTATAATTTCATCTTTCTTACAACGTTTACAGGATTCTCTAAACCTGCACTATGACACTCTGAGTAAATTTTATATATAAGTGCCACATTCATACAAC
Source organism: Phascolarctos cinereus (assembly GCF_003287225.1). Taxonomy (NCBI): domain Eukaryota; kingdom Metazoa; phylum Chordata; class Mammalia; order Diprotodontia; family Phascolarctidae; genus Phascolarctos; species Phascolarctos cinereus. The sequence goes on along the minus strand of NW_027555514.1, from coordinate 174,096,028 downwards.
TAGAGTGGAGACCAAAGTAGAATATTTCTTCTTATACATATGATTCCATAATGCCAGGATAAAGACAATTTCACTATGCTTGTTCTCAGCAATACAGGCCCTCAAATAAGGCATATTAACACAGACTTACAGAGAGCTATTATCTATGGATCTACTCATTATTCAGTAAATAGAAATGACTGATTATTTCATCTCTATGGCTAAGATGAAGGAAAATTATAACAAATTTTTGAGGGCTAATTTTTTTTTACTCAAATTTACATGGCTAGCACTGAATTGCTAGTATTTTTTAATTTTAAGTACTTAGAAAGAATGATTTGGTATTGTATAATATAGAAAATTAGGTCATTATTTACTATTCTTACATAGTTCTGAGAAACTATGTAGAATTTTATGATAAGAAAATATTCAAATATAGAAGAATTTATGTATGTATATGTATGCATGTGCATGCATAGCTTTTTGTAAAGTGAAGTGCTATAAATGTTAGCTATTATTATTTTATAAGAGGTGGCATGGTATAGTACTAAACTTGCAGAGACCTGGGTTCAAATACCAATTTACATCCTTACTATGTTACCACATGTTTAACCTCTCAGAGACTCATCTACAAAAATGGAGGTGATAATACTTGTACTAAGAGGTAGTGTGGTACAGAAGAAAGGGAGTAGCTTTGGAATCAGGAAAATTTAGGTTCTGCCTATGACATATACTAGGTATATAACCATAGTCAATTTTAAGACTACAAACTACAGATGACATGGTGTAGAGGGATTTTCTAGAGTCCCTTTAACATTGATAACATGGGCAGATGAAAGAGGTGGAGAGTGCAGCATACTTGTACCACCTACTACGTCTAGTACTGTAGCACTAGTACTACATCTAGGCTCTAAGGAAAACAATGTAAAGCTTAAAGTGCTGTACAAATGTGAGCTGCTATGGGACTGCATTTATTTCAATTCAACTATTCTCCTATTTCAACTGAACATCTCATATATATCTTAGCCCTTAAAAATCATTTTAGAGGACAGGTAAATTATAGTCATTCTTTCCCAAAAGATCTCCATTATTTCCTAAAGAAAGTTTTATGATAGTCAAATTCCAGCTCAGATTAATCTTTTTCTTTTTTTAAATCTAAGCTTTAATGAAAGCTTGTTAGTAACTTTCCCCACTTAAAGTGGGGCAGCTTAAAAAAAAAAAAACAGTGCTTAATGCTTTACAGGCCAAAATGGCCCAAGTAAAAGAGCCCTGTGTGTATGAGATCTTATACATTCATCTTCTCACTAAACATCTGTTTAAGGCCTGTGTGATCTACCTGTCAGCACCAGTGATCCAGAAAGTGTTTGAACCTCCTGTCACAAACCTCAGTGCTAGTTTGATCAGAGGCTTTGTGCACACTAATCACCCCCTTTATCTTTTCGAATGTTAGGAGGAGTAAAAAAAAAAAATACACACACACACTGAGTAAGGCTGTCTTCCCAACCTGACTGTAATTAATCTTTCCATGGGGGGAAACTGTCTGGTTTGAAAAAGAAAGATCTGATGGGCTGCTGTTCTTTTTTTGCGAAGGCCTTATTCTCCTCGCAGGCATCTTTATACTTGGGTGGTACCCTTTACAAACCACCTTAACTGCAGCTCAGTGACAGTAAAACAACCTTCAAGATCACCTTATGAATGAACCTGTTGGTAACTTTACCTAAGAAAAGAAACCAATAAAATCTACAGGAGCTCACTTAAATGATTTTCTCTTTTTAACTGCATGAAGAAGAAGGGGAAAAAAAAGAGCCAGAATGAGAAGCACTCTCCTTTTCATGTTCCCTGTAAGCTTCTATCTCCACTAATAATCCCACTGCTACTTTTCTCTTGCTCAGTTGCACACAAATGTATCAAGAACTGCAGGAGTTCTCAGAAAGGAAACATTTAACATCCTTTTTTTTTTTAACTGTTTAAAGTAATGCTTTATGCATCTTGCCTTTTGCCACTATTTGAGTTTTATTGCTTTAAGTGAGATTAATGCCATGCTTGAAATAACTAGGGATGGGACTGATATTCAAAACGTAATGGAGCATCCCCAATGGACATAATCCCTTGTATAACAGTTTTAAAACAATTTGGGATATAGTAAACAAAAGGCAAAAGAGGAAAAAAGCACTAAATTATGATGCTGTAAAACTAGATCAGGAATTCAAATTACTGTCATTTTTATCATTTTTTCCTAATTCTTGGCAATATCATGAAATCTTATTTTCAATATTTGTTCCCTACATTGAAGGGAAAGAGCCAGCTGTTACTAAGTTGTGCATAAATTTCACAAACAGGATAGTTTGGTCAATACCTGGATAAATTCTATCTATCTTACAAAATAAAACATATATATGTGTGTGTGTGTGTGTGTGTGTGTGTGTGTGTGTGTGTGTGTGTGTATGTATGCATATATATGCATATGTGTGTGTGTGTGTATATATATATATATATATATATATATATATATATAATATATATATATATATTTCAGACACAAACTGGAAGTTTATCCAAACTATAGCCTCATTTGTTTTAAATCTGAATATCACTGGGTAATTAAATATTCAGAAGGTCTTAGACTATACTAGAAATAGAAAATGTTTTATCTTAATTTTAGCTACAGAAAGAATTAAAATATAAAATGATAAATTATTCATATTATTTTGAAGGAAAAGAAAAGAATGATTTGAAATAGTGAAGTGAATTAAAAAACAATATATTAACTCCAAATAATTTAAATAAATGATAAAAAGCATATAATCTTTCTCTATATTCATAATAATTCTCTGTTACAAAGTCTCCAGGGCTTATTAGCCAAGAAAAAGATTTCAAAAATTAAATTTTAATTTGTTAGCTTCTGGTTAATGTCAATATAAACTATTTGTTTACAAGTGGGTAACAATTATTCAGATCCGATTTCATATTAGGTTTTATAAACACATTGGAAATGGTTTCAAATGGAATTATAGGAGTATATACATAACTATATATATGTAAATGTGTATATATACATTATATAATATACATAGCATAGTATAGTGTTCTACACACACAATTGAAATGGTTATAAATCATGTTTCAAACTATGCAAGATCAAGAGGCTATGGTCAGTTCTCTTCTACAGGCAATACAGATTCTCTACAACCTCTGAACCTGTTAGCACTCTCATCTCCTAGATATTTCCCTCTTATCTAGTTCTTTAGACTCTTCTGGTTCTCCTCCTATCCTATCTGACAACTCCTTTCCAGTCTCCTTTGCTGGATCTTTGTCCAGGTCATACCTACTCACAGGGGCTCTGTCCTGGGTCACCTCTTCATCCTTTATATTATTTCACTTGGTGATGGCATCAGCACCCATTAATTCAATTATAACCTCCAAGCAGATGTTTCTCAAATCTACTTATCTAGCCCTAACCTGTCTACTTATTTCCAGTCTTAGATCTCTGACCACCTATTAGCCATCTCAACCTGGATGTCCTATAGATATCTTAAACTCAACATTTATCCAGACTTGCAGCCTAGTTGCCATTCTTGACTCCTCACTCCATCACAACGCACATCCCATGCCCCATATCCCATCTGTTGTCATAGCCTGTTGATTTTACTTTTGTAATGTCTCTCACATGTATTCCCACTCTCTCCTCTAACACTGACAATGCCTTCATGCAGGCCCTCAATACATCACACATACACTATTGCTATAGTCTACTGATTGGTCTACCTGCTTCAAACCTCCCCCCATTCTAGTCCATCTTCCACTTAGTTGTCAAACTGATCTTCCTCAAGTGGCAAGTATGACCATGTCACTTCCTCTTCCCCCGTTTAATTAAATCCAGTGGCTCCCTGTCATCTCCAGGATCAAATATAAAATCCTACTTTTGTCATCCAAAGCCCTTTACAACCTGTCCTCCTTATACCTTTCCAGTCTTCTTACATCTTACATCCTTATACCCTTCCTTCCTCTTCCCCTAGCAGGTTTATGATACAATGATGACAACTGGTATCCTTGCTGTTCTTTGTATACAATTTCTTTCATTTTGGGGGAGTCAGAGAAGAATTCAATGAAGTGTTAAACTTAGATTCCTTCATTCATTGGGCCTGAACACAGAACAGAAAAAAGGAAGAAATTTTCTTACAGGAGCCAGAACTCTACTGATAACTCCCTTCCCTCCCCCCACCCTCCATAACTCTAATATCTGGCCCCAGGCCCTCAGCTTCCTATAGAACACTGAAATTGGTAAAAGCATTCTGGAGCCATTGTTAACATTAGACTACACTGAGAGGCAAGCTAAGCTTTTAAAAGTGTGACTTTAATAATACCCTACTTGAAAGAAAAATATAAAAATATAGGTGGGCAATGTGAACTCTATTTTAATATCAGCAGCAGCATGAAAATACTATTTAAGTTAATACCTTGAACAGGGTAGCATTGAAATGATTTATTTTAACATCATCTCCACAGTGCCAGTACATCCAGATACTCCTCAGTCAGTTCAGTCAAAAACATAGTCTGTCATTAGGATATTTTGTCTACACAAAGGCAAACTGGCTTGATTAAGTATTTGACTAAATTCACCAGATGTTTTAGCATCATGTAAACCCAGCTTGACACCAATCCACATTATACGTCTATCCAGATAAATGGTCAGGTATACATTGAGATATATATGTATATATATATATATATATATATATATATATATATATATATATACATATATATATATATACACATATATATATACATATATATGTATATATATATATACATATATATATACATACACACACACATATATATAAAACATGTTCAATTACAAATTTTAAAATGGTAATTTTACATATTATCTGTATTATATATATAAACACACTATTTATGCACTTAAATAGTAAAGATAATGGGCAAAATTAGCATTTTAAATTTTATAATAATTGTAAATGTTTTTTTCTTTTCATTTTTCATCAGCTCTAAAAGTAGCAATTAGCTATATTTGGCCCTTAAGGTAGATCTATACACTAAACTTCACAGAGATATCTTGACTATAACTCTGGTCAGGCTCCATTTTCCTGGTAGGGTCATTGGAAATATCAATAATTCTAGTTCTCTTGTAATCACTTCCACTTAGCTTCTCCAGAAGATTGATTTCACTAAAAATTCTGACCAAATTCAATTTAGCTAAATGATTAAATCTTATTCCATTATATTTTGCAGTCTATATAATTTTTAAAATTTCTCAACGATTCCAAAATTCAGGGTATAATCAGGGAAGAAAGGTGATTCATTATAATAACAAAAAATATTTCAAAAGTTGTCTTTTAATTAATTCCTAGGTACTTGGGCTACAAGCATTAACTCTCTAGTAAAGGAGGTAGGTAAGTGGCTCAGTGGCCTGGAGTCAGGAAGACCTGAATTCAAATTCAGCCTCAGACACTAGCCATGTGTTCCTGGGTAAATTATTTAACCTCTGTTTGCCTTAATCCACTGGAGAATGAAATGGCACACCACTCCAGTATCTTTGCTAATAAAACCCCATAGACAATAGAGTCTACAGGGTCACAATTTGTCAAACATGACCAAAGAAAAACGACAAATGTTTGGGAAGTCCACATTTAAACAACTATGTAAAAATGTATGTGTGTGTGTGTGTGTGTGTGTGTGTATACATTCATATGTTTATAGATATAGGAATAAGTATAGCTATCTAAATATACATATGTACATAGGAAAAGTTGGAAATAATCAATAGAGGGAAGGCCCTATCCCTAAGGGGGACCTGAAAAGGCTCCTTGCAGAAGGTGGGATTTTAGCTAAGACTTGAAGGAAGCCAAGGAAGCCAGAAGGCAAAGATAAGGAAGGATAGGATAAAAGTCAACAATAATCCCTCTCTTTGTGGCATTATTCCATACTCTAACATCTCCTCTGGGAAATATTTTCCTTCCTTGCACTCATCTTTAGTCTTTTCATTTCTGTTAGTTTCTTAGATAATGGAAGATGGATAATTTAGTAGCAAAGAGCACTAAAAAAAGTAGAGTCAGTAAAGAGAGTAATGTAATTAAAGTCAAGGACAGAAAGACTATCTAGGAGGAGGAGGAAGTCAACCTTGTCAAAAGCAATGGGGACTGTATCCTTTAAATAGTACTATAACTATCACTGCCACCAACACAACAGAAAACAGCTAACAAAATCCTTCTATCCACTCCCAGCCATTATCTTATCTTTCTTCTCCCTTTCCTTGCCAATGCCTAAAAATTCTCACTACCTCCACTTCCTCATCACCAATTCAGCACTTTATAATATGTTTTCTAATCCCAATACCTTACTGAAACCATTGGCTCCAAGGTTACTGATAATTTATGATATGATAAATGTAAGACTTTTTCTCAGTTGTCACCATTCCTGGTCTTTCCATAGCTTCTGACACTGTTGACCACCTCTTCCTTCCAGATTCAAAGACTGCTATCTTCTGGTCCTTCTATCTACTGACCATTTATTTTCAGATACTTTTTGCTGCTACATAATCCATCTTCCAAACTCTAAGCATGAATGGTCTTCATTGGTCTATTTTCATTTTTTTTAGTCTCCTCATTCTACAATGTATCATTTGGTTGTATCATGAGCCCCCATAAGTTGATCTATCATTGCAATGCAGATAACTCCCATATACATATTGTCAAGTTTAACCTATCTCTTCATCTTCTGTCCTGGATCACTCATTGCCTATTGTTCATAGGATCCTAGAAGGGATTGCAGAGTTCACCTCCTTATTTTATAACTAAAGGAACTGAGGCCAGAGGATATCCATCTCCATTTGGATGTCCAGTCAGCATCTCACACTCATTATGCACAATGTGGAATTATCTTCCCTTCAAATCTGCCTTTTCCCAGAGACTTTCCTACTTCTGTGGAGGGTAACATCAACCTCCCAGTCAGCCATACTTTCAACCTGAGCCATCTTTGACTATACCCTCTCTAACCCCCCCAAATTCAATCAGCTGTCAAGTTATGTTAATTTATTACCTTTCATATTCAATATCTTGTATACTTTGCCAAGAAAATCAAGACCATTCAATGCAAACTCCTTCTCTCCTTCTCATCTCATGAATTCTTGATGTCCCCCCTAGTTTTTCCCCCTTTCCTCCAGTCTCTGATGAGGAGGTGACCCTTCTCACCAATACGAATGCTTTTATATCTATCCTTTATTCTATCTCCTACCACCTTCTCCAACAGGTTGACCCTACTGTCACCCTCCTCTAATAGTTAATTTCTCTCTATTTGTTCCTTCACTGAAACTTGCATCCAATCCCCAATTTTCTCCATTCTTTTGAAAAAAAACCACTCTGAAACCTTATTTGATCTTGCCATCTCTGCTAGCTAATATGCTCTATCACTTCTCTTTCTCAAATTCCTTGAATAACAAAGCTCCCTGCATTCAATGTCTTCACTTTCCTCTAGCTCTCTTCTAAATCTTCTTCAATGTGATCTCCAAATTCAACATTCAACTGAAATTGTACTTTACAAAGTTACCAATAATCTCTTAATCATTGAGTCTGATGGTCTCTAATCTCAATACTCATCTTTCATGCACTCTCTGAAGCTTCTGATACTGTTAAAATTAACATTCTCCTTCATGATAGTCTCTCCTTTCTGGGTTTTCATGACCAATGTTCCTTCTTGTTTCTCTTCCTATTTGCCTGACTACTTGATCCCTGTCTGTTTTTCTGAATTATTATTCATGTCATGTGAACTGATAATGAGGCATATCCCACAGCCCTGCCCTGTGCCTTATTCTCTTTTCATTCTATACTTTCTCACTTGGTGATATTATCAGCTTCCAAGGATTAAAAAGTCATCTCTATGCAGATTACTCACACATCTGTCTAGCTACCCCCATACTCTAATTCTGCATCACTAATTGTCCTTTAGACATTTTAAACTAGATGTCCCCTGGTCATCGCAAATTCAACATATCCAAAAGAGAACTTTATTATTTTCCCCATAAAACACAACTCTTTTTGGGTAGCTATGTAGTGTAGCAGATATAGTGCTGGACTTAGAATTAGGAAAATCTGATTTTAAATCCAGTCTGAGGCACTAGTAACTGTGTGTGATCCTGGATAAGTCAATTAACTGTTTTGCCTTAGTTTCTTCTACTGTAAGTTGGGGCTAATAATAGTATCTAAGCCTTCCCAAGGTTATTTTGAGGAACAAACAGAATATTTACAAAGTGCTTAACACACTTGACACATAGTAGGTGATTAATAAATGCTTGTTTCCTTCTTTCCTCTTCCAAACTTTTCCCTTATTATTGAGGGAACCACTACCCTTCTACTTAGCCCATTTCATAATATGTCAGTTTCAAATTCTCATTTTCTTTCTCCCCAAATATTTTTTTATCTCCATGATATCTCTTGTATACATACATTGCCTTTATTCATCCAGCCATCATTGCAGTTCAGAACCTCATCACTTCTTCTTGGGACTACTACAATAGCCTCTTAATATATCTATCTCAAGTATCAGCCCTACTCCAGTCCTTCATCCACATAGCTGCCAAAGTGACTTTTTGCAAAGTAGATGCATGATCATGTCACTCTTATGCTACAGTGGTTTTCTGTTACCTCTTAGATCAAATATATACTTTAAGTAGTTTATCATTTTAAACCCTTGTCAATCTGGCCCCAATATACTTTTCCAGGTTTATCAGCCTATCTTTCCCTCTCAAGTATACTGTGGCTCACACAAGTTGGCATTTTTACCAGTTCAGGTCTTTATCACTTCTTGCCATGCCTAATGAAATGGATTCCTTCTGGTTGCCCTCCCTCTAATCTCCTCCCACTCTAATCTACCCTCAATATGGCCACCAAAATGATTTCCTAAAGCACAAGTCTGATTATATCACCCTCTCTTATATTCAGTAAAATCTAGTATTTTCCTATTACTTCAAGGACCAAAAATAAACTCTGGGATTTAAAGCTCTTTGTATCCTAGTCTCATTTTGCCATTCCAGTATTCTTACACACCACTCCTCTCCACACATTCTTAGGTCAAGCCTTACTAGCCTTCTTGTTGTTCTTCATACTTGACAACCTATCTTCTATCTTCGAGTCTTTGACTTGGCCTGGTCTGATCTCCTTTCTTACATCTACCTCACGCTATCCATGACTTCCTTCAAGATTCAGCTCAAGCGCTACTTTTTGCATGAAGTTTATCTGGACATCCTCCAACACGCCCCATTCCTTTGCAATGTTACCTTATATCTGCTTTGTATGTGTTTTTTATATATGTAAGTTGTCTCTCTCATTAGAATTTAAGATAATTGAGGGAAGAAACTTATTTACTTCTTTTTTGTATTTCCAGTATCTAAAAACATGCTTGACACACAGTAAACACTTGATAAATGTTTCTTGATTAAAATTGTATTCCCTAAATAGAATGTAATTTTCTTCATTTTTACCTTTGTATCTTTACTACATAGTCCAATGATTTGCCTTTACAAACTTTTTTGAATTGAATAATACATTATACATAAATGTTTATATAAATATATATGTATATAAATATATAAAATAAATATACACATCATATATACATACATATACATATGTCTATATGTACAACCATATACATACATCTATTTCTATATATGTATATATCTATAGCTAGCTAGCTAGCTAGCTAGCTATCTATCTATCTATCTATCTATCTATCTATCTATCTTCAAGAAATACTATTTTCAAGTCTGCCTGAATGATATGGTAGGATATAATGGGGATTGGCCATTTTGAAAGACTTTGGGACTCAGCTTCAGCAGAGTGGCCAGAGCTTGGGCACATGACATTGAAGATGATGATTATAACCCCGCAATAATTTTAAAGAGATTAAAATAGCTTAAATATATCAGGACTCAACTTAAAAATTAAATTTAAATTCTTTGTCTTAAACACTCTCCAGAGTCTTTCTCTGGGTGCAAAGGGATCACTGTAAATCAGTAGATGTTGTATAGGAAGATAGTAAAAAAAAATCCCAACAAATTCCAGTATTTTTAACTGCTTTTTAATAATACCAAAAGCCACTAACTGTAGCAGGATACGAAAAATGAAATAACATAAGTATTTTAGGGAATTGACATTGCTTAAGCATCATGAAAAAAATCTTAGTGAAAAAAAATAAGTTCAAGAAAATGTCTTTCATGAAAACATTTTAGTTTCCTTCTGAAGCAGTAATAACCTTACAGATAAGAACCACACTGTCTACTCTAATCTTTATTTGCAGAAAAAGGGATTGGACAAATACACTCACCATCTTAAGGCCTACAGTTTCCTGGGATAGGATAGAATCAGATCTTGGTAGTTTAATCTAAATCAAGCTAAGAGAGTTGTCAAAAAGTTTTTTACAAGCTAAATTTAATCCCTTCTTTTCCTGTGAAAACTCAGATAAGTTTTATTTTTTAAACTAACATTTACAAATGTTTAAACTATTTTTGTTGTTCAGCTATTATTTCAACATGTATTAAACTCTGTAAAGATACTGTGATTTTGTCTATTTTCATGTAAAAACTTCATAAAACACAGGTTTAGTAAATGATCTGAGAGATTTTGCATCTGGCCTTTCACATTTTTAGACACTTTGACTGATTCTGAAAATTAAGGAAAGAAATCCGGTACAAAAACATAGGAAAGAAATATGTATATCCTTCACACATAAAAACTGGAAGATGGAGATGGCGGGATAAGAAGGAGATTCAGAGGAAATAAAGTGATCTTAATTAATATCACTTAGCAGATATAGCCCTGAATAGGACAACAACTGGTTACAGGAGTTCCCTCTCTTCCTTCTTAGTCAAAACTGTTTTATGCCGACACAATATGACAGATTTGTGAAAAGAAGAAAATAAAAAGAGGAACATGGTAGAGAAAGAAATGAGGCAGCTTTCTTTTTATTCTTCACTCTCAATCTTTTCTTTCTCCATTCTCTGGACTCCTCTCCCTCCCTTCATTTCTTCATAATCTCCTCACTGGTCTCCTCTCTCTCTCTCTTTTTCATAATTAACTGTCTTTTTGAAATTTATTTCCACTTCTCATTTGAGAATAGGTAACAGCCTGACTCTGGTCCTAATGATTTAAGTCAGAGAGAATGCTTAGCCAATCAAAGAAACTGAGGACTTGCTGTGCCCCATGCTTATTCCAATTCTACAACCGTGTGATCTGTGCAATGGCCTGCCTAGTTTCTTGAGAGGGGCCAATGAGGATTGGGGTCAGCCATGCCCTTGTAAGCAAGGTGGACTGATTAGCTCAGTGGTATTCTGTCATTATTCTTGCTCTTTTCATAGGCTATATGTGACCACTGAAAGGAAATCATGAAGTACAATGACATTACATGAATATAATTAGAAAACTAAAATATTTAGATAAATCAATACTTAAAAGTTCTCTGATGTACGGTAATCATATATTTAAATTCTGTTAGCATTATATATCACATTAAGGTCTTCATATCAGTCATACAACAAGAATTTATGTTAGCCTATTAAAAAAAGTGTTAGACTTAGAATCAGTAGACCTATGTTCAAGTCCAAATCTCAGCTCTAATACTTAACAGCCATGTGTTCTTCAGCATGACACCATTTATTTCCTCAGCTGTAAGGGGAAAGGAGGACAGCTAGATGGCGTAGATATGGATAGAATGGATAGAATGCCAGGCCTGAAATCAGGAAGACTCATCTGCCTGAGTTCAAATCAGCCCTCAGACATTTACTAGTTAGCTGTGTGATCCTAAGCAAGTCATTTTACCCTATTTGCCTCAGTTTTCTCATCTGTAAAATGAGCTGGAGAAGGGAATGGCAAACCACTCCAGTGTCTTTGCCAAGAAAATCCCAAATGGGGTCAAGAAGAGTCAGATAAGACTGAAACAACTGAAAAGAAAAACAACAAGAGAGGGTAATATCTATACTACCTAACTCACAGGGTTGTAGCAAGAATTATATGAAATAATGTTTGTGAAAGTATTTTGTAACTATAAAGTGTTGCATAAGATTGATCACAAAAGACCATCAATATATGATGATATATAGTTCAATAGGTTGAACTCCAATTTCCTAATGCCTAAGCTATCTCACTATTGTATATTATCTTTGCTTTCCCGAGCCTACAGGGGTTCGTTATTTTAAAGGAACAAGTATTTAGAGAAAAGTAACTGATGGAGAATTTTTTTTTGCATCAAGTTCTTTTCCCTCACATTTCACCTAAAGAGACAGTCTAGAGTCTAAGTATAGTCATGTCAGTGGAATAGTAGTACTTGGGGAAAAAATCAGGGAGTGAGGGGAAACAGAAAGGAGAGAAGCAAAGAAAAAGAAAAGAGAGATGTGAGAAAGTAAAAGATGGTCTTAAAAGAAAAAAAAAGATAATGGACATGTTGATGAAACTATTTGTACACTTTAAGATCATATATGAAACATTTAAATGCCGTAACATTTTTGTCACAAAAGAGGGTTCAATCAAAGTCTTAAGTGATCAACTACAGAAGTTCCTTTCTTCCTGCTCAATTGTATGAAATAAGTATATACCACACAGAATAATGAAAAAGAGAAGGGCTAAATTGAAACTATAGGAATTAGAGAGACAAAGCATTCACTAAATGATAGATTAGCAGTATGATAAGTAAAAATAGAAGAAAAACTATTTTTATAGGGTGAATGTGTACAAGATGGGAAAAATTTCTATCCAATTAAAGTTCAAACCACTCCACTTCCTATATCTTCAGGAATGAGGTGGCACAATGTATTTTAAGTTCTACCATAACATAATTTCATCTATTTTCTTAACCTTTCTAACAATAATTCAACAGAGTCTGACTTCATTCAAATTATGTGAGACTAATGATTTTTTAAAAATTTACTTTTTATAGATGAAGGAAGGGAAAGTAAAAATCCATTGCTGTAGATTTGTTTTTCAGTTGTGTCTGACTCTTCATGACCCTATTTTGGGTTGTTCTGGCAAAGATATTGGAGTGGTTCACCATTTCCTTCTCCAACTCATTTTATAGAGGAGGAGACTGAGGCAAACAAGGTTAAGTGACTTGTCCAGGGTCACCCAGCTAGTAAGTGTCTGAGGCTAGATTTGAAGTCATGAAGATGAGTCTTCCTGACTCCAGTCCCAGCACTCTATTCACTGTGCCACCTAGCTGAGGAACAATAAATTTTTCACAGAGATCACAATGGGGCAATTAGATGCATTTTGTTGAAAGTAAGCAATTGTCTATGTACCATAAGTCATAGAGCAACATTCCTGTGCACTGATAATTTTGTTTCATTTGAATCTGGATAAAATACAAATATTCTTCCTTATCTTTTCTGTGGAAAACCACAGGCCATCTTAAATACTACAGCTATGCTACCTTCACTGCTTCGCATTTATGCAGATGTTTAGAAAGCACTTCCCTCCCAATTCTCTAGACAGGTAACACAAGTTTTAATTAGCCCCACTTTACATATAATGAACTTGGATTCAAAATGGTGATGTGACTTGTCCAAAGTCATATAACTGGAAAGTGGGTGGTATCATGGATTCAAACTTAGGCCTTCTAATTTTATGCCAGGACTGCCAACAGAATGAAAGCTTTCATTTTTGTCTTTCATGTTCCCAGTGACTGGAACATAACAGAAAGTTAATCAATGTCTGTTGCTTGTTTGGATAGTTGCTCCACTACACAAGAAGAGGAAATATGCTATGAAAGAGCTTGCCTCCAAATCAGGAAGCTCTGGATTTTGGTCCTTTCTTTGACCCATCCTAGCTCTGTGACCTTGGGTAAGTCCCCAGATCTCAGGGACCCAGCATTGCTCTCAAATTCCAAGTTGCAGCAAAGGTAACAGATATGCATTAGTAGAGGGAATTTACTCACTGAGATGTCTTTATACTAAAGTCATCACTGTTATAATCCACAAATTTTTTTTTTAAATGCAGATCAAAGAATTTGAAAAACTGATTTTGGCCATATTATTTAAAACTCTTCCATGACAGAATTGAATATAAAAACATTAGGGAATTTTTGGAAAGTCCTTTCTATGAAATACGCACCCAATGAATCAATATAGGTTAAATCCTATTCTAGTGATCTCAAATTTCCTCTGCAATTTCAGAAAAAAGATTCCCCTCCTTTTTATTTGCTTTCTATAAGTGCACTGTTTTAATTGGGTGGGACTCAGCTTATTTTTAACACTCACCTTCATGTAATCAACACTTGCAGAAAAGGAAAATGAGAACTGAGATACTCTTGTAGGATATAAAATACTATATGTCTAACTGGAAGACATTTATTTTATTTAGGTACTACCTGGTGCCCAGGAGTATAAAGTGAATTTATTATGTAATTCATGCCAGCCATCTATAGTAATATATTTTCAAGTTCATATGGTTTAAGTTAAGGATAAGAGCCTATTACAGACCCTCATAGACTATTTCAGTATTCAATTCATTACACAAATTATGACCCTTAATAAGAATGCTTTGTCTTTCAAAGTCTATGCTTAGAATTCTCTCTCTGTACACATATATGTCCATACACATATGTGTACATACATACATACACACATGTATATGTAAATGCACACATACATATATACAAGCCCTTTGATGTATTACTTTATTGTGAATATCTTTCAGGGTTCCAAGTCTGACTGATGTAAGATGTTATTTTGAACATGCCGAAGCATCTAAACGGCTCCAGTCTTTTCTTTTCAGTGTGCATTCCTTGATAAGTGGCAAAGCTTCCCACTTATCAGTCACTCAAAGTGACTGAGGCTGTCAGTTGTGTACAAAGCGCAATCAGTTTGGAAGCAGAGACACCAGCATTTTTCTTCTCAGCTTGAAGCAAACACGTTTTGACTGCTAGTCATTCAATTTTAAATCATCCTCAATTAGGGGCGGATGAAGATATAAAGAAAACACATCCTAAACACCTCTACCAGCCAACAGAAAAATGTTATTGTTATCTCTTGATTCATATTACTGCAGCACCAGCCCTCTTATTCTTCTTCTTTTTCCTTCCTGGCTGTGTGACACTGATGCTCCTGACTACACACTCTCTATCATGAAATGATTATAATGATATATTATGTTAACACTTTTGAACTTGCAACCAATTCTGCTTATACTTTGCTTTGCCCTTCCTTTCATACCATACACTGGCCAGGATTATAATGTATTTTCTAAAAACAAAACTCATTTCATTTTTTTTTAAACTCAGTTCTTCTATTACTAGTGATCCACTTAAAAAAAATCAATGCAAGTATAAAAGGCAGCAGAATAATGGATAAGAAGAGCGGCTAAGTTAGGAAGAGGAAGGCAATAGGGGAGGGAGAAAAGAAATAAAAGGCCTGATCATAGGGGAGAAAGAACTGGTAGCTGACTGAAGAAGGCTGCTGAGCAGTGGGTGTGAGTGAGGGGGTGGAGAGGAGGGATAAAAGTAGAGAGTGAGTGAAAGAGAAGCTGGCATTTGAGAGCTATATTGAGGTTGTAATGGAAAGGGGGGAAAGAAAGAAAGGACTGGCAATAAAAAGACAGAAAAGACACATCAGGAGGAAGGAACAAGAAAGTCAGAAAGACAGACAGATGTGCTCGCACACAGAGGCGTGCAATTCAATTCAATTCTACAAACCTGTACCTATTTTGTATAGTATTTTACTAAGTGCTGGAGGAGAAAACAAAGTTTGGATGAGACACTGGACCCTGCCGTCATGGATCATGCATATAACCAGATGTAAAAAAAATCAAGGATTGGTAGCATGCCAAAGAACCTAAACATAGGGGTCCCACTCGCATTAAAGTATATTTTTTTCCCTTTTTTTCATAGAATGTGAAATGGCTGCAAATTATGGAACCACAATCTCCAAAATAATAAAAATTGTGTGCTGCCCAAAGGGCAGTGGAAAGATGCATGCTGTGTTTAAATAGGCTACACCATATTATCGAGAACAAATTGTGCATGCCTGCAACACCCCCTTTCCTGCATACATATCATAAATGATATCATCAAAAAGATGATAACCAGAAAAGGAGGTGGGCTAGTCATGTAGATAGAACAAGGATAACAGATGGACAGTTTGGATGTAGCATTTATATCCACACAACGTGGAGACCTAGAGAGTCATGTAAGGGAATGTTGGGTGTGGATGCCCTGGGGAAGACTTATGGGAGAACCACACAGGATGAAGGGGTATGAATAGATGACAATCTGCAATGCTGGGAGGGAGTACTCACACTGATGAGATCATAGATTCATTGACGTATTGAAAATTACAAAGTGTTGCCCAAATAAGATTATTAATGTAAATTAGCCATAATTGAGGAGAAAATCTCTGTATGTATAAGCACGCATAAACTTATAACCATAGATATGTACAGATATGTTCTTGTAGAATGCCATAGCTATTTGTTAGTCCCCTGTTTCCATTTTCTTTTTAGGTGCAGCTAGGTAGCACAGTAGATAGTGTTGAGCTTGGAGTGAGGAAGATTTCATATCTTATCTAAAACACTTATTATCTGTGTGACTGTGGGCAAGTCACTAAACTTCTATTTACCTCAGTTTCCTTATCAATAAAAATGAGATAATAATAGCACCTACTTCCAAGTCTATTCTTAGGATTAAATGAGATAATATTTCAGAAGTGTTTTGCAAACTTTAAAGCATTATAAAAGAATTCTAGTTATTGGCTACTATAGATAAAGCAGTGGTTTATTTACCTCATAGGAATTGTAACAACTCTTTTAACTTTTGTTTGCTTTCTTAACAATGCGCACATATATATTTAAAAATCAGCCTGAATCCTAGTGTATGGGTGGATTTCTACCTCCACCCCAATTAATCAATCAACTCACAGCAAATTTGTTTTAATGGAATTTTCCTATATATTCTTCATAGTGTGTGGACAAATCTTCATCAATGTGAATGGAACAGGACTTTTTGACCATTGGGAAAAAAGCAGATGATGCCACAAAGAAAACTATCTTGTGAGTGGTTCAAAATATCAGGTCACATTTCTTGGCCTAAATATTTTAAAGTGATTATTCCAGCTGTGAGTTCAGTCTAACAGTAAAGCAGGCTAAATATTCTAGTTCCACAGTTTGAGCCAAGGCTCTGAGAAGGAATCACTCTTTGGGAGGAGTTTTTTGCTTCTTTCTCCTCCTCTCCTAAACCCCCAATGACGATGTTATGAAGAGAGTATACCGGTAGCAGACAATGCATCCACAGGACAAAACAAGGAAAAATGTGAGCATGCATGGTAGATAGAAGTGGAGGCTATGCACTATGACCCTCCGATCCCAAAAGAGAGGTATAGCATACCTCAGGGGAATTTAGTCAGGACTCTATGAAGGGAGAAAAGACCTTCAAATAATCAGAAGCTGTTAGTTATTTTTTTTGGCACATCTGTTCTCTACATATATGCCTCACTACCATTATATATAAAGTTTGAGCCCACTTTCCCCAGAGACCTTTTGTGTGCATGAGGAGAATGTGTCCCTAGGTTCAGTGAAATATTTTGTGATGACTATCTATATTATACCCCATCAATAAGTCCTTTTCTAAAAGCTAATTGATGGCTGCTGAACAAGTGGAGTACACTGATGGAAACTTATGGGCAATAGCACAGGAATCAACCTCAGGGTTATCCCTGGAACTTCAACTTTCTGGGGAATAAACTGGAAAGGACTGAAGAGCTACCAGATGTAGGTACACTACCAGCACAGAGAAGTTATAACATAAAGTCTAACAATGAAGATAGGAAGATTACGAGAGACTAGAAATTTAAAGTAAACATAGCATCTAGGGGTTGTTTTACAGGAGCAAACAGTCCAAAGCACTTCACTGTGCATCATTCATACAATAAATGGTGTCCATATTGATGACACATAAAAATATCATGATTGTTGTCTTTATTAGAATATGGACACATATTTTAGAATTATTCCCATTTTTGATAGCTAAAATTAAACGTATTTTGTTACCTAAAAGGTAAGCTTCAAATTATATGGAAATTCCCATACGTGAAACACATAATTTCCTGCTGATGTCAAAATAATGAGGGAGTATTATATTTTACACTTTTAGAGCTAAGAGTTGGCAGACATGCACAGAATATTATTAATAAGAGAGCTGTCCCTTCCTTGATTTGAAATAGAAAGGTAAGCTGAAATTTTTAAATTTATTTTTTCAAAATTATAATTCCAATTTAACAGCTAACCCTCCCCCCCCAGTTATCTACTAATATGGTAAGACCAAGCATCTCATTTCTTAGAGATGCTCTAAATTCAATTACTCATTGGTAGTAAGAGAAGTTGAGAAATGGGTGTAGGGAAGAAGACAGTAATTCAGTTTTTGGACTTCCTGACCCATCAACAAACAAATGAACAGGTACCATTCTGTATAAGTAAAGAGAAATCCTCACTGAGAACTGCCTATAACTATGGATACTATGTTTCCATAAAAAAGTCTGTAAAAAAGTTATTCACTGGTCCATTAAATAAATGATTATAATAAATAATTCTAACTGCACAATAATAGAAAAATTATGATTTCCACTAGGATTATGACCCCTACTTGTGAATCCCAGCAAAAAGAACTAGGGCATGGTAAAGGACATTAATATAGCATGCTGATAAAAAGTACTAAATCACCTAGACTGCCACAAGATAGTAGTTACCTATTTTCTTGGTGGTTCCTTAAACTTTCATAATTACCTCAATTATGTGGGAGAATATGTCACCTGTTGTCCTCTTTTATCAAATATATCTGTCAGCATAACATACTGCATGCATATAGCAGGCAGGTAAATATTTCCATGACAAGAGATAATTCTATTTTTTACCCCATTTTCTTGTAATGATGCAGGGTTGAACTATCCCTGAGGAAAGTGAAGAAATTTTGATAATATGAAAATTTCAGCATTCTTTGAGCAAAAGCAAGCTATTCTCTCCCTTTCTCCTTCTCTATTTCATGCTTTGTCCAAAAAGGAAAGGCTAAAAAGTTTGATGATCAATTCCTCATCATTTGACATGACCACTTTCAAGACCTTTTGGAGAATATTGTCAATCTCAAAACCACAAGTAGTTCATTGATGTGAGAGTTGAAGTAAATTTGCAATACTACTCATGATATTTGTCACATTACTACCTATATGTAAATCTATTAGCATTCATTTTTTTTTATTTGTCTGGACTTTGGATATATGACAGAGGAATAGTAGTTTAATTAGCAGAGATATCTCTTTCCTAAAAGACTTCTTGGACTGAATGCCATAGTAACATATACGTACATATACATTGCTTCCCCCCCACGCTCTCCCGATGCTTTAGGAAAATGGGGGTGTGGTGAGAGACAAAAAGTAATTAACTTTCAGTCTGTTCCAAGCCTAGATTATTCCAAATTCATTTTTTCCCTACAAGTTTATCTGAACATGGGTGGGTGGACTCTATTCTCATAACTGACAGTATTTCATCTAAAGAGTTTCTGTGAGAAACAATTGTTTTAACTTTTTGAGACAGCCTCAGTTGTTTGGGAAAAGGTTGCAAAGTCATGGGAAAAACTGTCGTCTGACTGCTTTTTGGGTCCATCTCAGTAAATTCAGTATGCCCATGTTTACAAGTTGCAGAAAAACAGCTGTTCCTGACACATGATGAATTTGGACAAAATGTCCCCAACTCTAAAGCCCATTGAGTATGTCTCTGCAATTTCAGTTTACAAATTGATCATCTTCCTTTAAACCATAGCAGTAAGAAAATGCAATATAAATTGTCAAAAGAAGTAACGTATGTAAAGTGTTTTGCAAACTCTGAAGCACCATCTTAATGCCTGCTGATATAACATACATGTGATATATATTATTTTTACATATATGCACACATTCACTTTAGTAGCAACGAGTAAGACCTAAGACAAGCTTTTAAAATTTGATAAGCTTCGGTTTACTCACTTGTAAAATGAAGAGTTTGGCTAGATAATGTTGAAGGTCACTTATCACTAAAAAACCCTGTGATCCTATGGCTCTACTTTTATTTATATGACTGTATGTACTTGTAAGAGTAGCCCTAGGCAAAAACAAATTGTCTCTGGAACCCTCAACTTTCATTTTTCTGGATTTTTCCCATTCTTATAATACATCCTATGCCTTAAGGTACCCATTACTCTCATGTTATGCTTACTCTTAGGCTATATCCTCTCTCATTTGCAAAATAAGATAGCCTGATAACTCCATTAGTGATTTTAGAATGCAGGACAATTTGGTTGGTATAGGGATTATTTCATTTTTTTGTACAGTTTCCCCAGTACCTAGCACAATGCCTGACACATAATAGTCACTTAAATAATTGTTGGTTGTTTGATTACGATACTTCTGACATATTATCTACCTCTTCCAGGAATATTTTCACTTTAAAGGAAGATGCTTTTGTAAGGTATTAATTAATTTAAAAAAAGGAATTAATCACTAAGAGAAGAAATATTTTTAGGTATGTTAGATATATTTAAGGAGTCTTCTTGGAGCTTCTTAAAACATACCATATAGACTGCCACCTATTTCATGTACTCCTTCAGGCCAGTGCAGCCTAATGAATTTATACAGATATATAGCTATGATATTCATCTTTCTTTTAGAATTGATTTTCAGTCTTTAGACCAAATTTTATATTTATCTTTTAAAATACATTTTTCCTCTAGTGATCTATTTAAAAACATGTAATTGTTCAACTGAACTGAACTGTGTGTGGAGTGCTTCCATCATGTACTCTTAAAATAAGTCCTTGTATCTTTAAGAAATATCTAATACAAATGGAAATTTTACTAAAATGGTCTTTGAAAGGAAGCAGTTATTTTTGGATAAGGATAGTTTTGCTGTTTCACCAATAAATCCACCATTCTTTAAAAAGTTATATATGATTACTGGTTATACTTCCAGAAACATTGACTCAGTTTTTCAATCCCAAGCTTTGAGTAGAATCATTTGATACCTTAGGAAGGGGAAAGTTTCTGGCTATTAAATGCACTGAATTTTAATCAGTCAATAAGTTTATTATTAATTATTATTATTATTCATTATATATAATTAATACTTTATTATTAAAATAAATGTATTAAACACCTACTTTATGCCGGCATTTTGCTAAATGATGGGAACACAAATAATGGCAAAAGATAGCTCCTGGCCTTCAAAAACTCACAATCTAATGGAGAAGATGGCACACAAACAATTGTATACAAACATGCTATAGGAAAAATAGGAAGTAATCAACAGAAAGAAAGCCCTAGAATTAAGAAGGATAGGAAAAGGCTTCCTGTAGAAGGTAAGATTTTAGCTAGGACTTGAAAGAACCCAGGGAAGCCAGGAAACAGAGGTAAGAGGCAGACAATGTTCTAGGCATGGAAAATAGACAGTTAAAATGACTAGAGCCGAGAGATGAGAGTCTTGTTTGAAGAAGAACAATGAGGCCAGTGTCACTGGAATGAAGAGTATGGTAGGGATGAGGCATAAGAATTCAGAAAGGTATGCTTGGGGCGCTATGTTGTAAAGGGCTTTGAATGCCAAATAGAGCCTTTTATATTTAATCACAGGGATGACAGGGAGTCATTGGAGTTTACTAAGTAGTAGGGTGACATGGTTGGATCTTCACTTAAGGAAAATCACTGGTGGCTGAATGGAGGACACAGTGTAATGGGAAGAGACTTGTGGCAGACTAACCATGAAGTTGTTGTAATAGTCTAGGTGTGAGTACATTAGCCTGCATAAGGGTGGTGGCAATATCAGAGGAGAGGAGGAAGGTTTTGAGAGATGTTGCAAAGGTGAAGTTGACAAGTCTTGGTAACAGATTGTTTTGATACAGGAATAAGGGATAATGAGGATTCAAGAAGAATGCTTAGGTTTTGAGCCTAGGGGACTGGGAACATGATTGTTTCCTCAAAACTAATAAGGAAGTCTGGAAGTGGGGAAGGCTTATGGGGAATAACAAGCTCAGTTTTGGACATGTTATGCTTCAGGACATCCAGTTCAAGATGGCTAATAAGTAGTTGGAGATTCAAGGTTTGGAGACAGAAGACATGAGTTCAAATCTTGACTCTCCTATTTGCTACCTGTGTGATCTTGAGCAAGTCTCCTGTCTTCTCTGGCCACAGTTCCTCATCTATGAAATGTATGACTTGGACTGGACAGTCTTGAAGGTCCCTTCCAGCTGTAAATCTATGTTAATGCAATCTTATGACTCTTTTCAGCTGTGGTCTCTTTTCTCCAATTAAAACTCTGCTTCCATTGAAGGGAGAAAGTAAAAGAAAAAGGGAAAAGGTGCCTTAAAGTTGCTTCTATTTAGTACCACATGTGCACATCTAATAATATTATTTCTTTACTTCAAAGGAACAAATTTATACTGGGAATGCTGGTGGTATATTTTATTTCATGTGGCAAATACATCAGTTGGCATTCAAATAGCTAATGCAGCTTTCTTCTACATGTCGAAGTGCTACCTTGGTTGTAAGGTATTTGTATTTTATATTTCTAACTCCTCAAATAGACAAAGCTATTTTGGAATCTTTTTTGTATGTGCATGTGCGTGTGTGCATGTGTGTGTGTGTGTGTGTGTGTGTGTGTGTGTGTGTGTGTGTGTATTGTTTGGGTTAGTGGAGTTAAAAAATGTTTCCATTGTGCCACATTTGAAGAAAGAAATCATAAATCAGCAGGTCAGTCAACTTAAAAAAAAAACTTCACCTTTAAGTTATGCTTTTCAAAGTAATATTCAATGGATTTCTTTCTGCATAATAATTTATCAAGAATTACTGAAACTGTAATGAGCTCAGAGAAATCTGACTGAAATAAAATGAATCCTTTGTAATAAATAGATCCAGCTCATGACTACAACCTAAATCATTCAATTGTACACAAGTGAAGCTGCAAGTATTTCTTGGTAGGACTAATACCTATTCACATTAAAAAAAAGTCAAGAGTAGTTGGCTTAAAAATTGAAAAGAACAACTTTGAATGATTCTGCTGAAAATACTAGAGCACTGGATTAGACATCAAGGGATATGTGTTTCCATTCTACTGCTGATAGGCTGAATGACCTTGGGAAAATAAAAAACTCCAACCAAACAGACAAAAAACCCCAACCTCCTTGAGGTTCAGAACCATTAGGCTCTGAATTAAGAAGACTAGATTAAGTAATCTCTAAGAATGCTTTCAGCTCTAAAATTCAACGAAACTAAAAAACTGAACCCAAGATCCTTGGTATACAAAAGATCTTTGGATCTTGCTTTATGGTTTCCTTCCTGCACCAAGTGAACATTCCATAATAAATATCTCATCATAAGTGAAGTGGAAAGAAGAGGTTTTTCTCCCTATATTAATTCACACACACACAATTTCCCCCCTAACTGCAGAGTTGGAAGGAACCTATCTAACCTTCACCTAAAAAAAAAAAAAAGGAATTCCCCCGCTGAGAATACTGAACAGTGCTCATATAGCTTCTACTTGAAGAACTCCAATGAGGAAGAACATTCACCGTATCAGAAATCCTCCTGTCATATCACTGCTCATCTCTTACACTGCCTCTCTTGGAATCCTAACATCTGCCAACATACCTCCCACTCATATGCTCCTAGAGGAAATTGCACAACCAAACTGACTAAATATAGTACAAATTATTGTTATCTAATCTTAATTTGGCCCTCACTGTAGCAAGGTAATTCTTTATTTCTCCTTAATTGATTCCTTTTCCTACTCCCCCCAGAAGCTTTTCCAATCCCTCTCTGATGCTTTTTACTCCTTGCCTCACACACTCAGCTAAATAATTCTCCTCTTACTTTACTAAGAAAATTTAGTCTATTCAGAATGAGCTCTTTTCCTCTTCCTCTTTATCTCAAAATACCTTGACATTATACCCCACTGTCTCATCACTTCCTTCAGGCTCTGATAATAAGGAGATCCTCTTCCTTATAAAGGTCAATTCCTCTACAGGCATCTTTGATCCCATTCCCTTTAATCTTCTCCAGCAAAACTGCCCACTCTTTCCTCTCCTTTCTCTTAATTTTTAATCCCTTTCTATTTTCTAGTCTCTTTTCTGATATCTTCAAACATATTTGAGCCTCTACCATTCTTAAAAACAAACAAAAAACCCTTCACCAGATCCTACTATCTGTCTGCTCAAGCTACTGTCCTGTATCTCTCTTTCCTTTTCTCAGATTGCTAGGGGTGGAAAAAAAACCCCAACTTACCTATATTTCCTCCTTTTCCTCTCCTTTCAACTGTTTGTAATCTGGTTTCTTTCTTCATTTAACTAGAACTGCTTCCTCCAAGTTATCAATGATCTCTTAATGGCCAATTCTGATTTTTTTTCTTATTCTTTATCTTTCTCTACCTCTCTACTACATTTAACATTGTTGACCAGCATCTTGTCTCAGATAATCTCTGTTCTCAGGGTTTTCATGGCAATATTGCCTCCCCATTCTCTTTTTTACCTGTCTGACTGCTCTTCCATTTTCTTTGCAGGTTCATCATATGTATTGTGCTCCCAGTTGTATGTACATACTAAGTAACTTAAGGTTCTGTGCAGAGCCCTCTTTTCTTCTCTCTCTGTGACCTTATATTATGGTTGCCTTCTGCTAAAAATCCCACATCTGTTTCTTACAAACCAAACCATGCCTCTACCATTATATTCTTGTCAAGTTGTTTTTTTAAACTGAAGTGAAAGATTTTACTTTAATTTCTGTTAAATTTTCTCTTACTATATTCAGCCCAGTGTTATAATGAAGACTGCTTTAAAGCATCAAGAGTTCTACTTTTACACAGAATTAAAACCAAGCTAAGATTTCTGGTGTATCCTCATGCTACTTTTTCCTTTGGAGAATGAGACACAATATTATTCCTAATTCTCAACTTTGAATGCCCAAAGGAAAATATAGGATTTACTCATCATTTGAAACTTTAAGTGACCAAAGAGTGATTCTTATTTAACACATTCATATTTAAAATATCTAAGATAAAGAGGGTATGTATGTGATATTTGTATAAACTAACACATACATATTTATATATTTATTCCACTAATAAATTCTTCTTTTCAGATGGGAGCTGACCTTCCAAAATCAATCTACATATAAAGGATCATATAAGAGAACAAGAAAAATGTTTATAACCTTCACCTTTCTTTTTATATAAACATCCATTAAGCCAGAAAGCTTTCCTTGGATTTAATTTGTGAAAATTCCTTTGTATCACCTATCAAGAGAAAAATCACATTTTCAAAGAAAACTAGCACTTATTTGTTATGACTTTGGACTTTATAATATGTATACATACATATAGACAGATATAAATCAGTTTATTATTATTATAGAGGCTAGGAATCATAAAGATAATTATAGAATACTCATGTTTTTAAGGAGTAGGGCAATGAAAAGATTTATCCATTACTATGCATTCATAGTGGCTAATGTTAAAAAGAAACAGCATATTTCAAAGCAAAAATTAATGAAAGCAATGTTAGCTAACCATTGTTCCAATTTAATTCAATAAAAATACAGCAAGCATTATATAGTTGCTCTAATTACTTTTTAAAATATAATTTTGGTTATTTGTAAGTTAGTAGCCACTATTAGAACAATATTTGATATAAATTCAATTTAATGTCCACCATTTAAGATATAATTTATCTTCTTAACCCAATGGAAAAGGAATTAGGGAATTTTTTTTAAAGCAAAAGGTATTATGTAGAAATCTGAGTTCTCTACACTTTCACTATGTGGGCCTACACATGTGACCAATTATCATCAATACTTCCCAGAATTTCTTAGACAGCTTTTTACTAAAGTAAATTATTTTAAATATTCTATCAATTTATAAATTATCCACTTGTCTTCCTCAATTATTTTCAAAATTATAGGAGGTAGAAAGGATTTTGCACAAGCACAGGTGAACATTCCACATTTCCAAGTCATTGCTTGTAGTAGTTTCTTGAGTTTTATTTTTTTTAAATACTATTTTTTTTCCAATTACATCTAAAGATAGTTTTCAACATTCATTTTTTATAAGATTCTGAGTTTCAAATTTTTTCTTCCTCCTTCCTTCCCAAGATGGCAAACAATTAGTAGTTGAAATTTCCCAAGTACCAGTGAACAATAAAAGAATGTTTCAATGCCACTCTTCCTAAAATGAGTTAGATTTTCTCGCTAGTCTGGTTATTTTTTCCTCATATACTTTCCCCGAATTCTAGCAGCTGCTACCTAGTCTTTGGCTTGAGTTAGAGTAGCAAAAAATTCTTTTATAGGTGAGGGAACTGAGGAAGACAGATGTTAAGAGACTTGCCCAGGGTCAAAGAGCTAGTAAGATGCACTCTAGGCAGGATTTGAACTCTGGCCTTCCTAACTCCAGCTCCACCATTTTATCCACCCAGTGGCCATAAATGTTGTTGCTATTACTGTTGTTTAAAACTACACCAAAGCATAGACACAGAAATTATCCACAAACTATAGGCCAGTGAGCTTGACTTTGAATCCTGGCAAAGTTCTAGAAAGTATTATTTTAAAAAGGATGGCTACTGAATATATAGAAAAGGAAGTACTGATCAGAGACTTCGTATCTTTATCAAGGATAGGTCATGTGAGAGAAAACACATTTTACTTTTTGGACACAATTTTTCTTACATATAGTTTAGAGAACGCTATAGAGGTGATTTACCTTTATTTAGGAAAAGTATTGGCAAAGTCACACAACTATTCTTGTAAACAAGATGTAGACTATGGGATATATGATAGTACAGTTAGATTAATTCAGAATTAGATGAATGGCTTAACTCAAAAAAGTAGTCGTTATTGGTACAATGTAAGATATTGATGTCACATTTACCAAATTTGTAGACCTAACAAGGCTAGGAAATATAGAGCGCGTGTTGGATGATAGAACAGATTTAACTATGATCTGTAATGCATATGACTTCAAGTTGTACATGTTCAGTAGTAGTCCCTTTCCTGAACACCTATTAGACATTTTCAATTGAATGCCCCATAGGTATCTCAAAAGTAATATTTCAAAATAGAAATAATTTTCTTTATCCATGGGAGCATAGACTTAGATCAAGAAGGTACCTTAGGGATCATAAATCACCAATCAACAGGTCAGTCAACTTTAAAAAAAAAGCTTCACTTTTAAGTTATGCTTTTCAAAGTAATATTCAATGGATTTCTTTCTGCATGATAATTTATTAAGAATTGCTGAAACTCTAATGAGCTCTGGAAAACTGAGAAAAATATGGAGAAACTGAGACCCAGATAGGTGGATGGCTTGCCCAAGGTCATATAGGAAACAAGTGTCAGAACTGAAATTCAGCCATAGTTCTGACTCCAATCTATTATTCTTTGCAGATTACCATGCTGCATCACTGTACATCTCTTTGGGTGGTTTGGATGACCTATGCCTTATACAGCCCCTCATCTCTGTTCTCCTGGATGACTGTGATCTCCTCTGAATTAATTTGTCTTCCTACAACCTATCCCAACTCAAGCCATCCATCCATACAACCATCAAAATTATTTTCCTAAAGCACAAGTCTGGACATGTTAGTCCACAACTCAATAAATACCCACCTTTAGTACCAAATATATATAAACTTTTCTGGTTTTCATCTAAAGCCCTTCACAACCTGGCCCCAACCTACCCTTCTAATCTTTTTTACACATCAGTCCCCTTCATGAACACTACTGTCCGGCCAAATTAGTCTTCTTACTGTTTCTCATACATGGTGCTCTATTTCCCATTTCTATGCCTTTTCTTTTTGTGCCCACTATCTCATATACCTAGTACCTTTCCCCCAAAATTATCTTGTGATACCTAATTTTGAGATGACTCATTTTGTATCTATTTTATATATCCCTATATATGTATATGTTGTCTCCCCTGGATAAACTGTAAACTCTGCAAGGGTAGTGACTCTTCTATTTTTGGATTTATAGTACCTGCCACAAGGTAAACACTTAAAAAATTCTTGTTGATTCATTTATTGGTAGATAAACTTAAGAGTGTCCAAACAGGGTGACTAGAGTGGAGAAGGACCTGTAGGTCATATCAGATAAGAATAGTTGAAGAAACGGAGAATGTTGACTGGACAGGAGAAGGGTATGTGACAGCTGTTTCTGAAAGGTGTATTACATGGATAAGAGATTAGATCTGTTCTGCTGGGGGCTCAGAGGGCAGAAGAAGCAAATTAAAAAGAGGAAAAAATTTAGGTCTGATACAGGGATAATATGAACTATCTGAAAATCTAATGGGCTACTTTAGAAGTAAGTGCTCTGTTATCCTGCATTAAAGTCTTCAAGCAAAAGCTGGATGGTCATGGGTCAGATATGACATGGAAGGGATGTTGTTCAGGTTCAGATTATATTAGATGACCTCTGAGGGCCTTTTAAACTTTAGAATTCTTGATGGTCAACAATCCTGTGCTATCATTCCCCAATGATGGTCAAATTTTTCAAAACTGGGAATTTTTTTTCTGTCTCCTACCATTGTATTGAATATCACTTTAGCTATCACAATGCTATTTCTTTTGGATAATTGACCGTACTGTTTAAAAGCAGATCTACTCTTAGTTCAAGTTTCTTTGCTTACTGTATTCTTTTGCTTTTGCCTTTTAGGCATATTTTTAACATAACTTAAGAGAATGCCTTTAATCAGTTTTACTTAGTAATCTTCTCACATCACTGAAATAAAGAAATGTGGCCCTCTCAATTTGCCACAATTCATCCATACAACAGAACCATGGAGGCCAGAATGCAGGAACCCTTGCAAGGCATTAGAACAACATCTGGTGAGTCAGGGTATAAGTTGTCATTCTGAGGGTAAGTCCAATTGAATAACATAGACCCGCAAAGCAGAGTAATCATAGAAACAGGAGGAACATGTGGGATGGTCTCTGACCTGGATCTGTTGTTGAAGCAGATTGATTTTGTGTTGCTGCTGTAGAAGCTGCTGCTGCTGTCTTGCAATCTGTGAAGAAATTGCACATGAAAACTTAAAAAAAAACCCTTAGGTTTCTTATTTTAAAAAATATTATCATTTTTTAAAGTCAGAGTCTCCCTATTTTGTCCACAATGGAAGTTCAGTGGCCTCTCATTGCCTAGTACCATGGCTGATTGGCAGGGAAGCTTTTATCTGCTCTTTTTCAGACCTGAGCCAATTGCTACTCCTTAGGGAGCCTGGTGGCCCCTTATTCTCAAGGGTTCACCTTATCGAAGTTGGACTTACAGTGGACACACAATCAGTTGTAGCCCTACTGCAATTCAGAATTTCCAAAGTCAAGCAATCCACCAATATCAGCCTCTCTAGTAGCTGGGATTACAGGTGTGTGCCACCACATCTAGTTTATGCCTTAGTTTCTGACAAGAACTGGTAGTGTTCCACTCTGTAAAAGTCCTACTTGACCTTGATTTAAATGATATAAATAGTGTGAATGACTACCTAAACTGTCAGGTTTTGTAAGTAATGTCAGGGTTTGGAAGTCTTGGGGACGGTTAATGTTTATGTAGCCCAAAATAAGTGAAGCCTAGGATACTACTATGATAAACTATTCAGGAAAAATGGTATTGCAGTGTGAATAGACTTCAAGACATATGTAATGTCCTTGAGGTCAGGAGCATGTCTTATTTATCTTTTAGTTCTTCAGAAGCCTAATACAATAGCTCAATAAATGCTATTGAATGAACAAAATTACTCTTTCTCAGTGCAAGAAGCAGGGATTGCCATTAACACCAGCCAGGCCTTTCTTGGCAAGAAAGAACACTGTACTTTACAACAGGAAATAGGAAAAAGCTACACAAAAAGAATACAATTATGTTTCACTAAGGAATAGTAGTGAGCATATGATCTGAAATATCTTTCTACATGAGATAGGTAGCAGGAATGAAAATTAGGAACAAAGACTACCTTATCCTTAAGAGGATATGGTATTTTTAACAATAAAATTTATTTTTTTTAAATAAGCCAGCATTCATTCACATGGCATTTTTAAATTTTGCTAATCAGTTTGTTTGTAATATTAAATATCAAATTATGGAGGCAATATGTAGTAATAGATAAAGATCCAGCCTTACAGCCAGAAAAACCTCAGTTGACCTCTCACCTCTTACGCGTATTGTGGCAATGCAACTTTGGGCAAGTCATTTAACTTTTCACTGTTGTAGGCAACTCTTTAAGGCTATAAGTTTCCTGAGAAGTTAACTTCCATTGCTAAAGGAAGGTTCCACACCTAGAAACTTCCTATATCAATGAAATCATAGGTCCATTCTTTATACAGGTTTTTTAAAGCTAAATGTTTATCCTCAATATGACCAAATAAACTCAGAAACTCTTTTCATTTAAATTAGTAATATTGACTTTCAATTGATTAATTTCAATATGTAAAATATGATAACTTTAAATACTCATCATGAGTTTTTATCTTTTTTTCCCCTTCCCTCTACCCCTTCTCTTTAACTCTGGTAAGGGATATGATCAATTTTTTTTTTCTGTTTGTTTGTTTTTCACTCATCATTCCATACCTATCCCAAGAAAAAAAGGAAATTTGGTCTCTGAAATTTATTTGGTACCATACTTGGTCATTATAATTCAGTGACCTTTAGTTTGATTTCATTATTTCCCTTTTTGTTGCTGTAGTCAAAGCACAGTCTAGAATACACAGTTAGCAGCTCAATATCTTCTTTCCTACCCGTCCCCCTCCACAGTTGCCATCAGTTTAGGACTAAACACCCTCTGAACGGAACACTCCCACTTTGTTAATCTCCTCAATTCCTTCATTACATTGTAGCCACACAGAAATAGGCTATATAAAAATGCCGATGAATTTTTATTCATTTACTCTGTGTCTTGCCACTTTATAGAAGTCATTAATTGTATCAATTAGGTTCTTTAATTTTCTGTGGTTTTCTAAATAGATAGTGTCATCTGCAAATAATGATGGTTTTGTCTTTTCTTTGCTGATACTTAATCTTTAATCTATTTTTTATTTAACTGCTATCATTAGCATTTCTAAAATGATGTAAAATAATCATAAGGAGAGTGGGGCATTCTTGCTTTACTCTTATTTTTTGACAAATCTTCTAGTGATTCTCCATGGCAAATAATGCTACCTTGACATTTGATTCTCTCTCTCTCTCTCTCTCTCTCTCTCTCTCTCTCTCTCTCTCTCTCTCTCTCTCTCTCTCTCTCTCCCTCCCTCCCTCCCTCCCTCCCTTTCTTCCTGTCTCTCTGTCTCTCTCTGTCTCTTTTCTCTCTCTTTCTCTCTCTCTCTCTTAAACTTATACATTTTACAATTGACTTTTAATAATAATTAGCATTTACATAGTGCCTACTATATACTAAGGCTAGGCACTGTGTTAACCTCTTTACAAATATTACCTCATTTAATCCTTACAACAACCCCTGAGAGGCGGGGAGTTGGTATTATTATCTTCATTTTACATTTGGAGAAACTAAGGCAAATAAATCATATAGCTGTTAAGTATCTGAGCCCAGATTTGAACTCATTTCTTTGTACTATAGGTCCAGCATTTCATCTACCAGGCCATGTAGCTGCCTCTTATTTTAAAAATAATATACTATTCATGTTTATCTCTCTTGACACTGTGGAATTCCTTTTGTTTGATACCACGATTGTAACTTCTCTCAATTACTCAATTTTGAATCATCTGAAATTCAAATGGATCTCTTAGATCACTGATTTTGGAGTTCAATCCAATGACAAGCATTACAACCCACCCATATCTTCCCATCCTGTGTTATTATTCTTTATCACGTTCTCCCATTCTCACCAAATGCTAGAGATATTTCTCAGTTTCTCTTAATATTGTGAGGGTCCTAGTGGACTGAGTTGGATATCCACCTGCCATGCATCACTCTTGCTACATGACAAGTCCATCTCTTCCTATCATACACATCTTTTATGATCCTTCTGTTCTTCAAAATTCTTTATTGGTTCTAAGTTGCAGCTTGCCCATATCCATCATGTATTTTTCCATTGCCTTCTGTATGACATTAATCTTCAATTCTTCCTGTACTGCTATATTTCATATAACAATGATAAACTATTGTTATTAAAAATATGAACCTTTGTTTCCCTGGGAAGTTTGTGGTGATTTAAGGAGCTTTTTAAATATCTAAGGGTAATATGGTATGATCTTCTCCTCTTTTTCAACTAAGGGCACAACTGGTTGTCCATATTTATTGAATGCTTTAGATATACAAACTGATGAACAAATTTTATAAGTTTTCAATTCAAATACAAGTCAGAATCTGGGCAATGGTTATGTTCACTTATATTGCCTTTCTTGTATGGAAGGTCAGGTCAAATTCTGGTGAATTATCTTTTTAAAGTGGCTCTTCCAATGCTCCAGGGTTTGGGACAACCATTTCAGTCTCATACACAAAAAGAATGACCTGAAGATTCTCACGATTTTTCAAAGCATGCCTATTCAATGTATACTTCAGAGGTATCAGACTTACTGCCCACTGGCCTTGGAGTTCCACAAAATTCAGATTAAAGTGTAACCAGGAAATGCTTAATAAAATAAGTGTAACTATAATAGAATATAGGTAATGTGAATTTGTGGTTTTCTAAATCAATATGTGGTGGGGAGCCATTTCTATTTGAGTATGACACAACTGGTGTAAACTATACTGCATCTCCTTCAGCACAAGGGCAAACACCTTTGGTGAGAATACATTTTTATTGAATATTTTTCCTGATGTTTATGGTCAGACCATCATTGAACAGGGTTATTCCTGTTAAGTATTTCAGGGAATCTTAAATGATTTTGATGTATTAATAGGAAACTTTGGAAAATGACCTTTAACAAAGAATTTTATTCCGCTGAATCAATGATTTTCCATAATAAACAAACACAATGGGATATTCCTTTCTGCATCTTTAAGTCAATTGTGAAATGGTAAAGATATGATTTTGTTAGTGAAAGCCTTATTGTTACCTACAAATAACCTTGCTAAGAATTCACTTCACTTGTGTATTGTTGATTTTCATAGATATTTTATATCACTGGGAGAGGAGTCATAGAGGTCAGCTGTTTTTGCAAACCTTTTTTTGGTAATAATAAGGACCAGGATTTGTTCTACACCTTGGTATCTTCTCCATTTGATACTTTGCAGCTCTTACAATTGTGAAATATCTTTTAGTGCTCTCACAATTATGTCTTTTCCAACACAAATCTAATCTCAATATAATATACATATGGATATGTATAAATTATATATACTGCACAGCAGCTTTTTACATTTTTATTCTTTTTAGTGCCATTTCTTTTTCCTTTATAAAAGTATTTGGACTGTGATGTTTAGAATCAAATGTAGTGTTTCAACTATCCTTAATGATGAAAACTGTTTGCTTTGACAATATTTACATATATTTTCCATTCTTTCTACTTCTTTTCCAGTCTCATTTTCATCATCATGATGTTTTGTTGTTGTTTATCCTTATTCTTGATGTGTCTTTGTTTATAGTCTTATTTCTTGTATATAGCAAAAAATAATTTCTTTTAAAAATCCATTCTGCCATGTTCATGTTATTGGTTTGTTTAGGACATTTACTTTTAAGATTATGACTGTTAGGTTTGTGTTTTCCTCTATTTGATTTAAACTCTCTTCCTCACTAAAAATGCAGTTCACTTAATTATTGCTTAATTTCTTATATTTTTCTAAAACTGTTTTATAGTTCTTTTATTTCTTTAATGTGCTTATTATTCATTTTATTCTTTCCATTAGTATTTCTTCAATCCTGTCCATTTATGCTTTGACTCTTATTTTGAGAGGAATTCTACCCCTTAAGTTATTTACATTGCAGATATACATTGTTGACTTGTAGGTTTCCTTGGTTTACCACTCATTTTTCTGATGCACAGTGAGAGCAGTAAAAGATGAGCTGCTGTGGTAAGTAGGGAGAATTTGGTACCATAATGGGGTTGAGTATAGATTAATTACTATCTCTGGTCTGGTTGGTAGTGGAAGCATGAAATTTACTCAGGGTTTTTTTTTTCAGAGAACAAAGAGGAAAGAAGGATTTTCTAGCAGTCTAGTAGGAACTGCTGATGGGTTTTTTTTTAAAGCCTTGGCTAAAAGGCTTATTTGCAATTATGGGGGCTGAGAGGGTGAGTCCTTGCCACTTTTGGCAAAGGTGGGGCATGATGGGACAAGAATTTCTGAGGTTTTGGTCCTACAGGGAAGATGAGGGTAGAAGTGATCCCTCATGTCCTATTCATATTCTGGGATATAAGCAAGCAGTTTTGAGGATCTCAGTGGAGCTTCCTCAGTGTAGTAAGTATATGGGAGAGTCTGGAAAAGTCAGAAGGTTTAGAAACTGAGCTTACCCCCAGTTCTGTGTTAGGAAGTCTGCCCTCCAAGGTGAGGTCTATGCAGGGGTCTTTGGGAGAAGCTCAGGTACATCTAAGCTGCAGCAGGGGATGAAGTGAATTTCCAATTATGTTTTATTACTGATGAAGTAGCTGCTGGATGATCTGACTCCTTGGTGAAAGAGACAGAGAGGAAGGAGAGAGAGAGAGACAGAGACAGAGAGACACAGAGAGACACAGAGAGACAGAGACAGAGAGACAAAGAGAAACAGAGAGAGAGAGAGAGAGAGAGGAAGAGAGAAAGAGAGACAGAGAGAGACAGACAGAGACAGAAAGAGTTCGCTCCCTCCTGGATCTTCAAGATTGTTCCAGACCAACAGAGAACATCACCTTCTACCCTGCCAAAGCAACTCTGGAATCCTTCACATGTTATGTTTGCCAAGTCTGGAACGAAATCCTCAAGGTATGGCAGCAAGAGAGCTAAGCGTGAGGGGATAAGGAAAAGCTCTGTTGTGCATCAAAGCAGTCATTGGTGCTCTGTAGAAGTCATTGCCACAATTTTTACCCTCTGTGCCACAAGGGAAAGAAAAAAGTAGAATAATCTTCCTAGGAAATATTTAATTATTAGTCCAGTCTTTTCCTCATGTCTGGTGGGGAGGGGGGTGTGTGTGTGTTGGGAAAGCACCATCAGTCATTACATCCCAAAAGGCCATTCTTTATCTAAAACCAGAAGGACAAATTTGAATGACTGACTTTTCAACTTAGACCAGACTATCTGTACAAGTTTCACTCACCTGTTCTTGCTGCTGCTTGGCTAGTTCCATTTGCTGGCGCTGTTTCTCAATTTGGGAGGCAGCCAGCTTCTTCTGTTCATCATGAGCTGCCAGCAGCTGCTCTCGCAAACTGGTCAATTGATTGATCATACCCATGAGCTGCCTCTCTTTCTCAGCAAGGCTTTCTGGAGTTCCTAGTAAGTGTATGACCAAAAACCAAAACAAAACAAACAAAGAAAAAAAAAAACAAAAAAAAAGGTGGAGGGAGAAATGAGAAAATGGTATTCGTCAATGACCATGAATCTGCAAGCAAGAGAAATTTCCCAATTCCAAAAGCTTTTTAACATCCATTTACATATGCACATCTCCCAACTTTATCTTAGAAGATTTTTATCAAATACAATAAAAAAATAATATTTGTCATTTTAAAAATACCCCCCCAATTAAAAATTTGTTGTTTTATCAAAACAAGTAAGTTTCACTACCAATTTCACTTTATAGGATTTACTGCCTGGTCGTATCATCTAATTGGTATATATATTACATTATCTGAATTCCTGCTGTGTAGAGTGAGATCTGATTAGTGTGAATAATGAATACTGCAAAGTGGACATATTGTAGTTGAATTCATATTATTCAAAGTTATAATTATGTAAATCGATCTCAACCCAACAGAAACATGCAGTACAAATACAATGAATGCAAGCACTTCATAGGACTGTTTACACTAATTAGTACCTAACTGAAATATATATTACATGCTGTCTCCCTCATTAGACTGCAAACTCCTTGAGGGTAGGGACTGTTCTTGCCTTTTTTTGCATGTGTCACCAGCACTTGGTACAGTGCCTGGTACATAGGAGGTATTTAATAAATGTTTATTGACTGCCTTAAGTTACTGCTTGTGGCTGGGTCTGGAATACTCAAAATAGGGAATTTATCTCCAGAAAGATATCACCTTATTGTTATACATACATTCTAGTCGGATGTTTAGATGGGGAGTTTAGAAAAAATATAACACAGTTCCTTTCCTGAAGGAGATTATAATTAGTCAAACAAATAAAGTATAAACCTATGAAAAGTTAAGTTAAATAAAAATGAAAATAACAATTTGGGGTATTATCATAAAAAATCACATTCTCCTTTATAAGACTATCTCTTTGAAGAGGTAAGACTCAAGAGAAGCCTATAAAATGAGAGATAGCTAAATCTTGGACCTATTAGGCAGAAGCTAGTTTAATGCTTTTTCTAGAAATATATATTACATATATATATATATATATATTACATATATATATATATACATATATATATGTATACACACACACATACATGTATATATATATATGCAAAAATGTTCTCTATAGTTAGAGATAAGAGGATTTGAAGGAAAAAATGGAACTTGGCTAGAGTACTTGAATATATTCAACACATTTAAATTACATAAATATATATTTTTGATCAGTGCATTAAGATACCCGTTGGGTGTACAGGAAATGCGAAAATTTCATTGACAGCCAAAATAGTATCACATTTAAAAGTTCTGTTAAACCTCACCAGATAGACAAGATCCCTATGGTAAAGTACTAGCAGTAGGAGAGAAAATACTTTTTAATTATAATTTTCACTTCAAATGTAAGACACTAAGCACTATTTTAATAATGCATTTGCCACCTGTACATGTAATTAGATAGAAGGGCCTGTTATAACCCAGTCACCCTTCCACACCCCATTTCATTCCTTCCTGTCTATTTATGCTGAAAAAAGCATGTGCCTTTCTCAAAATCTACAGCTATAGTTGGTGGCTTATAACTTTTACTTGCCCATTAAGCATTAGAATAAAGTCATCAAATTATTTTACATATGCCAGTAAATGAACACTAAGGAAAGACCAATGTATGATTATAATCTTATAGAGGGTAGATGGCATATATCTTTGTATTTCGAGATCCCATCATGGGGTGGAATTTAGGCTCTAAATTCAGTAAACATTAAGTGCCTACTAGGGGTCAGACATAATAGTAGGTACTCAGTAAAGGTGTTCACTGATTATTTATCAGGCAGTAAAATTGCTATTATTTGTATTCATAGCAAAGTAGAATTGATTCAATCACAGTGGCAATTAACATAGCTAGTTTTATTGGATCCCCTTCACTATTAATATCGGTTGCTAAAATATTCTATCAGGAAATACAGCAGGAAAAAATGAATGAGGTTTGGTTGTTTGTAGTGATACTAGCAATTTCAATAATTAAGTCTACTATCAAGTGATACACTGGTTTAAAAATTATTGGCTAAACTATTATATTCATAGAAAAAGGTAGCAACATTTTTTATGTCTGTGAATTTAGGTATACAAGAATTATCTTGATTTTAAAACCTATCAAAATAATATTCATTAGGAAATAATACAGATAACCTATCCATAATACCTAGAAGATATTAGTCAAAAACTTAATAGAAATCTAGTGATAAACACTTCAAATTTAAAGCTAAAAATGCAATGGGTACAATCATTGTGACAAGACATAGAGAAGAAAAAATATAAAAAAATGTAATAGGCGTTTCAAAGATTTAGTTTCAAGTTTGCTACAGTATCCTAGAACTCCTAAATCCTAGTCTCCAAAATTTTTTGATTTCACACTCCTGCCAGTAAAAAAAAATTTGAGATCTCCTCATTTATCTATATTTATTTACTTACAAAATTTTATATATTTACTAAAATTATATACAGTTTAAATATGCAAAATAGAAATAAAAAGGATGAGGTAAAGATGAAATATTTTAGAAATATTTCATAAATGTTACAAAAACTTTTTTCTTCTCATGAAATATTCTTAATAATGACATTTTAGTGAGAATAATGCTTCATTGTTTTTGAAAAGTCTTAGTTTAAAATTTTGTGATATAGCAATTCAAAGTTCTAAGTTTAATTTATTTCAATACTTGGCTTTAATGGATGTCATAACTGAAAAAGGTAATTCACAAAGACATATTGATCCAAATGGAAGAAGGGTATCACTGGCTGCACTTACTAAATCATGACACTCATTTTTTCATTCCCATTCATAAATTAGGCAAATAATTTTATTGAAATTCAGCTAGCAAATTTCTATCTTCTTGATATAAATAAAATTTTTCTTACATATTAAATGAAAGTTATTTCACTTTTATAATCTTAAGAACTGGGTTCAAAACACTAACAGTAATTTGGAAGACTTTTTTAATGTTGGTAAAAAGTAACATATTCATTAGAAAAGTAACATTAATTATATAATCTGTCACAAGCCCCCTCAAACTAATAAGAACTTAAAATAAAGCTAGTGATAGGCATCCAAAGCTTAAAGCTAAAAATGCAATATGAATACCACTATTGTTCAAAGATTTAGTTAAAAGAAGGTATAAAATAGGATAAAATCTTTTTTGCCTCAATTAAATTTTATATCAATTATCTTCTTTCCATAAAAT
Source organism: Phascolarctos cinereus (assembly GCF_003287225.1). Lineage (NCBI taxonomy): Eukaryota > Metazoa > Chordata > Mammalia > Diprotodontia > Phascolarctidae > Phascolarctos > Phascolarctos cinereus. Next base: position 174,057,392 of record NW_027555514.1, on the reverse strand, counting down.
GCAAGTTTATTTATGTGTTTTGTGCTTATATCAATTTTTTTTTTGGTAAAGTTACTTACTACGGGATGCTGAGAAATATATTTAATATTTCAACTCAATATCAGAGTTTGGATTTATCCAGCTCTGAGAGAAAGAATATTAAAGTATCACCTTTTTTTATTGTATTAATGTACTTTGGTAATTCACCTTATTTTCTTTGAAAAACTTAGATGTGAAACCATTTAGCTCTTATATAATGATATATATTTTTTTCATTATCTATGGTGACTTAAAGGAATGTAATGATATATATTTTTTTCATTATCTATGGTGACTTAAAGGAATGTAGTTTTCTTATTTGTCTTTGTCATTATAAAATTTTATTGTTCTTTTGTCTAAAATTGTGATAGCAACTTTTGAGTTTTCAATCACCTGAGGCAATATAGATTTTTCCCATCCCTCATTTTTAATCTATGTTTCTATGTTTTTAATATTTTACATGCAAAACCTGATAGAGAGACAATGTCTGACAATATACAAAATATTCTGTTCTTGTAGTCCTCCACATCTGTGCAGTGAGGGTAAAAAGAATATTACATTCTCTGTGACCTTAACTGGCTTCTTCAATCATAACAGTTAAATTTCCTTTCAATAAACTTTTCACTATAGTTGTGTCTATTGTGCTCTTCAGGTCACTATGTGGTATAGTGGATGGAGCACTAGCCCTGGAGTCAGGAGGACCTGAGTTCAAATCTCATACTTACTGGTGGTATCACCCTGGCCAAGTCTTTTAACCTTAATCCTTCAGTTTCCTCATCTATAAAATGAGCTGGAGAAGGACATGGCAAATCATTCCAGTAGCTTTGCCAAGAAAACCCCAAATGGGGTTATGGAAAGTAAGACATACCTGACATGACTCAAAACAAAAACTGTGCTTTTTGCTTGGCTTCTTTTGGTCTATATCAGTTTATACAAATTTTACCACATTTTTCAGGATTCTTCATATACAAATAACCTTTTGGAACACATTTTCTTCGTAACTTGGGAAATACTGGGAAACTATCTCTATTTAGCTACATCACTTCATGTTTCTGTTATTTATGTCTATAATGTATATTATGTGTGCCTTACCTGTGTTATCTTACTAGGTTATAACGTCCATAAGGCAGAAACCCTGACCCTTGGCCTCTCAGAGCAGGCCAAGCATAGTGCTCTGCATGTAAGAGGTATACAATAAATATTTGTTACATTGTACTACAACAAAGAATCTTTAAGATTAAAGTAACCTAAGAGGCAAAATTATCTTCTTAAAATAAATGGAAGTTAAATAATTTCTGAATAAGCAAGTCTTCCCTCCAACCCTGAATAATTTCTCTTTTGCCCTGATATTATTTTGAATATCAATGTGACATTCTGATATGGATTTTTTTCTCTTTAATTCTTTTCTAGAGTTGGGGTTGCTTTCAGGAAGGATTGCACTTATGAAATCTGGGAAGAATATGCAGTACTTCCTTTTGGGAACCCTGCCCAGTAGATTGAAAGTATTTCAAATTAAGCCAAATTTAAATTCTTCTGGATTTATCATCAGGTTTTTATTGTTGTTGATGATGATGCTACTTTGATGGGCATAGGATTTCATCATTTTTTTTCTATCTCCTCCGTTCCTTATTGATATCACTAAAGGCCTTCTGCTGGATTTTTTTTTTAACATTTTGTGTGTACCGATGTAGTACTCTACACTGTTATCACTTAGTCTTACTACACTCATGCTATACCCATACTCTGATCCAGATGGGAAGTCAGTTCCATCATGAGCCAAGTCTTTTCCATGGAAGAAATTCAACAAAGCTAACAATGAACTTTTTTTTTCATTTAAGAGTTCTTTGCTTAGCCAACATATAAACACAAATAAGCCAACTTTGGAACATCATCATTACCATATCTCCAGAAATTATGCAATATAGTTACTTCCCTCCAAGAACTCATTGCTTCAGATTTATTTGTATAGTATTTATTATATGACCACATTTAAATTAGCTGGCACTTAGTTGTGCAACCATGACCAGGATTATCACCACCATCACCACTGCTACTGTTTACTTATAGTTCTCTGTGGTTAATTTATTTAGTATTTTAAATATTAAAGTATGCTAGTATTTAGACCAACATCAGTTGCATTTTGGACAGTTCTACTTTAAGTTCTAAATAGAAGACTAATAGAATGAATTGAAATAGTTGATAAATTACTATAATTTTTATCACACTTTGCCCATGAATGGTTATCCAGCATAGGCGAATGACACCAGCATTTTATCACTTATATAATCAAGATAAGGGTTACATGCATGACTATATCTTAGTTATAATAAAATATAATATTACAAACATTTTGCCATTAATAAAGGTTGTAAGTCATAGAAATTCTACAAAAAAGATCAAGTTATATTCACATTAAGACCAGTTCTCAAAGACTAATAATTATTACATGACTCTGATAACTTTTCTGGGTATTTTATTAAGAATACAAACCCAGGATATTATTTTTAACAATTAAATATACTTTATTTTGATAAGTTCAAGCACATAGTTAATAACACACATTCAATTTATTATGGACAATTTTTGTCCATAATAGGGAATTTTAAAGTAGGGAATATTAAAGGTTATTGTTATTAGTACTCTATGTATATTCATTTGGCTTCAATATGATAAAACAAAATAACCTACATTTTCTTAAAATTATTTTTGACCATATTCATCATAAAATCTTAAACCAAAGGGAGAAATCTGTTTAGTAAGACACAGCATTTGTTTGACTCATGAACCACAGAGATTTCTTTCTAAAGTATTTCAGAGTGGCTTAAAAGCAGCTGATAGGCATTTTCAGGCATATGGCCTGAAAATATTCCCTAAGTACTGGACTGATTCCTAGTATGCAGGACAGGTAAGAGTAGCCTTAATGAACTTCAATATCTTATTTCCTTTTCAAACAACCAGTTATGCTATTACACTGATGTAAGGAAACTGACTACAGAATTATAATTATTACTATGCCATACTCATTGTCTGCTGCCAAGGTAACTGTTAAAAGCTTATATTCTATGTACCAGTTTCCTTTCAGTGTCAGTGAAACATTTTTAGGTATAAAACTACTAGTAAACAAGTAAAGAGAAGATACTTAGGAAATTAAAGTTAATATTTCAATCACCTATTATAGTAGAAAGAATGCTAGACTTGGAGTCAAAGAGAAAGCTAGGTTCAAATCCCCCACTCTGACACTACCTGCAGTATATAATAATTTGTGATGTCTATGTTGTCTGCTGAGAGTTTTAAATGAGATGTATATGTAAAGATCTTTCTAAACTTTAAAACTACATAAAAGACCATTGTAATAATAGTATTTAAAATTATTATTAATTAGCAATGACCACATGGTTCATGGCTTCTTTAACTGTGGCTTTAAAAAATATGTGTGTATATATGTGTATTCACACACACATATATTTATATATGTGTGTGAAGTAGGTACAGCAGCCTATTTTATTAAGCCTATTATATACATAAAGATGCTGTGGTTCAGAAAACTTAAGTGACCCACATGTGGAAACACATCTAAGTTGTGAAGGAAGCAGCATTTAAAGTCAGGTTTTCATGACTCCAGGTCTAGCACTTCTATTCCCTATGTCACACTGCTTTGCTAGCAAAATGTTTGGTTTGATACATTTCAAGGAAAATCTTGAAGTGATAACTTTGGCAAAAATATGAAAGTTTGAAAGAGAGAACTGTTTAAAAGGAAAGATAATGAGTTCAGTCTTAGACATGTTGAATTTGTCTCCAAAACATCTAATTTGAAATGTACAATAGACCACTAGTGATATGGGACTGAAGTTCACAGAACAGAGAGAATGGATATGTATATCAGGGAGTCATAAGCATAAGGCAAAATTCAAAGGGAGATGTAAAGAGGGTCTGTGAAAGAAACTTAGGAACAACTGGAATTAGGGGCCTCAGCTGGATGGTAATTCAGCAAAGGAGACAGAGAAGAACCAGTGAGAGGGCAGGAGGTAGCGATGTGAAAATGCAGAGGGGGAAAATGTATCTGGGAGTAAAGAGTGGAGAGCAATGTTAAAATGCAGTAGTTTGAAAAGGATTAGTACTCACAAAAGACCCTCAACATTTTGTAATTAAGAGAACATCCAGAACTTTGGAAAGAGCTATTTGGAGAGAATGATGAGAGTGAAAACCAGATTGGAAAAGGGTCATGGAGTGAGTGAAAAGAGTGAAGTAGGAGAAGCAAGTTTTAAAATTTTTTTTTTAATTTAAAAGATTTTTAAATTTAATTTTTAAATTTTTAAACAAATTTGGTTGAGAAAGGTAAGAAATGTAGAATAACTTGAGGGGGTGGTAGCATCTACTGAACATTTTTTAAGCATGAGGGAACCCTGGACACATTTGAAGGTAATAGAGAAGGAACCATCAGAAAGGAAGAAGTTGGGATTTCTATAGGAGAGAGGATGGCTGAGAGTGTAGCACTCTATATCAAACTACTGTCGAGTCCTTTAGTACTACAATGTTTCTTTAAAACCAAGACTGGCTCCAGGTAGAAATGATGGTAATTTATGCACCTATTTGTTGAATAAATGAATGAGTGAATGAATGAATGAAAGACTATAAATATTTGGAATAAAATGCAGCCTACTTCACCCTTTATAAAATTTTACTATTCTTGTATAGTAAGAGAAAAACAAAACTAATGGCCTTAATTAAGTTCTAATTCTTGAATTCTTTGGACATATTCAAATCTATTCAACAAATATTTCTAAAGTGTTTACTATCTGGTTATGTGTGAGATACTCATCTAGGCTCTCAGAATATGAATGTGACACATTATGTGCTCTAGTTCTTCTTCTGGAGCATGCTCAGTTGCCATTTTAGATGACCCCCATGGAACCTGTAGCAATTGGGTAAGAGTGCTTCCAGTTTATTTTGACTTATTGATGGACTGAGTTCCTACATTTGATTGATTAGTCAAAATTCCATGGATATACAAAAAAGTCACTAGCCATCACTTGTCCTTTCAGCTTTGAAGTATCAGGATTCTCTGAGCTGTTCAAAGGGTCATTTAGGTGATATAGTTAACTCCACCTAGTTTTAAGCCAGGAACATGTGTTTTACATAGGCAAGCTGGTGTCTAGGATGGGGCTGCCTACCTTTTGTGTCTTTTCTTTGGTACAGGTTTTAGTGTGAGCTAGAAAAGCTTGAAGTTCTAAGGTTGTGGTGGTAACATCTCCCACCAGCCAAGAGTAATGACTACTGGAGTGCTATGGTTATGATAGAAGTAGAAGCAACAGTAGGAAGAGTTAGGAATAGGTAAAGAAAGCCCACTTGAAATAAAATATCCGGTTAGCATTTGATTGGACTCTGCTTAGCAAAGGTAAAGACTAAACAGTCTTGTAAAACTAAGTCTTGTGTTCTAAATAAGGTTTGAATACAAGCCTCCCAACTGGTTTTGTAAATAGTGATGAGTTATTGAATTCTGTTCTAATCTTTCTTTATATTTTGATCCTTTTGTGCTTCTCATTACCTTTTCTGTAAAGGATATGTCCCATAACCAATTTATATTTGTACATTGAATATCTTTTTTTAAATGTGTGTGTATGTATATGTGTAAATATTAGAGTGTAATTATCTCCAGAATAGTTGGGATGGGGGACCAAGTCAATGAATGAATGTGAAAATTGGGACAACCAATCCACTCTCATGAAGTCAAGTTTCCCCAGCAATGAGCACCATATAGGAGCATATATCCAGATACAAAGCAGGAAGGAGCAAGTTCCTGAAGCGCATGCAACTCTCAGAAATAGTTGGCTCTATTCTCTATTCTAGATAAAGATGAAAATTAACATTGCTTTTTGCCATCAAGGCATTTACAGCCTGCACAATGGCAGTGGGGGAGTACAACAAATTTTGTTTTGTTTTTAAATTAGTACAGTGAGCAGGTAGAGATTACTTTTAGAGGACATATAAAAGAGGCTTCATAGAGGACATGATGATATCTGACTTAGGCCTTAAAAGAAGACTTTTGATAGGCTGATGTGTAAGGAGGGTATTCCTATGATGGTAGGATTCCATAAGGTCTTTACGAAAAGGGGACTTAGGACAAGATTAGGGAAGAACTAGTAATCAAATTTAGCTGGAACATAAAATGAATGAAGGAAGGGAAATAGAATGAACTCAGTCTGGGCAGCTAAGTGGCACAGTGTATAAAAGTGCTAGGCCTGAAGTCAGTAGGATTTATCTTCCCAAGTTCAAATCTGGCCTCAGACACTTACCAGCATTGTGAATCTGGGCAAGTCAAGAGTATAACTTTAACTCTGAAACAATGGTTTATGGTAAACATAAGCACTCTTAAAAAGCAAGGAAAAAATTGTTTTTTGATGAAAATACAGTTAAATTTTGAACTACTGAATAGAAAAAGTGATTTAATCACAGAATGATTGGCTGAATATTTTTAATTCCATAAACATGCCAGCACATATAAATAAAATATGATCTGAAAATTTTATTTCAAAAATCATTAATAGTAAAACAAATAAAGTGTGACTCCAAGGTAAATCTGTAAAGATAGAAATTTAAAAGTATCCACTGAACAAGAAGACATCATGGTACAGTGGAAAAAGCATTGCCTCTGGAATCACAGGATCTGCTTTCAAATCCTGCCTCCAATACATGCCACCTATATGATGGGTGACCAAGTCACTTAATCTCTGTGGGCCTCAGTTTCCTTACCTGTAAAAGTACCAGATGGTTTGAACAACATGTCCCTTCCAGCTCTTAACCTATGATCCTATTGACTTCATTGTCTCATATTAAAAACCAAATGTCCACATAAATTCCTTTCATCTGCCTCATACTGCAGATGTGAGCTATTGTTCTTATGCATTTTGACCAGCATTGGCATGCAAATTCACCCCAACAATTTGCAATAAAATTAATTCACCCCCCAAAGCGCAAAACACTATTGTACCCTCTTTCCTTTTTAGTCACCTAGGAACAATGGAAAGTAATTCTGTCACAGGCAATCAGTAGGAAAAATAATCTAGCCTGCTTTCACAGTTTATTGCCAAACCTGGTCCAAACACCTAATAACCATGCCCCTTCCCCACAACAGACCTACAGTTGCTTTAAAATGCATTAGAAAGCAGACTTTTTAATAAAACTAGAGAACAAGAACTAAACTTGTGCTCCAAATGTAAAGTGCCCCAAACCAAAAATTAAAGACACAGAAACTTCTTTTGTGACTGTACTCTAGTTTCCCATCCTCCCCCTGGGCAAGGCTGAAAGGGTTGCTGAGTTTCTTTAGTGTTAGCTTATCATTGCTGCTGTTTCTGCTTTTAAGTTTGACTTGTGAAGGAAAACGAGGGAGGGGTAAAAATGATTACTCTCCAACAGAATGAGATCACAGAGACTTGGAACAGACAATCCTCTCAGCTCTGTATTCTTCATAGGATTTTTGACTCAGTCCAAAAGAGAATGGAGTACCTTTGAAATTACTTTCTAAACTTCAGGAGCTGAAGGATTGAAGAGCAGTTTCTACTTAAAATCAAACATCAAAAATGGAAATTCTCAATTCCTGAACTCAGACTTTGCCTTCTATCCTTTTAGGTCACTTTGAATATGATATGATTTATTATTTTTTTTCCCATTCATTGTTAATTATAGGCTATTTCTATGTAACATTGAGCATTTTTATGAAACTGAAATATTCAGTCAATTATCTAGATGTTTCTAAATATCCAAACACTCCAAACATGTTAGCATCATGTAGACCCAACATTTAAAAGACTGGCTTCTTAATTTTTTGCCTTTCATTTGGATATTCTGAAACTGAAAAAAACCTCCACAAATTAATTTGATACTCTTATTTAATGAGATAATGTGCGCACACACACACACACACACACACACACACATATATATATATATTTGAGTAGTTATATATGTAGATATATATCTACACCTATATACAATTTCACTACAGACCTGTTTATAGCATTTCTGGATAAGATAATTCTATGTATGTAATATATCACATATAATAATGACAAATTATTACCTATTTTAATTCAACTCAATTGAAAAAGCATTTATTACTATTCTACTATGTACAAGTTATTGTAGTAAGTTACTGGATATAGGATAACTGTATCTCTGGTAGAAGCTAATCCTATTTAGAAGAAATCATAATTTTGCATCAGACATAAATAGACAAATACAATTTCCCCTCCCCTTAATTCTCTTGATATAAACTGGACATGAAAATTCAACTGATTACTTCTGTCTTTGGACTTGTTCTCTGTTTTTTTGAAATCTGTCAAGATCTTTCTATTAGTTTCCTTTAATTACTGATTCAAGTAAACCAAGCCCTAGTGTATGCAATCTTCTAAAATATGTATATAAAACATTTTATTATTTCTGTAATATTCATTAACTCTGATTTTGAATACAAACCATATACTTATGCATTTTCCACATAGATTCTGTGAAAATCATCTTTTCTTTTGAAGTTTTCTTCTTATAGATCATTCAAATAAAGAGTTATAAAAGCAAAAGTCTGAAAAGTCTGAAATGTGAATATCTGTCTGTGTTGATAGGTATGTATATTTTCACAGAAAAATATATTTGCACATATATATTTGTGTTTATGTATGTTACAATATCATACACCAAGAAAAAAATAAGGTATGGTCTTGGTGAACCTCTCAAGCTTGAAATGAAAACCACTATAGAAAGATAAAGCAGAAGATAACAGAGAATAATAATGATGCAGAAAAAAACGAAAGTAGAAGTTCCTTAGCACCATTAAAAATGTAAATAACATCTTCATTTTGGTATATTTTGGATCGAGATGATCACAGAGATTTTACCTTTTATTTCTCCAAAGTTCCCTGATCCCATAGCAAGAAGCTTGTCTTTCCAGTCCTTTGATAGGAGCTTTTCAATACTGGGAGTTTCTGTGTGAAGAGGAGGGGTGGGGGAGTAAGAAAATCAACATGACTGTTTTTACAATAGAGCTCATTAAAAATCTATCTGCTAAAAATAAGGCCATCCCTAACCAGGGCCCCAGTTCATAATGACTTCATCAACAAACTGATAAGAGGGGAGGAAAAAAGAATGCATTTTGTCACCTGCTGTTTCAAAATCATTAGCTTTTTCCTCTTGCGGAACAAAGCCATACTAATTCTGTATGACAATAGGTACATATAAACCTGCAGTTCATTGTTTTCCAATTTAGTGAACAAGTTCCTGCTTGTCAGTTTCAGGGTGTTAGTCTGCAGTCAAAAAATAATTATGTTGATAAAATGCACAGTAAAAAAAAGGCAAAAGAATTAGCACTTAAATCTGCTACATGTAATTATATCCTTCTGTGTGTTTACAATTCCATCCACTTTATAATGTGTGCTTAAATATCGTGGTGTTGGTAAGCACACTGAAGAAAGATTTGCCAGTAATACGAATATTGTAAGTAATTTCCTTAAGTTAGCATGAAAAAAAGCTTTTATAAAATTGTAAAATCCAGAGAGAAAGTATTTGCTAGAATGGAAACCCATTATTTTGCTCATTTCAGATTTACATCACTCCCTTAAAAAAAATGGTGGCAGAAGTATTTAGAGGAAATGCATATTTTAGACCTCAAGATTGTGGATGGGTCTGATATTTGTATCGCAGAAACACTTGCATTGTAACCTCTTCTTTTGTGTTCAATCGTAATGTATAAGTAAATATAAATGCTAATAAAATTCAGAAAAAAAACATTAAACTCAATTCCAAACAATGTAATTGTATATTCTTGTCAGTGTTTAGATGGGTACACAATTACAATGGCTTTCAATACCACGATTAGCACTGCATTCAGTTAGAAAATGGAGTGTACTAAAAGATAAGTGTCCCAGTATGCTCCATCTAAATAACAATACTCACACTTATTATCTGGATCTAAGACATCCACTGCTATTCTCCACATTTGTGTTTATGTGTATTTGTATTTGTTCAGACATTTGTTTACCCCCTACTAGGAGCATAAAGGGAGTACATGTTAACTTATCAAAGGGACCGTCTGGCCTAGGGACCATGTGATTATTAGAAACTGGTTAATTTTCCCCACAGTAAAATGCATTTTAAGGAATCTTCATTATCTCATTTGTTTAACGTTCCTACTTTTTCGGACCCCCAAGTTAAAGCTATCAACAATTAGTGTCCCAAAGTCTGTAAAGAGTTTTCAACAAAACTACACTGGGTTTTTTCATGGAAAAGTAACAATACTATATAAACACTTCCATCTTTAATTTCAAAAGGTTCATAGAAAATGAGAAACTGAGTCTGATGTGCTATTGTATTATAGGCTCCATATGTATAAATACATACTGTGAGTGCACATATCTATATCTATCCATCTACATGCACCCTTATATGTGCATTCTTGTGTTTGTGTGTACACAATGAGCTTTAAAATAAAAAAAATGTTTCTATCTGTATGTGCAAAAGTCTTCACTGCTTAATTAGAATCTCTAACTTCTGTCTTCAAAAATTAACTTTCCTATATTCTTTAAAATGATAGAGGTGATTTCATAACAATGAATTAGAAAAATGTTTTTCATTGTAAACAAGGCTACTATTCATGATCTTAAATGGTATTATTTTAAACACTTTTTTGTAAATACTCTCAAAGTTTGTACTTTCCCAGTAAACACTTTTTGAAGGGAATCATTTTAAAAACCTATCTGGGTAGGTCAAATAAATATCACCATTTCTTTTTTTTTTCCCTAGCACCTTCAAAATTTTTCGAGGTTCATGTATACAGGGTGCAGCCAATGTGGTATTTGCAATAGAGTGACTGTCAGTCATTAAAAGCTAACAAACCTTTGCAAAGCAGGAACGCAGCAATAGAAATTCATTGTGAACTAACAATAGCCTACAGAACCTCCAGGCACCAAAAGCAGACCGTTTTACTTTTAAGGCTATTGTCTGCAAAGTCCATGACAAAGTTTTTCCCCTGCAGCTAGACAAAATATTCACTGTAGTGTGCTCATAAAGAAACAGAAGTCTTCTGTCTAAATGGCAGAGTTAAAGGAACAGTAGCCTGATTTCTGAAACCTGCAGAACACTCCAGGTCTCTCTTTATTGACTATTATAAAGATATAAGACTTAGCTGTAAAACAACTTTATCCAAGTGTGCTATTTCTTTTTAAGCTTCAAATGAATAGTTCCTTTAAAATGATAAAACCCAAAGATATTTGGGAATGATATATCAGAAATTATAGTTAAAAATCTATGGATAAATGATGACAAAAATATTTTCAAATGATATGAGATTAAAATATTTACTGATGGTCAGGATGAGAGAAGGGTTATCATCCTCATGAACATCGACATTTATCAGGCCCTTTAAAAGTTTGCAAAATATTTTATATACATTATCCCTTTTAATTCTCATAATAATCCTATTAGGAAAAAGAGTCTGTTACTGTAAAGAGTTCAGATTTGGGATAAAAGGAGATTCTTTCAAATCCCAATTCAGTTACTCATGAATGGTTTGAATTGGGGGAATCAACTAACCTTTCTTTTATGATTTTTGCATTCTTAGTGCCTTGCACGGTGCCAAGCACAGAGTAGGCATTCATTAGATGCTAACTGAATTTAACTGAATTTTTTATTGAACTGAATAAAATTTAATTCTAGGTCTTAGTTTTCTCAGCCGTAAAATGAGGGAATTATGTTAGATAATTTTTAAAGTCCCTCTCAGTCTAAAATTTATTATCCCAAATTTATTAATGAGGAAACTTAAACTCCAAGGGAATATGCAATATTTCTGTGTTTAACAAGCTATTGTGTGTGTGTGTGTGTGTGTGTGTGTGCGCGCGTGTGTGTTTAAACTCAAGTGGTTCTGACAACACTCTTCTCTCTCCTTATTTTTATACTCCCCTCAAATCTCCATCTCTTAGAATCCCTTCTTGTTGTTCAATTGTGTCCAATTCTTCATGACTGCATTTGGGGTTTTCTTAACTGGAATGGTTTGCCATTTCCTTCTCCAGCTCACTTTACAGATGACTTGCCCAGGGTCCCTTGGCTAGTAAGTATCTGAGACCAGATTTGAATTCAGGTCTTCCTACCTCTATGTCAGGTGCTCCATCCATTGCGCCACCTAACTGCCTGTTTAGAATCTTTAGTTTTTCTCCAAAGCTGAGTATATCCTCACCTTCTACATGAAACCCTTCCTGATTCTCTCAAATCCAGCAGTCATTTCCTTGCTCTCCAATTATCTTTATCAATGCATTAATTTTGTATATGTTCATATATGCATATATTGTCTTCTCCTCTAAAGCACAAATTCCTTTCACCTTGCATAATGCCTAGCACAAGGCAGATAAAATAAACAAAAAAACACCTCATTGATTCATTGGCTCTAAACACAATATTCTAATCACTCAAAATAAAATAAAAATAATTTTCGCTCCACCTTGTACATGTAAAAGGAATGCAGAGAAACAGACTGGGGGCAGTGGAAAGAGGACTAGATTTTGCATCAATAGTTTGATTGAGACTGGATGTTAATACAAGTTTTTCTACTTCCTGTGGAAGTCACAACCTCTCTGGACTTTGGTTTCCTTATCTTTATTATTTTTTTTTTTACTTTTTTTTTTTGTGAGGGAATTAGGGCTAAGTGACTTGCCCAGGGTCACACAGCTAGTGAGTTTTATGTGTCTGAGGTCAGACTTGAACCCAGGTCCTCCTGACTCCAAGGCCAGAGCTCTATCCACTGCACCACCTAGCTGCACCAACTAGCTACCCCACTACCTCCTTATCTTTAAAGTGAGGGAGATGAACTAGATGATTTCCTAAATCTATGATATTTTACATTTTTAGTTAGAAAATGGAATGTGGGGCAAGATGGTAGTAGAACTTGTTTTCCAAATAATTCTCCTACCTAATAAGCCACTCCCCCCCCAGTAAATAAGCATCAACTGTAAAAATTAAAGCTGAATCCATAAGATGAACCATAAATACTACAAAAGCTAAAAGCATTATGGAATGATATTTAAGACCTGAAAAAACTTAATTTTTCAACTCATTAGTCTTTTTACCTCAAGGCTTCTGTTTCAAGGCCTGCTGAAGTGGCTATACTTGGTTATACTCATGGAGTGATTTTGCCTCAACCCCCCTATCCTACAGTAGATTGAAAATATAAATTCTGTTCAGTCATAAAAAAGAAAGGCATATAACTTTAGGGAATGTTTAGGGGTGTATGTATGAAAGGTGGTGGTTGGGGGAAGGCAACACAGAAGAAGAACAACACAGAGATAGCCAGAGGAGACACTGCTTCTGAGACTAAAGGAACAACAAGAAGAAAAGTAGTTAGGATGAGTTCTTTTCCCCCAGGAAACCAGTCAGCATCCCAAATTCCTCAGACTCCCAGATGTGTGCAGGCAGGAAGAGAAATACTTGCATTAGTAACAGAAGGGGCCAAAGAATGAGGAAGGAGTCAGAAACAAATCGTTGGGAATATAAGAAAAAAGTTTAAAAGACAAAAAAAATGAAGCTCATAAGCAGATAAATTAACAGTGAAACTCACAAAAGCAGAAGAAAAATCGTAAGTAAAAATTCACAAAAGGCCATAATAAATTGAATACATATTATGCTATGAGTAAACTGAGCCAAAAAGTTCCAGTGATAAAGAGAATTCTAGAGATTCTACAGACACCAGGGAACAACAGAAAGAAATTTCTGAATTTTCCAAGAGAGAAATAAATATTTGAAAGAAGTCATTAGGGTGGGCAGTTGATCAACAATTAAATACCTCAAGTCAAGAAATAATTAAGACAAAAAAAACAGATTAGATAACTTAGAACACAAGTTGAAAAATCTCTCCAAAGAAACAGGTATCCTACATAAAAAGAATGACAGATTTGAAACTCAAAATTATATGAGTAGAAAAAAGGGCAGCAAAGAAGCAAAAGGCAAACTTTGAAAAGATATATGATTTTTATGTAAGCTAAAGCAACTAACCTTGAAGACAGAGATGATTTGAGGATATTAAATTTATAAAACAAGTTAAATTGTAAAACATAAATATTAAAATTGAGGAAAAAATAACAGAACTCTACCTAGAATCTTTGAAAACAAACAATAAAGATCTGATTGAGACCAGAAATTGCTGTCTATGAAAGCTGCCATATTTGAAATTCTGGGGCTTGTAGTGGTTAACCTTCAGAATCTTAATATAGAACAAAACATTTTGAAAGCAGCAATGAGAAAGTCTTCAGCTAAGAAAAAAATGCTATTTTGAATAATGTAAGGTGACCCCATAATCCAAGAAATCAGAGAAAATAATAGAATGGGATATTTCAAAAAAGTGACAGAGTTCAAACTCCAAGACAATACCATATCCTGAAATATGACATTGATCACCAATGATGCCCTTCAGCAAAAGAGATATGTTGGAGACATTCTTAGACAAACAGCAACAAATTACACAAGAAAGAAGTGAGCAAGCATTCAAATTGTAAACACCTCGAAGGAGAAAATCAGGAAAGGGAAATTAGCATAATTATCATGAAAAGACTAAGCAAAGAAATCAATATTCTCATTTTTCTAGACTATTAAAAAAGAAATTGTGTCAAGAGGTGAAAGAATGAATGAGGAGTCATAAAGGGAGAAAAAGAGTTTCAATATTAAAGGAAATCTTAGAGTCAGGTGAAAGAAAGGGGAAAGAACTGAATTAATATTAGGAGAACTAAATCTCATCATCCCTTATAAGGAAATCAAAATATTTTGAGGGAGATATGAGAAAATGAGATGTTACTTGAACCCAGAAAGTAGAGGAAAGAGAAATCTGGAAGTGCTCTATTCTCACCCAATCTAGATGCAAGCAGCAAAAAGATAAATAAGGTCGGGCACAGAATACATGCAAGATGATGTTAAGAAGAGTGGAGGGGAAGACCTAGGATGGAGAAGATTGAAGGTAGGTCTCATTTCAAAAGGTGAAATGAATCAGTGTCATTAAAGAACATTCCGATGGAGGCTAGGCATAGCATATATCCATGGGAGAGACATTATCGTTTTCCCAACAAAAACTAACGTAAATCAAGGATGCTACTTCTCTCCTATTATTTTACATGATTCTAAAAACACTAGGGCTATCAATAACTAGAGAAAGAAAGTAACTTTACTAAAGAGAAGCTAGAATTATCTGTATTTGCAGATGACAAAGTAGTTTACTTAGAAAATCCCTGAGAATAAGAGGCAATTAATAGGTTTGATAAAGAACATTACAAAATAAGAGTATGAAACTTCTCTATTTAGCAATAACATAAACAAGGATGAAATGACAGGGAAATTCCATTTTAAAAACAAATTCAAAGTAGATATAACAGCTGTCAACAATCTACCAGGACATCAAAGACATATAAATACAATTACAAAACATTTTTTTTCCACAGAAAAAAAGGAAAGCAAAATTATTGTAGGGGATATTGAATATCTATGAATGAGCCATCTTTGTATAATAAAATGAAAATACTACCAAAATCAATTCATAGTTTTAGTGTTAAACCAAACTGTTAAAGTGTTACTTTATAAGGCTAGACAAAAATAACAAAATTTATTTGAAGTAATGATACAAATATGCCTCTTTAGAATTTCAAAGTCAATTCACAATACATAATTTTTTGATAAACATAAAAATGCAAGAGAGCATGCGGAGAACATATTACTCTCCTATTCCCATTTTCCAAATGAGAAAATAAGATTCAAATAAGTTATGTGACTAGTTAACCAAGAAGTTCAAATATAACTATGCTCTTACCTCTAAAGATCATACTGTCTTTTTGTGGGTGTTATACTAGTGAAACATTAAATTTTTCGGCAAATATCTACTGTGCATTTCTATCACAAGTCTAAAACAAAATAAGATATTATGTCTAGCTAATGTTTCAAGCAGATTCTACTAATACATGAAGAGTTGCATGAAATGAGCTGAGAATAATGAATGCAATGGATGGTCATGTTATCAATGACCAAATTTTTCCTATGAACAGTAAAAATCTCAGTTGGAAATTCATGATTAGAGACTTGAAAGGCCAAATGGCAAAATCCCAATAGTAACAATGCATCTGTTCATTAATGTGTGAATATGAGTAATATGAAATTTTAACACAATCATAAGCCCTGTTGCAATGCTGATGGCATAAAATGAAGTGTAGTGATCTAATAAACATCCTGTGTTCTGAAATGCTGTATGTTAATTTTGTTCAAAGAGAAAAAAAAGGAGGAAGATAAGAAGCAAAAGGACAAGAAGAGAAGGAGAAGACAGAGGAGGAGGAGGAAACAAAAAAAGGAGCAGGAAAAGGAGGAGAGGAAGGAAGAAGAGGAGGAAGAAAAAAAAGGAGAAGGTACTGGTATTAGCAGTAGTAAGAGGAGGAGTTGTATTTAGGGTAGGGCTTTACATGTATATGTGAATATATATATATAATATATATATATTATATATATACATATAAACACATATATCTATATTATACACACACACACACACGTATACACATATAAGACACATACACACAAAGTCATCCTACTAAAATCTTACTCTAATCATCATGGCATAGAGATCACTCCAGGTTTTTGAAAGCTAAACTGACAGACCAGAAATACTAGGTTCTACAAGACCAGAAATCCTTCTAAAATAGTTTTTATTTCCTTCTCATCTACCTTTCTCCTTCTCCCGCTCAACTTCATGAACCTGCTTCACAGAACCTGGTTCCCAGAACTCAATTAGACTCACCAATAGCAGGTTGGGTACAAGGTGATTTTTACTGTTATTTTTTGAACAGAGCAAATCACTAAGTCACCAAGGGCTTCCAATCTGCGTTGGCAGAAGTTGAATCTGCATTAATAAAATCACAAATATCTGAAATACAGAGTCATGACTAGAGGTGGGGATGATCAGGCAGAGGCAGAGGCTTGTGGGACACTAGCCCTGGCTATGTATAGGGTTGTGGAGGGAGGTCTTGTCCTCTTCCTCTCCTGTACGCCAATCAGTCTCTCTATTGTTCATAGTTCATTTACGGAGAGGGGCATCTCAGAACCCTCAAAAGCCTAGGAGAATATCCTCTCTCTTACACGTAATCAGTCTGTGGAAAGGGAGATCCTTCAGTGAGTAAGCAAGATGGTTTTTAGGAAACAGCTTCTCCACCACTGTTGAAAGGTCATGGCTTCCTGGATACATGCATGCCTCTTTCAGGACAATCTTTTCCTTATCCTGAAGTTTTGCCGTCCCTGATTTTTGAAATCTTCCAGAGGTTGAGAGTGTGTGGTAGGCTCTATTGTGAAGGGCAGAGAGGGCAGTTTAGTAACCTCAGGCCCCAGGATCAGTGCAACTATGCTTGGGAGAAGGAAATGCTTTCCCAGGCATAAGTGTTTTTGAACTTATGGCTCCAGAGAGAGGTGGTAGGAAGTGGAGGAGTGGGGAGACAGTTGGCACTTCAGTTCCTGGTGAGAAATTCAAGCTTTTCTTGAAATGCCTCTGTTCCACTCTCCTTCCCACCCTATATCTAGGCTACCTTGTTTTCCTCAAATCTTTACCTTCTCAAGCTATTTAACCCTGAGTCGAGGGTGTGAGCTTGGGGTCATGGGTACACGAACTTTGTCCTGAGCTATGATATCAGGTACTGTTGCTCTGAATATACCATTCATTTCCCAAGGGAGGTCAAATTTCAAAAACCTTGATGAAAAATATTGAGCTGGGAGTCAGGAAACCAAGTTCTAACCTTTGTTCTGGCATTAATTCTAGGCCTCTGTTTCTCCTCTGTTATATAAGGGCATTTAAACATGGTCACTATCAACTTCAGCAAGTCCATGAGTAAATGAGCACTTAGGTCTATTTGTTGTCAACTGAGGGCAGTCCCAGTTTCAGTGAATACAATGCACCTTGGGCAAATCATTTTCCTCCTTTGAACACTCCATTTCATCTTCTGTAAAATGAAGGAATTGGACCACAGGATCCCTAACAACCCTTACAGCTCTACCAAGATACATGACAGTGATTTTTGGGAGGTGGAGTGGGTGGGAAAGGTGGTGGCTCTGAGCCATCTTTCAATTTCCCCATCAAAAACATCTATCTGTCTGCTCAAAATGTTAACAATCCACCCCACTTCCCCATCAGTAATCAGACTTCTTGGTTGTTACCTGTAAGGAAACAGTTGACCTTAGCACTTGGTTATCAATAGTAATTTTTTTTAAATAGAAAGCTATAAAATGGTCACCAGTAAAATACCATGAAGTGGTGTCTGTCCATCTCTTCCCCCATCAACTCAGCATTTATTTTGCATGTCTTCCCTTGACCACAATTTTGCTCCAGGTGTAACCATTTAGAGTTAAGGGTATTGTAGTATATAATGCAACCATGAGAGGTAGCATGGCAATGGTAGACAGAGGACTCATTTGAATTCAGAGAGATCCAAGTTCAAATTCTCCCTCTGACACTTACTAGCTGTGATCACAATCAAGGACTCCCAGGCAGTTTTCTAAGACATCTCCCTCCTTCCCTTTTCAGCTTTCTTTTGTGTTTTGTTTTACCCCATAAGACTGAAAGCTCCTTGAGGGCAGTCACTGCCTTTCTTTTTAAGGATAGGATAACCCAAAGCTTAGCACACTGCCTGGCCCATAGTAGTTACTGAATAAATGTAGATGAGTTGTGGATCTACATCTGTTATGGAAGCTTCCACATCTAGCTGGTCCTCACACTGAAATGGACAAAGAAAAACAAATATGTTTTGATCCCTACACTGAAATGCTTTGAGGAGTTAAAAATCCTCTCATGTGTATTTGGCAATCTCTTTGTACAGTGTCAATGATGAGCACATAAAGTTCTTAGTTTGGTGGCATCAGTGTCAACTTATCTTCAATCTTGCCTTGGGATTTACTTTTCAAAGTTATGTTTTGGAAGGGATTGTTAATCTTTATGTATCTTCTCTACGAAAAAAGGTAAAGAAAACAAAATCATTGGTGTTGTATTCTATGTAATGGTTTGTCTCATGTTTTACTGTGTTTTCTTTGAGAAATAAACTTTTTTATATCAAAGCTAGAAAAAATGACTAGTGATATATGCATTAAATAATGCACTTTCTATGTACTTCAGTGGATCTCTCTCTATATGTATTTCTGTATATGTAGAAATTCCTTACAAAACAATCCTGAATATAAATTCTCTGTGGGAGTAGGCAACTCAGGGAATATAAATTATACTCTCTAACAACTCCAAACAATAGTCTAGTTTCTCTCAATAAGGTGCCTTGATCTGAACCTTACAAAGTACATATTAACTTTTATTGTAAACAATTGCCAAGATCTGGGAAGGACAAATAGGGACTCAGTGAGTCAAATAGAGATAAGCATCTTTTCAATTAATCTCCAAATACTAACTCTGTATTTACTGAAGGACTGAGTTAAAAATATCACAACCAGGTTGATTTTTAAAATAATAATTTTGCAATATCATTATAAAAGTAGCTATAATATTTCTATGTAGGAAAATATAAGGGAGAGATAGATGAAGAGATTTATAAAAAAATTAAGAAAAAATTAAACCAATGCCAATAAATACAACATAAACAGAATATACATTAGGAGAAATTATGTGAGATAGCTTCTAACCCTTTAGGTAATTAATATTCACATTAATCCATTTGCATTTCTTATGCCTTTTTACTACTCTCTATTTACTTATCAGTCACTGGGACCCTTATACATTTCTACTGCATTCTTTTCCCTTTTTCACCCCTGATTCTTTTGCTCACATATGCTTCTTTGCATCAGTGCCTGTAGCAATACCCACGGGTGAATGGCCCTCCAACTGCGCCAGCCATTGTTACTGCAGCATCCTGCCTCTTCAGGGCATGTTCATTCCCTATAACTCTCCCTCTTATTCCCCCTTAGTGCCAAACACTCTTAAGACTGACTCCCTCATCTGGAACAATGAGACCAGGAGACTCATGCCAGCATACTGTAATTCTCCAACAGGCTTCTAGTGCCAAGAATTAAACCACATTCGCTCCAGTGCAGTAGCTTTACACACTATCCCAGGTTTTTTCTGTTTTCCCTTGAGTTGCTGTGGCAGCGATTCACAGCTCAAGAGCCCACCAACAATCAAAAATAAAGTAACTCTAAAAACACACACACATAAAACCATTTTTTAAAAGTAAGTCCCAGTAGACACATTCTATGTAACAGGCCACTTCCCACCCCCTTCTTTTTAGTTGAAATGGAACCACATTGTTTCTGACATGTGAGAGGCTATATATTTAAGAAATAGTCCACACCTTGAGAAATAATAAAGATGTCTCTAAATTTCAAAGCTAAGTCAAGAAGTAAAAGCACATGTATTAAAGTAGGCTTTTCATGCCACAGAATTAGAATTTTAGAGCTAGCCTGATAAAGTTTGTGAAAGTGAATAGATTTGAGCAAAGACAGACCTCACATATTCTCTACTCCAACTCCATTTTAAAGATGAGGCTTGAGACCGAACAGGTCACGGTCACAAGTAGTGACACAGCCTGATACTTGATTCATCTCAGTATGTATCATGCCTAGTTTTGTTTAGTTAAAAAAAAATTCAAAGCCATATATATATCTGCATTTCCACTTCTCCAAATAATGCTCTCCCTACTTTCATCCCATAATATCCACTTCAACTTTCTCAAATGTAGAGATCTTTAAGTATGATTTCCCCCAGTTACGAGTTTCACTTGAAGGTACATTCTAGGTTTAGATGATCTCAAAGCAAAATTGCCTTCTATGATTGCCTCAGTCAGAGTCAGATGAGTATGAATGCCTCAGTCAGAACAAATAAAAAGGGAATCTGCTTGATAAATTAAAATTGTTGTTTAAGAAATTTCATATAGAATGCCCATCAGTTGGGTCATGGCTAAATAAAATATAATACATGAGTATAATGGAATATTACTGCACCTTAAGAAATGATAAATATAACAAAATTCAGAGAAGCTTGGACAGACATATGAGATGAGATAGAATGAAGGAAGCAAAATGAGTAAAGAAGTTGGAATGATGTAAATGGGAGGAACGACAACAAAGAAAACCAATGAAAGCAAATGCTGCATGTTTATGATGATCAACTTCAGTTCTCAAGAAGATTTGTGACTAGGGAAGACTTTCATTACATAAGTAGGTAGGTGACCATAGAGGTAGAAGGCTGCATATTCTATTTGATGTGTGGTTGATGTATTTAGTAGTTTTCCTTATAGGCAGAGGGACAGGACCTGTGACTTTATTGGTTTAGGGAGATCTTGGGGAAGGAAACTTCCTCTACCAAAGCAAATTGGTACCTTCTCTGTCTAAAAAAATCTTACAAAGTTATCTGGAACATAAGTGACTTCCCAAGGTCACAAGCCATTATGTATCAGAGGCAACATTTGAACTTTCATCTTCTGGCTTTAAGACTAGATCTCTACCTGTTAAACCAAGTTGCTTTTCAGTAATTTGGCTGAATTGTTTCTCTTTCTTTTAAGATATTTGTTAAAAGGAATAGTTCTATGGGAAAGGATAGAGATTTAAAAGTGAATATTATCTAAAAACAAAAGATATCAATAAAAGGCAATATTTTTAATGAAGAAACTAACTACAAAATGTGAATGTGTTGATATGCATATACTTTCACTGATGACATGATTTTGTTTTCTCAAAAAGGCCAAGGAGAGACTGGAAAGTATATTACTAAAAGTTACACTAATCTTGACAATAATGACATTTCTAGCCTACTTTCTTTTCATCATGAATATGAATGCAATTTAATGGACTCTAAAATGTCTATAAGACTGGAAAGTTATTCTTAATCCAAAGGCCAGGAGGCACTACATCTCATTAGCTAACCATCACTAGTCTGCCACTGTAAATGTCAAGTTCTTCCAGGAAATATTACAAAGAATAACAAACAAAATTGAAAAACATCTGGTATTCTTAAACATCAAGATTTCCATAAGACTTATTTTTCTATATAATTATCTCAAAGTGAATTAATCTTTGGAAATATTTTAGTTTTGGTATTGCCAAAATGCTTATTTATTTCAAATTGAAAGTTAATAAGAGCTTATTAACAGAAAAAGCTATGTTTTTGGCTTGCTGATTTGTTTTCATTTTTTTCCCAAAAATCTGCAGTCAATTTTTGTAATATGCAATACCAAAACCAGTAAAACTTATCCAAATACATGCCCTCGCCCTATAAAGCAATTAAAAATCATGATTAAAAGTGTTATGCATTTCAATAAAACTTCACCGACTGTGGTGTTATTAGCACCAATTTTGGTACCAGTACCAAATTTGCTAAGTATTTCCCAAACAACTACTTTCATCATAAAGATGGAGAATTGGAGGAAATTAACTGCTCTACAATCCTTAATTGCACAGGGCTTCTCTTTTTTAGACTAAACTTTGCTCTTGTTTCTCTTCTTCAGATGAGTTCACAATGTAACATTTTAATGACCCTGGCTTCTAGATGGTTCAGCAGATAGACTGCGGAGCCTAGAGTCAATAAGACCTGAGTTCAAACCCAGCCTCAGACACTTACTGGTTATGGGTGTATGACCCTGGGCAAATCATTTAACTCTGTTTGCCTCAGTTTCCTCATCTGCAAAATGAGCTGGAGAAGAAAATGGCAAACCACTCCAGTCCCTTTGCCAAGAAAACCCCAAATGGGGTCATGAAGAGTTGGATATGACTAATCAACTGAACAATAACAACTATGTTTTTATTAGCATTTGAAAAATGACTCTCTGTAAATACAATATTTACTACTAACATGGCCTATAAGTTATAACAGTTACTTTACAAATAAATTATTTCATATGATGCATAATTATACCTGTCCAACATGCAATAATTCAGGAATACCAATTCAAAGAGATGAGATAGCATAAATTTGAACTTCACTGTTAGCTCATCAGAATAATAAAAATCACCAGTAATCTGTACTCTCATCAGAAAGTAACCCCTTCCACTACTAAAGTTTTATTTTGATTTATAAATTCTTTTCCTGGGAGAAAAAACACACACTTGGTCTTTGGCTGTCTGGCATCCAAATAAGTTTTTGGATATGGTTCACAAAATGTTCTTCAAAGAAAGCTTGACAAAAAGGATGGAAAAGGGTGGTGGGAAAACGGAAGCTATATCTCATTGATTTAACATATAAAAATCCCACTGAAGCTACACAAAAATACATATTACTGAACTAATCATTGGTCTTCCCTCAGTCTCTTCCTCCCCACCCCCACCCTTTGACAGCTGTCTTCCTATCATCCCAACAGGTGCTTTTAGGTCCAGAACAATGGCTAAGGCTTTTAAGCCAGTGCTGTCGACAAGTGAAAGGCAACAACAAATGGCTCAGTAGTGCTCTTTTCCCCGGGTCACTCAACCAATGGTAATAGTTATTATTTTTATTTATTAGCACTGCAGTACTGTCCTCTATCATGCCTAACTCACCCTCCCCTTTCCCTGACAGCAAGAACATTTTACTTTTAATAAAAATGGGCGAGTGCAAGCACTCCTGTGCTGGGCTCTTTTTGTAAAATGCACAGCTAATGAATGTTGTCCGTTTGGATCTGGATAATTTATGATGTCAGCAGAGCGTGGTTGGAGAGATATGAATCAAGTTCTACTCATCAGTTACATGGTAAAAAGTGATGGGGTGGGGGTGGGGCAAGTGTAGGGGAAGAAGTAGAGGAGGGAAAAGGGTGACTGAGAAAGACATGAGGTCAGAGAGAGAAAGGAAAGAGAAAAGATGCTTAGAATAATTTCTTCAAGATATCTAAGTAGAGAAATGAAAGATTTTATTTTATCTAAATATTTTTACCAGTTTCACTCCTTTGTCCATCAATCATGAAACCTTTTAGAAAAAGATAGCAAATGTCATTTTCTACGTTATAAAAATAATAGTATTTTTTCAAGTTTGCATATTTGTGCGTCAGGATATTCCTGCTCCCGTGTATGTCAATATAAAAAAAAACAAATAGAGGAAAAGAAAAAGGAGAAAATATAAATAATGTTTATTATGCCAGACTGTATATATTTGAAGCAAATAAATTTTCAATATCTAGGAGCAAATTCATACATAATACCTATAATTATTATAGCGTAAGAAAATATGTCACTGCCTACTAAAAAGTGAGATATATGTTTTGAAATAAATGACATCTGACTACTGGTATATTTAAGAAATAGGTTATCTGAATATGTATTTTAATTTTAAATGAATTAATTAGCCTATAGTGAAGGGTGTATTCAAATAATTATCCATGCAATTAGCTATCTAGAACATATTGGTAAAAACATTAATGATAGTATTTGTAGAGGCTTATTTTAAAATTCTTACCACTTCAAAATGTGGTAGTAGGGAAGATAAAAGACATAGAAAGTGCATGGGAAAAGAAACAGCTAAAAATACATTAGGATAAGAATTCTAATATATTTTAAAATATGACAGAATGTTTTACCACTGGAAGTGAGAATTAAAGCACATAAAGCCTGATGCTAAACAACTACACATCCTGAATCTTCTCTATCACAGCATATGTGAAAACAAATCCCAATCTCAGTTTGCCAGATGCCAGTAAAAGAGATGAACAATAAAATTGACATGATTCTTATGATAAAGCAGAGATTGTGAAGTGCAGGTAGTGGAACAGTTGAACAGACGGTTAGTTCTAATTCAGTTTACATTTCTATGAAATAAGTACGTCACATTAGATTAAAATTAAGACAAATGTCATCTTTTGATTTGCTTCAAAACTATATCAAGATTTGCACATAGACTTCTCAACTGGAGTATTCCATCTGCCTTAACAATTTGTTATATTTGTTCTTGCTTGTAACCTTTTATGGATTTTGGATTGTATCTTTTTCAGAGTAAATACAATCATTTCAGCTCTGAAATGACATTTAACTTTCGTAAGTTTAGATGTAATATAATCAAACACAAGTGTTGGAGTCAGGTGATGATTATAATATGTTATATGCCACAAAAGTGCTGAACACCAAAATAATTCTTCCTGGAAGAGGTCTCTTTAGCAGTATTTATTCTGGAGGGGACAAGAGAAAGAGAAAGAGAGAAAAGGGGGCACTGAAGGGAAGATGTGACAAACAGAAATACCTAAAACCTTTGTCATTTGCAGTATCATCACAAGTGGTATATGTGTCTACTTCTGCTGCCACCTCATGACTTCTCATTTTGACTGTTTTCTGTACCAATAAAATTAAGGGGAAAATAGTTGCCCTCATTGACAGAAGACCTAATATAAGTCCAAGGACATAGAAAATGCTACTATAATAAAGTAGCTAACATTTATTAAGGTGTTTCAGGTTTGCAAGTCCTTTTACACTTCATTTGATCCCTATAACAACTCAGTGAGATAGGTACTATAGATGTTATTATTTACACTTTAGAGATGAGAAAACAGAGTCTTGGGCAAACTAATTGACTTGCCTATGATCACAGAACTAACAACTGTGGGATACAGAATTTAAACCTATACTTCTCTTGACTCCAAATTTCATAATCTTTATTCTACATCATATGGTTGTATGGTGCCACAATGTAAAAAA
The DNA here is from genome assembly GCF_003287225.1 of Phascolarctos cinereus. Taxonomy (NCBI): domain Eukaryota; kingdom Metazoa; phylum Chordata; class Mammalia; order Diprotodontia; family Phascolarctidae; genus Phascolarctos; species Phascolarctos cinereus. Next base: position 174,031,748 of record NW_027555514.1, on the reverse strand, counting down.
TTTAAGGTATGTCTCTGTTCATCATGTTTGATTTTTCATTATTCTGAAATGGCTTGTCTTAGCTATTGGGTGGAATGGAAAAGGGGAGAGGAAGCTGTAGTCAGAGACTAAGTAAGTCAGAAACTAAGAATTCTTAGTCTCTATTTTCCTCCTATACAGATTGAAATATTCTTGGGCTACAGGGATACTAGTAAATATTTATACCAGAAAAACTACAGATTTTGTGAGAAATCTCCTAAATTTAAAGGTTTCCGAAGCAATGTAACAATTTTGACGCATTTCCAATTTCTAAGGGTAGTATTTGAAAAGAAAAAAAATTATTGGCTCATATATTTTCTCCCAATCACCCATAGAACATTTCTCTTAGTAAAAGAAAGGCATCTGTTCTTATATGAAAGCTAACTGAAATTTCAAACATATCTATAACTTTAAATAATTCCTCTACAAGGAGTATGTATTTCTATAAAGAAGATAATGGTCATATGAAAGGTGAGGAAGCAGTTATGCTACTCCACTACAGAATAATTCTAAAACAACACATCATATACAGTATACATTTAATAGATGTTGGTTGAATTGAATTTGGTTAATGGAATAGAATTCCTAAACCTGAGACTTAATTCTCATTTTAGTTATGGCTCATTTTAATTATGCTTTGAATTTTTATTGAAAGTCTCCATTTGAAATCAATGTGAATTCTTAAACCAAAGTGAGGCAAACTGGTACAGCAGGAAAGGGAACTCTATCAGAAGTCAGAGAAACTGGGTTCAAATCTTCACTTTGCTATGTACTACCTGAGTTACTTTGGATAGATCATTTAATCAATTTGTCCCTCAGTTTCTTCCTTTGTAAAACAAGGGGATTCCAGCTCACGATCAATGCTCCTAAAATCAGTAATGTGTAGGGGGGAGGTTAAACAAAAGATAAGTAAATGGGTCAGTCAATATCTGTTATATTTTAAAGTGTGGCAGAAAACACTATGATATCTCTTTACATTAAAAAAAAAACCACTTGCCCAGAGTACAAAATGGCATAAAAGAAGCAACCCCCTCCCCTCACAGAAGTCTTTTCTAGGCAGTATATTTCTTCTTTGAAAGGTGCTTGAGTTTTAGCATTATCATAATTGCGTTTTATACTGATACTTTAAAATGACAGGAAAAAAAGGAAAATCCAGCTTAATCCTGAAATTGTCTTTCAGGTTCATTCATCCATCAAATGTCATATTCAGAATGTGATGATGTGATAAAGAACTATTAGAGACTTCTACATGGACTGTATCAAATCAACTAGTCCATAAAGAAGAAAGGATATGAGTTTTTTAGACCAAAGTCTAAAGATGGTAAATCGAAGACTGTAGATTACGTTAATACATACAAGAAACACGATTGCATATATGCACCCTTTCCCCCCAAACCCCTTTCCACAGTATCTGTACAAATAGTAAAGGAGAAAGAGGAACTGCCTAGATGTCTGGCAAATGATGAGGGCAAATTCTATTTGCTCGAGAACTGAGGTAGGGGTTTGGGAGAATTGTGGCATAGTGTTACAAGGAATTTAGAGATCAGAAAAGAATGAATGGGATAACAGGTTCATTATTCAGAAAGTTCTCCTTTGTGAAAAGTCTTTAAGGGAATGCCAGGACAACAAATGACTTAATCCTGGGAAGGATGCTATGACAGACAAGAAAGTAGTCAATCTATACCTTGAAAATGAATAGTACAGATTGCTCTATCACATCACTAATTTGACTTCTTCTGCTCTTAATGATGTCTTAAAAGCAGCAACTGGCAATAGCCCAGAACTGTGCCTCAAATCTAATAACTTGGAGAAAAACAGACATATGACTTTAACTAGAATAATTAAATAATCTCTAAAGGCACAAAAAGGAATAGATTTCTTTTCCCTATTTTTAAGGCACTTGAAATCAATTTTGTACCTTTTTCACATGATGATTATACAGATTGTCATTAAATAAAAACAACAAAAATTCCTGCTCAATCACAACATCCCTAGACATACATATGAAGGAGAATTAGCATTTTGACCTTACATGCATACCGTGCCTTCTTTTCTAATGATTGTTTAACATTAAATAATTTTTAATGTTTGTTTAAAACAAACCTGGAACACATGAAATAGCAGTTTTGATACTAAATGATATGACAGCATTCTCTTATAAATTAAAGCTGTTTTATTAACTACCACCCTTCTCACTTCTCTGCACTACGGGGTCGTAGAGCAGTCTTTCATGAACTTTTGAAGGTTCTTTTCAAAGTCAGTCTATTTTTGTGTTCCATGGGTCAGATGTGAGAGCTCTGCACATTTCTTGGCATTTGTCTTTGGGGTAAATAAAGGTCCCTAAGGACCCTGCCACATCATTCCTTTCAGAAAGGTTCAGGGAAATGTTTGAACCAGATAGGCTTTCTATTACAGGACACAAATCTGCTCCTAAATCTGGGCTTCATGAAAGAACACTGGAGAAGGTATGAAGAATACCTGGCACATTGGGAGAAGTGGGTTTAAGAGTTAAAGTAAATGTGGATCAAAGTCTTCATTATTATTATAATTGTATTACAGTTAAGGAGGGAAATGATACTTTTTGTTGGCCTGCAGGTATTTAAAATCCCAACATATTTTTATACAAGTATAAGCTGACATGAAATCTCTTCCAAAGAAGTAATAAAATTTAGTACAAGAACTTTCGTTAAAAATATTTTTTCTTATACATTTTTTATTCAATTTTGCATTTTCAGGTATGAATTTTTATTCTAATATTTAGGTAAGGTTATTCATAAGAAACAATTATTTGCTTATTTTATAAGAATCAACAAAATGAAAAAGCTAATGTAATATTCCAACAGCTCAAAAGACAGGAAAAGAAAAAAACAATCAGTTTCCATGTATGCTACCAAATTTTTAGAGAATTAGGAGAAAGCAGCTTTGCTTAATAAAGGGATTACCATATTCTGTAGGAATTTTTGCAAAGTTCCCAAGTGATATATAAGTAGATGTTTTTATTTAATAAGCCTTAATTCAAAGAAATGATATGGTTCAGGTATCACTTATTTTGCTTCAATTTGTGGCTCTGTATGATACAAATAAACTGGCTTCTTTCTCCTTTCTTTCTAAAAAAAAAGTCAGTTTGTAGAGTAGAACCTCAGAAAACATATAGCAGCAAAGCCAGTTCCCAAAGAGTGCCAATGACATCCCATGATTAAACTGAGCTGCATAAAAGGTACAAGCCAGCAGACACACACACACACACACACACACACAGAGTTGATTGGAGATTAATTGAAACTCATGTTTTCATATAAATTTCAGTCCATTATTGTTGCAACCAAAAAAAAAGTTTCACAGGATGGGGGAAAAAGAAAAGAAGAAAGTTCCTTCAATCCTGTTTGAATCATATTTGAATCAATCTCTATGGGGCTACTACAAAATCCTTTAAGCCCACTAGCCTCTTAGCTACATAAAATTAATGAGGCATCTCAAGCATTCATTTTTCTACAGCAAGCAGCTTTAGGCTCTCCAGTTGGACACCTACAATTCACAAAATTAGAATCACTGAACTAAGGGAGGTATTTGTGCATTATCCCTGCATACCATATAGTATTGTAATGTAAACTAGGAAAGATATTTGAGGGATTAAGATGATGAGATATAGGTTGAGTTGCATTTTCTAGGGTTAATAAGGGCAGGTCTCCAACTCTGTGCTCTTCTCTTGACCATTAAAAGTTTCCATTTTCCCAACAGGATGTAAAGTCTTACACAGATAAACATTACAAACTACAATACTTATAAACCATCCAATCCTGAGTCTATTATTCCATGATATTAGCTACCCCCATACAATACTCTGATTAAGCCTCAAATACATTAAGCCTGATTATAATCAGTTTTTTTCATAATACTACCTTCTTGCTAATGCTCATAACACTTGGTTCCCAGGGCTATACTTATAATGAGATGGCAGGGTGTATTTTCCATTAAAGACCTCTGTTGGAGCTACCATAGTGTTTCTTCTCGTGTATTACAAGTAAAATACTCTCTCTCTCTCTCTCTCTCTCTCTCTCTCTCTCTCTCTCTCTCTCTCTCTCTCTCTCTCTCTCTCCCTCCCTCCCTCCCCCCCCCTTTTTTTAATGTTTGCCTCACAATAACTGGCCCCTTTCCAAATGATTAATTTTCTATTCTAAACCAGTGTGCTCCTTTTCCCCATTGTTTTGCCATGATTTCTATTCTAACAACCCTCTCTTCTTTCTTCACTGGTCCCTTCCAGACATCTTTACCCATAAACTTCACTCCCATCTTAAAAAAACCGAAACCAAAACCAAAAACCAAAACACAACCCTCTTTTCTGTGATATCGTGGTCTAAGAGACTTAGAATTGTTCTCTGAGTTTCCACACTGTTTAGAAGAGTTACCCATAAATGAAATAAAATCCTATATTATCAACACTGTAACTCAGGAGGTGCTGCAGCTATTTGTGTTCTATGACCTCAGTAAAGGCCCTTGATTGAATTGCAGTCGTGCATTAAATCAACCGTCATGTATGTGCTATTTGTGGCATTTTATAAATACGTGGGGAGTGAAGAAATAATTTAATAAATCAAAGAAAACTTATAAATTTTTTCCCATATTGGTGTTTTTAAAACACCTTTGATTTAAAAAAAATAAGCTTCACTTTGGGAGCTTATACAAATTATCTGAAGAGATATCACCAAAGAATGCTGAAATGACAGAAAATAAATAATGGAAGCATAATAGATTGCAGATGGGAACTGTCATCCTATGAGCGAACAACACCTAGCTGGTGAATACTATAAGCTTGTTAAAGGCTCCTTTATGAATTAGGCACTGGATATTCATTATATTGCATATCCAAATCATAATTCTTTTTGATTTATTTCTCCAATTTTACTAGAATAGAAACAGTGAGCTGTTAGTTAGGCTAAGTCCATAAATATCTCTTGGTCTGTTTCCAGTAGGTTTGAGCACAGAAGGTGGGATGCTTGTTGCATAAAGTAAAATCCACAACAGGTTTATAAAAATGCTATCTCCCTCAGTCATAGAGAAGACATTCAGAACAGACCGTCTTTTCAGCACTACAATTTTCATAGTGGAAAGAAGGAAAAGCTAAAAATGTCTTGTTCAGGAATCCATTTCTGTGAACCAAATTAAACTGCAGATTTCTCCATACGTCTTATATTCTGGTAAGGGCCTTCAAGACACTATTCCTATCTAGAAGGGAATTTTTCAAGTTTGCTTTACTTAGTTAAAAAAAAAATCTAGGGGAGGGGGTGTGGACCAACAACTCCACACAAACTTAGTAAGAAAAGTTACAGTAAGTCTCTTTTCCCATTTTCTTATATTTGTGTAGCTGTTAGACATTTTGCAAAGTAGGGGAGCACCAGCCAGCCTTTTACAACAAAAGGGCTACTGTCACTGAGCCAGTCCCAGACATGGTGGAAACCAGCCCACAGGAAAAGGCCTGGCTCCAATGTTAGGCCCTGGCCGAGTACAGTCACTATATTCACTCAAATTGGCAACAGGTCTCAGTGTTCCTGGCTTTGAGCTGTGAACAAGGGTCAGGATTGAATAACCAATTATACAACCGCTGACTGAGTTTATCCAAGGTTTGCAAACTGCTATAATAGCCTAGTATTCAACCAACTGTTTTATCCTTTTCCAGATATACTGTCATATCTCCCCTTGAGCTCCATTTACATGTCACTTTATTACATATATCCATTAAAAAGGTTAATACGATGTCACACTCAATGCCTAAATGTTGCCTTTCAGTATCCGTGCCTCTCTCTAGCATGTTTCATATAGGCACCTATTTCTCTGTAAGTTAAACCAGGTTTCTGTCAAGAATAGAGAACAGTGTTTTAAAAGAACAATAGTCAAATGTCAACAGTTTCAAAATTACTCCACTATGCTATTAGGCAGTATGAAAACACCTTCATATTAGTAATTTAGAAACTCAGGAGTTTGGCAGTTCGGACTAGCACCCCTAAGTTAATTAAGGTCCTTGTACAAACTTACCTACAGTGAAGTATCTGCAACTGTCCTATTGCCCCAAACTCCAGTGCTCCCTAAAAGTACAGGAGTCTAATGCAACACTTAGATTCTCATAGAGCATATGCTCACGTGAATATTTGGTTCTGAATATCCAGTGTGGTTAGAGAATGAGATACAAACATGAAGTCAAATTTCAAATTAATTCTCTAAATAGTTAAAATCTGAATCTTGTTAAATTGAATGAGGATTAGGGAGAAGTGGCAGTGAATAGCAAAGGAATTAAGAGTCTTTATTTTCAATTGCTGAATATCTATTTTTGTTTCATACTAGGTTTTCACAAGTGTGCTATAGTGGAAAGACTGAGGCAGCTAGGGGGACTCACTGGATACAGCCCCAGGCCTGGGGTCAGGAAGATTCACCTCCCTGAGTTTAAATTTGGCCTCAGACACTTAGTAGCTGGGTGACCCTGGGCAAGTTACTTAACCCTGTTTGACTCTGTTTCCTCATCTGTAAAATGAGCTGGAGAAGGAAATGGCAAACAGCTCTAGTATCTTCCCCAAGAAAACCCTGAACTGTGTCACAAAGAATAAGACACAATTGGAAATAACCGAAGAATAACAATAAAAGTGGAAAGACTATTGCGTTTTGGTGTCAGGAGTACTGTGTTCAAATCCAGTCTTTTTTGTTCATTAATTGTGTTTTGTTTATTAATTGTGTAGACAAGTCACTTTACTTTTGTAAAGTTCAGTTGGCTTATCTCTAAAAGACAGGTGATGATAATTACACTATCTATTTCCTAGAATTGTTATGGGGAATACACGTCAAAAGCCTTAAAGCACTTTATAAGTAGGAGCTTATTTTTAATCACTAAGGTATATTCACTGCTTTTCAAAATCAATAACACAAATAGCTTCTAGGAATTTCAAGTTAAATGAAATGCTTTGATTTGTTTCTATAATGTAAGAATAAGGATCTCTATGTCATTGCTGTGGTGCTAGGATGAATAGAGGTTAGGGTTATAACTCCTACTGACATTAAATCATAAGAATGCCTACAACAAAGGCTAGCTGAGTCAATTTAAGATAATATAAGCCTTTAAAAAGGTAGTATATCTTTTATTTAAATTCTGGTTCATAAATTTCATCTCTTTCCCCCCACCCCCAAAGATATAAGGTAAAGTTCTGAAGGAAAAACATGAAGAAATATGCCTATCAGAAATTTGAATAGCAAAAAGCAAAGAACAGCAGAAAGCCCATTTTGATAAGATTTAGCCTGATCTCCAGACCTTGAATTAGGAGTAAACAGCCAACTTTCTGAATTCCAACCCAGACATATTTGGGATATGATGTAATTACAAATTGATAGTTATGAATTTCAGGCATGACTGCTAAAAACATAAAAAACAAATATTTTAAGTACTTATCTTAAAGTTTACCAAGTTCACTTATGGATAATAATTACAACTCATACTTATATAGCACTTTGACTTCTGTAATGAAGTTTTATATACAATATAACATATAATCCTTATGACCTGACCACACTGAGAGTAGGTGTTAATATTATTTCCATTTTATGGATCAGGAAACTGGATCTCAGAGAGGTTAAGGGACTTGTTTGATTCACATGGCTAGTAGGTGTCTGAAATAGGTTTTGAATTCCTGGTTCCAAATCCAGCACTCCACCTATTACATCAGGTTGACACTAGACAGGCACAGAGGATCATATTTCAGCAAATAGGAGAACACTGAGAGGCAACTCACTGAACATGTAAACATGAAGAATGATTCTAAGAATCTCCTTCTGCAGCCTGGGTAGCTCTGCAGTCATGTTAATTCTAAAAACCAGTTCTTTGTGGACCAGATTTAGGAGGTGTCAATGACACCATTTGGACCAAAGATTTTCAACCTTTTTTTTGTATCGTGGACCCCTTCGATAGTCTGGTTAATCCTTCTGAAAATAATGTTCATAAGTGTACAAATAAAACACACAGTTTTACAAAGGAAAATAATTATATTGAAATACAGTTATCAAAACACTTCTTTTTAAAGTTCCCAGATGCTAGGTTATGAACTCATGACTTAGATAAAAGATCTGGGAGAGACAGCTGGAAGAGTATAAAACTCCCATCTTTTCCCTATCATCCAAATGTAAGCTCAGTGATGAGAAGGGACAAATTTAATGCTAAACATTTTAACGAAATTTTGTCTACTATCCAAGAATAAGTGCATAGAGGCTCATTGCCTGACCAGTCACTAGTAATTTGACCATAGTAACACATGAAACAAAGATAATTACAAAGTGACTTCCAAATACTTTCCAATCCTCTTCCATTTCTTTAGTGATGGTAACATAATAGTAGAATAGTGGGCAGCACAACTAAGAAAAACACAGCTTTCAGACCATCTATAAATAATTTAAATGTCCATACTGTAAGTGTGAGATTTGTATCCAAGGACAAGTTGACATACTATGAATCATGTCAAGATTGACATTTTTCATATAAATGGAACCAGAAGGCAGAAGCTGCAGCTAAATGGTTTACAGGTTTTCCTTTGAGAAACATATAAAGGAGTTGGTAGAGCTGATTTCACTATGCACTTAAAAAGAATATATATGTATGTATGTATGTATGTGTGTGTGTGTGTGTGTGTGTGTGTGTGTATCTCTCTCTCTATCTATCTATCTATCTATCTATCTATCTATCTATCTATCTATGGATACTTGGTCATCTTGCTTTGTAGTTGCAAAAAAAAATGCCATTTTCATGATAACCATAGATTATGAACCACCATCTGTGTTAGAGAATGAAAATGCCATGAAATTCTATAAAAACCTGTCAAGATCCTCTAAACCAAGTCAATATATATGAGGATATTTGGTGATTTCAATACAAATGTAGGCACAAGGGAAAGTGATAATAGTATTTAAAAGTGATTTAGGATACCTTATATCTACTAATGAAGCAGCTAAGTGGTGAAATGGATAGAATGCTGCATTTAGAGTATGGAAGACCTGAATTTAAACCCTGCCTCAGATACTTACTAGCTGTATGACCTGGTCAAGTCACTTAACCTCTCTCAGTCTCAGTTTCCTTATTTGTAAAATGGGGATAATAATAGCACCTACCTAACAGGATTGTTGTAAGGATCAAATGAGATAATATATGCAAAGTTCTTTGCAAATCTTAAACTCTATATAAATGCTAGCTATTATTAATAGTCATTCATTATTAATAATGAAATCTAAATTAGTCTTACTTTGGCTGCCATGTCTCTTTACAATCAGAGTCAATGCATTTTCTTTTTTACATATTCCAAGGAAGAGCTATATAATTTAATTGAGGGTTTTGTGTTTTGTTTTGTTTTGTTTTGTTTTTGCTGGAATAGGAGATAGTCAGAGTAGGAGTCAGGAAGACTAGGAGTCTTACCTTTGACACATACTAATTCTGTGACCCTCATATGTAACATCCTACTGGCATGGGCAACTCTCTAAGATTAAGTTATAGTTGAGTTGTTGATCTGTATAGATGGAAAGAGTTTCTACACTGAAATTTCCCTATAGCTGTAGTACCTACCATAGTGTAGAAGAGAATCAGCCCTTAACAAATGTTTGTTGTTCAATAAAAGAACATTTAAAAGTTAAAAAGCAGGTCAATCAACTACAATATAGTGGCAGAGAATTAATATTTTACTTTGCCTCACTAAACAAGCTGTCAGTGTATAGGAGCAATGAAGATGGAAAGTGGAGTACAGATGAGAAATGCTTAGGATTCTGACTCCATGTTGTAAAAAGCTATTCTTTATGAGAAATTCTATGTTCTTCTGCTAAGGGTCCTGTCTCTTTTGTCACTTTCTAAAAGGAAAAAAAAATAGCTGAAACATTCCACCAGCCTAATGGAGAACTATGAACAAGCAAATGATTTTACACTATTTACTGGGGTTTTCCAGGAACCACCTTCATCTGCTTATCCAAAGAACATTTTAAAGAAGGATGAATTTTCTCTGCAGTTCTCTCTTTAAATATGCCTAGTTCAGATGCCAGACTCCAGTATTTTTTTTTTGCATGACAAAAGGATTTAGGAGCCACATTGTCCTGTTCCTGTAATAGACTCTTGATTGAGTTGAGATCTAAATGACACATAGTGTGGTGAATGATAGAAAAGAAGCCAGAGGGAGACTCTGTTTTTCTTTTACTCCTAAACCAATTACATAAATGCTATGTGTAACAAGAAAATTCACTATATTATTCTTTTGTGGCAATCCACACTACAAAACTATATCAAACTATGATGCACTTTGCAGTCAATCATATAAGATTTTCTCTATTATCTGTGTGTATATTCACCCATGCTTTCATTCTTTTAACAAATATTTATTGCAAACCTACTATGTGCAAGGCATGATGTGAGACATTGTGGGGGATTAAAAAAAAGATGTTCTTTTCTTTCTAAAGCTTACAGGCAAATCCAAGAGACAACAATACACTAATACAAATAAGAATGTGAAAGTGCAAAAAGGGAGGTACAAATGAAATGCTATGAATGTTCAGAAAAAGAGGCATTCCTTTCAGGTAAAGTGATCAGGGTAGATCTCATGAAGGATATTCTGTTTGAAACTGGCCTCAAAGGGTGGATTGGAATTGGACAGGTGTACGTAGGGCAGAAGAACATTCTGGGAAGAAGAATGAATCTGAGAAGCAGTTTGGTATGTTAGACAGTTTATCGAATATGAAGTCATGTGACCTGGGTTTGAATCCCATCTCAGATACTTACTAGTTCTTTCCCATAATTAGAACAGGGATAATGTTACTTGAAGCACCTCCCTAACAAGACTGTTGTGAGGAAAAGCTCTCTGCAAACCTTTAAGTGCAGCTCTTTAAACTTCTATGAACAGATGCAAGGTGATATGAATAGAACAAGGAAAAACAATATACACAATGACAATAATTATAATGGAAACAACAACAACAACACAACTAAAATTGAATGCTATTGACATTATAATAACCAAGATTGGCCCCCAAAGAAGTGGTGAAAACAAGCCTCTCTTCTTTGAAGAGGTAAGGGAAAATAGGCATGGACAGTCTAAGACTTGGCTCGTGTGTTGGTTAGTTTTGCTGGAATTTTTTTTCTTCCCCTTTAAAAAAAAATTATATATTACACGAGATGGCACTATGGTAGGAGAGAAGAGAAGGAAAATTAGAAGATGTATAGATGTATTTGGAAATGGAGATGATATAAAAACAAAATATATCAATATTTTTTTTTGAATACTATGCTTCTGGTCTTTTTCCTTACCTTCCCAGCACCAATATCAAATTTCCCAATCTTTCCTTTCTTCAACTACCAAAACAAGCTTTACCATATAATTCCCTTTCTCAAGAGACCTTGGGGACTCTCTAGCATAAAATATAAACTTTGTTTGACACTTAAAGGCCTTCACAATCTGGCTCCAACCTAGTGATTCAGACATTTTACATTATTCTCCATCACAAGTCTAGTTAACTGAACTGCTTGCAGTTTTCCATCCATGACATTCTATCTCCCATTTCCTTGCCTTTTCAAGGGCTGCTTCCTGTGTTTGGAATGCTTTCCTCCCCATCTTTGCCCTGTGGAACCAATAGCTCTCTTCAACACTCAGTTCAATGTCTAACTCCTACATGAGGCCTTTCCTGATCTCTTTAGGTATTAAGTGGTCTCCTCTAAAACCAGGGGGAAAATTGTGTTTAGTTTATATACATTTAGTATCTACTAATCTGTGTACATTCTGTTTACTCCAGTTGAATGCAGGCTCCTTGTGGGCAGGAACTATTTTACTTTTTAATTTGTATTTTCCCTGTCTAACACAGCCTTTAGAACACAATAAGCAGTTCTTGTTGCATTAAACTGAAATGAATGTGGCCTCCGTCATGTCTTTTGTATTTAAGTGGTTACATGCAGTGTCTCTTCAATTTTATCCTCTTAAGAGACTAACCAAAGGTCAGTTTGTGTGGTGCCACCTACAAGAGACATCTTATCCTCCTAGTTATTAATATTCTTCCCCCACTCATAGGAAATCACTTAATTTTTAATACTTCATATTTGCTTATGTGGATACATGTTTTATCTCTCAGTGTTCCTGATAACTCTCCACAGAATATTAACTAGCTCCTTGGTTCTTTTTTGTTTGTTTGTTTGTTTTTTTAGGCAATTGGGGTTAAGTGACTTGCCCAGGGTTACACAGCTAGTAAGTGTCAAAGGTTTAGTCTGAGGCCAGATTTGAATTCAAGTCCTCCTGACTTCAGGGATGGTACTCTATTCACCTAGCTGCCCCTAGCTCCTTGATTCTTAAGAGAAAGGATTTTTGTCTTTGTATCTCCAGTTCTAATCATAATGCCCTGCAAAGAATAGTATTTAAAATGTTCATTGAATTGATAAATGTTGGAGGGGATGTGGAAAATTGGGACACCAATGCATTGTTAGTGGAGTTATGAACTGATCCAACCATTCTGGAGAGCAATTTGGAGCCATGTCCAAAGGGCTATGAAACTGTACATACCCTTTGATCTATCAATACCACTACTAGGTCTATATCCCAAAGAGATTAGAAAAAGGGAAAAGGACCTATTTGTACAAAGATATTTATAGCAGCTCTTTTTGTACTGGCTAAGAATCGGAAATCAAAAGGATGCCCATCAATTGAGGAATGGCTAAATAAGCTGATATAATTGCGATGGAATATTATTGTGTATAAGAAATGACAAGCAAGATGATTTCAGAAAAGCCTGGAAAGACTTACGTGAATTGATGTGAAGTGAAGTGACAGAACCAGGAGAACATTGTACTCAGTAACAGCAATATTGTACAATGAAGAACTGTGAATGATTTAGCAATTCTCAGCAATACAATGACCCAAGACAATCCCAAAGGACTAATGATGAAGCATACTATCCAGAGAGAAAAAAACTGATATTGTTTGAATACAGACTGAAACAGGCTATTTTTCACTTTCTTTATTTCGTTCTTTTTCTTTTTCAAGCCTTCTTGTACCAAATGACTACTATGGAAATGTTTTACATGATTGCACATGGATAACCTATATCTGATTGCTTACCATTTCAGGGAGGGGTGAGGGGAGGAAGGGGGTACAGATAGAATTTAGAACTCAAAATGCTTAAAAATGTTAAATTTAATTTTAACATGTAATTGGGGGAAATAAAATATATTAAAATACTTTAAGTCATCAAAAAAGAGTGTGGGGAAAGAAGAGAATCCATGAGATTATCTTGAGGTACACTCACATTTAAGGGACATAGATGAAGATATAGCAAAGGAGGCTGTGAAGGAATGGCCTTAAGGGAGGAAGAGAAACTTATGTTGTTATTCAATTATTTCACTTGCGTCTGAATCTTTTCTTGGTTAAGATATTGGAGTGGTTTGCCATTTCCTTTTCTAGCTTATTTATAGATAAGGAAAATGAGACAAACAGGGTTAAATGACTTGCTCAGGGTCACACAGCTAGTAAGTATCCAAGGCTGGATTTGAACTCAGGTTTTCCTGACTCTGTGCCCAGTGTTTTATTTTCTGTGCCACCTAACTGCCTAGGAGGAGAAATAAAATATTGTCATGAAAATCCAGACAGGACAGTATTTCCAGAAGGAGAAAGTGGTCAATAGTGTCTTGTTCTTCAGAGAAGTCAAGAAAGATGAAGACTAAGAAATGGTGATTAGATTTGTCAATTAAGAAATTTCTAGTAATTTTAGATGATGTACTTTCAGTTGAGTGATGAGGTTAGACATAAAATTCAAAGACACTGAGAATGCGTGAATAAAGGACAAGTGAAGGTAAGGGATATAGACAGTTCCTTCTTTCCTGCTCCTTGGAGTTTGACTGTAAAAGAGACTTCTCCCTATATAGTATCATAGCAAGAGGCTATGCCAGGGACAAATGAGGATCTTATGAGTATGGGGAAGACTTAGACATGCTGGAAGTCACAGAATCAAGTAGAAAGGGAAAAAATGAAGACTACAGAGAGGATCAGACAGTGAGAGGAATCTGCTGGATTTGGCTTCTCAGTTTTATATTTATGCTCCAAAATTCAATAGGTGGGACTGCAACCTATTTTGTAAAACTCAGTTTCCTGTTATCTGTCTTTTTTTTCCTTTTCTTTTTTTTTGACTGGACCTGTGATTTCATTGGTTTAGCTAGGCCCTGATAAGGAATTTCCTCTAACAATGAAGATTAGTATATTATATGTATTATATGTATATATTATATTAGTACATTATAGGTTTAGGTATTTGGATCAGTAAAAAGTTAAATGTCACATTCAAGGTCAAACAGCCAGTAAAAATCAAAGACCTAACTTGTACTCATTCCTCCTGTCTGTGAAGACAGCTCTACACTATGCCACACTGTCTCTCTCATTTCCTCTTATTAATTGGAAATGATCATTTTTAGATAAAGATTTTCCTAAAAACTTTTTCCTTGAAATTTCGGAATACCAAGTAATTCTATTCAACAAAAATATTATTTCCAATAAAATGCATCAGACATTCTAATATATCTAATATACTTAGAAGAAATATTATAGTGATTTAAGACACACTTATGAAAGTGTTTCTAGCATTAAATAACTACATTTATTAAATCATCAAAAGTGGGGGCATTAAATAAGCAAATATTTAATGAATCCCTACTGTGTTCTCATCAGAGTGGTAGATACCATGGAGAATGTGTATGTGTGTGTGCACGTTTGGGTGTGTGTGTATGAATAGAGAAATAGATACAGATAAAAGATTGATAGACACAAACAGACATAACTCCTTTTCTAAGGATTTTACAGTCTAACAAGGGAGGGGAAAAAACTGAACTTCTATAAAATAGAGAAAAATGCCCTTGGAGAACTAAAAACAATGTTCCCTTAATTCTAACCTATGTCCATAGCTCTGTTCAGGGGACTAAACCTCTTACGTGAAGCCTTTTCTGGTCTTCATACCTCACCTTCACCTCTGCCCCCAGTGCTAACTTCTCAAATTACCTTACATTTATTTATCTGTGGACATTTTATGACCTCCCAAGTAGATTATAAGCTCCCTGATGCAAAAGCTTCATTTTTATATTTATGTCCCCAACATTTATCACCATGTCATATACACTAGACATAATTAATAATTATTGTAATGTTTGCTGAATTTTTATACTGTGTAGTACTAGCTATATGTAAAATAAGATGAAAAAAATAGTGAAAATGAGTGTAGGCTCTGGATCTAAGTCCTAGAAAATAAACAGCAGAGATCAGCCAAAAAAAAAAAGGCATTCTAGTCAATGTATAAAGGGCAGAAATGAGTAGGGTATGTATCATGAGTAAAACTTACTGATTATGTGCTGGGGAATAACAAGAAATAAAGATGACTACATAAGGCATTGATCATGAAACGCCTGAGTTAGCTGGAAGAGTTTGAGTTTGATACAAATGGCATTAGAAAGCTGCTTTTGTTTCACATAACAAATGTGATTTATTAAATCAAATTTTTTTTTCTGGGATGGTGATTGGTATAAGCAATGGTGCCAAACTCTAACAGAAATGGGGATAATAAAACCATATATGAGAATTCCTGCAGGTCACATTTTGACTTAGAAAACCACATGTTAATATTATCTACATTTTGTTGTACTTTTATTTGCTTTGTTAAATACTTCCCAATTATATTTTAATCTGGTTTCCAGTCCACTTGAATGTGTTGTGGACTGTATGCAACTTATGGCCTTAGGTGTTTTCTAAAACTATAATCTAATAAGGGAAAGTAATGCATGTATCTAGATAAAATGATACAAATTAGATATAAGTAAATAAGGGGAATATAAAATGCTGTGAGATTGTATCAGAGAGAAATTACTTCCAGCCAAGGACATTGCAAAAGTTTATTAAATGAGGTAGCATTTAAGCTAGTAGAAGATTAAGCTAGTTGTGGAAAGCAAAAATAGATTGGAAGGAGAAGGTACTGTACAGGAAAGTAAAGTAGATCTAGGTGCACAATAAGGAGAATGCAGGCTGTGGAAATGGAGAGAAATGACAAATATGAGGAAAGATAATATTATAGAGGGAATTCATACTTTGGTTAGGGATTAGACTACATTGCGTCTAAATTACCTTCCAAATCAAAGATTCTGGGATTCTTTCCAAGAACACTAGAAGAATCATTTATAGTATTGTTAGAAATAGTATTGTTAGAAGGTGGAGTTAGTCTCAAGAAGTTGATGAACCATTCAGTTATTGTTCCTGGTTGTGGTACCCACATTTGATCTTTCATTACTCTATTCATCACTGGAGGTCACAGCACTTTGTAAGGATTTAACTAACTCCATATACTGCAGAGTAAGTCAATCACAAAAGAAGCTATCTTACCTAAATAATTATATGACAATTTCTTAAGTATATCTCAATTCATTTTTGCTCTCACTTTTTACTCTCCTCTCTCTCTCTCTCTCTCTCTCTCTCTCTCTCTCTCTCTCTCTCTCTCTCTCTCTCTCTCTCTCTCTCTCTCTCTCTCTCTCCCCACCTCCCTCTCCCTTCTGCCCCCCATGTTATTACCACATGGGATTAATTTTTATCTTTAATCTCTGCTCTGGCCAACTGTCAAAGTGTCTCAGAGCTGCCTGCCTTAAAATCTGTGGGTTATGATGCTGCTGTTCCTACAGATAAAGGTGAAAACAGCATAGAAGGAAAGAAAACACACAGGCCCATACACACAAGAGCTGATTGTTAAAAAACAGCTGTGTTTGCCTTTACCTGAGAGGAAAACAAAGTAAAACCTGTTGGTATTTTGCTACTTCTTATCCTCTGCTCAACTTGTTCAGCAACCACTCTAAAACTATAAAAAAAGAAAAAAAAAGTTGGGGAGAAAGGAACTTTCATGTACACTACTGAAAATAGATATAAAAGAAACAAGAGAATGAGCTGCCTAAAGCACACTGAAAATATTTTTTTTAAAAAGTTGTAATGTTGTCTATCCAGTTATTTAGCACAAAGTAAACTTTTTATGAGGGCTGGGTATATATGTTCAATCATAATTCATTCAGTCAAACATTTATTAAGCATGTACCAATTGCCAAGCAATGTGCTAAGTGCTGGGGATACAAAAAATGAAAAGGATAGCTCCTGTTTTCTGCAGTTCAAAGTTTAGTGGGGCATATAAGATGAAAACAACTAAATACAAATAAGCACTATACAGGATAAATTGGGAATAATCAACAAAGGGAAGGCACTTGAATTAATAAGGATCAGGAAATGCCTCCTATAGAAGGTAGGATTTTTGCTGGGACTTAAAGAAGCAAAAAGAATGCAGGAGGCAGAGATGAGGAGGGAGGGGAAGCATTCTGGGCATGGGGGATAGCCAGTGAAAATGTCCACAGTTGAGAGATAGAAGTTTCTTGTTCAAGAAATAACAAGGAGGCCCCAAAGAGAATTTGGAAAAAATAAAGCTAAATTAAAGGACAAATCAACAACTACCTTTACTTAGGCTAAGTTAAATGAAACCATGAATAATGACCATTATGAATGAATGGAATCACTCAATAAAATTGAAAGAAATTAAAGAAAAAATTAGCTATCTAGACTAGGATTTGGTAGTAGGATATGCTTGCACAGCCTTTCAAGAGGCTCTTCCTAAACAAAAGCCATTTGCCTCAACAAAACACATTCCACCATTTATTTTAAACATTCATGCTAAATTCCCCCTAGAATTTAGAGCCACTAACAAATATACCAAAAATGGTTTTGTGAAAACAGAATAATAGTAGTCACAAAAATGCCTATTTGAAAACTTTAATAGGATGCCATTTTTGTTTGTAGATCATGATTTTGCAAATTAAAGTGAGATCTCAGAGGGGTAGCTGGATACCTTTTTTTTAGTAGTGTATCACATAGGTCAAAGTTGGTCAATTCTGGCAGTTAGTGTGGGGAAAAATAAAGACAAACAGAGAATTGTGAAACAGTTGGGATGAAACAGAGATTCCATCTGGGTCAAAAATAAATAGTTTTAAGTTTTAACCTATAATTTGTCTACATTCTAGTAATCAGAAAAAATTTGACCAAAACATAGGGAGAACAAGGTAAGAGGCAGTGAAGAGGCTTAATAATCTATAGGCTATATAATCAACATAAACACATTTGGCATAAGAACACATTTTACAGATCTGTCGTCTCAATAATATGGATACTCCTCAACCCTCGGCCAACAGTGCAGCTAGCTATCCATGCCTTTTTATTGTCATTATTGTCCATCTCCTCTTGTAAACTTTCCACAGGGGGCCCACCCTATGTTCTGGGGTCTTCTCTCCAATTCTATTGAGACTGTGCAGATAAAAGTGGAGTATGTGTTGACTGGTTACCCCTTGTCCTTGACACTTGACTGTGGAATCCTATTAAATAAAACCTTTAGCCTACCTTCAATTATCAAATATATGGTAGAAGGTAAACTGAAATCCTAAATATACTGAGGAGTTGAAAAAGGTCATTTTTTCCAAATGTTTTTAGATTTTTTTAGGTAAAAATATGTTTAGCGTCTTTAGGAAAAAACAGAAATGTGATTTCATTGGTATGGGAAACTGACCTCTCTGTCAACACATATGGCACCTTCTCTGAAACTTATTTGAGAGTTGTCTAGGGCACTGAGAAGTTAAGTGGCTTGTCCAGAATCACATAGTAAGGGTGTGTATATATGTATGTATGCATATATACATATAAACACACACATATATGTACATATATGTCTATGTATGTATAGACATGGAACTCCAAAGCCAAGTTTTTATTCATGAGGCTTTGCTGCTTCTCAGTGTCCCGTTTTTCCCAATGTGCACTAAATTTTAAAATATTTGAGGTTCTCAAATAGAAGTTTGATTTAAATAGAATCTTTAAGATCTATATTTTTGTGGGGATTCACGCACCTATGAAGACTGTTGAATCAGTTTTATTGACCATGTTAAAAGTTGATCATAAGCTATCAGACAAATCAGGGAATAGCTGATCCAATCATGGCCATTAAGATAATAAGAATAAGTAGAATGAACCATGGTCCAATTACTTTAATCATCTTAAGCTGATTGAATCACACATTCAGCAGCACAGTAATTACCTCTGGAATTGTCAAATTACTGTACAGACTTTACCCAATACTGGTATGAAATAAAAGATTTTAAATATTATAATGAGGTTGCAAAGAATGACTTTCACATTTTTTGGCACAACTAATGCTATATTAGAAAGAAAAAAATATTTAGGGTTTACATAAAACAAGCAACACAATTACCAGTAACAAACCTGATTCAATCAGTTGTACTCATAGTAGTATTTTGTATGTATACTAAACGGTTATTAAAATTAACCAAGGTAAAATAATAGTTAATTAATTTTTGTATATGCATATATACACACACATTTGTGTGTATGCATATATACATACATAAAAATATTAAAAAATTTGAACACGAAAAGGTGTTTCTCCCTGTACTTATAATAAACTTAAGCTCCCTATAGAAAAAAAAATGCTCTTTGGAGTACGATTCTGCATAGTAACTAGCACATTTTGAGGCACTTAATATCTGAAATATCAATCCTGTGTTAGTCTCTATTAAATAATGCTAAGATAATTAGTCCTCTAGTTCCTCAGCCCTAATATGTGCATGGGCATACACTTTTCACATTTAATTGACATGCTTATCTGACACATCCATCAAAAGTATAGTTACATTGTATATTTCATTTCATTTCATTTGAAATTTCATTTCATTTCAATTCAACATTTATTTCTCAAAAATATTAATAAATACAATTAGGAATTGAGCTTTGGTTAACCGATCAAGCGGTCCATTCATGATTCTCACCTTGTTAGTGATAATAGATATTTGGTGATAAGAAAAAAGAGAAAAAATTATGATGGTATATGATACATACAAGTAAATATATACTTAACATTATCTTATTCTCAAATGTACATATCTACATATGACTATAAATTCATTGTAGTTAAAGGCTTTTTAGTAGTAAGGTGGGCAAAGAAGAGAAAATGAACATTTTGAAATCCACTGATGATTGATTTCCAAGTTCATCTTTCAAATATTCCAATGTGGATAACCAATAAAAATTTGTTGAATTCATATGAACACAATGTTTTGACATCAAATAAAGAAACATACCGGTGAAGTCATGAAAGTATTAGGCAGAGAGTTAAGAAATAGCAGTTTAGCCTTGGTTTTGTCATACACTAGGTATGTGACCTTGGATGTGGTTCCTCAAGCCAAAGGTAAGGTGGGGTCTAAATGACTTCCAAATTACCTTAGATATATATCATTAATGGTTTTCCAAGTTGAACAGCTAAATGGTATAATGAGTAAAACACTGGGCCTAGAATCAATAAGAACAGAATTCAAATCCAGCCTCAGACACTTATTAGTTGTGTGACTCTGGGCAGGTCACTTCACTTCTGTTTGCCTCAGTTTCTTCAACTGTAAAGTGAAGATAATAATAGCACCTACCTTTTTCGTGAAGATCAAATGAGATAATAATTATAAAGTACTTAACACTGTATCTGACACATACTTAGGGCTATACAAATGTTAGTTATTATTATCTACTAGGTAAACTACTGTACCATAATTATAAGCAGACACCCAACCCAGGAATCAGAATTAGAAGGCATCTTCTCTCCTATTAATGATGTCTAATAATCTATTAGATTTCTGACCAGTCACTGAACATTGTTGCTTCATATCTAAGCTTACAGCCAGATAAAAGCTCTAAATAATTTTTCACATAAGTTTCTATTGGCTATACATGTAACAAATGAGCTAGGTGATACATTTGGTTCTATCTTCTTGACTGGGTTTTAGCAATTTTGGAAAATATATTGCAATATTGTTTTCCCTTTATGCTACTAAAAAGTTTGTTCATCTGTTTAAGTAGTCTTTATTCTTTCACCAGGGAAGAACATAACAATCCACATATTTTTAATCTCATTATGAATGATTTATTTAATGATCACGTACGGCATACTTTGTAAACAATTATTCCACCACTTATCAGCTTAAACAGATGATTACTGATATTTGTATGGGCATGTACCAACCATTTCTATTTGTTTTGATGTCTATGAGTCTCTGGATATTAGAATTTAAAATATGGTTTCTCAAACACCAGATTTTCTCCCTGCCATGACAATGAGAGTGCTATTTTATTGCTGGACTAGTGTAAATAGATAGTACTGGTGGTTTGGGACAAGAGGGAAAAAAACCATTTAATTACTTGTGGTGAAAAAACATACCAAGTGGACTTTGTGATTTTTATTTAAAAATGTAGTTCCTGAGACTTGGAAATAATCACAGGTTCCATCATACGATTTACTTAAAAGCTAACTTTGTTTCCTTTATGGTGATTCAATCTTGAAGACTAGAGTGCATAGTTTTCAAATAGACTGCAGAGCCAATGTGGAAATGGAAAGAAAGGATTTGTACTCAGAAGAAATAGGCTTGAGTCCCAGTTCTACTACTTATTGATTTAGTGACTTGCAGCAAATCATTTATCTTTTCTGAGCCTTAGTTTCCTCAATTACAAAATAGGAATGATTCTGCATCTTAAGTTATTTCACAAGGTTGTCGTGAAGATTAAATTAGTTTCATACATGAAAACATTTTATAGATTATGAAACACATTATAAATATTTTGGTTATTATTTTATGTTTATAACACTAATTTCTAAGATATAATTGTAGAAATAATTTAATTATTTTAATTTCAATTTCATATTGTTAAAATGCGAGGTGTCATCCACAAAGTCCTACAGTGATGTCTCACTGTAGAATAGAGGTGGGTTCTCAAAGACTAAAGTAACTGATTTCAATTCTTGTAGATTCCATCATCAGTGCAGAAAGTATTCTAGTATGTTCCTGTCAACAGACTAAGAACTAGCCAAGGAAATTACAGAAAGGTTTACAATCAGCAGGCTATCTACTTGGTGGTGATTTCTTTGGCCATGGAAACTCATGAAAAAAATACAAAATGCCTGAGTACTATATAGTCTTTTCATTTATGTATCTGTAGGCTTAGTGGCAGAATGTTGAGTATATCAGGCTCCAAATAGTTGTAGTTTTAGATTGTAAATATCTATTTGTTTCCATTTTCTATGTGAGATCCTTGTCCAGTTACCAGTGGGTTAATATAGTCTTGGAAGAACCTAACAACACTAATGTTAACATTCTTGTTATAAATGATACTGGAAGCCAAAAGAAAATTGGAGTGAAATAAAGCATAGCTCACAGAATTTCCAAAAAGAGGCAAGTGAAAAGTTTAGAGGGAATCAATTTTATCATGCACCCAAAGATATTAACAAATATCATCCCATAGAGTACTTCAATGATGTTATGTTGACACACTCATCAAAAGTAATTAGTAAATAACTTTTTAAAATAATTGCACTTTTTTTGGAAGAAATTGAGGAGAAAAAGGAATTCTAAGAACACAATAAGGTCTTTCACATTAAATTCATATATCCTTAAATTATCAGTGATTTTGATGCAAAGAGAGAGCCTAAACATTATAGGTCTTTTGGAAAAATATAAAAAAGAAAAAAAAATTGAATATAATACTTCAAGAGATAATACAAAAAAAACTTTCCAGAAACACCAGTAGATGTCAAAGTAAAAATCATGAGAATACAAAGAATACCTCACTTATATTTCAGAACTATAATATCAAGAAACATATGCTAAAGAAAGCAACGGAAAAAATCACAATCTAAGAAGACAAATCAAAATAGTTCAGAGTTACTTTATGCTGATTCACCATCATTGAAATTTCCAATCCTGCTATTACTCAGTATTTGGGAGGAGATTAGTCAAACTCAGATTTCATTCCCTTCCTTTCCAATTTCAATTTTATTGTTAGCCATTTCAACCTTATGCTCTCCTCTACTCATAATTTCTTTATCCATTTGTCATATTGTCACTCATCTCTTGCCAAACCACAACTCACTCCCACAATTCTCCTTTTCCACTCCTACTCAAATGCTGCTGAACAGTATTAGGAGGAAGTCATACAATCAGGCAGACTGAGTACATTATATATTCATATTGTCTAACTTCTGCTAGGTTCTTATTGCAACAAGGAAATGCTTTTATTCATCTCTAAATTATTCCCTCATTCTTCATAAAAACTATTGCAATCTTTCTCTTCCCTCCTTACATTTCCAATGACCCTCTGACTTCCTTCTCTGTCAACAGAGGACCTTGCCTTTTACTTTACTGAGAAAATCTATTATGCTTCTGACAACTCTTAAAAAAGGAAGAGTTTCTATAATAATCTGTGATAAAACAATCACAAAAATGGACAATAGTTTCACTTTCCCTCTCTCATAAGAGGGAAATTGTTATTTTTAAAGGAATCATACAAGTGAAAAAAGTACATGTACTAAATACAGAGTGACTAAATTCTTAAAATATAAGCTAAGTGAATTGCAAAAACAGCAATGGCAGTAACATAATAGTAGAGACTTTGATATTCCTCCTTCAGAGCTAGAAAAATCCAAGAGAAAGCTAAACAAAAAAGAAAATGGCTACTTTTGAATGGCAATCTATGATCCTCTGAGATTATGAATATAAGTATTCTCAGAATCCTACAGTATCTTTCAAAATTTATCACATTTTAGGGCATAACAATCATAAAAGCATCCAAAGGCATTTATAAGAAAGACATCTATAAAGGTGACAAAAATAGAAATAGTTATTAATAAAATAAATATAAATAAAAGGCACAGATATAAATGGAAACTAAATAAAACATTCTGAATTATGAGTGGACCAAAGAACAAATCATAGATACAATAACTATGTAAAATAAAATGAAGCTAATTATAAAATGTACCAAGATTATGGGTTATAATTGAAGTGGTCCTAAGAAGAAAATTAAGACCTACTAAAACTTATATTAAAAAAAAGAGTATCAATGAATTTAGAATGAAATGTTAAAACATTAAACAAATTAGTAATCCTAAAACAAGTATAAAAGAACAATTCTTGAAAATTAAAGGAGGAATAGAGAAACTTGAAAATAAAAGTATTATAGAACTGACAAACCAGGAGTTTTGTTTTAAAACCAAATAAAACTAATAAATGTTTAGTGAACCTGCTCAAGAAAAAGAAAGTGGATGATCAAATTACTAAAATAAAACGAAGAATAAGGTAATTCATAGAATGGAAAGTAAATTTAAAAAATTATGAAGAACCATTACACATAATTATATTTTAGTAAAACTGATTATTCAAAGGATAAATAACTTTTAAGAATAGGAAAGTAAATAGCAGATCAGATTAAATAAACAAGAAACAGAAGCAACTGAAAGTAATAGTCCAGTGCTGACAAATCCTAGAATTATTGTAGGGAGGATTGCCTGTTGGAAAACAACCGAGAAAAGCAGAAATCCATTCAGCAGAAATTGAGCTTGGATCAACATCATATACCACAGACTACAATAAGTCCAATGTGATTATGTAATCTGAATATAGTCACACTATAAAAAATTAAAGATAAACAAGATTTGGTACCTTTCATAACTAAGGTTAAGGTGGAGAATAATTAAGCATATAAATGATAGAGGAGTTCCTGAAATAAAAAAATAGATTATTTTACCCATGTAACATTTAAAAGTATACTGATATTATCCATAAAAATAGAAATAGAAGATAAACTAAATTTAGGGGGAAATACATTAAATATCACTAATAAAAGCCTGATATTCAAATACATAAAGAATTGATGCTAGACATAGATATATAACACCAAGAATGATTCACCATTACTGGAAAATGATACAGAGCAATATATTTATAAAGAACAAAAAACTACAAATGATCACATGAAAATGTGTTTCACATCCCTAATGTAAAAGAAATGTGAATCAAAATAGTTTTAAGACTTCAACTCCCACCATGCAAACTGCCAAAATAACAACAACAACAACAACAACAGCAACAACAAAACAATGAATCATCAATGTTGGAGGGCCATAGGACTTCAGAAATACTAATATGCTAAAGAAAGAGTTGTGAAATGGTCCATTCATTTTAAATATTAATTAAGAATTATGCAAGTAAAGTGATTAAATAGTTCATACTCTGACCCAGTGATACCATCACTATGTATACTCCAAAGGAAATAAAGAACGGAAACAAAGGCCCAATATATATCAACACATGCAAAACACCATTTTTTGTGGCAACAAATTAGAAACAATGAAGATGCTCATGAATTGGAAATAGCTGAAGGGTAAGTGAATGGCTGAATAGAATGTAATATTTGAATATAATGGAATAGTGCTACATTAAAAGAAATAAGGAAGGAGAGGAATATGAAGAACTAAGAGAAGAATTATATACTAAGTGATGAATCAATGAAAGATTAAGTCACCACAACCAAGAACACAATACACACAGTGATTAATGCAATGTAAACAGAAAGAACAACAACAAGAAGATGAAATCAAATATTGTGAAACTTAAATTCAAGATTGGTCCCAAAGAATAGGAATAAGACTGCACCTCCATCCCTTCTTTACAGAGATGGGGAACCACAGATACAGAATACTGCATACAATGTCAAATTTAGTTGATACATTGTTTACTTTTATTAACTTCTTTTTCCATTTTATTTTCCTTTATTACAAGGGATATGTGTCTGGAAGGAAAAAAAGAGATGGATATGTCAGGAAATTAAGGTGATCAAAAAACAAAAGACATCTACATATGTTTTAATTTTAGGAATGAAAAAAGGTACATATATGAATGTAATGTGATATTGTATACTAAGAAATAACTAATATGAGGTATTCAGAGAAATGTAGGCTCATAAATACGGAGCTATAAGGGATCTTTGTTGTTATCTGGTCCAAATCCTTTTTTCACAATCACAGGTCAGGATGCGCTCTTATGACTTGTGATTCTTAGTTAAGCTTTTCTTTTTTTAATGCAACTATACCATAAAACATCTAATAAAAAAGTTTTATAAATAGGTATGGATATCTTTGGAATATTGGGAGAAATCAAGAAAAATCCCCTAGTATGCTAGGTGAATCTCCCCTGGTGATCATATGGAAAAATATTGGCAAGAGTTGTACATGGTGGGCAGACATAGATGGGTTGTGATTTGCATCATTAGAGGAAATATCCCAATCAATGCAATTACAGGTCCATTTGAATATTTGAGCACTGAAATAAAATAGGGATAATAATATTAATCAGTAATGTGCATCTTACCAAAGATATTGTGAGGCAAAATAAATTGTTGTTTATAAAATATTGAAGAAGTAAGCAGTAAGATATAACATATTCACACAAAGTACTATTAGTATACATTGGGAATATCTTTTGCTATAAAGAAAATGCATTAGTTTTGAATTTTAATGGGCTACTCTGAACTTTCCTAAGGCTGAAGTCTGTGAAATTAAGATCCAAAAGAATTGGAGATTTTTCTTTAAATTGCTATGGGAGGGGTGGGGTGGAAAGAAGAAGAAGTATCTTTTTCTCTTTTTTTTCTGGTTCCTCTTTAGGGTCTAGTAAGTCAATAAGCTTTGCTTAAATGCCTACTATGTGCCAGGCACTGTGCTAAGCACAGAGAATACAAAGGAAGGCTAAAAATATTTCCTATTCTCAAAGAACTCACAATAATATGGAAGACAAAATTAAAACAACTATATATATAAAGAAGATATATCTTCAGAATAAATTGGAGAGAATAAGCAGAGCAAAAGCACTACTTTAAAGTCTAGGTCAAAAGGAATGGCATGAAAGTTAAATGTGTAGAAGGTCAATATATTTGGAGAAAACAAGTTATAAAAGCTTCTTTGAATCTCAAAGAAAAATATCATAGTAATTTGACATGGAAAATTACAGGATTTTAGAAGACAATGGGAACTTAGACATCACCTTGTGCATCACCTTCATTTTTCAAATGAGATAATCAAGGCCAAGAAAAAGATGGATGAGACCAGGGTCAGAGAGCTAAGACTCAAACTAAGTTTCTCTAGGTCTAACTCATTGAAATGACCTGGAAGACCTTACTCTTGAAACAGGACTTTAGTTAAAAATATGGCCTCAAGGAAGGGAATAGCAAGTCGGAAACCACTCAGTGTCCTAACTTATCTACTAGAGAAAACATTCCTCTCAAAGAGAAGGATTTGTCACTTTAAAAACTACCAAGGTAGCCCACTGTATGAGAATGAGCAGCAATAAATGCTGGATTTGCTGTATGCCTTTGGGCAATTTACTTAATTTCTATAGGCTTTAACCACTTCAACTGGAAAATGAAGGATTTTGACCAAATGATTTTTAAATTCTCCTCCAGCTCTAAAATTCTCTGAATGTTCACTTTGCAATTGAAAATGTCTTAGAAAACATTTTCTGATATTTCTGCTTATAGACCTGTATATTAACTTTGTGATATTAGCAGGCATAGATAAAGTAATATATAATGTATGGTATGTGGCAATAAATTATATTGAAAAAAAATTTGAGTATGTGGGATTTAAGGTAGCACAGGTATCTGCTAGAAAAATGTAAGCAAATACTGTAGGAGATGGGGTACTATGTTTGGATTCAAGAAGACTTAGGTTCAAATCTTTCCTCCTGATAATTACTACCTGGGCAGATATGGTCATATCACTTAAACACTTTGAACCTCATTTTAATCAGTTGTAAAATGAAGCTTAATAATGCCTATACCGCCTGTCTCACAGTATTTTGAAACTCAAGTAAGATAATGCTTGTAAGGGGCTTTCAAAAATTTAAATCACTCTAAATGTAGCACTCGTTCTGGGCTACCTTCCGATTTGCACTCCCATAATGGTCCCCAGGATCATGACTAACTGCAGATTCAATGTACTCTATGGGTCCACATTCCCAAAAGTATAGTTGAGGAGCCCCAACCCGAATTCTTCTTTTTAACAGTCAGCCAGTAGATACAATTAGTCCAAAGCAAAGGCATTTATTGAAATGTCATGATAAGAACAGTATTGACATAAACCTGGAGTGTGTCCTCCCATACTTACATACATTGTCAGTAGGAAAAGTGAGTATACTATCAGAGTATAGAGGCACCCGCTTAGAGAACACCTAGCCAAAGTTGTACTTATACTTCCAGCACTGCAAAATCCCAATATACTTTCTCTTCTCAAAGAATCCTCTCATTACTGTCCCTTGATGTAGTAACTAGAAGCAGTTAGATCTCTTTCAGTTCAAATTCAGCCTCAGATCCTCCTTCTCTCCCTCTCTTCCTTACTTCTTTCCTTCCTTCTGGTTCCCTGGATATGTTCTTCACCACAGTTCAACTCCTAACTGCTGGGGCTAATTCTCTCTTGAATCTGTAGCTGTTCATCTTCTCTGTTGCCAGTCATCATATTCCTCATAATTTTCCTACCTCAACTGAAACCTTAAAAGGGAAGGGAAGGGATTGACTATTTAGTAAGTGCCTACTATATGTCAGACACTGTGCTAAGAGCTTTATGAATATTTAATTTGTTCCTCACAACAACAACACTATAAGGTAGGTGCTGGTAGGTGCTACTATTATCCCCATTTTACAGTTGAGGAAATGGAGGCAGATAATGGTTATGGAACTTGCTAAGAAGTGATTGATTCTGCATCTCAGGTCTTCCTGACTTTAGGCCCGATCTTTTTTATAAAAAAGCCACTAGGGCATAGTCAAGACTTGGCCTCTTACTTTCAGTAAGCTTATCTGATCTATACCTTCACTACTGCTCAAACATAAAGATGGTCCTGCCATTGATATAAATATCAATCATGCTTATTTTCAGATTCATGAGAAGGAATTCTGAAATTTATTTCTCTGTACTGTACTTCCTCTCTATTTTCCATTCTCCATGTGCTTCATTCTTCATGAACTTATTCTTTATTCATTCTAATTATGACTCCAAAATATTTTTGATTTTTTTTTTTGGTGAGGCAATTGGGGTTAAGTGACTTGCCCAGGGTTACACAGCTAGTAAGTGTATATGTCTGAGGTCAAATTTATACTCGAGTCCTCCTGACTCCAGGTCCAGTAATCTATCCACTGTGCCACCTAGCTTCCCCTCCCAAAATATTTTTTTAAAATAAATTTCCATATGTTAGTGTTCTCCAAGTCCAGGGGTGGGTAACCTGTAGCCTTAAGGATACATGTAGCTGAATAGGTCCTCAAGTGCAGCCCTCTGACTGAATCCAAACTTTAGATCCTAGGCCCTAGGACATCATTCCTGTTCAGATTTCATATTCCTCCTGTCACAATCTTCTTATACCACCAGTTCAACTATACATTGTCCTCTAACATAAAATTCCTTATCAAACTATTCTTTCATCACTTATGTTTTGTCAAACTCCAAACTTGATTTACTCCTATCATCTACTTTCTTTATTCTTTTACTCACATGCTTTTGAGAAATATTAGAACAAACAAACAAAAAAACCTAACTGGATGTACTACAAAGTTATGCTACTCTATCTCAACTGAGCCCTTACTTTGACACTCAAATAATTTCCTTTTTCTTAATTTACTCTCTATCATACTTTTCAATGCATCTATTCCAAACCTTCTCTTTTCCCTTCACCACTCTCTTATCCATCCATCTCATCTGAGAACTTTGCCTCATTATTTACTAAAAAGGAAAAAAAATTGAGGCTATCTATTGAAAGTACCCTCTTTCCTATTTCATACCTCAAGTCAGCACATTATCTCCCATTCTATCCTCTCACCGATGAAAAATGCCCTTTTCCCTCTAAAATTAACCCCAATAGTTGTGCTTTTAATTTCATCCTCTCCTGTTTTCTTTAGAAGTTTGCCTGAATATCATGCTCTTTATTTAATTTCCAGCCTTGTTCAGATTTCCTTCAACATTAAAAAAAAAAATTCACTTGACCCTGTTATCTTCTCATGCTATCTTCCTATATCTTTTCTCTTTTTCACAGCCAAATTCCTAGGAGAAGCAGTCTACACTCACTGCTTTCCCTTATTCTTTTCCCACTCACTTTAAATCCATGAAATCTGGCTTTCCTTTGTATCACAGAAACTGGTCTCTCCAAGGGCACTAGTGATCTCTTTACTACTGGATTTGAGGTCTTTGTCCTCACACTTCCCGACTTAGCTGTATCATTAGATACTGTTGGCCAATAATGGATAAATATTCTCTTCCCTGAATTTTTGTGATGCTGTCCTCTCTCTTGAGTCTCTTCCAACCTGTCTATACACCCTTTCTGGTGAATCATCATGCATGCTTTATCCTCCATATGAGGACGTACATAAAATAGGACTCTGGGCCCTCTCCTCAACTTCATCCATCCCCTTCCCCTTGCCTTTCTCTTTCTCTCCTCCTTTCCTCCCTCTTCCCTCTTCCCACTGCACTCTTTCCTGGTGATCCCATAAATCTCCACAGGTTCATGCAAAGCCACTTCTATAAATGCCTACTGTAAATTTCTACCTGAATATCCCACAAGCACCTGAAACTTCACATGGCCCAAATAAACTAATTGTTTTCCTCCTGAACTTGTTTTAGGATAGTTGAAGTCCCTGAAGTATGGCTCCATTATATTGTTCTAGGCTTCCAATCACTTTGCAATACAAGCAAACTAACCTACTTACTATTAATCTATATAAGATATTACATTTTCTATTTCTTATCTTTAAGTGATCTATCCCTTATGCCAGAAAAAACTCCCTACTCACCTCTGCCTTTTAAAACTCCAGTTCTTTGCAAGGCACAGCTAGTGTCACCTCCTTCAAAAGGTTTTATAGATTGACCCAGTTTTTAGTCCTCTCCCTTTCCCCCAATGACTTTCTATCTATTCTGTATATATTTTGTATGTGGATATTTAAGGACATGTATTCATTGAATAGAACATAGGTAATTTGAGGACAGAAACTACATATTTTTTAATTTTGTGGCCCCAGCACCTACCACAGCATCTGTCACATAGTAGGCACTTGTTGAATGATCATTGTTCTATAATCTATGTAGCTATATAGCAATGAAACAAATAAAAAACTATTAAAACCACATATCATTACTTTATAGTTATACTTCATATTATATTTATTGTCAAAAATGTTATTATGAAGAGGAATGGGACCAGTTGTATTATACTTGTCAAGTGGAGGAGAAATTATAGTAAGGAGATTTAAATGATCATTCAAGAAGGTAGTATTGTGAGTTAATGGTAGAAAATGGACAAGAATCTAAGTCTCATAAATTCTAACATTCAGGCAAACTTCTCTAATCTTACCTTCATAGATTATACAGAATTCTTCATTTGTTTTGATCTAAAGTTTACACACAAGATGAGTACGAGCATCTGAAATGTATTCATCAATAGCAGCTTAATCATAATCATCATTATACCTCCCATGAGGAACACCTATTGCTAACCTTGAAATTTAAAGTTGACAATAGGAGAAAATAGCATTGTATAATATAATATGTTATTTGAGAAATAAACTGTACAGCCTGCTGCCTACTAATCAATCAGTCCCTTTAGCTTTTTTATAGATGTGTGACAAAATCTACAAATATTGATTATTTTGAAATGTGAAGTAACAGTATTAAATTAATCACATTATAAAAATTTAAGTAACATTTTCTTAACTGAGTCAAGGTGTAAAATTGCAGAATGTTAAAAAGTATACTAATTTGAAACTGAAACATAGCAAGCTAGGCAACCTACTGGGAGTTACAAAATAGGTAATATTCTTATTGAAATATGCTGAGGAGCATTGATATGCCTGGTATTGTTAGTGGTGATTTATCTTTATTGCTAAGCTTAGCTTTGGGTTTATTATTTTGTTAAGTGCTTTGCATTCATTCATTCAACAACATTTCTTAAACACCTACTACGTGCCAGGCATTGGACTGTCTGATGCAAAGTAGGTGCTTAATAAGTGTTAGAAAGTGCTCTTTTGTATATTATTTTTTAGAAATTTTTTTTTAACACATTAGAGTCTAAAAAAGGTGGTGAAGTGGGTAGAGCACTGAGCCTGAAAGTCAGAATGAATTAATGTCTAGCCTGAGACACTTACTAGCTATGTGACCCTGGGCAAGTCACTTAACCCTGTTTGCTTCAGCTTCCTCATCTGTAAAATCATCTGGAGAAAGAAATGGCAAGCCATTCCAGTATCTTTGCCAAGAAAACCTTAGATGAGGTCACAAAGAGTTGGACTGATAAACAACAACAAAATATTTAAGCTATTAATTACTGAAGTGTTTTCATTCATTCTACAGCAGATGATCATATTGTTACTAGTACTTTTATGGCTACCACATAATTGAAATGGTACCCAGCATCCCATCTGATGACATTCATAATAAATAATAAAATAAAACTGTGACAATTATGTAATAAGGGAAAATTGGCTGGAACCCTGATCCTACAACCTATAGTGGTGAGACTTTGAAGGTAATCCCTCAATATCCTTCTGGAATTCTGTTTAGAATCATTGTGTCACTTGTATCAATAGCTGCTGTGAGACCTGCTCCTAGATTAGCACTAAATAGGTGAAACAAGGGAATTTTGGTAGGAAAGTCAATTGGAGGCTTTGCCTAGGACAATTCTCTGAAATGACTCCCTGTCCCCTAGATTTTTTTTCTGTCCTAGGAGCCAAATACGTGAAAGACTAAATCTTTCCGTGAATTGCTATCTTTTCAGTTGGTTCCTTCTCTGCTAAAAATGTGGTCAGACATCCCCATCATGAAATAAATTACAAAAAACAACAACCACTTTACTTTTTCTTGACCCTACTGCTACTTCAAACTATCATTCTTTGCAATACTTCACTGTTCAGCTTCTAGAAAGAGTATTATAATCTCTCTGCTCTAATTTCCTCATCACCCACTACTCAGTCCCCAACAACTTTACTTCTGTTCTCAGAATATTAATGAAATTACCATGTCAAAGGTCACCATTGACTTAAAATTTTAAAAAATAATTTATTTTTAGTTTTCAACATTCACTTCCATAAGATTTTGATTTTTAAATTTTCTCCCCCTCTCTCTCCTCTCTCCTCCATGAAACAGCATGCAACCTGATATAGACTCTACTTATACATTAATATTAAACATATTTTCCCATTAGTCATGATGTAAAGAAGAATTAGAACTAATGGGAGAAATCACAAGAATGAAGCAACAAAACAAAACAATAAAAGAAAAGGAGAGCTAATAGTATGCTTTCATCTGCATTCAAACTCCACAGTTCTTTCTCTGGTTGTGGATATCATTTTTCATCATGAGTCTTTTGGAGTTGTTATCCTTGCATTGCTGAGAAGAGCCAAGTCTATCAAAGTCAGTCATCACACAATGTGGCTGTTACTGTGTATAATGTGACTTAAAAATTTTTTAAGGCAATTGGGGTTAAGTGACTTGCCCTCAATTGGTGTTCACCAAACTGCTAAAGGGATCTATGACACAATAAAGATTAAGAATTCCTGGCCCAACTTATCTGTAAAGTCTCTTCTACTTCTTTTTTCTTTTTAGATCTTTTTTTTTTTTAATTTGATTAGGCAATAGGGTTAAGTGACTTTCCCAGACACAGCTAGTGAATGCTATATGTCTGAGGCTGGATTTGAACTTAGGTCCTCCTTACTCTAGGGCTAGTGCTCTATCCACTGTGTTACCTAGCTGCCCTATGACTTAAAATTTTTAAAAAATAAATTATATTGATTATTTTTGCAAAGAAATATTGGGAGATTTGGCCTTACCTCTCTTCTTTGGGGCCAATCTTGAACATTATAAGTTCACAGTATGAAGTGTCTATTATTTTATTGCATAATAATATATTATTTTTAGATGTCAATTAGAGAAAGGAATTTCAAATTATGTGAAGGGAAGCACCTACTATTCACTGGCACAGTGAATGGAGAGCTGGGCCTGGAGTCAGGAAGACCTGAGTTCAAATCTGGCCTCAGACACTTACTAGATGTATGACACTGGGCAAGTCACTTAACACTGTTTGCCTCAGTTTCTTCATCTGTAAAATGAACTGGAGAAGGAAATGGCAAACTATTCTAGTATCTTTGCTAAGAAAACCCTAAAGAGAGGTTAAGAAGAGTAGGACATGACTGAAAAATGACTGAATAACAACAATATGCCTGACACTATGTTAAGCACTTTACAAATATTATCTATTTGATCTTTGAATTTGAAGGGAGTGACTAAATGTTCATGACCCTTGACCCCAAGATTTCAAAGTAAGGCATATACTCTAAAGAGGTCAAAGGACAAAAAAGAAAGGCCCCATAGACGGCAAAGTATTGCAACACTTTTTTGTAATAGTAAAGAACAGGAATATTATAGACACTAAGCCCATTGATTAAGTAGAAACAAATTAGAGGACTATCAATCAGAGAATGGCTAACAAATACAGCACATGAATATATTGGAATATATTGGAATATGATGCTATAAGATACCATAACCACGCTAAATACAAATAATTATAGGAAGTCATAATATGAACTGATAAAAAGTGATGTAAACAAAACTAGGAAAAGTTTACAGAACGATTATAACACTTCCTCAAATTTTTAAGCACTTTTTAAAAATTTCTCTTATGCTCTTACCATATATTATACATTTCTATATAATGAATTTGGAGAATTTTCTGTATAAGCAATTTGGAACTATGCCCAAAAGGCTATAAAATTGTTCATACCCTTTGACCCAGAAATACCACCACTTCTAGGGCTATATCTCAAAGAGATCATATGAATGGGAAAAGGACCCACATTTACAAAAATATTTATAGCAGCTCTTTCTGTGGTGGCAAAGAATTGGAAATTGAGGGGATGCCCATCAATTGGGGAATGGCTGAAAAAGTTGTGGAATGGAATACTATTGTGCTATAAGAAATGATGAGCCAGTGGACTTCAAAAAAACCTGTAAAGACTAACATGAACTGATACAGGGTGAAATGAGCAGAACCAGGAGAACATTGTACACAGTAAAAGCCACACCGTGGGATGACTGACTTGGATAGACTTGGCTCTCACAGAAATGCAATCGAAGACAACTCCAAAAGACTCATGATGGAAATTGCTATCCATATCCAGAGAAAGAACTATGGGGTCTGAGTGCAGATGGAAGCATAAAAAAAAAGAATGTGAATTCCTTGAGGACAAGGGCCATTCTCTTCATTTTGTATTCCAGCATCCAGCAGTATTGCATGTGCATCACTGTAACTTAATAAATTTAAAAAAAAAACACGTTCTCACATTGTTCCTTTTGTTTAGGGTCTTAACATACAGGCAGAGGGCTAGCCACAGTATATATAGTGTTGCTGTTGAACTCCAGGGAGATATAGGTTCAAATTCTACCTCTGACACTTCCTAAGTGTATAGCCTTGGACCAGTTGTGTTACCTTTTGTCTCTTAGTTTACTCAGGATTAAAATGGGCATAATACCTAAATTGGTTTATCATACCTAAACCAATAATTATTGTTAGGAAGAAGAAAAACAAAGTAAGTGAAGTGCTTTGAAAAACTTAAAACATAATAGAGATATCTACTTATAGTTTGTTTAAGGTGTATACATGTTAGGTCAGAGACCGCACGGTTTCATTTTCTTTAATACTGTTTAAAGTTCTAATACTCTGGTATTAGAAATGTATTCTTCATTTTCAGATAAGAAAAGGTTTCATTTTAGATTGCAGTGAACATGCTCTTACAAGGGAAGCATTCAAAAGAACACTTTTTAGTTATTTTATCTTTTTGATAGATGGTGAGATAGAAGATATTTTAAGCCTACTGAGAATTCATGAAAATAACTACTAAGGTATTTGTGGATTTCAGTTTAAGAAAGTGGTCTGAATTTTAAAAAAAAATCTGTATTTTTTTCTCACCTAAGTTTGAGAAGTAACCTTAGCTCTAGGTAGGTCTATAGCATTATACATAGATTATTTAGTCCTGGTCTTGTGGGTAAACTGGGGAACTGCTGGTGCCAATTGTAATGGTGGTTTTTGTGATGTGGATAAGCATGTGGGTGTGCTTATATGTGTGTCCAATAACTGTTCAAACAATCCAGGAAAATAGAGAAAGGTTGACCAGGAGTCTTGTGGATAGAAATGGCACATGGAATACTGCCATTGCTGTGCATCAAGCTAGTGACTTTCCAGGGTCTGCAGCAATACAATGAAGCTACAGTTTACTCTAGGCCACCCTGAGGAAAATATGTGTTTTGTGCATGTGTGTGTGTGTGTGTGTGTGTGTGTGTGTGTGTGTACACGTTAAAACATAAAATTATTTGTGGCATTTCTTTGGATTAACATTTTCCTCTCTCAAAACATTTCTTGAAAAAAGAAGCATGTTGGTATTTAAATTACAGAGGCAGTATTTAACTAATAAACAACAACAACAACAACAAAAATACACTGGAGTCTGGATGACAAAACCAAGAGGGAGGGTGTAATTTAATAGTCTGAACCTGCCTGAAATGCAGTTTACATTCAGCCACATTAAAGACAGTCTGGCAAACCCAAACTGTTACCTATCAATATGCAATGGTCCACCAGAACCTTTTAACTAACAGCTTACTTATGATGAATCCTTTTAAGCCACGATTAATCCATGTTATTTACAACTCAAATTACAAACTGCCATTCCATTCAAAGTCCCTTTGCCCAATGTCTTGCCTGGCAGCTAAATTATGTTTTTTTTCCTTTGTGGAATAAAGAGCAGTACAACATTGCACAGAGCCCCTCAGAACCCTACCAGGTAGGGCTATTCATCTTAAGAAAATCAGACTTATGAGCAAATGTATCATTATTTTTAAATCTTCTTAGTATACCAGGGTGGGTAAATTGAATTTCAACGAAAAGGAATAATGAAAGGATCTTTAAAAAGGAAGCTTAACTTTCATAAACTAGCAATACTTATAATGGGATATGTACAGACCTGATTTGCATAGTTTCTACTATATATGTATATACATATAAATATATATAGATATAAAATACAACTCTACATAGATATAATCTATATATATATTTCATATATCTATATCTATATGTATGTATGTATGTATGTATGTATGTGTGTGTATCTATCTGTCTATCTATCTATCTATCCACCCATCTATCTATCTACTTATCTATGCTATAATGATATGGACTTCCACATATCCCTGTCAACCCATGCTTTGCAATGCTTACTTGTGCATGTCCTGTTTTCCATATGATGGGTCCATCTGATATACTGGGGACCTTATTTGATTTCTCTTGACATTGAGAAGGTGTCAATGAAACACTTGTCCATTAGTTATCCCTTACTCTTACTAGGTGACTGTTTTTAGGGCCTCAAAATTTGCTTGTCTCAGGAAATATTTACAAAAAATTGAAGTGAATTTTCACACACTTTCATGACTGAGTTTAAACATAGTCAAAGCCTAAAGACATCCAATCCACATTTACTGAATGCAGTAGATATTTTGAGATTGAGATATTCTTAAACCTGTGTGGTCTTGTGTAAAATCTTACAAAAGAACTTGATAGCTATTCACTGCAAAGTTGACTGAAATCTGAAATCAATTTCAAATTATCCCTAGTAGAAAGTTTATTCAAAGTATATAACCAAAGAATGTTAAGCCAAATAAACTATCCTGATTTCTTTTATCCTATTAAAAAAATACTTGAAAGGGAATTAGGAATAACATTTACATATATTAGAAGTACAAAGCAGGATACACTTAAATGTACATTTTAAAGAATACAACTTCAGTTTGGTTTCAGTCATCACCAGATGTCCAGCAAATTCATGCCCTAAAATAAGACTAAATTAGTGGTGTTTCTCAACTCTTTTATTTTAATGACTTTATTTGAACTTTTAAAAATTCAATGGCACTTTAGCAGATTATGAGTTCAATTCTCAAGAATGAGACAAATTTTGATATATCTATGTTTCTGTAACTTATGTCTTCTCATTTTATGTTATTTTTGTCCATTTTCTCCCATAAACCTTCCATAGAACATTCAACCAATGCACTGGAATCCTACTTCAAGGTTTTATCATTCACAGAAATTACAGATGTTTATTTTGCAGGTACCAATGCAGCACTCAGGCTGTTTATCTACTGTATGTATTATCCCTCAATTTTTCTACACAACCAGCCACTTTCTTTACCAAATATACATTTCTTGGATGATAGCTTTTATGCCACTTCTTGTTAGCAAATCATCATAGATAACATGGCATTCTATTATGTTGGCCATACATATATTATCCTTTTGCCCTTTAGGTCAACCACAGTTTTTATTTTTCAGAGACTGGTATAGCACAACATGAATTATTTTTTAAACAGTTTTGGTTTCAGGAAGCATCTTATAAACATTGTGTGATATCCTAAATGCAACCCATTTCACTCTCTTCCTATTCGCTTCTGGATCCTACTTATTTGTACACTTACAGTATCTAAGATTTTTGTATTAACTCAATGAACTGTCCATCCAGCTGTACAGTCTAGGCTGGGAATAGTCATTCTTCATTCATTTTTCCCTCATATTTTCTTTTCCTGTCTGGATTTTTAGGCTGAATTCTTTAAAGTGGTTGAGGATTTCATTAAGAAGGTTCTGAAACATTCTAGGGTTTGATGCAATCAGCATATTATTCTCCATAAAGAAGAGTACCTAGAGGACTTCACCATCTATAGGAACCCCCTCTTCCATTTGCATACTCTGCTAGACATTTTTCATGACCATGGTCAATACCTTTAACAACCATATGTCACAAGATCACAGAATTTCAGAATTTTTAATGAACTCTAGTGGCCATCTTGTCCAACACAAGACTGAAAAATAATTTCCCTCCACCATACTCTGCAAGTGGTCATTTAACCTTTATTTCAAGATTTTCAATGAAGTAGACTACTGTATTTTAGGATAGTCCTACTTGCTAAGAGGATTTTCTTCAGATCAAGCCTATATTTGCCTTTTGTCATCTCCCTCTTCCCACATTTCTCCTAGGTCTACCCTCTGCAGCTAAGTAGAAAAAAAACCAACTTATCCTTTTTCCACTTGAATACCCTTCAAAATCTTAAGACAGCTCTTATGGTTCCCCTAAGGCATCTCTAAGTTTCAATATTTCCAGTTTCAACTAGCACATGCTTAATAAATGCTTATACCAGGTGTGGGGAACCTGTGGCCCTCTAGGTCCTCAAGTGTGGTCCTTTGACTGAATCCATACTTCACCGAACAAATCCCTTTAATAAAAGGATTTGTTCTGTACAATTTGGACTCAGTCCAAAAGGCTACATCCAAGAACCTAGAAGGCCACATGTGTCTAAAATGGAACTTAATTTCCCCCTTAGAGGCAGTCCTTTCCTAACTTCCCTATATACGTTAAGGAAACTATAATCTTTCTAATCACCCAGGTTTAGAACCTCAAAATCAATCTCAACTGTTCATCCTTCCTCAATCCTCACATATAATCATTTGTCATGTCTTACTGATTCAGCCTCCACAAAATTTCTTGTATCTATTCCTTCTTCATTCTTAAGGCCAACAGCCTCATGTAGGCCCTCATTAACATACTCCTGGACTATTACAACAGCCTCTTAATGGTCTTTTTGATCCCAGTTTCTTCTCTTTCCAATTCACTCTGCATCCAGGTGCCACACTGATGTTCCTAAAATATAGATTTGACCACATCACTCTATTCTTCAAAACCTTTTTGTTTTTCCTACTACTCATAGAATAAAATATACTCTTCTGCTTGGCATTTGAAGTGCTTTGATATCTGTCTCCAACCTATATTTCCAGCCTTATTTCATATTATTCCTTCTCATGCAGTCTATATTTCTGCAAAACTTGACCACTTTCCCCCTCTATGTGTAACATTCAGCCCCTTGTTCCTGTGCCTCTGTCTCCCAAAGATAGGATGCTCTTCCTCTTTACTTATATCATTTTCAATTCCTATGAAGATTCAACACAAGGCAGATGCAATGCACTTTATAGTTTGGAATAAGACTGTTATAAGCTTATTTATAATTTTCATTATATGAAATATGAGATATATGAAATACTTGAGTTAGGGGTAATATATTTTAGCTACTAGTCATATCCCACCTTATAGGAACTCCTTTAAAATGATTCGACCATCATTTTCTAAAGACATATGATATTATAAAAATGAAATTTTAAATAAAGATGTTAATTCTCAAACTATCCAATTCAGCAGTTCTTAAATTTTTTGTTCTCAGGACCAAATAGCTTTTGTTAATGTAGGTTATATTTATTGATATTTACCATGTTAGAAGTTAAAAATGATCTTTAAAATATTTATTAATTTAAATAACAAATTCATTATACATTAACATAAATATTTGATGAAAAATAACTATATTTACTAAAATAAAAGAAAAAGTATAACGAGTAGCACTGTTGTGCATATTTCAGCAAATCTATTTCATGCCTGGCATAATAGAACACCTCAGAGTGCTTCAATATTGTCTCATCCACATGGTATCTGTTGGTCCTCTTTTTGTTAGACACTGCTTTTTCCTAATGTCAAAATCTCCTGTAAATATGTTGGAGCAAGATCTCCTTTGTAAACTTAGAGCCACTATTTCCTACTCCCCCAATGGATCTCTGTCCTTGAAAATTCCTGAAGACTCCCTCTTTGTTCCATGTATTGGTTCAGAATGCCCAAGAGACTTCTGATGACAGGCCTGGGATTCCATTTGACATCTCTGATTCTCTATAGGAAACTTCATCTTCAGAGATAGGACTGTTAAAATCCACAGTCCTGTTTACCATCAAGACTAAGGGAGGAACCCCCACCATCCATTCCTCAATATCCTTTGTCTAGGGAGTCCATCAAAGGTATTTTTCCCATTTTTGACTCTCTCAGGGATCAAGGTATTATTGTTCCATGTAAATCACCTTGTAATACTCCTATCCTCTCTGTTAAGAAACCTAAGCCAGGTCCAGATGGCAAACCTGTTTATTGGTTTATACTGACTTTGTACACTGCTAATGCTAATGTGATACCCAAGGTACCCAGTGGTACCCAACCCTAGTATCATCATCTCCTCAATTCCCTGATAGGCTACCCACTTTACTGTGATAAATCTTTGCTCAACTTTTTTTCAGCATTCCCATTCACCCAGATAATCAGTACCTTTTTGCCTTCACCTAGAAGAATATAAAATAGATATGGATTTGTTTACCTCAAGGGTACATAGGAAGCCCTACCCTGTTTTCTCAAGTCTTACAGCAGGCTTTAGCTTCCATCACTTTCAAGGGCTTCTCTCTGATCTAGTATGTCTTTGTGGCCCAAAATGCTAAGATCTGTCAGGAAGACAGCTGTCATTTTCTTCTTCAGCTCCATCAAAATGGGTATAAAGTCTCTAAGTCAAAAATTCACTGCTGTCTCCCCCAGGTAGAATATTTTGGTTTCATTCTATCTACTAGTGCTGGTTCCTGCTTTGTTTCTCCTAAGCATGTGCAGGCTCTGCAGAGCTAACCTCTTCCCACTAACAAGAAACAATTGAGTGCTATCCTCAGGGCAGCTGGATATTGTGGAGCCCATCCTAATGAGAGATCATTAAATCTCTTGTTTCTCTGACTCAGAACCTTTGAAGCTTGACCATCAGCACCCCTCCAGTCTTGTGGATCTCAAGAAGGCTTTGTTGTTGGCCCCTGCACTGGGGCTCCAAGATTACAGTAACCCCTTTACTCTTTTTGATTACTAATGTGGGGAAGGGAGTGGTTTCTGGTGTCCTGACCCAAACATTTGGCCTGCTTTAAGACCAGTGGCTTATTGTTCTTCTCACCTTGTTGCTGAAGCTGCTGGTGTTCCACCTTGCCTAGGTGCTGTGGTCACTACTGCCCTTTTGGGGGAGAAGGCTTGTAATTTCTTTTGGGAGCTCCCTTATTGATGGAATGTCCCCACAAAGTTGAAACCCTCTTACCTCACTGCCAAACTCAGTCCTTTTCTGACCAGACACTTGCCAAGTATAAAGTAATCTTGCTGGATAAAAAGAATATCACTCTCAAGCAATACACCATTCTCAATCCTGCTGCGTTGC
Organism: Phascolarctos cinereus; assembly: GCF_003287225.1. Lineage (NCBI taxonomy): Eukaryota > Metazoa > Chordata > Mammalia > Diprotodontia > Phascolarctidae > Phascolarctos > Phascolarctos cinereus. The sequence continues at coordinate 173,989,643 of NW_027555514.1, read as the reverse complement.
TTCCCGATTTGCCCTTCACTGGGGAGCAATGCACGACTGTGCCTCTGTAATGAACATGGCCAAAAAGCCTCCCAATGTTCTCTCCAACACCCCCTTACAAAATCCCAATTATATGTCGTATACCAACATGTCTTCTTTTTTAAGAGATGCTACTCTTTATGCTGGTGCTGCTGTGGTCTTGACCACAACATTGTTTGGGTGGCCTCTCTGCCTTCTAATCTTAGGGCTCAAGTTGCTGAGCTTGTGGCCCTCATCCAGGCGCTCACTCAGCTTGTCAAAAGAAAAAGCACTATAACTGATTGATGGTATCATGACATCAGTCTATCATGATGTAGGGATGCTTTGGTGGCAAAGGGGATTCTTGACCTCAGCTGGTAAGGTCATTGTGAATTCATATTTCATCAAAGATCTCTTATCTATTATATTCCTTAGTCATCCTAATGCCCTAGCCATTGCTATGTCCTGCCCATACCAGTGGAACCAATCCAGTTTAATTTAAGAGACAATAACTGTGCTGACAAAGTTGCAAAACTCACTCCCCCAAAAGCCCTGCCACATGAGTTTCGTTTTTCTCTTTCTGGTAATGTTGACCTCTCTGTGTCTTATAATGTTTCTGAAACTACAAAATGGAAACAACATGTTCATGACAAACAGTAGGTGAACTGCTTCTCCCCTGGAGCTTCTATCACCAGGTAAGTTTATCTGTTCATAAAAGGGACCATTTCAGTACATAAGGAATTATAGACTCTGTTAGGAGGGTTTGGGTGGCCATAGACATAGCTCCTATAGCTGTTATACGCCTTTTGCCATATTTGCCAAACATTTAATCAGCATGCCTTCAGTGATGCTGCCTGTGGTAGACACCCCTTAGCTTATACACCTTTTGAGCATTTGCAGATTTTGACCCTTCACCTTTAAATGGGGTTTTTACACCTTTTGCTTTAGCCACTTACAGTCTTAATACCCCTGATAAAAGGATGCTGAAAAGCTCAAAAGCCATTTCTTTTATCCCCCTTAAGAAAAACCAAATTGCTCTCAAATTCAATGGGACTCATGGTATTATTAAGGTTAGGAATGTACCTTTAAAAGTTGTTTCTAGCCTCCCAACCTCCTATTGTAGTATGAAAAAAGAGAGACATCTTACTGGTACTCCAGATTTAGGTAACATGGATGATGGAATTAATAATCCTCCTTTCCTTAATATTATTAAAGGGCATCCATTTATTTGTGCCAAAGCCATTCTCATAATGATACAAAAGATTATAAACCTCTATATGTTTCTCTAATCAACCTTATATAAGGTGGGTCTAGCTGGGTTCAGTTGGATAAAGTCTAGGACTAATACCATAAAACATGACAGCTCTTGGCAAAAACCAATGGTGTACAAACGTTCCCTTGCAAAGTCTCATGAGGTCTGGTGACCCCAGATCATTTTTCCATTTGTAATGATAAAGCCTACTCCTTTCTATCCACTAATTGGTTTGGCACCTGTGGAATTGCCTATTTGGTCCTACCATTTTCAGTCTTTAATCATACCATAAGACTAGCATGGAAAAATTCTACCAGAAATGTGGGTTCATGGTGGTATAGGGGTCAAAAAAGAGAAGAAACTATAACTAATGGGGATGTAGTTTTAATCTAAATCTCTGTAAAACAACATGGGAAATGGAATAAAGTTCTATTAATCCCTACTTCCATATATAGAGATCGATGTCCTAGAACAAGCAGCTAGAAATCTCTCCTTTGAGATCGAGAGACTGGTCTAGTCCACAAGTGAATCCATCTCCTTCCTCCAAATTGAGATAGATTCTTTAGCTCAGATAGTCTTACAAAATCACATGGTTCTAGACCTTTTTACCATCTCACAAGGAAGAATATGAGATATGATTTATCAAGTTCTGTGTCCCTGAGCTATTTAGTTTTTTGCCCTGTAAATCATGTCATTTCATGGATGTCAGCTATTACTGTATCTCTAAGTCTCTTACAGGTTGCAGGTAGATACAACCAATCAGCACTTGTAAGCACTGGAAGCTCCCTAAATCTAAAAACAAAACATCTAAAAATAGAAACTACTTTACTATAAAAACTCTTATAATTCTCTTTTCAGAGTCCTTGTGCCTACTGAGGTGCCTTGGATCTAACTTATTTTAGTGCCTTGGCACTAAATGCCTTGGCAATAAATTGCATTGCTTGGACTGTTTCCTTGGTTTACCTCATTTCCCTCACAACAATACATACATATACACATATAGCTATACACACATAGATACACACAGATATGTGCACATATATATGATATACACATATGTATGTAAAATACATGTACACATACACATACACACATGTCTCTGTGTGTGAATGTTAAATGTGCCTCCAAAATCTGAATTATAATAGAGAAATGATACTACAAAGTAGTAATGGAAAGACTGCATTTTAGGAACAAACACAGATAATTTCAGGCTAGTCGTTCTTGATAATCCTGACAGATGAATTTGTGGTATTAAAATTTTGTTTCAGTGTTAAGCTACTGAGAAGGAAAAGTGTTCATTGACGATGACAGAAGAGACATAAAAAAGATTTTCATTCCATTTCATAGTTGGTTTGGATCCAAAGTTTGAATATAACTCAAATACTATTTAGACAAACTTCCATGAACTGAATTCTGCTTACACAACATTTCCCTATCAAATCACTAACATGCTTCTACCTTACTTCCCAATCCTCCTGTTTTCCCATCCCCGGCATTAAGAATTTCTGGTCTAAGGAAAAACTTATCTCCTGAATACTTTTTCCACTTTCCTCATCTTCATCTAGCCAATTTCTACTTTTACCTAGTTCCATTATTAAATTAACTGAAAAAGCCTTTACCCCCCTCTTAGTATATCATATCATTAGCAATTCTCTCTCACGAAAGTTCATTTCTTTTCTCCTCCAAACTCATAGGATCATGAGGATGCATCATTGCTTCTGCTAGGTCATTGTATTGTCAACATTATTCAGCAAACTATCTTTTAGAATCAGTATCAAGCAAACATATCACTCTTTTCCCAACTACCAATCTCTAAGACAATTTCATATTCCTCAATGACTTTAATAGTGACCTCAAAAACACTTCTCTTACTTTACTTTTTAAAAGCGTGAAACTATAAACTTCTATTTGCTATTTCTTTAAAAAGGTATATATTAATTTTACTGAGAGAATGACTTCAAAGCAGTCACACCTTCTAACATCCTGAGTCCACCATTCTTCTATCTCCTTCTCACCGAATACATTTACTTGCGCTATAATTTATCATATCTACTCCTTAGCTCTTAGCAGCACTTGGAACTACCCAATTTCTAAGATCCTTAACTATGAAAATTCATTTCCAACTTCCTTATTCCTATTGAACCACTAATAATTTCATGACTAAGGTAGAATTAGAAAGCATGTCAACTATGTGATCCCCAAGCCACAGGAAGAACTTGAGAATGTCTAAACCTGGTAATAAAATATCCTTTATATTTAGTTGATTTTTACTAATATTTTATTTAAAACCATTTTAGTTAAGCTAAATTTGTTTTAATTAGTATTTTCTGAAAACTAAAAGAAGACTCCACATGTTTAAGTAGATTATATTTGCAGATACTGGCATTTTTGTGGTTCAGTCATGTCTGACTCCTTGTGACCCCATTTGGTGTTTTCTTGGCAAAGACACTAGAGTGGTTTGCCATTTCCTTCTCCAGCTCATTTTACAGATGAGGAATGTGAGACTAACGGGGTTAAGTGACTTGCCCAGGGTCATACAGCTAGTATAACACTTGTCTGAGGACAGATTTAAATTCAGGAAGATGAGTCTTCCTGACTTCAGGCCCAGCACTCTATCTACTTCACTACCTAGGTACCCTAATATTGGTGTTACTGAGGCTAAATAGTATTGTCTCCACAATGTTCTACAAAATAATTTTGAAATACACAAAACTAAACACATACACGTATATTGTATATCTCTGTGTATGTATATATATATATATGTATATATATATATATATATATATATATATTTGCAGATACATAACTTTATACATATTGACTCATTACACATCCACCATTGCATGTATTTAAAGTTTTTAGATAATTTTGTAGAACACTGCATGTGGAAACACAAATAAGCAGCTTATCTGAACTTTTATTTTTCTGCAAAGACTACACAATTCTGCTCAGCACAAGTAGAGCTCACAGATTATTGTGTTGCATAGCAACACCCTATGTTACTTTAATGTCCTTACTAAGAATAAAATGGCAGAGACAATAAGAAACATTCTTCATATTCTTTCCCATTCTTATTCTTCCCCATTTCCTCTTCATCCATTACTCGTTTTCCAACCTGGAATCTGTGTGTCATTTAACTTCCAGCAAATTATATTGGCTTGCTAAAGCACTTTTCATTCATACTTTTTACCTTAGGAGGCAGGAGCAGTAATAATCATATGAATAAAAAGTACAGACAACTACTTGGGGACTATCTTTAGGAAAAAGATTTACTAAGATCCAAATTTCTAAGCAGATAAAATAGGTTAATTATTCATATAACAAAATAGAATTTTCTATTTATTAAAGGATTTCCTGTAGGGTTCTTTTAAATTGTGACCTCCTTTTGTGTATATAAAATATGGTTCATTACCAAAATTTTATATAACCTTAAAACCTAGATCATCCTTAAGTATGCGTAATTAAGTATAATATATGATTCCCTTAAAAGATCTGGGATTCTTATATAAATAGTGACCCTATGATCTCACAGTTTATAGACTCAAAACAGAAGACCATGTGGAAGAGAGATGAGATTTATTCTATTTAGCTCCAGGAGGCAGCACTAGGAGCAGTGTATGGAAGGTGCAAAAAGGTAAATTTAAGCTTGATACCAGGAACTACAGCCCAACAATTAAAATGGAATGGCCTGCCTTGAGAGCTAGGGAGTTCTTCCTTACTGAACTTGCTCCATCTACATTATGGACTATAGCAAATCACTTAACCTCTTTGCTTTGGTTACTTATCTGCAAAATGGAGACAATAGTTGCAGTACCTACTTCACAGAGCTGGTGTTAGAATCAAATGAAATAATGTTAATGTGAGTTATTATTATTGTTACAATTATTAATATTATGGTAAGAGATGGAAGGGGAATAGTAAGATTTTATCCTATGTTCCCTCCCATAACTCTCCATTCCTGTCCTCTATCCTCCATTTCCCTTGACTAAGGAACCCAGCAATGCTCCTCATAACCTATATATATGTGTGACTCATAGTCAATTAATGGATCCAATTACGTTATTTCAAGTTATATGGTGTTGCTCTGGAATATATGCTTTATCTAACTGGTAACTTGAGTACAGCAACTGAGAATCAACATTTGCTAGATAGAGTTCTACAAGCATATGTCACTAAAGGTACCAACCTATAAGAATTCAATATAATAATACCTATCACCTATTTAAAATGAACATTATAAAGCATACCAGAAGTATCATTTACTCATTTAAAATGAAAGTTTCCTCCTATATGAATGCTAATTGCTAGAAATTAAGACTCTTTCCCACTCTCATTTTAAATCTTGAATTTAGAAAATGTACTTTATATATATTTTTCAAAACCCAAAAGACTTAGAAGCACTGATTACTTTTGTTCTTGGTGGCAGATGTTTTATAGGATCAGACTGTGAAGTTACTATGTACTTAGTTAGTTTAATTTAATTTGAGCTTTTGATATGATTTAGCTTAGGACTTTGCATTGTGGTTTGGTTTAAGGCGAGTACTACAGTCATATTTATGTCATATATAATGACAACTATATATGTATATACATAATATACATTACTGCATATGTCTGTAGATTATATGTGACCGATTATGTATATATATACATATATACATATATACATATATACATATATACATATATACATATATACATATATACATATATACATATATACATATATACATATATACATATATACATGTATACATGTATACATGTATACATGTATATATACATACATATATATGTATATATACTCTGGGTGTATATACATACATACAAAATCACAAATGCATACAAGTATCTTTGGATAATTGTACTTAAACATAGAAAACATGCTTGTGAAAATTCATAAGAAAATTGTATAATAAAGGGTACTTAATTTAAAGCTATGGAAATTTGATAAACCTTGATTTAAATTAGTATATTACTCATAAGTGAAGTCAATGAAAAACAAAAACATGCTTAATGGGGATAGGTCCAACCAGAGTCATTTTATTATTAGCCCACATAGAATATGTTTAAAACCTATAGTTACATTCTGCTAACAAAGTCAATATTAGAAGCTATCATAATATTTAAAAAGAACCTTTCATACATATTAAAATTCAACTTCTAAATTCTAGCTTTACAAAATGAATTTAAAAGGTATAATTTTTCTATCCCATATATGGTAAGGTTAGAAGAAGAAGAAAATTCATTGGTTCCAGATGGTTACATCAGTAGCAAACGAAAGTCTTTTTTTGATAGATTTGGGTTTACTGCACATTTTCACTAGCTTACAATTTCTGCTAATGGACTGAATTTCCTAATAGCTTTGTGCAACCTCTAGTAAATTAACTTAAAATGTAGCTATTTAAATATATCATAAGTATTGAAAGTATACATTTTACATGTACTTTATGATTTGATATTATATTATATGTACAAGAATAATATATCTTATAGAATTCATAATTTGAAAACTTAGACTAGGACAGAAGTTTTTATGTATATATTTCAGCAGAATAAAAAAATTCAAAACCAAGAACCTAGTAAAAGAAGATATTATTTCTGGGAGCATGGAAAAAATTCCTAAATAAGTATTTTCTCATTTCCTATTTGCTTCACCCATCCTTTGCATATGAACAACAAACATGATGTTAAGTTACATGTATAAAGTATCTAGCACAGTTTAATTCTATATTCCAGAACTTCCCACGGTGGTGTTTTTGCTATTATGGACACTATGATCATTTCAAATATATAACACTACAATAGAAGTCCTCTTAAAAAAATTATTACTGTAGCGCCTTCAGAAAGAAACTCACAATGCAGGCTCAGAACTTGGCAACCTGTAAAAGTGCCCAGTCGAAAATTACTAACAGCTGGAGATGACAGTTGTTTTAACAGCTGAGCTGACAGGATTAATTTAAATGCACTGAAATCAAAAGTAGATAACACCTGTTTAGTCTTCCAGGGCCATTTGACAAGGTAGGCCAAAGGAAAAAAAAAGCAGAGCCAGAATTGTGTCTCTCTCTCCTCGAAGGACAGAGGGACTTCAGAAAAGAATGTCACCTTTTGATGGGGGTAGAGTTATTTTTTAACAGCTTGAGCTGGTTGGCCTTTATCAGTTTTTAACATCTGGTTTCTATAATGCACCTCTCCCTCCTTTTTTTCTCTCTTGTCCAAGGTCTTTGACCCAAACCCCAAAGTGGATAAAGATCACTGGATTTCAAAGCTACAGTTTCTCATTGCAACATCCCAGAAATTCTCCGGGGTTAATTAATTTATTCTCTTTGAGCTTTCAGCCCCTGCAACTGCTTTCTGCCCTTCCTTTCTTATCTTTTATTTGAAAACAGCTCATGCCATACAGAAGTTTTCCTTTTACCTGGTCAACAAAATAAAAATTTCATAGTTAATACTTGTGAAGAACATTGTCAATATTTATTTGATTATTAACAATTCCCCCAATATTTGGAGCAAGAAGGGCACTATTTGAGAGAAATACTTATATCAAAAAAGATTTTCACTGAGAATGCTAGAAGTCAATTTGTAATCAGAAGAACTGGGTTCAATTGTCAATTCTATAGTTTTGTGACATTGGCCAAAGCACTGAGTTTCTATGAGCCTTATTTTCCTCATCTATAAAAAAAAAAGGTTCAGACTGAAAGGCTCTAGTCTAGTTAGAGGTAGAAATGCTTATTCTAACCCCATGGGATCAGACAAAAAATTTACTGTGGAAGGTTAAATTTGGTAACCTTGGTATTCATGAATTTCATAATAGGTTTCCTCAGAACAAAGGAATCTTTTGACCTAACATTCAGAGCTTAATGTTCCACAAATCAAACAGCATCCCATTACATTAGTTTCCTCAAATTAAATTAACACTACTTGCATTGGGTAACACCATTTACATTTACCATTTTCAGCTATGAAAACGGCCCCCTTAAATTTCTCTCAAATTCTGCTACATCTCCATTTAAAATTATGGGTTGTTGTTTTTTTTTGTCTTATGAGAAAGAAAAAAGGAGGTACCTAATAAATACCACCTTTAGTCTTTTGTCTTTATTCTGGACACAGGAAAACATACAAAATGGGTGTTCACATTTAACAGACAAAACTAAGAAATAAGAGAATAATGCCTTTCTTATCAACCAGTCTAGGAGAAAAATGCAAAGGGAGACAGATTATTTTCATTAAATTTAATGTCAAATATTTGGGAATCCTCAGTTATTTAATGTAAACAATTAAAAAGATATACCTTATAATAGTTTGAATTTTATAGCTAATTTTGAAATCATAGCTATTGACTTTTCTGATATCAATTTTTATTTTTCCCCCTGGTTGATACAAATATAGTTCCACAGTGAAAATACTTTCATTTAAAGAAGTCTTATGGCAGAATAGGGCAACCAGGTGGTACAATGGATAGAATGCTTGTCCTGGAGTCAGGAAGACTTATCTTCATAAGTTAAAGTCTGGCTCCAGACACTTATTAGTTGTGTGACTCTGGGAAAGTCACTTAACCCTCAGTTTCATCTTCTGTAAAATGAACTGGAGAAGGAAATGGTAAACCATTCCAGTACCTCTGGCAAGAAAACCCCAAATGGCATCAAAAGAGTTGGACAAGACTGAAAATGATATAATAACAGCAACAACACTTTCAAAAAATAATTTTCTTTCACACTCTACTTTAAAATAGTAGAAGTATGCAAATATGGGGCACTTAGGTGGCACAGAGAATAGAGTGCTGGGCCTGGAGTGAGGAAGATTTATCCTCCTGAATTCAAATATGGCCTCAGACACTTACTACCTGTGTGACCCTGGGTAAGTCACTTAACTCTGTTTGCCTCAGTTTCCTCATATGTAAAATGATCTGGGGAAGGAAAAGGTAAACCACTCCAAGTATCTTTGCCAAAAAAAATGACAAATGGTGTCAAAAAGAGTCAGATTCACCTGAAACAGTGGAATCACCAACAATAATCCAAATATTCCTGCCAAATAACTACTTTTCACAAACAGATTACTTTGGTGCAAAAGCACCAAATTCACTTTAAAAAAGTGATTGAATTTGTGTTCTTCTATAATTCCACGCACTACAATACATGTACATAATTCAGAAAATGATAGCGTAGTAAGAAACAAAATTTTTTTATTTGATCCTGATAGCATCCTTTGAATGAGGTAAAAATAGGCGTTACTATCCCCATTTTACAGATGAGGGAATTCAGATTCATAAAAGTTATGTTGCACTGCTAGTAAATATCATAATCAGGAACTCAGTATTCTATCCACCATGGCTTAGGGCTTCTTCCTACAAATTCCGTAAAGATTTTTCTTCTCCCAGGTTAGATAGGTCAATTTTTTTTCCCATTAAGTGATTTTCATTATGTTAGGTCCATGAAGTTCCAGAAACAGGTTGCTTTAAAAATTTCCCTTTCCTAAGCCTCCAGTTTTTACAACTCTTTATCCAGATTGTTCTTGAAGTTATATGATAGATACTAGCTAATGATGTCATTTCCTTTTTGTTGTAAATCAATTGCTGACTTGGGGTTTATGGCCCATTAGGCTGCTATTAAAAGTAGGGGAAAAAAGTAAAACCTCAATAAAATAAATGAGCATATTTTCTTGTCAGCATCAAAGTTTTGGTTTTCATACTGTTTGCAAGCAGTAAAAATGGTATTGTTGTTGTTCAGTCATGTCAGACTCTTCAGAAACCCATTTGGGATTTTCTTGGCAAAGATACTGAAATGGCTTAACATTTCTTTCTCCAGCTCGTTTTACAGAAGAGGAGACTGAGGCAAACAGGATTAAGTGATTTGCCCAGGGTCACACAGCTAATAAGGGTCTAAAGTCAGATTTGAACTCAGGAAGATGAGTCTTTCTGACTCCAATCCCAGCACTCTAGCTACTGTGCTACCTAGCTAGCCCCGAAATGGGATGGCATCATTACATCATCCTGGGTCAAAATATGAGGAGCAAGTATTTGTCTCTATTAGTAGTTTCCTAAAGCAATATCCAAAGAAGAAAAGCAGATAGATAACATTTGAAGTGAAAAATGCATACTGTAAACAACAATTTGTTATATGTGATTAATTATGAACAAACCTACTCTTAGTGAGAACCAAAATAAAATTTGCCTTACAAAAATGTTTGTGCACACCTAAAACTAAGATGTAGGAAACGTTGAAGTGAGTTATTTCCATTATTTTTCTTTTTTATAGAATATCTTCACTTCTGGATCTCAACAGAGATCAAAGCCTAGAGTAGAAATATCACAGTAGTAAATCCATTTTCTTGCTTGAATAGGTACCATACACCATAGGGATTTCATTTCACAAAAATCTAGAAAAATACTTTGAACTTTTGGGCAAATACACAAATGCAATTAACCCATCTTAATAAATCTACATTCAGAGGCTTTTCCATCCACCTACCAATATGTATTGCATAAACAAGGTGGAACAGAATAAAAGTGATATAAGGAAAGAAAAATAATATTGGCAATATAAATGATGAAAACTTAGTGTTATATAATGTTTTGCAATTTATAACAACCTCCTCACAACTAAAGGGGGTAGATACCAAGAGGGGAAAGGGAACTAGGGCCAGGTGGGGAAGAAAAGAAGGGAAAAGAGAGAAGGAGGGGCACCAAAAAAAAGGATTTGATAAGAGGAGGGAGAAAGGAAGAGAGAAGCAGACAGATACTATTTTCTGTTCGTGGTTATCAATGGAAGCCAAAGGAAACTAAAATTGCCTTTGCTAAAGGCAGTATACCAAAATTTCCTGTATTTCATTTTTCTTTTACATGTTTTCCTCTCTTAACAAAGGGAGCATATTTCAGAAACTCTAATTGCATTGCTAAACCATTAACTTCAAGGAAAATCTTTGCCTTTTTCTCTTTTATGGTTATTTCAAAGTTTTCAGTCTATTGGGCATACAACAATAATTGTCGTTCTATTCTGCCTAATGATAGATTCCTCTACGTTGTGTAAAACAAGGAGCAGTTTCTTCCCTGCTTTTTGTTTCTTTACACAACTCAGAGGCTCAAAGTCAAGATAATTACAAACAATGCCTGAAGAATGGTTCAGTTAATGTTAATTTATACAACAAACTAATTACTACCAAATGGTAAAAATCACATGTGGAAGTTCCTCTCTCCCACACACATAACTAAACCAGCAGCCATCTGTCTCAGCTTGGGAGCTCTTTCAGTGATAACCAAAGAAGATAAGGAAAAGGATGTGTCCAGTGGCATCAGCTCATTCACCTATATACAGATCACAAAGCCTATCAAATTAGTTTTTGTGCGATATTTTTGTTTTCAGGGGGTAAACAAACAGAAAAAAGTAATTATTGATGAGAGTTTATGTGTCTGCAGATTTTAATTGCATTAAAAATAAATTTATAACTAGCAATTGTTAACACAGGTAAAACACATTTTTAGTCATTGGTATATTTATTTTTAGCTGGAGCATATGAAACTACACATTTTCCTTTACAATCTATCCTAAATTAATAAAACTTTTCAGTCACTTATATAAGTTTCCTTAAGGAAGTTAGAAATCTCTGTGATATATGTCTATATATCTATGTGTGTGTGTATGTGTGTGTGTGTGTATATATATGCATATATATGCATATATAATAACTTTTTTTGTCATTTTGAAATATTTTGTTAAACTATTTGTTTCATAACTCAAACATTTTAGGGAATCATTTAAAACATTATTGTTTGATATTTACACATTAATAAAAAAACTAAATTATCACTCCAAGTTATTTAAAAAGTTGAAAAATCAGATTGACATTTATTCTTCAAAACAGGAAAATGACTATTGATACTTTAAACTGTAATAGTTTTTCACTCAGGACAGATTCTTCAATACTCATAGTGTACAAAATCAAATATTATTATTTAATTTTTATAAATGAAAACTCACGGGATTTAGAGAAGATAGGGATCATCTAGTCCAATGGTTCCCAAACTATTTGTTCTCAGTATCCTTTTATACAATTAAAAATTAATGAGGATCTCCTCCAAAGAGATTTGGATTATGTGAGTTATATCTATCGATATTTATCATATTAGGAATTTAAATATTTTAGTAATAATATGAATGTAAGTTTTGACCTTGCAAACTTCATGAAAGGGTCTCAGGAACCCCCAAGGATCCCTATACCATACTTTGAAAGCTATTGACATAGTTCAATCCCCGCATTGAAAAGTTGAGGAAAGCAAAAGCTGGAGGACCATTCAGTGGGCATGTAGCAAAGGAAATTTTGACTAGATGACCATTGAGGTAATTTCCAATTCTGAAATTCTCTCCTTATTTGATTTTGTCAACTTGAAGCTCAGAAAGGGAAGGTGACTTTGGCAGAGCTGCTATACAAATTCAATTTTTTTTGATTCCATATTTAGTACTCTTGAGTTTTAAATAAAACAATTCACAAACAGGTAGATACATCAGCTAATACTGTTCTAGATGTTAAAAATTAGACATAGGCAATCACATAAGCATTTGGCCAAACCTGTCATTTCTTTGGTGTAGAAAATGTAGTGAAGAAACTCTTAGCTGTAGCAGAGTAGCCACTCTTCTGTAATTACAGTCTCAAGAGAAGTGCCTGGGGGCATTAAGGTTAAATGACCGGCCCAGGGTCAAGCTGCTAGTATGTGTCAGAGACAGGCCTTGAATGCCATTTTCCCTGGTTCCAAGGACAATACTCTATCCACTCCATCACCACCACTAACAAGAGTAAGTGTAAAATAAGTGTAAAATGGCCCATGGAAGATTAGGAAAGTATCTTTACAAAAATTGTATAATACTAATGACATAGGGCCCATTAACCTAATATCCTAGAAAGATTTCCTTTGCCAAAAAAGAGGCTACCTTACTACATACATAAACATGAGAGAGGGTACACACATATACACACACAAACACACACAGAGGTTTATACTGACAAACATTGTATTACCATGACCAAGTTATTTATTTCTTCAGGGCTACAAACAATGTTCTGAGGCCATAGCTTAGACATCAGTTGACAATCTGCTCTGGTGGAGAGTTTCCACAATCTGAGTTCTCTAGATAGCAATGAAATCACAGGTCTATACCAAAACATATAAAAAAAATGATACTAAGAAGATCAACTGTTTCATGAGTTTCTTCAAGAAACTAAAAATATTTACAAATACTATACACTGATTTCACAGAGGCTCATTAATGTGTGTGTATATAAACACACACACACACACACACACACACACACACACACACACACACCAGTTTTATAACTGGTCCCAAAACTATGTCAATAGGCATACAAAGGTTTTGCTTGCCATCAAGGGCACCTCCTAAACTTCAGTCCTCCAATCTTGGTATGGGTGGCATGGGAGCAATATGAATCAAAGTAAGGGGAAACATGGACAAATAGCTAGGATGGAGGAGTGGGGTGAATCCTAAATGCAAAAAAATAAAATGAACTGTTTACTTTTGCAGGTACACAAACTACCATACCACAAATGAACTTATTAGAATGTTTCTAGGGTTCAAGTACTATTATATACCTCCAATATTAAGTAAATAATATGACATATTACATTTAGATTGCCAAACATTCTTATACCTTGTGTCTATATCATTTCTAGCAAATTTTACAGCTAAGAGTTTCCCTACGTCTACACATCAAAAAAAATTCTTTTCTATCTTAAAGAACTGTGAACATTTTACTGAATTCATCCAAACCAGCTATTCAACAAACCCTCTCAAAGTGCTCTTGCCCAACATGTCTAAAAGATGGAAGGGGGCATTAGGGCATTCTTTTCAAGATTGTTGTAGTGTTGATCCAGACATTGTGTAAACACGAGTGCATGTTCTGTTAACATCTTTGTTCTTATAATACCATCTAGAAATGAATACTAAAGTGTATTATCTATCCCCTAACTCCATATAAGTAAGCCCTTGAGATAATTCCATTTGTCTTCTCTTATAATCTTTATCCATCTCCAAAGGCTATTACTATAACTCACTTTCTTTAAAAAGAACAGGAAAGTAATTTTTTGAAAGTGGTATATTGTATTTTAACATGTTGGTTGCTTTTCACAAAGAAATGTCAAATTCTAATGGAAATATGTCTTCATTCACAAAATTTCTAAATGCTAATGATTTGTGGTATCTTTATATGAGACACATATCTGATATTCACATCTGAGGACACAACATCCTTATAAGAAGCTTGACACAAATTATTAATAGACTGAACAAGTCTCTACAGTCTTTAATGTAATGTAGTCTTTAATAAGGTAATACTTAAACTTAGTAAAATTCCATTGAAATTTTACCACTACCTACCCTATGGATAAATTAATAACTGTTTTTTTAGGTCACATAAAATAAAGAGCCCCAAATGAAATGTATGCAAGAGATATTTTGGAAACGACAAAAGATTAGCTAAAAAATAATTTCTTTGTATTCTTTGGGCACAATTGTTTAGCTGTCATCGAAGTTAATAAGCCACGGCAGGCTTGAACTATTGTATCCACATATAATCTTATCCTTGGATGACAAAAATTTGAATATTTAGAGATTTTTAAATAGTGCTACTGTTCTCATAAAATAGAAAGGAAATTAGATTGCCTGTCCATATAAACTCCTACGTTTTGGGGCAAATACTTCTCCAAATGAGTGATTTTGTGTCTGCATCTGCAATAGGAAGGAAGGAAATATTTATTAAATGCCTACTATGTGCCAGGCACTAGGTTAAACTTTTTATCAATAATATGTTATATGATCCTCACAACAACTTTGGGGGTAGGCGCTATTATTATCTCCATTTCATAGTTGAGGAAACCGAGGCAGAGAGCTTAAGTGACTTGCCCATGATAAGTGTCAGGGCCACAAGTGAACTCAGGTCTTCCTGACTTCAAGCTCAGTTGAGTATTCCATATATTTTGCCATCTAACTGCCTCTACATAATTTGGTAGGAAAGGAAAAGAAGAAATCCCCTCATGAAACTTACATATTCAAATGGGGTTTACTGAGGAATATTTGTTATAGGCAACTGAATAAATATAGAGAATATTACAAAGCTTTGGCTCATTGCATCAAACTGGGCAACCACTATCTGGCTGCATAACCTAGATGTCAGAACAGCTCATGATGGGCAAGAGGAAGGGAGGGAGGAAGGGAAGGAAGAAGGAAGAGGACAAGTATTTATTAAGAATCGACTTCATGTTAGGCATTTTGCTAAGTGCTTTACAAATACATCTCATTTGATTCTCGCAAGTCTGAGAGGTAGTTGAAGTGATAAATGAGATAAAAGCAATAAAAATGGCTTCCTAAGTTTCTCTTTTTATATAAAAAGACCTGTCTCTGACTTGTGTTATTGAATTTTCTTAATTTCCCAGGCATTCTAGGTCAGGATTACTGGGGAAGCAAGATATTATTTGTTACCTCTGTTTCCAGATCTATTCTCTGGGCACTGCCCAGTGCCTAGAACACAGTAGGTACTTAATAAATACATATTGACTTACTAATTTGGTAGTGGTGTTGGTGATTGTAGTGATAATAGCAATGGTGTTGGGGAAGTAGAGAAAAAAGAATGGGAAAAAGAATCTGACAACTCAAAGCTGTTTGGATTTTTTTAAATAAAGAGATCAACCTAAACTCTGAAACATTCCCAGAACTCAGTGATTCACTCCAATGCAGAGGTGGCAATGACCTCATAAAGGGATATATGGCAAAACAAACAGCAAAAGGTACAATGTTTACTCATGGTCTGACTTTCTGATTTAAATTTTAGTTCTCATCAGCCAGTCTGTAGGGTCTAAAGCATCAGTAACAGGGTCACAGTTACTCAGAGGCCTTTGTTCAGTACTTTATATCTGAGGGGGTCCTGAATCCGTGAAATGGACCATTAGCAATTAAAAAAATATATATGAATATATTAACATATATGTATGTATATATTTTCCCTAGCAAGCAGTACCACTTCATTTATATTTACAAAAGAAGGATGGAATTTGCATTTATAAAAATCCTGAAACAATCATACAAAACCAGCCATGAAATTAAGGATGTCATGGTTGAGCTGGCCTAGACAGAGTCCTCCAATCCAAAAATATCACTGAAATACCTCAATATTTCCTTTAACATAGTAGTTGTTGATTAATACCAATAATGAACTCAGTAGGAAACCAGTTTAAAATTTTAAGTCAACAAACACTATCAGTCAATTAGTTCTTCCCTTATGTTTATATTAACAACAATGAGGAAAACAACATCTAAATTAGGGCAGTATTTTAATAGTAGATATTACCATATCTAATATAATCTCCAAGCTACATGTAACGAAAAACATTCAAAATATAGTGACCTGACAGAGATGAAAATCATGTTAAAACAGGTTTAGGTGCCTTTCATCTCTATTGTCCTATTTGCTAATGAAGTTTTACTGAGGATGCTTTCAGTAAGTCTACAGAACGTGAGATTACATTCTGAAATATTAACTCAACTGTAAAAAAGCAGTGATTTTACTCACCTGGCCAAGAGTTTACAGAACATTAAATATAAAAGATTAATAGCAGAACAATGCCTTAACTTAGAACTATTTCTATTATATCTGAACCCCATCAAAAGGATGAGAAGAGTATGAAAGAACTGATAGTTAAAATTATACATCAGAAACATGCTATCTTCTAAACATTAGGAAAAGGTATTGGACCTTTAATTTCATTGATATAAGGAATTTCCAGATAAGGAAAGTCCTTCTGCCAATGCACATCAGCAACTCTTCTGCCACTTTTGTTTTTAAATTTGCCTAAAACAGTGGTGTTAAATTCAAATAGAAACAGGTCCATGTAGCCTCTATGTTGACTAAGATAACACCAAACTGTTTGATTTTATTCATTTTTGTTATTTATTTTGTTAGTTAGCTACACTCAGGTTGCAAGTTTGGCCCCTCTGGCCTAAAGTCAGAAGAGGTTAAATGGCTTTTCCAGAATCACAAGGTCAGTATATTTTCTGTGATTGAACTTGAACTCAGATTTTCTTGGTTCCAAGGACAACTTTCTATCTATTATGCTATGTTTCATCTCTTTGGTGATTAATAGACAAAAATAAAATTCTACATACTTCAAATAAATAAACTGTTTTAGAAAAGGACCATCATTTTATCTATTACAAAAAAGGGACCATTTTATCTAACTGTGCAATATTCTACACAACAATGTATGTCAAAGACAGAGTTAAATGTTAAATGTTAAAATAATGTGCCTGGATTTCAGGAAGGTGTTTGATTGATCAAGCTCTGATAAAATCTTTATGGCCAAATTTGGTGCAATGAATGCTGAATTATACCATGGTTAGGAAAGGTCAGAATTAGTGAACAACCAGTCACAATGGGTAGTAACTAAAGAAATAGGTCTGAACCTGGAGAGAAGTCTATAGTGGGGTATGATGAGACTTCTGTCTGTAATCCAACTCTCTTCAACATTTTTATTTATGATTCATATAAAGGCACAGAATGTAAACTTATCAAATATGTTGACTATACAAAATAGGAAGGACAGTTAATAGCGTGGATGATAGCATCAGAATGAAATAGTACTCAATAGGCTCTAAAGACAAGACAAATCAAATAAGGTACACTTGGATAGTAATCAACATAAAATTATGATAACAAAATATTATAAATTAACTGCATATGCTGTAAGAAAGACATGAATAAATAATAGTTAATGTGAAAGGGAATTAAAAGTGACAAGAATCAGACAATATACAAAAAATTTATAGGATGAAGCTGAAGCATTCTGCAGAGAAAAAATTATATATGGATATATTAACATATATCACTAAATAGAAATTAAAAAGACAAGAAAATAGATGAATAATCCTAAAACAAATTCAAAAGAAGACATCTTTAAAATTAGAGGAGAAATAGATAAATGCGAAGACAAATAAGCAAAACTAAAAGCTCCTAATTTTTAAAGTCTGTTAACAAGCCATCAGGTAATCTGATTAGGAAAAAGAAAGGAAAACCTAATTACCAAAATAGAACAAGGTAAAGAGACAACAGAGATGAAATAAAGAGAATTATCAGAAGGTCTCATGCAGAATTACATGCCAGAAAAACTGAGAATTCCAAGAAAGTGAATTCATATCCAGAAAAAAATGGAATGGCTGAAAATTAAATATAGAAGTTGTAAATAAACCCAGTATTAGAAAAAGTAAATTGAGTAAGCCATAAATGAACTGTTAAAGGAGATAAAAAAACAAACAAGCAAACTCTAGGCAAGATGAATTTACAAGGTAATTCTATCAGTCATTTAAATAGAAATTAACATTTTCACTCTAAAAGCTATTTTCACAGACAGAAGAAATTCTGCTAAGTTGTTTTTATGAGGCAAATATTGTTTTCATATCCAACTAAGGAGACATGAGGCAGATAAATAAATAATTTTTACTAGTGAACATTAATTCACTCACTCAAAATAAAATTCTTCCAAGTTATACATATGAGTACTTGTCTTTCCTCAGCTATTGATCATAACGTCTTGAGGAGTGGAAATATTTTGTTGCTGTTTAATTTTTGCATTTCTATTGCCTAGTGAAATAACTTGCACATAGCAGATGCTTAATAAATGTTTTGTTAAACTAAATTGAATAAAGGAGTTAGCATTTTTTAGCCTCAGAATGAGTATGGATGTACTCTATTATTACTACAGATACTTTCATGATATAGATTATTGCATGACCTAGACACTTTCATGTAATCCTCATGATAAACCCCATGTTCAGGACATACATTTAATTTCTTAATTTTAATTTTTCTCATTTTATAAATGGGAAAATTAAGGATTGAAGGAAACAATAATAAAGAATTCACATTTATATTTTAGTTTAATTTTTTATAGACCACGTAAAAAGTGAATATAAGTGACTTGTTCAAAAATAACATAATGTAAATGGCAGAACCAAGTCTTCATACACGTATTCTCATCTCTCATGCCCAGTTCTCTTTCAGTTCAATTAAACACATTTATTAAACATGTATTATGTGCAAGGCACTTGGCTTGGAACAATGATAAAAATGGAATAGCTTGTGCCTGAAGGGAGTTTCCAGTATATTTAAGGAGCTGGAATTTTACTCTTTCCATTATTCACACAACTTCCCAGTTATTACTCAAAGAAATAAGATCAAGAGTTAGAACAGACCTTAGACAACATATAGGCAAAACCTCTCATTTTACAAATGAAAAAAATCAAGGTCATTGAAGTTAAGGGACTTGCTCAAGGTCACACAATATTAAGAGGCAGAAATGGAAACTGAATCCATTATATCTGACTCCAAATTCATTAATACACACAAATAGATGTGCACATCATCTAAGGAAACATAACTAATCTAGTATTACTAACTCATCACTTTTTTTCTGATTTGAAGAGGAAAAAGAAGTCAAATCCTATAGAAAGTTTCCTATTTAAAAATATTCATTAATTAATTCACCAATTATAAATTATTCAGATATTTAACATAAATATATGCAAGTATTTATAATCTAGGCATCTTCAGCAAATGTGAGTTTATGCTAAAGTAGTAGAAATATAGACCTTATTCAATAATGTATGCTTAGTACTTAGGCTTTTTCACACATAGAATATACAATATGTATATATACATATGTACACGTACACATACACACAAATATATAGGCACTGGCCCTTATAGGTCAACAGAAAAGATTTCAGTAGTTTTGGAAAGCAGTAAAGTGCCTATTATGTAACTTAGTATCTTTTTATGGGGCCTCCTGAGATGCACATAGAAAGCTAATGACCATTCAAGGGAGAGTTGAGAAGTCTTATACAAACATCTGACATCTTTCCTAATTCTAAGAATTCTAAAACAGCCAGCTATATCATATGTCAAAAATGTGATTTTGCATGTCCATTGCAAAGCACTGGAAATATATTCACATAGTCAATGCCTAGTGAAATTTGCAAACCACAGTTTAAGAAGCAAGCAAAACATGTGGCCATAAAGATGAGGCTTACAAAATTTGCTATTCTTATTATGCTTCACATTTTTCTTTATCATTACCTAGTTAAGTAATATTTCAAAGAAGCAATCCATTTTTAGTTGAGTTGATCCATTTTGCAGGATTTATAAAATCTAAAAGCAGAAGGTGAGAAGGGTCAATAATTTTCTGATTCTCATCATAAATTAGTGATAGAACTCCACTAATCTTCACTCCAATATGCCATCTTGGAAGGAATGTGACCCTATATTCTCAAAGGCATTCCAATGGATCAACAGCTTGGATAGGTCTAATCAAGCTGGGAAAATCTGAAGTATAGAAGCTACCGATGTCCTGTATTTCTTTTGTCTGACAGACTATCGGAATTCATACAGGTCCATCATCCAGTTCGCTGCTGGGTAGTGAATTTTTTGGCCATAGCAAGACCATTCTCTAAATTATAGATGGGTCATCATCTTCATAGGAGGAAGTAACCCGAAAGAAAAGATACATTGAAATGTAGAAGTTGTAGAATCTATCAGAATATTGGTTTCCAACTTAAAAAGCAGAAGAGGTAGGATAAGCACTAATATCATTCATGACCAATTTCATTGATGTTAACTTTTTAATTTAATTTTTTTTCTTGTAAAGGCTTTGGATTGGTCACTCCTATTTACACTGTGCAATTTCTGCCTAGAGTTTGAAGGTTTTTTCCCTCAATTGATGGAATAGATCTTTATTCCTATTAAAAATACATATGACTATTTGCATAGATGCATTGTAACATTTAAAAAAATGCACAGAAGAGACAATTAAGAAATTCATACACATTAATACTCATATGCATATGTACACACATATACACACAAAATACATACATATGACAAAAGAAGAGAAAATGGAGAAAGAAGTTATTGGTAGGCAGTATAACTAGAGATAAAAAGAATGATAAAGTATTCTGATCACTAACATTTTTTGTTTTATAATTATTGTCTTCCAAAACCTTAACATGACTAATGCCAGGCTGAGGTATATAAACCTCTTGGGCATATTATACAAACAAAGCATAACTTGGCCTCAGCAAACAAAGGTCTAAGGAACGATGATTGAATTTTTCTTAAAACAACAAATCAATCCTTCCCTGTTAATGTCCCAAATACCAATATAGTAGCCCTGTCCTCTAGCAATAAACAAACGTGTTCAATTATTGTCTGTTTTCCCAACTACTGCTCTCTTCAGTAATTACACCATGCAATGCATTCTTCATTGATACTACATTAATGTGTGGGGAGAGATATCTTAAATACAAATTGAGCTAAGGCTAAGCATTCCAAGGAGGTGTGTGTGTGTGCAGCAGTGTGAATGATATTAGCCCATTAAAAAGCAGGAAAAGCTTGTATTATATCATATTCTATGTTGTTTTTCTAATGAGACCTTTTAAAAAGTATAAAAGTATTATGTTCCAGAGTATCAAAGTTAACTTTGAATTTTAGACTCTTGAATGCACATTTCATACGAATGGGATAAAGCTACACATGATGTTTCATAATCTTGTGCGTGTGTCATATTCACCGAAATAACAATACTCAAACCCACTCTCAATAGACAGGTTGCAATAAAAAGAGAAAAGCAAATAGAAAACTTTTCTACTGAGACAAAACAAAAAGGACAAAGGTTCAAGAAAAGGTTGCTCACCCTTTTGCAGAACTGTCAAACAATTTCTATTGACCAAGAATGGCACCATAAACAGACCAAACAAAAGAAATGATGAAAGATGTATTTACTTGTTCAGGGTCCTTTTTTCCCTCGTCATTTCATATACACCCACACTGAACAGTTTGCATTGTATTATTAAACAACCAATAGCAACCTAGGTGAAACAGTGGATGGGTTTCTATGATGCCATCAAGCACCAGGCAGATGCTTGGCACTGTTAATACAGTTTTCAACATTTGGGCTGCACAAGACAATAAAAACAGAGCAGATAGGTTAATCAATGGGTATGCATTTATCCTTGAAGAATTTCCTATTAGATATCCTGAATTTCACTTAGTACCTAGAAAATTAACAAAGCAAGTAGGAAGTTTTTTAGTTTGAAGGGAGAGGCAGTTTAATGAGAAAGGTCACGGTGGGACCAGAATAGTCACTTCTCCCATAAGGACTAGAGAATCCTCTGTGGTTATTATAAGTTGATCCCAAACAAAATTTCAAAGAGAAATGTTCATCTTAAATATTCTTATTATTAATGATAGATCTGAACTATATTCTACAAAAGCAAAAATATAAGATTTAGATCAAATTTAAGCATTTTGAGACCATTTGGTTAAATAAATAATTCTGATATAAAATACAAAGAGATAATTTTCACATAAATGTAGCTTGGAATCCATTGAAACCTACACATACCTTCAGTACAGATCCATAAATGTACCTCATTCATACCATCAAATATACAATATGAGAGCTTTTATTTGTTACATTTGCTGAGTTTTTTTTAATAATGTATGAGATTTATATCTCATAATATTACATGTGTTTTCTTGCACATCCATTCATCCATGACTGTGACAAGCATCTCTGCTGTTCCTCAGAATGAGAAAGTACATTACCAATGAAAAGTGGACTATGTCCAGAAACTCTCAGGGTTGCAATTATTTTATACGTAGGTGAAATGTTTATTTCAAACTGTTTATATCTAATATGAGTGGATTATTTAAAAACAGAATTACATGGATCATCACTACTACATTTAAATCCAGGGCATGAAGGAATTAGAAAATTGCTATGCATTTCACCCTCTGCTCTTCCCCAAATACCCACCATACCTCATCAAATCTACAATCATGTTTGGGACCTAAGGAACAAGATGGGCTCACTTAATAGCATTAAAATATACAAGTCAGATCTTCATTCTGGCTTCTAGCCTTGCCCTAGCCTCACTGATACTTCACTCCCAGGCCATATTTTTCATCCACATTAAGGGTAGTTAAGAAATGCACCGTGGGAGCCCTTCAGGCTTCAGAAATCTGGGCGCAGGTGGCAAAGAAAACTTTGAAGTGAGCTCTTCACTAACTCTAGTGCTGGTTGTGCCTTTTTCACAAGAATCTCCCATTAAAATAAAAAAAAAGACCAAGTACCCACTAGAACAACACCAAGCAGGCCTATTTAATTAGAACAAACTCTTGATATCCACTTCTTTATGTTAAAACACAGAGGCAAACAGGCCTGGGAGGTCTGATTAATTTTAATATGCACGGTCATGACAAGTGCCTTGGGGGTAACAGAGTGAAACATACACACATAAAAAAAAAATCCTCCAGCTAGCCTGACAAATCAGTTTTGGGTAATTGTTGTGTATGTTGACCAAGATTAGAGTGTTACTATTCAACAAGGACCTGAACCTTTAATATGAAGGACAAGAGGCCTCAGAAACAGGTGGCTTGCTCTTGTATCTTGAATAAATGACATCCCCCAAAGCTGTGGCTCATAAGCAGACAAAAAGAGCTGGCACATTCCTCTCATGTGTATTTTTAAATTAACAGTTTCAGTCAAAGCCTCTTCTAAAAGTGGTCCATGCATTAAAAATAACATTCTGCAACTGACAGCTTTTGCCAAGGACACAAAAAGCAATGCCACTCCATTAGTATGAAATGTTTGGGGGATGTCAGAAAAAATTGGGTAAAGAGAGTTTTGGAGAGATTTGTATAGTTGTGTCAGTAGACAAATCCATGTTTTGGTCAGCAGCAAAATAAAACAAGAAAATGACAAGCAAAAAAAAAAGAGTAAAGAATCTTTAGCCTTCAAAGAAGGATAAAGGTGAAGAATTAAATCCTTAGGATGGCTGATACCTTATAATAACTAGGAACTTTCTAACATAAAGTAAAACTTCATACCTTTTCTTCCAGCAAAAAACAAAAGTTCCCTAACAAATTATAATCCTTGACCAGAATGCTTCCTTGTACAAGTAGAGTGCTATATCAGCAGCTCAGATATTTTATCAAAGGAAAAACCCCAAAGCTATGTCTGAACCTTTGCAGATCTAAGTCAGAAAGACTGGGATGAGAAGCTGAGTAAATTCTTTAAAGTAGCCATTGAAATCAACCTTATCAGGAGAAACTGTTAGAACTTTACTTCACTTAAAAATAGAGGTGACAAATGAACAAGTTTTACTTTTTTTTTTCCCTTAAAGTAAGAATTGTCATGGCTTTAACCCCAGCTCCCTGTATATACTATGAAAATACTTGTTTCTGAATGATTCAGACTCTATTTAAGAATTTATCACTTTTCCTCATTGTGTTTCATTTCTTTTTTATTTATACTTTTTTGTGATTACATTTCCTTACAGTGGTTTCTTTTTTAAAAAAATAGAGTCTAGCTAGCTCTTCAAAGCAGAGGAAATTTGAGGGGATAAGATTCAGAGACAAGTATATTACTGCAATGCACTAAGGGTATCCTTCCACAGCAGCAGAATGCAAGCAAAATAATTTAAAAGTTCTCAATTGTGAAAAATGTTTGTCTTTCAAGAGAACATAATCTACAGATCTTTTTGACAGGTACTTCGTAAAAAGGCCAGTGAATAACTAAACAAACAAACCAAAACCAAACCAAAACAAAGAAACCTTAACCAATTAGAGTATCATTAGGATTTTCTTTTGGATTCATTCATTTTATAATTTTCTGCCTTCATCGGATGTGATTTTAAAACAATAGTCAATTTTAAAGGAGCCATTAGCGCTGTGCTTTGCATATTTGCACCCAAAGAAGGTAGATCTGATTTCCTTATCAAGAAATGTTGATTAAAAGTTGATAAAGTCAGCTGAAAATTCTGAATATTTGTCTTAACTAGCTTATTACTCCACATGTTTCACTTTATTTTCTAAAGGGCTCCTGAAATAGCATCCATTTAAATTATAGTAAAACATGTTAGGATTTATAACATAAACTTAAACACAAAACAAATCACTTGTAGAGGATGTTCACAAGACCAAATATCACACACCAGGCTCTACCTTCCTCAAAAAAATATACACATAGTAATGTAGCACACAGCAAAAGATGAAAATATAAAAATATTTTGCCAATTTCAGGATATGTAAAATGATACTTAAAAGTCAGTGTAAGTTGTATACCCTGCAGGTCTTATGCTTTTATTTGTCTAGGCATGTTACAAAAAATGAAAGGACTGAGAAGATGAGGATAGCTGGGAAAATATTCACTCAAGACAGTCCACCAAATAAAGGCGGCTACAATGAATCAAAATTAGTGATTTCCAATGGGTGGAGAAAACATTTTAAAGTTTGACAGGTCTTGAATTTGAGGTCAATTTGAGGTCTTGAAACAGGATTATATATGACAGCGTGATGACAATAGCCCCAAACACTTCAGCATCTTAATCTGGCACTACCAAACAGATCCAAATTAATGGTAATGGTCAAAGTAAATTCTTTAGCTCCAAACATTCCTTTATTTACTTTGTAGAGAGATTTACTATATCGTTAGGGTGATCTCAGTCAGATAAGAATCTATTAAAATACATATTCCTTAAAAAACAAAGGTTCAAAAAGACAGATATAGTGATAAAAGTAATGATGTGAATACAAAGTTTGAAAAAAAAACTCACGTAGATGCATTTTTGTTCTATTTACAACTTAAAAATATTTTTCTCACATTGTAAAGATAGGCTATTTGGGGAAAGGAAGATCACACTAGAGAGACCACCTTCTTTTCGAAGTCCTTATACAAGTCTAATTTTTATTCCAAGAGATTCACCTTAGTGGCTTCCTTTTCTGTGACACACAATTTGCCATTTGCTTCTAACTTGTGAACTTTGGTTAGTTTGCTTTTGGTGAGAGGAGGCTGGAAAAAGGAAGTCTTTTCTATTCTTATTTTCCCCTTCTTTGGGCAGAGATATCAATATAGCACCCTTAACTAGGGCTTAATGAAATTTTCACTAAAATTTGATTTTCATTTTAATGGCCTTTGTAAGATAATGGAACAATGGTGAAAGGAAAGAAATGATTATTTTGTTTCATATATTTATGATGCTCAAAATTTAGTATTTGAAAAGTATTCAGTATTTGGACACTCATACTCAGTATGAATGTTTGGAATGGTGACATCTATTAGAAACAAAGTTCTTTAACTTTTTAGGGATCGGTGCTAAGTCTGGTGTCAATGACCTAGTCATGAAATGCCATCTTTTTTTTTTTTTGGTTACTCAATGGGGTTAAGTGACTTGCCCAAGGTCACACAGCTAGTAAGTGTCAAGTGTCGGAGGCTGGATTTGAACTCAGTCCTCCTGACTCCAGGGCCCGTGCTCTATCAATTGCACCAACTAGCTGCCCTTGAAATGCCATCTTAAACCCTTCTGTTTCCACAAATAAATCCATGTGCCTCAGTGATTTGTCTAGAGCATCTTTGTGAACATAATGTACTCTGAGTTTATGTGGATGTTACATAAGGAGAGCCTTCTGATTGTATTCTTGGATGTTATCCATATTGCAGATAGTCATCTATCTGGAGTTACACGACTTTCAGTTACAATTGACAATCCCAATGACTTATACTTGTTACCAGCCTTTATCATTGCTTGGTGAAGTTAAATTTCCTATTCCAAAATTTTTTCTCTAGGTTTTTGACCTGGTTATCATGCTATCTGAGAATATCTATCAACCCTCTTCCTCTTTTATGATGAAGAAGTGTTATTCTTTCTATAGCTGTCTTAGGATTATAGACACTATGTTTTATTAACTTTGATAATGCATTCTAAACTGATTGTGGTTAATTTTGTCATCCATGTAGACTAAGTGATTAATAGTTAGTTTGGTTCTATTCTCTTTTTAATTTGGAAGATATACTTAACATTATTTGGTAGATGTGATGATGAATTTAAGGCTAGGCAGAATTGTAATGAGCTTACACTATCTTCTTCCAAAATGTCACACTTAAAATCATTCTTGATATTATTGTGTTGGTGGTAGAATTTAAATACTACAAATATAGAGAACAGTTTTCCATGTGGATAGCCAATAATCTAATGTTCTCACTAAGCTTGGGGCTTATTTCATATATGACTAAGCCATAGGTATGAAACTGAGTCATGAGTTTGTTGACAATATAAAAAACAGAAATGTTATGAAAACTTTGAATAGCTTGTACAATGATTACTGAATTGATAGTTTTTGTTGTTGTTCAGTTGTTCAATTGTATCTGACTCTTTGTGTCCCTGTGGACCATGTTATCCATGCAGTTTTCTTGACAAAGATACTGGGATGGTTTGCCATTTCCTTCTCCGGTGGACTGAAGCAAACAGAGGTTAAGTGACTTGCCCATGGTCACACAGCTACTCAGTGTCTGGGGCTGGATTTGAACTCAGGTCTTCTTTACTCCATGCCCAGCACTCCATTCACTGAGCCATCTAGACACCTCTGAAGTGATAATAAATCGGTCTTTATTCCCCTATCATTTTTTGGCACATTTTTCTACCCTAAGACAATATGCCGGGTTCCTGTGTTTATAGATGTTTAGTGATACAGCATCATCATCATGATTATCATGATTTAAAATAATAGAATGATTAAAAAAGAAGCCAAAGAAGAAAAACCTTGTGCGAAGCACTGAAATGAAGACCTCAGTTTCAACTCTAGAAAAGACATACTATAAATACTTCTATAGGACACAATATGTTAGATACAAGAATTCTTTTGGAACCACTATTAGTTTCATTAACAACAAAAAGATGTGTCCCTAGCCTCTTTTCATAATCTGGACCAGTGTAAGAAATTTGGCCACATACACAGGGGTGGCTGCAGTTTGATAGTTAAGTGAGAATATGAACAAAACCAAATGTTCATCTCAATAAACTCATAAAGAATATGCACTCTGTTCCTGTTTCCCATTATTGACCCATCAGTTATTACTGTTTGAATGGCCCAAACAAACCAAACTATCTTACTATGCCAACAGAACTGACTCCTCAAAATGATTGAGATATTTCTGATGGTAGGAAATTTTGACATTCTGGTATGCTTGGTATTATTAATGTGATGTAGAGGTCTTAAATATAGATTCCTTTTCTATTAGAAACACATGTGTTTTCTTCCAATTTTGAATTCCCGATAATTTTAATGTTGGTTTTATTCCTTATAATTTAATAATTTCCATAATAACAAAATTAGGCATTTTTATAGGCTAAAAGGAATCTATCCACAGTGAAACAATACTGTTGCTGTTGTTCAGTTGTGCCTGACTCTCTGTGACTCCCTCTGGGGTTTTCTTGGCAAAGATACGGGAGTGGTTTGTCATCTCCTTCTCCAGCTCATTTTACAGATGAGGAAACTGAGACAAACAGGGTCAAGTGACTTGCTCAAGGTCATTCAGCCAGTAAGCATCTAAGGCCAGATTTGAACTTAGGAAGATGAGTCTTCCTGACTCTAGGCCCAGCACTATATCCACTGTGCCATCTAACTGCCCCTAAGGAACAGTAATGCCTTGCACCTGAGCTGTGTTCAGTAAATATTGTCCAATAAACGAAACTATAAATTGCTTGCTTATATCACAACTTTTTTTTGCCAATCCTGTTCACATTTAATTCTGTTCTAGTTCTGTTCTGTCATCGTGCCTCTGTCAGAAATAAGTACAAATTAACTGAAGAAGGCTAACAAAAGCATTTGAAATAATTTTCATCAATTTATGTTAAGATTCTTATATGTCCATATAATTAATTATATGAAGAGTTTAATTTCTCTCTGTCCCTGGACCTGCAGATTCACCTTAATTTATATGGACACATAAAATTTTTGTCAAAGATTTCTTTATGAACATTAAAAGAAAGTTAAAAATAATCTTCTTTTAGTGTAACATTTCAATTTATTCAGCTTGAAAAATATGTTTTAAGTACCTACTACATGCAAGATATTGGGAAAGACACAGGGGATTAAGAGACTAAAATGGAGCAGGCTCTATATAGAATAGGATTTGTGTGCTAGGATAGGGTAATAAAGGAGTTCAACTAGTGTCTTCTATATGTTTGTTGCATATCACTTGATGCTACATTAATGCTATTTTCTCAAACTTGTTTCTAACACACTGGAAAAACGGAAAAGCTATACAGACTTTTCTATAGCTAACTTTGCCCTGTATGTGAGTGGAGTCACAATATTTGGACTCTAACATAAAAGTCAGAAATATTCAATGGGACTAAATAAAACAATTTTAGGAGGTATTGCTGATCTAGACCAAGCATGCACACAGATGGCTGATGTTCCATTATTCTGAAAATATTAATGGATGAGTCTCAAGATATATGAAGGTGGAGGAGAGAATACCAAATGTGCAGGAAAAAAAAAAGAAATTGTTATTATTGGAGAAGGTGAATAAAAATATCAATAACTATTTGTCTATGACTTTGCCTTCTCTGCAAAATCTTCAGGAGAATAGCTTACATACATACAAAAAATATCCATAATGGAGATGTGAGAAGGAAATTTTTTTTTTGGAAGCAACATTCTAGAGAAGACTACATCATTACAGTCACACAATTAATGAAAAGGTGCAGAGAATACAAAATCCCATGATACTTACTATTGACTATAAAAAAGCATTTGATTTGATAAAGCAAAATGCTGTCATAATTGCAGAGGATGGAGGATAATGGGGCATGTTTGTAGGCAGCAAGTAAGGAGCCAGTGTATAAGAAGAGATTGAAAATTAGGGAGAGGGAAGGAATGATCTTGAAGCAAAGAGAGAATGGTCCCAGAGATTATGAGAAAGGATAGGATCACGGGCATAATAAGTATGGGGATTGTCTTTGATAAGAAGCAATATCCTTAGAAACAGCAATGAAAGAGTAAAGAATGGAAGGGATGATATTGAATGGATTTAAATCTAGATTTGAGGAGGAAAGGTAGTTTACAACAGATGGTATCAATTTTTACCCAATAAATTATGACACAGAGTCTGTTGAGGTTTAGGGAATGGTATAGGTAGTTTGAGAGGAGAAGACAACATTTGGAACAAATGCTTTGGGGAAGGTGATATAAAGTCAATACAAGAAGAGTAAGAGGATTTCTGAGCAACACAGAAGGCCAAGTTGAGGTTAAATAACAAAAATCTATAGAGGAGACATAACCACTTAGCTGGGTTGTGTGATTTTTTCCCAGAAGTGTTCAGCAGCAAATAAGGAGCAGCAGAGAAGTAGGGTGGCATGAATAATCCAGGGTTGAGGTTTGGAAGGGCATAAGCAGTGACTGAATGAGGAGGCAAGAGATTCAAAGGGAGCAAACTGTGTAAAACTGAACTGATTAGGTATTATGTCCAGATTTGGAAGGAGAGAATAAAAGCCCCAAACTAAGGCGATGATCATGAACCACAGGAAAATGTATTTTGACTGCATGTTGTAATGAGAGGAGAGGACAGGTTTAGGAAAAGTTAAGCAAAGGGAGAGCTGGAGTACAGAGATAATGATTACATTGAAGCACTTCAGAGTTATATTGATGCCTCCTCAAAAACCTGTATATCCAAGTTTCTCAGCCTCCTCAACTCCCATAATTTGTACCTTTACTCTATTTCAGCTGCACACAGGGAAAGTGCTGTCATGAATGTCTAAGAGGGAACACAGGAAAGGATAGAAATTATGAAAAAATAGGAATGATAAGAAGTCTAGCATTATCAGATCTCAAACTATACCACAAACCTATAATCATCAAAACTATTTTTTTCCTGGTTAAAAATATTAAGGTCAATGGAACAAATCAAGTAAGAAAGATGCTGATATAATCAGACATAGTAGTAATGTTCAATAAACCTAAGAGGACAAACAACTGGCATAAGAACTCCTTACTCAACAAGAAACTCTGGGAAAACTAGAAAGTAGTTTTGTAGATATTAAGTTTGCACCAGTATCTATTACCATGTAACAAAAAATTTCAAATAGAGACTGATCCTATGATGTCATTGACATAAGGAATTCCACGATGAGGAAACTTCTTTTAACGCTGGTCGACATCTTTTGTGCAAGTTATAGCCTTGGAGAGTTGCCTAAAGCACTGAGAGGTTAAATGATTTGCACAGGGTTACAGCCAGTATGAAAAGAGACAGGACTTGAAGCCAGGTTTTCCTGGCTCCAAGATCAGCTCTCTATCCACTATAATTGTGTGTCCCCTCTTCTAAAAAGTATACAACCTACACACAAAAGTCATACAATATTTGAAAAATAGAAAAATGGAATTATAACTGTGGCTAGGGAGAAGATTCTTAACCAAACAAAGAAGAGAGGTGATAATAAAAGATAAAATTGATAATTTCAAATACATAAGTTAAAAATCTTTTTCACAAACAAAATGAATGAGGATATAAAAGAGGATCTATTCATTGAGGAAAAATCTTTACAGAACAAGTATCTTTGATAAAGGTTTGTTATGTCCAAAATACAATAATACAGCAAGAATAAGAGAGCTGCTCATTGGGGAAAAATCACTGCAAAGTCACGTAAAATTCTAATAGTCAAGATATATAGGGGGTGGATGTAGGTATATAAGATCAAGAGTCAGTCATTGCCACAAGTGGTAAGTGGCTGTTCCCCATTCCTGGAATGTCTTCCCTCCTCACCTCTGTCTTCCTGGTTTCTCTGGATTCCTTTAAGTCCCAGCTAAAATCCTACCTTCTACTGAAAGCCTTTCCCAATTCTAATGTCTTCTCTGTCTTGATTATTTCTAATCTGTCCTGTATATAGCTTATTTGTATAGTTGTTTGTATATGGTCTTCACCATCAGATGTGAGTTTCTTGAGAAACAGGATTGTCTGCTTCTATGCTTCACATTGCCAATGCTGTGGGACATAGTCACTCTATGAACCACTTGAGAAACCATTAGCTGATAAAAAGGTTCTGGAAACAGTTTCAAATTGTACTAGAAATGTAAAAATCCTATATACCACTGAACCTAGTGATACCATTACTATCTCCAAAGAAATCAGACACGTGGAAAAGTGCCATATATTATATAAACATTTATAGAATCGCTTTTTGTTCTTCCAAAGAATTTTGAAACAAAGAAGGAATTATCTGAACAGAATATGGTAAGTGGATTAAATGTAATATTATTACATCATAAGAAATAATAAAAATGAAGAATTCCTAGGACTGTTGGTAGACCTGTATGGCTCATAGCTAAATTAGCAAGGAGAACATTTAAAAACCGGCCAAAATAATATAAAAGAAAACACACCCCAAAAGTTATCATAACTCTAACTGATGCACTGACCAATCTTGACTTCAGAGGAGTAACAATGAAGTCTTCTTGGCAGAGATAAGAGACTACAGGTGCAGAATGAGACATATATTGTCAGAAAAGGTCAATGTATGCATTTGTTTTTCCTAACTCTTCCTCCTTGCCACAAAAGAGAATTCTCTAGTGAGAAGAGGGAGGGATTAGGAAGCAATTGTGATATTAAAATAGAAGAGCATCAACAAAATGTTTTTTTTAATCACACAGTGCTTTTCATGATTCTAAGTTTTTAATGACTCCATACAACAAAGGATCATCCTTTTAACGCTGACATTATTCTGGTGATTCTATTAGCGAATTATTCTTTAAATAATAGAATGCCACAGTCTTCTAAGAATTGGAAGTATTAGTCACCCAAAGGAAAATAGAGAGGTACCTGGTCAGGGTAAATAGAGTAATAAGAATCAGGCTAAAGGGATCTCTGAAAGAAGTAGGTGGACCATTCATATATTGACATCTAAGAAAAACCTCTAGGTAGAGAGTGTTCCATGAGTACCCTTGCAATGGTAAGAGATATAAAGCAAGGTTCCTAGTATTTTAGTCAGACTTACTTGGAAGATTAACAAAAAAAAACCTATGAAAAAGAGTTGCAAAGGATGAAATGGTGCGTCTGGGTTATAATATGTAGTGATAAAGAGAGTAGACAAACCAGTAAAATCACAGAACCTTTTAAGTAGCAATATGAGTTGCTCTTGGGCCTCATAAGGCTTTATAGTTGATTTGGGTTTATGAAGTGGGAGGCTACCAATATGAGGAAAAAAGAAGGATAAGGACAGGATAAGAAACAAGGTCTGGAAAATGTCACTTGAAAAGAAAGGGATAAGGAATAAAAAGTGTATGAAACAATGGAAGGCAAATGAAATGGAGGGAACTTTAGTGGGTTTTTAATGATCATTATAGTGATTTATTACAAGGGAATAAAGACTAATTTGTAAGTATATGGAGAAAGACGTGAGAGTCAGCACATTGTAGTGAATAAAGAGCCAGTATTAGACCTAGCAATGACCTTAGTATAAGCTCTACCTCTGTAAGGGAGTGATTAGGCAAGTCGTTTAACTTGTCCATTGAGGAGGGAACTCTTATAAGAATACAAGTTGTATGGAGGCTACCAACTTGCAATGGGAGAAGGAGTTTCCTCACTAAAGAGTTCCTCAGATAGATCCAGTCCCTATCTCTGTGAGAAATAAGTATACCTCTTTGGGAAATAGGGTATAGGGCTGGGCAAAATTTTGTCAGACTCTAACAGGATGTGCTAAATTCAGCCTAACTACAAACTATGTAATTTCTTTAGAAACCAGACATATAAAGGGAAATTAAAAAGAGTACTAGACATTTGGCAGAAATAGCTGTATGTCCACAGTTTTATTTTTGTTCTTCTAAGTCAATTTCTCTGCACCTCAGTTTCCCCAGAAATTACATGAAAATAACTCTCTTCAAAATTGAAAGCAAGTTATAAAGATAACTCCACTTAAAACTGCAAGGACTACACGTAATAATGAGAAAAAAATTATAAAACACCTGAATATATCTGAAAAAGTAATTAAATTATTACAAATTATAGCATTGTATTTATAATGATAGGCTTTCATTACTCAAATTTAATCAAAGGAGTATAAAATGCAAGAAAAAAATTAAAAAAGGGGGAATAGAAGGCAACAATCGTCACCTAGGTTGGATAAAATCCATAAGTAAAAACTATGGACTAT
Organism: Phascolarctos cinereus; assembly: GCF_003287225.1. NCBI lineage: Eukaryota > Metazoa > Chordata > Mammalia > Diprotodontia > Phascolarctidae > Phascolarctos > Phascolarctos cinereus. Next base: position 173,955,353 of record NW_027555514.1, on the reverse strand, counting down.
TTTCCAGACTTTACCTTCTGGTTCATTTTTGATGAGCTCTTCCATTTTTCTTTGTTTCAAGGTATCTACAACATCGGCTAAGCTGCCTTTGCGCCTTTCTGGGGTCCCTAGGGCTGTACTGGACAATGACTCTCCGCTCTGACGCCCACCTTCTTCTGCCTTCAGGGGTGAGGTAGATGAGTTATGTGGGGCAAATGAAGACATCACTTTATTGCCATCAACTTCCTGAAAGAGACCAAAAGATTAAGCTGTGATTTCAAAGGCAACAAAAAACGCTTACATCAGTATTCTTTGTTATTCTGTTGCAACCTTTTTAAAAAAATCAAAAAAGCAAAACAAAAAAAATTGCTTCTAGTATAAAAGGAGCAAAGCTACTTCATAAAAGACTCAGGCCCAGCATTCTATGCACTGTGACCAACCTCGCTGCCAAAAACAAACAAAAATGAAAAGCTGCCAGTCATTTACCTATTATAGGAAAAACTAATGTTCCTAAAGTTGCGGTTGTTTTTTTAAGTAGACAGTTTTTCCCCCAGTGTAGCTGGATTACAACTGTATAAATAAAATATTTGTACTCAGTTAGAGGGGAAAAACACATTTTATTGTTTTCATCATTGATCTAATCTTTGGCTGCTCTGCTTACCCTATGAACTTGGTGAATTCTTTTATGAAGTAGCTTTGCTCCTTTTATACTGGAAGCAATTTTTTTGTTTTGTTTTTTGATTTTTTTTTTAAAGGATGAAATCTAGCTTCAGACACTTCCTGGCTGTGTGAACTTGGGTTAGTTACTTAACCTCTGCCTCAGTTTTTTTTTTTTTAAATGGATAATAATAGCACTTACCTTACAGGGTTGTTGGGATGATGAAATAAGATAATATTTGTAAAGTAGCACATAAGAGGCCTTTAGTAAACACTTGTTCTTTTCTGCTTTCCTCTTAGCATAGTGCCTGGCAAATAGCAGGCATTTAATAAATGCTTGTTGATATTTCAGTTGTGTCTGACTCTCCGTGAGCCCTTTTGGGGGTTTTCTTGGAAAGAATACTGGAGTGGTTTGCCATTTCCTTCTCCATCTCATTTTATAGATGAGAAAACTGAGGCAAACAGGGTTAAGTGACTTGTCCAGGGTCAGCTTCCAAGTGTCTGAGGTCAGATTTGAATCTTGAAAGATGAGTCTTCCTGACTCCAGACTCAATATTCTATCCACTTTGCTACCTTGCTGCATTTGACATGGGCCTTAAATTAAGGAAGATAAAACTTTTACAGAGTAGAGATGTAGAGAGAAAGTATCTACCAGGCATGGATGGCCAGGGCAAATACATGGAGATGATAGAATTAAGAATGAAATCAGGAATCATCAGATAGTCCAACAAGAAAAGGGACTGGACCTTTGATTACTTTGTCATAAGGAACCCTGTGGTGAGGAAACTCCCCCACCTGAGTAGGTTGGCACTTTCTCTGCAATTTCTAGATAGGTGCCTGGGGCACTAAGAGTTTTAATGATCTCTCCATATCAAAGTCAATACGTATTAAAGGTATGACTCAGGCCATAAATGGCTCTGAAACCATCTCTCTAGGTACTATATTATACTGCTTCTCAGTAGTCTAATATGGTTATGAAAATTAAGTGTGTGAAGGAGAATGGTATGAAATAAGGTTGGGAAACAAGGAGGGACCCAGACTGTAGAGAACCAAATGGCACGTAGAATTTATTTATTTATTTATTTTAACCTATAGACAAATAAGGAATTACTAAAGGCGTCTAAATAGGAGAATGACATGACCAGACTTGACCCTTAGGAAAATTATTTTGGCACCTGAGAAACTGTGTTAGTAGAAGAAATCTCATTTTATATTACCTTAAAATTTAATGTCAAGTTTTCTCTTTATTATTGGTCTGTTGATAGATTGTTTATCCATTGCCTCAGGATCGACCTAGCTAAGTACGAAAATACTTATTAACAGGTTGGCCCCATGGTGATGTGTTGCTTTTTTTTTTCAGGGAGAGAAATTCCTGAAGACCGTTTAGTAAGCTACATACCTATACTAATGGAGAGATTATGCATTTGCAAAATCATAACTCTTACTGAGAGGCAGAGTGGTTTGAATGAATGAGCTCCAGGACTATATCTGACAATTCCTACCTGCATGATCTTAGTCAATCACTCAACAGCTGAGCCTCAGTTTCCTCTTATTTAAAATAAGATAATAACAGGATCTACCTTTCAGATGTTTACAGATGAAATAACATATGTAAAAAACATTGCAAACCTTAAAACACTAAATTAATACATTTAACACTAAATAAATAAATCCTGTTATTACTGTTGTTGTTGCTGCTACATCACAGAAAATGTGTAAGGATCCAAAGAAATAACACATAAATAAAATATTTTGCAAATTGTCAATTTCTGATAAATGTTAGCTACTATAATTGAAATATTATCTTTAGTATATTACTTCTAATTTAAGTAGGGTCTTTAGGTTTTGTCTTTTAACTTTTATAAAAGCAGCCACAACAAAGGTTATCCCTACACTTTTGCTTGTGCAAAAGCCCTCCCATGGCTACATTTATGGCCTGACATATATGTACATACTCTGTTACTAGATCACTAAAGAATCATAGATATTTAGAAGTGAAGAGGCCTTAGGTTTCATTAGTCCAATCACCTCTATTCCCAGGAGAGGAAACTGAGGCAAAGAGTAGTGGAGAGACCTATCAAGAAACAGTAACTGTCAGTTAATAACAGGGCCATGTGCACTGACTGATTGATTCTTACCACACAACTCTTTCCACACATCACTATTGTATCCCAGGTCAAAGTTGATATTTATTTTTTTGGTCTACTCTCATGTATATAATTCATTTTTTTTATTTTCCCCTTTTCAACTAGGTATCAGTATGCTTATATTAAAGAAAAAAAAACACAAGAGAAGAATATACTCTAACACTTGTATTGTCATAGCTTTGCCAGATTTTCTTATCAAAATTTTTAGCAAGCTGTGCGTATTTTTAATACTTAAGACAGAAAATAAATTATTGTTCAGTGATTGTCAATAGTAGTGATGCTGTGATAATAAGAAACTAAGGCCTTATTTTGTATAGGTTATTATTGCTCAATCTCTCTCTTTTTCTCTCTCTCTTTCCCTCTCTCTCTCTCCCTCCTCTCTCTCTCTTACTTTAAGCTCTTCTTAAAAGCTATCTTTTATTCCTTAATAAGTGAGCCATTCATCTAATGTGTATTGTTTGACTCTATCTCTAACATGAAAAGTTTCCAACAAGATTAAATGTCTGTGTTAATTAATTTGATGATCATGAAACTGGTATGTTGTATCTCTGTTTATACTTCTTAAATTATTGATTAATTTTATTTAAGTGCTGACTACTATTCTTATTTTCCAATTAGTACAGCAAAGCTATATCTTGTTGAACCTGGAAAGGTAATAAATCGCACTTATGTATGCATTTTTGTTCTCAAGGCATGTATGTGCGACCATGCACGAATATGTGTGTGTGTGTGTGTGTGTGTGTGTGTGTATACATGCGTGTTGCTGTGGTATGTCTTAATCACTCTTTGATGTAAGTAAAAGTCCGTAATGAAGGCAAAACCTATAAAATAAGCAGTATATTAGATTGAAAACAGAAATGTCATCACAGAGACAACATGCTAATATGCTTTTTGTTTATGGACATTAGTCATGATAATCACATAGTACACACAGATATGCTACAAGATACATATTAAATTAGGATTTTAGTCTTCATTTGGAAGGGCGTCATTAAACATTTTAAAGATGCTTTATATCTTTGTGCTAAAGTGAATGTTTTGACCTGTCATACAAAAGTTGTTTCAATTTCTTATTGGAAAATCTTATATCATATATTTTATTGTTTTCTCACGTACTATGTTAAGGCTTATTTAAGTAATCCCTTCCCCCTGCCCAGAAGGCCTGCTAGTCAATCTCATAGTTGCCTCACCCTGAATACATAGAGCACTGAGAAAAAAGAGATGTGTGAATGCTAGTTTTTTTTTTTAATATACTTATAGTATGATTAAGAGTCTGGAGGATGGCTCAGGAGTGTTAATTTGGAAATTTAGCTCATGAATAAAGTATGGTACCTTTGTTCTTTATTTAGCCATAAGAGCTGTTATGAGCTAATGGCCAAGAAATTTAGAGGGAATTCTTTCAGATACTTGTGTCCTTACCCATGGTTTATTATTCTGCATACCTCTGTAGTTTTAATTGATTCTCATTTTTTTTTGCTCTATACCCTAAAACCAAGCTTTACACACCAAAACTAAATTTCCTCTTGCCTCCAAAATTATGACTTCATAGACAAGCATCCACCTGGGTCCTAATAGTCCCATAGCATCTGGGATCACAGATAACAGAACATTCTTCTCCTTGTCAATGGAACTTGAGCAGTTGTAAGAGTAGTTAGCATTCTAATCTTATGCCCTTCATTCCATTTAACCAGTTATAATGTTCAAAGATCCTAAAGCATAAATCTGGAAGTTCTGGTAACAGATTACACCTTGTATACTCTCTCCACCAATCACTGCTCTAGAGTTTCTAAGAAGTAAGGGAAAACTAATTAGCATACAACAAAGATGAGGACTTTCCTGCATGAAAGAAGAAAGTGAAGATGCTATCTATGAATTATACTACATGTGGACCTGGAGATTTGTAGCATCCTGACTATTTCTGAACCATATCACTTGGACACTGGATATCCTCCTACAACAGAACCTCCAATAGACTCTTCCATTCTTGTTCCTGGGTTCTGATAGGTGAGTTTTCACATTGCCTTGCCTGGAACAAGCCTTTCAACATCATTTTCCTGCCATTTCCAACTTCTTTCTCCCAATTCTAATTCCTCTTTATATATTATCTTCCCTAATGGAACATTCATTTCTTGAAGGCAAAGACTGCCACGCTTGAATTTGTTCCTAGCATTTAGGATAATACTTGGCATATAGTAAATGCCTAATTTATGTTCATTCATTCATTCATGCCCTTCTGAGGCCTCTATTGGCTATACAGAGTATCCTTCAATAATTCTCGCTTGGATTCATGTTTTAAGCATAGTTCTCTCTCCTTTCTCCTAGCACAGATGCTTATTTGCCATAGCATCACTCATTTTTAGAGGCATTTACCGCCCCCTCCAAATAGAGAGTTAAAGAAGACCTTGCACAAGAATTTGATCACTTATTTTCATTTTAAGAAAACTTCTATGAACCTTGAGAAATAGAACCAACTCATATACTAGACATCCATATTAACCCTATAGTTAGTCAGATTAATTACATTGAAATAGACTGAATTTAGATATAGATACACATTCAAATGACAACTTATATTTAAGTTCTTGGAGTCTAAGGAAATCAATAAAAAATTTGATAAGCTTCTATCATAATGTGTCAAACACTCAGTAAGATGCTAAGAGTTTGAAGACCAAAATGTAGTAATCCGTGCCTTCAAGGGGTTTACATTCTATAGTATGCACTGGCCAATTATTCATCCTACAAGTTCCAAAATAGCTTTCATAAAACAATGCATGATCTATAACCTGAAAAGATGTCAAAGAACACAAAGGATTTACAAGCTAGTTTCACGTACAAACTTCAATGAAGCAAACCTCTAAGTACACCACCACAAAAGATTTTCTCTTCATTTCATTGTTGTGAAACAAATAGTCAAATGCTCTCCCTTTTCTACCAAAGGCATTTTGATTTTATTTCACCCTAGTTCATATTATGTGATGAAATGTTTTATAAATAAAATTGTAATAGGTGTTTCTCCTCTTATATGATAAACATCAAGGATTTCAGAGAAATCCATTCTCTGAGTTCTTTCAGAGATGCTTCCTATGGGAAAATGTCACTCAAATTTTATAAAATGAAGAAATAAGAAAAGCATAAAATAATAAAATTCCATTGTGCTATTTTTAATAATTATGTGCTCCTAAGAGAGAGGCAGAGAATATACCAGGGAGTTTGAACTCTGCACAAGTATTCCAAATTTGGTTATCACAGCAGCAGAAAACTAAATAACACAGCTATTTTACCCAGGAATATTCTGTATTTATTATATTGCCATTTCACCTGTTTGATTCCATTTCAGCCTCTGGCACTACTAATCCCTTTAACAGTTTTATGCATTTAACAGCTGTTTCAGTATGGGGTTCCATTGTTCATTTACATGGTGAATAACTTGTTAATATGTGCTGGCACAATATCCAGTAGAGAGATCCTTTTTTTTCCTTTAGTGTTTCTTCCCTGGGATTGTACTTACCAATACCTGATGTAATGGTTGCTTGTTTCTCTTCACTTTGCTGGCAGTTAGACATCTACAGAGATTCTGCTAACAAAGACACAGGAGGTCCAGAGGAGGGAAATAGAGATGCCAAAATTTTGAGTCTTCAGAATAAAAACCATAAGGAGATTCAATCATTTACATGGAAGTTGTCACTATATTTCCAGACCAGCTTCTGCCAATGTAGGGAATGGCTTCCAAGGTTTAATGATAAAACAGATTTCTAACCTTTCAGGATAAGGTCAATAATCTTCCTTTGTTAATCTTGGGCAGGCTTTATCTAATCTAGCCTCCTTGTCACCTTTGTAAGAGACAGAAAAAGTAATGGTCCTGTACAAAGGATTTATAGTCTGAGAAATGTTTCTTTTACATTTTTTTCCTAAAATGTAGCCTTTTGCTATTGATTCTTGAAAGTTTTGTCTCTTGAGTTCGTATTACACCCATTTCTTGATACGCCCTTCACTTCAGCCACAAATAAAAACAAGTAAACAAGATCAGCTGACACAGTGACCAAATCTGATAAGCATATGCACTGTCACATGCCCATAACCCCCCATTTCCAAAATGTGAAGAGAAAAGTGTGTTTCAGTATTCCTTCTCCAGGGTCAAGATTGGTTCTTATAATTAAATAGTATTCAGCTTTGTTTTATTCTTTTCAGTTACCATTTATTTTTTATAGTAATTTTCATTCAAGCTTCTTATTCAAGGTCTGATTTATATAATGTTTTAATTAAAAAGTATTAATTCATTAAAAAGACAGTTTACATGTTACTCAGCAAGCTATTTATGACATCTTTTATTATTCAAATTAGATCTCATTCTTGTCTTCTGGCCTCTAGTCGAAGCCTATCATGCTTACTTCTCAGCACAGCTGCCCCAAATTATATTCAGACAAATGGTAAACTGAATATCAATAAACAATACATCTATGTCTCAAACTACCTGGCAAATAAGGATTTCAATGGTATGGCTGAAAAGTAGCTTGCCTAATAAATCTGCTATTACATTTAAAGTTTCTTTTTCAATGTGATCAGTTCCCCAAGGAAAGCAGAGAATACAATTTTGTTCATTAAAAATGAGTGAGCCACTAAAACATATGGAGAGTTGTTTTAACAGACTTGACTACAGAGCATCAAGGTGTACATCCAGAAGACCTCTAACTAGTTGATTAGAGCCTGAGGCAAAATAGTTCTCAGTGGCTTTTTTTTTCTTAAGCTTCATGTACATCTTATTATTTTGGCATGTCTTGGAACAATAAAGAAAATAAAGTTTAAAAAATAGAACCAAGAGAGTAGCCAACACAGAAAATATGAAATTCTTATTTCTCAAGGGGGGCAGCGAGGTTATACAGTAGATAGAGCATTGAGTATAGAGTCAGGAAAACTTGAGTTCAAATCCAGACTCAGACATTTACTAGCTATGTAAGCCTGGGCAAATCCCTTAACATCTGTTTGCCTCTGTTTCCTCATCTGCAAAATGGGGATAATTAAAAGCACTTACATCCTGGTTCTAATACATATATCTGGGTAGCTTTTGCTTATGATCAAATGAGATAATAATGGTAAAGCATTTAGCACATTGCCTGGCATATAGAAAATGCTATCTAAAGTTTAGTTTTTTTATTATGATCCCTGGTTTACATATGCTTGATTAATATATTTATTTAGGTAGTATAAAATAAACCATAGACATACAATCCATGCAGGTTTTGGCATAATCTATATATTATTATTCTAGCACCAGTCTCTGATAAACATGTCTAGAGTGAGACAAAATGAGATTTTCAAGGGTTTATCTTAAAAGCTATATTATTCTGTTATTCCAGAAATCCTCTGAATACAAGATAAATACATCTTTTGTCACAAATAGTTACTTTGAAAAAAGAACTTAACCACTGATGATTTATGCTGTCATATCAGGAAACATAAAGCAAAAATTCATACCAGGGAGTTAAATGATCAAGGAGACATGAAGGGTAGGTATAGTATGCCTGCAAAAGAACCTATTTGCTATAATGTTGTATTATCATTTGCCATTTTTGTGTCATTTTAAAATTGAGAAGAGGAAACAAAACTCAAACATTTTTAAAAAAACAAATGTCTTCATTTATTTCCAGAAAAGGAAAAGAACAAAGACATGTATTATCTTATTGAGTATGTATTCAACAGATATTGGTAAGTACTTTGATATAAGTCAATGTGAAGATGGCTGATTAAATAAGAAGGAAACTGCTGAGCTCCCACAAAATACTGCTTTGTATCAGACTAAATAACAATTAAGAATCAAATTAGAAACTTGAAGAGCCAGAGCTCTGAGCTTCAAAGACGCAATGGAAGGGTGGTTAACCCAAGGAAGAACAGGTTAGCTTGGGAGCTCAGGGCAGTCAAGCAAGGTTCACTATCCCATCTAAAAGCAGTGTGAGGATGCTGGTACAAAGCCCCAATTTAGGAATTAAAGCTAGAGAAATGAATAAATCAAAGAAGACAGTCCAGATAAAAATATTGTGGATCTAGAGATAACCAAAAAGAACAAAATACTAAAAATTTTACAATAGATGGAAATAATTTTTTGAAAAATGAATGTTTCACAAGGGCTAAAGGAATACCTAGAAAAAAGGTAAGTGGTAAAGAAATGAAACAAAAGACCTTAAAGAAATAACTGGAAGAATATGTAACTCAGAAGAGAAAGTGATCAGCCTTACCCAAGAAATTGACTCCCTGAAAACTAAAATGGACCAAGCAGAAATCAATAACTACATGAGACAGCAAGAAATGTTTAAACAAAATTAAAAGATTGAAAAAATAAAAGAAAGTGCAAGATATCTGATATTAAAAAAAACCAGCTTACTTGGAAAACAGTTCAAGAAGAGATACCTTAAAAATCACTAGACTTACTAATAACCATGAATAATAATGATTAAAAAAAAAACCTGAACATGGTAATTCAAGAAATCATAATTGAGTTAGACCTGGTGGCACATATCTGTAATCTCAGTGGCCAGGGAAGCTGAGACTTACAATCTTTTAAGGCTGTGCCATCAGGTGTTGGTACTTAATAATATATAATTGTGGTTAGCCACCTATGAGTGTGGACAGTGAGTGGGTTACTGATTAGTAGAGGGATCCAGACTTGAAGTAGCCCCTGAATTTTCAATATGGGTGAAATAGAGAGACGAATTTGGAAATAAAAGAGAAAGAAAATAAATCATAAGCAAAAGCTACCCAGATATATGTATTAGAACCAGAGGATAAAGTAAAGATAAATAAGATTCTACTGATAAACTTCCTGAAAGGATCCTTAAAAGGAAAAGTCCCATAAATGCCATAACCAAAATCCAGAGTACCCATATAAAATAAAGAAAATATTTTAAGCATACTGAAAGAAGTACCAGTACCAAGGAACTAAAGGCAGGCTCACACAATCCTGGCAGCTTCTACCATAAACAATCTTATTTATTGGCAAAAGAGAAAGATTTACAACCCATAATTATTTACTCCTCAAAGATGAGTATAATTACAACAGGGAAAAAGTGTATCATCAATGGAATAGAGGATTTTCAAACACTGCTGATGAAAAGACCAGATTTGAGTAGGAACTTTGAAATAACAAACACAATAGTCCAGAGCATCCTAGGAAGGCAGATTTATTTAGGAGTTCTGTGAAGATGCTGTGCTAATGTTCTAATAAATGAAGAAGCATCCCTCTTAGAATCTTCATTTCTTTAAAGAGGAGGAAGGGAATTAAATAAGAAAAAACAGAAGCCATGAAGATGTACTGGCTCTGTTCTGACAATCTAAAATGGCAAAAGACAAAGGAGCGTAAAAACAATACAATAGGAAGAAGTGGATAAAACTTGCTATATCTCATCATTGAGGTACATAAGAAGAGTATACAAACATGGGAAAATGGGTGAGGTGGAGAGGAAAATGGGCATCAAATGAACCTCACCCACAAATTGACAAAAGAAGGTTGAACATCAAACACACACACACATTTTTGGGAAGAGAGAGAGCAAACTCAACAGGGAAACAAATAGAGATAGAGAGTGGTGGTTAATAGTGAGTATAATATGGTGAGTAGATAGTCACAAGCAAAATACTTCCTGATCTTAAAAAGGGGACTAAAAGAGAGGGTGGGAGGCACAAATGAGTAAAATCTAATGGAGGATATTAAAAAATTGTGTGTTAAAATTGTGTAGAAATCAGTATAGATAGTATCTGTATATTAAGTTTATAAATAGCCTGTATTAAAAAAAAATAATAGCAGGAAGTAAGATGGCAAAGGAGAATCTAGAAGTCATATGTGCACTGTCCCAAAAATCAAGGGAGCATAATTTGCAAATTGTATCATATATCAACCAAAAATCACATCCTGACAATATTTACTAAATCAAGGGAAGTCATCTAGGCTTTCCTGTCTTGGGCTTTTGGACCTATGATATGTAAATCTCAGATAAGTTTTACACATCCATGGTAAGACCACAAGAATACCAAATGGTGCTGATAATTTTGAGATGATGTCTTTGAGATGACATGTTAACTTTAAAGTTTTATTAACAACTCTCAGATGATTTGGATATGTTAATGAATGAAGCCCAAGATGGCACAGATAAGAGTATGTTTCTTTCCAAAACTCTATGAAAATGAGACCCCAAATTCCTGTCCTCCACAAGCCCTGAGGGTCCATACTGCTCCAGTGTTCCCAATGGTTGATCCATGAGTTACATAAACAGCTTTCCCCTTCTTCATTCTCTTCCCCACATTCCTGCCTCTACCAAACTACCCCTGTCCCCACACCATCTGCCTCTATATTTCCCTCCCATCATGCGCTGTTTGTCTGTTTTCTATACCATTTGCCCCTACAACTCCTGTGCCTTATGAAAGTGTGATTGTAGGCTCTGTTTTCATTGCCATTGTGGCCTTTCCTGGTGAGTATCCAAAGAACTAGGTGTGACTGCCTTATTTTATAGTTTAATAAATTAATTAGCAATTCATATTGCCATGTAGATAATTGGCAACTGGTTAAATTATACTCCACAAATATAATGAAAAATTATTGTCCAATATGAAATGATGAAAAAGATGATTTCAGGGAATACTGCTTATTATCGTGCAGTGGATAGACTGCCAGGCCTGGAGTCAGGAAGATGCATCTTCTTGAATTCAAATCCTTAGACACTCACTAGCTGTGTGATCCCAGGCAATTCACTTAACCATATTTGCCTCAGTTTCCTCTTTTGTAAAATGAATAGAGAAGGAAATAGCAAACCACTGTCTTTACCAAGAAAACCCCAAATGGAGTTATGAAGAGTCAGACACAACTGAAATGACTGAACAACCACAATGCAGAGTAAAATAATCAGAATATATATATATATATATGACTATATATACACACATATATAATAGACACATATATACTACACACATATACATACATATGCATGTATATATACAAACATACATACATATACATATGCATATACATGTGTGCATGTGTGTGTGTGTGTGTGTGTGTGTGTGTGTGTGTGTGTGTGTGTATGGACAGCAACACTATAAAGACAAACAGCTCTGAAAGATAGGGACTGTAATTAAAGCAATGACCAACTATGTCCTCAGAGGCTCTATCATGAATTATGTTACAAATTTCTTGATGCAGAGCTGACAGACATTTTTGAAATGGCCACCATGTAGATTAACTTCCCTTGATTATGCCTATTCTTTATAAGGTTTTAAAAATATTTAATTGGAGAAGGGATGAGTTGAGGGGAGACAGTACTACCCTAAAAGAGGAGGGCCACGTAACATTTTTAATAGTGCACAAAAGAGAAAAGGAGAAAGTTTAGAAGTAAAGACTCCAGCAGGATCAATTTGAAAGTAAAATTTATTATATGCTCTTTAACAAAAGCAAGTTATATGAAATGGAAATTAAGGGTTTCATATAGAATCTTCTTTTGTGTCCTGCTATGCTTATAAAAATGCTCTTTTTCCCCCCTGCATTTAAGTCCAAAGTGATAAAAAAAAATAAAGTCCCTCAAAGATGCCATTGTTTACATTATTCTTGTCTCTAAATCTAAAAGAGATAAACTGTTAAGCTAGCATTGGTATAGACGTTTTATGTTTTTATGGCAACAAATGAGACTAAATTAAGTGAACATTAAAAACATTGGCACTGAAGGAATATCTCATGATATGTGTTTATTTTGAGATAAATTCCTGTATATAATCAATTATACCTATGAGAGGCAGGGTGATGTGATTAGGGGAAAGAGTAATGGAAACTGACACCTGGGTTCAAAGTTGCTCTACCTGCCATTCCTGCTTTTCATACATGTGATCTTTGTCAAGTCACTTAACGTCTTTGAAACTAGGTTTTCTCATCTACAAAAATTAGGATGATAATACTGTAATTATCTACCCAACAGAGTTCTGAAGAAAATGCTTTGGAAATTCTAAAAGGATTCACAAATGGGAGGTCTGAGGATGATGATTATAGCTGACATTTTTTTATTCGTCTAACAACTCTTAATAAAATTAACACAATTTATTATTATAATTAGATTTTGACAGTTTTTGAATATCTGTGGTAATGAGGGAAATAAGGGCATAAATAACTAAAATGTCTAGGTAATTCTTCATCTCTAAAATAGAAGCATAGGACTTGGACTTTCAAACATGACTTTGAGAGGAAAGTGTTTTGCACACTCTAAAAATTATACAAATGTGAGCTATTTTGAAGAAGATTATTATATCTCATTTAAGATTTTTAAGTAATAAGTTAAATTAAGTTGATTTACTATTAAAGAAGTTGAATTTGTGATTAATTGTGGTGATAGAAAAAATGGCACAAATAACTGAAATTTTCAGATAATTTGTAAAATACTCTGTTTTAGCAATTATTCTTGTTTTACCCCAGTAGCTGAAATAGCAAAATGTTCTGATTTGACTTCTGCTCTTTTTCTTTCTTTTTTTTCCTATAGAAATGATAAAAGAAATAGCTAAGTGCCACAAAGAGGTGAAGTAATACCTGGCTAATTCACAACGGACACAGGTGTAGCGAGTGTCATTGTCTAAATTGAATTTGTTAGAGTTGGATAGATTCTTCTCTAAAATATGAGTGATCGAACTCACAAAACCCTCTGTTATTGATCTATCCATACATCCACCAATCTCAACAATTTTTGGATAGTCACTAACCAGAGTGGGTTGAAAATAAGACGCACTTATATAACAACAATAGCTAGCATTTACATATGACTCTACGATTTACAAAAAGTACTATAAATGCATCATATCCTTTGATCCTTACAACCACTCTGTGAGAAAGATATGATTATTACTCCCATTTTCCAGATGAGAAAACTAAGGATTAAAAGGATTACATGACTTGCCCGGGGTCACACATCTAATCTGTGTGAAAGACAGTTTGAACTCAGATCAGCCTGAATCCACCTTCAGGGCTCTATCTGTTGCACCACGTAGTTTCCTACCTCTCATATGCATGTATAATCCATATTTTGAAACATACAAATGATATAGATAATAGTCATAACAAGTAATGTGGTGTAGCATAAAGGAAATTGGACTTGGAGTCAGAAGAGAACCGGGTTTGAATCTTGGCTCTGAACCCTACCATCTGTATGACAATCAACAATCAGACAATCTCTAGGAGCCCCAGATTCCTTACATGTTAAATAGGGATTATAAAACCTGTAGTAACTACTCCACAGAATAAAATGAATAAATGCACACAAAATGCTATTTAAAAAAAAACAACACCAAACTTGAAGCACTGATGGAATGTGAATTCCTTAGTAAAATTTGTTGGTCAGTCGTGTCTGACTCTTTGTGACTCCATTTGGAGTTTTCTTGGCAAAGATACTAGAGTAGTTTTCCATTCCCTTCTCCAACTCCTTTTACAGATGAGGAAAATGAGGTTAAGTGACTTGCCCAGGATCACACAGCTTATTAGTGTCTGAGTCTGGATTTGAACTCAGGTTTTGCTGACTCCAAGCCTGGTGCTATATCCACTTGCAATTATATCTATTCTTAAATTACGGTCCTCCTCTGATACCTTAGTCAGAGCTCAGGTTCGGCCAGGTTCTGCCATGCTCATGGTTGAAAGGCATTGTGTATGATCTCATCGCAAAACAATATTAGCTTTCTAAGGACTAACCTAGCTAATTACTAAGAGATTCAGCCTCAGTATGCTAGCCATTTGGTGAAAAATTCTTTGGCCACAACAAACTATGAAATGAACAAAACAAAAATTAAATAGACCTTAATCCTGTGTTGCCTGAAAGGTATGGATAGTTTGCAAGAAAATTAGAGCGGGAACTCATATCAACAAGGTCAAGCTTCCATCAAAGTATTGAAAAAATATTTCTATAATGTTGCATAGCTGTTATTAATTTGGTCTTAATTTAATTTTCTAAGGCTACAAAGAGGTCTGAAATCACAGGTCAATGAATCATTCAACAATTAAATAATAACCCAATTTAAAAGAAATTGAGAATGAACTGGATCATGGTACCTAGCACATAGTAAGTGGGGGAAGGAAATAAGCATTTAAATAGTGTCTACTATATACCAGATACTGTGTCAATCATTTCACAAAAATTATCTCATTTGATCCTCACAACACTGTGAGGAAGGTGCTGTTATTATCCCCATTTTACATTTGAGAAAACCGAGGAAAACAGTTTAAGTGACTTGCCTAAGGTCAGACAGCTGCTAAGTGAGGTCATATTTGAACTCAGGACTTCTTGACTCTAGGCTCATCACTCAATCCACTTCACCACCTAGCTGCCTCAAAATGCTTAATAATTGTATATTGATTGTTTAGGTGCTTAGGGTGGAAAGGATGATCATAACTGAACATCAAGAGAAGGCAGAAGTACTAAATGTTGTTTTGTTTCTGTTTTCTTAGCATGGAGATTAATATTTGGACAGGAAAGGACAAAATAAAATTGGTTAATAGGGAGTTGAAAACTACGCTAAGTAAAGAAATAGTAAGACATGGCTCTCTGTTTTCCATGAGTTCAAACCACCTGGTTCAGCTGAATTATAGTTTCAGGTTTTATTTGCTTTTGAATATCACTATTTTTGTGCCATTTTTTATGCACAAATTATTATTAGAAACACACTGCAGCCTGTTCCACTCATCAAGCATGTCTCTAGTGCAGCTAGGTGATATAGTGAATACAAAGACCTGATACCACCACCTCCAGACACTAATTAGCTGTGTGATGCTAGGCAAGTCACTTAACCTCAGTTTGCCTCAGTTTTATGAATTGTAAAATGAGTTGGAGAAGGAAATGGTAAACAACAGCACCTCCCCTTACAGGGTTGTTATGAGGATCAAATGAGATAGTATTGGTAAACTGCTTAGCACAGTGTCTGCCACATAGTAGGCACCATTTAAATGCTTTTTTCCTTGTCTTCCCTTCACCTGCTTACTATATGGTAGGCCCCATGCTCTGGTTCAATCCCTTCTTTGGCCTCCTTTCCCCGCCCCCCTTCTCAGTTATAGCCCAAACCCTCTTAGTGCTGTCTGTCTTCCTAACTGTGCTTTATCTGAAACCTTTAAAATCTGCTCTATCAAAATCTGGCCCATTCCCAACTTTCTTTTGCTTCCCCATAACATATTCCAAGATTGAGTGTTCCCTCCCCAACAGACTTTCTATCATTTCTACTCCACTTATTTCATTCACACAGGTACTTCCACCAATGATGTAAACTCCTGCATAATCGTTTTCACTACTTGCTTCATCACCTGGTGGCCAGTCCTTAAAGACTATATATTCTTGTAGAAACTTCTGAAGCCCACATGTACTGACTTAGCTTTCAAGTATCCAAGGTGACCACCAAGTCATAAAGAGGCATTATGGCATTTTTTTAGAGAAGAATCCTCTCATTATAGTTGGAAATAACTATGTAAGTTATTATAAACATTAAAAATAGAAGAAAGATTTAATTTTTTAGGTGAGAATGAGGATGAGAATGGTCTAGACCTGTGATTTTTATCATTGTGAGGATTTTTCAGTTTAGAAAATTCCTCCTTTGTTTCATCTTAGAGAGTTTTACAGGGTAAGTGACTTGACCTGAGTCATACAGGTAAAAAGTCAGAGAATGGATGTGAACCTGGATCTTCCTGACTCCAAGGCATCTCCTCTATCCACTCTTTTAGGCTGTGTTAATTTATTTCATTTAATGAAGAGCTTTAAACTATATTATTAATTATCAAAACTTTAAAAAGAGGCTAAATTTTATTTTATAGAATAGTGAAGATTTTGAGCAAAATCTTTTTTATCCTATCTTTTTAATTTGACAGCCACCACATAATGAAGTAATGGAGATTTGAAGTGGAAGAAAGCAAAAGTCTAATTGGTAAGCTCTAAAAATGACACTAGCACAGCAAATCTTTTTTGAATGCTAGCTCACATCAATTCAATTTTCAAATATTAATTTGCCTGGAGACAGAATGAAAACATCAAAAGTGAGCCCTGAAGCAAACTCAGACCCTTTCAGAAGTTCATAAAGAACACTGAACAAAAGCTTTTCTTTGGTTGCTTCTAACACACTGTAAACTAGGGGCGTACTTTGGTCAGTGCTCAACACCTGGAAAACACAAGTCAGCACTTAAGGACAAATTTTCAGGTGGAGTCTATTACGGTTGTGATTATGGTGGGTATTAAAGCAATCCTATTTGAAATCCTCTGCTTAACCTTTGACTAGAAAATAACTGCTTAAAGTCTCGCTAAGTTTAAGTTTCTCAGAAATGGAAAACTGTTCAATGTCTGACAATAGAGAAAACAGCATTTGTTTTATAACTCCAGCCGTTTATGGGCATGGTTTGTATGTGGTTACATAAGACACTTTTTCATTTAAAAAAGGACTATTTAGTATTCTACAAAACACCATGTTTTTAACAAGTCAACACAGTAAAAAGAGCACTGACTCAGGAGTCAGAGAACCTGATTTAAATCTGCCTCATAACATCACCTATGTTATTTTGGGCAAATCACTTAATCTTCCTAGCTCTCAGTTTTCCCATCTGTAAAATGAGGGGTTAGAATACTACATGGTCTCTGATCTAACTCCCAATCTATGGTTATATGAACAAAATGTAATATTTAATGACTGGAAAGTAGATTAACTTTTAGCCCTAAATCTAATTTGATATTAGCCCATATATGTAGAACACCAAATTTCTCCCCTATGCTTATGTTAAATATTTGTTTCGAAAATACTACTTGACTCTGACAAATCACTGCCAGCTAATCTTCTGAAAGTGATTGTCTTTTTGTTGATACCAATAGCAAGGGTACTTTCTATTAAGGGACTTTAACAAATCCATATGTTTGCATAAATATTATAATCAGGCAGATGATTTAATATTCTTATCAATTTTGGTCATTTTTTTCCTTGAGAAGTGACTGAAAAATCCAATATGGTTCACTTGAATATTTCTATTAATCTCTTTGCTAATTGTTTTATAACATCTGAATCTAGCACTTATTAAAACAGCATATAAGTTATTCAAACTCTCATGTGAAGACCAAATAATAAGATTAAGAAATATGAAATAAAAAACAATCATTAGACTTTCAGTATAAAGGAGCTGAAATTTAAAAATTTATTTTCAGTAATTTGGTCACATATATAAAATAAAGGCAGGAAGGATCAGAGAATGATAGATCTAGAGCTGGAAGAGATTTTGAGGACATTTAGTCTAACCTACTCATTTTACAAATGGGGAAAATGAGCACCATTCAGATTGCTATTTTTTGAGGATCTTACAGTTAAGTTTCAGCAGTAAGATATAAACCGAAATCCTCTGAAGTGAGAGTCAGGGTTCTTCCCACAGAAGATAATGACCTTGCCCCGCCCCCTCAGGCTTAGCTTTATCTCTGCATTCCCTAGCACCACCTTACCCCTCATCTGGTGGATAAGTAAAGTGTTTTGGATAGAGATATACCTGGAAATTTGTTGGGAGTACAGTCTAGAGACTGGAGAATGCCCACCTTAAGACAGAGTGAGATTCCCAACAAAAATCCAAGATTAGTCACTAGGAAGTTTAATTTTTTTTTTAATTAGTCCATAAAGTTCTAGTTAGATACCCAGGTGATTCCCTGATACTCTTCAAAAGCTCTTGGGGCAAGGAATCTTCTAAAGAAGAAAAACCTTTTAGCTAAGATTCTGAAGCAACAAAGAGAGGTCACTATTTGAGATAAGTTGAAGAAAGTGTTTTTTGTTTTTGTTTTTTTTCCTGCCCTTCCCTAAGTAGGATGTTGACTAGCCCTATGGCTTTGAGTGCAAGGGTTATTTTGTTTCTGAAAGAGCTAATAAGCCTTAAGGATTTAAACTAAAAGGATGTAACAGAGCCCACTTTTCTCATGAGGAAGAGTTAACACTATAGGCGAGGGCTCTAGCTGAAGCCAGAAGCCAAAGTCAGAGAAGCTCTGCAGCCACAGACCCAGTGGGGCCTTACATGGCTGAAACCAGTACAAGCAATCAAACAGTGTGCAGCATAGACAATGACTTCAGTGGAGTAGCATCAGACATCTATAGACTTGCATTGTCAGAGGCATGAGTTTCCCCTTCATATGTGTTTCTTGAACACATATTCTCTAAATGTACATCCTACATATTTCTACTCTTCCCACTGATGGTGGTGAAGTGGATAGAACACTGGGCCTAGTGTCAGGAGGATCTGAGTTCAAATTTTGCCTCAGATGCTTACTAGCTTTATGAATCACTGAACCCCAAAAGTGATTAACCAGAGCTGCTTAACCCGAGCAAATCATTTAACCCTGTTTGCCTCAGTTTCCTCATCTACAAAATGAACTTGAAAAACAAATGGCAAACCAGTATTTTTTCCAAGAAAACTGCAAAAAGGGCTCAGGAACAGTTAGACACAATTGAAAAATGACTAAATAACAATAATTTTGGAAGAGTGTGCCCTAAGCTTATGGGAGAACTGTTCTATTGCTACTTTTAATAATAGACTATTATGTGAAGTGCCTTTGCTGTGATGCTGTGAACTAATTATATCCTTTGGCAGACTCTTCAAGCTATAGTCGGGTGGAGGGGAGAGTATTAAGCTATGGTTTTAAGGAGATGTGGATCCACCAAATACCCTGAAACTGGGGTGGGCTTTTCTTGGGGAACCACTCTATAAGTTGGCAGTTATTCCTAGATGCTACATCAGAAGGGGCTAAGGGTCCAAAATATATCATAATGAGAATCCATACCACTTCTCATTGTTCAGTCATTTTTAAGTCATGCTCAATTCTTCATGACCCCATTTGGGGTTTTCTTGGCAAAGATACTGGAGTGGTTTGCCATTTCCTTCTCCAGCTCACTTTACACATGAAACTGAGGCAAACAGGGTTAAATGACTTGCCCAGGTTGCTGATAATCAGTGTCTGAGGCCAAATTTACACTCAAGAAGATGAGTCTTCCTGACTCCAGGTTCCAAATTCTATCTACTGCAGCACACAGTTGCCCCCTTACCTTTTAGGGCCTTCATTTATGGAACAGGAAAAGTCACAGAAAGTCTGATTAAAATAAACATTCTCAGAGGAATGCTATAATGACTCATTATCTTTTCACTTCAGTTATTCTTTCTGATTTCACAAATAATATACGTTTTGGACAAATCTACCATTCTTATCTGTTATGGACTCATTCACTTAAAAGTCTTAAGGATTTGTCATTTCCTGGCATTGGTTCTGTTACCATGAATTTCAAGGATTTCTTTCTGTAGCTTGGGGCATGGCACATGAAAGGAAGACTAGCTATTTGGGAGTTCTTCAAAGTAACGTGAAAATTGTTGACCTATAATACTTTACTGGTATTCTTTATACAATCTTATTTGGTGGACATTTTATGCTATGTCCTGGGATAAACTAAAAACCTGCATTTTAATTTTTCTACACACCACACACACACACTACTTGCATTAGAAAAAGCAATGCCAATGGACCAAGAGTTGGGCCCAGAACTGTATCTTCTTGATACAAAAAGATATTTTTAACTGATATTTTCCTGTTGATATTTTCTATCTGTGAGTTATAGAACACTGAATTCTCCAAGGAATCAAATTTGTGAATGGTCCACTGGAAGGGGAGGCCAGGGAGGTAAAGGAAAGGGAAAGGGAAGTAGAAGGCACAATTACATAATGCTTATTAAATGCCAATCACTGTGCTAAACACTTTACAAATATTATCTCACTTAATCCTTGAAACAATCTTGTGAGGTAGGTACTATTATTATCTTCATTTTACAGTTGATGAAAATGAGGCAAACTGAGGTTAAGTAACTTGCCCATAGTCACATAGCTAGTAAGTTTCTGGAGCTGGTCTCAAGTTTTCCTGAGTTCAGGCACAGCGCTCTAACCTCCAGGTCACTTAGTTGCACTACAGACATGCCTGATTGGTGAAACAGCCTGCAGTGTGTTTCTAATGATAATTTGTGCATAAGAAATGGAACAAAAATACTGATATTCAAAAGCAGATAAAATTTACTCATTCAATGTTTACTTATTGTTTTGGCATCACATAGACACAATGTCCGAGTTTCCTGATCTACAGTAAACTGCTTACTTCAATGGATAATATAGATGCATATATATATATGTGTACATATTCACATACATGCAAATATGTACATATAGAGATATTTGCATTTACCCTCCAAAAATCCGTACTGCTTTTGTACTTCTTGTCTTAGCGCAAAATCATGCCCTCTCCTAGAGGCATTATCATGAAAACTTTGGTGAGATAGCAATATATGTTTCTGGCTTGCAGTGGAACCTTTACCTAGAGTTCTCCATGTTCCCAAAGCTTTCGATTTTGAAGAGATTTTTGCAGAGAAGCAGCAGCCACTCGAAGAAGCTGAGGGGCTATGTAGGGCTGACAAAAGCTGAGGAAGGATCACTTTCTGGGAATCCATTCTGGACTCTCAAAACACAGCACTGACAGTAGCTATTTCTCATCTGGCAGACACTAGTGGGGACAATATAGATTGAGACCTGAACAAAGGTGGTGTCCAGATGTAAGTGAGGCAGACAGACTATGAAGTAAGGAATTAAGAACAGATTGTAAAGATGTGGGGTCTGTGAGGTATACAGACCCAGTCCAAAGCAGCTTTATTTCCCTCTCCATTCTCCATTTTACCCATCTATCACTCCCCATTCTCCCTCCCCACCAAATGGGAAGAGGAGTGGGGGCAGGAGGGAGAAAGCTATTTGTCCCCTCTCACCTGCAGCCAAAGAATCTGGAATTTGTTAGGTCCATTCCTTTACCATCTTATTCTTATTTCTGTGCTGTTTGAAACTCTTAATAAAACTAAACAAATATAAATAGTCATCTAACATAAGCATGTCTGCCTATTAATGCACAGAATGAGAGGACAAATCCAATAGACAGAAGACATTTTTTCCTAGTGAAGTTTGGAAGGATTGAGAGCTATCTTTAGCCATTTATAATTATTTTCCACAATGTATATATGTATGTGTACAAGTGTGTGTGTGTGGTCAGATCATATTATAGACCTTTTCCTTTTGAACTCAGAGAGATGGAGAGATTTAGAAGAATAAGAGCCAGAAAGCCCTGTGGTGCGGGGGCTTGGTGCAATTTTATTTCCTTGAGGATACCCTGACCCTGATGCAGCTGAGGATGCTGCTAGCTTGGTTTGGCACTGAAGATCTCTGGCATACTCACACACCTCACACAAGGGGACTCCTGTTTTACCAGGTTCCATACCACTCAATGTACTGATTCACAATGAGGGGTTTTGACTTTGATAGCATTTTATAGCATTTCCTAGATTCTTCCTATAGATATTTGACTAATTTAAAAAAACTTACAAATACTCTAAACTTAATTTGAATCCTTTGGGTATATCACCTTAATTATTAGATTTTTTTGAGGAAAAAGTAAAGTGGAGTTATATGATTATTTTGTTTTTTAAAGTGAAAAGCTTTACTATTAAATTTAGTGCACTGTATAATATAAAGTTTAAGGTAATTTTTTCTTATTTTCAATAAGGGAGTGTTAATAAATTTTAAAAAATCATATGGATTCCCATATTTTGAAAAATACATTTGCATGATGATGCTTGAGGCAGAAGTTTCTCAGATTTTTTTTTCCTATTCTTTCTTTTAGAAGCACATTTGTTAAGAATCTCAGAAATGCTCCATTCAGGAATAAAACGTATGTTTTCATTTGCTTTCAAAACCACTTAATAAGCAAAAGTGGCATTTAGAGAATTGCTAATACATTAACTAATAGAACCTGTAAAAACAAAGAACATTTTGTGCTATGACAGTCTCATTCTCTTCCTGCTGTTGATTCTGTGTGCTGTGTGCTCCTTATGTTTAAAATCCCAGCAAATGCACTTCCAGACATTGATGATCTCTTCCCTGAGGGCTTAAAGGTCAAAATTAAGACATTATTAAGCAAAAGTAGGACAGAACAATAAAAATGCTTTGTTTAGAATAGCCTACCTCCTTCACCATGAGATTTCATTTATTCTTCTTATGGTTTCTTATTCTTTCTACTTCACCAAGTTCATCCTTGTGGTGGCAATGGGAACAAGGATAAAGCTACAGAATGGACCTGAGGTTTCAATGATATAGGAATGCCAAGATAAGGAAATTCTCTATACTAATGCCAGTCAATATCTTTTCAGTGCCTTGGACTACTGAGAGATTTAAGTTCCTTGCTAAAGGCTACACAGCCAGTATGTGACAGTGATGCGACTTGAACCCAGGTCCTCCCTCTGAGGCCAACTCATGCTGACAGTAAGATATAGAATGCTGTTTACCTTGTTGCCTCCCCTACCTTTTGGAGGATGAAATCTTTAAGGCAAGTCAAGAAATTATTAACTACTTTGTTTTGGGCAGCAAAAGAGCTCCAGTAATGTTTAAAGAATTGAAACATGGCATTTTTTTACTATTCCATGCACGTGTGCAAGGTTTGTGATCAGTATACTGATCGGTTTATCTATTTACTCTTTCTGACTGGGTGGTCTATAGTCTGCTCTGTTATCAATATTTGTTTCTGCCGCCATTAATTTTCCCGAAATGTTCTCTAGCATGCTTCTTCTTCCCTCCTTAGGCTCCTGGTTGTATTTGCTTGTGTTTTACTTCTTAATATACAATGCTACTCTGTCTGTTCCCTGCCTTTTTCATCTATCCTGGGTCTTTTGCTTAAGGTAAACCACAATACTTTGATGGGAAGATATGCTTCATCATCTTTTCTCCAGGAAGTTTTCTAATTTTCTCTTTTCTACTATTCAATCAATTAACATTTATTTAGTGCCTACTTTGTGCCAGGCACTGTGATAGGCTCTGGGCACTGAGTTAGGCTTCCTTCTAGTGCTCTTTTTATTTATACTCTTGAAGTAATTGTACTTATTGTTTTCTTGCTTGTGCTTATTTTACTCTGCACCAGATACATTAATCCTGTTCATATTAATCATTTTTTACTATATAATAATCTTCCATTAAATTAATGTACCACAGATTTTTTTCAGCCATTCTCCAAATGATGAGAACCCATTTTTTCAATTTCTTTGCTGCTACAAAAAATAATGCTGTGAATGGCAAAAAAATCTTACTATCCCTTATTAGTAATATCCCATGCCTCACCAGAAACCTTTCCTTTTAAAATCATAGTCTAGAAATACAAACCCCATTCCCAAATACCATCTTTTTAATCAGATGTTTTTGTCCCAAATCTGCCTTTCACTCTTACTGCCCTTAACTCGGATGGATAGCAGTGATGAAGGCATAACCTGTCTGTATAAAGTCTTCAGTTTCTTGCCTAAAATTTAATTATCCTTAGTGATATTTTTTTTTAATTCTTCCTGGAAGTATCACCTGTGCCCATATGAAAAGTGAAGAAGTATGTAGTACTTATCAGATCAGACAAGACTTGATAGGTTCTCAATCATCCTCTAGACATATACTACCAGAAGGCAACAAACCTGTTTATTTTTACTGTGAGGCTGGCAAACAACTGCCTAAAATCCTTTATCGGCAAGTCATTAACTAGCACTCCTGTTCATCTCTTATTCTTCTAACCCTTACTCTTCTGAGAGTGCATGAGGAACTGTATTATCATTCCTTGGAAGATAAGCTTTTTTCAAAGGGGACCCAGTCCCTTCTTTGAGAAGAGCTTCACTCTTTACACAATTTCAATGTTTTGCATAGGAGATGCTTGATAAATGCTTATTGACTAATTGACATATGAAAGGTCTCTGGTTTAGAGAAACTTGTTTTGATAGCAATATCATAGAAACATGACTATTTCATCACTTCTTTCATCCTCTGACAAAACAGAATGAGTTGTTATGGTGTAATCTTGATTACTTTAATGACTTAAAAAAAAAAAAGAAAAACAACCAATTCCATGAGTTACCTTATTTCCCTTAGGAAAACACGTAAAGGATACTATTAGTTAAAATTTTCAATTACTCAGTCATGTATTCTCTTTTAATTTTTTTCAATTACTTTTAATTATATCTCTTGACTCATTCTAAATGACTGCTTCCACTCATATGTTAACTCCCTTATATATCATTATTTATGTATTTTTAAACCATAAAAATGAATATGTTGTCAAATGTACCAAAACAAAAACATAATGTAGCAAAAAATGTAAAACTTTCACATTATTATTTCTTTTCTTTAGTACCTTTTTTGGGTTGTTGTACTCATTTAATCATTTTCTTAATTCTTAATGTCAACTATCTTAACAGAACTACTATGATTTTAGCTATTCTATGATTTTAACTGAATACTTTGTTAGTTCTGAAATATTTAGTGTCAAATTTAATATTTAGATTAATTTTCTACAATTACTTAACTATTATCTCAAACTGGCAGTTTCTGAAAGTTGAAAATTTATATTAACTCTTAAAATAACATCATCATCAAAAATAAACAATTTATTACATGCTTATTTTGCACCAGGCACTGTGCTAGGCACTAGGTAAAAATATGACTCATACCCTTGAAGATTTCATATTCTAATGGGAGAGACAATATGACATTAACTATGTAATAATAATACTAGCTTATACTTACATGGTTTAAAGTTTGCAGCATGTTTTACTAATATTTTATCCACAAAACAACCCTTGCTATTATGCCCATTTTACAATGTGGGAACCAAGGCAGAGTTAAATGACTTGCCCAGGATGATATAGCTAGTAAATATCTGAGATAGTCAGGTCTTCCTGACTTCAGTGCTCTATCCACTGTGTCATCTAGTATTATGCAACGTAAACAGAAGGCAGTCTCAGATGGAAGGTCCTAGTTGTGTGTGTGTGTGTGTGTGTGTGTGTGCGTGTGTGTGTGTCTTGATGAAGGTGAGATTTCATATGGGTCTGGAAGGAAGCCAGGGAAGCCAATAGGTGGAGGTGAGGAGGGAGAGCATATCAGGTATTAGGGACAGCCCATTGTTGCAGAGTTGGAAGATGCAATGTCTTGTTCAAGAAATAGTAATGAGTCCAATGTTGCTGGATTATGGTATGCATGGAAGCAGATATAAGTATAAGAAGACTGAAAAGATAGGAAAGATCCAGGTTGGCTTTAAGAGCTGAACAGAAAGTTTTACATTTGAGGGGGCAGCTAGGTGGCACAGTGGATAAAGCACTGGCCCTGGATTCAGGAGTACCTGAGTTCAAATCCAGCCTCAGACACATAACACTTACTAGCTGTGTGATCCTGGGCAAGTCACTTAACCCCATTGCCTAAAACAAAAAAGAAACAAAAAAAAAAAACCCAGAAAGTTTTACATTTGATTTTGGAGGTAAGGGGTGTGTGTGTGTGTATGTGTGTGTGTGTGTGTGTGTGTGTGTGTGTGTGTGTATGTATTTATGTGTATAACATGGTCAGATCCATGCTTTAGGAAAAAAAAAACAACACTGACAGTTGAGTGGAGTAATTGGGGAAGATGAGGCAGGAATAGGAACCAAAAACTTGTAATAGTCCAGGTAAGAGATGATGTGGGCCTGCACCAGTGTGGTGGCCATGTGACTGGAAACATGAAATCACGTAGGAGAGATATTGTGAAGGTAGAACGGACAAGCCTTGGTAAAGGAATGGATACAAGGAATGAATGCAAGTGAGAAGTTGAGGATGACACTGAGGTTGCAAGTCTATGTGCCTTGCAAGGATTGTGGTCTCCTCAAAAATAAGAGGGAAGTTAGGAAATATGGAATGTTTTTGGGGAAAGATACTAAGTTCTATTTTTGACAGCAAGTCAACAAACACTTATTAAACATTCACTATGTTCCAAACACTGTGCTAATGCTAAGTGCTTGGGGACACAAAAGGGACAAAAATAGAAGAACACAATTTAATGGGGAGATGTGAAGAGAACAAAACATGTGCAAACAAGATATACATTCACGATAAATTGAAGATAATCTTAGAAGGAGGGGAGGCACTAACATTAAAAGGGAATGAAGAAGACTTGCAGAATGTGGGATTTTAGCTGAGATTTGAAGGAAACCAGGTACTCCATGGTGCAAAGATGAGAATGGATAAAATTCTAGGAATGGGGGAAAACCAGTGAAAATTCACAGTCAAGAGATGGGACTGTCTTGTATGAGGAACAGCAAGGGGGCCAGTGTACTTCATTGTAATATATATAGAGAGAGGAATAAAGTATAAGAAGATTAGAAGGTATGGAAAAAGTCATATTATGAAGGTGTTTAAAAGTCAAACATGTTGAGTTCGAGATGTTAATTGGTCATCCAGTTCAAGATATCCAATAGGCATCTGATGATTTGAAATTAGAGGTAACTGTTAGATAAATAGATCTAAGAATCTGCATAGTAATTCAATCTACGGAAGCCAACGATACCACAAAGCAAGAGAGTAGAGGAAGAAGAAAAGAGGGCCAAGGATAGACATTTGAAGGATACTGATTCTTTTGTGGTCATGATTTGGATGAAAATCTAGCATAGGAGCCTAAGAAGGCATGGTCAAACAGGTGGGATGAGAATCAGGAGAGAGTAATGTCATGAAAGTCTAGACAAGAGGAGAAGAGGATTATTGACTGTGTCAGAGGTTGCAGAGACATCAATAGGGATGAGGATTGAAAAAAAGCCATTAGATTTTACAATAAAGAGATCTTTGGCAACTTTGGAGAATGTAGTTATAGTTGAAACATGAGGTTGGTTTAGATGAGACTGAATGGAGCAGATTATAGATAAATTTCTCAACATGATTAAATATATGTTTGCATGTCTAATATTTAAGATATATATATGTGTGTGTGTATGTATGTATATATATATATATATATATATGTATATATTACATATTTTTCATTTGTTCAATACATTAAGGCAGCTGGTAGCTTGCTGGAGAGACTGCTGGGCCTGAAGTCAGGAAGACTCATCTTCGTGAGTTCAAATTTGTCCTGACACTATCTCTGTGGCCCTAGGCATGTCATTTAATCCTATGTGCCTCAGTTTCCTCATCTACAAAATGATCTGAAGAAGGAAATGGGAAACCACTCGGTTCTCTTTGCCAAGAAAACCCCAAATGGAGTCATGAGAAGTCGGACGTGTCTAAAAAAATGACTGAACAACAACAAAATGGGGGTATTGATAGTACCTATCTCGCAGGATTGTTGTGAGGATTAAATGACATAATATTTGGTTTTTTTAAAGCTTTTAGAACAGTACCTGGCACATAATACGGACTAAATAAATGCTTATTTACTTCCCTTCCCTTTATAGGTCATGTTGATTATGTTTTATCTAAAACTCATAGCTAGAACTTATAATGATTTTAAAAACTTATTAACTTAATATTAAACCTACATATAATGAATTAGACTTGGGGATGAGGATAATATCCATAATACCTTTCTCATAGGGAGTTATGAAGAACAAATGACATAATGTATGTAAACCAATTTTTAGACTTTAAAGTGCTAGGCAGAAGTCAGGTATTATTATTTTATGAGCACCCTATAGCCTCCTCCACATAGAATCCTGAATGAGGGTATGGGTATAAGCCTAGAGGTTGGAGGCAAGCAGACCAGAAAAATGACTGAAAGCAGTGACAAGAGTGACAGATTGTGATTGTGTACAAATGGATCTGTGAGACCATTTGCTTCTTAGTCACTGTCAGTGCCCATAACAATCAAGGTTCCCAAGGCAAATTATTTCCTATTTCTATGATTTCTTAAAATTAGATCCCCAAAGAAAGAAGAGGAAATACTGGAAAAATAAGAGGCATTGATAAAATAAGAAAGCACATGGGGAAAGGACAAATGCAGAAACTGAAAAAAAGGAAAGAGAAAGTTGAAAATATGAAGGTTGTAAAACATAAACAGAACAAATAAACTTCATTGATAGAAAAATTCAAATGTTTGGGATCCCTCTGAGGAAATTGTTAAGGTGACATATAGTATGATATTGTGGAAAGTATGCTGGCTAATTTACAGTCACAAAAACGGTTTGAATCCTAGATCTGCTGCTAACCAGCTGTGTATCCATGGCCAAGTCACCTGACCTTTCTAAGTCTCAGTTCCCTTATCTGTAAAATGAGGGTGTTGGCCACTTTGTGCCCTCTAAGGTTTCCTTTCAGCTCTAAATCTATGACCTATGATCCTATAAAGTTAAAGATAAAGTGATTAATGATAGGGAACAAACAAAATGCTATTCTTTCCTCATAATAAGAGAACTCTTGAAACTCTAACTTCTTGATGTGAACTTCAAGTGTTTAGCATTTAAAATTCTTGTAGGGGAGTTGTTTGGTTAGGGGGAAAACAGAATAACTGCTTAAGATAAGAAATCTCTGCAAAAGTCCCCTTCTGTCAGTATTTCACAGAATTTCAGATTTTTACTAACAGCCTTAAAAAGGGTAAAGGGACACCCCTCCAAGTTATAAAATATTGTGGCAGGGACATAAAAAGAGAAATATGAAAAAAAGATTTTACATAAGTTATAAAAAATTATCCTGAAGTAGGAGCTGATTTTTTTTTGGCTACATATGTTGCCTCCCAGGCTTCTTTTTGAATAACTGACTTCTGAGCACTCCCTGGAGTTTTGTGTCATCCTAATATGATACTGACTTGATGTTAAATAACCCACAAAAAACACCAAACTTAAATAAAAACATGAATTTTCACTTCTTTCCCTTTCTTGAACAAATAGAAGTCTCATTTTTGTCACAAGTCCAACTATTGGTTGACTAATAGAACTAAATTGTAAGTAGTTAGCTTTTTTTTTTCCAAATCAGAAAGCTAGTAAGACCAACAAGGTATTACTATGCCTACCAGGATAGAAATGACTCACACAGAGACTTCCTGCAAAAAAGTCTTTTGCAATCCACTCATTATACTTAGCAACATCAAACAGGGAAAGATAATTAAAAAGCCCCTATGGAGTACCTAGAGACTTTGAACATATACAGGAGGTGATCTCAAAGGTAGGTTAGTTGGTTGTAAGACATCTTTTCTTTAATTTTTTACATTATATTTTTATTTTGTCCATTATTTAACTCTGTGTTCTAATAGATATAATGGTATGTATATATTTCATTATGAGGAAATATAAAGAGTTGTCTTTAGTTAAGATGTTGCTATTCACAGAGACCACATGTTTAAAAAATAAATTGCCTGAATAAATTCAATTATCTTGAGCAATGGAAATCACATGCAAATGACACTATATACAGAGGCTATTCTGACAGCTTCATGTTTATTTTTATTGTTTCAGTCAGAGGAAGGCAAAAGCTGTCAAAAATGTACATCTTTTCTAATTTAAAGGGTCAGATCACCCTTGTATTGAACACTGGATGTACTTTAACAGCAAGGAAAGTATCATGTACACTATTGGAAGTAGGATGAGATTCCCACTCTCTCCTCCTACTACCCTCTCATACTTATTGGTGTGTTCGTGCTATAAGCAACTATATTACAGTACTTACATTGAAAATAGTAAAAACTATTTCATTCATTAAAAAGATTATATTATATGATCATTTGGACCAAATGTGAATCAGAATGAATAGTCAAAAAACAAACACTGCTAAAGATTGGTTAACTGAAGTTATGACACTGAAATTGATTTTAAGTATAAATTGTTGCAAAGTAAGTTTAGCTATATTTATTTACTATTAACTTTATTATAAATCATTCAGAGCAATTATTTAGCACCTACTATATGCTGACCATTGTGCTAAGATTAGCAATACAAAAAAGGCAAAAAAAGAAGGCATTATTAGCTTCAGTTATTAACATGGGACAAAAGCTTAAGTCAGTCAGTCAATACATTTATTAGGCACCTACTGTGTCAAACACTGTGCTAAGTGCTAAGGATACAAAAAGAGATAAAAGACAGTCTCTGACATCAAGAAGCTCACAATTTAGTGGATGTAATAGCATATGAAAAAAGAATATTACATATTTATATCTGAAATGCTATCCATGAATAGGGATATCTAAGGAATTTGAATAAACTCAAATTATGAAATTAGACTATAACATGGATATTAAACTTGTCCTCTGACAAAAACATTGAAGATATTTCTACTGCATCTCCAATAGCAACTGTGTACTTTGTCAGATGAAAAGTATTAATCCTTATACTCTATATTTGGTAAGAAGTAATGGTATATGGAGAAAGTTATATGTGGAATACATAAAAAAGTATATTTGGGGCACATTTTAAGTATTCACTAAAATTATTATTTTTCTCCTTGCTACCTGAAATTTTCTGAAACCATAGCACATTACACTAATTTGGTTTACATTTTTATTATTTTACCAAAAAATTCATTCATTCAAAATAATTTATCATTGACCATGGAAGTCAATAGCAGCTTTGTGTCTGGAACCAGGTGTAATCAATAGAAGCTCTGTGCAAGGAGGAACTATACAAATTTATAGAAAGGACAAGAATTTGGCTACAGGATTTCTTCAGTTTAGTTACTTTAAAATCACTTAAATAATGAAGCTTTTATCACTTTGATTTAGAGGTCAGCTTCATAGTTTGACAAGCTGTATATCTCAGAATTCTCCTCTCTCCTACTTAACTAATTTTCCTTTCCTCAATGTTATTACTTCTTGGCATAAGATTGATTACAAGAAATACAAAACTGAATAATTTTTTTCTTTACATACTTACCTTGCAACATTCCTAATTCCTAACATTTACCTGGCAACCTCTTATTAATGTATCACATTGTTCCCTATTTCATACTCGTCCTCTGATCATTTGTAAGGCTCCTATTAATTATAATATAGTTCACTATACTAAAGATATTCAGCAATATTGCAATCACTTCTATTATTGTTTCACTTGAGATTTCTAGATTTAAAATATTTTAAAGCATCTTTATGGGAAAGCAAATTCACATATAATTTACTATACAAACTCACACCTAAGCCTATCTTAGTTTTATTGCTGTATAGATTTCTTTGGATCCCTGGTGATATAATGTAAGTGTTCAGAAGGATGAAATAATTCTATTTTAAAGAATAATTTTAACCTCATTTCCTACAATTCTTATTTTATTTTCATATGTATAATTTTTCTATTCTAGATAGAACTCTCCAAATCTTCAGTTTTGTTTCATATTAGAAGATTAGTTTCATATTGGAGGATTAGTTTTCATCATTAATTAGTTAATTGACTGCTATTGCACAGTATAAAATGATGAATATAAAAACTGCAAGAAAAATAGAAAGACTTTATTGTCATGCCGACTAAAATAAGCAAAAGCAAGAAAAAATATGTAATGATTACAATGCACATTTAAAAAACACTAAAAAATAGTTAAAGTTTAAATAATTGAAGAAACCAATGAATGTCTCAGAAAACAGATAATGAAACATGCCTATTTCCTCCCAGTAGAGAAATGGAGAACTACTAGGACAGAGTATTGTGTATGTAGTCTGATTTGCTCAGATTTTTTAAAATTATTGAATAATGTTCAGTTTTTGTATACCTTGATATATGGCTGATATGTCACGTTTTTGTTTATTGGGAAGGTCTAGTTTGGGGATGGGTGGGAAATTATTGGGAAACAAATGCAAATGGCACAAATAACACATTTTTAAAAATTGAATAATCAAAGATTATATAAAGCTTACAGTTCACATCTGTATAAATGGTATGGGAACACCATCCAAATGCAGTCTATAACTGTACCTCATTAGTGATTAAGGTGGTTGTGTTTGCTTGTTCTTGTAAAACCTTTTAAATGCTTTTCATTAACTTGTTCATTCATTCACCCACACATTCATTTATTCTAGAGGTAATTATTGCTCACCTACAGTTTGCATTGCACTATGTTAGACTTTGTAGGGAATACAAATGACTTGTTATCACAAAACCCCAATGGTCTTTTCTTAGTCTCCATTCATTCGAGGTTACTCAGCTGTGCACTGATTAGAGTTCCATGCTTGGGATTTGGGAGATTGAGTTAAATACCTGACTCATATACTTAATCCCGGCAAGTCACTTAATGTATTTTAGCCTCAGGTACTTAAGGTCATATAGTTGGTGAAGTGGATAGAGTGCTGGGCTTAGAATTAGGAAGACCTGAGTTCAAATCACACCTCAGATACTTACTACCTGTGTAACCTTGGGTAATTCACTTAACTTCTATTTGCCACAGTTAGAGGCCAATAATAATGGCAACTACTTCCCAGGTTTGTTTTAAGGATCAATTGAGGTATTTGTAAAGCACTTAGCACAGTGCCTGGGACATAGTAAGGGCTATACAAATGCTAGCTATTATTAATAATGATACTATTATTACTGATTTACTAGGAACCTTTGGTGGTTCCTCATTAGCCATTTCATAATGCACAATCTGTTCAGATTAGTGCTCACAGCATTCCACAACCTGACCTCCACCTCCTTTTTCAACTTTGTCTATACTTTGTCAACTTTTTCTATGCTTCTATATATGAAAAAGCTATATTCCAAAGAAACTGAATTATTTATAATTCACTTTAACAAATATTAATTAAAATCTAATATATACAGTGGACTGGCAGGTGTTTGGAAAGATAAGTTGATATAAGACAAAATTCTGTCTTCACGGTGCTCATAATCTAGTGGAGGGTGAAAAGTAATAAATGCATAATTAACCATAACCCAAAATAATACATTATAAATACATAATAGAAATATAAATAAAATGCAGTGTAGTATAATAGGAAGAGAATAAATAGGCAGCTAGGTGACAGAGTAGATTGTGAAGACCTGAATACAAAACCTGCCTTGGACAGTTACTAGTTGTATAACTTGCCCAGGTTAGAACCTCTGTTTATATCAATTTCTTCATCTGTGAAATGGGGATAATAATAGAACATACCTCCCAGTATTGTTGCAAGGATAAAATGAGGTAATATTTGTAAAACACTTTACAAACTTTAAAGTACTTTATCAATGCTAGCTATTATTATTATTACTACTACTACCACCACCACCACCTGTAATCAGAATGTTTTTTTATTCCTAGCATCCTTTGAATATGAATTAAATCTTTTCCTGTATCTGTACATTTGCTCATTATTTCCTTAGGTTGAAATGCCTACTTTCTCTCTTCATCTCCCTCTTACAAAATCTCTCATCCCCCAAACTGCTTCTCCACCAATGACCAGCTTAATTTCCACCTCTTTAATTAAGTTGTCCCTGATCTCTAGGTAGACTAGGCCTAGGGTAATAGATTGGATATAGGTATGGGGGCAAAAAGGAGTACAAATGACTCAAAGCCTGAATAACTAAAAGAATAGTAATACTTCTAGGAAAAAATTGAATTATTAAAACTTGCTAAATTGTTCATACCCAAATATTCCACTACTTTGATTGTATTCCAAGAAAGTCATTGACATCAAGAAAAGACCTACACGTACAAAAATATTCTTGGAAGGATCGTAATAACAAAATTTGAAAACATATACACAAAGAAATGCTAAATAATTTATGTAGCAGAAATGTAATGGAATATTATTGCACCATTAAAATGGTACTTATGGCAGAGAACTATGGCAAAATTTATATGAAGCAAATATAAAGAAAGCAGAATTCAAATAATAAAAGATAATGGCAACAATGTTAATGAAGTCAACATGAAGAGGCAACAAAACTCTGGTCAAATACAACTTTGTCAATGTTAATACTATACAATAAAAACTAATGGACACACCCTTCCAATAAGATAAACCCAGGAACCCAGGCAGCACCTCTTCTTTCCAGACAATTGGTCTTGCTTCCAACACAGCCCTCATAGCTATCATCTGGGGGAGCAACTCCTGCGGAGAAGCCAGTTATTCCCATCTATAGCCAATACCCTCCCACTCATAGAGCAGATATGTAGCCTAATTGAAGTAGGAGGACATCTTGAAGGAGGGACAAGAGGCAGCAGGTGCTAGGCAAGTCAAAACACAACCCTTGACCACCATCTACACTCAGACTCTGATGGAAATACCCCAGACCCTGAATCCAAGAATCCTGTGAAAAGCTTTGCTTCCAGACCAGTGTCCCCAGTGGCCATTGGCTTGAGAGGTAGCCCCGCTGGAGATTCAGCCTAGCAGTTACTCCTGCAGGTGTAACAGACACATGTATTGAAGGCTTCAGGTAGGAGTTGGGGGCAAAAAAAGATCTCATCACCAAAGTATTGGCATTCTCAAATGGTTCAGGATCACAAACTGATATGATTTTTATCAAGGAAGTGACATGAAAGAAGAAGTAGAGATTATATTACTTCCTATTTGTAACACCAGCATTTAATACAGAGTTTTACATACGTATCTGAATAGCTGATCAAATAACTTTAAGTGTCAGGCCACTGCCCACTCCAAACCCCGCAAAGGATCATGGCCTTCACTTTTGAGACTGTCCAAATATTCTCCATAAATACTCCCAATACATGTAAAATTCAGTGGAGCCACATCTAATGTGGGTTAGGTTCTAAAGTCAGTGTGTCAAATGAGGAATGATTACAGTAAAAAAAATTCCCTCAAAAACCCCTTACTTTGCCATTATAGTACAATACAGTATCTTTCAGCAATTGTAATTGAAAAAGGACTCAGGCTTCTTTAAAAGAAGGCAATCTATGTCAGAGAACTGATGGATCTAAGATGGTTACTATGGGAGCAATTAAATATAAGTTTACTTTTCATTACATGTATCCACTTAAGATATTGAAGAGGAGAGAGTTAGAAACTAAGATGTTTGATTAAAAAAAAACCACAAACAGGTAGAACTGGAGCTAGCAGGAAAATGAATTAGGGAAAATATTCTTGAAAAGACTTTGTGCACACCACATAACTATTTTTTACTTCTTGCTTTACCATGAGAGGAGTAATAGATAACCTTGAATTCTAGGATGGCCAACTAAGGCTGTCCTCATTAATTCTACCAGCCTAAGCAAAAAGAATAGACAGTCTCTGTGCATGTTCACACTCCGAAAGGCATGGGAACTGAGGGTGCCTGAGGCAATAGAAGATTCATGCTTGCCCTTTCATGCTCATTCTATGACATACTTACATTCATTGAGTGGAATAGGAGACAGAATCATCTACTCTATTCAAATGGTTAATTCTCTCTCTTTCTCATATATATGTGTAAGTAGGTATATATGTATGTGTATATATACACACACACACATATATGTGTGTGTATATGTGTGTATATATACATGCATATATATATATATATATATGTATATGAATTCAAGTAAATTAAAATCATGGAAGATATTACTTCATTGAATAGCAAATGCCAAAATCTTCTTAAACTTTGAAAACTTTCTCAAGGAAATTATAAAAGTAAGCCAAAAATGACTACTCAAAAACAATATGATAAAATTGCTAACAAGGATTTGTCAGTGACTCATTTGACTCTACCCAGGTGTCTTCTGGCAATTTTAAAATAGAGTTATTCACAAAGTAGCTGTAATTTCATTTTGTAAAATTCAATTAATTAAACAAATATTTATTAAGAACCCATTTACCATATATAAGGCACCCTGTTAGTTCTGGAGATATTAAAAATACATTAATTTGTTATGAGATAGTCCCTGCCCTCAAGAAGCTTACATTCCACTAGGGGAAAGAGTAGAAGTGAGATTAGACAGGTAACCAGATAACTTACCAAAAAAAGGTACAATGTGAGAATTATAAAAAAACAGAGATCTAAAAAAAATACTGTAAAAAATATGAGGATATAACGAAAATTTCCAGTTGGGCAGCATCATGACAAATAAAACTTTTTCATGATTTCTCTAACTCATGATTATTTCCCCTTTTATGAACTATGATAGAGTCTTCATCACACAATTTAGCATATAAGTAAAATGCTGACTTGTAGCATTTGCTAATTGTTCCATATTCTTTAAAATTGTTTCTCCAATGATATTTTAAGTTCATCAAGGGAATAAAATATTTTAGCACAATGTTGATTTCTATTACTTATTAGCATTTACCAATTAAAGAGCCGTTCTTCTAGGACAAACATAACCGAACAATTCAATTAAAGCCATTTTGCAGCAGAATTTAAAAATTAAATGAATGACTATTAGAATATAGAGTTATATATACTAGTATATGTATGTATGTATGTATACATATACATGTACACAGATCTATCTGCTTATATTTATGTGTGTATATATAAATACATATAAATATATATGTGTGTATATAATATATATATATATATATATTTGTTTATTTTACCTCAGAACATTGTTCTTTATTATCAATATTAAGCAAAATACATATCTCAATTAATCCAAGATTTCCTAGGTATGGGAACTCCAAACCATTCATAATTTTGAATCTTAGAGAGCTATCTAATGCTCAAAGACCTTAAGTGACTTGCTTCGCCAACTTGTATAGTTAGTAAATGTTGAAAGTAGGATTTGAACCCAATTCTAAATAAAGCACTATGCCACATATATACAGGTTACACATGATTAGAAAAGGTACATGTAGCATAGATTGTCTGCATGCTAAGGTTTTCTACATACATTCAGATAACATGGATACCCATATGGATGCAACAAATACTATTTGCTTACTATGGTTTTTAATATTATAGAACATCCAGTTAATTATCATATGTTCAGTATTAACTACCCTATCAGTCTTTTTAATAATTCATACAGCATAGAACCCACATAGGAATTTGTCTTGAGTAGGTTCCCTGAGCAGAGATCTCTTTATTTCAGCAGAGGAAATGGAAATAAACTCTAATTTAGACCCAAAGATTTAGAACTAGAAATGACCATAGAAGCCATTCAACTCTTGTCAGTTCAAAGATGAAGAAACTGAGGCCCAGACTTACTGAAATAATAAATGACATATATATATATATATATATATATATACACACTCATATATATATATATATATATATATATATATGGAACTTAAAACTTTGTAAAGTACTCTGCTTACATAATCTCATTTGAACATTACAGCAACCCTGTGAAGTATGTCCTATAGCTCTGATCATACTAATTTTTCCTTGATGCTATAGCTGTTGAGCATCAGAAATAGGATTTGGAACCTGATCATATTTTTTCCACTTTGCATCTGATGCTTTGTCTGATTTTCAACTCCATGGGCAGGTACTCCATGGTGATCTGTCCCGCTACCTTTCCTGCTTCTTTTGTTCACTGTCTCTCCCACCCCATTAGATTGTAAGCTCTTTGAAGGCAGGGACTGTCTTTTTTATTAATTGTGTCCCCAGTGCTTAGCACAGTGCCTGGCACACAGTATGAACTTAATAAATGTCGATTGGATTGGATTAGATCTTTCTCCCAGGTCCAGGACTCTACTGCTTATGCCATATTTGCCAGGAAAATACAGGTAGTAAAAGTGGGGTTTGGACCCAACTCCTCCTCTTAAACTTTCCACATTGCTTCTCTACTTGTTTCAGCTTTTAAGAAAACTGAATTTATTGCTTTATCAAAAGACAAGGTATACATAATTTACTAACTACCTTCTCCCAACAACATTGTCTCTTATTCTATACTTTATTTGACTTTTTCCTTTAAGAATAAGTACTTCTTAAATACCTGACAGTGTTGAGTGCCAAAAAAAGATAACTGTTAAATAACTGCTAGCATATTTATTTGCTTTCTCAATAAGATACTTAATTTGTATTATTTTAAATATTTCATTGATAATTTTAATTTTTAAAACCCCAGTCACTTTTCCAATACATACATCCTTCCCCTTATAACAAAAAAAAAATAGTTATTCAAAACCAATCAGCCATAGCGATCACATCTGACAGCATGTTACCTTTCAAAACTCTTTACTGGGAAGAGGGAAGCATGCTTCAGTATTGACACTCCAGAAACAAGATTTGTCTTTGCATTTAATCTGAGTTCTGATTGTATTGATTTTCAATATTGTAGTTTTGGTAGACTTTACCAAAACCATGTGTAAATGTATCCATACATAAAATTCCAAAAAAAAAAGAGAAGAGAACATATTTATCAACTGTATCTTTAAGAAATCCCAGAAAAATAAGGGGGTTTTGCTGTTTATCATCACTGAAATACAAAAGATTTGCAAGACCTCTTCAAGGCTGCTAAATTTTCCTGAGCTCTAGAACTATAATTCACTGGGAAATACTACATGCAGACCAGGTAATTAGGCTTTCATCTAAATATAAATAAGTGTGAGGTAAGATTTAAAAACAAAACAAACATACACTTGAAAAATTTTTATCTATGAAAGTTAAGACTTTGTAAAAATAATAGTGCTTAAAGACACTAAATATGTTTAAATCTCACATTTAAGAAAAAAATATATAGATGGAGCAAGAGTGAAAGAACTATTAGCCTTAGGCATGGATTGTTTGTCTTCTCTCAAGTGTCAAGTGTTTTAACCACTGTTTAGTTTTGTTTTGGGTGTACATTCTGCTTCCTACTCTTAATAGCACATTTTCAGTTCTCCTAATGCTGCTTCACCATATAAAGTGAGATTTCTAGATACTTGTTTGACATTATTTCAAATACCTTATAATTTTCCTATAGTTTCTCTCTGGTTGACTGCCAGAGAGATTTTCACTTGACGCTAGAAAGTGTAATGTCTCTGTAAATCAAAACCCTCTTGGCTTCCTACTCCCAGACAGCTTCAGACATGTCCCTTCAGCAATGATCTTTCTCCCCTATGCAGAACAGAAGGCATGGGAAGAAAAAGACGGCTTGCATATCTATTTTATTTGTCTAAGATTCCACTTTTAGGTGCTTCCAATCTGGACGTGATTATCTGATTAACCACATCATTAATACACGAAGCACCTAATCTCTTTTACCTTTATGATACTCAAGAAATAGATAATTAATACTGAAAGGGTTGGTTTAACTAAATTCTGCATTTTATTAGGCCTATCTTTTTTTCAGCATTTTTTCCCACTGAAAACTCAAAAACCTGATTTTCCTCAACTTTCTAATGTATTTTAAATAAGAAAAGAGATAATTTTAAAATAATATCCTTTTTTATGAGGGTGGTTCTTAGCCAAATAATAGAACTTAAAATTAGATTAAATATCTTATACTTTTAAAATAGATCTGGAGTTATGTAAAATTTTTGAGAGCATATTTAGTAAAACAAAGTACATATGCAATGCTAAAAATAACAAACAACATAAGAACAGTAGACTTGAATATATAAGACCTAAGTTCAAATTCTAGCTTTGGCAATATACTTCATCGCCCTGGTTAAATAGTTCAGTTCTCTGGTCCTCAGTTTCCTTATCTGAAAAAAAAGAATTGAATAAATGGTACTCCAGGTCCCTTCATGGCTTTAAATATCATTCTAAGCCCCATTGTTTTATTCAGAAATCATTTTATTAGACATATCACACTGCCCAAAGCTCAGGTACATTAAGAAACATGAGAGGTATATAGCGAGAGAGGACAATATATTAGCAACAATGAATAATGCAGGAAAAGTGACAAAAATTAAGAAATGTCATCAAATAAACAGAATATCACAGGAAATAAAAAGACAGCTAGGTTATTTAGCAAAAGTAAGAGGATGGGTAACTTGTGTTCCTGCACTGATATCTATAGAAAGCCAAGAGATCTAGAAGAACTCCCAAGAAAATTTATGTGGATCTTTTTAGAGAATTTACCGTAGTACATGAAAAAGAGTTACATAGGATGGGCAGGCGTGGATGGGTAGCAATCTGTTGTTGGAGGGAGTACGCCCATCATAAGATATCAGATTATTGAAACATCAAATTTTATTACTTTAATTTACAATTTGCCATAACATCTAGCTCAAACCCATATAATCCAATAGATCTGTGATCTTATTAATGTGGATGTTCCTTCCAATGATACAAATTGCAATCTACTCACCCTGTGAAACTCTTGTCCAAATCCTCTATGTGGGATCAGACCTATGACTGAAAAAATTCTTGGGAAGTATATAAATTTTATTTAAAAGATAAAGGATAGGTAAAGTATCTGTGTGTGGGGAGGGAGGTGGGAGAGGGGAAAAGGTAGGATAGAATTTTTTCATCAAAAACTTATACCCATGTAAGGCAATCTAGGAACCACATTAATGATGTTGAAAAGCCATTGGTGTAGAAAAGTGGAAAAAGAAACTGATGTTGCTACCTAGACTAAGAAAGGAAAGAGATGAGGTGTTTAAGAAATAGATGGTATGATCCAGTACAAAAATATTATATTTTAGAGATGGTGACTTTAACTATTCAGACATGTTAGAGTGCTTTCTCTGCAAAAAAAAAATAGAATAGCTAATAATATTTTGATTTGTCTTGATAATTATTTCATCTTTTAAGAAGATGAGGGAACCAGTGAAGAAAATTTCTATCCTGCATCTGATTCTTAGAGACAAAGGGGAAACACAATGCTCAAAAGGAAATTTTGGGAACCCTTGGAGAAAGTGAACAGTTTGGTGGCAGCTGGTAGCACAGCAGACAGAACTCTGGCTCTGCAGTCTTCAGTCTCTGAAGACTTGAGACAAACCTCAGACATTTATTTACTAACCATGTGACCCCAAACAAGTTACTCAACTTCTGTTTGCCTCAGTAAAATGGACATAACAATAGTACTGACCACTCAGGGCTGTTGGGAGGAACAAATGAAATATTTGTAAAATGAGCGAAAAAACTCACCACAGTGCCTAGCACATGGTAGATACTATATAAATTCTTACATACCCTCCCTTTCTTTTCCTTTCCAACATCATAAAATGTGTATGAAAAAAGGGATGAATGTTAAGAGTACACTGAAATGCACTCTGATTTTGTGGCTAGAAAATTTCTAGGAGTTCAGACAAAGGTTATATAGAATTACAGAACAAATATGGTTAATTGGTAGTTAATAGATAAGATTAAGTAAGAAAAGAATAAAAGAGAGCTTAACTGCGCTTAAAGAGTTCATGTCATCTAGCCCTGATGAACTCTGTATTTGGGTCCTGAAAAACATTGTGAATGCCATTGCTGAACTACTTTCATTGGCAACAACGTGATCTCTGCTTCTTCAAAATTAGTATCAAATACTGTTTTATAATACAGTCGAAGGACTGATACTACTATGTTCTCTTTATTAATAATTTTCAGTAATTCCCCAGACATTCTGGACCTTTTCTTCCAAATGCATTTTGCCACTATTCTTATTATATAATTATTATTTATTGAGACATCTAGGTAGCACAGTAGAAAAGTGCTGGGCCTGAAGTCAAGATCTGAGTTCAAATCATGTCCTCATATACTTACAATACTGTTTGACCCTGGGGAAATCATTTAATCTCTTTCTGCCTGTTTCCTCAACTCTAAAATGGGGAATGATAATAGCACCTGTCTCAGATGAGAATCAAATGAGATAAAATTTGTAAACTGCTTAGCACAGTTCCTGGCACATATTAGGTTCTTAGCAAATGATTGTTCCCTTATCTCTTGTTCTGTAAAGTATCCTCATGCATGGTTTGATTGCTTTAACACTAAATTAATGAATTAATTTAGGTAGAATCAACATTTTTGTTATACAAGTATTGCCAAGACATGAGGTAAAATATTTTCATCAATTATATTTCTCTTTTTATTTATTTAAAGAGTGTTTTATAGTTGTATTTATTTAAATATTATATGTTACTTGGTAGGCCTTTTTTTTTTTTTTTGCTAAGGCGATCAGGGTTAAGTGACTTGCCCAGGGTCACACAGCTAGTAAGTGTTTACTTTCTGAGACTGGATTTGAACTCAGGTCCTCCTGACTCCAAGGCCACAGCTTTATTCACTGTGCCACCTAGCTGCCCCTTGGTAGGCTTTTTTCTTATGAGCCCTGTGATTTCATAGGTGTGGAATTCCTGGTCAAGATGTCCTCTTACCATTGGAGGTCAACACTTTGTTCAACTTACAGTCTTATAGGGTTGATTGCTTGGGGGCACTGAAAGGTTAAGTGACATCGCAAGCATTCCACAACCATTATGTGTGAGAGTGAGGAATTGAACCCAGGTCTCTCTGAGTCTCAGCTAGTCTTTCTAACCACTACACACTTTATGCATTTTATAGTTATTTTGAATGGTATTTCTTATTATTACTTCTATTTGTTTTTATCACTATTATAGAAATACTGGTTATTTTTATGGACATATTTTATAACCTGCCACCTTTTTAAAGCTATTAATCATCTCAAGTAGTATCCTCATTGATTCTCTGGGGTTTTCTAAGTATGTACCATCATGTAATCTGAAGATAATGATAATTATATCTCCTTTTTGCTAAGATTCATGACTTTAATTTTATTCTCTTGTCTCATTCCCATTGCTAATATTTTCAAAAATACATCAACTAGTACTTAATGGAGGCAGCATCCTTGTTGTACCCATATTTGTTCTAGGAAAGATTCTAATATTTAGCAGTGCTATGTTTTGAATATGTTCTTTAGAAAATGTCAAACATAGGCTTTTTCATGCCTACACACTTTTAGGGTTTTTAAAATGTAAGTGAATTTCAAAAGATAATGAAGAATATGGAAGGCATGGTGGACAGATGTCCTGCTGTTTTTTGTTTTTTAATAGAAGAGAATGGGGTTTGCAGTCTGTAGGACAGCGAGCTTGGCTTAGGCGCTTGTCAATATTCTAGAATGTATCATTAAAAGCATGGCTAGTGAATATGTAGGAAAGCAAGAACTGTTCACAGAGAAGCTAGTACCTACCTCAAAGAGTTGTTATGAAGACCAAATGAGATGGTATTTGTAAACCACTTTTGTTTATCAAGAACAGAATATGCCAGATTAACACCAATTCCTTTCTTTTACAGGGTTACTAGACTGGTAGAACCAGTCTATGCTTTAGATAGTTTGTCTAAATTTAAGTAAAGCCTTTCATAAAGTATATCATACTGTTCTTATGGAACAGATGGAGGCATGTGGTCTAAAGTAT
Source organism: Phascolarctos cinereus (assembly GCF_003287225.1). Classification (NCBI taxonomy): domain Eukaryota; kingdom Metazoa; phylum Chordata; class Mammalia; order Diprotodontia; family Phascolarctidae; genus Phascolarctos; species Phascolarctos cinereus. The sequence continues at coordinate 173,911,612 of NW_027555514.1, read as the reverse complement.
AGTTACAATAGTGTAAATGCAAGACTAGCTGAAAAGCTGGACCCAAATGTCAACTTGAAGGCTATCTCTAGTGGAGTATCCTGGAGATTTGTGTTTTACCTTATACAGTTTAACATTTTTATCAACAAGTTGAATAAATGAATAAATTAGATACTTTTGGAATTCCCAGATAAGACAAAACTGGGAGGGAAAGTTAATGTGAAGGAAGATAGAATAAGGACTCAAAAATATCTTTACAAATTTTGTGAAAAACTTGTACTTAGCAAACTATGACCCATCTCATAATTTAATTTTAACTATTCAGTGAATTTCTACCTGAGGAAGTGAATCTAATTGCCGAACCTTGCCCCTGCCCATGTATCAATCACTGTTAGTTTATTGAAACTTTCAAATGTAAATCCCATTTAAGAGATTCCTTCTATAAGTAGAAAATATTTTTATTAAGTAGAGTTTATTGTAATACTTTCTGCTTGCTCATTAAAACATAAATTATATTCTTGAGAATATATGTCAGCAAGATATGAAGAGAGGACTAAAGAACTAAAAGTGCAATTATAATGAGAAAATCAACAAATAAATAAAAGAAGCGCAGAAGAGGAAATCTTGAAAATTAGAGGAGAAATAGATTGACTAGAAAATCAAAGCACTATAGAATTAATCAACAAATGTAAAGCTGACTTTTTGAAAAGAGAAAATAAATAAATCTTTAGCTAACATCATCAAAAAGAAAAAGAGAGAACAATCAAATTACCAAAATAAAAAATGAACAAAAAGAAAGCATAACAAACATTGAATTAATTGAAAAAGATGATCATAATCTATCTACATAATTATATGCCAGCAATCCAGAGAAATTTGTATGTAAGAAAACTTACATACAAAATTATAAAATACTCATATTTCTTGAACACAAAAAGGGGTGGCAATCCAATTTATGAACTACCTATGAAAGATTTAGCAATAGATAGAATCTAGACCCTGATCCAGATGGGTTTATAGGTCAATTCTGTCAAATATTTAAAAAATAATTAATATTTGTACTACGATTATTTTCTAAAACTGAGAAGGAAAATAAGTTGCCAAACTCATTTTATGAGACATATGCATGCATACTCCAAATACTTAAATCAGGAAAGACTAAAGAAAAAGAACTGCAGGCCAATATGCATTATTAACCCTAGCAAAAAGACTATTGTCCAAAAAAAGTATTTGCTACTATGAAGTTGGAATTAAATCAGATGATACAGGTCAGATAACTGCTGGTGCTAAGTAAATGCTCAGGATTTGGTGAGATTGAGTCAATGAATCAGTAAAATGTAACCTCTTCCAACACCCAAATACACACACACACACACACACACACACACACACACACATATACACACATACACAAAACTTAACTGACTAGTAGTAATAAGCATACAAAAACTTATGGATCCACCCTAACAGACAACTGTTCAGGTACTCTGTTTTCAAAGACATACATAGGTTTGTAATAAGTTTCCTATGTGGAAATGAAATTCACAAAGTCTGAAGAACTATATACTCCCTTCTCAGTGTTGACTTATATGGGATTCCTTATGTTACCAAAACCTAATCTTAATGTATTCAGCTAGTAAGCCAAAAAACAAAAAACAAAAACAAAAACAAAAAACAAAAAACTCTTATAATGCTACCTCTATCTTCTTTCTGTGTCTCTTTGACTAAATGCTACTTATACCCTGGAATAAAACTGATACTACAGGTTAGTCAAATCTTTCAGGGCAAAAGCCTCGAGCTCTCAGGACCCACAAACCCAGGGATATAAAGATGATTAAAAATTAGCAACGCTTGTTAATTTTAGCAAAGCACTGGAGCTACTCTTTCAGGATCCACTATACTGGTAGGTTGGGTCTCCAGATTATATCTACTACACCATTTTTAGGGGTAGAGGTACTAAGCCTACATGTATATGCATTTAACATGATCATATCAAAATGGAAACAAAAACCTAAAAATACAGAAATATCTTCAAAAAACCAAAACATTTGTGCATAAAACTCTAAAATCATAGGCAAACAAGGAAGGGCCTTTTTAAAAAATGATAAAAATGCATATCTAAAATTCAAACATAGTGTTATTTGCATCATGAGAAAACATGAGAAGCTTTACCAATAAATACATAACTAAAGCAAAGTTACCCTTTTTCTTTAATGTTATTAGACAAACTCAGTGCAACTAGGATGGGATGGGAAGCTACTGATTAACAGAAAATTTTTGTGTCAAATATCACTGATAAAGTTCTGTGATATTAGGAATTAACACATAAATCCAAGACTATGAGCCATTCTTCCAATGGATATGGTCAAAGGATATGAATATATGGTTCTCAAAACAATCACATAAAAAAATCTTCCAGGTCACTAATAATTAGAGAAATAAAAAATAAAACATGGGTAAGGTTTCATCCCATACCAGCAAATTGGCAAATACCAGAAAAAGAAAACAATGAATGTTGGTGGGACTGTTGAAAAACAGGCAAATATTTTTCTTCCTATCTCCACCCCTCAGACTCCAAGTGATTGGCAGAGGTTTATCTGAAACAGTTCTCCTTTATGCAGGCAGATGCTAGAATGCCCTGGATCCCAAACTGGTCAGACTTTATAGAAGACCTGTAGGACATGAGCAAGTCTCCTTAGCCAATAATAGCATATGTCTTAGAAAGTGTTAATTCATTTATCAAATGACTTTTTGTCCCTACTCTAATGCCCTTATTTGACCAGTTGATTCAATGAAAATGTTTAAGTCTTATTCACATCTAGTTAATAGTGACATTAAGTAGGGTAGGGTGATTAATTAACTAATTCAATGAAGGCATTCTTACCCAATAAAGATAGGAGAGCTAAGTGGAATTGGATGATTGACTCAATAGGACCCTCAACCTTAAAAATACAATGAAATGTCTTCTCTTTCTTCTCTTGCTAAACAGCAGTTTACCATATACAAAAATCATCAAAGTGTGCAATTGCAAAAAGTATATACTATTTTGTACCACTTACAAGGAGTTGACATTCAAATAAACTAATTTATATATTTGTCTAGCAATGAGTATATTATTCAGTTAAAAATCAAGGTCAGAACTGATGAGACAACTTGACATAGGCTACTAAAGTACTTTTCCGACAAATTACATAACCTTTAGAAAAAAAAAAAATAGCAGATCACTAATTTCATACGTGTAATAAAATATTTAAAATAAATTCAAAATCAAGAATGAATAAATATGAGATTAAGAGGAAGAAAGCTGGTCAGAAGTCATGTAGAATGTACAAGGACTGAACCAAAATTAAAACAAAACAGTCCCCAGATTGGATATTAAATGGATTTTTATAGCATCCTTGAAAAACATCTCATTTTACTCGATCACAACATATTCCTTTCACAAGTCTTTCCCTTTTTTTCTGGTGTCATTAAGTAGGTATACTATAATAATCATAATATCAAAATACATTATTTAATATATGTTTTTCATTTTATTTGTTTTTATTATTCTGGTGGAATTGTTTAAAACCTAGTACTTTTCTTAACCTTATCTTCCTGATACTTTAAGAATACATTATTTCATCAATTCCTTCTACTGTTACATGTTGCAACACATATAGATGGTCTTTGTGAATTGTTGGGGCCCCCAAAAAAATTCTTCTCCTTGAAGTCAACCTAGCAATAAGTCTCTCCAAACTTCCTGATAAAATGGTGATTGTTAACAGATAAATAGTTGGATAAATAGATTAATAGATACAGATAGACATGATAGAAAGCTTGCTGTTGATACATATATGTGTATGTGTCATCTATCTGCATGCTTTTGTCTTTTACCTAAAAAATAGAAATAAAAATACACAGACTTTGCAAACTATATTAGTTCCTCCTGGATATATGTGCATGTGTGTGTACATGTATGTGTGTGTTTTCAAATTGTTTCCAGAATTCTGAGAGGTCTTTTATTTCTTCCATAACAAATATTCAAGTGTAGGTGCTAAAAGTTATCTTTTACACAAAAACCTATGAATTCAGCATTTTGTTTGGTTTAGTGTGAGTGTAAGTGGTAAGTTAGATTTTAACAAAAATGAGAATGATATAGTATACCTTGTCTACACATTCATATCTAGCCTTCCTACTACTATTCTGACCATAAATTACAGTTCAAATGATCATCCATGCCCTTTTTATACAGTGCCACAACTGATAAATATATAGTAATGCTCTGAACATACTAACATGTAGATTGACTACTGCTAAACAATGTGACTGAAAATTAAAAATTTTACTAGGAAGCATGCAGAAATTGCTGACCTAATTGTGCACTTAAGCTTATTGCCATGTGCAAATCAGATATATGTTCCTGTTTGGCACTGTATGCAATATGTGGAGCAAATAAAAAACTAAATCGCTTTAAATGCTAGATAATTTCTACTCTCACATAAATGCTAAAAGGCATTTTTTAACCAGAACTAAGATTGGAACTCTATTGTTTTTTTTTTCCTCTGAGAATTACATTTGATCCCTATATCAAGTTTTCTATATCGCCACCAAGGGCATCAAACAAGAAGGGGAAAAATTGCGCAAGAATGCTAGTCACGATCATAAAATGCTATGTTGCAAATCAGTTAGACAGAAATCTCATTCTTACCAGAACATTATCTGCCAGTTTTCTGAATATAGTTTAGTACCTATTCTGTATCCTCTCTTTCCCCTAATCAAACAATTATTGTTCTTTTTGATCAAGGTATTTCCTTAGCCTTGCCACAAAGGATACAGGGGGAGCCTATGTGTATTTAATTGATACATGGTGGAATAACATTAGTCATGAAAGGTTTCTAGAATTTTACCTAACACCCACACAATTGACAAAGATGACAAAAATAGTAAAATTCAATACTAGAGGGATTATAGACATAACTGTTTATTGGCTCACTAAATAGAATGTAGGTACCTTTTATTAAAGAATCTTTTCATTCTTTGCAGTTACATCTCTATTACCTAGCACAGTGCCTGTATCATAGGCATTTAATAAATTTTGCCAGTTGATTGATATAATCATGTATAAATCTCTCCCATGCATAAAAACCTTAGGATATTATATTGGCTCTTTCAGCTATCATTCTTCATCTCTCCTCCTCATTTCAAATTGTGAAAAGAGCTGTCTTTTCCATATCTTAACTTTTCTATCACTCTCTTTTAAACTCTGTACAACCTTTTTATTTTTTTTTAAAATTTTTAAAAATTTTTAGGCAGTTGGGGTTAAGTGACTTGCCCAGGGTCACACAGCTAGTAAATAACAAGTGTTTGGTCTGAGGCTGGATTTGAACTCAGGCCCTCCTGACTCCAGGGCTGGTGCTCTATCCTCTGTGCCACCTAGCTGCTGCCTACAATCTATCTTTTAATAGAAACTGCACCCTTCATAGTAACAAATTAATTCTTAACAATTACAACTAATGGTCTTTTCTCAGTACTCATCTTTCTTTACATCTCTGTAGCATTACTGACCACATTGTCTCCATCAATATACTCATCTTTCTAGGTTTTTATGATTCTTCTTTTCAGTTCTCCTCCTACTGTCTTTTTCAGCCTCCTTTGCTAGATCTCCATCCAAGTTATGCCCATTAATTCTCCCCAAAGTTTCATGGCATTGTTATTTGTAAGGCCAGGGTCCTATTGAGTCAATCATCTACCTCCACTTAGCTCTGCTATCTGTATTGGGTGAGAATGCTTCTATTGGATCAGTTTATTAATCACCCCATCCCACTTAAAGTAACCATTAATTAGGTGGGAATAAGACCTAAATAGAAACTTAGTGCTGTTTGAGTAATAACCACTGCCTATCTCAGTTTTCTCATTTGTAAAAAAAAAAAAAAGGATATGATGGCTCATACTTCCTAGTGTTGTTGTGAGGTTAAAAATGAGAAAATATTTGTACCATTTATGCAAACCTTAAATATTTATATAAAGACTAGCTATTATAACTATTATTGTTGTTTTTAATATTTATTAGAAATAACAAGTAAATCTGGATTATACCATTATAGTGACCAAACAACTCAGAAAGAAGATGGGAAAATGCATTTGTCTTGTGTCTTTAAACATATGGTTTACTATAAATATGGAATGTTGTTTATGCTGGCAGATAAATTAATGTATTATTTTTGCTGAATAACTTTAAAAAATCTTTTGTATGTTGAAAGGCTCAAGCGATAGAGGAGAATGGAATGGATATATTCAGAATGAATGTGATATAAAATAAAAGGCATCAATAAAACTTTTTCAAAAGGATATAATTCAAATTAAGGATTTGGATGCTATGAGTAGGTATGAAAGTATAGATTTTACACTTTAGGATTATTTGGTCTCAGAAAAGGAAGGTTAAGGAAGAGAGAATAACAAAAAAGAAAAAAACTAACCTAAATGTTTATTAAATCAGCTCTGTAAATACGAAAGATATAAGGGAATGAAATATCATTCTCCTTAATGAAATTATTGTTTCTATGATTTGTTCCTTCACCCATCCATTTTTAGGATTATTTTTCTGATTAACTTTTAATATATGGCTCCAAGGCCCATTATTAAATGAAATATATATTACATAATGCTTTGAAAAGGGTGCTTTAATAATTCTGCTTTTCTGCATTTGGCTGTGGGGATTTTTTGCCCTAATATATGTTTAATTTTTGCAAAGGTACCACATACAGCTGGGAAAAAAAGGTATATCCCTTTCTATTTCCATTCTATTTTCTCCAAAGGTCTACCATATCTAACTTTTCTAAAATTCTATTCATCTTTTTGACTTATTTCTTATTTATTTCATAGTTAGATTTATCTAGCTTTGATAGGGGAAGTTTAAGGTCTCTCTTTAGAATAATTTTACTGTTGATTTCCTCCTGCAGCTCATTTAACTTTTCCTTTAAGAATTTGGATGCATTGGCATTTGGTGTATATATATATTTAGTATTGATATTACTTCATTGTCCATAGTTTCTTTTAGAAAGATGTGGTTTGCTTGCTAATTCCTTTTAATGGGTCTATTTTTGCTTTTGCTTTGTATGAAATCATTGTTGCTACTCCTGCCCTTTTTATCTCAGCTGATCATAATAGATTCTTCTCAGCCCATTATTTTAACTCTGTGTGTATCTCTCTGTTTCAAGTATATTTCTTGTAAACAATATATTATTTGATTCTAGTTTTTACCCTCTGGTTTAAGGATATTGGATAGTTTTCCTTGACAATTTCTTGAATTATGATGTCTGAACTCTTTTTTTAAATCATGACTTTCAGGTAATCTAATAACTCTTAAGTGACCTCTCCTTAATCTACTTTCCAGATCGTTTTTTCCCCCCAATGAGATATTTCCACTTTCTACATTTTTTTCATTCTTTTGACTTTGTTTTATTGTTTCTTGACTTCTCATATCATCTACCTTCCACTTACACACTTATAATTTTTTTCCCACTTATAATTTTTAAGGAATTATTTTCTCAAGTGAGCTTTTGAACCTCTTTTTCCATTTGGAAAATTCTGCTTTTTAAGAAATTATTTTCACTGATGAATTTTTGCATATCTTTTTCCATTGGGCCAACTTTGTTTTTTAAGGTGTTATTTCTGTCTTTTTTTTTTTTTACCAAACTGTTAGTTGTCTTTTCACAATTGTCTTCCTCTGCTTTCAATTCTTTACCTAATTTTTCCTTTACCACTCATATTCGATTTTGAAAATATATTTTTACATTTTTTCTGGGAATTCTTGTTAGGTTTGTTTCCAATTCACATTTTTTTCCCTTTGAAGCTTTGCTTGTAGCTGTTTTGACTTCATTTTTTTTTCCTCCTGAGTTTGTGTCTCAGTCTTCCCTGTCACCATATAGATTTTTATGGTCAGGTTTTTTTTTTCTTGTTTGCTTATTTTTCCACCCTATTTCTTGATTTGGAACTTTATGTGAATAGTGGGATTTGTTCCTGGCATGGGGGGGGGGAGTGGCACTGTTTCAAGCTTCAGGCGTATTTGCACTGCTGTTTTCAGAGATGGTTCTGGGGGTTTTAAAGTTTTTGGTGCTTCCAAAGTGGTGTGATCTGAGGAGAGGTATGGTCACTGCTCTTGTGGTCTGCACTTTGGTCCTTACCTGATTGCAATTAATACTGCTCCTCAGGGCTCCTGTTCCCTTGAGGCTGGAATTGAAAGTGTCTTTTAGGGCTTCCACACTCTCTTGACTGAAAGTACTCCTTCTTGCCTTTGAGCTTTGAACCAGAATTGGGTATAGGCAATGGAATGGCCAAATGGCATCTGGTTTTGTGGTCAGTGGTAGGGGTAGCCTATAATCTCTTTCTGATCAGTTGACAGGCCCCCTTACTGTCTCTGGCTTGAGAGCCAAAGCTGTTGCTGATACTGTCACCACCACTTAATAACACCACAGGTGTTTTGTCTACATGGGCTCTGGGCAACCCTCCTCCTCCATGTTACAGATCTCTCTTTCTGATCTTCTATATTGTCTTGGGCTGGAAGAAAGTCTCACTCTGACCTTTTGTTGGCTCTACCACTAAATAATATGAATCAAGGCATTATTTTAAAGTTGTTTGGAGGGAAATGTTGTGAGAGCTAGGCTGAGTATTTTCTTTACTCTACCATCTTGACTTTGCCCTAGAAATAATAATAAAACTTTCAAACCAAAGTTCCACTCCCTGGCCCATTCCCCTTGTTGTTTTCCCCTTTAGTAGAACTTAAGGTCCTTGAAGCCAGGGATGGTATTTGGTTTTTTGTATTTGTATACATATAACTTAACACAGTTCCTGGCACTCTGTAACATTTAAAAGATGTTTCCCTATTTATTTCTTTATTCTTTAAGATAATTATCAGATACTACTATGCTTGCCTTTATATTACAGCAAATTTGATAATTTAAATGAAGTATATAAAAAACTTATAAAATATTAAATAATTAAATCAAACTAGAAAATTGATATTGCAAATAATGCAATTTCTAAAAGACAAATAGCCTAAATTATAAATGAACTGTTTCATAAAAATAATGTGGTAAAGTGCTTTCTTAAACTATTATTGAAGACATGAGTAATATAAAGGATAAGATATTTTTTGATTATCACATTCACTTCCCAACCTTGCCTCTCTCTTAGCTACCATACTCTGAATGCCAATATATATATATATATATATAGTGTGTGTGTGTGTGTGTATTTATACACACATATATACATATATATGTGTGTATATTTATACACACATATATATACATATATTTGTGCGTGTATATTTATATACACATATATATACACATATATATGTACATACATACATACATATACTGTACATAAGGTACAGTGCAAACTGCATAGTATTAAGGGGAAAAAGAAACTACTGAAGACAGGAATATTTCCTATTATATGGGCTTAGTTTTTATCATGCAACAATAAAAGGTTAAAATGGTGAGATCACAAATAAAGTTTAATTCTATTCTATAGACATAGCATGGCATTTTTGGAAAGTTGTCCAAAAAAAAGTGTATATATTATACAGAAAAGTGGTTATTAATCAAACAACACTTAACACCTATTTGTTCCCACCTTGATGAAAAAAGCCTTTCTTTTTTATATAAAAGTGCTACATTCTAACCCAGAAGTGCCTTGAGGGCATAAAGGGGGAGGAGGCAAGACTAGAGAGCTACAGAAAAAGTCTTAAATACCATCCCTCCTCTAGGCAGCAATTTCCACAGATGAAGAGGTCACCACTGTTTAACAGTGTGCTGCCACGTTAATTTAGTATGACAAGATAAAGCAGTAATCTCTGCTCGAAGAGGCTGTAAACCGCCTGCTATCCAGGGACATGCTCAAGTCGATTTGCACTGTATATCACTTTATACAATTGCCATGACAAAGCCCCTTGAGTTCTCACATGTAAATCTCTCTCTCTCTCTCTCTCTCTCTCTCTCTCTCTCTCATTCTCTCTCCCCTCTCGACTCTTCCTCTCTCCTCCCCCCCTTCACCAAAAGCAACAAATTGGGGTAAAGATTTAATAATATATCCAGAGAATACTAGGCCTATAACATCCTGAATCTTCTCTCTTACCACCATCATTATGTCAGTTTAACAAACTCAGGAAAGGATGTTTAAGAATCAGATAATCCATTGATTCTAGTTTGAAATCAGTCAGTCCTGTTAAACTGAGGCAGCGATTAAGAACAGGCGATTAAATTGATGTTTCGTGTTTCCAGATTTGTGTTCCAAGGAACGATTATTTTCGAAAAGCTTTTCTTGCCAGGTTCTGCTTAAAGATTATCCCTAAGAAAGCTGATGTGAATATCATTACTGGTATAAACCCAGTAATAAAACGATAAAGTGTTTTAGGTAAGGACATTTTTAGTGATATACAGGGTTATAAACATAAGAGTATAAAGCTGAATAAAATCTGGAGTGGGTTTTTTTTGTCATCTGTGTAGTTCTCTCTGCATGAAGCAAAAACACCATATGTAAAAGGGAGAAAAATCATCATGTTTCTATCTATGTAAAACAAAAATAATTATAGCATCACAGAAGAGGGCATAATAGAACTGTGAAGAGTGCACACAATATAAAATAGAAAGATTATACAGATCACTTTTGCCAGGAGAGAACCATAAGCTTGATCCAACAAAGTGTAGGTAGAAGTATATGTTCAATTATCTACTCTTAACAGTTGGAGTAATACATATTTCAGTTGGGTATGTTACTTTTAGCTGCAACACGTCAAATTTTTGATATACCATCTCTTGAATCGTAGGTAACTATTTTCATTTTTCCTCTTCTCCATTTCATATCTAGTGTATGTCATCTGAAGGTAGTCTCCAGGTATAACAGAATGTGCAGAAAAAAAGACCCAATAGATAAACAAAAACATCATTACTAATCCCAGGATCTAAGTAGAAAGGTTTGAATGCATACACCTTTCAGTATATAATACATCTTTTATAAACTTAGTTGAAATCAGGATTTAAAGTGTTGAATGTAGGGAAAATACAGCCAAGTGTCTGTGATGAGAAGACACCACAGTTCAATGACAATTACATTCCTTATATACATACATACATGCTTAATCATTACAATTGCATTGATATGCTAGTATAAAATTGACTAGAGTGATTTTATGTAAGAAACATTTCAAGGCACTAGACAAAATTTGTTTCATTTGCAAAGAAATCTGAAATTAAACCTATCAAAAACATTTTAATTCACAAGACATATGTATATATGTTCCTGCCAAATTAATTATGGTCGAAGGGATCTCATTGATTTCATTGGTGTAGGGAACTTACATATGGAAATATTCCTAACTAATGGAGATCACCTTCTCCTCTATACACTGAACAATTAAGTGACTTGCTTATGGTAACATAACTAGTATGTGTCAGATGCAGGACCAGATCTTCCTGACTCAAAGTTGTTGTTGTTCAGTCATTTCCAATTCTTTGTCACCTGTTTGGGGTTTTCTTGGCAGAGATACTAGAGTGGTTTGCCATTTCCTTCAGCTCATTTTATATGTGGGGAAACAGAGGCAAACAGGGTTAAGTGACTTTCCTAGAGTCACACAGCTAGTAAGATTCTGAGGCTGGATTTGAACTTAGTTCTTCCTTACTCCAGGCCCTGTTACTCTATCCACTGAGCCACCTACCTACCCATTCTTGACTCAAAGACTTGACTTCTATTCATTTTGCCATTCAGTTTCAGAAGCTTAGCTGAGCCATGAAAAAATTAAAAAAGCAGCTCAGTACTTACAAACTAAAGTAGTTAAACACGATAAAGTTGAAGATTAAAAAAGAATTCTAGTGTATTTTCTGCTTTTTCTGCTATTCTTTTGCTGATTTTTCATGGGAATTTGTATCTCTGGAGAAACCAGGAATATGTACTTACACAGATAAATGCTTATATTCTCTTGGTCCCAATTATATGAACAGCAGTAAATTGAAATGGTTTGGATCTAGGGATGGTGGTCCTGATAAAAATAGCTTACTTCTGACATTTGAACAAAAAGGAAGGTTCCTGTTTATGTCAAAGTTACATAGCAGCTGAAACTTCCTCTGTCACCATAAAGGATTTTTTTGAAAATCCGTTGCTACCTAGGGAAATTAGCAGAACAGACCACAGAGGCTACCCAAGTAACAATACTTATTTTCCTTACCAAAAGAAAAAAGTTCCTTAGTATTTTTTTTAACCAGCATCTTAACTTATAGGTGAATTTAAATCCAAAACCCTCTGGGGAAGGAAAGCCTCTTTTATACTGATTTGACTTATCCTACTCAAAAAAAGTAGAGTATTTGCTTAGCAACTGTGAGTCTAATGCAAAATCTTAAAGTAAGATTTGAACTTTGGATTTTTCAGTGTTTTGTTTATTTGGAATTGTTTTACAGATATGTACTAATAATCATAACACATGAGGACTTAATTTTCCCGATTGTAATTCTAGAACATAGAGAAAGGAATATAGAGAGATAGTAAGGCCCAATGATTTCTAATTACATGATTCCCTTCATTCACAATAATAATGTATACTATAGGGACAATAAGCGTCTCACTAAAGAATCACAATAACAAGATTCTAGATTTAAGAGATAGGAGGAAATAGGAAACTTGAATTTAAATCCATTCACCTTTACTCATTAGCCGTATGACAATATGCAAATCACTTAGGGATAGTAATACTTCACAGGGCTATTGTGAGAGAAATGCTTTGTCAATCTGAAAACAATATATAATAATAGCTCACATTTGTATAGGCTATAAACTTTGTTCACAGCAACTACTGTTCGTATATGAGTATTATTCCCATTTTACAAAAGAGACTGAGACTCAGGCAGCAAATGATTTAGTTTACTCTTGGTCACAGGTGTAGTGAGGATCTGAGATGGGATTCAGCCACTGGTCAATCTATCAATCTCTACTATCCTTGCCTCTCAGTATATGCACTATCATTTTATATCTGATACAGTGTAATACTTTGGCATTTTTATTAACATTATGCAGTTTTTTATGCTGAAAAAATATACAAGCTAATTGAATACATCAGAAAAAAATTAGTCAGGAAGAGTATAATTACCTCATATATATTGAGTAGATATTTCATGAAAAGGACATATAACTTAATGACAAGGTCAAGACCTCAATTTGACTACTCATACTAACAGAGATGTTGACTAGTTTAAGGTTATTTGAAACTCTTCTATGAGATGCATAGATTCATAGAAATCTAGAACTACTGACATTTTAACATACCCTCTACTTGATCCCACTCTGATTACAGGGCTTAAGCTGTCTAAAACCTATTCTGATGGTTCCGTGAAAAAAAAAAAACCTCGTTTATATCCTGAAATGCTCATACAGTCCCTGATAGGGATTAGGACTACATATTAATCCCCATATCCAATCCTTGCCTTAAACATCCTCCATTAACTCTTGCCCTAATCATCCTGCATTTCCAAATGCCTACTAGGAATCTTCACCTGTTTGTCCTGCAACAACTCCAACTAACCAGTGTAAAAATTGAATTTCTCATCTCCCCACTCCCTAAACTATTCCCTTCTCTTAACTTTACTAGTTCTATTGATGGCATATCCATCCTACCAGTCCTCTAGGCCAGAAATGTCAGTTGCCTTTAATTCTTCCCTCTCTCTTGCTTTCCACATCCAATTAGTTGTAAATCCCTACAAATTTAACCTTCACAACATCTATCACATCCCTCTCCTCCTTCCCTCTCACTGACACATAGTTCAGACTCAATACCTCTCATATGAAGTTCTATAATGGTCTCCTTGCCTCCAGCCTCTGTCCTCTCAAAACATCCTTCATACAGGTGCTAAAGTAAGATAAAAAACTTCAATGGCTTTACAATGGTTATAGCAGCTGTTATCTATCTGGAGACCAAACATTTTGGTCTCAGGATGACCCTTTAACATTTTTACAAATTATTGAGATCCTCAATGAAATTTTCTTTAAGTGGGTTATAGCTCTCAATAATTACCATATTAGAAATTTAAATTGATAACTTTTAAAAATGTTCATTTATAAACTCATTAAAATAACAAACCTAATACATGTTAACATAAATAACATTTTATGAAAAATAATTATTTTTGCAAAACAAAAAATAGTGAGAAGAATGGCACTGTTATACATATTTTTGTAAATCTTTTTTAAAGTCATGTTTAATAGAAGACAAGTGGATTCTCATATCTGCTTCTGCATTCAACCTGTTGTGATATGTTATTTTGGTTGAAGTATAGGAAGAAAATCTGGGCTCACACAAATATATAGCTGGAAAAGGGGAGACTATGTCAATAGCCAAATAATGTATTAATGTTATCATTAAAATAGTTTTGACCTCCTTGACCGTCTGAAAGAGTCTTGGGGATTTGCAGATTCCCAGGGGGTACAATACATTGACAACTACTAGTCTATAGTATAATTCTTACTTTGACATTCAAGATCCTTCACAGTTTGGATTAAATATGCTTTTCCAGACTCAATTCACTCTCCTCTCCTTTACACACTATTTTCCAGCCAAAAAGGACTACTAACCATTTCTTAATTTCTTCTTGTTGCCTTCACACAATGGATGCTTTCCATATCTCTGCTGTTGAGCCTTCAAAACTCAGTATAGGTGGCTCCTGTTTCATAAAGTCTTCCTTGATACACTAAATAGAAGGGATCTCTCCCCTCTTAAATTTCTCATTCCTCTCTTTTGCTCTTTTCCTATGTGTGGATCACAGTGCAACATGGTAAACTTTTGTCATGGTTACTTGTACTTAATAGGTCCTTAATAAATGCTTGTTGAATAGATTTGGAAAAAGAGAATTCTAAAGTGAAAAAGGATATTAACCATTATCTAGTTCAATAGTACCTGTGAAATCTCTGCCATCCTATCTCTACCTTATTAATATAAAATATATCTGATGTAATCTACACAAAATAAATGAATCTGTGGCCAAATAGACATTTCTTTTCTTTTTAAACATATTAAGAAATATCAAAGCCTTTCCATACCACGGTAATCACATATTGACTTTACAGCAAAATAAAAATCCTAAATCTTTTTTTAGGTGAATGAACATCTAGCCATGTCTCCTCTATCATATATTTATAAAGCTGAATTTCTTAAACCTAAGTATAAGACTACATTTAGCTTTATTAAATTCCATCATATTAGAATCAACTCAGTCTTCTAGCCTGCCAAGATCTTTTGGTACTCTGATTCTGCAATCCAGAAAGTTAATAATTTCCTAGCTTTATGTCATATTTAAATTTGATAACCATGTCATAGATACCTTTAAGTCACTGATAAGTGTAAAAGCATGTTAGGCCAAACACAGATCCTTGGTGCACTCCATTGAAAACCTTCTTTCAAGTTACACAGAACTATAAATACCCCCTTTTGGAGTTCATTCATTCTAAAAGTCCCAAATCCAACAAGTTATTCTATTGTCTATTTAACATATCTCAATCTTTTTTTTTTTTACAAGAATAGCATGAATTTATCAGATACTTAAAATCCAGACAAACAAATATCTACAACATTCCCATGATCTCCTAGTTTTGTAATCTTGTTAAAACAGGAAATAAAATCTGTCATGACCTATTCTTAATCAAGTCAAGATGATTCTTTTTGATTATCGTTTCCTTTCCATAGGTTCATGTAACCTGTCTTTTCCTTATCCAAGGGACACTACACTTACAAGCCTTGTGGGGAAATAAATCAATATGGTTTTTAGTTAGTTTACTCAGTAATTTTCAAAGTTTTGGAGTCCCGCCCCTAACCTTGAGTTGAAGGGACTTATGGGAAGAAGAAAGAGGACACAAAGAGAACAGTATGGATGGCTGCAGGAGAAGTCATATTAGCCTAGATAAGGGTATCAAAGCAAATTGTTCTTGGGGATTTTGGTACTGAGAAGTAATGGCAGACTGATGGAATTGGTATAAGCAGAGTACAGTACAACCACAAGCGAACTGAAGGACCAGTGAGGGAACTCAGAGTAAATAATAATTCCTTCTTGTACTTCTCAATGTCAATGTAGGAAGAAGCCATTGCTCTTATTGTCGGTATAAAACTTAACTTCCAGTCTTATCCCTTATTCTACAGAACCTGGACAAGCTATGGCTGTCAGAGGGAAGGGAGCTTTGATTTTTCTGCTTTCTATAAATGCATATAAATCTTGATGACCATTAAAATGATATATTTTTGTTACTTTGTGCATTGTTTGAGGAGAGAGAGAGAGAGAGAAGAGAGAGAGAGAGAGAGAGAGAGAGAGAGAGAGAGAGAGAGAGAGAGAGAGTTTCCCTTTAAAAGATAGCAGATATTTACTTTGCTCACTGGGGGCTGGAGCTACACAAAAAACAGTTTGTTGGTTCTTTCACAGGTTTTGCTGAGTTTATCAGTCTCACAGAACAGAGGAATAGAACATCAGATCTATTTTCCTTCCTTTTTGCACAACAAAACAAAACAAAAACAAAACAAAAAATCTACAACAAATCAGAAAGAAATATGCTGTTGAGAAAACAACACAGGCTCCAGTGAGAGGCTTAGGATGGCTTCCTACATTCAAAAGCATAATCCCAGAGGGGAAAGGGAGATAGAGTATCATTTTGTCGTTCTTTCCATTTGCATTGCTACAGTCATTGTGTATATTGCTTTCCCAGTTTTACTTTCATTCATCCCATGCTTCTCAGAATTCTCATATTCCTCATTTCTTAGGGTGCTGTAATATCCCACTATACTTCTGTGTCACAACCAATGAGCATCTGTTTGTTTCCAATTCCTTGTTGCCACCAAGGATATTACTTGCTGTCTCCCTCTACCTTCCTCCATGACAGCCTAACCCAGGGCCTTAGACATTTACAGAGATGTTGATATCTAGAGATGGTGTGATTTTTAGAGTGGCATGTAGGCTGGCTGCTCGTTGAAGGAGAAAAGGAAGCCATTTGTGTTTCTTGCCACTTGAAGCACAAAAGGCTTATCTGAGGAGTAAATGTCAGAATTCTCTTACAAAAGCTCTCCTGGAATGCCTCCCTGACCAACTAGACCAGTTGCTATAGTGACTTCAGAGGTAGAGGGGAATAGTGTTTTGAGTTGATATCTTAACTTGAAAAATTATATTATTTTAATTTCTTATCAGGAAAATAATTGTTAAGCCCAAATCACTAGATTATGCCTGGCCCAGAATAACTTTGATGGATGAAATTATTATTAAGGAAATTCAAGAAGTTGTTTGCTGTTGTTCCAATTTTGGCAGAGAGAGAACTCCAGCAGATACCTGGAACACTAAAGTCCTCTATCATTACTATACCTTGCTTCTATGCTTGGCTTATGATCTATTTATGAAATTCTTCATCTATCTCCTTTTTTTTGGTCCAGTTAGTCTATGATCTCCAATGACAAAAATCTTTCTGTTTCTCCTGACAAGTATGGACCTAAGCATAGCCCTTAATAAGCAAATTTAGGGTTCTGACAGCATTTGCAGTCATTCATCAGGGAAACTGAACCTAGTACCTGGTTAATTAGAGTAATGAGATTTAAAAAATGAAGTTATTAGATAGTTTACTTCCTCTATCCCACTGGCCCCATCCTAGGTTAAGCCTTTCAGTGTCATAGCATCTTTGTCTTCCTCCTTCTTTCCCCCTAAGGAAAGGAAACAACAACAACAACCTGAATTTGTCTTATAAAGTTGATTTGAGGATGCATTTTATGACACTTGCCTTCTAAACACTGATAAAATATTGGAGTTAACTAATGTCTAATACTGAGTGACTGATTTGTAACCTGTGAAGTGAAGGAATTAGAGGTAGGTTCACTCTTGGAGGGACTGTTTATATGGAATTTTACAGGTATGTTCTCTGATGCCCATATATCCCCATATTGGTATTATACTTGCATATAAACCATGCCAACCAGTGACATTTATGTCTGAATATGGATCCTGGAGAAAACTAGGTTATCAGGTTATCACTTTATCAGGTTATAAGCCTGAACAAAAAGTAGCCAGGAATAAAAGAGCAGGCATTGACAAATTCATTGATCTTGGTTGAAGCATAGAAGATTTCAACTTCTTTGTTATATTTAAGCATTATTATACAGAATGTCCCCCCAAAAATCTTAGTGTAATTTTAAACTTTAATAACTTTACAATACATGAAGACTTTTGGGACATGCTGACTAACTGCTTTATATTTTCACATGGGATTAAAATATATTTGCCATGAATTTTCAGGTTCTTTACCAGGGAAAAGTTGCAGGATCCTTTGTAGTTACATTTCCTCCCCATATGGCCTTAGGCGACCATTAACCCCTTGAAGACTAGCATTTTAAAATACAGGGCTATTTGGCATATCCAAAGAGTTAATCCTTCATGTACATCGTCGTTTATCTTGGGGCTGGTTGGATTTTTAAGAGCACTGAAGAAAGACTGAAGTGAATACTCTATCCAGACATAATGATAGCATTATTTACAATTCCACAAAAGAACCAGCTTTAGTTACATAAGATATAAAACCCAGTAAGTTATGTCTAATCACTTTAATTGAGTTAACCAAAGGGCTTGCTGAACTTGCTGCCCTTATGCAGATGGAGCTTATATAGATTAAAAAATCTTTTCTATTGTTATCTCTCACTAAGGGAGCCCAAGACTGAATAGTAGTTCAATAAGAATAATTTAATAATTAATAACTAGCATTATTTACATAATAATATATTATTGTATTAGCTTTAAAGAATACGTATTTTGCAAATTATACCATTTGCTAAAAATAACATGTAAAATGTTCAAAATATAATAGCATGCTACAATATTATCACTAAATCAGTTTAATTTCCCACTTAATAGAAAACATTAGATACCCTCATCACTTTAGAACTTATGAAAGTAACTATATTTCAATACACATACTGTGCTTACCATATTACATATTGAATTCAGTGTGATACTTCCTTTCTATGGAAATATTCACATTAAAGTTTTTCCTTTTTGCTTCCCTGATAGATTTTCAATATATAAGAAAACTTTTTCCTGTTATTGACTGGTCTCTTTATGAAGTCTAAAAGGTATTTTGATATGTATGTATAAAAAAATGAAACATTTGAATACTACTGGCCAAAAAAAAATTACAAAGTAAATTCTACACTTCCCTTAACTATTTTCCTAACTTTGCTTTTTCTCAAGTTCTACAAATACGAGCTCTACAAATATCTACAAATGTTGATATTTGTACTTTTAAAATATGTTAGTAGATACAGAACAGATTTATCTTTTTACATAAAAGGAGTAGGCTAAATTGTGCCCAGTTGTTATGACAAAGACACAATACAGTACAAACACAAATGTTGACGTATCTTAAAGTTCACTGGCAAATGAGTTCATCAATCATATTTCAACCTAGAAAACAGGCATTCATGTTACAGGTTGTATTGTCTTTTGACTAAGGAGATTGCTCTTTATGACTATCAAGTAGGAATAGCAATGACTGCTATTACTCTTATTTTACTGACATTAATTTAATACGTGGACAATGCCAACCAAAATAACATTTAATTGTGTACAAAATTGATAGATTCCTGATCTTCATAATTTTCTTCACAACTCAATTGATAAGCAACTTCTATTTACCCTTAAAAACATTTAGAATGATGAAAATTCATAGTAATAAGTTTGACTAACAGGACAAAATCAGCTACCAGAAGTTATTAACATGTTTGTGTTGGCATCATAAAAAGAAAAAAAAATTAAACCTGTAAAGGCAACTTTAGACAATTAAGCATGACCAGCACATTCTCCCCCAAATTTCCTCCCTCATATCTAGGTGAGAATGTAAATGGTATAATGTCCAAGAAAACACAATTAGAGAATATCAGGCTGAAAAGAAACTGAGAGGACATGGAATAAAATCTTCTCCATATGAGAATTTTCTCTAAAATATCCCTGACAGGTGACCATGTAACTTCACTTCAATATCTACTTATGCAAAAGGAAAGAAAACACACACACACACACACACACACACACACACACACACACACACAAATCTGCCATAGAAAGACAAATCTATTGAAGGAATTTAACTTGTTTAAGAATATGGCTTGAAAAGAGAAATTTTAAGGAATACATGAAAACTGTTTACAAGTATGTGAAAGATATCCTTTGGAAAAGGAAAAAGGCACTTCCTGCTCCATTTTACAGAAAACTGTGACCCAGATCATGAGGAACTCTATGAAACTATCTTGCTGAAATCCATATACACTATTTCCATATGATTTACTTTCTCTACCAGTATAGTTTCTTTTTTTCTTTTTATTTCTTTTGGGGGTGGAAGGGAAGGGTTATGAAGGTTTTGAGATAGACCACTCTCTGCTTTAGCATACTATTGCAGTAATGGCATCACAATGCAAATCAGCAATTCTTTTATAACACAGTCTTAGAGAGTTGTCTAAGGTATCAAGAGTCTAAATGGCTTGCCCAAGTCAGACAGCCAATATTTTCTGAAGGCTGGACTTGGCCTCAGGTCTTTTTGGTTCTAAGGTCAGCCCCCAATATTGCACTGCTTCTTTTTGATAGGATAACAAGTCTAGTTACTCCACTAAAAAAGGAAATAAGGTTGCTTTGTCATGAACTTTAGTAAATTCATGACAGGTACTAAAAATTACAGTTACTTTTATAAATATGGATGTCATCTTCTTAATAACCCTAGAATTTTGCTAAGAATAAATGCTAAGTAGTTGTTAAAATCTACTTTTATCCATTTTTGAAAACTATTACAAGATTTGGTTAATTACAGTATTAACATGCTTTTGCTGTTCCCAACAGTTGATCAAAGACCCCTGACAGGGTTCCAATGGCTATATATCATCAAGTGTGTGTGTGTGTGTGTGTGTGTGTGTGTGTGTGTGTGTGTGTGTGTTTAATTTAACCTTTGGTTTTAATTCATCTGTGGCTAGAGACTTGAATTCATTTAAATAAGAAAATCAGAACAGTGCTATATAGCTTATCTTTGATTTTCATTTTTGCTCCTTATCCTAACTACGCTTATCCTAATCAATTTGGTTTCATAGGATCCTAGATAGAGCTGGAACAGACTTGTGAAATCACCTAACCTTTCACAAATGAGGGAATTGAGGCTTAGAGAAGTTAGGCCCACTGTCACAAATTTAGTTAAGTGGTAGAGCTGGGATTCAGTCAGAGGGATCAGACCCTCTGATTCTAAATCAAGAGCTCTTTCCACTGCACCAAGTTGCCTCCTTTAAAGGGAAACCTCCATTGTAGAAAAATAAAGAAAAGAAAAATAGAAGTTGAGTAGTTAGGATCCTTCTCTAGCATTTGTTAATTTTATAAAATTTGTGTGTAGCAATAAGCATAGCCCTTACTTCTTGTCAGTTTGAACATGCTTTTAAAAAAAGTACCTTTATCCTGAGCCTTTCTGCTCATTCTGGGCTTTAGTCTTTCCGATACTATTCTTGAAGGTTAATTTGATAATAATAATGATTTATATTCTCTTAAATATAGTTAATTGGTTTAATCCAGGGGTGGGGAACCTGTGGCCTTGAGGTCACATGTGGCCTTCTTGGTCCTCAAGTGAAGCCCTTTGACTGAATCCAAACTTCATAAAACAAATCTCCTTAATAAAAGGATTTGTTCTAGAAAACTTGGACTTAGTCAAAAGGCCACTCTCAAGGACCTAGAAGGCCACATGTGACCTCAAGGTCATAGGTTCCCCATTCCTGGACCATTCTGGAAAGCAATTTAGAATTATGAAAAAGGGGGAAAAATGAATTATGAAAAAAGGAAAAAAAAGGTATGAAGGAACTGAATGTCTATACCATTTGTTTCAGTGTTTCAGTGGCTGGGTATATATACCAAGCAGCTTAAAGATATGAAGAAAAGTTCCATTCAGAGCAACACTTTTTATGGTATCAAAGATGTGGGGAATACTAAATGCCCTTCCACTAGGGAATGACTATATCACCTGGGGCACAAGAATGTAATGGTGAATCACTGTATCATATGAAATGATGGAAAAAAAATTTAAAAATGATGGATATGAAGAATTCAGAGAAGCATGTAAAAACAGATTCAGAGGGAAGAAAGCGGAATCAAAAAGACAAAATAAAGTTGTACAAAAGAAACCCATGCTCTCTCCCTGGCTCCACATGGAAAGGTACACAGTACAAATTCTTCACCAATCACAAACACACTTTTCCCCTTTTTCCATAGGAGCTTCACATCAAGATGTTTCTCACCTGTCACTTCCAACTGCTGGAACATCTTCTCACAATATTCTATCAGAAATCTTAAAGCTACAATAACAATATCTATAGTGTCTGTAATATAGACATTCAAAATAAGAGTAACATTTAAGTCAAAATTGGTCAAAAATTTTCAGACTTTTGAAAACAACCTAAAGTTCCATTAAATCCACAGTAATATTAGTATTTTGTCAATATATGTAGTTTGATGCAAAGTATTATTTGATAAGCAGAAGCTAAAGTAGAGAAATACAGTATTAGTAATGATGAACAATAATAAATAGAATGTTACATTCACCATGCAGCGAAAAACAATATCATATGTAATTTAACACTGAGTTACATGTAAATGAAGGATTAAACACTACTACACTATCATAAAGGCAGATAGGTGGTACAGTGGATAGAGTGCCGAGCCTGGAGTCAGGGAGACTCATCTTCCTGAGTTTAAAGCCAGAGAAAGACACTTACTAGCGGTGTGATTCTGGGCAAATCATTTAAACCTGGTTTCCTCAGTTTCCTCATCGTTAAAAAGAGCTGGGGAAGGAAACGGCAAACTACTGCAGTATCTTTGCCAAGAAAGCCCCAAATGAAGAGTCAGATGCAACCAAAATGACTAAACAACAATAACAAAAAGGCTCAAAAACGTGCTGTTGCTACTAAAACGTTTTCATTACTATTAATATAAATTTATAGCTCTTTATTTTTGCCATACATAGGTATATATAAAATTAGTAATTTAATTGAATTTTATTTTAAAAACACTTACATTACTTTGAAAACTTTATACTGTTTAGGTGTGTTCAGTTTATTATGGATTTGTGTTAGCATGTATACTTATTTCAAACTTTATATAAAAAACATTTCACATATTTATTGAAATGTCCATGAGGCATAGGTAAATGTATTTTCAAGTATAAAGTAATAAGGGAGTCATTGAATGAATTTTTAAAAATTATAAGTGGCCAAATCTATACCTTCCTGAAAATTATTTTCTGTAAAAATAATTTCATCTAAGATAGTTGTCTCCCCTCTATCTCCTATTTAAATCAAAATCATTATACTTCCTTATTCTTCTTCAATAGGAATATAATTCCCCTAACCAACTTCACAGCATGTACTGAAAAAAAACTTGCCTTCCTGGTTAAACTTAGCACACACATATACATATATGTATATATATGTATATATATATACATATATATATGTATATATATACACACATGCATATATATGTATATATATACATATGTGCACATATATGCATATATATGTATATACATACACACATACACACACATATCTATGTATGTATATACACACATATACATCTATATATACATACATTTATACGTTATACTTAGTATATTAAACTTAGCTCATATATATGTATATAATGTCATATATAACATTGTGCAAACAACAAGCATTCAACAGATGTTCTTAACAGACTGACTGCCACAAATCTCCATACGTTCATATACGTTACTCAACAGGCAGAAAACTTTAAACTCAACAGTAACGCTTTACCATATGATTTTACCCTTCTTAATATCAGAACCCCTGGATTCAAATGGAATTACAGAAGATGAAAATGATATATTGTGTAACTTTTCAAGCTGCTTCAGGGACCCCAAATGATTCTTTTTTTTAAACTTGTCCCCATTCCTGACAACTCTGGGAGAAATCGTCTGAAACAATGCAAGTATAAAGATTGAAAAACTCATTCTCAAATGCAAGCCTGGGATTATATCTATGGAAACAGCTTTCATGTGGTATTTTGTGATGACATTTATAATGTAATGTTGGTAACAATGTGATTTCATTGTATGATAAACAGCAATTTACCATAAAAAAAAATACAAACTTGTCACCACTTTCACCTTGTTTCAATTGAATTGGCCTTGTTCAGATAAGCATGCCTATCTCTTACAGAAACAACAGTTCATAGAAAAACTGTATGAAATTGTGTGTGTGTGTGTGTGTGTGCATGTGTGTGTGTAATTATACTGCCTACTAACATAATTTCATACTGACACATTCTACATATGGCTTCCAAGCTTGCTTTATCTGAATCTTTGCGAATCTATTCTCCATGCTATTAAACTGAGCACATTCCACATCGTTCAAAAGTAATTACACTTTTGTTTAGAGTGTAGGAGACTGCTCTCCCTAAACAATGAAATTCTCATTATTAGAACTGGCACAATAACAGCCCTGGTGTTCACAACACTGTGCATTGTACCATCACAATAACTTATGCTAAGCTTGATGTACAAAGGTACACCAGAAATTTAAATATCTCTTTAAAAACATCTCCTAAACAGCAGTTGTTCTTCTGAACAATCACATTCTCCTAAATCAAACATCTAGAGTATATATGTGAATATTGAACTTTAAGTAAACATTATGGTGATTGAAAATTTGAAGATATAGCTAAGAGATGTAATTTAAAAGTTGGTTTAAAAATTCTGGGAGAGAATAGTAAGCCTAACAATCTGGTTGTCTTGTGACTTTAATTAATAATTTCAGAGCTCAAGGATAGATTCAGTACACTAGATCCCTTCTCAGTTATTGTCCTTGGGGTTCATGTTTTGTGATAAACTTAGAGGGAGATCATCTTCTGAAAAAGGGTTTTTGATCACAAGTAAAAGTTCAGGAAAGAACAGACATTTTGTTTTACAGCAAATAGTGTTATACAGTATTCTAGTGCATATTGTGACATATGAAATCACAGTATCTAATGGTCTGCTCCACAAACCCCTAACCCACTCCAGGAATAGGCCATCCAATCAGACAACAGTGTAGATAATTTTGATATGTGTTACTATTATACTTCAATCCCCAAAAGTCCACTTCTTTAAAACCCCTAACTACAGGCAAAAAAGGTCTAAATCTTCACTATCCAGTGAGTGGGACAGGACAGTTGACTTAGTCAGCTTAGAAGGAATCAAAGAAGTCAAAATATAATTTGGCCAAGACATGGCATAATTTTAATAAAAAAGACAGCTGATCATTAAATAACCAAAAATGGTCATATCACATATGTCACTGGAACAATATTCCAGCACACAGAACTACCCTGCAACTACATGGGTACTGAGTGCCAAAATGGTTAGGACACAGCTTCCCAGCTGCCCCTGATGCTGCCACTTCATTCGCCTCCAAACTTACCATGATCCCTGCTGGTGCCTATAAATATCCTTGTCAGTTGGCATTAAGGCATACTTTGGATAGTCATCTGCAAGGCCAAGCAAATCAACCCTAATCATACCCCAAACAAGAATTGTTGTTGAAGAAGAGCCAAAAAACATCCTTGATTGTGGTCCACCAATGAGAAAGATTGAAAAAGATCAAGCATACTGTTGATGATAATCGAACTATAGTAAGGCCAATGATGGCATAAGAAAAATAGAGATTGAATTCCAATTTGGAAAAATAAAAACAGGAAAGCGAAAGATGAAATTTACATGCTTTCTCAGTGGGCAAAAACCCGAGAGAGAAGTATTCCCAAATTCCTACCCAAACAATATAAGATTCAGAGAATTCAGTGAGATTCTGCTCCAATGAGGACACAAACACTAACAACTATAGTAACCACAACTATCACAACCACTACCACAATCATCACCATCTACATCACCTCCCTCAATACTCTTTTAAAACAATTGCTTAGATCATAAGTCCCTTAAAGGTAGCCCAGGCATCTAGCATAATACCTTGCATATAATAAGTAGTTTGGAAACAGGAAGACATAGATTCAAATACTTCCTCTGATACTCATCAGCAGGATTACCATGAACCAGTCACTTAACTTCTTAGATTTGCAATCATCAGTCAGATGGAGCTAATAACCCTGGAAGCATCTACCTAAAAGGGCTGTTACTCTCAAATGTGATCATGTGTGTAAAGCACTTTGTAAACTTCAAAGTGCTATATAAATGGAAATTATTATTATAACCTCAGTCAATGCTTACATTTTATTAAGGTACAGCCACTAGAAGAGATGAGATTCTTTTTACTGACGCCAAGTAGACTGCGCAGTCAAGAACTCATTATCATGATGTGTGCACAAAAGCCGTTATGAACTGATTGAAGGCATTGGAGGCCAAACCTACAAGTTGGTAAGATGTAGAGGAAGTTACACTATAACCTTTCCTGCAACAGCTTTTTAATTTAGAGAAATGTGGCTATAATTAATAACTAGGATAATATTCAAGAAGAAAAGAAAGTTAAAATTCCACAACACACACTATTCATCCTAAGGGGTATAATGAATGTGGTGAGGATCAAAGACGGGGTGTTAAAAAGTACCTCAGAGGGTATTTATTCCAACACTACCATTTTACAGGTGAGGACACTGAGGCCTATGAAGATTAAGTGACAAATTTAAGAAGAAATTAGGTGGTATTTGAACCTGGTCCCTCTCACTCCAGAGTCAGGGCTCTTTCCATTAAAACATATTGCCTCATTTAGGGAACCTTGTTGCCTACTAGCCAATGGTCTTGGTGGCAAGTTAACTAATGTATAGATGTCCAGGGTCTTTTTAGCATTAGGTGGTAGAGGAATCTCCTTCCTCCTTGCCCTGGGAAATGTCAGGCCCTTGGCAATCATCCTAAATTCTTCCACTCTGAGGGTGTCTTTAAGGGAAATTGTTGAACAGTTGCATTATTATCCAAAGAAATAAATATATAGAGCTTTTTTAAGGAAAAAGAAATAAGGCATTTGAGGTAATATCATGAAAGAAAAATCGGACTATGAGTCAGGACACTCAGGTTCTAATCCTATGTTGCCATGAACTAGATGTTTGACATTTCACATGTCATATGTAACCTCTATCAGTCTTTTTTAACTTGAAAAATTAAGAGATTTTACTATACATCTCTTAAGGTCTTACTTTAACATAACTCTACACAAACAGAAATATATAGAATTTAAGGAACTTAAGTAAGGAATGTAAAGATATAATTTAGAGAAAAATATTAACTCATCATTGTAAAAAACCCATCACAGGCATGGCTAGAGTGCCATTGGACAGATGAATTGGCCTACAGTGTGGTACAATGGAAAGAGAAGTGGCCTTGGCGGCAGAATACCTGGGTTCAAATTTCTCTCTAATGGTAATGATCTGTGTGACAATAGACAAGTCGCTCAACCTCTCTGTGTTAGCTTCCTCATCTGTAAAAAAGTTCTATATCTATGACCCAGGCAAATTATACCTACATTCTATGTACAACTGTATTTCCAACCACATTGCCACTAGATTCTGTAATAATCATTCACAGGAACCACTGCAATTTGCAACTTCTATTATAAATGCCAAATATGATACTTTTAAATTGTTTATATTTTATTATGTACAGTTTGCCTCCTGAATTACATTGCAAGCTTTTTGAGGGTAGGATCATGTTTAAAAGCACTTTTAAAGTTGATCATATGGAATATTCTTAAAAATAAAATGTTTTACATGCAACAAAATTTTGGTTATCACAAAATATTTATAAGAAAATTTATATATTATGGAGACATGTAATATACAATCATAAGTAGATATGCATACACACATTGCATTATGTATATGTTTGTATACATGTGTGTATAGGTATTTATATGTGTGCATCTATTTCTTACTCTAGAGATAGGTAGGTAAAGATGTAGAGAGATAGAGAGAGAGATTATAGTTCTTTGGTAAGCATATTCTTATTTCAGACCTAAACCTGGATTTGAATTCAATATGAGCACAAAAGGCTAAAAATAGGACAGAATTCAAAAGAAAGTTCAAACTTATCATAAATTACAGCAAATTGCTCCTAGGTATAGTTTTAGATGGTCTTAAGTAAATGTATATACTATAATACCAACATATGAATAGAGATCATTAATTTTTTATAACTTTTAGAAAAGTTAAGTTAGTATTTGATATTATCATGGTGTTATATAGGACCATTAACAATGCCCTATTTAGAGTAGAAGGCGGAATGCCAAGCTACTATAGGAGCAGACTGGTCCAAGAATGAATGTAAGGACAAAAGACCACAAGAAAACCTACCACTGTGTTGTGCTGAGAAGTGGGAGTCCTATGGCCACAACTCTCTTGCGTCAGAAGAGAAACTGGTTGAAATTCCTCAGAGTGAGGCTTGTTGGGAAAACTCACATGCAAGGGAAGGTGAAAGGCTGGAAGCCCGTCACTCTCCTCTTCTTCCACTTTCTGTCTGCTTGTCACCATGGCTACCTCTCCATCTGCTTCCCCATACGGAGAGGCTGGTCGCTTGGAAGACATCCTGGAAGGAACAAAAGAGGAGAAAATAATGAAACCTCCATATAAATCCTTAATGCCGTCATTGTGTGGTTAGGGGCCATTGTAACAGAAATGCCTTTTTGTGCTAGCAGAGAGCAGGAAACCGTCCAAATACCACTGCAAAGCATACACAATCAGAAACAATGGCCAAGCAGGTAGCAACAGAACAGTGCTTGTTTGTTGTGAGAATAATACACTAATATAGCACTCTCTTGTATTCTGGCTTCTTAAACAAGAAAATTCACCTAAGAACACTGCATAATGAAAGACCATTCCTTTTTGAAGGAAAAAAAATACCCATCTAGTTTTACACTTTGATAGGCCTTATTGAAGACAGAATCTGTGAATAACGAACACCACTGTTCAGAGAGGGGAAAATAACATTAATAATTTCTTTTATTTTTAAAAACCAAAAACCAAAATGCTTGCTATTATCTGACATTTGAGTTATATTAAAATTAAGATTACTGTAAAAAGCAAAAACAGTAGTCAGTGATAGGTGATATCAAGAGTTTGATATTTAAATATCCCTTAAAAAGTTGGATGTCTGAATATTACTAATTCCACAATTATAAAAATATTTAAATTATTTCCAAAATTTTGTCAGTTTAGTTGCACTTTCAAGGTCTGAGAATTCCACGAACCTTCTACTTCAGCATTTAGTTCTAATTTCTGAGTTGTCAAAGATACATAATAGAGAAGTAAGATTATTTAAAAATTTTAAAGCTAAGTTTAGATTATTTAGATTTACATTTTTAGAATTTATGTGCTCATTGCTAGAAATTCAGAAATTAGGGAAAAAGAAGCCAAAAAACAAGGCTTTGTTTTAATAAAGTAAGGTTGGTATTGTAGAGAGCTATATAGTTTCTTCCACAAAATAGACAAAAACATTTTCTTCAAACTTTGATCAGCTTCAGAATATTGTCAGGAACTGAAAAAATATGTAGCAAAATATTTAAACAGAAATGTTAATATTTCTCAAAACAAAAGTTTTATGGAGAAAGGGGATTGAGATAACACAAGATCTCCATCAAAATATTTCAAATTAACCCAATCTTGAAAGAATTAAAAATCCTCAATACATGCATATATACATATATATACACAGGCACACATAAAGATTAAAGAAACATATACTTTTATCTTAGAACAAAGTAAAGGATGTAATGAAAGAATTCTTTGCTTCAAGACATACTTTTAAAAATTAGTCATCACTGGTCCTTATTAAATTCTTCTTTGATTCCTCATTCTAACATGAAGATGAATTTTGTGTCCCATTCTCCTCCCTCATCCCTATGTCATATAATGAAGTGGCCTTACTCTTTACCAAGGTTAACCCCTCTACTTGTTCAAACTATCCAATCCCATTTCCTTCAACAGATTATGCCTTTGTCATACCCACTCTTTCACTCATTTTCAGTCCCTCCCTCTCTGCTAACTTATTTCCTACTGCCTACAGACATGGCCATGTATCCCCTATCCTTTAAAAAAACCAATTTTAATTGCTCTTTCCATCCCTATTAACCATCATCCTATATGCTTTCTGCCCTTTGTAGCTAAACTCCTTGAAAAGGCCATCTACAAGATGTGCTTCCACTTTCTCTCCTCTCACTCTTTTCTTAACCCTTCCAATCTGGTTTCCAACCTTATCATTCCACCAAAACTGCTTTCTCCAAAGTTAGTAAAGATCTCTTAGTTGCCAAATTCAAAGGCCTTTTCTCAATCTCATTCTCCTTGACCTCTCCCTTCTCTGAAGCCTTTGACACTGTTGATCACTCTTTCCTTGATACTCTCTTCTCTTTAGGTTTTCTGGATACTACTCTTTCCTGGTTTTCCTCTCACCTATGACTTCTGCTTCTCTGTCCCCCCTTGTTGGATCCTCCTCCAGATCATGCCCTCTAACCGAAAGTTTTGCTCAGGGTTTTGTCTTATGCCTTCATCCCTTCTCCCTCTATACTTCACTTGGTGATCTCATCAACTCCTATGGATTAAATTACCATCTCTATACTGATAATTCTCAGATCTACCTTTCATGTCCTAATCTCTCTTGACCTCCAATCTCACATGTCCAACTGCCTTTTAGACATTTTAAACTGGATGTCCAGTAGACTTGTTAAACTCAGTATGTCCAAAATGGAACTCATTTTCTTTGCTTTTAAACCACCACCCACCTCCCACCTTCTTTATTAGTGTAGAGGGCAACAACATCCTCCCAGTCTCTTAGTCTTGCAAACTAGGAGCCATCCTTGTTTCCTCACTATCACCCCTCCTAGCCACCTCTTCCAAGTTGTTGCCAAGATCTGCTGATTTCACCTTTGCAACATCTCTATACATACCTTTCTTTCCTCTGCCACCTCTGCCACCATCCTCATTCAGGCCCTCATCACCTCACACCTGATTATTGCAATAGCCTGCTGGTAATTCTGCCTGCATCAAGTCTCTCTATGCTTCAATCCATCCTCCATTAAGCCACTAAAGTGGATTTCCAAAATATAGGTCAGATCATGTCATCCATAAACTCCAGTAAGCTTCCTGGTGCCTCCAGGTTAAATAAAAAAAAATGTTCTGCTTGACCCTTCTAAAAGCCCTTCACAACCTAATCTTCTGCTACCTTTCCAGTCTTCTTACACCTTACTCCCCAATACATACTCTTTGTTCCACTGACACTTGGCCTCTTGGCTGTTTCATAAGAAGACACTCCATATCTGTGCTCTTGGCATTCTCTCTGGCTGTCCACCAGGCCTCTCCCTCCTCATTTCTGAATTGGCTCTAACTCCTTGGCTTTTTTAAAGGACCATCTAAATCCTACCTTTTAAAGGAACCTTCACCAACCCTTCTTAATTCCAGTGCTTTCCCTCTGTTAATTATTTCCTATTAATCTTGTATGTGGCTTGCTTTGTATATACATACATACATATATACATACATACATACATAAACATAATGCCTAATACACCCCCACCCTTGTGTCTAGGTGTGCAAGGCTGATGGGTGGGACAAGATGGGGATTTCTCTCTGCCTTGTGATCAAAGCGGGATGGAGGAGCAATCCAGCAACACCATCCCCTGTAATAAAAAGAGACAGAGTAGAATATTTGGTTTGAGAGAGAAGTGTAGTATAGCAGGAAGAACCTGGAAGCCAGATGAACTGGGTCCAAATTCAGTATCCATCAATTACTGCTTACTTCCCCTCTCTAGGTCTCAGTCTCCTCACTTGTAAAATAAGGGACCTAGATTAAATGGTCTCTCAGATCCCTTCTAGCTCTGACATTCTACATTCTAAAGTCCTTTCTAGCTTAGACAGTCTATAAAATTGAAAATAAAGGTCAGTTAAAGGGGAAAAATGTAAGAATGAACAGGTCTATAACTATCTATATTCATTAAAGATCAAGATATCTCATAACTTCATAATGTAGTCCTTGTCTATTTCTTTGTACTATAGCAATGAAAACTTATAGAAAATCTGAATAAAGTCCCTACCCTTACCCGAGAGGCAGCTGGGCAGAGGACATTATGAATCTGAGGCCCTTTCTATAGGATATCTGGGTAAGAAGACCTCAAGCAGAAGAAGCATTGGTGCCAAAGGAACAGGTAAACCAAACCCTGAAGCTAATGGGAGATAAGGAAAAGGTAGCAAGAGGTATTGGTTTAAGACTGAGGAGTATCTCTCAGCATTTCACTCCATGTTGCCGTCCCCTCTCTTCATAGAATCTTGGGAATGGAAGACTGCTCATGGGGTACCTAGTACAAGCCAGTAGTTGAAAACAAATGCCTTGTAGAGCATTACTAATGAAAGGTTGTATAGCCTCTGATAGAGGATCTCTTAGTAATAGAATACTCATGACTTTGTAAGGCAATCCATCCTACTTTTAGATGGTTCTCATGGTAAGAAAATTTGTATTTCTTCTATTACTTTTAGAATAAAATACAAACTCCTCAGCTTGGTATTTAAAGACCTCTACAAAGTGTTTCTGCCCTATGTCTCCAGATATTTCTTTTTTAAATGTTAATGATGCCCTTTGTATTTTATGCCATAGTCATTTCCTTATATACCCCTTCCTGATTAAACTCTTCCATGTAACAAAGAAAAAACATTTAAGCAAAACCCACTGACACCAAGACCTTGTCTGACAGCAAGTAATAAATAATAGCTACCATTTATATGGTACTTTAAGGTTTGCAAAGTATTTTAACAAATAGTATGTTTTATCCTCACAAAACTCCTGGGAGGTAGGTTCTATTATTGTATTCATTTTACAGATAAGGAAACTGAGGCAAGTAGAGCTTAAGTTACTTGTCCAAGGTCACACAGCTGGTAAATATCTGAGTCCAGATTTGAACTCAGGTCTTCATAATTCTAGGCCCAGTATTTCATCCACTGGACAATATTCCATGGCCCAGGTCTATAAACTCTCCTGAGAGGAGAGAAGTGTGCTTCATTGTTTGTTCTATGAAACCAATATTACCCATTATATTTATTCTGAGTTCACTTTTAGAGATGATTTCATTTATAGCATTTTAGTCATGTATGTTCTGGTTCTGCTCTCTTTGATCTGCCTTAGTTCATAAAAGTCTAGACCTGTGTGCTAATATCTTAGAATTGAAAGGTACCATAATGATTTTATAGGTGATAAAATTTAAGCTCAGGGCAGACAAATGACCTGTCCAAGGTCATATACCTAGCAACTGCCAAAGTATGCCTCTGAATCTGGGTCCCTTAATTCCAAGTCTAGCACTTTGCTCTGCTCCATTCTATTTAGGTATCTGTTTATAATAATACTAATAATAATATATCATGAGTGAAGTCTTTAATTGCACTAGAATTGCATTTAAGTAAGTCAGAATTGAGTAAAGTCCTCAGCCTCACTCTCTCTTCCCGAGTCACTGATGTCCAGTGGCAAAAATCATGACAATTGCTAATGTCCTGGAGTGCCATGGATGACCATGGTGTCTTCCATGCCTGACCAAGATCTAAGCTCTCTATGGAGTCTACTTCAGCCACCTTCACGGTCCTTTGAACAAACTGTTTTCATCCATTCCATTAGGGAAAGTCTTCATATACTTGGGGTAAATATCTCCAGAACTCAATTGACAGGTTTGACACCATTGGTTACCCTCAACCTGGTTTAGTCTGTCTGCAGAGATGGTTTACTGGGGTGTGGCTGCTGTACATACTACAGCTTCTTGGGGCCATGGATGAGAGCTGGGTGAAGCTGGACACCAAAGGTGGATAAACAGCCCTTACAAAGGGTGAATAGGTGTTCAGGGAGGACTAGCACCTCTCGTATGAGGGTATGCCAAATAATAATTAACATTTATATAGAGCTTATTATGTACCAGGCACTGTTCTAAGCCTTTTTCAATTTTTATCTTATTTGATACTACAACAGATAGGTATAACCTTTAACATAAAAACCTTTCAAAAAAGCCTGGTTCAAGTCCTGGCTCTAGCATTTACTAATTATGTGACCCTAGCAAGTCATTTACTTGTCAGCCTCAGTTTTCTTATCTGTAAAATGAAGTCATACCTGAACTGACTTCACAATTGTTTTGAGGAAAGTACTTAATAAAACTTAAAACTCCCATATGAGCTATTATTGTTTCTCAAAATCCCCACCATTGCCTAGATATAGAGGAAATATTCTTTATTCTAGGAATAGAATAATAGGCATTTTATAAAGCTAAGTTGAACAAGTTTTTCGGTTTTCATACCCAATGTAATGTGATTAAAAAAAGGCATCAGATAAAATAATTTCTAGAAATATGCCCACTTGAATAAATCCATCCATATATTCAAAACACTTGATCAATCTAATTATCTAAGGAGAGTGCTGAGGGCAAAGGTACAAAGATCAGGATTGCATTTGGCATATTTTGGATTAATGTCAGAGTGTGCAGAGTATGGACTAAAATAACTTCACCTGAAATAAATTTCCTACATTTGATAAGGCCTATCCTGGAAATAAGTGAGAGCTAGAAACACCCAACCCTGAATCCCACTGACCTGACAATTTGACCAACAATGAATTATTTCCCTTTCTTTCTTGTACTCATGATGACTTTGGTTTCCCTAATGCCCAAGTGTCCCACTGCTCCAGATGGACAAACTGATCTTAGAGCTTCTTGGAGTTCTCAGTGTGGGTTGGAAAGTATCTTGAGGGTATCTGTACCATACTGGAGTCTCATGCTGATACCACAGTTATTAATTAAGTTGCAATCTTTTATGTGTTTCCTAGATGGACATGTAATAATTGTGCCATCCTTACAGCATGTCTATGACTAGAAAACAATGTCAATGTATTTTTAATGAAATTTAGCTTAGCAGAATCCATTGGCAGCTAGGTGGTACCTTAGGTAGCTCTCTGAACTTATAGTCAGGAAAACTTGAATTCAAATCCAGGCTCGCATATCTAACTAGCTGTGTGACCTTAGGTAAGTCACTTAACTGCCTCACTTTCCTCATCTGTAAAATGCAGATAATAGCACCTACTTTCCAGGGTTCTTGTGAAGATAAAATAAGATGTTTCTAAAATGCTTTAAAAATGTAAAAACAGTATATAAATGCTAGCTATTGTTATTAAATGCTAGCCAAAAAAAAAAATGTTCCTCTAACACTTCTGATCTGAAGGGATTTGTAAGTACTATTTAATAAGGCTTTCCATATACCTCAGAACAAATTCTAAAATGTTTAAAAACACACAAACGCACTAAAGTTAAATAATTTGACAAAAATTAAAGTTAACCTTTGAAAGAATTGGAAACAAAGCCCTTGAGTTCTAAAGAACTATTCATAGCTACATAGTCTAGAATAAACTGCCTTTATAATGTATACTCTTGGGTAATTTACATTTACTCCTGACAATAATAACACATTGGCATAGAACTTTAAAGGTTGCAAAGCACTTTCTTCACAAAAACTTTGTGATACAGATAGCAGCACTAATTCCATGACATTATTTTTTTTATAATATTGTTGTTCTCTCATGTCCAACAGTCCATGACCCTAATGGGCTTTTCTTGGCAAAGATACTACAGCGATTTGCTATTTTCTTCTCCAGCTCATTTTATAGATGAAGAACTGAGGTAAACAGGATTAAGTGACTTGCCCCAGGTTACATAGCTCGTAAGTGTCCAAAATTGGATTTGAACTCAGAAAGAGGAGTCTTCCTGGTTCCCAGCCCAGTGCTCTATCCATGGTGCCACCTAGATGCTCTTATTTTTATAATATACATTTACAAATAAGGAAACCAAAAAGAAGGTTAGTCAACTTGCTTGTGGCTATTCAAACAGTAACTATTCGAAATGGGACAATTTGAGTGCTCCAGCAATCTTTCTATTATGCCACATTATTGTGGCATTGTCAATATATACCTCACAAAATGAAAAAGGAGAAGGGAAGGGAACAAAGCATTTATTTATTTATTTATTTATTTATTTATTTATTTATTTATTTATTAGGCAATTGGGGTTAAGTGACTTGCCCAGGGTCACACAGCTAGTAAGTACGTCAAGTGTTTGGTCTGAGGCTGGATTTGAACTCAGGTACTCCTGACTTCAGGGCCGGTGCTGTATACACTGTGCCACCTAGCTGCCCCGGAACAAAGTATTTATTAAACAGCCACTATGTACCAGGCACTGTGCCAAATGCTTGGCAGATATTCTTTCATTTGATAATGAAATGGAATTCTACATTTTTAATGAAAACAAATCAAAAAGTTTAGAATAAAGTTGTTTTTTCTTCTTCTGGAAATATGGGAATTTTCCCTTTAACCCACTGGCCCTCTGGATGGATAGCATCTTTCAGATTTTAATTGGAGTCCTAGGATATCATGCCTTCTACTGGTTATTCCTTCTGAATGACAGGATTATTTCTAAAAGAAATAACACTCAGAAATATTTCAAAACCCACCTAACTGACAAAGCATTCCCTGATTATTCAAATCTTAATGGAGATTTTCTATTGTCTTAATTATAACATTTATCATCTACTCTATACCATGCATTAGGCAGTTAATTACACTGTATTCTGTTTGATCTTAACTATTCACTTGATCATATTATTATTTTTAATAACCTTTTTATACCCCCAGCAGCTATATTTATAAAAAGCTTGAGGACTGTCATTTAAAAAAATTTTATATCTCTAGTATCCATCATAGTACCTTGTATATACATCAGTAACTAACGGTTACAGGCTTAGGATATTTATATGTGAGCCCTGGAATGCCAACTGTCTATAAGAGTCATAGAAAGTTATGTGAGTCTTTTTCATGATTTTTCCCTTTTGTTCTGATTCTTCTTTCGCAATATGACTAATGCAGAAATATGTTTAATATGATTTACATGTATACTTTATATTAGTTTGCTTGCCATCTTTGGGGGGGGGGAAGAGGGAAGCAAAGGAGGGAGAAAAAATTTGGAACTCAAAATCTTATAAAGTGAGTGTTGAAAACCAACTAAATAAACTAATTTTTTAAAAAAAGAAAATGAAAGAAAAAAGTTACCTGAGTCTTGGAGAGATTTAAGTGACTTTCCCATGGTCACAAAGGAATGGCAAACGTAAGGCATGGGATGGGAGCTTAAAATACAGTACAGGATGCTGACTTAAAGTACAGCACTTCACCTATTGGGGATGGTAGGGAATAAGCATTTATATAGTGCCTACAAAGTGACAGGCACTGCACTAAGTGTTTTTTTTGTGTGTGTGTGTGAGGCAATTGGGGTTAAGAAACTTGCCCAGGGTCACACAGCTAGTAAGTGTTAAGTGTCTGAGGCTGGATTTGAACTCAGGTCCTCCTGACCCCAAGGCCAGAGCTCTATTCATTGCACCACTTAGCTTCCCCTTGCACTAAGTGCTTTTTACAAATAGTTCATTTGATCTTCATAACAATCATAATGGTAGATACTATCATTCTCCCCATTTTACAATAGAATGCATTGAGTCAAATAGAGGTTGAATGACTTGTTCAAAGTCACACAGCTAGTATCAGAGGCCAAAACTGAACTCAGGACTTCCTGACTCCAGGCCCAGTGCTCTATCCACTTTGCCAACAGTTGCCCCTACCACTACTCTGGCTTCCTCTCACTTTGGATATACTTGTTAAATGGAGGCATTTGTTAACTTTACTGCCTTATGATATTCATTCTAGTTGTTAGCTATCATTTCTTTGTAAGTTCCTAGGGGCCAGGGACTGTATTCTACATTTATCTATATTGCTGTAGCCCCTGACATATTGTTGTTTTACAATAAAATCTCAATACATTCTTAGTAATTTAATCCATGACCACATTTATCCTTAACATTTAAAGAGTTAAGAACAAAATAAAAATTAGTAAAAAAAAAGCCCAAGATGGCAGAAGAGTCATGAGAAAATATACAACACATGTGAAAGAACTCAATCCAGAATTATTTCAGCAAGTAATTGTAACTGGGAAACATGAAATGGACATTTGGAATGACATGGACACAAATTACAATAATTTTATGCAGAAGTTTAACTGTTCTAAATTGATTGTCATAGCAATAAGAATGAGAGTACATAAAGGCTATTGGTCATCAAACATTTGGCTTATTTGACAAGTCACAAGAGATGACAGTGAAAAGTGACATTAATTTAGAATACAAAATTGTTTGTAAAATCTTACAAGACTTTGAGCAATAGTATCCTATAAAATGAAAAGAAGCAAAAGAAGGTAAAACCTTTAAAGTAAGATTGGCAAGAAACCTGCCTAAGGGCATTTTGGGATTAAAAGTAGTAAGACAACAAATTGTAGAAAGAGAATAGATCTCTAAAGATAATTATAACAATTTTTGCTATCAAAGACAGTGGGACTTCTACACTTGAAACTAGCATTGCAATTCAGGATATGCTTATAAGAGAGACATAAATGGCACTAAAGAAGATAAAGGCAGGAAAAGTCCTCAAATTGGCACAAAAATGTGTATGTATACATGTATATACAAATATATCTATATATACACACATACATGTAAGTATAAGTGTATATATATGCACATGTGTATTTTCTAAATATATGTGTGTATACACATATACATACATATAAATATGCATGTGGATATATGTGTGTATATGTATATATATATATGTGTATATGTTATTTGTGTTAAAGTAGACACAATTGTGAGAGAGCTGAAGGACTGCTATATGAGGTATTTGAAGATGGGGAAGATATTAAAGGGTGGAGAAAAAATTATCTTGGAAAAAAATCCATAAAAGTTGATTGAGAAAATAATGACAACTACTGAGATCTATATCTACTCTCTTACCTTTATGAAATCAACGTGTGAGTCATCTATGTATGGACTAAGGACATCATTGAAGGTATTAATATAGAACAAGCAATCTTTTGTGAATTATATTTAACAATGGACTGCATGTTTACCATTTGATAACTGACTGAAAGTAATAGCAAATATAAATCTCATTGGGCTTTTTGTTTATTGAAAATGAAAAAAATTGATAGAGCAAAATGCTCTAATAGGTCATTTCCAACAAGGTATCTCATATTCATATGTCAAAATAATTTAAAATCATTTGAAAGACATAACAACTGAACTAACTTTGTTCAATGGTTCTCTGATGATAAAGAAATGAGACACAAAATTAGTGAGATGTATGTTTGCCAAGGGTGTTCACCACTGTGATGGATATATGCAATCTAGATCCCAAGTTGGAGTGTGTTTTTCTGTGGATGGTGAGGTCCTCTATTTTGTAGATGATATTTCACCTAGCATTGGAACATTACATAGCTTCTAGAAGAGATCTGCGTAATCATTCAAAAGAATTGGTCCAACCATCCATGCAGAAAAGTTCAATTAGTTAAAGAATGTCTGTTGCCCAGATTATGGCATGCATTTGGATGGAAAACTTAGTGAGGTTATCCATTAGTATGTACGCAATCTATGACAGAACAAGTGAACAAATTGGGTCTGGAGTTGAAAAAGAAGAAAAGAAGCCAAGATTACCTTCACAAAATTAAAAAGTATCACTCCATGTTTTCTACCAAAATAAAGGCTCATCTTTTTAATTCCAATATTCTACTAGTGTGACTGTATGGCAGCAAAAAATAAAATATAACAGTCTCTAAAGAATTAAAAATGAATTCTTTTATAGAAGGCAATGGAAAGTCTCACAGTAGATATAAGTGGGCTACATCATATAAACAACGTAAAGGTTTAAAGAGAAACAGAAATAAAAGATTATGGTAGGAAGAGAATATGGACTGGTCACGGGGCAAGGGATAGTAGATGGACAGCCAGAATACTCCATCGGCATTCTCACATCGGACTCACATGGTCAAGAAGAAGCAAATAAGGACTGCAGAATGGCATGTGGGACCCCTGTAGAGAACCTGTTGGAAAGCATAAACAAGAGTTGCACAGGACAGGCAAGCATGGATGGATTTGGATCTGCATTGTTAAAGAGGAGTCTCAAATCTTCAAGATCATAGATGTATTTGATTAAGATATCCATGTTAATACTAAATATGTATCTACATGAGAATACAGAATGATGACAATTATAGCTAATATTTACTTAATGCTTTAAAGTTTGCAAATTGCTTCACACATGTTATTTTATTTGGTCATCACAACAAGGAAGTAGGATTCCCTATTTTAAAGATGAGGAAAATGAAGCTAAGGGAGGTTATGCATGTTCCTTACACAGCTAGTGCCTGAGGAAGATCTTCCTGATGGCAAATCCAATACTCTATTCACTACATTCTTCAAAGCTACACAGTATCTTTTCTTCCCGAATGTTGTTGTTTTCTTTGATGTTGTCTATATTGAATTAGTAAAAGTGCGAAAGATAAGATAGTCTATCAAGAAGCTTTTGCTGTGAAATCAACAAGCGATCAATATTTATTGAGTTCCTCGTATATGCAAGCCACTGTGTAAAGTGCTGTAAAACATGTAAATGAGATACCACTTCCATCCTCAAGGAGTTTACAATGTTAACATGTAAACAAATACATGAAAAGGTAGCAAGAAAGTAAATGAAATGAATGAATAACTGATGGAATCGCTTAATGCTGGAATAGTATAGAAGAGCGAGTATGATTCTAGCCAACACTTTTTGGAAAGGTGGATAGAAGCAGTAGAATCTGAGTTGACTTTAGATGACCAGCTAGATTTAGTCGGAGAACAGAAGCAAGAACATTCTAGGCAGGGGGAATAGCATGAGTAAATAAATATTCAGGAAAACAACTCTAGATACACTAAACAAAAACTCCTCCTATACTTTTATAAAGATGGAGAATATTTTATGAAGTTCAATCATTATTTGTTCTAATGACATATACCTTGAACTTTATTGGTAAGTCCCTTTCAAAATATTCACACACTACCTTTTCTGTATGTTCTGATTTTTCTATTTTTTTCATTAAACATACATTTAAAATCTCTTCATCTTCCTATCAAATGAATATAAGGTATTGAACTATGCTCCTTTACTATTCCATAAAATGAAATAAAGATATTTATCAAAAGAAGGGCTTTACAGGCAAAGGAAACAACCTTAGCAATAACATAGGCATAAGAGCAAAATAAAGCATATTTATATGGGTGCTAGATATTAAATACAGATGTAAAACAAAGATTATGTTTTAAATACCATCCAGATGCTATTTACTCAATTTTAGACACTTGTATTCTTGAAATAATTTCTATAATTAAAGAACCACTTTCTTATTAATTTTGATACAGTGCATGCTATCCCTTTCTCACCAACTTCATTTTTATCACGTTTTTAAAGTTGTGATCAAGTTCACTAAACTAGAAAATGTTAAAAAAAAAAGTTAAACTAGAAAATGTTGAAAAATAATAAAATTACAAACAGTTCATGGAACTAAAAATAAAAGCATGGAGTTTTTCTATCTAGTCTTCATTCTATATTTTAGCTGAAAGGAGACAAACTGAATCTACCAAATGTGTTATGTGTGGATGACAGAGTAATATAGAGTACTCACTTATCACTCAATCTATTTAAAACTTTTATGGATGAAAAAAATTCCATTAAATCAGCAAAAAATGAATTCTTTCTTTGAATATTAAAAGTAACTTTATTAATTAAAAAATGAACAACCATTAAAAAAAAAATCCAAAGAAAACATGCTCTACCAAGAAGTTTTCATGGTAACTGAATGACAAAACAAAGGCTGGTCCTTTCTTTGTTTTTTATTGTGACTAGGATATAGTACAAGTTCATATCAATTAGTTCATTAAACTTATTCTTTTTCCCTTAAGTAGTACCGCTTTTCATTCAAATACAGAACTTGCCCTTTATTATAAGCATCAAGACACTAACTGAACTACTTAAAAAATCCTTATCTGGCTCCCCAATAAAATAGGAATGGAAGAGTATCATAAGATGAATAAATGAGAACCTGCAAGGTGAAGAGCAGAAACAAAAGAAAATGACAAGGGAGAAATCAAAGGAGATAAGAAAAAATATCAGACAAGAGTCTCTCCTGCTAGGAACAGCATTTCATTCCTATCAGTCATCTAAAGGAATGATTTATTTTTTAAAAGTATAACACAGAATTAAGTTAACAGTGAAAAAAGGCAACATGAACTAATTTATCCATAGTCATGAGGATTAAAAGTTATTTAAAAGCAATTGAAATAAGTAATTTTTGAAAATAGCAGAATAAAAATTAGTCAAAATTTACTATATTCAGTAAATTGTATATATGTATACACATATTCAATTCACTATATATGGTAAATTTTGGCCACTTTGCTATATACATACGTATATATAATATAATATATAAAAGTTACATGTCATAGTATAATATTCACATCCATATTATGTATATATACTTTATACATAAATATGCATATCATGAATATCTATTATTTATTACAAAAATGGTAAATGTTAAGCATACATGAGAGTTTTAGGATGAAAGTCAAAGTATGTATAAAGTATGTACAATGCAAAGTATTCAGTTACCATATATATTATATATAATTATGTTGCTGACATATACAAAAATTTTCATACACATTGGTAAATAGTAAAATTCACCATTCAGGAATGGCAAGGAATGGCTCAGAATACTATTTAAATGCTATTTTCTCTAGAGCCAAAATATCTTCCAATGAATTGGGTTATTAAAATATTTTGTAGAAATTCATAAATTCATTTACAACATATAATTTTCAAAGAAATCTGCACTACATTATGCAGACTTTACTGCACTTCCCTCACCCCATCATTTGATAATTATTTGTTCCAAATGTCATCATCATTGCCTTTAAATTAAAAGACCACAGTTTAAAAATCACAAAACTTTATTTATCCCCCATAGTAGTCAATTTTAACTTAATTAACTTTGGTTTAATAGTCCCAAAATGTGCAGGATCTACCAAAAACATTATGGTAAGTGAAGCAGTTTAATTTAGAAATGAAAAACATGAATGTCTTTAAAAATGCAAAATATAACTTGTAATTTACTTAAGAATAACCTACCTTCTGCAAAATGGATAATTCTGATTACATTAAATTGAAAAGTTTTTGCACAAACAAACCCAATGCAACCAAGATTAGGAGGGAAGCAGAGTACTGGGAAAGAATTTTTTACAACCAGTGTCTCTGATAAGGGCCTCCTTTCTAAAATACATAGAGAACTAAGTTAAATTTATAATTTGACTTTCTCCAACTGATAAATGGTCAAAGGATAAGAAGAGGCAGTTTTTAGATGAAGAAATTAAAGCCACCTATAGTCATATGAAAAAAAAATGCTCTAAATCACTATTGATTAGAGAAATGCAAATCAAAACAATCCTGAAGTACCATAACACACCTATCATATTGGCCAACATGATAAAACAGGAAAATGACAAATGTTGAAGAAGATATGGGAAAATTGGAACACTAATGCATTGCTGGTGAAGCTGTGAAATGATCCAACCATTTTGGAGAGCAATTTGGAAGTATGCTATAAAAAGGGCTATAAAAATGTGTATACCCTTTGACCCAGCAATACCACTTCTAGGACTTTAATCCAAAGAGATTACAAAAATGGGAAAAAGACCCACATGTACAAAAATATTTTTAGCAGCTCTTTTTGTGGTGGCAAAGAATTGGAAATTGAGGGGATGCCCATCAATTGGGGAATGGCTGTGGTGGTATATGAATGCAACGGAATACTATTGTGCTATAAGAAATAAGGAGCAGGCAGACTTTAGAAATACGTGGAAAGATTTGTATGGACTGATGCTAAGTGAAGTGTACAGAACCAGGAGAACATTGTACACAGTAACAGCCATGTTGTGTGATGATTAACTTTGGTAGACTTAGCCCTTCTCAACAACGCAAGAATCTAAGACATCTCTAAAAGTCTCATGATGGAAAATGCAATCTACATCAAAAGAAAGAACTATGGAATTTGAATGCAGATTGAAGCATACAATTTGCTCTTGTTTTCTTCTTTTTTGTTTTGTTTCCTCTTTCTTGTGGTTCTTTCTATTGGTTCTAATTCTTCCTTACAACATGACTAATGTTAAAATATGTTTAATAGGAATATATATGTATAGCCTATATCAGATTGCTTGCTGTCTTGGAGAGGGAGGTGAAGAGAGAGGGGGAGAAAAATTTAAAACTCAAAAGCTTGTGGAAGTGATTGTTGACAAATTGAAATAAATTAATAAAAAAAAGAAAACAAAGAAAACAAAGAACAAAAAAGAAACCTCAAGAAAAATAAAAAAAGAATAACCTATTTTCCCATATCTATCATATCCAGAAAGACCCCTCTTTTTTATTCCCCCTTCTTTTCTTGCTTTTTCTCTTCTTTGTTTCTTCCTTCTTTTATTTCTTTTTCTTCTTTCTTTCCTTTTCTAGTCTCTTGAAAGAGTATGACTCTGTGAAAATAGCACTGATCTAG
This sequence comes from Phascolarctos cinereus, assembly GCF_003287225.1. NCBI lineage: Eukaryota > Metazoa > Chordata > Mammalia > Diprotodontia > Phascolarctidae > Phascolarctos > Phascolarctos cinereus. The sequence goes on along the minus strand of NW_027555514.1, from coordinate 173,867,118 downwards.
AGCCAAAAGACATAAGTTCAAATCTTATCTCTGCTGTTTTATTTCCCTATATAACCTTGGATAAGTCACAATCTCTAGTGATCTCAGTTTCCTGATCTGTAAAAATAAGAGGATTGCACTATACTACCTCTGAGGTCCCTTTCAGCTCTAAATCTATGGCTTATTACTTTCATATCTCACCTCCTTTTTCTTCCTATCCATTCCTTTCTATTTTTCTTTTTCTTGCTTTATTTTCTTACACTTAATTCTTTCAGTTGTCTATAGGTTAAAAACTCTTAAAGTTACCATAACTAGATAATGGCAATGTAATTGTTTGATATGTATCTCTCCAACCTGAAACCCTAAAAAGAGGGAAATACATACCAAATATAGAGTAATTAAAGTTGAATCCACAAGATAAGAAGATAGCAACACTGCACAAAGTAAAAAACAGAAACAAGCAAAAGAAACCTCTCATAAAATAACATCTGTAGAAGCTAAATACCTAAAACTTCCATTCATCATTCCCATCCTCAGTCCACTGCACACATGGTATGCAACCAGCCCATGTAACCCTATAGGATTGTGTTTCAGGATCCAGCTGGGAGTACTCCAGTCTGGTTCACTCATGGCAGTGGTGCATTGAAACTTTCTCCCTTATCATGAATCACAAACAGTGACTAGCTAGTCAATCACAAGTAAGGGAATGTAATTGGGGGTGTTGATGGTGGCATAAGAAGTAGAACTACATAGCTGGCTACAGGGAAAGGGCCTTTTTACTGAAAGAAAATGGCACTAACAACATAGCTTCTCTCCTCAAAGTCAGTTTTCACTCTGTGAAATTTTCTTCGTGTAGGAAAATAAATAGGACCCTAAAACTCCATGAACCTGAAAAAAATGAGGGTACCTAGTCTTAGGGGTCTGTGGGGAAGAAAGGGCACCATTGCAACAGAAAGAGAATAGCAAGAAAAGTTTGAAACAAGTTCATGGGAATATGAAAACAAAAAAATTTGGAAAGAGAAAAATTCCAAGGGAAAAAGACTGACTATAAGCCTTACTTCCATGTAGATAAAGCAATAGTAAAACTCATGAAGACAGAAGGAAAAGTGAATGAAAATTGTAAAAAAAAAAAAAGCACTTAACATATCATTCAAGTATTACAGTATGAAGGAAAGTGAATGAAAAATCACAAATAAAAAAAGATTTCTGTGTACTCTTCAAATCTTGGAATATCAAAAAAGTTATAACAAGAAATAAAGCTTTTAAAAGAAAATTAGGTTAGAAATTAGGTAGGAAATTGGATTTGTCAAAACTAAACTAACTTAGAAAAATAAGCAATTTAGAAGACACTCTCTTTAAAGTAGTTGAGGCTTTGAAAAAGAGTCAGTGATAGAACTGGAATTCAGAAATGTAAAAAAAACCAATCTTAGAAGAGAAAACATTTCCATTGAAAGAAGACATAAATGCCATATGAACAAAGTAACTGACCTTGAAGACAAGATTCACAGTCATTTCATTGTTAAATTTCAGAATTTTAATATAAAATAGCAAATTTTTCAAGTACCACCACCCAGGGAGGGGGAGCCTTAAACTATACAGAAATGCAATTTAATAGCACAAGATTCCTTCATAGCCATGAGAAATCAGAAAATATAATGGATCTAGATATCCTAAAACTCAGAGTTGATCAAGTTATATCCCAAAATAGCATGTCCTATCAAGCTGAGCTTTGAAATCAATGAAACAAATATGTTCCTTTCACAAAAGAGAGGCACTCTTGCTCCTTTCTCCAAAACATAAACAGAAACAAGCAAGTTATTTGACTTAAAATCTTTTTAGACTAGAAATGCATAAGAAAAGTAAACAAGCTCAATTATAAAAAAAGATTATCACTTCTAGTTTCTAGATTATTATTATTATTTTTTGGTGAGGCAATTGGGGTTAAGTGACTTGCTCAGAGTCACACAGCTAGTGAGTGTTTTGTGTCTTAGTCCAGATTTGAACTCAGGTCCTCCTGACTCCAAGGACAGAGCTCATCCACTGTGCCACCTAGCTGCTCCTAGGCTATTATTTTAAAGGGGATGATTTAAGTTGGTATAGATTTAAAGGGATCATAAAGAACCAGGGGAAGGAAAAGTGAAAAAGATAAATTACTATCCATGTACTGAATTTCAAATTTGATTCAATATCTTTAAAGATGGGGATACCACAGTGTGAAGTCACTCAACAAAGGAAAGGGGAGATGAGACAGATGAAAGATAGAAATATGTGCCTTCAGCCTAAGACCACAGATAAATAGAAAATGGATAGTAATTTTTTTTTTAGTTTTGCAACAAGAATAAGTGGGTTATGGGAAATTAGGGTAAAATCATTAGAGAGGAGACTGGAATATACGGGAATCAAAAGATTTCACCCTAGAAATGGAAATGAAAATGTGTTATTAAAGAGCATTCCCATTGCACAAGAAAGTTTATTTCTATGATGAAAGATAAGGGTCTTATAATGGTTTTAATATTGGGAGCATTGGGGTGGTGCAATGGGTAGAGCACTAGCACAGGAGTCAGAAGGACCTGAGTACAAATCTGGTCTCAGACCAGACACGTGACACTTACTTGCTGTGTGACCCCTGGGCAAGTCACTTAACCCCAATTGCCTCACAAAAAAAAAATAATATTAGGAGCATAGGCATAATAGGCAACAGTTTTTACTGAGCAAAGGTTCTGTTTCTCCTAACTTAATTCTAATTCAGTAGAGGAAATATTTTTAGTTTATTGAGAAACCATCATTCATAATTACAGAGGAATGGGATGTAGGTACAGAGAAAGAATAATGTGACCTTAGAAGAAATGATTATGGTAAGGACAGGTGGTAGGACCAGGTATCATCACCTGGGGTACAGGCTTACTTCTACCGCATCATACTATTAATTCATTAATGGATATTTCTAATAGCCAGGCACTATATAAAGGTTCCCCCCATAAATATATAATGGAGGATAGAGTGAGATCAACAAATGAAATAACCCAAAAAATTGGATACAAGAGGAAGCTCAAATACTGTATTCTAGCAATTCTTCCTCTTATGAGGAAAATAGAAAGAATGCAGAAAACCTAATAAGATACAGCACATGTATGGGAGAACTCAGAATAGACTTAAAGGGACAAGAAATCAGACCAGTCTCAAAGGGAAAAGAACTACTTTATAAAGTAAATGAAAACTTCCCAGAAAGGAGTGTCACAAAATAATGTAAGTGAAGGTAAAAGGTTGGGAGACTGAGAAGGGAATGTTCTAAAACATTACTATCTAAGCAAGGAAAGGGAAGGATCTATTAGAAAAGGGGAGAAAATTTAAAAGGAAAAAGGGGAATAGAATGGATGTGATAGTTAATAGAAGGAGAGCAGAGAACCTGTGGGAATAAACTAGCATCAAATTTTGGTAACAAAATTAAACATAGGGAGGGTAAGAAGAAGGGGCCAAAATCAATTCAAAAGGATGAAATAGATGAAAACAAAGACATAACAATATATTTTTAAAAATTCAGTGTGACCAAATTCAATTTATATCTTGTATCCACTTAAGCCATGAAGCTATGCTGTTGTCATCAATGAGTCAGCCAGTACAAACACTCATGACTCACTATATCTAGCTGATCCCACACCTTATTTCATGACATAATGAACTGTATACCCTATCACCTTGCCATTTGCCACTTTCCCCTATACCCCTTTCCCAGCTTTCCACTAATTGCTTTGGGGTCAGTAATCCAATCAATACTTCTGTTACTGCTTGAAAAATTGGGTAAATTGACTTTCTTGTGCTCCATTCACTATCCCTATGACTCCCTTATATGTAGTGTCTCCACCCATTAGTATGGAATGTTAGTTTTTTGACAACAGGAATTATCTTGCTTTTGTATTTGTATTCCCAGCATTTAAGACAATGCTTTGCACAGAGCAAGTGCTTAATGTTTTTCATTCATTCATCAATTCATCCATCCATCCATCCATTGGACATTAAGAAAATACCATATTTAATCATATTTATTAGAAAACTGGTAAAAACATATATTTATATCAATAAATTTAAAGAAAACTTTTTAGCAAATACAGTAGTCAGGCTAAAAAAAATCAACCAAAAAGCATAGTCATGGAAGGGTATTTCCATAATATAATCAAATACGCACACATATATAAAATGAACAGTATTTGTAAGGGAGATACACTAGAATCAAGCAATCATTAAGTTTTTTTAATGAAATGCTTGCTATATGTTAGGAACTATCTATTTCATAATATATTCTAAGGTAAAGCAAGAATGATCCTCTCCCCACTGTTATTTGACATGATTCTGGAAATGCTAGCAATAACAATAAGGCAAGAAAAATAAGACTATTTAATTAAAGATGAAATAAAATTATTTCTTTTTTCATACTACATGATATTTTATTTAGAAAACCCTAACAATCAGCAAATAAACTAATTGCATCAATTAGTGGCTTCAGCAAAGTAGCAAGATATAAATTAAATTCATAAAAAATGATCAGCATTTCTTTCTAGCAATCACAAGAAAGTCAGGAGAAAATGATAGATAAATCCCTTTTAAAAATAACAAAAACATGTAAAACCATCTAAAAGTCAATATAACAGGATATTCAAGTTATGCACATCACACATACATATACTCACATACATATATACCGAAAGAACTTCTTATATGACAACAACTACTAGAGTAACTAGAAAACAGTGCAGGAAAAATATGTTTATATTAGCATCTTATACAACATGCCACAATTATCTCCAAATGAAGATGCAATCTAATTATGAATAAACAAATATTATACCTGTGTGTGTATATTCTATAAGGAAATGAATGAGAGTACTTTTCACAGTTATAGCGAGGAGAAGAATTTTTAGCCAAAGCCAGGGATAGAGAAGATAAACAGTATAATAATTTAATAAAAATAAAATTTAAGAGTCTTTTTATACAAATAAAATCAAAGTAGCTAGGACAAGGGGACAAATTGTAAATTAGAGAATTTTTTGCATCATATATCTCTGATAAGTCTCTGATATACAAACATGGACTGTGTATATGTATATGTACATGTGTACACACAACTGTATTAGACCAAGAGCCATTACTCAGTGTATAAGTAGTCAAAGGATATGAATAACCAATTCTTAAAAGAATTGCAAATTGCAATTTAAACTTTACAAATAAGTGTTACAGAACACTAATATTAACAAATATAAATCAGTACAACTGTGAGTTTAAACTTTATACCTGGAAAAAACAAAACATGGTAATTGTGAAGTGCTTTAGGAAGACAGGTACAACAATAAGTTATTAATGAAAATTAACTTTGTCTCTCCATTCTGGAAAATACTTTGGAATTATGCAAAAAAGTGAATTAAATGTGCATACCATTTATTCAACAAGGTAATTTCACTGACAGATCTATACCCTTAAGGAGTTCAAAGATAGATGAAAGTTCTCATGTACATACATATATATATATATATATATATATATATATATATACACACACACACACACACAAACACATATATTTATATATATATATTAATAGCAGCATTTGCGTGGTGTCAAATAAATGGGCATTAAATAGGTACCCATTAAATTAAGTTATTGAAAAACAAATTATGGTATATTGATGTAATGGAATATTTTTGTGCCAAAACAAAGGACAAATATGCAGCATTTTGATAAACATGGGAAGATTTATATGAGTTGATGCAGAGTACATAAAATAAAACAATTAATGCAATATTTACAAAAATAAAAGTGGAAAGAATGAAAAATAAAACAATGCTAAGGAAGTATAATTGTCAAGCTTGTCCTGAGTGGCAAAAGAGATGGGAAAATATTCTCTTTTTTCACTGGAGAGGAAAAATACTATGAGGATGGGAATACAACCACTGAATTTTTGTAAGATACAATGTATTGGTTGACTTTGCTTAAAATTTTGAAAAAAAATAATCTTTCAAACGAAAACAAAGGAAAGTTGGGGCATGCTTGGAAATATATATAGTGTGAAAATACAAGACATGAAAATGACCTTTCAAAAACCTTCCAAAGTCCTCCTGTTCTATTTATAATTTACTTAATACTTTCTAGAATTAAGATTTGTAATTATAAAATAGCTTTAGTGCATTTTTATAGTTATGTATAATTAAAATCAGAATATTTTTTAAAAATGCTTCCCCATTCAAATGTAAGCTCTGCCATTTTCAGAACTCCAGCTCCATAGTATGAAGAGGAATGATTTAAATTTTATATCAACATTGTGACTACACTGCCTTTTCCCCTCCCCTCTTCCCTTCTCAAGAGCGGCATTGTTCTTGTCTTGCCATAACTAGGCATGACAGCGCCAGACTGGAGTCACACGGCTGGTTTCTGAATCAGCGTGAAAGTACTCACCTCCTGAGTTTCCCCAGATGCTAGTCTCCTTATGAGTAAGGCTGAGGGTTGACTATTCACATACTCATTCTTGAAACAGATATCAAATCAGAGTAAAAGACAGAGAGTATAAGAAAAAGAAAACCTACAGAAGAATATTTAAATTCTTCTAGCTTGACAAGGATCTTCTTCTAAGGTAGAAGGAAATGAAACATTGTCTGTTTTATAACTTAGACCTAGATTTAATTGGCCCAGGTTGAATATGGGAAGAATTGTGGATTTTGTTTCTTATACAAATACCTACTTAACTCTCATTGTGGACTTGCTATGTATAGAAGTACTACGTTTAGTATACTGAAAATATGAAACTTTCAATCTGAAGGATCACTGCAATAGGGGCAACAGTAATATTTTAGTCTACACCAGATCTATTGCTGGCTAGGGGAATAATTTTAGGTTATAGCTGAGTTTCTATTGTATTATGAGAAAATGTGTGGAATACATATGAAAGTGTATGGGAAGTTTTGGGTGTATGTGTAGGTGATGATGAAGATTCACATGAGGACAAAACATTGGGATGCCTATGTTAATATTAGTAATGGGTAGGTAATGCAATTTTATTTTTCTAATTTTTATTCTTGCTAGAAATAGAGATAGAATTATATATAGAATTATGGCAAAGATCCTTATACACCTTAATAATCATTGTGAAATGTTACAATCTTTCCCCTCTATGTATATAAGCAGACTTTTTGGTTTAATGCTTTTTTTCTTGAATGTAGGAACCAATATTTCCAGTTTACTAAATAATAAAGGTACTTCACAGACATAAAGTAAGTATGTAAATTCTTAAATGTCCCTTCTATAGTAAGGGGGTACTAATCTATTAATTATGGCAACTTTTTAAAATCTCTAACATATACAGGTAGTTCCACTATGATGAATGTTTCAAAAATAGTAATTTATTCTTAGATGAGTGATATATTAGAGAACATTCTGAGCATAATACAAATTTTGAATTTGTTTCTGCATGATTTTTTTCCCAATAAAAAATGGGAAAAATGAAAATGGCATCACTTCAAAATAATTCACAAGCTGCAACCATCCTGATGCCCACTTCCAAAAGCAAATTTCAGGTCTTTATCAAAGCAAAGTTCCATATTTATTACAGGTCCTCTCATGCAGTAGAAATTGTGGATGGAAGAAGACTGCTACACCATTTCTACCCTCAACTCCTTCCACCTGGTTCACCAGTCCAGAGTTGCTGACTGACCAAATTGCTCATGCAGCCCAGAGCACATATTAAGGCCAATGATGAACATAGCCAATATTTATTAAAGTATTTATGTATTTCTTAACCACTTAGCCATGTATCTTTACAATTTATCTTAACCATTTATGTGCTATCACTTCTATTAGGTTCTAATTTTTTTCTAGTGTATAACTGCTGAAGTTTTAGAGGTTTGGGCTACAACTCCATTTTCCATATAAGTTCTGTGTTTTTGGTTATACAATTGTTGTGTTATTGTGGAAATATATATGCATATATACACATATAAATATATATAAGCATATACATGCATATGCATATAACTCATAAAATGCTTGTTTTTATAGTAGATGATTGCAGTAGTATACTAAATATAAATAATATTTTATACCTATATGATATTATTAGATATTATACATTATCTATAGTATTATAATTAATTTATTATATATCTTATCATAATTATTATACCTTCAAATGTACTCAATCTTCTGAGACTAGAAAAATATAAAAGAGTATATAATATAACTGTTTCTGTAGCAGTAATAAAACTTTGACATTACCAAGGAAACAATAGTACATGAGTTGTCACTTCCAAAATCTCAAGGGAAAGCATATATCTCTTTTTGGCTTTCTTATTCTTCTCTTCTCTATCTCTTCTTTCCCCAACTTTCTTATTCCCTCTTATTCCCTCCCCTCAGTGATTTGGTGTAAATTAAGCACATTATTCTAAAATGAAAAGTAACCTTTGGATAGTGTATACCTGGAAATAAAATCTAAGGCAAATTTAAGTATTCAGTATTTAATGACAATAGAAAACAATTACGTAACCAGGCTAATTTTAATTTCTTCTGTTTTCAAAGGTCATTTTGAAATCAAGGAAGTTAAGCCTGTTAAGACAATTCTCTTGTTAGTGCTATTCTTTTTCCCCTGGGGGAAAAATGCAAAAGTGAGCTCACAGTTAAAAGAAGGAGCATCAATGTTAGATTTCTTGAGCTCTGACAGTCTATGTAGTCCAGGAAAAGGAAAGGATTACAATCTTCTGTGCAGACATCACAATCCAAATAACCTTGACAAGGAGAGGGTACGTGTGGCAATTGATTGCTATAAACAGACCTATTTTGAGATCACTATTTCTTTCAATAACCCATACAGATTTAATGGAGCTTGGTTTTTATAAGAGCTATTGAAAAATACAAAAAATTGAAAACATTTAACTTATTAAAAACAGACAGTTTACAATGCTAGAATCTCTCCTTTGTAGGATAGAGGGACACTAAATAAAAGCAACACTTCAGAATTTAGACTCTTTTCCAAGAAGAAATGGATCTCAAATTCAGTCCAAGCTCACAAGTAAATGAAACATCCCTGTTGTAAAAGTATAGTGTCAAATGTAAAGAACTTTTATCAACATAAAATCCCCAAACAGCAGGATACAACTAGTATTGATGTTAGAGATACATTGACCCTGCCCATTGGTTCCTGTTTTGCCAGAATCTGCTTGAATGAGTCCATATTAAATCCATAAGATCACTTATCATTTCTGACCTCTAATCTCATTTTGCTTCTTTACTCTTCATTTCCTTACCCCATTACTGTTAACATACACTTTGCTGAGTTTCTTTATTTCTTAAAGATTTTTTTTTTTAAAAAAGAAATACTAGCACAATAAACGTGTAAGGAATATATATTAAGTAAGTGGATAAGAACTTTACAGTGGAACCCAAATGACTTTCGTAGTGCCTAAAGTTCAACTTTGATTTTGATTCAATTCAGGAAGCACTAAATAAGCATGTAATTCATTCCAAGCACTCTGCTCGGCAGAGGAGATTAAAAGAAAAAAAAACAGAAAAACAGTTCTTGCCCTACAAGAACACAGATTATACTGTAGGAAATGTACACAAATAAGAAAATCAAAATATAGGTATATACACAAAGGAACACAAAATCATTGTGTTGGATGGATAATAATAGTTGCGGGAATCAGGGAAGGCTTCTTAAAAGAGGCAGCCATTGAGCCAAACTATGAAAGGAGCAAGGATTCCAAGATGTAGAAGTCAGTTTGCCTAGTAAAATGTGTGAGAGGGGAAGAATTGCAATTAGTCTTTTTTTTTTTTTAGGCAATTGGGGTTAAGTGACTTGCCCAGGGTCACACAGTTAGTAAGTGTGTCAAGTGTTTGGTCTGATGCTGGATTTGAAATCAGATACTCCTGACTTCAGGGCTGGTGTTCTATCCACTGCACTATCTAGCTGCCCCTGCAATTAGTCTTGAAAGACAGGTTGGAAACAGATTGTGAGGGGCTTTATATGCCAAATGGAAGAGTTTTTATTTTATCTTGGAGTCAAAAAAGAATGACTAAATCTTTTTGAAAATGTCCATCACATGGTCAGACCAATGCTTTAAGCACAGTTACCAAGTTGACAACCATGTAAAGCATGGATTATAGAGGGGAGAAATTTGAATCAGAGTGACCAATCGTAAAACTATTACAGTAGTCTAGCTTGGAATTGATGAAGGTCTGATCTAGGATACTAGCAAGGGAACAGAGAGAAAGGATTGTATGCAAGATATGTTATAGAGATAAATTAGTCAAGATTGGAAGTGATTTGATGTGGGGGATAAAGAAGAGGAAATACTTAAGAATAATCTCAAAATTATGAAGCTAAGTGATTAGGAGGATGGTGGCATCCTCAAGGCAATTAGGAAAGTTTGAAATGAGTGGTGAGTTTGGGAGAGAAAATAATAAGCCATATTTTAGAAAGGCTGAATTGTAGAAGTCTATGAGACATCTAGGGAAAGATGTATAGCAGGCAGAACTATAGCTCAAGAGAATGATGTGGGCTTCATATGTAAATTTGTATCATCTATACATAGATGATAATTGAACCCATGGGAACTGCTGAGATAGTAGAGTGAAGAAAGAGAAGAAACTGAAGAAGGTGAAATGTATGTTGAGGTAAAACTAATTTTATTTTTTAAATTACAGTGAAACATTAGATTTGCCTTGAATTTTACAGGAGCTGAAGCTAGTGGAATCACAAAGTGTCCATGTTTTAGCTCATATGTCATATTGATACTAAATATTCTGAAATGAATTTCTAATTAGCTTTTTTCTACAAACTAGCTTCTATGGATGAATATACACATATGAACACCTTTGTGACATTTATCATGAGTCAGTGTAATAAGTAGTTGTAGCAATACTGTGGAGGATATATCGTAACATATATGACTAAATTGGGGATGAGAGCTTCTCCAATCACGATACTTCTTTTAGTTCTTGGTATTTCCATTATTAGAGTAATAAATATGTTATTAAAATAAAAAACTAGTTAACATAAAATAAGATAGATTTTATGAGTAATATAACTTTTGTCTATGTGCAACTGTAGAAGATATGAGATTTTATTATCATTATTCAATAAAATTAATTATAGAATTTTGTTACCTTAAAAATAGAAAACTTTAATAGTTAACCTAAGTCCACATAGCTAATACCTTTCTTTCATGTCAAGAACACCCTAGGACAATATCTACTATTTACCATTCTATAGATACTTTATCTCATTTTCTATTGTTATATCAAAATATCCACAAATCTTCAAAAAGATCAAGATCTGTAATCCAGTGCTGTCAAAAAACAAAGTTAGGAGATAATATAGGAGATGTCATACACGTTGACCACAAAATGAGATTACAAAGAAAAAGTGGCCTCAATGGAGAGAAGTAATCATTTATCGCTGTTTATTTTACTTCTTCATTATACTTGCTTATTTTTTTGTTTTTTTTTCTATTACCAAAAAAATGTTCTCTCATCTACACCTTCACCAAATAAGATTTCATTTTTTTAAGAAGGGAAAACTCCCTCTTTCCCCTCAAACATTTTAGTGCAGCAAATTTTGGGGAGGTTGCGAGGTAGTTGAAGTAGTGAAAAGACTGGAGGCAAGGACAGGTAACAGTATGAATATAAGTATGGTGCAGTCCTATCAAAATAGTGTCATGTACTAAAGCTCAAAACATGGTAGGCCTGGTATGGTAAGGAAAGCTAAAGAGAACAAAAAAGGGGTGGTTTTTTTTCTTTTTTAGCTATACTGAGGGAAATAAGAGGATCAAAAAAGGGATAGGACTTCTGCTTTGGGCAGATGGGATGATAACTATCAACAAAAACATGGTGGAGAGATTGAATTGTCATCTTGCTTCTCTTTTCTTATCCAGGAGAATAAACTTTATTAGAAGTGATAGGACAAAAATGACTAAGAAAGCACTTCACAATGTTTAATGAATTCAGGTTACCAAATCATTGTAGAATGGATTGTCAAAGAAAGATCTAGTGAACGACTAGGAAAAGAAGACATCATTACAAAGGAGATAGTATGGTTGCATGAATAGGCTATAACACACTAACCCTTTTTTCCATTTTTGATTATACTACTAAATTGGAGAATCAGGTAGCTAAAGTATATCTAGATATTAGCAAAACATTTGATAAAGAATCACAAACTATTCTTGTGGTGAGGATAAAGATATGGGACACAGCTTTGCAGAACCTGCTTCCTCATCTATAAAATGGGGACAATACTACTAACATTGCCTTCCTTAATGGGTTGTTTGGAGAGAAGTACTTTTTCATGATCTTTAAGAACTACAAAACAAGAGTGATTATTTATGAAGGTAGGTTCACTTTACCAACAGTCCTTAGTCTGAGGTGTTTAAAAAATATTTTGACAAATGTATATAAATGTATATAATTATTTTCCTTTGTAAGCCTTTATATGTCATTTTTGGGGTGAAGTAATTGGGAGTAAGTGACTTGCCCAGAGTCAAACAGCTAGTGAGTGTTATGTGTCTGAGGCCAGGTGTGAACTGAGGTCCTCCTGACTCCAAGGCTGGTGCTGTATCTACTGTGCCACTTAGTTGCCCCATATGTCATTTTTATGCATTTAACAACATTATTCTGGGAAGCGGTCCCATAGGCTTCACAACATTGCTGAAGGAGTCAATGACATGAAAAAGGTAAAAAAAATATCCTCCTTGAGTTACATCTTAACATATTGTTTTTCTTTCAGTCACACCATCCACACAATAATGTCTAGGAAAACAGATTTAAAAGATATATGGATTTATTTCACTGGGAATTCTTTTTTGAAAGTATTACTGACAGACTACTGTGCAAATCAAACATTTCTACCTACTAAAGACTCAAACAAACAATATATTATACATTATCTTGGATGGTCATGTAACTATAACTGATGTAGAATACTGTCAAGAAAAGAAGTGTGTCTTCTTTTTTTTATAGGATGGTATTCTTTTTTATAAAGCTTATTATCAGCATGAATATTTAATGGTATTTCCATTTAGAATTTGATTCTGAAGAGAAGTTTTTTTTTTTAATAGAATAAGTGTTTTAAATAACTGACCTGGCAAATCTTTTCAAAAGTATGGTTTTCAAGTGACAAAGTCATTAGACCAATTTTCCAGAGATTCATTACCCATTCACTATTTTCAAGTTGCTTTAGTTTTACATAATGTGTAAAGGTATTTATGGTGAGATTAAAGTTTAATATGCCAAATCCTCAACAAATACAACTGTTGTATGCACTTAGCTAAACAGTCATCAAACATACTAAATGCCCAAGGAACTTTCTGGGATAGAATTAGTATCATTTATATTGAGGTAGCTATCAGGAAAACAAGTTCTATTTTACAGTATTTTCTGAGGATGGGGAAAATATTTGAAGATTTTTGTATTTTCTATCTATCTAAAGCTTCTTTGTCTGTAGCACAAGATTTCTCTACATTGCTCCAGTGATCAAAAGGGATTATCCATTTTCAGATAGGGTAAAAAATGCAGCTCACTCATTAATCTGTGTATTTTTCTACTCAACACAAGATGGATATTTCTAATACAAAACAGTTTTATTAGTGCTACTAACTACTTAAGCTTTCAAATGCTACATTTTTTCTTATCCAGAGATATAGATTCCATGGCAACAACCTCTCTACCTCCTCATCTATTCAGTGTCTGACTTTTGAAGAAATGTAATTCATTTAATAAACCTATGGTTGTTGTAGAAGGACTACAAGGTATTGAAATCTATCTTAAAGTACTTTATAAGTAATAATTGTGACCAGATACCTGAACACATTTATATCATTATTTTATACAGGGGAAATGAATACAAATGGGATTTAACACTGTATTCAATAATAATGTTAAATCAAGGCTAAAAAAATTTTTTCTTTACAGTCAAAATGTTTGATTTTTATCCCACATGTCACTGACTCATTGAGTTTTCTATAAAAATGAATTGGTAATCACATAACTTTAAAATAAGATAAGGTTTTCAATTATGTCATAGTATTTTTCTTTATCTTCTTGAGAAAATTAATGTTGATTGAAACTTTTATCAGCAAAGTCATGTGAGACGGTGTCTAAGAGTCAAGATCAGCTCCTTTAGTCTTTAAAAAAAAGCCAGAAATATACCAAAAAAACCCCCTAAGAACAAATAAAACAGGAGATAATAATAATAATAAAAGATTGACAGAGATAAAAAAAATGAGCTGGAATAAAGATTATCCAAATAAAATCAAAGGAGAGCAAAACTGGAAGAACATTTGGGGTTTACACACCAAAATAGCTGGAAGACATCTCTCATCAAGGCAATCTGAGAACTACTGGTATCCCAGAACAATGAAAATGAAACAAAAAGGTTGAATATTGTGTTTCAGAAAATCATGCAAGCAAGCTAAGAATCCACAAATAGTATTTCTCCTCAGTCCTGAGAAAACACAGTTCAGAGCAGCCCTTTAGGCAGCTACCTGAAAAGCAAGTAACACCAGACTACAGTACTGCAGGACATTGGACTAATAAGCAATAAACATGAGTGAAATATCTAAGAAATCCTTAATATACTTCCTGCTGAAGTTGGATTATCACTTTACTTGAAATCTACAGAAGGAAGACATTGAGGTACATTATATAGAAGAGAGAATTGATGATCAGCTGAAATAGCTGACCATTAATTCCAAAGTCAACTTTTTAAACTTACTAGTCTATGTGAAACATCTAAAAGGCCAAAAGAAAGAAGCTTTAGAAAGCTTAAAAAATGCCAAAGAAAGGATTCAGGAGGACTATACTGAACAAGTAGAAAAGAGAAGCCTTGTGACCTGGAGAAACTATGCCTGGATCTATTATCACATGGACAGACTCCTTGAAGCCCAGAGTTACCTGGTGAAGACAGAAACAAGTTGTAAGAAGCTATCAAGTCCTTTCTGCTGTAAGGTAGAGCTTCCAGAAACTGAGTGTGAGAAAGGGTGGTAACTTCTCACATTTGGAAGGAGGTATATGAGAGGGCCAAAGCCTATTTTGAAAAGCCCCTTGAGTCAGACCCTGAGAACCCTGAATTTAATACTGGATTTGCCATTGTCATGTACTGAATGGATGACTTTGATAGAAAAGGTGCTAGTAGTAAAAGTCTTTCTCTGAGCCATCTGAAGAAGGCACTTGAGCTGGATTGAAAAAGCGCATTTTTTTGGGGGGGGGTGAGGCAATTGGAGTCAAGTGACTTGCCCAGAGTTACAGAGCTAGAGTATTATCTCTCTGAAACCAGATTTGAACTCAGTCCTCCTCATTCCAGGGCCAATACTGTATCCACTGAGCCACCTAGCTGTCCCCCAAAACACATTTGTTAAGGATTTCCTGGCACTAAAGCTTCAAGTCTTAGGGGCAAGATCTGAAGGAAAAAATATATTACGGAACCCTTGACCAAGTAACATCTGAGTTCTATGTCTTTCACTTTGAAACAGTTTTACTGGTGAGAAAACAACCCAGAGAGGGCTATTGAGCTCTTAAAAAAGGCCTTAAAAGTGGTACCAACCTCTGCTTTTCTGCATCAACAAATGGGACTTTGTTTTAGGGCACAAATGATCCAAATCAAAAAGGCCACACAGAACAAGCCCATGGGAAAGGACAAACAGGAAGTAGACAAACTAATCCAATCTGTCATATTTCATTTTGAAACAGCCATCAGAGAGAAACACCTATTTTTGTTTGCTTATTTAGACCTAGCTAACTCTGAAGCAGATCATTTTGGAAAGGTAGAGGACATTTTTCAAAAAGTGCTGGGCCTAGAGCACATCAGAAAAGAGGAGAAGCAAAACACCCATTTCAAATATGGACACTTCCAGGAACTGTACAGGAAAGCTGGAGATCTTGTCACGCATCATTACTTAAAAGGGTTAATGATAAGTCCCAAGTTTTGTGCTCCACTTGTAGGGGCTTTGCAGAATTTAGCTCTCAAATGACTGAATCAGAATTCTTTAAATGCAAAGAGTTTGGGGGCCCTTGGTATTGTTCACAGTATGGACAGGGAGAAGAAACAGGCAGTAGCATATTATGAAAGATCCAAGTAACAGTGAATATATCGGTGCTCTGTTAGAGCTGGGCCTCTCTATTTAAAATTTCAGAGTATATTTTTTTTTAATTAATTGTTAATAATTACAAAAAGAAAAAAAATCACACAAGAAAATTGCCCAGAAGTTTCAGAAATAGAGGGCAAAATCCAGATTGAGAGAATCTGCAGAACAGCATCAGAAAAGAATGCCAAATTCAAATCAACCAAAAATATAATCTTTTTGTCTTTTCATTTCCATGTTAATTTAGCAGTCTAGTAAGCAGTCAAGAGTAGAACCTTTATATACCAAGGAAAAACAAGCAAAATGATATGACTTTTTGTAAATCATAACAAAGCAAACAAAAATAATTTTCTCATAACAATATGTCCTTATAGAACTGTACATAAATAGGAAAAAAAGAGATGAGTCTTCAACAAAATGGAAGAATTTTAATCATTCTAATTAGAGAAACTAGTGGTGAACAAGTTCAACCAAAGGAAGATAAAGAAAAAAAAATGATATAGCACTACAAGATAAGTGATATGCTACAAGTTAAAATCTGCAAGGAACTAAGACTATTTCTTCAGAAATGCCCAAGAGAAAATGGCTGAGAAAGCAATTGTGGGCAAACTTCATAAAAGGGAAGATGACAGAAACATAGTGGGGGAAAGAGGGAAGAGAAATAAATCAATTAATATTTTTTGGAATAATTACTATGTATAAAGATTATTCAAAGAGTTTGTGGTGGGATAAAGGTATTTGGATTCAAACACTGAACTAATCAGATCTAAATAAGAGGGGATATTGGCAGGGGAGAACAAGAGGGAAATAAGGAAAAAGAGAAAAATGATAGGGATATGGGGGAGAGAGAAAGAGATTAGCTGGGAAATGCAGGGCTCATAGTATTATATTGTTTCAGGCAGATCAAATTTAAATTATGTAATTATAATTTTTCAAAGTAACATTATAAGTTGATGGCAAAAATACTTAAAAATTATAATTTTGAACATTAATGGACTAAATTCACCTATTAAATAGAAGAGAATGCCATAATGCATTGGAAAACAGAATCAAATAATTTGATGCATAGAAGTCACACTTAAAATATAAGAACTCATGCAGAATTAAAATGAAGGCCTAGAATTAAATTTATTGTGAATGATATAACTCTCAAAAAGTAGGAGTTTCAATTAGTTTGTGAATAGGGCAAAGTAAAACAAAAGAAACTACATTATGTTTAAAAGTATGACAGTTCAAATAAAAGCAATGTTAAATATATATGTAAAAAGTGGCATATCATTGAAATACTAAAATAAAATGCTAAACATATACAAAAGTCCTTGCTGGTAAGACGATAATGGTAGATGACTTTGTTGTTCCTCTTTCAGAGTCTGATAAATGTACTAGAAAGATAAAATCAAAGAAAATTAGAAGGAAATGAAGATAATTCTGGGAAAATATATTTGATAGACTCATCTCAATTGTTTAATGAGTATCTTGAAATATATGTATAATTGTCAGTTACACATGACATTTTTCTAAAAATCTGTCATGTGGCAAGGAACAAGAAACTCATAAATATATTTATAAAGGTAGAAATATCAAACAATATTTTATAAGTGACAATATAAATAGTAATATGCTAAGAAGACTTTAATGAAGAATAAATAATAAATTAGTGAAAGAAAAAATCATAGACCAAGAAATAATTATATTCCAGAGAAACTTGTATAATACTGAAAATATATACTAAATTTTATAAGTTGCAGGTAAAACAATCTTAAAAATTATATTTCTGAAAACAAAAAAAAGAATAGGACTGATAAAATGAGTGCAAATTATTTAAAAAGGAAAAACAGTTAAGAAATTAGCAAGCACAAAAATAAAATCAAATGAAAAAATACAAAAAACTGAAAACAAAAGACAGTTGAACTGATAAAACAAAGCAATGTTTTTGAAAATACTAATATCTAAAACTACTTTATGTGAATGTAAGAAATTTAATTACCAAACCATAAAATGAATAAATGAAATTCACCAAAATCAAGAAATAAAATAATCAGAAGCTACCTAATCTCATACAGGTAATAGGTATCTGAAAGGAGATTTCAATTTATGTCCTTTGATTTTAGAGGTAGACTCTTTCCACTGTGCCATGCTCCCTCCCAGTGATTTTCACTATATAATAAATAAAGATGTTTGCTATTTAGTATTATTTTTACCTTCAAGTGCAATGCTTTCTGTTAATATAAATAATTTCATATTATTTTCTATAAAATTATACATGCACACAAAATGTCTTATCTTAGAGATTCAAAAATCCTCAAATTATAAAATGCTAAACAATAGGCCCTTAGTAAATAGTAACCTTTTTATTTACTCCACAGCATGGCACTGTGAGTTAAAAGGTAAATCATAAATTAAGACTAGGAACAAATTTAAAATCACCTTTGTTCTTTGTTGCACCATGAGTTTCAATATAGGTTGGTGGTTAGCTGTTTGAGATGATGAGCCTCTAGGCTTTGGGGTCTTTTCTCAAGACTCATATAAAACCATGAAAGCAAAACCCTACGTCTCTGAAAAATTAACCAATAAATCAACTAGGAAGTGAGTCATACTTTATTCCTATTTCACTTTCTCCTTTGTTTGCTCCCTTAAACAACTATGATGCTTAAAGAATCCAAACTATAGAAATGGGAGCAAAGGTAACTGATTGCATCTTACTTCACCAATTAATACTCTAAGAATCCTAAAAAACAATGAAAACATTGCTGACACAAGCCAGAGGTAGTACATATCATTTACAAACAGGAAAATCTGGAAATTATTGGTGCTACTGTAGCACACTATAATTAATTGATCAAAGACTTGAAGATTAGCATCATCCTTTCTTTCCAGTATCACTGTCACTCTCTGAAAAAAAAGATCCTTCAATCAACATCATTTAGATACATTTTTTTTGCGTGAGGACAATGTTTTTCCTTTCTACCCTGAAGTGTGATTTCACATAGAAATCAATTGCTTAGAGAAGCATTTGCTGTTAAATATAGAACATAACTGAAATAAGAGAATGGATCTAATGAAGGATGGGGTAAGAAGGATTCTTATATGAGCTGCAAAAGGAGTGTGAAAGAGGAAGAGACAAAGGTAGCAGAGAAATGCTTGGACATTGAACTCACATTATACATTAATGTATGGATATAACAATAAATGAAAATTCAATGAAGTTTGGAATTGAGCAGAATAATGAGTGGGAGGTGGAGATAGAAGGAAAAAATTGGGAACATATTAGCACATATATATATGTATGTATATGTGTATACATATACATATATTATACATACATATATTATACATATCTGTGTGTATCTATATATATGTATACATATACACATACATACATACACATACCACAGTAACCAAACATTCACTTAAAAGAGTAGAAAAAACATAAGAATATTTGATGGGTAAAAATAAAACACACACTCACAAAAAATGTAACAACCACAACCCTTCATGCAAGTAGATTAACTACCACAAGAAAAATAAAGAGAATGAAGGCATAGATAAAAAGATATAAACTCAAAAATTTGTTTCATATTTAAAACATATAGGCAAATACAGTTTGGGAGAAAGGAATTGGAACAAAATCTATAATGCTTCAGAAGATTCAGTCATGATTTCAGATAAGATGACAAAAATATTGATAATGTAAAGAGTGTCAAATAATGTATTTTAATAGAAAGTATTCAGCATCAATTAACTGGGAGTTCAATGAAAACTTGGACAATAAATAATCAACCCTAAAACAAGAACAAAGGATCTTTAAAATCAGAGATGAATTAAAGAAACTTGTAAATAAGAAGACTATAAAAATGATCAAGAAAACTAAGATCTCTTAAAATGACTAAAACCATCTAAAACTTGACCTATTTGGGTTAAGATGAAATGTAAAGATCAAAAGTAAACTATTAGAAAAATTGATCAGTAAAAGGAAAGAGGAAAATTATAATATAAACCTAAAAAGTGAATTAACAGTGAAGAGTAAATAAAGTAAATAAAGAGAAATTCAAAGAAAATTCAGGATTATGTGCAAAAATATAGAATACTGAAACTTATAAAATCAGAACCAGAGCTCTTGAACAATCCAATTGCAGGAAAAAATACTGAGTAATCCATAAATGAACTGATAAAAAGATAAGAAAAAAATCTTGACCAGATGGATATACAACCAGAACATATCAAAAATTAATGAGAAATTAAAATCCATGACAATTTTTGTCAAAAAAATAGATACAGAAGGCTTCATAACAACCTCATTTCTTGAAACACATGTGTTCATGAGGACCAAACTGGAAAGAGACATATTTGAGAATGAAAACTACAGATCTATTTTACTAATGAAAAATATTTGAATTTTATTAAAAACATTGAATTCTATAGCATTTCCTAAATTTTGAATTTGGATAAAATATGTTCAAGGAGACTATAATAATATATTCAGAAAATAATTCACTGCAAGCTACATTCATACCGATGAGTCAAGGATGGTTCAACACTAAAAAACATAATTGTTTCAAAAAAAGCCTTTTAAAATATAACACTATAATTATTTATGTTAAAAATCCTGAAAAATGCCCAAGAAATTAAAAGGGTTCTTCTTTAATAAGATCAAAACCATACATCTAAAACCAAAAGCTAGTGCTTTTTGAAATGCAAAAATATTAGAAAATGACCTAGTACAAACAGGGGAAAAAGCAGGACATTTTACAGGGGAAAAAGCAGGACATTTTTATTTATTATAAGAGAGGATGCCACCTGAAGGGGATGAAAGAGGTTGTTTTTTTTTTAACCTAAATGACCATGATATAATAATAAAAAAAAACCCATTGAATTAAACATATTTAAAAGAAAATGGTTTTAGACTAGCATTTCTACCACATACCACAATAAATTATTAATGTATAAATTACTTAAATAAAAAAGTCAGCACATAGAAAAAACTGGCTTAGTGAAGCATCTATGAACACAGTTGGGATAAGAGAAGAGTATAAAAGGTAAAAGAAATGATTTTGATTGTATAAGATTTTAAATGTTTTTCACTCACAGAATCTGCCAAGAGATAATAATAATAATAATAAAAAGGTATGGGTAAGTGTAGAAAAGACAATGACATAAAATAACTTTGATAAAAGTTAGATCTCCAAAAATATATTGGGAATTGACTCAAACCTTTGAGTAAATAAGATTGAAATCCATTCCCCAATAGACAATAAGTGAAATAATATAAACAATTTTCAAAAGAAGTAACAATCAAAAAGGTTACGATTGTTAACCATCAACAATCCATCTGAAAAAAAATTCTGAAGTTCACCAATAATCAGAGAAATGAAAATAACTCCATCACCTTATGTCCACCATCTTGGCAAAGATTCGAAAAGATTGGTAAGTCCAATGTTGACAGGACCACAGGAAGATTGGTATTCTCATTTACTGCTGATAAAGAAAGTCTGACTATTTAACTTCCTAGTGCCTAATGATAAAATGCAAAAGTCTTAGCCTGGCATTTGTGGTTCTCTATAATTTCACTCCAAAGAATTCCTCTAGTTTGGAACTGTCGAATCAAACTGTACAAAAAGAACAAGTGTTTTTTTTTCATTTCCTTAGTTTTTCCAAAACAAAAGATATTATTCCCCTTAATAGTCCAACCAGAATTTTGTTCTGAATATTTCCACCTCTGTACATTAGTCCAAGCAATTCTTGATAACAGTGACACTCTCCACAATGCTTTCTGTTCAAATTCCTCTATTCCTTCAAAGTGGTTCATGGCTACTACCTCTGTGAATGTATCCTTAATTCCCCAGCTGAAAATGGTTTCTCCCCTTCCTCAGACTGTTTTAGATAACTTTGTATGGGTTTCTACTTTACACTTATTACAGTCTCTTGTAGTATCATTATTTGTTCTTTCACCCTTTTTCCCTCTTCCCCTCATTTAACTGTAAACTTCTTGAGGGCAGGGAAAGTAATTTTTTAAAAAATCTCTATAATTTCAGCATATTGATTTGTATGTTGCTTGACAAATGTCAGCTGAATTAAAGTGTACATTAACTTAGATTTCAGTTTCAAGTATTAAATTTTCAGGATTCCTTACATACTTTTCTTTTTTGTCAAATATTTTATTTTTCCCAATTACATGTAAAAACAATTTTTAAAAAAAGTTTTGAGTTCCAAATTCTCTCCCTCTCTCCCCTCTCTCTTCATTGGGAAGGCAAGCTATTTGATATGAGTAATACATATGCAGTCATGCAAAACATATTTTTGTATTTATTATGTTGTGAAAGAAAACACAGATTAAAAAAAAAAGAAAGAAAATGAAGTTAAAAATAGTATGCTTCAATCTGCATTCAGACACCAGTTCTTTCTCTGTAGTTGGATTGCATTTTTCATCATAAGTTCTTCTGAACCATCTTCTATTTTTGTATTGTTGAAAATAGTTAAGTCATTCATAGTTGATCATCATAAAATATTGCTGTTACTGTGTACAATGTTCTCCTGGTTCTGCTTACTTCACTGTGCATCAAAGCATGTAAGTCCTGATTTTTTTTTCCTCAGAGCATCTTGCTTGTCATTTCTTATATTACAATAGTATTCTATCATGATCATATATCACAACTTGTTCAGCCATTCCATAATTGATGGGCATCCCCTCAATTTCCAATTTTTTTGCCACCATTAAAAGAGCTGCTCCAAATATTTGTGTACATATAAGTCCTTTTCCTTTTTTTTTATCTCTTTTTGATACAAATCTGATATTGCTGGTTGAAGTGTATACATGGTTTTATAAATTTTAGTTATAATTCCGAATTGCTCTCCATAACAGCTGAATGAGTTTACAACTTCACCAACATTGTATGAATGTCTCAATTTTCCAATATCCCCTCTGACATTTCTCATTTTCCTTTTCTGTCATGTTAGCCAATCTGATAGGTGTGGGGTGGTACCTCAAAGTTATTTTAATTTGCTTTTCTCCAATCAATAGTGAGTTAGAGCATTTTTATATGACTACAGATATCTTTGATTTCTTCACCTGAAACCTGTCTATTCATATCATTTTTCCATTTATCAGTTGGAGAATGGCTCTTTTTTTTAATATAAATTTGACTCAGTTCTCTGTATATTTGAGAAATGAGGTCTTAATCAGAGAAACTAGCTGTAAATTTTTTTCATGCTTATAATTACTAACTACGCATTCCCATCCATCCTATGTCCCATTTATCTTAGTTTCTCTCTCTCCTTTCACCCTGTGCATCCTCAAAAATGTTTTCCTTCTGACTACCACCTCCCCCAATCTGCCCACCTTTCTGTTAGTCCCCTCCTTCTTTTATCCCCTTCATTTCTTACTTTCCTGTAGGGTAAGACATATTTCTGTACCCAAATGAGTGTGTTTGTTATTATCTCTCATCTTATTCCAATGAGAATAAGGCTCAAGAACTTTCTCCCTTCCTCCCATCTTTTCCCCCATTGTAAAAGCCCTTAAGTGCCTCCTTTATGTGAGAAAATTTACCCTATTCAACATCTCCCTACCCACTTCTCCAAGTGCATCTCTCTTTCTTACCCTTTAATTTTATTTTTTTTAGATAGCCTAACATATTCAACTCATACCTGCGCCCTCCTCTAACTGCCCTAATAATGATAAAGTTCTTAGAAGTCATAAATGTCATCTTCCCATATAGGAATATAAACAGTTTAGCTTTATTTAATTCCTTATGATTTCTCTTTCCTGATTACCCTTTTATGCTTCTCTTGAGTCTTATATCTGAAAGTCAGATTTTCTATTCAATTCTGGTCTTTATATCAGGAATGCTTAAAAACTCTCTATTTCATTGAATATCCATTTTTTTTCTCTGAAGAATAATACTGTTTTGCTGGGTAATTCTGATTGTAATCCTCGCTCCTTTGCCCTCTGGAATATCATATTCCAAGTCTTCCAAGCCTTCAATGTAGAAGCTGCTAAATCTTGTGTTATCCTGACCATGGATCCATGATATTGTTTCTTTGTGGCTTCTTGCAGAATTTTCTCCTTGATATGGGAGCTCTGGAATTTGGCCATAATATTCTTGGAAATTTTCATTTTGGGATTGCTTTCAGGAGGTAATTGGTGGATTCTTTCAATTTCTATTTTACTATAAGATTGTAGAATGTAAGGGCAGTTTTGCTTAATACTTTCTTAAAAGATGATGTCTAGGCTCTTTTTAAATCTTTTTAAAAATTTTATTTATTTATTTATTTGTTTTTTGCTCATGTCTTTTGGGAAGTCTAAATAATTCTTAAAATGTCTCTCCTCAGCCTGTTTCAGGGTTAGTTGTTTTTTCCAGTGAGATATTTCACAAGTTACTTCTATTTTTTCATTCTTCTGATTATGTTTTATTGTTTCTGATGTCTCATGAAGTAATCAGCTTCCCTTTGCCCAATTCTGATTTTTAAGGAATTATTTTCTTCAGTGAATTTTCTACATCTTTTTACATGTTGTCAATTCTTCTTTTTAAGGAGTTTTTGTCTTTGACTATTTTTGCCTCTTTTACCATTTAGACTATTCTGTTTTTTAAGGTCTTATAGCATGTCTTGTGACTCCTTTACCAAGCTATTGATTTTTTTCATCACTCTCATTTCTTTTCCAAATTTTTCCTCTACTCATCTATTTGATTTTTAAAATCCTTTTTGAGCTCTTCCAGGAATTCTTTTTGGGCTTGAGACCAATTCACATTTTTCTTTGAGGCTTTGGATGTAGCAGTTTTGATTTTGTTGTTCCTTCTTTGTGTTTTGGTCTTGTCTATCACCATAGTAATTTTCTGTGGTCAGGCTCTTTTTTGTTGTTGTTGTTTGCTCATTTCCCTATATGTTAAAGTTGGTTTCTACTTCCAAGGTAGAGGGAACACTGTCCCAAGCTTCAGGATTTTTGTGGAGCTGTTTTCAGAGCCAGTTTTTGGGGTCTGTAAGTTTTCTTCCAAGGTGCTATGATCTAAGGAGAGGTAGGTTTACTACTCTCCTGGCCTGTGCTCTGGTATTTGAGGGATGAAAAGCACTCTTTTCCACCCTGGAACTGTGGCCAGGGTCCCTGCTCCTCTGCAGTCACAAGCTTTGGTGTGACCTGAGCCTGTGACACAGGACTGTGACCTGGATTTGCATATGGGCAATGCAATAGAGTCCTGCACACACTGGCAGCAAAGGGACCCTGAGCATTCTCCTTCTGACCAATTGTCTAACACTCTTACCATATGTGGACTAAGAGCTCTGGAAGCCTCAGCTATAGATTCAGTTGCTCCCAAGCCCTTTGGTTTGTAGAGTTCCAGCCTGCTGCTAGCTTACCAGGTGTTGCACTGCACTCCAATATCACTGTGGTGCACCAGATCTTTCTAGCCAACCTTCCATATTGTCTTAGACTGGAAAATTGTTTCATTCTATCCTTTTGTAGGTTCTGCCACTTTAGAACTAATTTTGAGGCATTATTTAAAGTTGTTTGGAGGATGATTTGAGAGTGCTCCCCCAAGTAGTCTCTGCCTTTTCTCAGTCATTTTGGCTCTGCCCCTTACTTAGAGATTTTTCCATAATACAAAGGTTTTTTCTTATCTCACACTCTTTTTGGTGCTAGGAAACACTTACTATTCAGGAAATGAATAGCAGAAACTTGGATTTTCTGGACTCACATTTTTTACCAGTTTTTAAAAATGTCTTTGTACACTTCGTTTTCTGGACCTTTTAGCACAGTTTTGTCTCAGATGTAATAGCTACTCAATAAATCTTTATTGAATTATAAACTAAGCCAACTACTCTGAACCTTTAAATTGTTCTATGAATACTTTCAAATATTTTGTCTGAATTCCGCTTTGTAAATATCCTAGCAAGAAGCTTTAAACATAACAAAGGCATACTAGGCATCTTTTGATTTTTCCTGTTACATATTTAAAGAAATGGCTTTATGATGATATAATTTTCTACCCAATATCAATATTCCTCAAATTGTATAAATTCTTTCCACAGAAAACTTCAAGATGTGCTTTAGAACTTGGAATGTTGCTTTCCACGTATCCTGCCATAATATTTATGTAGTTTTTAAGTGTAGGGAAAGGGATTTTCTGTCTGACACATTCTAAATAAATTTCTTCTCCCTCCATAAAGAGTATCATTCATTTATACTAATTGATTTCTGTCCTCTTCCAAAAAATATAACTCATACCCAGAGATACCTCTGAGTTCTTGATGATCAAATAGTTAATGTGTACTCTCAATGAAAAAATGTCTACCATACTGCAACTCATTCATAATGGTCAGATAGGACAGGTGCTAGTTGCCCATGTGATTGCAGTAAATTTTTATTATAGACTTTATTTGTTCCCTAACTTCAAATAGTTAAGATTTGCATGGATTACCAGGTAGGGAAGAAAGCTTAATTGGTAGCTCTCTAAACACACCCATTTTTGTCTCATTAGCATAAGTAAAAGCCATGGGCAGGTCATTAAAGTGCTGCTTATTCAGCAGGACTTGTACAAGACCACATTTATAAAATTTTTATGGAGTAATCTCTAAATTGATCATTAATTATCAGTTCTTATTGAGTGATTCTTCCATCAGTGGCCATGGGAGATTAATTTAATTCATATGAAATCAACTATTCTTGATATTGCTAGCCGTATAAATAAGTTTTTAAGAAATAGAGAAGTTATAAAGGAGGTAACAGAATGAATGTGTATTGTGTTTTACAAATTTGTTTTCTAGCAGTTTGTACCCAATCTCTCCACTATTTTGACAGAAGAATATGACCCTCAATTACTAATATATTCCATTTTTACATTCTGTGATTTCTTTCACTTACAATATCATTTATAATTAATTTAGGGCAATTCAACTTGGGCTTAATAAAATAGACATTGATTTGCCCAGTGAAATAATTTTAAACCAATTTAGGGAACAGTGCTTATTTAAGGTACTTCCAGAACTACTGCAATTTTAATAAATAGTAATAATCTGGTATAATAGAAGAGCATGGACCGACTTAGAAGGATGATATGTTTGAAGAAATAACAAAACTCAGTTTTCACAAATATGGCTAGGGAAGAAACAATCATTAACAAAATCTCAAAGACTTGATTAGTGAAATGTATAATGTGTAGAAATTCAAAAATAAAACCAATATTAATAAATATTGTGCTAACTAGAAAGTTCGTTGATTTTGTCTTAATATTATTTTAATATTACTTTAGTCAAATACAAATGATCTACTGTAATGGTAACCTTATATTTGTACGTTTTTTATTCCTATGATTGTCAAGTTTCTAATATACAAAAAACCTACT
Source organism: Phascolarctos cinereus (assembly GCF_003287225.1). NCBI lineage: Eukaryota > Metazoa > Chordata > Mammalia > Diprotodontia > Phascolarctidae > Phascolarctos > Phascolarctos cinereus. Next base: position 173,839,697 of record NW_027555514.1, on the reverse strand, counting down.
TTTAATCAATGAATAAATGATATTAAGGGCCTACTATGATGAATGCATATGCTAATTATATTGATAATTGAATTCTTGAATACGGAAATACCAGGTGAATATCTGGTCCTATTAAAAGAAAACTATCCAGAGTTTCCTAAGATAGATCCAAATATACATATTTTCATTTTCAATCCTATTTGAAGGATGCTAATAGTAGGACAATTATTGATAACCCTCAATTTGTATAATTTTAGGGCTTTTTCAATTATCTTACAAATCACAAAACAAACTTTAATTCATTTTAATTTAAGCACAGATATGTCCCATATAGCAATTATTTCAGAAGGCATAATGACTGGCACGTTGAAAACAAAAATCAGATGAATTGAGTGGAGATTTCAAAGAAAAAGCTGGGAAGTACTGTGCTAGAATAAGAGTGCTTCCTCCAAAATAGTTGATTACTAGCTGAAAAATGATCACCAAATCCATCAACTTTAATATTATTTCATTTTTATCTCATCCTCTTAACTCCCATTTTTGTGTAAGTTTTGTACCCAAATAATCAGTAATTATTAGTGAAAAAGCACATGCATATAATTTACAAATAAATCATATGTATATATTAGATTGCATAATTATTTCTTATTGATAGAAATGCCATAAAAATTTGGAGAATATTGCTTTAGATTACTGCAATAGTTTCCTAATAGGATTCTCTTGTTTCTAATCTCTCCTCTCTCCATACAGCTTCTCAAAAAGCTACCAAAATAATCTTCCTACAACATTTTGTTGCTGTTGCATTGTTTACAGTCATGTCCAACTCTTCGTGACCCTGTTCGGGGTTTTCTTGGCAAAGATAGTGGAGTGGTTTACCATTTCCTTTTCCAGCTCATTAACAGATGAAGAAATTGAGGCAAACAGTTAAGTGACTTGGCCAGGGTCACACAGCTAAGTAAATGTCGGCAGCCTCATTTGAACTCATGAAGATCAGTCTTCCTGACTCAAGGCCCAGCAATTTATTCACTATGCCACTTAGCTACCCTTCTATAGCATATGTCTGACCACATCACTCTCCTATTCAAGAATCTTATGTTGTTACCTATATTTACTACAATAAAATTCTAACTCTTCATATTGCTATTAAAAGTCCTTCACAATCAGTTCCAGACTCACTTTTCAGACATTTCATGCATTCTATATTTTAGCCTAAATGATCTACTTGCTGTTCCTCAAACTTAGCATCCCATCTCCTTCCTCTGCATATTTCCACAGGCTGCTCACCATGCCTGGAATGCACCTGTTCTTCACCTCTTTCTCTAATAAAATATAATCTTTTGCTTCCTCCAAATCTCAGCTAGAAGCCTTTCCTAATCAAACTAGTTGTTAGTGTGCCCTCTGTTCTGAAATTATCTTGTAGTATCCAACTGTGCAGAGCAAACTCCTTGGCAGGGTCTGTTTTCCCCCACTCCCACTGTCCAGTACTTAGAACAGTGCCTTTTAAATTTTAATAAATGCTTGTTGAATTAAGTTGAATGATCAGGGACTTGGAACATGGTGTTGCTTGACATATTTTTATTCTTAACGGTTTGTAGATAAATGTTCCTACCATTTTCTTTACAGGAGATTGAATTTCCTAAGGATCCAGGAGAGTTAGGACTCATTATGATAAGATTCAGTATTTGTGAATACTTCATCAGTGACTCTTATTTATGTAAATTGTTCCTCTATTCTGTGTGTAGGACTTAAGTCTTTCAAACAAAGAAATGGGTTTTTATTGTAAAGAAAGATGTGTTACAAAAAGATTTGTTGTATCACTGCACTCACTGCACTTCCATTGTGGAAAAAAAAATTCATAGTTTGGTTTAGATTGATACCCAGCATTTTGTGGGGCATTCAAATAACATGGGATTGAACATAAAAAACGATAATTTTTGTCCATAGGAAAGCAAGCTAGAGCACCAGATAAAATGGAGAGAACAGGAAAAATATCAAACTGGAAGAATTTTCCTTTTAATCTAAATAACTGTTTATCAACTAATGGGATGGACTCTTACTACTCCTTTCCTATAAATTATCATCAATATGTTTATCCACAGTCATTTTCAAAATGACAACCTAGCTCACTTAATTACATTTTCTACTTCTGTGAAATGTTCTTAAACAAAGGTAGAGCATCATACATGTCACCTTGTAAACAATCTGGTTAGAATATTCCATCATTATGACCAAAGGGGGGGCATGAAAAAGATATAGTTCAGGTAGAATGTATAGTTTGCTCTTACCACCAAGGAAGGAATGAAATGGTAACAAGTCTAAAATGGATTGATTTCAAGACAGTTAAATCATTAGCTATTCTTTTATCACATGGACTTTATCCCCAAAAACATTTTGAATACATGGATGACTCAATCCATGGTATACAGTCGTGAATTAATCACCCTTATTTATATACTTCTGAGGACTGGATGAAATATTAACAAGGTAAAAAAGTATAAGGTGAAGAAATCAATATGTCAAAAGGGAGATATTTTATTTTAATATCAGCAATAATGATAAAGCTTACTACAAGCTCGGCTCAAGTGTCTTCTTCAAAGATACTTACCTAATTCCTTCACTTGATAGTGCCATATTTCACCCCCCCCCAAATCACTGCATTTGTTTTGCATATGTTCTCTATTTATGTGGACATTTTGTACTTCCCCACCACAACACACAAATGTAAGCTTCTTGAAACATGGACCCTCTTTTCTATTTGCATGGCCAGGCAAGTGTCTGGAGTAATAGTAGATGCTTTAAAATGCTTGTTAATTACTTCCTAAAACTACTTACTAGTTCATGAATGGGTTTGATCTCTGCTGATGTAGGGACTTCTGATACTATAAGTTTCCCATGCTGACAAAATCATAGATTCCTCCTCTTAATTTTTGTATAGAGGCATAACTCAGAGTCGGGGTTTGGTCCCAGACTACCACAATGAAGCAAATATCACAATAAAGTGAGTCACATGATTTCCCAATGCATACACAAATTTTATTTACAGTATGCTGCAGTCTATTAAGTGTACAGTAGTATTATGTCCAAAAAATGTACATTTAATTAAAATACTTTATTGCAAAAAAAAAATGCTAACCATCAAATGAGTGAGCCTTCAAAGAGTTGTAACCTTTTTGCTGGTGTAGGGTCTTGCCTCAGTGTTGATTGCGGCTGACTTATCAGGGTGATGGCCTAGATTTCAGCTTATCTCAGCTTTAGACATGCCTTCCTCACTAAGCTTAATCATTTCTAACTTTTGACATAAAGTGAGAGTCTTGTGACTTCTTTCATTTGAACATTTAGAGGACATTGTAGGATTATTAATTGGTTTAATTTCCATATTTTTGTGTCTCAGGGAATTGAGAAGCCTGAGGAGAAGGAGGGAGATGAGAAACAGCCAGTTGGTGGAGCAGTCAAGAACACATACATCATTTAAGTTCACCATCTTATATGGACATGGTTCACGGTGCCCCAAAACAATTACGATAGTAACATCAAAGATCCCTGATCATAAATCACCATATACCAGATATAACAATAATGAAGATGTTTGAAATGTCGCAACAATAACCAAAATGTGACACAGAGATACAACGTGAGCATGTGCTGTTAGAAAAATGGCACTGATAGACTTGCTCTATGCAGGGTTGCTTTAAACCTTTAATTTGTAAAACAAAACAAAAAACATAATATCTGCAAAGCATAATAAAGCGAGGCACAATAAAATGAAGTAAGCCTAGATCAGAAAACTAAAGATTGTCTACAATTGGACAGCAGAATTATAAAAGGAAATAATGTCATATGAAGAGTAGTCGAAAGAATTGAGGACATTTACCCTAAAGAAGAGAAGAGCAAGGCAAAAAATGACGGCCATCTTTAAATGTATGAAGGATTATAAGGAAGAAGAGGGAATGGATTTATCTACACTATTCTAGGAGGCAGAACTAAGAAAAACAAAGGAAAATGGAATGAGAAATTTCAGTTTAGTATAAGAAATAGTTGGTAACAACACTAGTGGATTAATAAAGGAATGAGTTGCTTAGGAGGCTAACTTTGCTTTATTAGAAGTATTCAAACAGAAAAGTGGATGACCATCTGTCAGGGATGATGTTGAAGAGATTTCTACATTGGTTGTAAATTTAGTTCAGGTAATAAACTTTTTTATTTAAGGTTCTACATGTGGATCAAAAATACATTGTTATCTAAAAATAGATATTTGCTGACTAATTCCTTACTTAATTTTAGCTTGGGTACCAACCCAGGAGATATCCTCAAAGGTGTTAATCACTTATTAACACCTTAAAGAGGGATCCCTGTCTATGGGACTAGGGTAATTCTAAATAATGTAATAAACACAGCTATAATCTTATACTTTGTCTGTGAAACTAGCTTTGAAGACCAAAATGGGAATTCTTGGGAATTACACTCCAGGAACTTCTGAAAACTGTATTGCAATTGTATATTAGCTAAGAATAAAATGAGCCTTGGGGGAAGCTATAAATTTGGGAAGAGGAATATAAATTGTACTACTGTAAACAAAGGGTTTCACTACACAGTAACCAATCAACACATTTTTGAGCATCTTCTATATGTTCATCTCTATGGATATTCTTCATGCAGATAATTGTCAGTTGGGAGAACTAAAATTCTGTATGCAATAAAATATTTTATATTTCATTTTTAAGGTAATGGTATTGACCTACCAAAGACCACACTTTAGTTATTTTTTTTTTTTTGGTACTAGTGATGGATTTGCATTGGCTTACTCATTCTTTCTTTTGCACAGCACCCATCCTGATTATGAATATATAATTATATTCAATAAGTATATGATGAAATGAAAGTGTTCTGTATGAATTTTATTGATTGGTTGCTTGATTGATTGAATGGACCTGAGATTTAATTGATACAAGGAGCTACCAGTGAGGAAACTTCCTCTATTGATACAGACCAACCATTGTTTTTCAATTTGTAGTTTTAGATAGATGCCTAGGGATGCTAAGAAGGACAAATATTTTGCCTATGGTCATTTAGCCAGAATTTGAAAGGAACAAGACTTAAATTCAGGTTTTGCTGATTTAGCATCTAGCTCTCTCTTCACTATATAACATCATCCCTCCTTTCTTTTACATTTTAATATATCTGCCAATTGACTTTTCAATTTTCTTATATTGTCCATTTTTCTTTTTACTAATGAAAAACCAATTTTTGAAAAAAAAATCCAAATTCTATATTTATTCAATTTTATTTTAAAGATACAGTTTCAAATTTAACAGACAAATCTTACTATAGAAGAAAAGAGGTGGTTCTATTATGCTTTTCACTCTAAATTTCCTTTGGGCCTTGTGAATGGAAAGAAGGCTGTAATGGGGGTTAGCACAGCTCTGTTTAAATCCTAACTCTCTTATCTGCTACCTGTGTGACTTTAGGCAAGTTACCTCACCACTCTGAGGCCTAGCTTCCTCACTTTGAAAATGACTAGATTTCTAAAGTTTATTTCGACTCAGCCTATGATTCTTTTAAACTCAGATCTTGTGTAATGTGTACTTTCACTGAAAAGAAAAGACTGATTGCGTGGTTTCTGGTACTTATGGGATATTGATAATATTGATGGATTGTAAAGAACAGTAGACTGAGAGTTAAGAGACATGGGTTCTACTCTGCTCTGCCAATAAATAATAATGTGACTTTAGGAAAATAACTACACCTCTGGGAGTTTGTTCATTTGCAAAATTATGTTTTATTAGATGGAAAAATATACCCAGACTTCTAGGATTCTATGGTATAAAATAGGATGGATTTTTTTTGTCTAACAAATTGGTATGGAATTTCCAACTCAGAAAGGAAGATGAGCCTATATTTTCTGCCTTTTCACGTAAACCATTATATACATGAATAAATACTGATTCTTTTGACCTCGTCTATTGCTTTCACTGGCTGCCCCACATCAACAAACCCTACCTAATACTTCTTAAATTCTTCCAATAGGTGCTATGGCATAATCCCTCTACATATTCTTATTCTAATTCATTGAAAGTGTAATTTCCCAATTGATAAATATTATTACTATTGCCCATAAATGATCAATGGGTGTGTGTGTGTGTGTGTGTGTGTGTGTGTGTGTGTGTGTGTGTGTGTGTGTGTGTGTACTGGCTGATGGATTTTCTATTTCATGGGAATGGCAACACAGATGAAAAGCTGTCAATTTTTTTAGTGTCTACATCGTTATAAAACCACAAGATAAGTAGCCCACTGGAGAATATTAATGAAATATATTCTTAGACTTGAGAAAAAAAAATTCTTGTTTTTATTTCCAGTTTTCCTTTTCATGGATCACAGTGACTAGGTAGTAAGCATTAGGTATGACAACTGGATAATTGCTCCAATAAGACAGTAGATCTCTTTATCTTTTTTTCCTAGGCTGACAAATAGTTGCCTGTCTAGAACTCCTAAGTAAGAAGTCACCAACCACCATGATTTTTCTCTTACGTTACTAGATAATCTCTCTTCTGATAGCATATTCCCTTCAGCAATTGGCTTTTTTAGTTTTTGCTGAGGAGAAAAATTACCCTGCTAGAGTTTGTTGCATGTACTTGTTGGAGCAGTTTTCTTACACTGTTTTAAAAGTGACTTATGGAAGCTCCTGCCGAAAAGTAAAGTTAAAAATCAAAGAGTTATTTGGAGTATTACTGACTGTTCCTCACCATTTATCCTCTGCATTCTAGAGCAATTGATATGTGGAATATCTTTTATTAAGAACCTATTTGCTGACTGAACAGCTATGTAGAGTTTAGATTTCTTTAAGCCAATTCACTGTCTCTTCGTTGGGAGAAAATTATCCACTTTTAATAACAATTATCACTTTTATTAACATTACTAAATTATTATGATGTTACTTAATGTGATAACACTACATTTTGTTATTATATTACTATTATAGGCAACACCATAGGAAAAACAATAGGGCATAGATGCATAGCCCATCTTGAAGCCAGTAAATTCTAGGTTAAATCTAGCTTCTAATATATAGTGACTGTATGATGCTAGGCAAGTCAATTAAATTCTCAATGACCAAGGAAACACACTCTAATACTCTAAGGTGCAGAGATGGTGCCTACCTTCACTGGTATAGGGAGTTTCTTCTTCTGGAAAGTTTCCTGTATCAATGAAATCATGAATCTAGTCCCTATTCCTATTAATAACAATATCAAATGATAAATACCTATTTCCTCCATACTCTAACCAGGACATCAGAGTCATTCAAATTTGAAGGTATAGGAAAATGAAGAAAAGTTAGTAGAAGCAGGTAAAATCAAGGTACAGTCTCAATGACTGAAAATATTGGCTGGCCCTAGGCTTTCCAAAGGCACCTCAGGAGAAGGATTAGTCCTCCAAATCATCTATCATTTTTTTTAATCTGGTAGGACAATAAAAATTCTAAATAAAATAAGTACCTAAAGTTTACTATGAAAGAATATTTTAGCAATGTTGATTAAGCCTTTACAGCTGACAAGATATGCAGCCAGGTTCCCCAAGGGAACAAAGGTCAGGATCAGAGGATCTTTGTTCCTAGAGACCAAAGGGATCTTAGAGATCTATTAGTCCAAAGTCTTTATTTTACTTACTTACTTACTTTACTTACCATAGAGGATAGGTGAATTGTCTGAGATTATATAGGCAGTAAGTAGCAGAACTGAGATTTTAATTCTGGTCTTCAGACTCCAAATCCTGTCATCTTTCTGCTATACCACACTGGTGTACCTTGTGTATTTACTTTTACTTTCTCAATATGAAAAGACCTCCCATAAAGTCCTACACTGATGCTTCATCTTGGAGTGGAGGTAACCTTGTTTCTTGAAGGTTGTGTTAGTACACCACAGCTAGGTACTGACAAACTAGAAAGGTGTTCATTATGGAACCTGTGATTATGGTTTTTACTTGAAGACCAGGTTAGCTAAATTTGGACAGGCTCATCACCAACTTGGCTACAGGATAACAAATTTTTCAACCACAGCAATTCTAAAGTCCCATATATTAATAAATATATTGTGATTGTGTTAATGGAAAGAGTGCCCATACCAACAAGATCTCAGATCCACAAAGTACTGAAGAAAGCATGGAAAAGATATACTCCATGTATATGGCTAGAATAGTCAGGACATTTTGTGGTTTGTAGCTTTTTTTTCATACCCTTTCAAAGGGAAAGAAAGTTTAAATAGTTTCTGTACTGCCAAAGAATCCTACTAAAAAAATTGTAGCAAGCAGAAATAGAAGCAGCATTACAATCATAGCAGGTCAGATTGTGATTAAATCTGTGTATTAATAAACTTCCTAATTCATGTCTATAAGCAAAATTCAAGTGATTTGTTTAGCAGTAGCACAAAATCTACTCTAAAAGAGATGAGAAACAGGAGAAAGGCATAAAATAACATCAAAGATAATAACAAAACTAATAAATATGCACATATGATATAGTAAGCCAAAATTACTCAGAGTTGATGTGATGGAATAAAACAATAAAAATTCTAAAGGAAATTTTTATATAATTACATGATATTGCATACAAATAGAATTTGGTATAACCTCTGGACCTTTGTCCAGTAACAAGAAGCAAGGTTGCTTTCCTTAGAATCAGAGGTCTTTGGAACATGTCTATCACAGTTATTTTCTATTTCATTTGTCAGCAAACTTTAATTTCAAAACAACAACAAAAATGAGCCTCCTCAGCTCCCTGAAAACCATGGAGGTAAAAACAAGAAATATTTCAAAGCAAGAAAGCAAACAGACTGCGAGGACTGAAACTCAGACCAGAGGCATCTGCTCTCCAACTCACACTCCCCACACCCACCCTTCCTTTTCATGATCGTACAGATTTTTCTAAGAGATATTGCCATTTAAGCTTTGTTTTTCCCTAAAATCTGGCAATACCTATCACTTCAGGCAAGGCAGCAAAGCCACAAACACTATCCAAACCGGAAAACAGAGAAGCTGTTCAGTCTTTTCTTCCCCGCCAATCCATTACTTACTTATTTACTTTCTCTGAAGAAAAACTCCTCCATTCTACTTAAAACTATACTCACTCACTTCCAAAGAAGACTAATTATACCATTAAAGCAAATACCATAGGACTGATTATTGTATGAAGGAATAAAGGAAGGTCTGGTCAAATAAACAAGGCAACTCCCCCTGGGCTTTCACTTTTAACAGAGGAGGAAGAATCTTGTAACCTAGCTAGCCTGATCTTCTCTTAAAAGAAAAAACAAACCAAAGCAATCTTTGTGTTTTACTCTTTTCCAGGATGCCTCCTCCTTCCTTATCCTCTTAATTTAAAGGCTGCCAACACAATTTACCATTCACAGTGTTCATGAGGGGAGAAGGGAAAAATATTTAAAAAAAGAAAGGAGGGAAGAAAGGATGGTAGGAAAAAAGGGAAAGAGAGAAGGAGGGAACTCACCCCTTACTTTTGAGTAAGGTAGATAGTTCAAGGACAAAGTGCATAATATCATGGCAGCATTAATTATTATTGTATCATCCAGAAAAGGGGACTATCATGATGTACTTTTCTCTAAAGATAAAGGTGACTTCCCCACTCAAATTTTATATGGAATTCTCTTTTGCCCTTATCACATTCTATTCTGCATCATTCTTACTTGCTTATAAAAGCTAACATCCCCTATGATGATTGACAACTGAGGATAGGAACTCTGTTATTTTCATCTTTATGTCTCAGCACCTAAATTTGTGGTATATATAGTAGACACTTAATAAATGTTTGTCTATTTGTCTATCTATTTCTTTTCCATTTATATCTAATAGTCCTTAATCTTTCTTTTGAGCAGAATTACAGAGAGGCAGTATGGCTTTGTGCATAGAAAGTTGGATTTATGATTAGATGACCAAATCCTGGCTCTGACACTCGGCAGCTATGTTAACCTGGGCAAGTCATTGAACCTGAGTCTTAGTTCTTACAGGATTAGGGTAGTTCTCTAAAATGGAGACAATGCTTGCTAATATACCTTGTACAGTTATCTGTAGGAAAAAACTTTGTAAATTTTTAAGTGCAATGGAAATACAACTTTTTTTTATTCTTAGGCTTTTAACAATAATAGCCTAAGAATAGATTTAAAGAACACTTTAAGATAAAAATGTCATATTCACATGTAAAAAAATCTATTATGCCTGAGAAAAATTTGAGGTTCCTCTGTATTTGTAGATCATCCCTGTATAACTTTATTTTTTTCCTCTCGAATGAATCATATTTTTCCTTACATACTTGTTTTAGGTCCAAGTCAGTCTTTCAGATAATGTTACTTTTATCATAAATGAGGATAAAAGACTAATACTAATTAAAATGTGGGATATACTCAGATTTCTTATTATGGAAAATATTACATATATTTGCTGTGTCAGAAAAACAGAAAGATAATTACAACCTATTTTAAGTGTTTGAATTATAAACTTTAACAGGAAAGATAAGAAGATATATGTTTAAAAGATCACTCAGTAGCCTTATCAGTTCTCATAATTTCAATTCTATCACTTTTGCATATGACTCCCAAATCTCTCTCGCCACCCTCATCTCTTTTCTGAACTACATGGATGACCTCCTGGGTACTGTCATGTAGACATCTCTCCTACTACATTAGGTGGATAAACTAACTTGGTTTGTGATTTGCTCAGTTTACCACATACATTGTATTGCTGCTCTTAAACAGGTCAATGGTATAATTCCACTGAGATTCCACTCCCTAGTGATTAACTAATGTCCATTTGTAGGAGTTCATTAAATGCAGACTCACCTGCACTGCCATTATAAGGATTTCTACCAGTATAAGATGAACTATGTCAATAAAACTAGGTCCTACTACACACTCAAAGAGAACTCTGACTTCAGCTGTGGCCTGCTGAAGTCATTTAGTCTATGGTTGCTCACCTGTATGGTGTCTGACCTTCCAGACCATATGATCCAAAGCTGAGTATATCTCTAGAGATGAGTGAATTGGAACCCATGAGAGCAACATGGAAATTACAGTTTAAGGCTATCTGAGAAATCATCAGCTCAGGCAGAGAGCACCTGACTATACAATATTACATAAGCAGTAAAGATAAATGAATGAAAAAAATGTATTAAGCCATTGGTATGTATCAAATGGGGGCAGACAGGTGGTACATTGGATAGCGCTGGGTCTGGAGTTAGGAAGACTCTTCCTGAGTTCAAATCTGGCCTCAGATATGTATTAGCTCTGTGACCCTGGGCAAGTCACTTAACCCTGTTTGCCTCAGTTTCCTTGTCTATAAAATGAAGTGGAGAAGGAAATGGCAAACCATTCCAGTATCCTTGCTAAGACAACCTCAAGTGTGGTCATGAAGAGTCAGATATGACTGAAAAATGACTGCACCACAAAGGTATCAAATAGTATGTAAAGTATCGTAATGCAAGTAGGAGAAGTTCACAGTTGCTGCCCTCAAGTAGCTAACACTATAAATAGTAGAGATAAGACACAAAAGAGAATTCAGTTGTGGACTTGAATAAAAGGCCTAGAAGTGCTAAGGGTTCAGTTGCAGGGAAAGATCCCAAGGCTCAGGGTTGTTTCCAATTCTCAGGTGCCCAGTATTCTTGTTCAAATACTCCATGCCTTCCTCATTATGACATCCCTATATTTATGTCCTTTGAAGTACCTAAGTAAATCTTTTAGGATTTAAAAACAACATAACAAAATAAATTTCCTATCAGAAAGCTAAAGAAGAGCAAAAGAACTAAGATTAATGCCAATATTTCAGACTTCAGATGTTCAAACTGAGTATCATCATCTTCCCCCAAAAGCCTGCCCCTCTTCTTACCTTCTCTACTTCTGTTGATAACACCATCGCTTTCCTAGTCAACTGGGCTTGGAAGGTTAAAGTGGGTGACTTCTGACTCTTCCTCTTCCTCATCTCTTACCTCTAATTAGTTGCCTAGACCTATTGCATCTGCCTAAGAATTGTTTCTCATATCTGTACTTTCTTTTCCACTTCCATTACTACAAATTGTTGTCAAAGTCTTCATTATCTCTTATATGGACTGTTCTAATACCTTTCTCTATCACCTCCGTGCTAGACCTTCAAAATTCTGACCACAGCATTCTCACCCTGATGACAATTCAGTCATCATCTTTTATTTACCAAACCAAACAAAACAAAATAAAATTCTCAGTTTAGCATTCAACTCCCTTTACAACCCGACTGCAATCTCTTTTTCTGACTTTATTACATACTTCCTTCATTACACATACTTTTCATGAATTGTACATTCCAATCACAGCAGGATATTCACCATTACTTGATCTTACCCCGCCCTTAGCTACCAGTATGCTTATTCCAGAAATGGTCTCTCACTTGTTGGCCTGTTGAGTCTTTCTTTTCCTTCAAGGCCTAGCTGATATGTCACCTTTTCCCTGAAGCTTTCCCTGACTTTTCCATCTTTAACACAATTTCCCTCTTTATAGATATCTTAGAGTATTCTATTTACATTTCTCTTTGGCACTTATAACTTGTAATGTGGTACTTTCATATTTATCTTCTTCCACTAAGCTTAGTTCTTAGCTTCTTTTTACGTATTGTCTTTCCCCATTAGAATGTAAGTTGAATGAGACAAGTGATTGTATTGTGTGCTTACATTTTTATTCCCAGTACTTGGTACAATGCTTGGTACATCATAAGTGTTCCATATTCTACACTATGTAACATGCTGTATTTGTCTTATTAGGTTGGGTTTTTCAGTGGGACAGCAACTTGGGATTGTTGAAAGCACTGCAAGATTTCTCAACTGCAATCCCTCTCAAACTCTGCCTCATCTTCAGTTCTTATATGTGTGTCTGTAGTATCTATTCCTCACAAATGCACTGATCTATTAATTCAGGAGACGTGGCCATCTAATTTCGTGTGGTAAGCTAGATGACAGGCATTCTTCCATCCGCCGAGTTTGTCCTGTGGAGACTGTTAGAAAGATCACTTTTGAGTAATCATGGATTTCATTGAATAGGTCTTATAATGTTCTGCCATTTTTTTTCCCAATCAAAAGCAAAATATCATCTTCAAACAGTGGACACTAGATCTAATCATGTATTATAAAGGTTCTTAAACTTTTTGTGTGTGTCAAAGATCCCTTTGGCAGTCTGGTGAATCTCATGGACCTCTTCTCAGAACAATGTTTAAAATTCATAAAATAAAATACATAAAATTACAAAAGAAACTAGTTATCTTGAAATAGTAATTAAAAAATATATATAAAAAAACAAATTCAAAGACCCTCAGTTAAGAACCATTGACCTATAAGGAATTATTTCCCCATTTGGGTGCATATAGGACATCCTCCATATAAGTGATAAAAACTTTCTTTCAAGAGTATGGTTCCCTGTTTTATGCCTCATTTAAAGTTAATATAAGAATCATCATTGCATACTTATCTCTGTGGCTGGGCAGCTAGGTGGCACAGTAGTTAGAGTGCCGACTTTGGAGTCAGGAAGACCTGAGATCAAATTTGGACCTCCCCATAATTACTAGCTTATGTGACCATGAGCAAGTCACTTAATTGTATGCCTGTTTCCTCATCTATAAAAATGGAATAATAATAGCACCTAGATGCAGCTAGATGGTACAGTGGATAGAGTGCTGGGCCTGGAGTCAGGAAGGTTACCCTTGCCGAGTTCAAATCTGACCTCAGATACTTATTAGCTATGTGACCCTGGGTAAGTCACTTAACCCTGTTTGCCTCAGTTCCCCATTTTTAAAATGAGCTAGAGAAGGAAGCGGCAGACTACTGTGGTGTCTTTGCCAAGAAAGCCCCAAATGGGGTTACAAAGAGACATACATGACTGATATACCTGAATGACAACAAATGGCATCTACCTCTCAGGGCCATTATTAGGATCAAATGACATAATAAATTAAAGCACTCTGCACAATGTCTGGCACATAGTAAGCACTATATAAATGTTAGTTATTGTTATTATCATATTGCTCTTTTTCAGACTAAAAAAAACTTCTATAACTTCGGGCTTAGAAAGTTGTCTAGACCATTGTGAGGTAAGAGATTTGACCATGGTCACATATTTATTGTGCACCAGATTTTTTGTCTCAGGCTAGCCTCTTATTATGCATGCTGATTCTCAGATTATCATTATTATTATCATCATCATCATCATAAGAGCTATTAATTATATAGTGCTTTCATATTTACCAAGTGCTTTTACCTATATTATCTCATTTGATCATCATGATGACCCTATGAAACAGGTGCTATTATTATCTCCATTTTACAGATTTAAAAAATTGAGCCTGAGAAAGATTAAGAGACTGTCTTCATTCACAAACATCCTGGAACTTCTGAAGCCAATTACCTTTAGCCAAGTGTTACCCTAAATGATGTAACAATTTTCACATATGACTTTGTGGAATCAGTCACATTAATTTAGGGTCATGCCTTGTATTATCCCTCTGCCTGAGAGAAGATTCAAACTCAGTACATCTTAACTCCACATTTTGCATTTAATTGAGACCATATATTTTGAACATAGAAATATATATACACACTCACATATGCAAATGCATGACACATTAAAAATGCTATTCTCTCTATAACTGGTATAATATATAGAGTTTGCTTTGGATGGTACAAGGTGATAGTAGTAACTCTGTAACTGGTTATGATTTTGTTTCTTCATTTCCAAAGCTATAAAATGCTATATCCCCTTCTTTATAATGGTGTCCAATAGATTGATCTTTCTTCTCTCATTGCTTCCTAAAAGTCAAAGTCTATGTCACACTGCTTAACTTTCATTTTAACAAGGGCACACGATGCTATTTCTACCTTATTAAATTATGGTTTACACACATCAGATTCTCATAGAAGAATCATGGTGTTATACTGCTAGGAAGAGTGTTCACATGAGCAAATCCTTAAAGTTGATTTGCTTTCATGAAATAAAGGCTAAACTGAAGAGTATATTTATCCTTTATGCGTATATATTATCTAATCTATGACATACAGATTTTTTCTACTCATATGTAATACCAACCACACATTCATTTTGCTTTATGTCTTTGAAGTCATTAGACATCCCCTATACCTAAAGCAAAATATCAATGCTAACAACAAGATGAACGGAACTTAGGCATTTAATACATAAAATTTATATTTGAAATTCTGATCCTGGACAAAGATCCACCTAAATAGTTTTTATTGCTTTTCTATAGACAAATAGACTCACAGAAATATGTATCTCAATATCCTTATGATAACACTGTGCCCAATAAAGGTAACAGCTAACAAAAGTGACAGATAAAAGCTGCAATCCTTCAACTTAAAAATCTAGGTACCAAAAGAGAATAATGTTATTTGTGTGTTTAAATTACATTTACCTAAGACCATATTGGACTTGTAAATCCATAGGAATCTTATACTCAATAATAGATTATGGAAATAAACTCCTTAAATCAAGGAGTATGAAAATATGCTTCTGTTTATGGTGAAAAAAAATCTTCATTCAGAATTTGATGTCTAAATTTAAAAATAAAATTCTAACAGTATTATTTCAAAGTTTCATTAGGGCAAAAAGTTTATTTAATGTGATAGTGATCCACATCCTTCTTCAAGCAACAGTGTCGCTCTTTTATTTGTTTTTCCAAATATGAATTTACACTTATGTGAAAATCTGCCCCAAAGCTAAACAAAATAAAAGAAAACAAAGCTCCCAGTCAGAATTTTAGTAAAATTAACTATGATACACTCATACACAAAGATTCCTGTTGGGAATAGAATACATATTTTAAAATAACCACAAGTTGTTGAATTAAGTTCATATTGGTTGGATTTCTCTATTTCATAATTTTCTCTTAAAATTAAAATATTTAAAATATGTTCTGGGATTTGAGTGACATTCAATTCCTAGTTAAAATCTGGAAGCTTTTAAAAGATGAGTCAAGGTTTATAAGTCATTAAGTTGGTCCTTTTCTAAGCATTTACTAATATGTATCCAAAAAAGAAAAAAAATGAAAATGAACTCCTTAACGCATCAAATTATCTTTTATTATGTTTTTCAAATTATTTAAATTAGGTCATCAGATAAATATCATTAAATATCATACAAAATATTAAATACTGTATTTTTTATTATTATAATTTTCATCACACATACACATACACACAGACATGTATTTAGCTCTTTTCACCTGAGAATTCTAGTCTTTCTAAAAAAAAAGCTTTAAAATGGTCACTGTACTTTTTCTTTGAGAACTGAAAAGTGGGACATAAGGCTGCTTGTTTCAAACCAACAGAAAATGTTACATTTAAAAATTTTGTGGTAAGAAAAAAGACAGATTTTCATTTGGTCTCCATCAATGGGCAGGGCAACATCAACCTAACAGTTTAATCAAATTTACTCCCCCTGGCATGACTTGAGCCTTTCTATTTAATACTCATCGTCCTCATCCCACACATACAACCTCTCTTTTCAATTCAACATATTACCCATGCATTCTGGAGCTCCCCTCAAACCATACTGGACAGGAAGGTATTAAAAGCAAGTAAACCACCAATAAATGTAACTGCATTGCTTAGTCAAGTAGGGAGGTAGACAACATGAAGATAAAATGACTAAATTGTTCACAGTAGTGAAGCTGACTTTGTTCCCTAAACTTTCCAAGAACTATGGTGTAAAGCTTCATTTTGAATTCATTCGACACCTTTTATGATTTTTCTGAATATATCAATTCAGAAATGTTATTTCATGCTTTCCTCAAAATTCATTTTATTAATGTACCTAAAAAAAAAATTCTACCAAAATAATGTTGAATGTGATTTGGTGTCTTTGCTTTAGAGGTCAAGCTCATGTAAACCTACAGAGGCATCCCCTCTAAAAGTTTATAGAAAAGCTAGAAAGGCAATTGCTACTCCTCCAAACTCTTGCAAAATGAGTAAGACCCATTATACAGTCCCACTAGGAAACAATGTCCTGAAGAGACAATACCCAGATGATGCACTCAAATATTAAATGGGGCACATTATTACATGTACATGCTCTTATCTAATTCCCAAAAGTTTTCATAGCTCCCTAAGAAGCCTGGATAACTGGTAGTCACAAATACTACCAGTTCAGAGTTGGGCAAGTCTTTGTTAAACTGGAGTATCTTGGAAACAAGGTATGTTTGTTATTGCTGTTGTTGCTATAGAATTAACCCCCTCATTCCTACTGCAATGAATTCACTTTATTCATATACGGCAGGAAGGTATTGAGGGTGACTATATGAGGTAAACAAATAAGTCAAGAAAGGATTTTATCTGCATATGAGGTAAAAACTTCTTAATAAGAACTAGAAACTTAAAAAAAGAATATTTACAATGAAGTTTCATGGACCATGTCACATCTTTACTAATTGACTAATACTAACTTAAGAGGGTGATGACAAATCACTTTGGACTACCAACAAACAATTCTATCTTCATTCACAAACATCCTGGAATTTCTTAAGCCAATTACCTTTAGCCAAATGTTACCCTAAATCATGTACCAATTTCCACATGTGACTTTGTGGAATTAGTCACATTAATGTAGGGTCATACCTTGTACTATTCCTCTGCTCAAAATTTGTCAGGTAATCTTTTGCTTATCAGATATAAAAGTGTCCCTTATGAATTCACGAGAGCTCCATGATGTGTTGTCATATTGACATACGAAAATAATCCCCTCATCACTGAAACTTGAAGTTTTTCAGAGTGCTACGGTTATATGAAAACACATTGAACCAACTCATTGCCTGATGTGCTTCAAAAAAACCTGATGTCACAAGGTGGCATACCTAGACAAATATCCCATTGTGAAAATCCAAAATACTTAATGTACCTCAAGAATTTTGGCAGCAAAACTCCCCTCAAAGATAATAAAAAACACAACTTGGGGGTCAAAAGAGACCTATGTCTGAATTCTGTCTCTAACCCTTATGACCACAAACAAGTAATTAAACTTTTTGGAGCCTAAGTTTTGCAATCTATAAAATTAGAATAATCACACCTGCAAAACCTACCTCATAGAGCTGTAGTGGCAGCTGAATGAAATAATGTATTTAAACACTTTAAAAAGCTTAAATCACTATGTAAATGTGTGGTGGTGGTGGTGATCAGAGATCTCTAAGATCAAGGAAATCAGAACTCTTAAGTCAAAATTTAGAGGTAATGAATGTCTCTCAAAAACAGTTCCAGGCAACTTTGGACAGTGGAAACACTATAAAACAATGTTACCCCCCCAAAAAAAAATTATAGAAAATGAACCGGAGATCATTCACCTAGACGTATTTGACCTAAAAAGGCATAATGTCAAGTCCCTTCAGTTTTTTTTGTTTAGATTTAAACTAACAGTATACTTAGAGAAACAAATAGTAAGACATTTATAATAGGAAATAGGTTACAGAGGATGGAAAAAAAATCTCTATCAAAGGGTAAATTTCTTTGGGATGTTAAGATTTATTTATCCATAATATTACATCATCTCAGAAAGTATAGGATAGTGAAAAGAATGCTGGAATTAAAGTTAGAAGAGACCATGGTTCAAATCCTGCTTCTGGTTTTGTTTTTAGAGTGTTTTATAATCTTAAGGCACTGCATAAATATTAGGTATTATTATTAAAAGTCAGCATAACTTTTCACAGATAAATAATTTCCTACTTAATCCTTGCAAGTCTCACATGAACCCTTTCCTTTTATAATTGTTCTGCCACTCTATGACATTTGGAAAACCTGATAAAATAAATTTTGTTCCAACTTCTAAGTAACTCAGTTTGTGCTACAAAGAGCTAAAAATGCAAAACAAATTACTATCATTGCTACTTTCAAGAAAAAAAGGCAAGAGTTCTGACAGTAACATCTATTGTGGTATTTTTCTGCTTACCACTATTGGCGAGATACTAGTTTGAATATTTCTGACTCATACTAACAGGATTACAATATGTATTGAGATCTCAATTCTCTTCTCCCTGCAGATAGTTGTGGAGAGACTCAGAGAAACATCTTTCCATGCCAAATTGTCTAGTTCAGTCTTTTCCATAGAGAATAGAGTTTAATGTATGTTTTTGCAAAACACAGGACACAATTTGGACAAGTCAAAAATTAATGTTAAATGAATAAAACATAAGTCTTGACTGAGTCTAAAAATTGTTCACTTTCAGTCTTCATTTTTGTATTCTATTTTTCCTAAAATATGAAGATATGTCATATATATATTTAGTATAGGTACAAATCACAGAAAATGTCTCTATGAATTGGTCCGTAGTTTAAGAGGTTCAGAGTATGTTTACGAATATTCTCCTACTAAGCACTTTAGGATTTCTCCTTGAACTTGAGGTGAGTGAAATAGGCTAAATAAGAATACCTTGTCTAATTTGTGACAGAAATTGTTTTTTCTCTCACTGTAGCAATAATGGCATAGTATTGCTCTGGTTTAATGCTATAAATTCAGATCAAATAGGAAAGTGTGAAATCCAGAAGTGATGCTGCTTCATTAACTTGCATGCTGATTTGACATGCTCCATGGTATACACGCAACAGACTTGATGATACAACCTATTCCTATAAGCAAACAATATTTTATATCATAAACCATCTGGGGTTCTCATCCTCAGAGCCACTTGCCTAGAGTTGGCTGGTACATTTGAATATTCTGAGGTGCAGCAGTAAGAATTATTTTATTAGCAAAATCTCATTTGCTACAATAAGTGACTGGCATTCAAGACATTATGGAGGGAACAAAATTTTGGCTAAAGTACTTGTTTTCATTATTCAGCTGAAGAAAATCATTAGTTATACAAGCTTTCAAAACCCTATGGTTTTTCTAAGTTACCAATAAAAGTGATACCATTCATAACCTGGACAGTAGTTTCTTTCATATATTGCCTATAGTCACAAACTTAAGTGCCAAGCAGATGGTTGAAATCTGTTTTGTATAAAATGTGTGTTTTTTTTTTCAAACTGTGTTCTTTGTATTCATATTCAGGCCTAGGTTTTAGCCATCAAAACACTGGTACTGTGTTGATCATTAGCAGCATTTTAGACAACTGGCAACTAAGGTATTCACTGTTCTCCACACAATGTTCAGTTAATATTTCCCAGATGCGTAATTAAGGCAAAAGATCATCTTCTTAAATTGGTATCAGCGCTCTGGATGGCTTCTGGCTTTTAGCACACTATATCTGTGAAAAACAATTTCACTTAAAAATAAGTATTTTGTTCTTATTTTTATTTTTGTTTTGTTTTGTCTGCTCTGTATTCTGTTAAGGCTGCTTTAAAAAAGAAAGGTATAGCTTTCTCCATCAGGTAAGCATCTATTTATCTATTTTGTTTTATAAAGTCAGTTTTTAGTTGGCTTTTGGTTTTGGTTAGATATGTACAAAGTGGGGATGCTGGAGTTTTAAGTTGAGTGATCATATATCAAAGCAGAGCAATGAATAGATATTTTCATATTTGAAGCATAGATGCTTGCAAGCAACGTTCTGTGACTGATATTTCTTATATATTAAAAGAGGAAAAGTATAATTTCCAATATATTCCACTATTACTAAAATATAAGGCACATCTAGTAACAATATGCTAATTTAATGTAATAATCACAATAACCATAATAATTATCACCACTTAGTTATTTACAAATAGTGCTCCTGTAGGACCCAACAAAGTGGACAGGTAATTTTTTTAGGTGAAGTTGCCCATTGAAATTATTGTTTAATCCCATAATTTTTCACTTTTAATGTATGTTAATTATTTTGCACTTGGTAAAAACTGAACAATTTCTACTCAGTGGCTTTCATCCAGAGATATTTAAATATTTTGTAAATATTAATTAGCTATGCCTCTTCTCTAGCATTAGGGGGTAAGTTAGTGTGCATGCCCATTTTATAGATGAGTTGTTGATGAACAGAGAAATTAAGTGACTTTCCCAACATAGTTTTAAATTTTTGGTTGAGAAATTGCAGGAACATATGCCATCCTTGTATAGCACTTGGTGCTAGATTATAAAATATATTAGCAGTAGGATGCCTGATTGGATGGTTTCCAGATTTTCTTTCTGTTTTAAAAGTAGGATTTTTGCACATTTCCTTTTGGTCCTTGTTTTAGATGCAGTTTGGGTTCAATTTTTAAAAAATAAAAGCTCCTATCTCAATAGCAAAGGAAGAACACTCATTCTTCTTTCCAAAATTAAAAATGACATGAATAGTCAATAATTCTACATCTGAATTATGGTACAAACAACTAACTTTAATATGAAGCCAATTTCTACCTTCTTTCAAATGGCCAAGTACATTTTTTTATCCCACCAATGCTTATATGTATGTGGCTTTCAAGATCTGATGTATTCATCTGTAAAATGAGGGGTTGGACTAGATGATCTGAAAGGTCCTTTTATGCTTAAAGCTCATACCCTGACTGACTTGTCCACTTTGAAATTAAATATACTTGGTTATGATTGCTGTGTGTGGAGAATATACACACGTCTTCATATTCAAGGATCATACTCATGGTGTTATGAACACTGATAAAAAGAAATCAGACTCTACCTCAATAACTGCATATATTATTGTTATCATTTTAATAGTGATAATTCATTTGCATAAAATACTTTATGGTAAGAAAGTGCTGTATTATCCCATCTTTTCCTCAGAACCTTATGAAGTAAATATAGTGAGAGTCTTAGTATCCCAATTTTCTAGGTAAAGGAATTGAAATATAGAGAGGTTAGGCAATTTGCCCAAAGTCAGTAATTTGGAATGAGGTGGAACTTGAATTGAGTTCGTCTAACTGTTCTGACATATTTTCTAGCACTAGATAGATGAACCAGTCATTCTGATTCAGTGGTATTTCTTGTAGACCGTAATGCCTTTCATCTAAAGTTCATCTTCTCAGGATGTAGAGCTGTTCCTTAAGGAAAATTTATTTCACATTATTTGTGGCTCTGTTCCTTTTCCTTTTCTCCAAAATTCAGACGCTAAGTTAGTCTCCCTATTGTTGATACCCTCTAATAATCAAAGGCTATGCTACTTTCTAAAGTTTGTCTTTGTCATGACCTTATGGTTTTCTTGTTCAACTACTGAAGTTCACTTCACCAGTCTCAAGTTAATTTAATGTTAAATTTATCTATATAAACAGAAACTTTAGCTTATGTGTATAACTAACTCATATAGCACTTAGCAAAGTGATTTACACATAGTAGGCACTTAAATATAGTTGCTGCTTGATTGGTATGCTAAAATTGTTTTGATATGATGTACAAGATTTTTTTTAATTATGAGAACAGAGTTATGTATTTTTAAAATGTGTAGGTACAGACACCCAAGCACCCAGAATTCCTTTTTGTTGAAGTGCTTTGCCCCTGGACAATAGTCCACAATTCACATGTAAGCTGAGAAATAGTTTGAAATTTAAATTCTTTGGCTGATTGTGGAAGTACTCCTCTCTTCACATAAAAAAGCAAAAATGTAAGCATTCTGACTGCTTTAGCAACAAAAAAGCTGCATACTGTACAAACATTTTAGAAACTTAGAATTTTGGAACTAGAGGAGATGTTAGAATGTAGTAACATAGGATGTTAGAGCTAGAGGGGGCCTTAGAGATTATCTATTCCAAATCTGTCTTTTTATAGATGAGGACAGTGAAGTCCAGAGGGGAATAAAAAGGGACAGAATCTCAAACAATGAAAGCTTCTTTAAAGAACAGCTACTTTTACAGAAGGGGAAAACTTCACATAAACGCTTATAGAATATAATACAAAAAAAACTGCTTGGCATTGGACGACATGAGCTAAAATAACTTTAGGCAAGTCACCCTTTCTGAGCTTGTTTTTTTTGGGGGGGGTTATTTAAATTATTTGTGAAATGACAATAACAAGCAATAAATTCATTAACCATGTAACTCATTATATTAGATTCAGGGCTAAAACTCCAGATTTTTTTTTTTTTACTTTCCATTACAATGTTCTTTCTACATTATATTATGCTGAGTTCCTAGCTTTCATTATGTGTATATATTATATTTAACTTGTTGATCATATTAATGTAATTAACATCAGTGACAAAGAAAAAAAGCCATCTTATAAAATGTGTTTATGTTCTCTGGGTAAAATAGAATATTACAGGGAAGTTACTAACTTTTCACTTTTAGCACATACTTCCAACATCACACTTAAGGTTTAATATCAAGTATACCTTGATTTACCCACCTAATTGCATACAAATTTTTGATAAGAGCCACACGCTTTAAGAACAATTTAGGTTAAGGAAATTCAGATATTATTACTTTCTTCTGTAATTCATGCTATAAGCTCAGGAAGTAGAATTGAGCTTTATTTATATTAGTTGTGTGATTCAAGGTAAAGAGTACTATACTTGGAAGTCCATGGAGAGTTGATTTTGAATCCCAATCCCAATACTTCATGATTTTGGGCAAGTCATTTAACTTATGTGAAATTCTGTTTTATCATATGTGAACATTTGAAAATAATATTTCAGAACTCAATACATAGATTTCTTGGGAGGATCAGATGAGATTATGTATATAAGGTACTTTGTAAACTTGACAGAACTATAAGCATCAGCTACTACTATCTTCACCCCATTAACGTTTTTTGTGTCTTTCGATCATATATACTTTATTTTAGACTATTAGTTTGTCCATAATAAATATATTCCCTGACTTTAAAGGATACAGAATTTCATTTTTATTTTCTTATAAAATGTCCTACATTCTGCACTTTCATTTTGATTCTTATAATTCCTGTTAGGATAGGAAATGTTTTATATTTATTAGACTTAGGTTTTTTAAAAAATATCTGTAGTTATGTGAAAAATGCCTATGAAATATTACATTCAAATTACAGCACAAATATCATGAATTTCACTTTTCTTGAACTAGAACTTTATATGTCAGTAGGCTTCTAGATACTTGTACTCTATGTTCTTTAAGATTACTAAAATTTCAGCTAGTATTAGAGAATTGGAGTAGAAGGGTGCATTTCACTCAATCACAACATTCCTTACTGTACTTGATTTTCTGTTCCTAGTTGTTTATCCTACTTTGATTAATAGCACTTTGAGTTTTATATAAAAGCTTTCTTCTGAACTCTTCCAAGCACCTTTCAAATATTATGCGATTAAATCGCGTGATGTCGCTGTGAGAAAGATTACAAATAATGTAAAGTCAATTTATACATGTAGTCATTAAAACAGAGATTTGCTCAAGGTCAAAGATGAGTCAATGATAGAACCAGAAGTAAAACATTTCAACTTCCAGTTCATTTTACTCTTTCATAAAACACTGTGACACTTTCCATATCCTATGAGATCTTCAATATAGATTTCATATCCAGATTGCAAAACTAAGGGAAGAGAGTGATTACCCCTAATTTTATGTGACATTTCCATACAAATTATCCACTTTGTTCCTAAAACCTTATGAAACTGAATAAGAAAAATTCTACAATAAGAGAGGGACACAAAAGGTCACTACGAAGAAAGGGGAACAATGTTTTGACTATGAAAATTATTGTCTAAGGAACTCTAGGATAAGTCCCAGGATAGATGGCAAAGACACATTTTATTTGTCCATCTTAACACATAATTATAAAAATGTGTTTGAAAAATTGATATTTAAGCAACCCATGACAAGAAGGAACAAAAAAATCAATAGAGTAGGTAATAGATCCTGTTTTCTTGTCATGTAGAACAATATTGTATGAAGGGATGATTATTGCCCTATGAAATAATTTATTCTTAATTTATAAAAATCTGAGTATAAGGTATGCCAAAAGGGAATTAACTATAGCTCAGTCTCTAAGTGGCCAAATAAAAAAGGTACTTTATGAATTAACATCAGATTAAAAAGCAACCAAAATGTGAAAGTAAATGTAGTACCACATTTTGAAATAAACTAACTATTGCAAAAGTACCAAAATACTACTTTTGTGATCTAACAACTTCTCTTTAGCTATAATAGAAAGGAAACACATACAAGGCAGTTACAATCAATTAAATTGCCTCACTTGTTTACCTAGTTTTCTAACTTTGAGAAAATCTCCTTTGTAACCAGAAAAGAACTAGAAACTATTCATACTTGGTCTCCTTGGTAAAACTAAAGATATTCTTAAAGCCATCATTCAAACAAGTTGCTGTTTAAAAATGCTTTTGTTAATTTTTAGCCCTGTGCTATGAAGTTCATTGCTTCATATTAGACATATTCACAGTGCTTAGAGAGTACATTGGGGCAAGTGGAATTAAATGAAGGTCCCTATGTCACCACGCAATGAGATAATATGCCAAAAGTACTCCCCACATATGTGCATATATGTATGTGTGTATATATATGTATATATGTACATGTGTATATTAAGGGAAATTATATCACTATGTTATTTATACACACTTTAACATTTTTGCAATATATATGTGTGTATATGTGTATATATATATATTATATATATTCTTTCAAAAATAACAGAAATAGAAATGCTGTTACATATGAAAATTTCAGTGTTGTTTCCCTCTCCACCCCCCCCCGCCAGAAGCTTTTTAGTTATAGTGTTACTGTTACCTACTATATGTGTTAACTCTGGCAGGTAGCCCTAATTTGTTGGTAGCCAAATTATTTTTGTCCCTGAAGTATGAGAAATCTCAAGAGTATATGAATGAAATACAGTTTGCTAGTTTACATGCATCTCTATAACTCCAAGAAACTAATATTCATTGAAAACTGCATTCAGTTTAGCAAGAAAGAACTACACAGAGATACCACTTGCATTTCCTCCATGAGGAAGAAGAGGAGAAAACACCTTTTCAACATCAATAAGAACTTTGGTCCTTAGTATGAAGGAAAACAAACAACAGTCTCTTCAGCATGCTTCAAATTTCACTTAAAGCAATATATATACACACACACATATACACATACATACATATATATGTGTGTATGTATATATTTATATATATAATATATACATACATATCTATATAGCTGTAGCTCTACTATAGATCTACCAATATATATAAAGACATTAATTGGTTAAAAAATAAATAATTTAAATGTTTTTAGACAAGAATACTATTACTATGGCATAGTACCTTAAGATGATATGAGCAAAATAAATGTCATCCTTGGCACTTCATGATCACCTATCACATTTTATACACAACTAGGTTACATTCCCTTAGTTGTCAAGGAAAACGGCAAGAAAATGACACTTATGATATACCTATTCTTAAGAATAAACCACTATCCCAAGGCTTAAGCAATAGGAAAAAGTTTTTCTGAATCCAAAGATAAGGAAAAAGTAAAAGTACAATTATTATAGAGTCAAGTGACTGAGATAATTACTTTGATTAAAAAGAGAGAAATCTAAAATCCACTCAATCCAGTTTGGGTTTGGATAGATTTATTGTTCAAAGCTCATTTCAAGTGTCTATGAACAGTCACCAGCTTTTGTTTTTAATTTTACTTCTGTCATGTTTTATGGGTAAAAAAGTCATTACACCACCTTGTAACAGATTAATTACTTTCAAGCTGGGTGACAAAAGGGCATAATGACCGGAAAATTTTACAAAAGGAAAGCAAAAGCATGTTGACAAGTTTATCAACAAACCTGGGCAAATCTCATGAAGTACAGATTAAGGTTCAGTGGTTCCAAACTGGCAGCATTCAAGTTGGGTTCATATTTGGGTTTTTTGTTTTGTTTGTTTTTTTAAACCACCTGTCCTAAAATGATATTGTTTATGCTAATTATCTTTGTTTATGCCACAATTCTGTTTGTTTACTACATTCTTTTAAAATACCATATCCCCATAAACAGTTCTCACCAGAATTCTTCTAGATCTTGTTCCTGCCTGGTCCTCCACAGTCCACTGAGTAGAATTCAGTGTTACAGTAGAGGCGCAAAAGATTGAGAACAACTTTGAGTCTCTAACGACTCAGGCTGGCAAATGCTGGGAGTACGGCTGAGGTTTTACTCTCAGTCTCTAGAGGGAATGGATACTGAGTGTGGTGCTCAAAACAAACCCCTATTGGACAGTTAGAACTAGACAAGTAGAACAATTTCCTCTTGAGAGGAAATTCAGGACACATGAACTTACTTAGTAAAGATGAACAGGTTATGTTAGTGATAGCTGAGAAGAGGTTATAGACTTGGGGACAGAGGGACAGGATTAATAAAAATCTGAAATAGCAAATGATCAAAGTCCTATCGTCTTCAACTGACCTGATGTCAGTGAATGCTGTTAAAGAATATTGGATATTAAGTTAAACTTGCCCAAGTGTTAAAAGCAAAACAATAGTAAAATATTTTTAAAGTTGTTTCACAAGTTGAGTATTATTTGACCAAGTCTATCTAGAGATCACAATTATTATTTTATGATAAGGAATTAGTAAGATAACACACAATGAAATGGCATGTAAAACACATACATATGAAGAATAAAAATATTGCTTGATTTTAGAGAGCTTCTTGTTTCTATTCTAACAGAAGTGTCACATTAAAATTATGCCACACTTTTTCACTTGATACTAACATATGATATTCACATCTACTGCATATTGACAGTATCTGTGTTAATAGAACAGAGCAACCTGGGCTGGTTAACTTGACTTAAATTATAAATAAATAACAAATTATGAAGAGGAAAAAGAAAATCCATCAGTTATAGTTATTTACCTAGTTTGTAAATGCAGAGACATTCAACCTACATGACATGTATTTTCAGCACACTATATAATCATTAGATTGCTGAAAAATGAATAATGGGAAGAGTAAGCAATAAAAATCAGACTTTACCCATGGATGTAATTCCACTTTCTAAACGCATTATGAATTTAATCCATTTGAAACAGTTCCCAACTCTATGGAAGAATAATGTGCTTAAGTAACAGAACAGGTCTTATTTAGCCCTCATGTAAGATGTATATACGGTTCTTAGCAAAAAGCTCCCTCAGAACAGGTAAAAATACTTTATCACATGCTTATTATGTTGGTGGGCTCTGATACAAGAACTCTGCAAAAATGAAAAGCAACAATCACCCTCACATATTTCTACATCTATGAAACTTATTGCACAGTGAACACTACAAGATGTTGCTTAATATTTTAACTCTTAGATGATCTTGATAGCCACCCAGAGCACAATCCTACCAAGACTTTCATTTTTATCTCTTCCTTTCTGCATGTTACATTACAAACTTACAGCTCCATTCTAGGTAGTTGTAGATTATTTAAAATCTCTAATATGTTGCAGTCAACTTTTCCTTTATAAACAAGCATAAGTATAACAAATGAAATGAACAAAGCAGAACACCCTGGAAACATATTCTGAATACAAAGCTATAACTTTCCTTTGTATCCAATTTAGAAATCTCTCTTTCCTTCCTTACCTTAGGAACAAATCAGATATATAAACCATTATACAAACTAAATAAGTCCACCTCAATAATAGAAGGTAAGTTCTGAAATTCTGATTCCTGTGTGCAAATTTTAGGTGATCTAAAAGTATCACTGAAGAGGTGTTCTATTATATTTAGTTATGAAATAGAAAATCATTTCCAAACAATATGTGATAGGACAACCAACTTATAAAAGCTACCAGTATATTTTTGTAAGAAATATATTTGAAAGTGTTCTCATGAGAAAATGATTTTTCCGTTAGGTAAGTGTTGGTAAAAGATCAAGCTAAATTTGATGTAGACCTAAAATGAACAATAGCTAAGTCCATTTCTTATCCTCCCATCAGAGACTTTTTGTCCTATAGTCATTAGCTCCACATCTATCTATGCAGGCATTCTTCAATCTGCACCCATTTTGAAAGATACCACTGAATAGGTGACACCAAATGCTTAACCTGGTTTCATTTTTACCCTCCACAGACATCAACATACTCTTTCTTCTTAAGCAATCATTTCACACTTGATACTTAATTAAGCACTAATATAACCAAACAGAGAGAAAAGTGCAGTAACTTAGTTATCAAACTGTTGCATGTTATATATGTACAAGGTATATGGAGTATAAAAGAGAGGAATGGTATGCAAATATATGTATGACAGGGTTAAATATTCATTTTCCTTATTTATCAATATCACAAAAACATGAAAAAGGTTGTGATAATTATTTTGGTAGCTCCTTGTTTCAGAAATTTTAAATGGACATGCAGCGTCCTTAAAAAAAAAAAACCAAGCAAAGTCAGATTCGCTTGTGTTTAATTACACGAACACATCTACAAGTCTACAAAGGTTTATATTGTAAGAGTTCTAGTATGCATTTAATGTGATAGCTATTAACATATAGTGCATGCTGTCAATTATACTGGCTCTAAGAAGTAAGACATAATAGGTCCTAATTGCCAGTAATATTTCCAAGAATTCTTTAGAAATGCTTCCCTGACTCCCATCCCCATGTGGAGTCTACATTATCATTTTAGTTAGGAGAGTGAATACTTGTAAGTAAAAACAAAAAGATGGAACTCACTTTACTTTTCAGAGAAGACTGTCCAGTTTGGTAAATTTTTAATAAATCCTGAAGGACAATTCTTAACAGCCTCTGCAACTGCTACCACTTTTGAATGAATTAACAATTGTTTAAATGACAGTCCTGACCATTTTCACCTCTAGAGCTGTTATCACAGTCGTATACAGATCCAAATCAAACAGTTGTCATCTCCACATTTAACTTTTAATTGTACAGTTTATAACTGTTCTGTAAAGTTTCAAAACAATATGGAGATTTAGAGAACAATTAGAGATAGTCAGAAATCTCTCAATGGAAAGTCTAAGATGACAAAACTTCTATTTCTAGTGTAAAAAAAAAACTAAAAGCAAGTAACTTTGTTCACTTCAATGATCTACTTCACAAGTTATTTTAGAAAGCTTCTTTTATAGGTTCATGGGTGATGACTGATTTTTGAAAATCTCCTATGGCAGGTATTTGTGTATTCTGTAAGTAATTTATATGGAAACAGTTACAAGTAATCTAAAAAGCAGAAAAACATCTCAGCTGAACACATGTGGCAGTGTAGACATATTATACACACATCCCCTGAATTTTCTTTTTATAAGTGGAAATCATCAACGCTACATGATATGCACTACATCTAGGTTGTTATAGATACATTTACCTGTATATTCATAACATAAACAGATGGTAATAAGCTATACAAATTTGGGGTTGTATTACCAATTCTAATTAAGGCCTCTTACATCATGGGATATCTTTCAAAAATATTTGAGTTAATATTTTTAAATCTGTCAGCAAGAATACCAACACTATTGATTACCATTTGCTTATTTAAACAG
Organism: Phascolarctos cinereus; assembly: GCF_003287225.1. Taxonomy (NCBI): domain Eukaryota; kingdom Metazoa; phylum Chordata; class Mammalia; order Diprotodontia; family Phascolarctidae; genus Phascolarctos; species Phascolarctos cinereus. The sequence goes on along the minus strand of NW_027555514.1, from coordinate 173,809,342 downwards.
TCAGTGAGAAGTGCATGCCCCTGAGTGATGGCAAAAATGAAACATGAGCCAGGAGTAAAATGTTAAGATAGTCTAGCTTTAGAATTTGGGGGTTGGGGTTGGGAGTTTTTAATTAACTCAAAAAGAGATAATTGAAAAAAATACAAATAAAACTGACAGTGGTAAAGCTTGTCTATATATAAACATAGAATATAACCTTTTAATATGTAACCACTTTTTATAAGAATCATTTAACTGGCTTACAAATCAGATTGCCAGTATCATTTTCATAACATACAATTACAGTTAAAGAATATTATAGTTTAACTCTTACTCTGTACCACATAGGGAGCTGTTACTCCACTGAATTAGGAAAGTATTCCCTACTTCAAACACTAATAATTTCTAGGGTAACACATTTGGCTCTGTAAAATAAAGCATTCTTCTCAAGTAAAATGTTAACGTTTTAAGGAGTTACTAAATTCAAGCGAGAAAATATTATAACACTTAAAACCATTAAAGAAGTCCAGCTATTTAAATGGGGATATCTGGTCAATAAATCCCTTAGTAGGAAGAAAAAAAAAGAAACCATTGTTAAAGTATATTTTGCGCTATTTTAATTTTCTCTGTAATTTCATATTCTGCACCCTAATATATAACCACATTCAAGATGTATTCTACTCTCAGTACTCTTTTTCATCTTCCATTGCTTACTGATTTACTGCAATCTTAAAATGTTTTAATCTTTGTCTTTCTTTTTTCGCCTTTTCATATCAAATTCAGTCATTTGAGCGATGAACAGCTTGACTTAGCATATTTTTAACCAGCTGGTCTAGCACCTAGCTTGCATTGCATAGTCAGATACAACAAATGTTTATACAGAAGGTAGCTTTCATGAAAATGAAAAAAAATATAGCCTATGTATCATGCATCCTGTCTTTTTTTAGATTAAAAAAATTTCACCAAAGAGAATGCAAAGTTTGAATTATTTTAAATGGCAAACAAGATCCTATTTATAGTTTTCCCCAAAAATTGAACTTGCGGTAGAGTAAGAATAAAGATTTTTTTTTAAATTACAGTATATATTAAGATGCACATGAAGAGGACTAACATCTTTGAAAGCCCAACTCAACTTGAAATAATACAAAACTAAAGCAGCTAAAAATACTTTCTCAATAGTAACAACTTAATTCCAAATACACATGCTGCTGTCTTGGCAAAAGAAGGAAACATCATAAATCAAAATTGAGCTTTCGACAGCCAGGGCAAAAAGTGTCCACTAAAACTTAGGAATCATCAGTGTTTAACTTTTTTGACACTTGAAAAAAGAGATCTCCTGATGGATTGTTGTGATGTTAACTTGAGTTAAAAAAAAATGCACACCCTGTTCCCTTATATCAACAAAAGGTCATGTGCTTTATGGAGCTACTTCCAAAGTTTGCAGGAACTTAAAGCCTTAGTTCTAATCATCCTCAAATTCCTCTGTCATCCCAGAAATTACATCTGAGACAGAGATGCTGAAAATGTGTGTCCTTTGCATAAAAAAAGATTTAGAGGAAGAAAGGAAGAGATGTTCATTAAAATCTCTGTTATAGGACCAAACCTAAAATCATCAATAGCAAGCTTGGGGACTTTGTAAATTCCTTCAATTTGGTTCAGAAAACAACAGCAAGATTCAGTCAACATATAGAATCATATAAAAGCTTCTCCGGCAAGCATGCTTTTTAAAGAGCATCTCACAACTGATTCTCAGCCTGTAAAATGGGAGAGTTATACTTTCATATTTAAAAAAAAATAACATCCAAAACAAAACAACTCAACTCACCTTTCAAACTCCTGAGGTAAATCAGGGTCAGTTAGCATGCTGGAAAAGCACAATTTCCCTTTGTCACAGCAGCCACCTATGATCGTCTCCAACTGAACCTGTCAAGTGAGTCCAAACCCTCTAAACCAATTGATTCTCTCCTCTCCTCTCCTCTCTTCTCTTCTTCCCCCCTCTCCCTCCCTCCCTCAATCTCAATCTCTCTCTCTCTCTCTCTCTCTCTCTCTCTCTCCTCTCTCTCTCTCTCTCTCTCTCTCTCTCTCTCTCTCTCTCTCTCCTCTCTTCTCTCTCTCTCTCCTCTCCCCCTCTTTTCTTCCTCACTCCTCTCTCTTCTCTCTCTCTCCCCCTCTCCCTCCCTCTCCCTCTCCCTCTCTGTGAACTAGGACTCCTTGACCAGTCTCTTAAAGGGGTAGCACACTTAGCGGCACAGAGTGTTTAGAAAGCTTCCCCCACAGCTGAGCAGCACGCTGCGGCTGCTAGGCACTAGACAACCTCAGGGTGCCTGTCCTTTCCTTTTAATTCTATCATCCAGTCATCAGAGAATGTGAGAAGTCAACTCATTTAACAATCCCCCATACACTCTCCCCCATTAATAAAATGCATACACAAATAATGCTAATCAAGAAAAATGTATTAGCGGTGGATTAAAAGAGAATCTATAATAACACCCACCCGTTTAAACTGCAGTTATTAACTAATTACAGAAAAAATGGAAATGTTAGCAATAGTATTTTTTACACATTCACTTCTTCTTATCCTCCGTTCCCCCCCCCCCCCGGCTTTCTCTTTGCCCGCACACGGAAGCACACACTCATACACACTCACACACACATACACACACAACAATCAGGCATTGTTCTGAGGGAAGAAAAGCAACTTTGACAGATTGAAATATAGCAGAGGCCCCTTCAAGGAAACCTGTAAACAACTTGTCACTCACTCTGTCCGTCTCACTGTTAGCTCTTGCTTTCCACAAAGTGGTGCGAATGTCCTGGCAACACAGCCAAAGTTTCCTCAGCTCCAAACTCCATAAAACATCAGTGCTATGTGGAGGGAAATAGGTATCCACATCCCAAAATAACACATGTGAAACAAAACAAAAATCACCCCTGTTCCCCAAATAGTAATAACTTTTGATTTGTTCTGATTTTTGGTTGCTGGGGGAGGGGGTGTTTGAGAGGAGGGAACAAGGCTAAGTCCCTTAGCTGTGGATCTCTTTAATTTCCTCTGCCCAGGCAGCCACAGATAACAAGGTGGACAAACTATGGTTTTACAGATTCTAAGCTGGCTGGCAGAGAACAGCCTCTATAGCAGTTCCAATTATCTAGATAAAAATCTGGCAGATGAGGAAGGTAATCAGGTAATGTACCTTTGACATGAAATGACAGAGGCACATACACATACACACACACACTCTACACACACACACACACACACACACACACACACACACACACACACACACACACACGCAGAGATGGTGACTATCTCCGTGCACTGCAGCATCTGGTCAGAGTAAGCACACCCTCACAAACACAAGACTGTGCATTCTCATTCTCTCTCTCTCTCTCTCTCTCTCTCTCTCTCTCTCTCTCTCTCTCTCTCTCTCTCTCTCTCTCTCTCTCTCTCTCTCTCTCTCTCTCTCTCTCTCTCTCTCTCTCTCTCTCTCTCTCTCTCTCTCTTTCCCTCCCTTCCTCTCTCTCTCCCTCCACTCCTACTGGGAGGGTTCACTCTGCACAAAAGGCTACATTACAGAGTCCGCCCCAATAAGGGAAAGAGAGAGAAAAAAAAAAGCCTTCCATTGTTGAGAGGGCAGGTCAGTTGATTAGATTTTCTGTGGAGAATTCCACGAGGAAATTCCCTTCAAAGCCGAAGTGATTAACTGGGGGCTATTCTGGAAATGGAGCAGACAATGGCTCAATAGTCTGCACAGCCAATGTCCAGGCTGGCACTGAACTCACTTTAAAAAAAATAAAAGCCAGACTCCCTGTTCTTTTCCACCAGCCCCCCCCCACCCCCCACTCCTTCCAACTTCCCCTCCCAATTCCTTTTATTTTGCAGCTGGACAACATTAAGGGCCTTTAAAACCACAAGGGTTGACCCCACAGTGGTTTGATTAGGTCCCACTTTTTTTTTTTCCTGGCGACAGGCAGACAGCAAGTTTACTTTTTTAGACATACACAATGACACACGCACATTCACATACCCCCTAAAATAGCAGCTATCAATTTTTAGCCTTTTATACTGATAGATTTATTTTTTAATTCTCACCTTCTACAACCCATTGATATCATTTAAAACTATTGATACAGCTGGGAGTAAAAAGTATAATAAGATACACTAATCATACTTATCTTTTAATTTTTCCCCTAAATAAATATTGCAAAAAGCATACATATATGTGTGCACACGAGTGTATATATAATACATACGGATGCATGCATACCTCTGTTTGACTGTGATCCCTAATCAAAATTAAATTGAATTTAAATATGCTATTATATAGTTAGAGTAATAACAACAAAAAATACAGAATTATCATCTACCCTGGCAAAGCAGTTAACATGAGATGTAACAAAAATTGATGGTTATATGTTTTTCTGGTGGGGTTGGTTGAAAGAAAAGGGAAGGATAATGGTGGTGGTGGTTATTATAACTATTTCTTTTTAGCAATTAGTCTCAAATCTTTTTTTTTAAATGAAACAAACTTTCCGAAAAGATAATGTTATAGTAATAAACAGTTTAAGCTATTTTCATTTATTAGTTTTAGGAGTCTATATACATCTCGTTCAGAATAAGGCTAAAAGACATCTCTTCACCTAAAAACACTTAGAGAAATTCAAAACTTCAACAAAATGACCTCCTTTGGGGAGTAGGTAGCAAAATATAAAGAATTAGGGGTGTAGGTTACATAAATAATTTTCTTTAAAAAGAAGGTTGTATAAATCTGCCTAATTTGGGAATATTGTTTCATTTTTTTTCATATTAGTAGAGCAAAGCAAATAAAAAAGGTGGGAATAGGTTACAGTGAGCAGGAGGAGCTAGAGTCAGGAAGGGGAGGCAGGAGGAAAGGACTAAGAGGGAGAGCAAGGAGACATAGTGCAGTATAAAGATAGAAATAGAGATAATAACCAAAAGGCAAGCTGCTTAGTTGTGTATGGCCCCAGCTTGCTCTGTCTTACTACAGCCACCACCTCTGGCTTCATCTGAAACTCTAATCTAAAAGGTCAGCAGGATAGGTAAAAATTAAAAGTTTTTATGAGTCTGATGCAAACTGTGTTTTAAAGGCATGATGGCTGTCTCAGTATCTTTGGTGTCCTAAGTTTTCATATTCAATAGAACACCAGCCAATTTTATTTGTTTAACATACCAAAGATAAATGTGAAGAATGCTATGAATGAGTCTTAGGTGTCTAAAACATTAAGTCCCTTAACTATTATTATAAACATTGTCTTGGAAGGGATTTATTTCTTATAACCTCAGGGGCTTAGGATGGACCTGGAATATACTTATTCTTGAAGGAAACCCCTGTGTAATTAACATTTTAGGATAAGTACTAGACCTATGATTTCATTAGTAAAGGTAAATCCCAGGTGAGAAAACTTCTACCAATACAGGTGAGAATATTTTTTACACTTTAAAATCTTAGAAAATTGCCTAGAAAACAGAGGCTAAGTGATTTGCCCAGGGTCATAGACTGTATGAGAGAGGGGACTTGAACCTAAGTCTTCCTGCCTCATTTTGTCCCAACATTGAACCTGAACTAAGAGGGTGTTGGCTCTAGAGCCATGCCTACAACAAGGAGAACATTTTTTCAAAGGACTGTCCAAAGCCAATCAGTAGCTTAGTGGTTGTGTTAGTACTTGTAACCAATCTTTTATTCATTGCTCTTTTAATTTTGAGCCATATTTTTTACACAGAATTAATTAGTACTAAATGAGATCACCAAGATGGTACTGGGTTCCTTTTAAGGAGCTTTCAGATTATTCATACATAGAGTATTTTTAAATTAGATGCTTGCATTGGTACTGTATTCAGTAGATATATAAGAATAATGCTAACCATTCTATTCTAAACTAGCAGGAAATGATATTCCCCATTTGAGTCCTTAGAAAGCAAATTGACATCACTATTAGATTTTGGAATAGTTTTACTAGAAGGGATGTAAACCTCAAAATGTTCTACTAGTTTTGTCTTGGATGACACTGAATTGTTCTAGCTGATCCAAATTAAAAAAAAAATACCTGAATCATGACCTTTTACTTTAGAGTTCTCCAAATCACAAAATCATAGAATTTCAGATTTAGAAAGGACTTTGGTGACTGTGAAGTTCAAACTATTCAAAAAAATTTATACTACATTACATGTGACTAGTAGGCATGCAGTCTTTACTTCACTACTTTCTGAGAAAGCTCATGCCATTTTTTATGTGGTTCTAACAGGAAGTTTGTCTTTATATTAAAACTAAATTGGAGTCTTTGTGATTTTTACTGTCTATTGTTCATATTTCTTCCTTCTTGGACCCACAGAATGAATCAAATCCTTCTTTCACAGAATAGCCTTTTAGGTTTTTAAAGATAGCTGTCATGTCCTATGCCTTCTCCTTTCCTTTCCTCACCCTTCACACACCAGCGTTCTTTTCTCTAAGATAAACACCCTCTGCTCCTCCATATGATCCTCATGTGACATAGACTCAAGGACATCTTTCCATCTGCCATTATTATGACATCTGGATCATAAGGTGTAGACTGTATAATTGTCCTTCCAAAGATGTGATGCATGGAAGTGGACACAATTTTACAGATGTGGTCTGACAAGAGCCTAGTACAATGGGACAATCACCTCTTCATTACTAGAACTGTCCCTTTGAATGTAGCTCAAGGATGCATAAGCTTTTTTGGTTTTTATCACATTTGAATTCTATTAAAGCTTTTAGTCCATTAAAATGTTCATGACTTTTTTGAACTTTATATAACTCATATTTAGAAAGATTTTTTTGAACCCAGGTATAAGATTTCACATATATTTGCACTAAATTTCATCATATTACATTCAGTCCAATTTTCTAGATTGTCTAGATCTTTTTGAGAATTTGACAATATTTTCTAGCGTGACAGCTATCACCCACCAGATTTGTGTAATTAAAAAAAAATCAATAAGGATGTTGTCTACACCTTTATCTAAGTCACTACTATAAACCCTATACATCACAGATCTCTAAGGCATTCCACTGGAGACTTCTTGATTCACCAATGATATACAAAAGGAAATATAGGATAAGATAAAGAAATTAAAATCTAAAAACTGAAGTGAGGGAATGAAAAAAGTGCCAATGGGGAAAGCAAAAGTTCTAAGAAAAAAAAAACAGCTAACATTCTATGCTGCTACAAATAGAAGTTAATTTTTGTCAGTCAATGAGAGACATTGTTGCTTTTGAAAAACTGAACATCTTGATATTTGATAGTGCAAAAAAAGTTTGAATTGACTAATTTATCCACAGATATGAGAAATAAAAATGTATTTGAAAGCAATTAAGATTATCTTTTTTAAAACGTACAATACTCTAAATTTGACTTCACCAGAACATAATGAAATGGGCTATGCTTCTTAATGCACCCCAATATCATGTTAGCCTTTTTAAAAATTTCAGCTTTACCATACTATTCACTCTATTAAATAATTTAATACTATTTAGTTGAATTTCTATCTAACCATCTCTCTGCCATCTTAATGTCTTGAACTCGAGTGTAAGATTTTATGTTCACTGCTATTAAATTTTACCTTGTTAGATACAACCCAACTTTTTGGCCCTTTGAAGTCTTTTTTTTTTTTGGATCCTCACTCTAATATGATAGCTATCCCATATATCTTTGTCTCAACTGAAAATTTCATAAGCATGTTATCTATGATTTTGTCCAACTAACTGATAAATATCTTAAACAGCATAAGCCACACACAGATCCCTGAGTCCCTACACTGGAGACCTTTTTCCAAATTGATATGAGATCATTAATGATTACTTTTGTCTAGCCATTCAACCAGTTCTTGAATTAATTTAACTGTTTCATTGTTTAGGCAGCTCTAGCTAGAGCAATGGGTAGAGCACCAGGCCTAGAGTCAGGAAGACTCATCTTCCTGAGTTCAAATCCAGCCTCAGGCAATTAGCTGTGTGACCCTGGGCAAGTCACTTAACCCTGTTGCTTCAGTTTCTCCATCTGTAAAATGAGCTGGAGAAGGAAATGGCAAACTACTCCAGTATCACTGCCAAGAAAACCCCAAATGGGAAAACAAAGAGTTAGATATGACTGAAATGACTGAACAACAATTGTTTAGTCCCTATCTTTCCCACAAGAACAGTTATCATCAACTTTATGCAATGTTTTGCTAAAATCAAGGTAAACCATATTTATAAATTTCTATCAGTTTAATAAGCTCATCAAATATGAAATAAGGTTTTTCTGCCATCATCTTTTTTTTTTAATGAAACTATGCTTGTACTTTGGAATCACCATTTCCTTTTCTAGTTGTTCATTAACCATCTCCTTAATAATACATTTTATAGTTTTGGCATGAAAAATTTTTTTAAAGTTGGGAAAATATTTCTTCCTTTTCAATACTATGGTACCTCTCCTTTCTTCTATAATCTTTCAAATATCAGCGCCAGTAATCCTATCTGACAGTTATTTTAGTAAAAGAGTATTTTTTAAGAGGAAGATATATGTAAAATGGAATTATATGGAGATCATTCATCCAGGCAGACAGGAAATATTCTAGCCTGTGTTAGATTCCATATCAGGTGATGCAGATCTGGGAAATGGAGAGGGGGAGAGTGAAGCTACACTACCTACCCTCAAGAAGTTTGCTATGGAGTGGAGGAAGTTGATTATATGAACATGAAAAGTTAAACAGTAATCAAAGAGCTATATAACAATAGAATCCATCACTGAGGATAAAGAAGGCTTAGTAGCATATGGGATGAATTATTTAAATACATAAGCTCTGCAACTCCCTATAAAGTATAAAAATTTTGTAGCTTCCATCTTTAACAAAAATTATAGTTGTCATTATGTTGACACTGCTACTAGACTTATGCATATTAAAATAGGTATTTAAAATTCCTTTTAGAGTTATGCCATAGTGGATAGACTATTGGACTTAGAATTTGCAAAAACTGGGTTCAGATCCAACCTCTAGCACTTATTAGTTCTGTATTTTACTTCCCTGAGCCTCAGTTTCCTATTCTATAAAATGAGGGGTTAGTCAAGAAAGCCTCTAGGCCTCAGTGGTAGGGAACCTGTGTCCTTAAGGGCACATGTGGCCTCGAGGTCACAGGTTCCCCACTCCTCTAAGGTGTCTTCTAGCTCTAAATCAAGGGCCTTAGGATGCTTTAAAAATAGGATTTCTTGACAGTTCACTAAAAAGTTTTTTTAATTGCCTTTTGATATGGAGCACATCTCATGGTATAAGAACATCTCTGCATTGACTGATAATTCATTACCCTATGATAATTGTCTATAAAATTGAAAGGTTAAGTGACTTTCCCAGGGTTACAGAGCCAGTATATGTTAGAGGCATGACTTGAATACAGGTCATTACTGTTTTAAGGCCAACTCTATATTCACCATACCAAGTTGCCACTCCTCTATATTTAAAAATAAAATACACAATCCAAATATATCATTGTTTTAAGTATGTATTTGATAATGTGTATATGGATGGGTACTGGTAAAATCCCAACTTGTTCTAATGTTAGTAGCCAACACAATAGCAGCCAAAAATGTAGGTCAAGTATGACTGAAAACTGTACCCTAGTGAGTAAACCATTGATTAAAATGGTGAGATAGAAAGATTGAAACATTATAATGAAAATCAAACGCTTTTGCTAATTTCATATGCACTTCAGGTTAAGGATTTAAAGAAAGAAAAAGAAGTCCATATGTTTGCTACCAAATTAAAACACACACACACACACACACACACACACACACACACACACACACACACACTACTGGTTATGGAAAGCTATAAGGGATAATTCAAGAAAATTAATATGTAACATGAAAATGAAAAACTTAATGCTTTAACTTAACCTAGCTATACCAAATGCCCCCAAAATGTTAAATATGGAAATGAAAACTAAAAAAAATCAAGGGGGGAGATAGAGCTACAAATTAAGTGAACAAAACTTACAAAATAAAATCTACACATGTATAAAAATGGATTGAGAACATAAATACATTACATAAACTCATGGATGTAGAAGCAAAAATATAAATTCTAAGAAAGAAAAAAGTCAAACAAAAGAAACACCATAAAACTATATTTTCATTCTCTCTGTGTCTTTGCAGCAACTGTACTATAGAAAGTAAAATAAATGTAGGAAAAGTGTGCTTTTGAGCTTTTGTTGTTTCTATTGCAAATACAAAAAAGGAGACTCACACAGGCTGAGGAAATATAAGATGTTCCAGAGAACACTGCTGGAAAATTCTCAAAGAGAATATCAGAAACTGTTAAGATCATAAACAAGTTCAGATTTAACTCCTTTTTCAGCTGCGGTTTCAGGTATGAATCGCCAACATTTCTTTACATATTTTAAATGAATTTGTACTTTCTCTTTCACCTTGGAGACAATTTATTCTGGAAAATCCTAGTGTTTATTAAGAATATGTGGCTATATGACAGGTTATTTGGTGTACTTTCCTTCCTTCCTATTACTTGTATCCTGCCTATAATTTTGATGTGTGTGTGCACATGCGTGCACATGCACATGTGAAACATGATGTATCAGCTAGGAGAAGTCTCATCTTGTATCAGCATATTATTTGAAATTGCTGATGAAATATGAGTGCCAGACCATAGCAACATGTTAGAGACTGAACTCACAAATAAGATTACAAAAACAGAGGACTTATGAAACAGTTCAACTCATTCCATTGGTGCAGAGCTACTCAATTTGCTACTTATAACACTGAAATATTAAAAAGAACAATTCCTTCATTCAAGAAAAACAAATATTTATAATCAGTGTATAGCTGTGAGTTACTCATCAAGCACCCAAAGAGTTCACTACCATCACCTCATTTGAGCAGACAGGATTATTACAATGTGCTGGATGTTCAGTTACTTTTGAAAAGTAATCCCAAATTCAATAGCAAGGTGTTAAAAAGAGACCAAGGCCCACCACAAACTCACAGTCCTAGTTTCTTCAAACAGTCAGCTCTCCCTATTGCATATTCTGGCTGTGAGTCAGAGTGTTCCAATTATTTTTCTTCAGTCTGCATATTCACCAAAACAGAATTAGGACCTAAGGCATGATTTGCTTCCTTGGAGTTCCCTTCTGCAAATGGTCTTAAAGAATTCAAACCCAAAATCACTTTTTTAGTTACTATTCAAGGTTCATAGTTTCAGGATAGCCACTTCAGTAATTTTTGATATCATTTGGGAGTATTTTAGAGGTAGTTTAAATCATTTTTGTTGAGAAATACATAGAATTCCTAATGGAATCAGACCATATATACCCTGATGAAAAGAGATACTATGAAAATGATGTTATAACTAAAACATGAAACAAAACAAAACAAAACAAAACTCCCACATCTTTCACATATGGTGCTATGGTGTGGTGGAAAAAGCCTGAATCTGTGGTCAGAAGCTCCAGGTTTGTAATCCATGGTTACTATTTAGCACCTATATGACCTTAACATCACTTCTTCCCTCTGGGCTTCAGTTTTGTCATCTGTAAAAACTGGTAGCTGGACTAAACGATCTATCACTTACACACGTCTCAGCTTGAAATCCTAAGGACAAATATAATATGGAGTGAATAAGAAAGAATGATTGGCCTAAAGGTTAAATTATAATTTAAAAGAAATATATATATATATATATATATATACGTATATATATACATATATATATATACATATATATATATACATATATATACATATATATATATATACGTATATATATATATATATATATATATATATCTTTTGTTTTTTATAACTCTAATTTTAAGAAACCCTTTTCCTGATTGAAGTTAAGATATTAACACCTCACATTTTATTCCTAGCAGAAAGGATCTGGTGCCTGACTAGTGATCACAAGTAATGAATCCATCCTGACCAAATTTTTAATGCAAGCATTTTTACTCATCATCATAAGTCCATTTTTTTGGTTGTTAATTGTAGCTATGATTTTACTTATATTTTGTCTAATTCATGTTTTTTTTTAATTCACACACAAACTTTCTATGATGGCTCAGTCACATTTAAAAAAATTTCTTCAGTCACATTTTAACCATCCATTTAGAATTCACTCCAATTACTCTCTAAGTGATATGATTATATAATTTATGTAAGGTAGGAAACAAATGAAAAATTAATAGACTATATTCTTGACTACTACAATTATTACTTTGTTTACCACTCAAAGACCTAATCTGGTGAACTTTTAAATTGATTCTGTGGTGGAGCATCAGGAAAAGGGGTAGAGGAAGCTACAAATTATCAACTTTAGTTCAACTACTGCTGTTCCAAATGTGATATTTGTTCAATGAGAAGTGAGATGATATGCTACTTGGTAAACTAAAGCTGCAGTAATGAGATGAGAATAGGAAAAATAGAAGGATGGTTTAGAGGCACTCCCCAGAGAGGCAAACAAAATAGTCTGCAGAGTTGGTTTCATCATGAGGAGAAAGGCCACAATAAAAATCATTTTATTGGATACTTTACAATCTCATCTTGGACACTTCATTATAAGCAAAATGGTCATCAGGAAGATTATGCAAGGACTTTTAGTAAAGATGGATATGTGAAAGACTCCAGATAAACATAGCCACTTCGTAAATATACCTCAAGAACAATAAAAGTAATGAAATGCACTGACTGAAACAAAAGATCAATAAAGTAATCCCCTTTCCAAAAGAAAAAAGACAATAACAAAAAGTAAAAAAAAAAAAACAAACCCAACAAAAATCACATTGTTAGCTTGAATCACCAAATGTCTTTTTCATACGATCTTGAGGAGACGGTTGCTCAGTTCAGTCACTACCCCATCTGGTTCCAAATCAAAAGGGAGAGACCAGAGATCACTTTAAACTAGCTCAACACATACCCCATAAGAGATTTTGCTGAAGGGAAAGGACTAAGAAACTTTTGCCATCAGGGCTTCTGGTTTCCCTACTTCAAAATGAGGACTAGGAGCATTACATTGGTGCCACAGCCCTCCTTTCACATGTTGGGCCCTGTGTTGATGGGCCAGAATAAGACCATCAGCAACAATTGCAGAGCCCAAATAAATTTGGCAGACACAGAAATAAAGAGGGAAACCCAAGGAAACCTATTGTAGTCATCTCTAGTGGAGAGACAAAAGAAATGGGCAATAAGAAGAAAACTCCTAATATAATTAAGAAATGCTAAAGGTTAAGAGAACCCTGAGATAAAATTGTAGAATATGATAATTCTGCAATAATTAAAAGAAGAATCCCAGAAAATATAAAGGATTAGCCACAAGAACTCTGAGATTAGATAGAAAGTCTACTAAAAGAAATTAATGCGAATGCAGAGATGAAGGAAGGAATTAGACGCAGAATTAGAACACTAAATGAAGAACTTGGAAGGAGAACAAGCAATTTAACTAGAAGCTGGATGATCATACTAAAGTAGTAGACACTGAAAAAAACAGACTGGAAGATAGAACTAAAGAAAATGTTATAGCAAAGTCAAAAGATCAAAGAATACTACATTGTACATCAGCTGTTAAAAAAAGCAAAAAAAAAAAAGCTTACCCAGAAAACAAGACAAGAAGAGAAAAATAAAGAATCAAACAGTTTCCAAATGGATGATAGGGGGAAATGTGGTATGCTGAATTATAAGAAATAAGAAGAAAATAGATATGTAGCAGAATGGATGAGAAAACAAAAGTCTCAAAATCTGTTACAACTTATAAAGATTCAAATACAGTTAAAATGAAGTGATAGTTGAATATATCAAATCACCACTGAATTCAAAATAAAGAGATGGCAATCACAATCAAGGTAAGAGAAAAAAGAGACATAGCTAAGACTGAGAAGCAGAGGAACTACATTGTGCTTATATAGCTATACATATATAGCTACATAGCTATCACTTAGATAATGCTTTCAAGTTTGCCAAGAGCGTTACATATATTCATTTTGCATAAGAGAGGCTAAGAGTGTTTAAATAAGTTATCCAGGGTCACACAGCTAGTAAGTGTCTGAGGCAGGATTTGAAATCTCTCTCTCTCTCTCTCTCTCTCTCTCTCTCTCTCTCTCTCTCCCTCCCTCCCTCTCCCTCTCCCCTTTCCCTCTATATTCATATATACACACATATATATGTGTATATAGGCAAATATACACACAACATGTAGTATAAACATGCAATATACATATAAAGACACCCCAAATAATACTGTATCTAAGTACTTAAAAGAAGACATTACCAATCTAGAGGAAGACAGTAAAACCAAAATCATTTAATATGCCCTTTTCAGGGCTAGATAAATAGAAATCAGCAAGAAAGATATTAAGGATAAGAAAAGAATATTATAAAAAATAAATAGATATACCTTTGGAAATAACTGAAGGTCAAGAACAAGGAATAGACTTCTTTTCATCTTTAAAAGACATATCTACAAAAACTGACCATATGCTAGGCTCAAAAATAGTCAGAAATTTTAAAATAGTTTACAGACTACAATGGAACTTTCAAAAATTATATTGATAGGAAACTTGATTAAAGTATTTAGACAAAATTAAAACCAAATAATATAATACTAAAGAATGGCTCAAAGAATAAATCATAGGAAAACAGAAATATTTTTACAAAGAAAATTATAACAATGGGGAAAAATACCAAAACATAGGACGCAACTTAAGCAGCTAAACACTTATTTCAACAGTAGAGATCAATAATTAAGCGTGTAACTTAATCTAGAAAATTTGTAAGTTAATAATTCTCAAATTTATCCCAAATTCAAAATTTTAAAATCATAAGATATGAAAACTGAAATTATTTAGATGATGTTTTTAAGGTCAGCAAAATTTTTCATATCATAAAGCCTGGTTTGTGGCAACTATGATTTTTTTTACAAGGTGTATAAGGATACTGTATTTGCTATTTAGGATTTTATAACTACCAACCTTTATTTGTAAATACAATTCCACTGAAATTGTTTTTATAGATAATTTATACATGAATGCACGTGTTTATAGATAGCTATAGAAAGAGAAGCAAGGTAACACAAGTGGGAAAAGCACTATATTTGGAGTCAAAGAACCTGTGTTCAAATGTTGGTTGTTCATACCACTTGTATGGGATGGGATGATGCCATTGTGATCTCCACTACTAATCCTTGTGGTGAGATGAAGGACCACCAGGCCCTATCATCTTCCCTGCCACTGTGTCTTGATGTCTTCTGTGCCTTCTTTAACAGATGTCCTGCCTCTGTGCCTTCCAGATCCTTATGTATTATTGTACCACTAGGTCTTCTAAGCCTTTCCATATGTCCTATATCTAGAGATCATTTTACATAGTGTCCTTCACTTAGAGTCTGAGGAAAGACTGTCTACTTTTTAAAAAATCTGTATCCCTATCAAATAAAAACAGTGTTTGGGATATAATATGCATTTAACAAATACTTCTTCATTCATTCACCTCTCAGGACCTAGGTTTCTTTATCTGAAAAATGAGGCAGGTAACCTAGATAGCTCCTAAGTTCCCTCTGGCTTTAAATTTTTAATCCTATGATATAGACAGTTAAGGCGCATTTTGTATGTGTGTGTGTGTGTGTGTGTGTGTGTGTGTGTGTGTGTGTGTGTGTGTGTAATATCCTAATCTAGAATATAAGCTGGTATTCATATGTAGAATTCCAAGAGAAAGCTGTAAGCCCCTTCATCAAAGGGCCTTTGTCCTCGCCCTCCAGAAGACATCCAGAGGCTGTTCTCCTGGTACTGACCAAGTAAATTAGGGATAGAATTCTCTGAGGATACTTGTGCTGATACTCATTGTTTATTATCTTGCAAACCTACATTTTTTAATTGTTTCACTCTATCTTTGACTTATACCCATGAGCCAACTGACAAGGTTCCTGCCTGTCTCCATAAATTCTGACTCTATAGATGTAGGACGAAGAAGCCACATGAGACTTGGAATCCCAGATAAAATTCACATTTCCTTGTTAATGGACTTTGAGTAATGATAGCGGAAATAAACATTTGTTTCAATCTTATGCCCCTCAATAAATAATCAACAACCTATTTTGTAAATCCATATTATATGCCAAGGGGCCCTCATTCTATTTCACCAATTATAGTGCATAAAACCTATTTTGGGGAATAAATAGGACCTTACTTCCCCCAGAATCACTGTCTGAAACTCCTGGAAAGAAAAGAAAACCAACTGATATATCAGAAATGGGACATTTCTTGTACAGAATGAGAAAGCTTGGAAGCCATCTTAGGAGGTACCAAGCACTACCTTTACTCTAACACTAACACATACCAGTTGACTTGACACTTACTTGGACATTTTAAGCATTTTCTAGAACGAAGTGCTGATTGCAACTATGGTTGAGAGAGCTAACCAAACAAGGGACAGATGTATCATAATCAGCTAATCAATAAATAAACATTTATTAAGTGCCTATTATGTGCCAAGCATTGCACTAAGTACTGGAGATAGAAAAAGCTTCAAAAGATAAAACTGACAACTTTATTGTACATAATTGCATGAACAAAATCAATACAAATATCAAGAAAAGCTATAGATGGAGGAAAATATTTCCATCAAATATCTTTGTTGAACTTCCAATAGGGAAAGGGTTAAAGGAATGGTCCTGTTATTTAACTGATATAGAAAAATGCCTGAGAAAGAATTCTCCTTATCAATTCAGATTGACACCTTCTTTGCAGCTCTAAGAATTGTCTAGGGCACTGATCACACACTGTGACAGAGGCAAGATGTGCACCCAGGTTTGCCTGATATAGAAAATAATATAGTGAATTGTTAAATACAAAAGAAGAAAAGCTATTCTGCCAAAAAAAGTAGCCAGTTTATATAAACCAGTTTTTTTCAAAAGAAGAAATAAAAACTATTAATAATCATATGAAAGTGTCCCAATCACAAAAAGAAGAGAAATGCATACTAAAATCAACTCCATAGTTTCATCTCACACCATTGAGACTGGCAAAGATGACAAAAGACAAAAACAGTAAATTATGGAAGGCAAATAAGTGAACATTAATTAATGATCTTTTTATAGAACTTTTTATGGACCCAAAAATTGGAATTATGCTAGAAAAGTCACTAACCTGCACATACCCAAAGGGAATAAAAGAAACAGCTAAAGGTTCCATACAGATTGCAGTATTTATAATGGCACATTTTTGCCATAATAATAAAACAAAGAATAGAAACAGAGTTGTTGCCTAACAGCTGTGAAATGGCTGAACAAATTTTTGGTGTATGTAATGGAATATCTTTCTGCCATAAGGAGCAATAGACATGAAAAAATCTGGAGAAAAGTAAGACTTGTGTGAATTGATTGCAAAAAATTAAGTAGATCTGTAATTTTTTGTACATCAATTCATACAAGTGAGAATGTACGTGGTGAAGACAAAAATATAAAGGAAAACAAGAGAATCCTCAATTTTGACCCCAAAATATTGACAGTGAGATATACCTACCTTCCCTCTGCAGAGGTGATTAATAGGTATGAAAGTATCTATACATTGTCAGATATAGCTGATAATTTGCTTCATTTTATATAGCTATTCCTCTTTCTTTCTTTCCTTCTTTCTTTCTTTCTTTCTTTCTTTCTTTCTTTCTTTCTTTCTTTCTTTCTTTCTTTCTTTCTTTCTTTCTTTCTTTCTTTCTTTCTTCCTTTCTTTCTTCCTTTCTTTCTTCCTTTCTTTCTTTCTTTCTTCATCTTGGCAATGCCCTGACTATTGTCTGGGGATTTTTATTTAATTTTTTTTTTCCATATGCTTTTGAGTTGAAAATTTTTCTCCCTTTTCCTCCCCCCCACCCTCCCCAAGACGGCACACAATCTGATATAGGCTTTACATTTACATACCTCTTAAACATATTTTCACATTAGTGAAGTTGTAAGTAAAAATTAAAAACAATACGAGGAACCATCAGAAAGAGGAAACAAAACTCAACAGAAGGTAAAAATTAGTGATAGCGATTCAACTTCCATAGTTCTTTCTTTGAATGTGAACAGCATTATCCATCCCAAAGCCTCTGGAAATGTCTTAGATCCTCATAATGCTGAGAAAGATTCAGTTTAACAATCTTAGTCATTGTATAACATGGCTGTTATTGTGTACAAAGTCCTCTTGGTTCTGCTCACTTCACTCAGCATCAGACCATATAAGTCTTTCCAGGTATTTCTGAAGTCAGCCTGTTCATCATTTCTTACAGCACAATAGCATTCCATTACATTCATATACTACAACTTGCTCAGCCATTCCCCAATTGATGGACATCCTCTCAATTTCCAATTCTTTGCCACCACAAAAAGAGCTGCTGTGAATATTTTTGTACATGTGGGTCCTTTTCCCATTTGTTTGATCTCTTTGGGATATAGCCCTAGAAGTGCTATTGCTGGATCAAAGGGTATGCACATTTTTGTAGCCCTTTGGGCATAGTTCCAAATTGTTCTCCAAAATGGTTGGATCATTTCATAACTCCACCAACAATGTATTAGTGTTCCAATTTTCCCACATCCTCTCCAACCTTTATCATTTTCCTGTTTTGTCATGTTGGCCAATCTGATAGGTGTGATGTGGTACCTCAGAGTTGTTTTGATTTGCATTTCTCTAATCAATAATGATTTAGAGCATTTTTTCATATGACTATAGTTGGCTTTAATTTCTTCATCTGAGAACTGTCTGTTCATAACCTTTGACCATTTATCAATTGGGGAATGGCTTGTGTTCTTATAAATTTGACTTAATTCTCTACATATTTTAGAAATGAGGCCTTTATCAGAAAGACTGGTTGTAAAAATTCTTTCCCAATTTTCTACCTTCCTTCTAATCTTAGTTGCATTGGCTGTGTTTGTGCAAAAACTTTTCAGTTTAATGTAATCAAAATTATCCATTTTTCTTTTCATAATGTTCTCTATCTCCTGTTTGGTCATGAATTCTTCTGTTCTCCAAAGATCTGATAGGTAAACTATTCCTTTTTCTCCCAGTTTACTTATGGTGTCAGCCTTTATATCTAAGTCTTGAACCCATTTTGACTTTATTTTGGTATATGGTGTGATATTTGGGTCTATGCCTAGTTTCTCCATACTCTTTTCCAGTTTTCCCAGCAGTTGTTTTCAAAGAGTGGGTTCTTTTCCCAGAAGCTGGGGTCTTTGAGTTTACCAAATAATAGATTACTATAGTCATTGACTACTGTGTCTTGCATATTTAACCTATTCCACTGATCCACCTCCCTATTTCTTAGCAGTACCAAGCAGTTTTGATGATTGCTGCTTTATAATACAATTTAAGATCTGGAATTGCTAGGCCACCTTCCCCTGCATTTCTTTTCATTAGTTCCTTTGATATTCTGGACCTTTTGTTTTTCCAAATGAATCTTGTTATTATTTTTTCTAGCTCTATAAAATAATTTTTTGGTAGTTTGATTGGTATGGCACTGAATAAGTAAATTAGGTTAGGTAGGATTGTCATTTTTATTATATTAGCTCAGCCTACCCATGAGCAACTGATGTTTTTCCAATTATTTAGATCTGATTTTATTTGTGTGAAAAGTGTTTTGTAATTGTGTTCATATAGTTCCTGGGTTTGTTTCGGGAGGTAGACTCCTAAATATTTTATAATGTCTACAGTAAGTTTAAATGGGATTTCTCTTAGCTATTCTTCCTTCTTATAAAGACTCATCCATGGGATAAGGTAGCATATTGGGAAGTGATAATAATTTTGTTTTTTAAAAAGTGTCAATATAACAGTAAAAAATAATTGTAGTTTATACACCAATATCTGTTACAGGAATTGAAGTAGATCATTTCCAAAATGAATTCAAACAAAAAAAAAATTTATACCTTTTATACCTGTACACACACAAGCATACATACATATATTTATGCCTCTATGTATGTATAAAATATATTTGTCATCTAATAAAAGATGGTGAAAATAAGGCATTGCCACTTGGGGCAGGTATATGATGACAATGGACTGATCAGAGTTCTGATATGATAATGGAAATCAAATAAACTCAACTTTTATTTTTCTTACATTTCATTTTTAAAATAGTGATTTTTTTTTTTTTACTGGGAAGGATAAAACACAAGTAATTTATGGAAAATTGTAATTCAAGGTAAGTAGTTACATGTTAAGATAGTACCTGGTGATGGCTACTCCTACTCCTACTCCTACTGCTATTACCACTACTCCTACTCCTACTACTATTACTACTACTATTACCACTACTACCACTACTACTACTACTACTACTACTACTATTACTACTACTACTACTATGAAAGAAGCAGGAAGAGATGGGGGAAAGTGGAACAAAGGAGTAGGGGAGGAAGAAAAAGAAGAATAGGAGAGAAGGAAGAAGAACAAAAGAAGAGGAAGAAGAAGCAGAGGGGAAGAGGAGGAGGAAGAGAAATAAGGAAGAAAGAGGAGGAAGAGTTCAGAGATGGGAGGAGGAGGAGGGGAGAAAGAAGAGAAGGAGAAGGATACTGGACTTAGTGATCAATGTGAATTATGCAAGGAATTGGTCGAATCTGTACAACATATAGTTGTAGGCTCTAACAATTTTGCACCTCTGAATACCTAGTAAGAAATAATCTGCTGGCTAGAATTGCAGACCATAAGCTAATTATCTTCCATAGACAGACAGATGACAAATCTCTCTAATACAAATACAGACCTCAAAATATCTTCTGTGAACTCAACTGATAAATTGCACTGGGATTGAACCATTAACATAGAGCAAACTGTTACCTCCCAAATTACTGATAATATCACTAATTCATAAAAAAGCTAAGAGCATTTTCGATGTTGTTACAGAACATATATAATCTCCAGGCTATATGGAATGAAATTGTCCCAGGACCATTTCCATCTGAACTTATGAAAAAGGTGAGAAAAATTAAATACTAGTGGTATTACTATTAAATACTAGTACTACTTTTACTAGTACAACTTCTCTTTCATATAATATTCATTTCAAATTCTTTACAGACTATTGATTTTCATGTCTTGCTGTTATATAGAAATATAGGTTGTCATTTCAGTCATGTCTGACTCTTTGTGACACCATTTGTGCTTTTCTTGGCAAAGATATTAGAGTAGTTTGGCATTTCCTTCTCCAGCTCATTTTACAGATGAGGAAACTGAGACAAACAGGGTTAAATGACTTAGCCAGGGTCACAGAGCTAGTAAGTTTCTAAGGCCAGATTTGAACTCATGAAGATGAGTTTGCCTGACTTCAGGGCCAGCACTCAGTCCTGCTGCTGAAAATACAGGTAGAATATTAGCATTAAAAAATCTTTGTTCCCATGGGAAATTTGGAATTATCACAGAAGCTACATGATTTTGCAAAGGGAATCCCAACCACCCTTCTCATCCCAGGGTAAATTCATTTTTTATCTATACTGTCTGTACAGGTTGTCTGTCCAAATATATATCATAAAGTGAGCAACAGACATTCTTCATCTACTTGGCCTTTCCTATGTGGATAGTTAGGCCAAAATCTTTTGAGTGGTTATATATCTCTTCCAGGAGGCTTTGAAAGGTTTTGGGGCTTGATGCACCTAGCAAGATTGCCACTGGCAAACAGGAACATCTGGCAGACCTCATCATTCCCAGATAATTTCTCTTCAACTTGGACTCTATAATGGACCTCCTCTTTCACTGTGGCAAATACCACTGGTGAGCATACATCTGCTTGTTTTATGCCTCATCTAATATTTATTATCAGAGGGTCATTGAATAATTATTTCTGTTGTTATGTCTTTCAAGGAATCCTGAATGAGTTTGATGGAAAAAATACCTTGTTAGAAAAGAGCCTTTAAAGTGGTGTTTTGTTTTATTAAATTAAAATTTTTAAATCAACAAATAACTGATGAAACAAAGTAAAACACAAGATATAAATAAATTAATGCAAAATAATTTTAGGGGAGAACAACTAATAGTAAGGAATCCAAAAAGACCTCTTAGAGGAGATAGCTCTGTAATCTTGAAGGGAAGTAGTGGTTCAAAATATAATGACAAACAGGGAAAGTATTCCAAGTATGAAGATAGTCTGTGCAAAAGTATGGTGGCAAGAGAGGTAATGTGGATGGGAATGAGCAAGTAGGATATTTTGACTAGAAAGTGAAATAAATGAACGAGAGTAATGTGAAGGATTAGGATAGGTTGAAGTTAGATTGTGAAGGGCTTTAAATGCTAAATAGAAAAGTTTTTACAAAGGCAGAAGGTAGTCATTGTGGCTTTTTGAAGAAGGAAGTCCCATAGTCGCATTAAGTAATTAAGAATGTGGATTTAAGAATATGAATCAACTGAATAGGTGATGGATTAGAAAGGGAGATAAAGAGGATTCAGATCTCTCTAGAAGGTTAATATAATGGTTCAGAACAGGATTTGGATGGATGTGGTATGAACAGGGAGAAGAAGTGAATTTGAGAGGCATAATGGAATTATAATGAATAAACAGCAATTGATTGGATTTGGGAGAGAGTGAGTGAGAGTAAAATCATAAATAACTGGTGGCTTTCAATCTATGATGATTATAAAAATGGTGGTACCTTTGAATTTTTTAAAAAAATAGAGTGAGGGGAAAATGTAAGGGGAAAGATAATGAATTCAGTTAGGGACATGTTGAGTTCGTGATAGAGGTGCCTATTAGCAGGCAACTGAGGCCTGGATGTGGACATATGTGTCATATGTAGAGGGATGACAGATTAACCTATACTACCTGATGAAAACTAAAAGAGAGTGAGTGAGAGCAGAAGGCCCAGGACAGGGGCCTGGGATAACCTAAAATAAAGGTCAGGATTTAGATGATGATTCAGAGTGAAAGAGACTGAAATAGTCAAACAGGCAGAATGAGAACATGACAGAGCAGTCAAGAAAACCCAAGAAGCCATTAGGAGGGCTGAACTATCAAACACTGCAAAGAGTGAAAGAAGGAGGCAGATTGAGATAAATTTATTGGATTTAGCAATAAAGAGATTTCTGGGGACTTTGGAAAGACAAGTTTTTGTAGAATGGTCTGGGCAGAAGCCAAATTGCAAGGGATTAAGAAATTAGAGGTAGAGGAGAATGGGGGTAGGTGGGAATTGAGGTATAGAGAAAGCTCCTTCCCCAATCTAGGAATTTGTTTGCAAAAGGTAAAAAATATAAGATGATAGTGTGAGAGATTGGTAGAGATAAATGAAAGCTGATAGGCAAAATCAAGAGATTCTTAGGTAGCAGGGAAAGAGCTAGTAGATAAAGAGAGATTGAAAATTAGAAAGGTAATGACTGAAGGGGGAAGCTCCTAAAGGAGACAGAAACTATAGGCTCAAGAGCACAAGTAGGATGTGGTGGTCCTTCTTGCCAGTACTTGACCTTCTGAGAAGGGAGCAGAAGAGGGGAAAATGGGACATGTGGTAATATTCATGAACTTAGAGTAAGGGGTAAAAAATAGATAACTTGACTAAATCAAGAATGTCTACCCTCTTGTAGTACTGTATATGTAAAAGCACTTTCAGTTAGGCTTCAGGAGATCCAGCCCTCCTATTTTCTA
The DNA here is from genome assembly GCF_003287225.1 of Phascolarctos cinereus. NCBI lineage: Eukaryota > Metazoa > Chordata > Mammalia > Diprotodontia > Phascolarctidae > Phascolarctos > Phascolarctos cinereus. The sequence goes on along the minus strand of NW_027555514.1, from coordinate 173,785,762 downwards.
TGTCCTAATGGATATAACATTTCTAGGCTTTAGTTTCCTCATGTACAAAATGAGTGTTGGAATAGATGATGTATAATGTCACTAAAAGTTTTTAGATCTCATGACCCTGTGGCTACCATCAGCTTGAAAAGTGTATTGGCAAATTTTTCAGTGATTAGCATTGTCTTACCATTAGAATTCATGGAGCTAGCTACCTTCCTGTCAAAGGTCAATATGTGCTGTATCACTAACATCTTATTCCTAATTGATAAAATGTATGTCAAAACTTCATTTTCATTAAACAGAGAAAGGAGGGGAAAGAGGAAAGATCTTAGTAATTAAGCTGATTAGGTTGAATTTAATTTTGAAAAAAATATATAAAATAAGTAGTTAAATTGAATAAAACAAGTACTCAAAACGAATTAACACCAAATATTTTCAAAATTACTAGTCATTTCACTAATTTTTTTTTTACTAAATTAGTTTATTTTGGTGTAATGAATGCTCCAGCCTTTGCATTGTTCATTTAATAAGAATTCCTCCCTTTTAATTTCACTATACCTCTCAGAGGATTAAGATAAATGAATCAACTATTAATTGAGTGCCTACTATGTGCAAGACACTATGGTAGGGGCTAATGAGATCCAAATATAGATCATGTTACCTTCCCTTACTGCAAATTTCATTATAGTTACCAGAGGCACAAATCTTGTGGATAAAATGGAAAAATGCAATCATGAAGGCCAGATTTTTTAAAAAATAGTCTTTAGCATTGAAGTATATCACATGTAAGTAGCTTTTGTTATGAATAGAATTGTCTTAATGTGATCTGACAGAGAAAAAATCAATCTAGCAGACTGTGCATAGAAATGAAATGCAGGAATAACAGTCTCTTACTCAATGACTTTCTTTGGCACTTATTCCAATAATTCTTTCCCCTAGTCAGTCAACAAACATTTATAGAGTGCCTACTATATGACTAAAATCTTATTTCACTATATCATAATAGCAAGGACACTACTTTAATTTCCCATCTACAAAGCAGGAAAAATAACGTTTATTGAATCTACTTTCAAAGATAAAATAGAGAATGACTAATAACTCTAAACTGCCCTACAATTCAGGACCATCATTTAAGTTTCAAACAGTCTTCATGTTAATAATACAACTATGTAAGTCCCTGCAACCAGGGACATTCTTTCTTTAAATAGTTTTTGTGGGAATCACATTAGGTATAGAACAAAGGACAAATTGAAAGGTTGAGCTGGATATGGAGGCACAGGCCTAGAATCCTTGATGCAGAGGGTATCTTCACTAAGTCTGGTACAAACATAATGAGCTCCTGGAAGTAGAAGGCCAAGAGGCTGCCTAAGGAGAGAATGAACTGGCCCTGTTCAGAAAAATAGAACAGGCAGTAGCTTCCATGGCAATTAGTATTGATATAAGGTCCAAGCACTTTTAGCACAGACGAGAGAGGGATACCTTGTCTCAAAAAGAAAGTACATATGTATCAAACACTTAATGGGTGCCTATAGATGTCTGACACTACAGAACATCTTTCTATCTTTACATATATATATATATATACACACACACACACACACACACATATGTATATATATATATGTATATACATATATATATATAGTTACCTACGTATTGTCTCTCCATTAGAACAGAAATTGTTTTTGCTTCTTTCTATCCTCAGTATTTAGCACAGTGCCTGTCAAATATTAAGCACTTAAAAAATGTTTGCAGAATGAAAAAAAAAATGAAGTAACTGTCCATAAGGAGATTTTGGAGATATTTTTATAAATGTATATAACAGCTAGAAAACAAAGCAAGGCAATGTTCACTTGCTAGATTGTGTGTTGGAAACTCCAGCTCTGAATCGGTAAAATGATTATGGGCTAGTGTAATCAAATGAAGATTCATGGAGGAAATAGGAGGTGGGCCTCAGTGGAAGTGTAAGATTTCATCTGGAAGACAGAAGTGGGGAGGACACTTCAAGCAGGGGGAATATGCAATTGCAAGGACCTAGAGATAATAAGTATCACATAAGTGGAGGGCAGAAACTACACTTAACAGAATGGAAGGTTTTGTCAGAGTCATGAGACAGAATTAAACAAAATGGAGCTAGATTATAGGTGGACATGAATGTTATGATAACTAATTAGGATTTGATTCAATAAGCAGTGACGAGGGGAAGCATTTTAGCTTTTTAAGGAGGGGAACAACAAAATGAACAAAATGAACAGACTTATACAGAATGGTCAGGTAGAAGATGGAGGATGAAGACAGGCTATTACACTGATTCATTATTCATTTTCTTATTAAGCATTTTCCATGATATATCTACAAATAAATATTGTTTTGTCACATGGGACAAATGCAAACTCACAAAGTACATTCTTCTAAAACAGGTAAATTAGTTTTTAAAACATTGTGCTTTCCAGGGGTGAAATAAATGAATACCTCTCCCATCCTCCAAAAAAAGTGATTGGATGAGAAAATCAAGAAATGGAAGGACCTCAGAAGCAATTATCAGCAAGAATTGGTAACTAGATATGGAAAGAATTGGTAAAAAATAAATTTTTGAACTGAATGGGCATGGCGAATGAATAAACATCACTTAGCAGAACTGTATTAGAATGATCTCATAGTTTACGTAGAGGAAGAGCAACATGGAAGGAGAGCCCTGAGTGATTAGAAACCTTTGTATGGAAGCCCTGTACACTATGACTGAATTCCTTCTGGCAGTGATTTTGGCCACATATGAAGACATAGCCCCAACTGACCTGGTAGGTTTAGAAAGTCCACTGCTGGAGGGCAATCAGCAACAGATGTGAATTACTCTGAAACTTTAAGAATTAGTCCCTGAAGGCAATAAATATTATAAACTATTATTGGTTGAAGTTGCATAACCTTTTTTATTTGGGTGTGATAGTGATTTTGAAGCTTATCAGTGATTACAGAACTGGGCACTCCCCAGGCACTGCAGTTTTGGAACTATTTGGGACAGATACTCCTATGAGTTCAAAGTTCTGACAAGTCAGAGGTTAGTTGCAGCCGTAGCACTGGTGGTAACACTCCAACCTGTCATCAACGCGAATAGTAGCAGGACCCATGGAAACATTCATTTCATCACTAGGGGGCATTACTATGCCTTATCAGAGAGAGTTATGATGGTGCCTGATGAGCCCTATCACAGAGAACATTGCTAGGCCCCAAGAGCATGCGGGGCATTATTTAGACTTATCATATTTATCAGCACAGCGGGCCCCAGTGGCCTTGGGCTTTGAACAGTATTTTGGGGCCCAGTCAAAACACATCAGTCAACATTGTGTGAAACAATTCAAATGCCAGAGCAGTAGGCATTGACATGGGCAACAGTTAAGGTAGACCTGCAATAGTACTTTGCTTATAATCTGGAATGGGGAAGTTCTTCCACAGTGGAGTATCTAGTGGTCAACAGAGAACTACTCAGGAAGGGCTTAGTGGGCTAAGTGGTAGGATTATTGGGAAGTGTTTTAATTTCTGGTGAAAGAAAGGATGTAAAACTATATAGGGACTGATAAATAAGGCGCAAGCTTCTAAGCAGAGGCTCTACCAAGCAAAAGATTGATATCTTCCAGGTTGGAAGAGGCCCTGGTTAGTGGGTCCGCGAATAGTGAGTGGGTGTTGACACAGTGTGATTGTCAACTTTGAACCTAGCAATTGGAGAGGCTGCATTCAAGAAGCTAACGGCCTCTTGGCTACAATTATTATAGATTACTTTGACCTGTGAAGAGGATCAGTGGCACTGCCAATGTGTCATCAACTGCACCAGGGTGCTAATGTTACTGCTGCTGCTTTCTATTCATTGTCACTGCTTTACTTTGGGAAACCCACTGTGAAAGTAAACAATTCACATCACTCACTACATGCACTAGAATGTTAAGATTCAGGAATCAGTCCATCCCAAACCTGGGATTTCTGGTCTTCATTCTCCTTCATGTTCTTTTCCTTCCTCAGGGATTTATTACAATTCTTGGGTTTTTTTTTTCCTTTTGCTATCTTTGTGTTTGGGCCGTTTTTTTACTCCTCCAGTGAATCTGCGATAGTTTTTTTTTTTCAAGTAGCCCAGGTCAGGAATATGTAGCAATAACCTTAAAACACTTTAAGTGATAGAATGCCCTCAACAAAAATCTTTAGAACTTGGCACCAAGGAGTATGTTAATAAGAGCAACTTCTACTCTGCAAAGGCTAGGCCAGTTTCTATTTAAAAAATATAGAAGTAAAGTTTGAGATGCAATCCATCAGGAGATGAAGACTTCTTAGTAACTTAAGTTAAAAAGTCAGCATATGAGGAGTGAGGAGCTCCTCTATTAGACTTGACCATAATAAGTCACCATGGCAAATACAGAAGTAGGGACATTGCACCCAACTAAATCAGTTATATCCTTGCTGAATATCCTGTCCAAGCTGTGGTTCAGCAAACCTTCTTTTCTTAAATGTTATACAAGTATCTCATTTTATTCCACCCACTATAGGTATCACATTTCTATATGGTACATCACTGAGATAGAATAGGAGGGAAGGTAAGGCATTGGACACAGACTAAAGTTTATACAATAGAAAAGAAAGGCTCAAGGATATAAAAAGAGGGATTGGTATTGATAAGGAAGAATATTGTTTTATTGCCCAAGATGTACAAAGGAGAACTATATGAGTGAAGATGAGTAGGGGTTTTGAATTTTAGCAGAAGAGAGATGAGAGATATGATAGATGGTTTAGATTTTCCTAATAAATTAGGAAAGGTAATGTGCTGAGAGGAAAGGAGCAGGGGAGATATAGGGGATAAGAATAAAATAGATAAGGTGACTGAAGGAAAAGTGGTCAATAACAGGTAATATTTATGTATTGCCTTAAGACTTGAAAAATGGTTTGCATTTATTATCTCATTTAATCCTTACAATAAAACCCTATGAGATAGATAATGTTATTATCTCCATTTTATGAATGAGAACACATGGGAGATGATAGGTAACTTACCTACAGTTATTCAGCTAGTAAATGCGAATGGAAGGACATGGGATTATGATTAGAAAGGGAAATTTCAGAATGTAAGATTATGGAAGTAAAATAGTTACATGAGTATTTTAAGATTTAAATGATGACTTGCCCTGAGGATAGCAGAGGTTGAGTGAAGATGTAGGTCATGTGAGTTGAGATGGTTCATTTGTTTGAGGGGACATCATTATGTATATTGAAGTCCACAAGCAGAAAAGAGAACATGTGGGAAAAGAGAAAAAGTGATCTAGAAGCAGGGTTGTGCTGAAGTCAGTTCGTACTAGCTCCTGAGAACCCATTGTTAGATTTTCAGTGTGAGCATTGATCCTTCAGAAATCATTAGGTCACAAATCAGTTTATTGTTTTGATAGTGACAAGCAGTTAGGTGGTGTAGTGGATATAATACTGGCCCTGGAACCAGGAAAACTAATTTTCCTGAGTTCAAATTTGACCTCAGACACTTGCTGTGTGTCAATTAACTTCATTTGCCTCAGTTTCCTCACCAGTAAAATGAGCTGGAGAAGGAAATGACAAACCACTCCAGTATCTTTGCCAAGAAAAACTCAAGTGAGGTCCCAAAGAGTCAGACATGACTTCAAAACAACAGAATAACAAAAAATAAAGTGATGGGAAAAGATTAATAATGCACGCTAATCATAAAAGTGCATCCTGGCAAGAGGTTCTTTTTTGTTGTAGTGGTTGTTATTTCTGGAGAGTCAATTGTTAAACACTTATCAGCCCACCCTTTCTAGAGGCCAATACATTACATAGTGATTGCAGCAGAGAGGACCTCAGACTGACAGTGGGGAGTAGGTAACAGACTTATTCTCTCTTGGTCCAGTGTGTTTGGTAGGGGTCTAAGGGGAGAACATTAGAGAAGAAGTAACCCACAATACAGTAGGTGACCAGGCATGCATTGTGTGCTCTAGAGAAAGGAAGGTTTCTATGAGTACCAGAAGATGAAAAAAGTATGAGATGAGAGATTTGGCATCTAAAAAACCCTTCACATAACTAATATCTCTGCAGTTAAATGAACCTATTTATTAGTTTAAGGAAAGGAATAATCCTTTTGGAATATAAGTTCTGTCCACATTTCATTTCTCCATATCCTATGTATGTATTCCCTAGTCACTTCTGATTGCATTTAAACTAGATCAAGTGTGCTTTTACCATTGTTGTCCTTTTTCTTCCAGTAAAAATGGACTGCATTTTACTTTTATTCTAAAAAATTCCATTTATACCTCTTCATTGATAGATTTTGCTTTTATTTTATTTCAAGGTTCTATAGAAATCATTAGTGACACTATGCCAAGGGCTGAAGTTCATATGCAACCTGAATATTTTGATTCACTGAAAAAGTAACCCACAATTTACTAAGAAAAAAATTATAATGATCTCATCCAATTAAATTTTTTTTTGCATTAAATGGGGACACTAATAATTTCCCACTATCACCCTAAAGCTAATCCATATGGGAGACTGGACTGTGAAAAACCAAATATAACTCCATGTGCTAAAGATGCCCATTTTTAACTTGGTTCAAGAAATGTAAGCAAATTCTTCTAAAAGGAAATAGCACTGTAGCATAAAGGGCATTCTAGTTACTACATCTAATTACAAAGAAGAGCAAATAACCCCCCCAAATTACAACATGCTTTAAATGAAATAAAAAGACTGATTAAACAATCAAATAGGAAGCTATCATATTGACAGTCTGATGAAGTAAATGAGGAAACAAGAAATGCATCTTGAATACATGTCAAAGGAAGACAAAATTAAATGGGGCATGACTTGTATTCTACTACCCCCAAAATTATGAAATCACCTGATTACTTATTCATTCCAAATGCATTATCTTAGTGTGTATATCTTACTTAGTATGTGTATATATATATATATATATATATGTGTGTGTGTGTGTGTGTATGTATATATGGATAGTAAGCATTGAAAGTTCTGTTTTCAATTCCTTATTCTATAATGGCTGTATAAGGGCAATGTTCAGGGAGAACCACATGACATTAGATATAAGGACCTGAAGTAGCCTAGTAATAATAGGAATAAAAAGGAGAGGATAGAATAGAAGGTATTATGGAGGTAAAATTTTTTAAAAATGGTGAAAGATCAGATGAAATGTGTGGAGGGTGAGGGTTGGGACAGTAAGGGAAAACATAAAATCAGGTTTGTATTACTTCTCATTTGGATTACTACAATGGCCATTCTATTGTTATAAATGACCCTTGCCAGAACTACTGTGCTGTAGGTGGAGCTGTGAACTGATCTAACTTCTCTGAGAAACAAAAATAAAATAGAATATCATTGTGTTACACTAGACAAAGTGAAGCTTAGGAACTATGAAAAGAATCAGGAAATCAGGAACCGGAGAAGGGGAAAAACAGTAGAAACAGGAAAATAATCTACATAGTGACTAGAACAATGCAATCTGGAAGGATGAAAAGAAAGAAAGAAGGAAAAAAGGAGAGAGGGGGCAAGAAAGAAAAATTGCATGTTGTGTAATTATAATGGCCAAATTTGGCCCCAAGGAAGAAATGAAAAATTATGTGCTTCTATCCCGTCTTTGCCAAGGTGAGAATACTAGGGGTATGCTATCTAGACATATCAGCCTTGGGTGGTGTGTCAGTTAGTTTTGTTGAACTGCTTCTAAGAAAATCTTCAAAAAGAGGGGAAGGGAGAGATGTATCTGTGAATACAGTTAACATAAAAACAAAAGATACCAATAAAACACTATATTTAAAAAAGAATACATGAAAGGAAATGGCCTATTGCTACATGGGATAACACGAATGGATTGGTTACAATATGCATTTTTGGAAGTAGTACCCATATAAAGGAGATTGTAGATCCATTTAAATCTTCAGATAATTTATTTCTATATTGATAACTGACAATGACAATTTTTTTAAAGTTTCCAAGACATGATAAATACACACACACACACACACACACACACACACACACATGCACACACACACGGTGTCTCACAAGTCTTAATACATTTTAGGTCTCTTTCTCTTTTCCTATATAAGTGTGCATACACACACACACAAACAAACACACTCACACATATATAACAATCTTATTTCAAATTTATAACAACATCTAAGGTAGGGAGTACTGAGATTATATCCATTTTTGGATGAGGAAACTGAGGCTCAGCAAGGCTGTGAGCTTTACTCATGGTCACATGACAAGTGTCAGAGGAAATATTTGAACTTAGGTCTTTCTGACTTCAAGTCTAGAATGCCGCCTCTTTTCTATGTGTGCTCATATACACATGTACAGAAACAAACCAATTTCCAGAGAGACCAATTTTTCTGAAAATTTTCATGCGGGTTATTTTTCATAGGCTGAATAGTGTTTAAGTTGATTGAGAACTTAAAACATTTTGAATATTTAATTTTAAAAATTAAGTCAAAGAATGATTACATTGTGACTTAAACCAATTCGTAATGCTCAGTTAAATGTCAATGAAATTAACAAACATATTTATCTTGTCTCAAATCCCTTGATTTTTAACTTAAGAAACAGAACAATTTATAAGTTTGTAATATCATTTTTGTAACATATGTATTTTACTCAATTCCAATTTAAAATCTTTTGCACATATAAAGGTGAATATTTACTAGATGTTCAATAAGTTTGTTGATTTTATGCACAGAGATGAAATATTAATAAGCACAGGAATGTAAGTCATGTATAAAACAGGACATGAAAATTCAATTAAAAAAACTTGTCTGTTAGAGGATAGTTTCCATATATTTACCTATTTTCATTAGGAATGAATGATGTGGAAAAGAATGTCATCATACTTTTCAGCAGCTTTGTTAGAATTTAACCCATAGTCATTTATTTACTGATTATCTATTTTTTTATACACTGCATAATATGAGGGAAAAACAGGAACCCTAGAGATCCTAGAATGATTTTTAAATGTTAAGTCTACTCTTATATTTCAGATAAGATAAAACTTCATGTTACATGAAGTATAAAGAATGCACAATAAGGGAATGCATTTTAAAAGTCGTCACTAGATGGGTCCAGAGCAATGAATTAAGAATTTAAAATTGTAAGGGGAAAATTTTTGTTTTTTTTAAACAGATGCAATCCAACTGAAATAATAGGCTATGATGTACTAAAAGGGAAAACTCAGAAATTATAATTAATAAAGGAAACTTTTAAAAGATAAAATTAATAATTAAATAATTAAAATTCACCAAATAGGCCTATCTCTGAAGTAAAACAGACAAGCCATCAAAGAATTACTTTGCAATAAGACACTTGGCCAAGATACATTAATAAAAAAATTTCTTCTAAACTCTGAATATCAAAGAACTCCAACACTACGTATATAACATATAGATACACACATAAATATATATATATATATATATACATATATACACATTTATACATATATATTTACATATATATCATTAAAAAAATAAAGTCCTTCTCACAAGATAAATATGATGGCAATACCTAAATCCAACTAAGAAAGAAAATGATAGACTGATATTTTTAATGAATGTTTTATTCTAATTAAAATCCTCACAATTCTGACAGAGTAGTATATTAATAATACCCAGCTTGACCTACAGTTTAACATAAGGAAAATAATCAATATGTTAAATCAAATCAGGAAAAGAAAAAATAAAGATTATGTGATAAAATATAAAGCATGTTGAAGTTAAATGTTTCCATATGAAAATTCAACTTTATTAATGATGGGCTATTCTACAAATCAGGCAAAACATATTTGACACTATAAGCTAATACTATATGCAATGGACAAACTCTAGAAAAATTCTCATTAAAAACAAATATTTAAAAGAAAAGTTGCTACTACTATTTAACATGCTTGTAGAAATGTAAGCAGTAGGTCATAGAAAAGAATGAACATTGTCAATTAAAATATCTGTATTTGCAAGTGACATGAATGTATACTTTGAAAACTCATGGCAGTCAACAACAAAAACAAATAATAGAGTTAATTTATAACTTCAGTAAAGTATTGTAATATAGAATAATCCAACAGAAAAAAAAGCACTGCATTTCTACATGGCATCATTAAGAATCAAGAGATAGTTACAGGGACAAAAATACCCTTTGTAAAAATAACAAGATATACCTTTAAAACATATGAAGATAACTTTAAAATGATTTTGGGAAAAATCAAGGAAGAACTGAACAGAGAATTACCCCTTGCTACTGGTTAGTTTGAAGAAATAGAATAAAAACAGCATAACTTCCTCAAACCACTTACAGATTTAATGTTATACCAATCAAAATACCCATAAGTTATTTTAATGAATTAAATGAAATTGTTAAAAATGAACATGGAAAAATAAGTATTTAAGGTTAATTAAGAACTATGGAAAATAAAACTCACAGACTACTATTAAAATTAAAATACATTCTAAAATAACAATTATTTTATGCTTTCTGTTACCTCTTGTATTGCAACAAGAATAGAAAAATTAGTCAATAGAACAAACTAAAGAATCCAGAAATAGAATGAAAAGTCAGAAGATATTAATATTTTGTATATGTTAGTGTAGCTTTTATTAAATAATAAGTGTTGATAAACACCATTGAAATATATTCAAGTGAGAAATAGATTTTCTAACTACAGAAATAAATATATTTTTAAAATTTTGATTTTTTAAAATATCAGTATCAATGAATATCTGTAGAGAATTATTCCTTTTCATTAAAAATGCAAATAGGGAAAGACACTATATTGCAACAATGTTAACACATGTATAAGTTACAGTCTGTCTAGCATAAGTGTCTTACTTCTATCAATAATTTACTTTTGGTTTTAAGTATGTAAGTCTTTATATACTAAGTCTTTCAAAAAATGCCAATGATTTTACAAAATCTTTCGATAATAAGAAAGTATAAACATATTCTGACTCTACGGGAAAAACACTTCTAGGTAATATGAATCATAAAATAAATAAATTTAATTATTAAAAATAAGGGATTTGAAATGCTTAAAATATCTTAATTATGATGACAACCAGCAATCAGAGTCCATAAATTGAGACAGATCAACTTTAAAAAATATCCTAATAGAATAATTGTTAAGGTACTTTAGATGCCTGGGGCACATAAGCCATGTTAATCTTGAAGGATAATAATAATGTGTCCTTCTAGGTACAAAATAAATAAGATACCCAAGTCTAGTCTGCCACACCAGTTGGAAATAGTCCCAGTGATTGTCCAAGGGGACAGTCTTTTAAATACTATTTTAATAGTATTTTATTTTTTCTAATTACATGTAGGATTTTTTTAACATTATTTTTTTAAATTGAGTTGCCTTTTGGGTATAGTTCCAAATTGCTCCCCAGAATGGTTGGATCACTTCACAACTCCACCAACTGTGCATTAGCATGCCAATTTCCCCATATACTTTCCAACATTTATCATTTCCTTTTCTGTCATATTAGCCAATCTGATAGGCATTAGGTGGTGCCTCAGAGTTGTTTTCATTTGTATTTCTTGAATAAATAGTGATTTAGAGTATTTCTTCATATGACTATAGACAGCTTTGATTTCTTCTTCTGAAAACTGCCTATTCATATCCTTTGACCATCTATCAATTGGAGAATGGCTTGTATTCTTACATATTTGACTCAGTTTTATATAATTTGAGAAATGAAGCCTTTATCAGAAATAATGTAAGGATTGTTTCCCAACTTTCTATTTTCCTTCTAATCTTGGTTTCATTGGTTTTGTTTGTGCAAAAAATTAAATTTAATATAATCAAAATTATTCATTTTACATTTTGATATGCTAGCTACATCTTCTTAGGTCTTCTCCATAGATCTGACAGGTAAACTATTTCTTGCTCTTCTGCTTTGCCTATGGTATAACCCTTTATGTCTAAATCATATACTCATTTTGAACTTATTTTCATATATGGCATAAGATGTTGTTCTATATCTAGTTGCTGACATACTTTTTTCTAGTTTTCCCAGAAATTTTTGTCAAATAGTGAGTTCTTATCACAGAAGCTAGAGTCTTAGAGTTTATCAAACATTAAGTTACTGTCATCATTTTCTACTATGTCTTATGTACATAATCAATTCCACTGATCCACCATTCTATTTTTTAGCCAGTACCAGATAGTTTTATGATTACCACTTTAGAACATACTTTGCAATCTGGTAAGGCTAGGTCATCTTCTTTTGAATTTTTATTTTGCATGAACTCCCTTGATATTCTTGATCTTTTGTTCTTACAGTTGAATTTTGTTGTTATTTTTTTCTATCTCTATCAAAATAATTTGTTGGTAGCTTGATTGGCATGGCACTGAATAAGTAAATTAATTTAGGCAGAATTTTCATTTTTATTATATTGGTTGGTCTACCCATGAGCAATTGATATTTTTCCAATTGTTTAGATCTGACTTTATTTGTGTGAAAAGTAGTTTGTAATTGTGTTCATATAGTTCCCAGATTTGTCTTAGCAGGTAGACTCTTATGTATTTTATATTGTCTATAGTTATTTTAATTGAAATTCTTCTATCTCTTGCGGCTTGGCTTTGTTGGTCATATAAAGAGATGATGATTATTTATGTGGGTTTATCTTGTATCTTGCAACTTTGCTAAAGTTGTTAATTATTTCAAATAGTTTTTCAGTTGATTCACTGGGATTCTCTAAGTATACCATCATGTCATTTGCAAAAGTGATAGTTTTGTTTCCTCATTGACTATTTCAATTCCTTCAATTTTTTTCTTCTCTTATTGCTATAGCCAGCATTTCTGATACAATATTAAGTAATAGGCATGATAATGGACATCCTTGTTCTACCCCTGATCTTATTGGGAAGGCTTCTAGCTTATCCCCCTTACAGATAATGCTTGCTGATGGTATTAGATAGATACTACTTATCATTTTAAGGAAAGTTCAAATTATCCCTGTGTTCTCTATGTGTTTTTAATAGGAATGGGTGCTGTACTTTGTCAAAAGCTTTTTTCATGTCTATTGAGATTGTCATATGATTTCTGTTAATTTTTTATTGATATGGTTAATTATGCTGATAGTTTTCCTAATACTGAATCACTGTTGTATTCCTGGTTCAATTCCTACCTGATCACAGTTTATAATTCTTGTGATATATTGCTGTAATATCTTTGCTAGTATCTTATTTACAATTTTTACATCAATCTTCATTTGGGAAATTGGTCTATAATTTTTCTTTCTCTATTTTAGCTCTTCTTGATTTAAGTATCTGCACAATATTCACGTTGTAAAAGGAATTTGGCAGGACTAATCACATTTTTTTTTACAAATAGTTTATATAGTATTAGAATTAATTATTCTTTAAATATGTAGTACAATGTGCTTGTGAATCCATATGACCCTGGGGATTTTTTTCTTAGGGAGTTCATTGATGGCGTGTTTAATTTCTTTTTCTAAGATAGGGATTTTAAAGGGGCAGCTAGGTGGTGCAGTGGATAGAGCACCAACCCTCCAGTCAAGAGGACCTGAGTTCAAATCTGGCCTCAGACACATAACAAATACTCACTAGCTGTGTGAACCTGGGCAAGCCACTTAACCCCATTGCTTAGCAAAAAAAAAAAAAAAAAAAAAAAAAAAAAAAAAAAAAGAAGAAAAAAGATAGGGCTTTTAAGTATTCTACTTCCTTTTCTGTTAATCTGAGCAATTTCTTCTTTCATAAGTAATCATCAATTTCACTTAAATTGATAATTTATTGCACATAATTGGGAAAAATATTTGCTAGTGATTCCTTTAATTTCCCTTTCATTGGTGGTAAATTCACCCTTTTAAGTTTTGATACTTGAAATTTGGTTTTCTTTTTTCTTCTTTAAAATCAAATTAACCAATGGCTTTTCTATTTTGTTGTTGGCTTTTTTCCCCATAAAAATCAGCTCCTAGCTTTATTTATTAACACAATAGTTTTTCTTTTTTTACTTTCAAAATTTTATTAATCTCACCTTTGGTTTTCAGGATTTCCAATTTGGCACTCAATTCAGGTTTTTTTTTTTCTTTTTCAAGTTGCTTTTTTTTTTAAGTTGCATGTCCAATTCATTGATCTGCTCTACTTTACTGATGTGAGAATTTAGAGAAATAAATTTTCCTCTAAGTACCGCTTTGGCTGTACTTTGGTATGCTGACTTGTTGCCATTCCCTTTAATCAAATTATTGATTATTTCTGTGATTTGTTCTTTGACCCAATTGTTCTTTAGGATTACATTATTTAGTTTCAAATTAATTTTTAATCTGTCTTTCCACAGCCCTTTATTGAATGTAATTTCTATTGCATTATGATCTGAAAAGGATGCATTCCTACTTTTCATTTTGGGGTTTTTAATTCCTTAATATATGGTCAATTTTTGTGTAGGTGCTATGTACCGCTGAGACAAAGGAATGTTCTTTTCCATCCCCGTTCAGTTTTCTCCGGAAGTATGTTATATCTGACTTTTCTAAAATTCCATTTACCTCCTTAACTTTTTTCTTATTTATTTGGAAGTGAGATTTATCTATTTCTGAGAAGGAAAAGTTGATGTTCCCCACTAGTATAATTTTGTTTTCTATTTCCTCCTGTAGCTTACTTAACTTTAAGAATTTGGATGCTATGCCACTTGGTGCATATATGTTTAATATTGGCATCACTTTACTGTCTATGACACCTTTTAGCAAAATGTAGTTTCCTTCCCTATCTCTTTTATTTAGATTTACTTTTGCTTTTGCTTTCCCTGAGCTCATGATTGCTGTTTTTTTTTTTAACTTCAGCTGAAGCATAATAGATTCTGCTCCAGCCCCTTACCTTTCCTCTGTGTGTGTCTCTGCTTCAGATGTGTTTCTTATAAACAACATATTGTAGGATTCTGGTTTTTAATTTATTATGCTATTCACATCTGTTTTATAGGAGAGTTCATCCCATTCACATTTGCAGTTATGATTACTGTCTATTTCCCTCTATCCTATTTTCCTCCTGTTTATATTTCTCTCTCTCCTTTCATCCTTTCCCTCCTAACTAGTGTTTTACTTCTGACCACTGCTTTTCCCAATCTGCCCATACCTCTCTCAGTCCCTTTCCCCTTCACTAAACCTTTTCCCACCCTGCTTCCCTGTAGGGTATGATAGATTTCTATAACCAACTGTGTTTGTTATTCCCTCTTTGAGCCAATTTTGATGTGTAATGTTCAAGTGATGCCCATACCCCACCCTATCATCTTCCCCTCCACTGTGAGAGGTCTTTCATACCTCTTCATTCTACCTGCTCCTTCTTTCTACTCCCAGTATAATCCTCTTTTTCACCACTTAATTTTTTAAATATTTTCCCCTTGATGTTGCCTTACACCCACACCCTCTGTCTAGGTATACTCCTAACTGCACTAACAGTGATACAATTTTTACGAATTACAAGTTTCATTTTCCCATGTAGGGATGCAAACAGTTTAACCTTATTGAGTCCCCTATGTTTTCTCTTTCCTTTTTAACTTGTTAATGCTTCTCTTGAGTCTTAAAATCAAAAACCATTTTTTTTCCTTCTCTGGTCTTTTCATAAGGAAAACTTAAAAGCCTCCTATTTTACTGAATGATCATTTCCCCCCCTGAAGGATTATGCTTAGTTTCATCAGGTTGGTGATTCTAGATTGCAGTTCTTTCTCTTTTGCCTTTCAGAATATCATATTCCATGCCCTCCTATATTTTAAGGTTGAAACTGCTAAATCCTGTGTAATCTTGACTGTGGTTCTCCAATATTTGAATTGTTTCTTTCTGGCTGTTTGCAACATTTTCTCTTTGACTTAGGAGCTCTGGAATTTGGCTATTATGTTCCTGGGAGTTTTCATTGTAGGATCTCATTGTGGAGGTGATCACTGCATTCTTTTTTCTTTTTCTTTTCTTTTTTTTTCTATTTTGGTGAGGCAGTTGGTGTTAAGTGACTTGCCCAAGGTCACACAGTTAGTAAGTGTAAAGCATCTGAGGCTAGATTTGAACTCAGATTTTCCTGACTCCAAGGCCAGAGCTCTATCCACTGTGCCAACCAGCTGCCCCTATCAGTGCATTCTTTCATTGTCTATTTTACCTTCTCATTCTAGAATATGAAGGCAGTTTTCTTTGATAATTTCTTAATATCCATATCCTTTACCTTTTTTTCCTTTATCATTTTCTATTTTTAATTGTTTTATTATTATTTTCTTCTTATTTTCTTTTTTTAATATAAATTTATTTATTTTTAGTTTCCAACATTTACTTCCACAAGATTTTGAGTTCCAAATTTTCACCCCATCTCATCCCTCCCCCATCCCAAGATGGCATGCATTCTGAATACCCCTTCCCTAGTCTGCCCTCTCTTCTATCTCTCCCCCCCTTCTCTTATCCCCTTCCCCTTGTATTTTCCTATAGGGCAGGATAGATTTCTGTACCCCATATCCTATATTTCTTATTTCACAGTTGCATGTGAAAACTTTTTTTAAACATGTGTTTTTAAGAGTTTAGGTTTCTCCCTTCCTCCCTCTCCACCCACCCTCATTGAAAAAGCAAGCAACTCAATATAGATTATACATGTACAGTTAAGCAAAACAATTCCATAGTAGACATGTTGTGAAAAACTAACTCTACTTCCCTTAATCCTATCCTGCCCCACTATTTATTCTATTCTTTCTTTTGACCTGTCCCTCCTCAGAAGTATTTGCTTCTGATTACCCCCTTTCCCAATTTTCCCTCCTCTCTATCAATCCCCCTGCTCTCTTGTCCCCTTCTCCCCCTGTTTTCCTGTAGGGTAAGACAGATTTCTATACCCAGTTGAGAGTGTATCTTATTGCCTCCTTAAGCCAAAGCCTATGAGAATAAGATTCACTCATTCCCTCTCACCTTCCCCCATTTCCCCTTCACTGTAAGAGCCTTTTCTTTTCTGTTTTTTTTTTTTGTAAGATAATTTACCCCATTCTACCTCTCCCTTTCTTCTTGCCCTAGTATAATCCTCTCCCATCCCCTAATTTTATTCTCTGGATATGACCCGTTAATCTTCAACTCTCCCTGTGCTCTCTTCTATCTATCTATCTATCTATCTATCTATCTATCTATCTATCTATCTATCTATCTACATACATTCATACTAATTTTTCCCTCCAACTACCCTAGTACTGACAAAGGTCTCATGAGTTATAAATATCATTTTCCATGCACAAATGTAAACAGTTCAACCTTAATAAGCCTCTTATGATTTCTCTTTCCTGTATACCTCTTCATGTTCCACTTGAGTCTCGTATTTGAAAGTCAAATTTTCTATTCAGCTCTGGTCTTTTCATCAAGAATGCTTAAAAGTCCTCTATTTCACTGAATGACCATTATTTTCTCCTGAAGGGTTATACTCAGTTTTGCTGGGTAACTGATTCTTGGTTGTAATCCTATCTCCTTTGCCCTCCAGAATATTATATTCCATGCCCTATGGTCCTTTAATGTAGAAGCTGCTAAATCTTGTGTTATTCTTATTGTGTTTCCACAATACTTGAATTGTTTCTTTCTGGCTGCTTGTAATATTTTCTCCTTGACTTGAGAACTCTGGAATTTGGCTACAATATTCCTACGAGGTTTCCTTTGGAGAATCTCCTTCAGGAGGAGATTGGTGGATTCTTTCAATTTCTATTTTGCCCTCTGGTTCTAAAATATTAGGGAAATTTTCGTTGATAATTTCTTGAAAGATGATGTCTAGGCTCTTTTTTTGATCATGGCTTTCAGATAGTCCCAATAATTTTTAAATTCTCTCTCCTGGATCTATTTTCCAGGTCAGTTGTTTTTCCAATGAGATATTTCACATTGTTTTCTAATTTTTCATTCTTTTGGATTTGTTTTACAGTGTCTTGATTTCTCATAAAGTCACTATCTTCCAATTGCTCTATTCTAATTTTTAAGGAAGATTTTCTTCAGTAATCTTTTGGACTTCCTTTTCCATTTGGCCAATTTTGCTTTTTAGGGCATTCTTCTCATCATTGGCTTTTTGGACCTCTTTTGCCATTTGGGTTAGGCTATTTTTTAAGGTGTTATTTTCTTCAGTATTTTTTTGGGTCTCCTTTAGCAAGCTGTTGACTTGTTTTTCATGATTTTCTTGCATCACTTTTCATTTCTCTTCCCAGTCTTTCCTCTACTTCTCTTACTTGCTTCTCAAAATCCCTTTTGAGCCCTTCCAAGACCTCGGACTGATTCATACTTTTCTTGGAGGCTTTGGATGTAGGAGCTTTGACTTTGTGGTCTTCTTGTTGTGTGTTTTGATCTTTGTCACCAAAGTAAGATAATATAGTTTGACTCTTTTTGTGAGGTTTGCTCATGATCCCTGCTAATTACTTGAGTTTAAACTCTTTGTTAAGGTAAAAGTCTTCTTCCAATGTGGAGAATGTATTGTCCCAAGCTTCGGGGGTTTATACAGCTTTTTTCAGAGATGCTTCTAGGGAACTGTAAATTTTCAGTTCTTCCAAGGTGGTATGATAAGAGGCAAGGTGTTTACTCCTTTTCTGGCCAGTTCTCTGGTCTATGAGTGACCACAAGCCATCTTGTCTGTCTTGGAACTATGAGAATTTCCTCTCCCCAGCCACTACAAGCTCCACCATGCCAGCGCTCCTCCTTGCCCCAGGTTTGCCTCCAGAACTGTGACCCAGATCCAAACATGGGCAAAGCAAGAGATTCCTGACTTGGCACTGGCAAAGAGATCCCTGAAATCCCCCTCTGATCAGCCACCCCATTCCCCCTCAGTCTGTGGGCTGGAAGGTCAGGAGGCAGCCACCGCCCCAGGGCCATGCTCAGGACTTGGACTGGGATCTAGCTTCTCTCTCTTTCACTGCAGACACACACTTTTCCCACTGACCTAAGTTGTGCTTGGCATTCATGCATTGAGAGGTCTGGAAACTGCCACAGCTGCCCGCAATTCAGTCCTCTGAAGCCTGCTCCAGGTTTGCTGCGGCCTGTGCACACATGCCAAACTGTGTCCCTCTCCTCACCCATCATGGTATACCTTTCTGATCAACCATCCCGGTTGTCTTTGGCTGGAAATTTGCTTCACTCTGTCTTTTTGTGGGTTCTGCTGTGTTAGAATTTGTTTAAAGCCATTTTTTTACAGGTATTTGGAGGGGTTTGGGGGAGAGCTCAAGCAAGTCACTACTTTCCCTCCACCATCTTGGCTCTGCCCCTCAAGAAGCCAGATCCTTTTAATCATGGCTTTCAGGTGGTCCAATAATTTTCAGATTATCTTTCCTGGATCTATTTTCCACGTAAGTTGTTTTTCCAATGAGCTATTTTACATTTTTTTGCAAGTTTTCATTCTTTTGATTTTGTTTGATTGATTCTTGATGTCTCATGGAGTCATTAGCTTCCAGGTTTTTGATTCTAATCATTAAGGAGTTATTTTCTTCAATTAGTTTTCCCCCCCTCCTTTTCCATCAAGTCAATTCTACATTTTAGGGAGTTGTTTTCTTCAGTAAATTTTTGTACATCTTTTCCCATTTTTTATGCTTTCTTTATCAAGTTGTTGATTTTTTTCATTATTTTCTTGTGTCATTCTCATTTCTTTTCCTAGTTTTTCTTCTACCTTTGCAATTTAATTTTTATACTCATTTGTGAAATCTTCCAAGAGTTCATTTTGGTCTTGAGACAAATTCACATTTTTCTTTGAGGCTTTGCATGAACACATTTTGATATTGTTGTCCTCTTCTGAGTTTACATCTTGATCTTCCCTGTCACCAGTATAACTTTCTCCAGTCAGATTCTTTCTTTTGTTTGGTCATCTTTTTCAGCCTATTTCATTTCTTTTAAAGTTCAACTCTGCTCCTGAGGTAGAAGGGGTACTATCCCAAGCTCCTTTTTATGGGGGCTGAAGGCCCTTGCTGTTTACCTGTTATTGCACTGGGGTCGCCCTGATACTCAAGGGATGACCCTCATACTGTGTAGGATCTTCAGGGGGCTATCAGCTCACCTGAGCTGCACTGAGGGTGGAGGTATGGGTGGGAGGTGGATGGTACTGCATGGTGCCACAGATGTTTCACAGCTCACCTGCTGTTGGGTTCCCTTTGAATACTATCACAGCTATGTTTTTGACTATAAGATGAAAGAGAAAGGATTGACTTAACTTATTTATTTTTGACACTTAGAAATTTACACCTAGGTTAGAATGATAAAATAAGGAAGTGGACAATAGAGGGAGAATTGCTACGGCAACGAGAAACTCAACATGAGGAGATGGGACTATGTGGCCCTAGAAATTCAGATACAGAGGAACATTCTTCTAAGCATTTTTCCATTTGTAAAGATTTGGTAGTATGCCTTCTAGTCTCCCATCTCAAGTGCAAATTTGACATTCTTAGATTATAGGGCAGCCAAGTGGTACAGTAGATAGAGTGCTGGGCCCAGAGTCAGGAAGACTCATCTTCCAGAGTTCAAATCTGATCTTACACACTTACTAGCTGTGTGATCCTGGGTAAGCCACTTAACCCTGATTGCCTTAATTCTTCATCTATTAAATGAGCTGGAGAAGAAAATGGCAAACCACTCCAATATCTCTGCCAAGAAAACCCCAAATGGGGTCATGAAGAGTTGGGCATGACTGAAAAATTACTTAACAATAAGAAAAGCATAAGTCTAATAATATCACTCCTTAGTTCCAGAAGCATAAATAGCACTAGAATAAAGTATAAAATACTTCATTTCACATTTAAAGACCTTTAAAATCTTGCACCGCTCTAGTTTTCCAGGTATGTTAGCCCATTTGTAAAAATGAAACAAGGGATAGTTCATTTCAAAAGCATCTTCTATGAGATGGAGGAGAGGAAATAATATATTCTAGACTTAAAGGACCATTTATAAAAAAGGGATGGAGGTGGGATATGGAATATTGTTGGCAGGAAATAACTATAAGGCCAGTGTAACTAGAATGGAGAATAACATGGAGTAATATGAACTGGAGATTAATAAGAATGGAGAATAAAGAAGAGTAATGTGAAATGACTGGACATATGGGGGTAGGAGTGAGGTCTTTTAATTCCAGGCTGAAGATAACAGAACAAGTCTAATTAAGCTTTGATATGACAGTCCTTCAAATATTTGAAGACATCTTATTTTGCCTAAGTCTTCTTTCTCAGTGCTAGATTTCCCTACTTCCTTTGATTGATTCACAGATAGCATAATCTCCAGTTCTCTCCTCATCTTGGTCACCCTCTTTTTCACATGTCCCATCCTGTCTATATTCTTCCTATAAATAATAGGAATAGGTAGGTAGGTGAAAGAGTAGAAAGAGCATAGTCAGAAAGACTTGAGTTGAATTCCAGTCCCAGAAACTTACTAGTGTTGTGATCCCGGGCAAGTCATTAAATTTCTGTCTGTCTCAGTTTCTGCATTGTTAAATTGGGAATAATAATAGCACCTACCTCTCAGGATTGTTGTGAGGATAAAATAAAATAGTATTTGTAAATTGCTTTGCAAAATTTAAAATACTCTATAAATACTAGCTATTATTAGCTACATGCTAGATATTAAAGTGTAATTACCAGGACTGAAGATAATATTTTTAAAATATTTATTTATTTATTTTGCATGGTGTGTTTTTTAAAAAATTTGTTCCTCCTATTGCCTCCCTCAATTTCATAACAACAACAAGAGAATAAAAATTTCATCACACTTGAAAACCTGCTTCAAATATACTTAATAGGTACAAGAACTTGGGCTAGTTACTTAACCCCTGCTTGCCTCAGTTTCCTCATCTGTAAAATGGAGATGATAATAGCACCTATCTCCAAAAATGTTGTGAAAATAAAGTGAGATAAGGTTTACAAAGCTTACAAACATTAAAATGCTACTTACATGCTAGTTATTATTACTGCTGTTGTTGTTATGGCATGAGTAAGTTTAGCATATTGCCCATGGAGACTTTCTTATAAGAAACAGTGTAAAAGATATCATTCAGGAAATATGTGATGAAAAACAGAAATGGCTTGGAAATGTAGAAAGTAAGGAATAAATTTGAAAATCTGAGTGCTTAATTGGCATCTGTGAAACGTTAAAAGACCTAGACAAAAGTCTACAATGCATTCATTAGATTTCAGGAGCACATAGACAATAATTGCACAGGAAGGGAGTTTATGGATGGGTTAATATCTCCATCATTGAATAGAGTGTCCATTTAAATGATGCCAAATTTCTATCGAAGTATCAAAGTTAAGATCCTGCTTATGCTTTAATCTCATCATAATTTTTGTTGGTTTCAACTAAGATTTTATGTTTTTATTTGCCATCTGCATGTGCTTTACTGATGCATGAAAATATATTTGAATTTCTAGTCATAGAATTTGATATATTTACTACCCCATATTATTGGTCAATATTTTTACATTTTGACACCTAAAATTTAGACACTGGGTCTTGTTTAAATTAATAAAAATTGTATCTCACAACTGAAAAACAGAATTTTTATTAATAGTTTAGTACTATAGTCTGGGCTGCAGATATTAGTGCACATTCTCTCTTTATTTTTTAATATAGGTATAGAACTTGAAGGAGAAACAGAAACATCAGTGAAGAATCAAGATAAAAACATGTCAGTTTAATTTTAGTCATTCATTCACTAAACATAGGGATAAAAGAAACATATTAGAAGCATACTAATGTATAGTTTCCATGCAATTCTCTTTTAAAATGCCTGATTTGAAAACAATATAAAGGAATTAATTTTAATGTCCACCATAGGGTAGGAGTTAGTGGTATATATCTTTTAAAACACCTTAGATGGTGATGAATAACAATTTGCTATTCTGACTAAAGAGAACAAAGTACTTCTAAATAGAAAGACTACTCTCTAATGTTAGAACAAAAATGAAATAAAATAATTTATTTAGAATTGCTTAAGAAAATGGACTTAAGATTTTGCTCAATTGTCAGTAAAATGGAGGGCAACTCAGTAGGGCAGTGAGGAAAGGATTAGACCAGGAGTCAGGAAGATCACAGTTCAAATTTGGCCTCAGACACTTACTAGCTACGTGACTCTAAGCAGTCACTCAACCCTGCTTGCTTTAGCTCCTCACCTATAAAATGAGCTGAAGAAGAAATGGCAAACCACTCCAGTATCTTTGCCAAGAAAACCCCAAATGGGGTCACAAAAAGTCATACATGACTGAAAAATGACTGAACAGCAACAACAATGGAATAACAGCAACTTTGAAGGTAGATATGAATTCTGTGAGTCAGTGATGAGATAATTGAAGGATCATAGGCCTTCTAGAAAAAATTATTAATTTAAAAGCCTGAATGCCATACTGTAGCAAATAGCATAAAGAGATATTACAGAAATGTTGAAACAGAAACTAAAGTATGAACTAATCTAATTAGTTAGATAAGTGAAAAATGATTAACTCCAGGGAATGTAACAGTTAAATTTCCAACCAAAATAACGAATATTGCAAGCATGTAGAACAATCTTCAGCTATGAAAAAAGCCAGTATGAATAACCCAGGTTTATTCCACATGCAAGCGAAAACACAGAAGAGAATGGAAATAGATAATCCCAAAACAAAATAGCTTAAAGTAATAAACAGCTATAACAATAATAATATCAATATAGAAAGGGGGTGTATGTTATGATATGATAGAAGCCCAATTTAAACCTACAAGAAAGTATTGAAAGATTAAATTGAAGTATCCTTGACTTGTTGATGATAAATGTTTTGTACAGAGGTAATAGAAATGATGCAACAGATAGATGACATTAGAAAAATTTAGCACATATACTGAACCAAGAAAGACATGATCAAGAAGCTGGAATTACATGTCAGAAGTTTTCTATCCCTTACAAATTAATTTGTAACAAATCCCCATATTATAAGCACAAACTCTAAGATATATCCTTAAATCAGATAGTTTATAAGCATTTATTAATAACTTAATATGTATCAGGCATTGTAATAAGAACTAGACAGTCCCTGTAACAAATAAACTATATTTGAACTGCACCATCATGACAAAGATTACTCACAATTACCTAGATGTATCACTGATCCATAAAAATTTCAGATTTTTTTAAATAAATGTTGTCATATAATAAATACTCATAACTTCCAAATTATGTGGAATGAAAATCTTCCAAAATATAGAAAAGTAGAAAAAAGACCAAAACCATGTTGTAACAGGATGAAATTCATTGCACTTTCATCATTTTGTCTACTCCTGGAATGGTTCAAATTATGG
Source organism: Phascolarctos cinereus (assembly GCF_003287225.1). Taxonomy (NCBI): domain Eukaryota; kingdom Metazoa; phylum Chordata; class Mammalia; order Diprotodontia; family Phascolarctidae; genus Phascolarctos; species Phascolarctos cinereus. Next base: position 173,761,510 of record NW_027555514.1, on the reverse strand, counting down.
TTTTTGTGAGCCTGCATAAAGCAATTTTATATCTTAACTTATTCAATTACAAAAGTAGTAATTTAATCTGCTGGGGCAATAATCTGCCAAATATTAGTGATAAGAGAACACTAGGATGATAGTTTCTTGATCTATGAGCATTTCTAAGCAAACTGTATTGACTATCTGATGAGAAGACTGAAAATGGTGATAACAATAGTAATAAGTGGCAGTAGCTCTAGTAGCTCAAATATGATTATGGCATTACAGATCTAGAGCTGTAAGGAACCACAGAAGGCATCTCATCCAACCCCAGCATTTCACAGAAGAAGAAAAAAGGTCTGGGGGGGGTTAAAACACTGTAAGAGTTTTCTGTACGTGATGTTACTTGATCTTCACAACAATGATGTGAACTAAGTGATATTATTTTCTTCAATTTACAGATGATGAAAGTGGGCCTGAAAAAAATTTCTTAAGAGAGTTTGCCATATTAAGATGAGTATTAGTATGTGAGGCAGGACTCAAACATTTGTCTTCCTGACCATAAATCTAGTATATACTAGATGCTAAAATGACTTACCTTGAAAAATAGACTAATCACAAAAGAAAAAAATGGACCTTCAACAAAAGTGAGGCATTTGAGTCATCCTTATAAAAGAATGTTTAAGAAACCCATAATGGCACTAAAGAGAATGGGATATGGTACAGAATTAAAAATTTCTTTGCCAAAAATCCTACATATCATGAGAAACATAGAAAGAATAAAGATGGAACAAGTGTTTATCATGCTGATGGGAGAACTAAATTCAGAATAGCTTAGATAGGAACAGAATAAAAGGACAAAGAAAATAAGCAATTTTTGGAAAAAAGATAATGTAAAATGAATGATTCTTTAAGTTATAAACTTAAATGAAGTTTGGAGGGGAAGAAGGATTTTAAATCAGTCTTACAGTTTAGGGAAAAGAAGAGTTAAAAGGGGCTTGGGGTGGTTTTGAATGAATTAATTAATAAGAAATTAATAATTCAAGTAAATTAGGTAATTTGGGGGTGGGTGTCGGCAGTTAGGTGAACAGAGGATGGAGTGCCAGGCTTGAAGTCAAAAGGCTAGAGTTCAAATCCAGTCTCAGACACTTACTAGCTGTGTGACCCTGGGCAAATCACTTCACCCTGTTTGCCTCAGTTCCCTCATCTGTAAAATGAGCTAGAGAAGGAAATGGCAAATCAGTCTAGTATGTTTGCCAACAAAACCCCAATTGGGGTCACAAAGAATCAGACACAACTGAAATGACGGAGCAACAAAAGTAATTTTGGACGAGGAAGATAAATGGGAGGTTTTAGTCCATACATTATGTAGCAACTGAGCTACATATAGGCACCTGTTGATCACTCCAGGGTCTATGCCTTATCTTAATTCATAGCTTATGAGTATCACAGGATCCCATTAGAATTTGAATGAATAGAACTGAAACCCTTCTGTATGCCTGAGAATTTTCATCAATGTTTGTGCATCTAAGGACATACATTAAGATAGATATAATATCACAAGAATTCAAGAGTCTGCCCTATTGTCAACTATGGTGTATTCATGATATTATATAATCTATTTTGGCCTCAGCTTTCTAAAGAATAAAATGAAAGAATTGTATTAGTGATCAATAAGGTCCCTTCCAACTCTATTTCTATGAGGCTATAATGAAAAACTTATTTGTTTACATTCTCAACAAAATACTCTTTAGAAATATAATAATTATTATTACTTCATTTTTTTCCCTTGGGAATGATATAAGTTCATTTAACAATTTTTACATAGTTCATTTATCTAACCTTTAATTATTTTCTCTTACCATTTTTTGTCATTCAATTCCTGTTTTAAACTGAAGTTTCTCCAAAAGGAAATTATCTGCCAATAGGGTCATATTATGATCTTCAAAAAGTATCTACCAACCATCTAAGTTCTTTTACCTGTTTTTTTTCTGTCTGCTACTTCTCCTCCATCTAAAACAGACTTATACTTGGTCTTTATAACTTTTATTAGCTCCTAGTGATATTATTATATGAAAAACTGTTTAAGAAGATATTGTCTGAGAATGAGATTTAGATTTCTGGACAATTATTTAAAATACAGGATTGACAGGCTTCTGGTCAGAGACAGAGTACACTCACTTAATAAGGACTCGTAGGAATTTATTTGCTTAGGGCCTTATAAATCTAGTCAAAAGTGTTTTAAGCAGAAAGAAAAAGGGGAGAAAGAAAACTGCACAGGTATTTCTACTAAATTAGATATCATAGGGAAAGGCTACAATGTAAGAGGAGAATATTAGTAAAGATGACTGCAAACTTACAAAAGACAAAATCCAAGAAAGAAGACATCAGTAAAAATCTCATATTAAGATAGTTATATGCAAAGAAAGAAAGAAGAGAAATGAATTGCAATTTACATATCACTGAGATATGGTAGGAAAGTACTCAAGATTAGAATACACATTTTGAGGGGTGTATCCTATTCAAAACATATAGCATAGGTAAAGGATGGAGAAAAGTGTTGTATATTGTGAAAGCATACTCTAACTAGAAGTTCCAAAGGAGGTAATCATGGAGAACATTTCAATGAAGATTAATAGAAGCAAAAACAGAAGTGATGTTATTATTAGAGAAGAAGACACAGATGAGGATTTTGGGGAACAGGAAAAAATATGGTATAGAGTCAATATATAATAGTAATGGAGGACTTCAATTATCTAGACAACTGCCAGAATTTTTTTTTCTGCCAAACGCAAAGCAGTAAAAGTGCATTGTTTTTTCTTAACGGTAATTTTATCCCTAAAAAGGTGAAGAAATCAAAGAGGGGAACTTCCCTTCTGGAGGTCATTCTCATCAATAAATAGGAATTGGGTGCAGAACAGGCAATAAGAACTTTGAGTGAAATTTCAACATTTTTGTTTTAGAATTTCTGATAGAAAATGAGAGGAAATCTGGGAAAAGTATATTATTTATCATAGATTTTCATTCTGAAGAATGAAATACAGGTAGGGTCTTGTAGACTATTATTATACAAGGTAATTCACACCAGCAGAAATAGGAGGATGTCAAGAATGAACTTTTGAAGATGCAAAAAGGAACAATTACAACTGAAAGCTAAAAGAATTGGCTAAAGAGATGATATTGCAATGTAGACCTCATTAGCTAACTTGAATTCTTAAAAAGATGAGTGAATAAAACAATAATGTCTCTCCAATCCACTTAGATCAGATGAAAAGATACTAAACAATTAATCCCAAACACAGGTTATACATTGTCTGAATGAGAGAATGGACTGGGTATAGATCAGGACTCCATAAGGAGTCCAGTAAAGAAACTGTACCATGCCTAATGGGAACCCCAGGAATCTTAGAAAAGAATTTCTAGCAATCAGTAGCTGTGACAACCCTTTGACACATGTTCTTTTTAAGCTTAAGTTCATCCTCTCCCCCCCTAGAGTTTGTGTGAATCTGTAGGAAACCATACCATATACTTTTGGGGGAATATGTTAGTAAATGCCCCTTTCAAAAAGTTACTTAAGGCTGGCTAATAATTCTCTGCTAATGAGCTTCAGGGGAAGCACACTGGTCAGCGTTTGAGGCAATGTCATTAAATAATCACCCCTGACTCCACAGAGGTAACCCTAGAATCCAAAAGGGAAGATGTATCCTTACTCTGGGACCAGAGATTCATCTGTGAGAGTAGGAGTTGGGGTAAGGGTCTTGGTCAATATATGTACAGAAGTTGAGAGGATGGAAGCAAGGGAAGTTAACTAAGGATGAAGACAAAAGAATGAGATGGTACTATAAGCACAACTATGGCTCAGAATTAGCTGATGAGCATGGGAAAAGAAAAATCTAAATGGTTGTTTTGGTTATATTCAGGAAAAAGGAAGCTCAAAAGAAAAGATAATGTTGCCACTTGGGGTGGAAAAGATTGTAATAATAGAAGAAAAGGAGAAAGTAAGGTTAATCAACTCTTACTGTGCATTCTTATTCTGAGTAAACAAAAGCAAAATAAAAGTTGAGTAGTTCAGCCTTCTCATCATTGTCTGTTACCACCATATACCCTGAAATTCAATCCTATCCCTTCTTTTTTCTTCTCTTGCCTGAACATAACTAAACAATAACACGACTCCTTTTTAATTATTCTTAGCATTCAGTACCAGGCTATGATTCTTTCTGTCATAATTGCAGAATATCTCCAAAATTTCTCCTATATTTTCCTGAGCATGAGGTTCTCTGACCCTATTTGGCAAAAGAAGTATAATTTCTCTAGCTGACAAACATGAAACAAAAAAGACACAGTAGACTTCAATTAGCTGAGATACCTTGTTTTAAGATGCCCCAGCTCCTGCCAAACATTCTTTCTATTTCCCTGATTGCTAGGTTCTCTGGACTATAACATATGTGTTAAAATCTCAGCCCTGATTACTAGTTGTGTGGTTATAGACAAAAGCATTCTATTTATCTAAACCACATTTTCCCCATCTGTAAAATGAAGTTTTGGAAAGTTCTAACAGTCTGGAAAAAGTCTCCATACAGCCCTTGCAATGGGTTATTTTCTTTATTTTTTAAAAAAAATCTTAATTCATTATGAATTTACTTATCATCAAGAAACATCAATGTTTCAATATTCAAAGACAAACAAAAAAAGGGTTGTATATAAAACCAGAAACTTCTGTAATGCATGGTTTGGTTCTCAAAATTATATGAAAATGTAACAGTCATAATAAATGCCACTTTTGGTTTTCCTTCTGAACTTCTTTTGGTTTTCTTTCAGGCAGTTTAAAATATATTATTGATGCTCTTTTCTTTCCTTTATGCTTCTCTCTACTATCCTCCAATTCCTACTCCAACAGAAGCTCCCCTTTGTAAGAAATAAGCACAGAAAAGCAAAACAAATCAACATATTGGCCATGTATAGAAATGCATTTTTCATTCACTTACTGCAATCCATCACTTCTCTTCCAAGAGAAAGGTGGCATGCTCCACCTTTAGTCAACTGAAGTTATAATTGGTCAATGCATTGATCAGGATAAGGTAGTTCTTCACAGTGGAATGACTTACTTTCTAAGGGAAAGCCTACCTGAACTCAGAGAGACATAATCAGAAAGCTTACCAATACAGAAGTTAATTAATTTGGCTACTATGACCCACAAAACCATGCACTAAAATATGGAATGGTTTCCATCTAAATCATTGGGGAAAAATGCTACTATGATTCTTGTAAAATTGTATAATAAAATATTTAATGATTTAAGAAATCTTCCAATTACCCAGAGAGAAGGCTATATATTATTCAATTATGTATAGCATCTAATATATTGTGAGTATTTAATGAATTGTAATTTATAAGATAGAAAAAAAAGAGTTCCTTGAAAAAGAAGCAAGTACAAAAATTGAATTTTGTAACTGGATTCAAATAGTAAACTCCTATAAACATATTTGGGGAATTCTTCAGAACAAATACTTACATCAACATAGTCTGTTGTTATTTTTTTTCTATAATAGCATAGTTTTATTTTTACAGAAAAGTAATATTCTCAAGATTTGAGAATGTCTATCTCTCAAGATTTTTTTCCCATAGGTCAGAGTTTTGCCAAGTCAAAGACAAAATACTGAAGTAGGAGCAACTTTTTATTCTTCATGGTACTATAATACCCCCCAATATAAAACTTTGCTGCCTTTTACTGTATCTCTTCTAAAATATACAATAGGTACATTTTTAAAAAAAATAAAATCAAAATGAACTAAAATGATTATTATTTTGTATTGATTTTTGTTTAAAATTAGATTAAACTTTCTAAGAGGCTTCATTTTTAAATAACATTTGTTAGACTAAGGGCAACATGAAATCTGAAGGGTGCATTCTTTCATTTCATATTTATAGCACTTCACAGTATGGCTCCAGCCTGTCTTTCTAGGCTTACTGAATACTACTCTCCTTCACATTTCAACCAAATTTGTGCTTCATTCCCACTGTTCCCCATACAAGACATTCCATTTGCTTTTTTCTGTGTCTTTGCTCAGGTTGTTACCTATGCTTGGAATGGACAACCTTATCTCCTCCTTGTAGACTCTCTCACACCTTTAAAAGTGTCCTCAAGCATCACTTCCTACTGGAAGCCCATAGTGACACCTCTGTCTGCTAATGTTTTCTTCCTGGACATTACCTCATATATATTTTATACTAGTCCATTTATACATTGTTTTCCCCTATACAATGTAAGTACCTTGATGTCAGGGATTGTTTCTTTCTCTCTCTCTCTCTCTCTCTCTCTCTCTTCTCTCTGCGTGTGTGTGTGTGCATGTGTATCCTCAGCACATAGCTTGGTGCCAGCAGATAGGAGGTGTTTAAGAAATGTTTGTTGAATGGATATATGGCAGAATTAGTATTATTCCATTATAGATTGCTCTGCTAAATTATCTCTCAGGTTGGTTGCCCTGCCACACCCATTCCAAACATCAAGATACCCTAGAGAAGCTATTCTGCTGGAAGTTTCAGCCATTTGACTACAAAAGCAAAAAATGATGGTACCATCTTACTGCTCTGAAAATGATCCTGTAATAAGAGAGAGACTTGTGTAGTACAAAGAGCACTGAGATTCAGGAAACATATGTTAAAATCTCAACTTTGCCATTAACTAGCAGTGATGCTTTGGATTAATCACTTAATCTCTCTTGGAATCAGCTTTTTTCATCTGAAATAAATGAGGGAGCTGGTTTAGGATCGTAGAATAATAACAAAAGGAGATCAAACAGTACTTAGAAGCCATCTAGTCTAACCCTCTATTTTAAAGATAAGGAAACTGAGACTCAGAAAGCTAAAATGATTCCCCCAAGTTCATGCTGCTGAAAATTGAACTCTAATCTTCTGACACCATATCCTTTGTTCTTTCCACTCTAACATGGAAGGATAATAGAAACACAGAATCGTCTAACTTCATGCCATCTGGTCTATCCTGTACCCTCCCAAATAGATGATCATCCAACCTTATGGGTGTTCAATACCTTATAAAGCAGCCTACTTTTGGATAGCACTAATTGCTAGAAAGCTTTTCTTTATAAGAAGCATAAATAGGTCTCTCTGCAACTTACAGAATTATGAAATCACATACTTTAAAGTATTTAATAAGTATCATTATTATCAAGGTATTACTATCAATTTAATTAATATTATAACTAATGTAAACAATCATATCTAGTTGCATCACACAAACTATTATCGGAATAAAAAATGTTATTTTGTTTACATTGTTGCATTCATTATGTATAGTAAATTATTTTCTTGACTTTATCTGCTTCATCCTCCATCAGTTCATGTAGATCTTTCCATGCTTCTCTGTATTTAACTTTTGCCTTTTTTTTTTACAATGTAGTAACATTCTATTATATACTCATGTACCACAATTTGCTAAGCCATTCCCCAAACAATGGGCAACTACTTTGTTCCTAATTCTTGGCTTTCGCAAAGTGCTTGTGTGTGTGCGTGTATGCATGTGTGTATGTGTGTTGTGTGTATGTTTCGGAAGGGCAGAGTTTTCTTCTAATTAATGACCTCCTTGGAGTATTTGTAGTAGTGAAATCTGTGTGTTAAAGGATTGGGACATATTAATTATTTTTTTGCATAATTCCAAATTGCTTTCCAAAATGATTGCATTGATTCACAGTTCCATCAACAATACACTAATGTGCCTATCATCTCTCTAGGTCTTCTGCACTGATTATTCTCACATTTGTTATCATTGCCAATTTGCAGACTATGAGATGAAATTTCAGAATTGTTTTATTTTACATTTCTCTTGTTATCAGTGATTTGGAGAATTCTTTCATGGTTGATAATAAACTTTGTCTGGTGCTATTTTATAGGACCATGACACACTTTTGAACATATACTTTATTGCTATGCCCAAGTTATATCTTCTGTGCATGATTTGTTAAAAGCTTAATGGATCAAGGAGTTTCCTATGAATCCATATTGGTGACTTCAAACAGCTCCAATTTTTCCTCATGAGAAAATTGTTTTTCTGTATGTCTTCCAGAATTCATTCTTGAGACCTTCCTATGCCTCCTGGGATGCTTCCCTTGTAGAGTTGTAGATTACAGGATCTTTGAAATCTGATCTTCCAAAATCCAGGATGCATGTTTTTTCCCTTGGTTTTCTTCTTTTATATAACAAATTCTAAAATAGAGTGTTCATTTTACTCAAGGTTTGATCATTTCAATAATACCAGAAGTGCATTCCTCATTATTTTTTTATTTTTATTTTTATTTTTATTTTTATTTTCAGTTCCAAATACTCTCCTTCCTTCATCCCCTCCCCCACCCATTGAAAAAGTTAGAAATATAATACCAATTATACATATGAAATCATGCAAAAACATATCCATGTTAGTCATGTTTTGGGAAAAAACAATTAAAAATAAAGAAAAAAGGACATTTCAATCTGCACTCAGAGTTCATTGATTATCTCTCTGTAGGTGAAAAGCATTTTTCATCATAAATCATTTGGAATTGTCACAGATCACCATATTGAACAGAATTGCTAAGTCTTTCACAGTTGATTATGATTACACCATTGCTGTTAATGTGTACAAGATTCTCCTTATTTTGCTCACATCACTTTATATCAGCTTATAGAAGGCATCCCAGCTTTTGTTTTCCTGAAATAATTTCCTTCACAATTTCTTTTTTCTTTTCTTTTTTTTTTTGGGGGGGGGAGGCAGCTAGGCAATGGGGTTAAGTGTCTGAGGCTGGATTTGAACTCAGATCCTCCTGACTCCAGGTCTGGTGCTCTGTCTACCATGCCACATAGCTGCCCCTCCTTCATCATTTCTTACAGCACGATATATTACAATCAGATACCAGAACCTATTCAGATGTTTCCCAATTGATAGACATGCCCTCAGTTTCCAATCCTTTGCCACCACAAAAATAAGTGCTATAAATATCTTTATACAAACAGGTCCTTCCCATTTTCTTTGATCTCATTGGAGCATAGACCTAGTAGCAATATTGCAGTTTTATAACTCTTTGGACATAGTTCCAAATTATTCTGTAGAATGGTTGGACCAATTCATAGCTCCATAAACTGTGCATTAGTGTCCCAATTTTTTCCACATCCCCCAGAATTTGTTATTTTCCTTTTCTGTTATCTTAGTCAATCTGATGAGTGTGAGGTGGTACCTCTTATTTGCTTTAATTTGCATTTCTCTAATGATAACTTTGATTTTGTCCTCTAGAACCTGCCTGCTCATATCTTTTGGCAATTTATCAATTCAGGACTGACTCTTATTTCATAAATTTGGCTCAGTTCCCTATATATTTCAGAAATTAGACCTTCATTAGAGAAACTTTCTATAATAATTTTCCCGGTTTCCTGATTTCTTTTTAAATTTTGGCTGCAATGGTTTTGTTTCTATAAAATCTTTTAAATTTTATGTAATAAACACTCTATTTTATCTACTATGATCTTCTCTCTTGTTTGGTCATAAACTTACCCCTTTTCCCTTGCTCCTGTAATTTGCTTATGATATTACCCATTTTGAGCTTCTCTTGTCATAGGGTGTAAGACAATGGTCTATGCCCACTTTCTGCTGACTGCTTTTCATATTTTCCAGCAGTTTTTATCAAATAGTGAGTTCTTGCCTTAACAGCTTAGATCTTTCAGTTTATCAAACACTAGATTACAACAGCCATTTACTTTTGTACATTGTGCCCTATTCTATTACATTGATCAACTGTTCTATTTTCTAATCAATACCAGATTGTCTTTATGATTGACATTTTGTAGTATAGTTTGAGATCTAACACTTCTAGGCCACCTTTTTTTCCCCATTAATTTCTTTGACATTCTTGACCTTTTCTTCCTCCAGATGAATTTTGGTATTATTTATTCTAGTTCTACAAAATAATTCTTTGATACTTTGATTTCTATGGCCCCAAATAGGTAAAGTAATTTGGGTAGAATTTCCTTTTTTATTATAGACTCAGCCTATCCATGCACAGTTAATGTTTCTCTAGTTGTTCATACCTTGTCTTTATTTGTCTGAAAAGTGCTTTGTAATTGTATTTGTATAGTCCCTGGGTTTATCTTGGTAAGTAGACTCCTTCATATTTTATATTATCTGTAGTTATTTTAAATGGAATTGCTCTTTCTTTCTCTTGCTGCTGGGTTTTGGTGGTAATATATAGAAATAGTAATGATTTATGTGGATTTATTTTATATCCTGCACTTTTTAAAAAGATGTCAATTATTTCAACTAGCTTTTTAATTCTCTAGAATTCTCTAAGTATAGCATTATATCACCAGAAAGAGTGATAGTTTTGTTTCCTCAGGCTTATTTTAACAACTTTGGTTTTTTTTCTTGTCTTATTGCTATAGCTAGCATTTCTAGTACAATATTGAATATTGATGGTGATACACAGAGATCCTTGCTTCAACCCTGATCTTATTAGGAAGACTCAGATTTTATCCCCATACAAATAATGCTTGCTCTTTGTTTAGACTAATACTACTTACCAATTTAAGAAAGCTTCAGGCATTCCTATGCTTCCAAGTATTCTTTTTTTTTTTAAGAAGAAAGGGTGTTGCATTTTGTCCAATGGTTTTTTTTTGCATATATTGATATAATAACATTATTTTATTATTTTGTATGCTCAATTATGGTGATAATTTTTCTGATATTAAACCAGGCCTGCATTCCCTGATAGAAATCCAATGTAGTCAAAGTGCATGATCATTGTGGTACATTGATACATTACTGAAATCTCCTTGCTACTATCTTATCTAAAAATTTGCAACAATATTCATTAAGAAAATAGGTCTTCATTTTTCTTTCTTTATTTTGCCTTCTCTGGTTTAGAAGTCAAAACCATATTTTTGTCATAGAAGGAACTGGGTAAGACCCCTTCTTTACTCATTTATTTCAAGTAGTTTATATCTTATTGGAGTTGGGTTTTCCTTAAATGTTTGGTAGAATTCACTTGTAAATCCACCTGGTCCTGGGATTTTTCCTTAGGGAATTCAATTATTGTCTATTCAATTTCTTTTTCTAAGATATGGTTATTCAGGTATTCTAGTTCCTTTGCTGTCCATCTGTGCAATTTACATTTTGGTAAATACTCATCCATTTAATTTAGATTGTCAGTTTTATTGATTTATAGTTTGGAAAAATAACTCCTAATAACTGCTTTCATTGTGTCTTTACTGGTTGTGTACTTACCTTTTTCATTTTTGATATTAGTAATTTGGTTTTCTTCTTTCTTTTTTAATCAAATTAACCAATGGGTTGTCTGTTTTATTGTTTTCCCCATAAAGCCAACTCCTAATTTTATTTATTTGTTCAGTGATTTTTTAAACTTTCAATTTTATTAATTTCTTCTTTGATTTTCAAAATTTCTATTTTGGTGTTCAGTTGGAGATTTTTAATTTTTTTCTTACTTTTTTAGCTGCATGCTTAATTCACTGATCTTTTTCTCTTCTGCTTCTTTGGCTGCATCTTACACAATTTGGAATGTTGCCTCATTACTATTCTCTTTAAATCAATTATTGATTATTTCTATTTTTTTCTTCTTTGACCCACTCATTCTTTAGGATTAGATTATTTATTTTCCAAATAATTTTAATCTCTGCTTCCAAGGCCCTATATAGAATGAAATTTTATTGCATTATGGTCTGAAAAGGGTGTTTTTAATATTTCTGCTTTTCTATATTTGTGATATTTTTGTGCTCTACTACATGGTCATTTTTTTTTCTTTTGAAGATGCTATATACAGTTGAAAGAAAAAGATAACATCCTTTATATTCCCCTTCAATTTTCTTTAGAGGTCTATCATGTCTAACTTTTCTAAAATTCTATTAAGCTCCTTACTTAATTTCTTTTTTATTTTATAGTTAGATTCATCTATGTCTCTTAGGGTTAAATTTAAGTCCCTAATAATATAGTTTTAGTGTCTATTTCCTCCTTTAAGTCATTTAACTTTTCTTTTAAGAAGATGGATGTTCTCCTATTTGGTGGATATATGTTTAGTATTGATGTTACTTCACTGTCAATGGTACGTTTTAGTGCAATGGACTTTTCCTGATTATTTTAATTATACTTATTTTTGTTTTTGCTTCATTTGGGAGCATGATTGCTACTCCTGACTTTTTTTTTACTTCAGCTGAAGCATAATAGATTCTTCTCCAGCCCTTTATTTTAACCCTGTATGTGTCTTACTGTTTCAAGCTTGCCCTTATAAACAACATATTGTTGGATTCCATCTTCTAATCCATTCTGCTATACTTTTCCATTTTATGGATGAGTTCATCCCATTCACATTCCCAGTTATGATTGCTGCTCTCAGTATTTACTCCTTTACCTGGGAGCTCTGGATTTTGGCTCTGATATACCTGGTTTGTTTCATTTTGGGATCTCTTTCAAAAGGTGACCAGTGTATTCTTTTAATTTCTATTCTGCCCTCTGGTTCTAAGATAACAGAGCAGTTTTCCTTTATAGTTTCTTTAAATATGATGTCTAGTGTTCACTTTGTTAGCACATATGCTAAAATTGGAATGATACAGAGAAGATTAGCATGACTCCTGCACAAGGATGACACACGAATTCATGAAACATTCTATATTTTCTTAAAAAGAAAAAAAGAAAAATGAATTTGAGGTAGCCCAATAATTCTTAATTTATCCTTCCTTGATCTATTTTCCAGGTTAGTTGTTTTTCCTATGAGGTATTTCACTTTTTCTTGATTTTTTTCCAGTTTATTGATTTAAATTGATCATTTCTTGATCTCTCAAGGAGTCATGAACTTTGACCTGACTAATTCTAGTTTTTAAGGAATTACATTCTTCAGTGAAGTTTCATACTTCTTTTACCATATGGCCAATTCTGATTTTTATTTAGTTATTTTCTTTTTACTGTTTTTGTTCTATTTTTAGCACAGTACCTGACACATATTAGGCACTTAATAAATGTTTGTTGAATTAAAAATTGAATTTTATCACGTTGTTAATTCTCTTCATATGTTTCTGTGTGTGTGTGTGTGTGTGTGTGTGTGTGGCATTGGAGTTAAGTGACTTGCCCAAAGCCACACAGCTAGTGAGTGTTATGTGTCTGAGGCTGGATTTGAACTCAGGTCTTCCTGACTCCAGGACTGGTGCTCTACCCACTGTGCCATCTGTTTCTTGAATTGTTCTCACTTATTTTGCTAATTTTTCCTCTACCATTTTTTAATTTAATTTTATTTTATTTTAAATCTCTTCCTTCACTCTTCTAGAAATTTTTTATTGGATTTGTGTCTGATCTGTGTTTTATTTTGAGACTTTGCTTGTAAATGTTTCCAAGTCATGGTCTTTTTCTGAGATTGTGTTTTGGGCTTCAATAGTAGATTTTATGCTTTAGTTCTTTTTTGTTGTTGGTTCATGTTGGAATTGGGATCTGCTTACCTTAGGGATGTGGAGGGTAACTACTCCAAACTTCCAGCTTATATTCTGCTATTTTCACAGCTAGCTTTGGGAGCCTGTAAATTTTTGGTGCTTTCATGGTGGTATGATATGGGGAAATGTAGGATAACTGCCCTTCTGGTCTATAGTCTAGTCCTTACTCATCTAGGGCCCCTGCTCTTTCATAACCACAATTTCACTCTGCCTTGAAACTGTGAAATTAACCCACATAAGACTCCTGCTCCCTTTTGACAACAAGTCTCCCTCTCACCCTGGAACTGTCACCCAGAAATGAGCAACGGAATTGCCAAATGGCACACACTTAGGTACTTAGTGCTAGCACAGGGTTCCCTTTAGTCTTCTTCTGACTAGATGTGCAACTTCTACCACCACTAAGTGCTGAGTGCCCTTGGTATCACTGCTAGTTCTACTGATGTTGGTGCTGCTTCTATTACAATAGCTTCTGCCTCTAAGGCTACTCTCTTTAAAAATTATTTTTTATTTATGGAATAAAAACAAGCATTTCCATCAATTTAGGTTGTTTAGATAGGAATGGCAGGAAAGCTCAGCAAATGTCCATTTCCATTTTCATCTATTTTTTCATTCTTTTGTTTCTGTTTGACTGATTCCTACTCTCTCATAGTCATTAGCTTCCCTTTGCCCAATTCTAATTTTTTAAAAATTGTTTTCTTCTATTAGATTTTGTACCTCTTTTTCCATTTGGCCCATTTTATTTTTTAAGGAATTCTTCTCCTCAGTGAGTTTTTCTGTTTCCTTTTCTTTTTGGACAATTCTGCTTTTTAAGAAATTGTTTTCTTCAGTTAATTTTTGTCCTTCCTTTTCCAAGCTATTGATTCTCTCTTACATACCTCTCATTTCTTTTCCTGATTTTTCTTCTACCTCTCTTATTTGACTTTTAAAATCCTTCTTGAGCTCTTCCAAGAAGGTTTTTTGGGCTTTAGACCAGTTCATATTCCCTTTTGAGGTTCCAGATGTGGGTTTGTTGACAATGCTGTTCTCTTCAGAATTGTTTCCTTGATCTTCACTGCTCCTACAATATGAATCTGTGGGATGTTTCTTTTTGCTCATGGTGTTTGCCTATTTTCTGGCCTTTAAAGAGATTGAGTTCTCCAGTGGGGAGTAGGGGGAACTGACCCAAGCTTCCTGTGTTGGGAGCCTAGGGCCTGGTCACTGGCTTTGTGTGCTGGGGCCTTCGATATTGGCAGTTGGAGGCTGTAGGGTTCTGGTCGCTTACCAGGTGTTAGGCTAGAATCTGCAACACTGGAACTCTAGGTACGATTTGGTTGTCTGGCCCCTGGAGGTTGCCTGTTCATCTGGGTCTTTCCTTTTACTGTCTTTGGCTTCTTGCAGATGGACACTGCTGCTGGATGTTTCTCTGCCTGGGACTTTCCTCCTTGGAGCTATGCTTCTCAGAGTTTTACTGAGGCACAGGGAGAATTGGCTGCTGTAGAAAGCTGTGGCATGTGGTAATTTTTGGAGCCAGTTTCCACTTGATCCTCTGCTTGCACTGAGGCACTCAGGGGTCCTGGTGTTGGTGTTTGCCTGCCCCATCACCTGGGGTTCAGGATCTCCCCCTGGTATGCTGAAGTCAGGCTTTCCATTAGCTTGCTGATATACCTCCTATTCTGTACTGCTCCCTCTCTGCCAGGGCAAGAGGACCCTTTCCCATTAATCCCTCAAGCTTCCTGGGCTACCAGACTGCTGCACCCCATCTTTCTGCTGGTTCAGCTGTTCTAGGGTTTTTCCTAGAGTGATATTTTCTGGGCTTTCAGAGGTTAATAATGGGTGGTGAGAGTGACTTACTTTACTCTACCATCTTGGCTCCTGAAAGCAGAACCAAATGTTCACTTAAATATTAAAAACTCACTTTACAAAAAGGCTCCACTTTTTTCCTTCTTTCTTGTTGGAGAGAATTCTTTCTAGAATAAATAGAAGTTCACTTCATTGTTTCATTCATTAGAGGATGGGAGATGTTTACAATGAAATTTTTATTATTTGAATTACAGAATTATTAGTGACTGCTTTTGATAGAAAGAGCTCAGATAAGTATTCAGATAATTGAAATAACTGATAGACTAGCTTTTCATTACACTGTCTGTTCCCCTTTTTCCAACATAATGTAATATTTTTTACTAATATTTTTATTTGAAAACAATCTCATACTATTCATACAATAGATTAAAAAATTCCAAAAGAGAAAGATGTATTTATTCCCAGTCTCAGGGAACTATTTTTGCATTGTGGTCTCTAAATGAGATGTGACATCAAATTTTCTCAAGTATTACTGAGAGATACAGAAAAATCAGAATGAACTGAAAGCATTTATTGCTCTCAGTAAATGATCCTGATTTAGTTGACAAAATGCTTAGAAGAATTGTGCCACAAAGTGACATGATGTAACAGAAAAAAAGTATCTATTACATATTTTATGTTCAGAATCAATTTTGTGAGGTATGATTATAGTACAGACCTGAGATCTTTCAAGTACATTTTCCTTCAATCAAACCCTGCTGTTTAGGCAAAACTTATGGTGTAGATCTTTCATATGATCCTAAATTAACAGAATGTTAAAGACTAACATGTTTTGTATTTTCTTTTCTTAGCAAACTTTACAACAATAATGTGGATTAGGTTTTATTAATGAGAGATTAAACAGAAAAGGTAATATTTTGATATATATTTAATATTCAGAAGTAAAAACCCAATTAAAATTAAGTTACTATATTATCTTAATAGATAGGAAATGCCTGGTTACCAATATTGGAGTAATTTCTGAATCAGATGTCTCTGTAGAATCATCTTTTGATTTGACATCAACTTGTCAAAGTAAAAATTAAAAATTAAGACCCAATTGGAATTCAGAGCAAAAATGAGATAATATGTCATGAAATTAAAATAGAACTACTATGACAGGTTGAAATACACTATTCCTTACAAAAAAATGAATGTATACAACAACAAACATTGAACAGCTACTATCACAATTTTCTAAATTTAACTTATAAGACAATTACCACAACAAAGCCAAAAGAGTCATTTAACAAATACCTGATCTCTTTCACAAGCACAAACACGTAAGTACTTATATGGCAGTTTACTTTTTCCAAAATTCTTTAAAGTCATTTGATCCTCACAACAACTCACTGAGTTCAGTGCTATTATTGTCTCCATTTTACTGATGAGAAAAGTGAGGCAAGCAGAGATTTAGTGACTTTCCTAAGTTCATACAGAAGAATTTGAACTCAATTCCTTCTTGTTCCACATCCAGCACTGTGTCTACTAAGCCACCTACCTGCCTATATACTCATTTGCAAAATCCTAAAGAGGATGGAGAAATAGTTTACGATAAAAGAAGCTTGAAGAGGGGCAGGTAGATGATGCAGTGAGTAGAGCACCAGCCCTGGATTCAGGAGGACCTGAGTTCAAAACCAGCCTGAGACACATAACACTTATTAGCTGTGTGACCCTGGGAAAGTCACTTAACTCCATTGCCTAACCAAAAACAAACAAACAAACCAAAGAAGCTTGAAGAAAGATAGATGTGAGACACAATTCAGTCTACATTTCCATAGAAAACTCTTTCCTCCATCAATTACAGAGGAGTTACCACAACTGTACTATGACAACACAGCCCTGACTATGGAAACAGGGATTTCATTAAAGAAAACAAAAGACAGAAAAAGTGCAATTTAGCCAGATTGAGCCAAGGATACACAGATGATGATATTGAAGGAAAAACAGAAAATGTTAAGATGGTTGAGGGATTTTTTTTTTGCAAGGCAATCAAGGTTAATTGACCTTTCCAGGGTCACACAGCTAGTAAGTGTCAAATATCTGAGGCTGGATTTGAAGTCAGGTTCTCCTGATTCCAGGGCCAGTGAGCTATCCACTGTACCACCTAGCTGGCCCAGCTGAGGGATTGATTTTTAAGAATTCTGAAATCCAGGAATGGGAGGGGATATGAAATGATTAGAAATAAAAATTGATATTACTGCTAAAAATGATTAAGGTTACAAAAGCAAATATAAACCTACATGTCTTTCTTTATGAAAAATAATCTAGGCATGTGTTGACATATTAGAAAGGAAAAGGTAAATTTTCACAAATGATTTTCTATAGTCAACCACATTTAATAGTTAAACTATTAAGAGAAATTTTTTGATGAATACAAGTTTCCCCTCTACTTACCTTTTGTCGAACTATTTAAAAGTAGTTGATTTGTGAAAGCAAAATTCAGCTTTGATGATTTGGATCCAAGAAGGTATCTTCCATGCATATGTTGAAATCATATAATAATCCTTTAAAAGATGGAATAATAGACAAAATATTAACCCTCTAATTATTCATATAACTTGGAGCATAGAATACATTTATAAAATAGTGGATGATGTATATCCTAGGGTCCAAATGGAAAGGAATTGCATGTAACATGGAGAAGTGGATGACATATTGCTGATTATATTAGGACCTGAAACCATGTGAAGTATTCTAAATGAGGTGCATAATTACTCAAATAGGTTTAGCCTAATAAATCATACAGGAAAAGCCAAGTGGATGAAGAATGTTTGCTGTCTTGCCTGTGATATGTAGTTGGCTGAACAGTCCACTGAGTTGGTATATCAATTCAATACTTTGTGGAGGGGGGGGCAGAAATATAGATGGATCATAAAGCAAGCCCAGAACTGAATAAGAAGGAAGTGCTAGAATAGATTACTTAAGGGAAATTATCCAGTTCTTTCAATAACTCCAAGCTTCCTTTTAATAAAAATCTATCTCTTTAACACTGATACTCTTCTAGTTATGTTAAATGTCTATAAAAGGTTAATAATGACATCTGTAAGTCACTTTGAGCTTTGCAAAACACTTCATGTACATTATTTCACCAGAGTCCCAAAATGATTCAATGAGTCAGGTATTAGAGGAATTAAAATTTCAGGTCACCCAAGGAAAATGGAGGCTATGCAAAAATAGTATTACCCATGATGATTTGAATACAAGTATTATCAAAGATATCAATGGGATATATAGCTGTAAAAAAATTAATAGATATATGAGAGGAAAGAAGATATAGACAGTTGGAATGCTTCATTGGTACCTCAGTGATGTTATGTGGACCTATAGGAGGACATTGATGAGAGTCACCCAAGATAAGAGGTTATGAACAGATTGCAATTTATACTGATAGAGAAAAACACCCTCAAGATCAAGATACCTCAAGATGAAGAGGCATAAACATAATGAGGTAGTTGGGGTTTTTTGTTTGTTTTGTTTTTAAGAAGCAAACAACCAAACTTTTTTCACTAGACCTCAATAGCTCACCTCACTGGCTTCTCAGATTATAGTTTACATCTAAACAAAAATAAATAAGATATGGCACTTCAAGGAAAATAAAAACTAAGATACTAAATGATAGTACTGCATAATGCTGAAAATCAACTATCAGAGTGACTCTTATCATATAATGGAGAGTATCTAATCTATAAATTGAGTATATTACCTATTTTTACAAGCGTTATCCCATACAAGGAGAAATTGTTTTCTATATTATTCAATAATAAATATTTCTATAAATATTCATTATTTTAAATATGACAACAGAAATTTTATTCTTTAAGATGAATTAAAAAAAATTATTTGATAAAAGTCCAGGGACTGATTCAAGTTAGAGGAGTAGAGAATCACTCAGCTGAAATCTCCCAACATTCCACTCCAACTTTAAAATAACACCTCAAATTAAATTCTGGAATGGCAGGGTCAATGAAACATCAGTGGTGGGGTTAGGTGGTAGTGCAGAAGTAGCACCAGCTTTGGATGCTCCCAAGCCAGAGACAATAAGGATATTTGGCAACTGCTCAGAAAGAGAGTATAGGTTTCCTTATGCTAACAGTAGACAGAGGACCAGATGTTGTTTGGCAATTCCATTGTCTATACATAATTCTGAGTCATAGTTTAAGGGCTGAGCACCTTCAGTTAAGAGGGAGCAAGAACCCTAAGAGCAATATCACTTCTGGCCCCAAGGGATTAGGGACCCTGAGGAACAACATCATTTCTAGTCTCAAGGTAGTAGGGACCTTGAGAAAGAGTATTATTTGCAATCCCAAGGGAGCATGGGCCTCCTGGCTAAGAACCAGAGTGCAGACCAAGAGAACAGTGAACACATTTCACCCGAAAACATACTATCTTGGAAGTACCAAAAATTTCCAGTCTCCCAGAACTAACTATGAAAAAACAGTGCAAAAAAGCCTGAAGCTTGAGACATAACCACTATATCCCCCACACTGGGAACAGAACCTAGCACTAACATAAAGTTCCAAATCAAGAAATAGGGTGGAAAATGAGCAAACAAAAAAAAAATCCTAACCATAAGAAGATTCTATGGTCACAGGAAGATCAAAACACACACCCATCAAACAAAACCTAAAAAAAAATGTGAATTGGACACAAGCCCAACAAGAATTCCAGGAAGAGCTAAAAATAATCTCCAAAATAAAATAAGAGTAGTAGTAGAGGAAAAATTAGGTAAAGAAATGAAAGCAAAGGAACAAAATTTTGAAAACATAATTAATAGCTTGGTAAAAGAGGCACAAAAATACTGAAGAAAACAATACCTTAAAAAAAGAATTGGGCAAATGGAAAAAGAGGCATAAAAGCTTACTAAAAATAATTCCTTGAAAATTAGAATTGGGCAAGCAGAAACTAAATGACCCCTTGAGACATCAAGAAACAATAAAACAAAACCAAAGTAATAAAAAAAAAGAAGAGTGAAATATGTCACCAGAAAAAACAACTGAAATCAAAAATAGACCGAGGAGAGATAATTTAAGAATTATTTGATTACCTGAAAGCCATGATTTTTTTTTAGGCATTTGGGGTTAAGTGACTTATCCAGGGTCACACAGGTAGTAAGTGTCACGTGTTAGGTCTGAGTCCGCATTTGAACTCAGGTCCTCCTGACTTCAGGGCCGGTGCTCTATCCACTTCACCACCTAGCTGCCCTCTGAACCTGTAAAGTGGTCCACTTTTTTTTTTTTGGTTAGGCAATGGGGCTAAGTGACTTGCCCAGGGTCACACAGCTAGTAAGTACTATGTGTCTGAGGCCAAATTTGAACTCAGGTCCTCCTGAATCCAGGGCCAGTACTTGATCCACTGTACCACCTAGCTGCCCCTGAAAGCCATGATTAAAAAGTGACTAGACATCATATTTCAAGAAATTATCAAGGAAAACTGCCCAATATCCTAGAACCAGAGGATAAAGTAGAAATTGAAAAAAAAATCCACTGATCACCAACTGAAAGAGATGCCAAAAGGAAAACTCCCAGGAATATTATAAACAAATTCCAGAGGGCCCAAGCCAATGAGAAAATACTTCAAGCAGCCAGAAAGAAACCATTCAAACACCGTGGAACTACAGTCACAAGATTTAGAAGCTACAACATTAAGGGAATGGAGGGCTTGGATTACGATATCCCAGATGGCAAAACCGCTGAGATAACAACCAAAGATAACCTATCCAGCAAAACTGAGCATAACCCTTCTAGGGAAAACAAAAAGATAATGAAATAGAGGGCTGTCAAGCATTCCTGATGAAAAGAGGAGAACTGAATAGAAAACTTAACTGTCAAATAAAAGACTCAAGAGAAGCATAAAAATATAAACATGAAAGAGAAATAAGTGACTAAGAGTTCTATATGGGAAGATGACATGTGTATCTTTTAAGAACTTTATTATTATCAAGATAGTTAGAAGGATTCTACATAGGAAAAGGGGGCAAGAGTGGTTCATTATGTTGGGATGACGTAAAAATTATATAGGCAAGAAAGAGAGATGCCCTGGGAGAAATGGGAGGGGAGAACAATGGGGAAAATTATATCATATGAAAGAGGTGTACAAGGAAGAGCTTTTTACAATGGAAGGGAAAATAGTGGGAAGGTAGGCAATGCTTAAAACTCATTGAAATCTAAAGTGCTTCAAAAAGGAGAAACCCACACACATTTGTGTGTATACATACATACACCTAAATGTATGTATGTATGTTTATGTGTGTACACACACACATATTTAATTGGTAATAGAAATCTATCTTACACAACAAGGAAATACGATGCAGGAGGGGGAGGGGATAAGAGAAAGGGAAGATGGTAAAAGGGAGGGCAGCTAAAAGAAGACAGTGGTTGGAAGCAAAACAGACTTTAAAGGAGGGACAGGCTCAAAAGAGAGAGAGAAAGATAGGCAGAAGAACACACCGATGGAGCAAAATGCACAGTAAGTAATCATAATGTGAAAGGGATAAACTCACCCCAGATAGCAGAATGGAGTAGAAACCAGAATCCAACAATATATTGTTCACAAGAAACACACTTGAAACAGAGAGACATGCGCAGATTAAAATGAGGGGCTGGCACAGAATCTATTATGCTTCAGCTGGAGTAAAAAAGGCAGGGGTAGCAATCATGATCTCAGATAAAATAAAAGCAACAATAGACCTAATCAAAAAGGATAAGCAGGGAAAACCTACATCTTGAAGTAATAACAATATTAAAGATGCATGTACTAAATGGTGTAGCATTCAAATTTTTAAAGGAAAAATTAAAGGAATTATAGGAGGAAATAGTAAAACTATACTAGTGGGAGACTTCAACCTTTGCCTATCAGAGTTAGGTAAATCTAACCATAAAGTAAGTAAGACAGTAGTCAAGTTGTTTAATAGGATTTTAGAAAATTTCGATATGATAGACCTCTGGAGAAAATTAATTGGGAATACAAAGGAGTAGAACTTTTTCTCAGATGGCACTTTCACAAAAAATTTACCATGTATTAGGGCATAAAAACCTCATAACTAAATGCAAAGAAGTAGAAATATTAAGCGTACCCCTTTTGGATCATAATGCAATACAGGGCCTTGTAAGCATAGATTAAGAGCTAATTGGAAACTAAATCATTTAATCCTAAAGAATGTACAGGTAAAAGCACAAATCATAGAAACAATCAATAATTACATTAAAGAGAATAACAATATTTCAAAATTTATGGGATGCAGCCAAAGCAGTACTTAGGGGAAAATGTACATATTCAAATGCGTTAATAAAAGAGAGAATGAGCAGATCATTTAAGTGAAAATACAACTAACAACACTAGACAAAAAACAAATTAAAAACCCTTAAACAAAAAAATGGAAATCCTGAAAATTAACAGAGAAATTAATGAAATTAAAAGTAAAAACATATTGAACTAATAAAACTAGGAGCCTAATTTCATGAAAAAAAAAGATAAACCATTGGTTAAATTGATTTAAAAAATAAAGATCAAATTACTAGTATCAAAAATGAAAAGGGTGAATTTACCACCAATGGAGATAAAATTAAAACAAGTTTTGGGGTTTTTGCCATTTTGTATGCCAGCAATACTAGTAAACTAAGGGAAATGGATGACTATATACAAAAATTTAAACTGCCTAGATTAATAGAAGAGGAAATAGAATACTTAATCCTATTTTACAAAAAGGAACTAAATCAATGAACGAGTTCCCTAAGAAAAAATTCCCAGGACCAGATGGATTTAAAAGGGAATTCTACCAAACATTTAATGAACAGTTGTTCCCAATACTATATAAACTAGTCATACTAAAATCTTTTTATGACACAAATAAGGCTTTAGAATCTAAAATAGGGAAAGCAATAGAGAGAGAGAGAGAGAGAGAGAGAGAGAGAGAGAGAGAGAGAGAGAGAGAGAGAGAACTATTGACCCATTTCCTTAATAAACATTGATGCAAAATTTTAAATAAAATTTTGTTAGTAGCAAGATTATAGCAATATACCCCAAAGATCATACATCATGACTAGGTGGGATTTATACCAGGAATGCAGGACTGGTTCAATATTAGGAAAATTATCACCATAATTGACCATATAAATAACAGTAACAAGAAAAATCATGTGATTACATCAATAGGTGCAGAAAAATCCTTTGACAAAATGCAATATACATTCCTACTAAAAACACTCTAAACATAGGAATCAATGGAATCTTCTCTAAAATGATAAATTGCGTCTATCTAAAACCAAGAGTAAGCACTATCTGTAATGGGCATAAACTTAAAGACTTCCCAATAAGATTAGGAGTGAAGCAAAGATGTCCACTATCAGTACTATTATTCAATATTGTACTAGAAATGTTGGCTACATAAATAAGACAAGAAAATTGAATAAAGAAAAATAAACAATTAAGAAATAAAGTTATCACTCATTGAAGATGATATAATGTTATACTTAGGGAACCCTAGAGAATCAACTAAAAAACTAGTTGAAACAATTAACTTCAGCAAAGTTGCAGGATATAAAATAAACCCATGTAAATCATTGGTATTTCTACATACTTCCAAGAAAATTCAGCAGCAAGAGATAGAAATAAAGCTGACAATATAAAATACTTGGGAGTCCACCAGTGAAGACAAACCTGGGGATTATATGAACACAACTACAAAACATCTTTCACAGAAGTAGTGAGATCTAAACAACTGGAGAAATATTAATTGCTTATGGGTCAGCCAACACAATATAATAAAAATGACAATGTTACCTAAGTTAATTTACATAGTCACTAACCAAAGAGTTACAAAAAAAGACAGGAAAAGGACCTCTATGTACAAAAATATTTATTGAAGCTATTTTTGTGGTGGCAAAGAATTGGAAATTGAAGAAATGACTGAACAAGTTATAGTACATGATTGTAATTGAGAATGGCTAAACAAGTGGTATATGATTGCAATTGAATACTATTGTGTTGTAAAAAATGTTGAGGGGCACAGTTTCACAAAAATGTAGGAAGACATATGAACTGATGCAAAGTGAAGTCAGTAGGCCTAGGAGAACATTGCACACAGTAAGAGTAATACTTTAATAGATAATAAGCTATGAAAAACTTAACTACTCTGATCAAGAAAATAATCCGAGATAATTCCAAAGGACCTATAATGAAAAATGCTCTCCACCTCCATAGAGATAACTGATGAATTCTGAATCAAGATTGAAACATATTTTTAAAGTTTCTTTTTTGTTATTGTTCTGTGTTTTTGTTTTTTTTGTTTTTGTTTTTGTTTTGCAATGTGGCTGATATGGAAATACGTTTTATATGATCTCACATGTATAATTGAAATCAAATTGACTGCCTTCTCAGGGAGGTTTGAATGGCAGGAGGGAGGGAGAGAATTATGAACTCAAAACTGCAAAAAAAAAGATTGTTAAATTTTTCTTACATGTAATTGATAAATTCAACAAAATAAAGAAAAGATAAAGAAAAAAACAAAAACAACAAAAAACAAACAAAAATATTTAGCTGTGATGACAGAGAAAATGAGGTAAATGGCACAGTCAAAATCATTTCATCTCTCACTGAGATCAATAATGATTAAGTACAATGGTAACCAAAGAAGCGGCATAAACATTAGTCTGTTATTAAGCCCTTTGGATATTATTTACCTTAGTAACTCTCATTGAACAATGGAAGTTGAATGTTAGCTGGAATCAAGATAAATCTACTGGTTAAACAAACACAAATATGAAATCCTCCTAGATGCAGCTCCAATTCAACTTTCCAGCCTTATTTCTGGTCTTTGTGCACTCTTCTTTCCAGCCAAATTGGACTAGTAACAGTGCCTTGAATACAACATTCTATCTCCTCCAAAAAGTCTTTGCACATTCTTTTGTACAATGTCTGGAATGCACTTCCCTCCTCACCTCCACCTGTCATAACCCTACTCTTTCTTCAGAGTTATGTTCCACTGTCACCCCTTCCATGAAGCTTTCCCTGTTCTCCTCCATGACTAGTACTCTCTCTCTTTTCTCAAATTACCTTACATTTATTTACATAGGTAGAACTTAAGATCCTTGATGAAAGTGACTATTTCATTCTTATCTTTGCATCTCCAGCACCTAGCAGGTGCCTCGAACTTAGTGTGTGTTTAACTAAATTTCCATAGAACTGAAAAAATACTTACCTTGAATTATTTCAAGAATAAAAAAAAAATCTCAGTTTTATAGTTAAAACCCAGTTAAAAATGTTCCCAGATTATCACAGCTATGATGGTAGTAAGACTGTGATTCCAAATAGTATGTTCACATATTAAAGACAACCATGCTGACCATATTAGAAATTTTAAAAAAAATCTTCCACAATTTATTTCAGAGGCCACTTCAATCCTATCATGGCAATCATGTAGTATCCTCATTTTAACAGTATCTATATAGGGCATGTTCAGTGATAAGTTGGAGATTTTTTAACTAAATAATCTCAAACTGTTAAAGTTGGTTTAGTTTTTGATGACTCAGTATTTATGTTTCTCTAGTTCTGCTGAATACATAAATAATAATAACACGAATGAAAAATATACATAAATAAATGTATACAAACATATATACACACACATATATATATATGTATACATACACACATATGTATCCCATCATATTTGTAAAATTTAGAAAAGCTCCCCCTTCCCTTCTCAATAAACTCCAGTGGATCCCTATTACCTTTAAGATCAAATATAAAATTCTGTCTGATTTTTAAAACCTTTCACAAATTGTCCCCTTTCTATTTTTCCAATGTTGTTATGATTAAGTAATACTAGCCTATTGGGAGTTCCCCAACCAAGCATCACATCCCTTCTTCTTACTCTGCCTTTTTCACTGGCTTTACACCATACCTGGAATGTTGTTTCTCACCTCCACTTCTAGTTTCTCTGGTCTCCTTCAAAATTCAGCTCAAAGCCCATCATCTGCAGGAGGCCTAACCCAGTACTCCACACTTTTATATTTGACATTGCTAATGGCTTTTCTCTTAGATTAGTTTCCATTTTAACTGTATATATTTTACACGTATTCCCTTTTCACATTTTATCTCCCTCATTATAAAATGAACTCTTTGAATGCAGGGACCATATTTTTGCATTTCTTTGTATTCTCATGATTAGTATATTGCCTAGCATTTAGCAAGGACATAATAAATGCTTGTTGACCAACCAAATTATCACTGAGATGATGAACTTTATTGTTGTTGTTCATGGGAAATCTCAAAGATGTTTTAGCCAGTCATTAAGGTGTTGAGATATGGATTAATAGATACCTTGTCCACATTTATGAAATCATGGATTGTTGAAGTATTGAAGTATGAACTAACAATAAAGCTGCATATACACTGGATTAGCAGATTATTTTTCTATTATTAAACTTTGTCATGCAGTTTCCAGGAGAGAAAAACACTGACCTGGAATTCAAGATACCTGAATTTTTAGTTTCAATTTTGCCATTGATAAAGTATATTATCTTGGACAATCACTGTATTTATCTGAATCTTTAACTTATTTTTCTAATGTGTAATATTAAAAATTTCAATGAAATCATTTGCCAGCCTTTTTTTCACCAAAGATAAGGTGAAGGATGCAAAAGAGACTGAGGAGATGAAATTGATATGACTGGGTGACTGTTTGGATAGTAGGAATAAGTGAGAATAAAGAATTAAGGATAATTCCTAGCTTATAAAACTCAGTGACTGGAAGAATAGTGATACCATCAACATTAATTGGATAGTTAGGAGAAGGAATGGGTGTAGGGGGAAAGACAATAAGTTCTGTTTTGGAAATGTTGAGCTTGAGATGCCTGCAGGATATGTAGGAAAGGATGCACAGAAAGCAATTGGAGATGGGAGAATGGATCTCAGAAGAGAGATAAGGATGGAATATCTTGACTTGGTGGTTTCTGCATATAGATGAAATTTGAGACCATGGGATTTAAAGGAGCTGACCAAGAGGTGATCTTCCAAAATCAAATGACTGCTGAATATTTTTCATTTGCATTAGTACAGAATGAGAGGCAGTACTGCAAATGGATAAAGAAACAGTTTTAGAGTTGGGAAGTCTAAAGTTCATTTGTTACCTCTGACCTATAACTATTATATCATCATAAGCAGGTACTTAACTTTTACATTTGTCAAACAACCCCGTAATACTACTTGTTCCAGACAAGGTGCTTAGTCCCATTGGTAGAAAAGTTTCCAAACTTGGAGTTCTCTACATGAATGAAATAGTGGCTCTCCTCCACCCAACAGTGTATAATACATTTTTTAAAGTAAAATACACTGAAGGGTTCCATTATGGATGACCACATCCATGCAGCAGATTCAGTTCTTCTTCTCTCTTAAAACTCATGAATATCATGATTCACTAGGGGACTATTGATCTTGAAACTGTCATCAGCACTTAGAAGTTCTTCTACATTTTAAAAAACTTAATTGTTGTTAGTATGTATAAAAGTTAAACAGAAAGGAAAATGTGAAGTTAATTTAGTACCCAAGCAATGAAATCATAAGGTCTTTGGAATTCTTGCATTTTATTTGTTTTTTAATTTTAGAAACTCTGATAGCCAAAATGTATAGCAGCCAAAATGTATAGCATGTGTTATGACAAGGATAATATTAATTATGAGAAAGAAAAGATATTATGTGATATTTGATTATTCTGTTTGCATGAGGAAGTATAGTACCAAAATCCCTTCTGGATTCATTCCTTCAATTAGACTTATTATTAGCTAATATAGAATAAGTTGGTTAGGAGCCAAGATGGCAGAGTAAGCAGTAAATCACTGTAACTCTCCCATATTCACCTCCAAACAACTACAAAATAGTGCCCCCAAGACAAATCTTGGAAGAGTAGAACCAGCAAAAAGATGGGATGAAACACTCTTTTAGCCCAAGAAACTTGGCATATTGGCAAGAAAGTTCTGTCTCACTTGGATAAAAGGGGAGCATATTCCAGGACAGGAAGCCTCTGAGACAGCTACAAGCCCCACCTCAGGAAACCAGCAGGAGATCCTGAGCCCCAATGTGCAAACACCAACACCAGGGCCCCCCACATGCCTTAGCATAGCCAGGGGAACCAGCAGACTCCAGCTCCAAGAACCACTCTGTGCTTCAAATAGCCCTGGGAAAACAGGCATCCTCCAGCAGTCAGACCTCCACATGCTTTAGTGTAGCCCCAGGGAAAAGCAAAAACACCCCCAGGCCTCAGCACAGGCCAAACACCTCTACTATTTAACTCAACTCTTTTTATACTTTATATATGTTGGAAGGTCTGCAGAGCCATTATGCTGGTCTCATTGTTGTATGCCCATGAAACCTGGACAGTATACCAGCACAATGCCAGGAAACTGAATTGATTCCATTTGAATTGTGTTAGAAAGATTCTCAAGATCACCTGGCAGTGTAAGGTACCAAAGACTGAGGTCCTTTCTCAAACTAAACTATCAAGCATTCAAACTCTACTGCAAGAGGGTGTAACTCCAATGGACTGGCGGTGTTGTTTGAATGCCAAATATATACTTGCCTAAAATTCTTAAATACTATAGGAGGTCATGATCCACTGTTTAAGGAGCACTGAATGGTTTGAGGGTAGAAAAAGTTTAAGAAGCCCTGGCTTAAAAGACTATTTTATGGAGAACTCACGTGAGTCAAACACTCAGTGGTGGTCAGAAGAAACAATACAAGGACACTCTCAGGTCTCTCTGAATAACTCTGGAATTGATTGTATGGCATGGGAGGCAATGACAAAGGACCAACCAGCATGGTTTACCCACATCAAAGACAGCACTGTGCTCTATAAGCAAAGCACAATTGAAGTAGCTCAAAAGAAATACAAGATGCATAAATTTAGACAATCCACCCACACTGTAACTTGCAATCGACTCTAACATAGATAGTGAGGTCATTTTGGTACTCTTCAAAGATGAAGGACAACAACCAATCAAGATTAAGATCCATCAAAGGAGTCTGAGAAGGAGTTTTCAGATAGATAGGAGAAAAATCATTAGTCAACAGTGTCATGAAAATCTAGATAGAATAATGTATCCAAGAGAAGAGGGTAATCAATCCAGAGAAGTCAAGAAGAATGAGGATCATGAAAAGGCCATTCGATTTTGCAATTAAGAGATCATTGGTAACTTCGGAGACAGTAGGTTCAGTTGAATGATGAGGATGGAAGACAGACTATAAAGAATTAAAAAGAGAACGATAGGAAATGAAGTAGAGGTGCCTGCTGTAGAAGGTTTCTTATGAATTTAGGCACAAAAGAGAGAAGAGATATAAGATGATAACTAGCAGGGATGAACTGAGGGTTTGTCTGTAGGCAGTAGGAAAGCAGACAGCAAACAGAAAGATTGAAGATTAGTGAGAGAGTGATGATGATAAAGGAGGCAAACTGTCAGAAAACATGGGATAGGTATAGGATCACTTGTGCATGTTGAGAGGGGGAAATGGCCCACTGCTTCATGTGAAACAAGGGTGAAGGAAAATAAAATGGCAGAAGGCGCCTGAGTGATGTGAAGTTAGGAAGATGAGAGAAAAGTGGGCTTTTAGTGAATTGCCTATTTTTTTTTCTATGAAATATAAGGCAAGATTTTCAGCTGAGAGGATTGGGGAGGGGAGAAGTGATGACAAATTTAAGGAGTGATGAAAATGTTTGGAAAAGCCACTGTGTAGAAGAATAGTGAGTCAGTTAGGGAAATATCAAAGGATTGCCTCACTGAAGTAAGTGCTCAGTTGATAAGATGCAACATGAATTTGTAGTGGAACCAGTCAACATGATATCATGACATAAATTGTGATTTCTCTAGCATCACACAGCTAGTAAGTAAATGAGGCTCAATTTGACATCATAACTTCTGTAGGTTTAGCCACTGAACTGTTCCTAATATGTTGGAACTTGAGCTATATGTGTATAAATACATATACATACACATGTAGATAGATAGATAGATATGTACATGTATATGCATGTATGTATATGGGAAGGGAAGGACCTAGTGTGTTCTAGGCACTGTGGTAAGTGCTCTACAAATATTATCTCATTTGACCTGATATTACTTCATTTGAACTCCAGATGCAATCTAGAAATAATTGAAATTTTCTAATTTGATAGAAGTTGCCTGTTTAATCACTGCCAATAGTTAGCCTTCTTGTGAAAATGTCCCCTCACTATCTGCTGCCTTTATCTGAACTTATTTGTACTCTATAAAATCCACTCAGCATAAGAAGCAAGTGCATTCTAAAAAATAACTCAAATTATTTGTCAATCATATTTCTTTAATGTTACTGTCATTATATTGTATTATTTAGAATAAAATTTGTTCTATTGCATTGCTAATATTTATATTTTACATAACAAACATACAAAGATTCTATGGAAATAAAATATAGAAATACCATATTTTATACACACACACACACACACATACATATTTGCTATCTATTTTAGGAAACTAGATTGAAAAGCTTAAAGAAAATAAGAGTTGGCACAGGAAACTCATCAAGCGACTCAGATTTTAAAATGTATAGAAGATCGAAGTAAAGCTGGGTATCACAGGGCTAACAGAAGATCACAGAATATTTGTGTAAAGACAGTATCAGGAATGCTAAAGTTCTGAACGGGCTGATGCTGGAAAGATAAACTAAAGAGTATTTTTAAACTAATTTGGGAGGGGTAAAGAAACAAAGAAGGAATAGGACTTTTGCTTGGGAAGAACAGGATGATGATATAGAGTAGAACGATGATGGTGATAAAAGATAAGAAAGAGGGGGGGAAAGTGCTGCTTAATTCTCATTTTCCTTATTTGTTTTTACCAAGGAGAATGACCTTTGTATTGGAGATGATAGGACAAAAATGACTAAGAGGGATAGCATATCCAAAATAAATAAGAAAATAGTAAAAGCAGCACCCAATTTTCCCTGGATGACTTCAAGGCACTTGGCCCAGATGGGAACTAAAGAACAAGCAGATGTTATTACAGAACTACTACAAGAGTTTTTTTTGAAAGATAATGAAAAATGGGACAAGTACCACAAGATTAGGGGAAGGAAAACACTATTCCAGTTTTCAAAAAGAGAAAAAAACCAGAGTCTCCGACAATAGGCCAGTGAGCTCAACTTCAATTCTTGGAAAAATTCTAGAATGGACCATGAAAAACATGGCTGGCTAACATCTAGAAAAGAAAGTGGTATTTACAAAGTGCCAGCAAGTCTTCATCAAGATTAAGTCATGCCAGACTAACTTCATCTTATTTTTGGAAAGGACTACTAAACTAGTAGATAAGCGAAATGCTGCAATACAGTTTAACCATATTTTAGAGAAGCTTTTGATAAAGTATCTCATACTATTCTTGCCCATGAGAATATAGTTAGATGTATTTAGAACTGGGTAGAATGCTGTGGTAAAAGTGGTTGTTAATGATTCAGTGTCAACATGGTAGGATTGAGTACAAGGATCTGTGTCTAAGCTTGTGCTGTTCAACATTTATCAATAACTTGGATAGATAACATATTTCTCAGATTTGCAGATGACATCAAGCTGAAAGGAATAGCTAATACATTGGATAACAGTCAGGATCCAACTGAATCTGTACACAATCTAATAGGATGAAATTCAGTAAGGATGAATGTATATCCTTACAGGTGGCCACATACACACACACGCACACACATACACACACACACACACACACACACACACAAAATCATCTGCTCAGGTACAAACTAGAATCATGGTTAAATCACAGTTTTCTGAAAAATATAGAAGTTTTAGTGTACTTAAAGTAAAACATAAGTCAACATTGATCCCCCCCAAAATATAATCTTATTCTGCAAAAGACTAATCAACAAATATTTATTAAGTGCTTTCTGCACCAGAACCTAAGCTTGGAATACAAATAAAAAGCAAAAAAAAAAAAAATACCCCAAGGGTATTACAATCCAATGGGGGACACACACTATCTGACCTCAGAGAATACTAAATACATGCAGGGTAGGTATGGAAGATAACCTTAGAGGGGATGATATCAGCAGCTTTGGGGTAGAGAGGTAGGAAAGGCCTTCTGGAGAAGATAGCACATGAGTTGAATCTTTAAAAAGCCAGATTTCTAAGAATCAGATGTTGGGAGAAAGAATATTCCAGTAATGGGACCAAAAAGCACAGAAAAAATGGAGTGTTGTGTGTGAGAGGAAGAATAAATGGCCCAGAACGGTACATCATAGAGTACGTGGCAGGGGGGAGTAGGAAGTAAGAAGATTGGAATGGAATGAAAGGGTCCAGTTTATGAAGATCTTTAAATTCCAAACATAAGATTTGATTTTGGAGGTATTGAAGTTTATTGAGTTGGGAGAAGGTGACATGGTGAGACATAATTTTTAGGAAAATCTCTTTGGTGTCTGTGAAGAGGATGACCTAGAGTAGAAAGAGACATGGCAGGGAAATCATTTAAAATCTCTTGTAAGAAGCCAAGGAATAGGTGATGAATGACTGAACTAAGATGGCGGCTGTGTGAGTTGGGAAAAAGAAGATTTTTGCAATAGATCTTGTAGAGAAAGAAATAACAAGATTTGGCAATGGGATAGGTGGGGTGAGTAAAAGAAAGGAGTCAAGGATGATGTTGAGATTTCAAGCCTGAGAGACTGGAAGTATGGTAGTATCTTTGACAACAGCTAGGAAGTTTAGAAGCCCGGAGCTTTGACGGACAAAATAAATGGGTTCTGTTTTAAACTTGTTGAGTTTGAGTTCCCTAAAAGACTTCCAGGACTGGAGCTCCCCAAAGAAGATATGACTTGTTAAATAGGTCTGAGAATAATTCATTTGATTGAGAATTGAACATAGGCTCTGGGAATGAGGAATTGATAGCCTCAAACTGCTCTGTTCTTATGAAGCCTCCTACAGAATGTTGCGTTCAGTTCTGGGTGCCATGATTTCAAAAGCATATTGACAAGCTAGAGAGTGTCCAGACGAAGCCAAGTAGAATAATGAATGGCCTGGAGTCCATGCCATATCAGGATAGTTTGAAGAACCTGTGAAAAGTTAGCAAACAGAAGAGATGTCCCAAAGGACATGATAGCTGTCTTAAGTAATGTGGAAAAGAGGTTAAAATTCTGTTTCACCCCAGAATGCAGAAGCAATGGCTGAATGTTGCAGAGAAACCAATTTAGATTTGATGCAACTGATAAAAATGTCATGCAGCATAAGGCTACTTGTTAGACATGTTGCACTGAGAACTTCTTTAACATATTGTTGTACTATTTGGCTCCTGAGACCCCTTTTGATCCCCAAATCCTGCTATTCTGTAATGTGAATGACATGATGATGGTGATGATGATGAGGATGATGAGGAAAACATCATGCAACTAGCACCCATCACGTATTTAGCAAAGCATTTGAGAAAAATCACTCATGCCACTCTTGTGAACAAGACAGAGAGATGTTGGCTACATGATAGAATACTTAGGTGGATTCAGATCTGGTTGAAAGACTACAACCAAATCAATATTAAATGGTCAAAGTCAACTTCAAGTGAGGGTTCTACTAAAGCATCCCAGAAACGTATCCTCTATCTCACAATATACATCATTTTTTATCAACGGCTTAAAAAACCATAGAAGATACATTTGTCAAATTTCAAGGAGGCACAAAACTAGAAGGGATTACTAACATTTAGGTATGGAAGAAAAAACATTCAAGAATATTATGACAAACTGGAATATTAAGCTCCATCAAATAAAATGTAGAGTCCTATACCTGGATTCAAAAAATCAACTTCATAAGAACAAGATAGGAAAACAATAGGTAGACAACAGTTCCTCTGAAAACAATTCTTGCTTAATAAGAATCTACAACTACCATTCCTAGGAGGAGAGAGGAAATTATAGAATGTATTTTCAGTAGTGGCTTCGCTTTTTCTGAGGAACATGGATGGTGCTGCTCTCCTTCTGGTACCATAAGTGCTGTACCTTAATCTGAACATTTCCAGTGACACATTTTCCTGGACCTTTCATGGTAGGAGCCTTGAAGAAGTGCACATCCAGTCAGAGGGTCTGATAGTCTCTATGTGCTACTTTCCTCCAAGTCAAAAAGGACAGGTACTGAACAGCACTCCTCTCTCTCATTTATTCCACAGAGACAATCAATTGTCAGGTCTTGCCATTTCTATCTTCATAATATATCTCCCAAGTTCAGGTACTTATTACTTTTCACCTGGCTTACTATAATAGACTTCTAATTGATCTTTCTGCCTCAGTTTCCTCCCTCATAAGTGCTCAAGTGATATTCCTAGAGATTAGGTGTGACTATGTCACTCCTTGCCACAACTCAATAAACTCCAGTGACTCCCTATAACCTCCAGAAAATAAAATCTTGTGTTTAGCATCTAAAATTCTTCATAAACTGCCACTTTCCTACATTTCTACTTTCCTTACATTCTGCTCCTTTCCATTTGCTCTATGAGGTAGCCATAACAGCCTACTTATTTGCCCTCACATTTTCATATATCTATCTATCTATCTATCTATCTATCTATCTATCTATCTATCTATCTATCTATATATATATATATACACACACACATATATATGTGTACATATGTATATATGTGTATATATGTATATATGTGTATATATACACACATACATATATACCTATATACACACATATATAAACACATACATATACATATATGTATGTGTGTGTGTATGTGTGTGTGTGTGTCTCCCATATCCATGTTTCTCCACTGGCTGTCTCCCCAACCTGAATTCCTCTCAGTTCCTCCTAATATTTGATCCATGGAATCCCTGGCTTTCTTTGAGTTTCAGTTCAACTTTCTCCAGAAGGCCTTTCCTGTGCCCTACAGCTTCTGATATCATTTCCTATAAGTTTACCTTCCATCTACCTTGCATTCATCTGGTACACTGATTAATATATGCTCTCTCCTCCATTCAAACATAAGTTTCTTAAGAATAGGAACTGTTCTTTACATTTCTTTGTATCCCTATGGTTTATCACAGTTTAGCATGGTTTAGCCTGACACATAGGAACTGCTTAATAAATGCCTGTTGGCTAACTGATTTTAAAGGAAGGAACAACTTTAACTCTTCCTCTCTTCTGCCTCTCTTCAGAACATGTGGCTTGGGACTTGGGGAGTTCTTCTTTGACTTCCTGGGAAGAGGAGGAACTTTCACCCTTCAGTAGTTATGGCAGACAGCTAAAAAAGAGTAACAAGATCATGTGATTATCTAGGTGAGGCTGAGACTAGATCTGAAATGTCTGGCTGCCTTTTTAATTTTTTTTTAATTTCCCAGAACACAGGTGCCTGAATAGCAATTCTGAGATAAGACATTTTTATCCTCTGTGGCTAGCTCATGGGCTCAAGAGGCCTAGAGCCATAAAAATCTATGCAATGGGCTAGAGGAGATGCTCCCTTCAACTATTAAGATGCTTCTCAAAGGAAAAGAAGACCACCAGTAAGAGGACAAATTCAAGCCATGCCCTGGCCTCCCATAATACATGGATCTTCAGGGACTTGCTCAAATAATGCAGAACCAAGGTGAGTATGAAATACCCATTCTGATGTTTCACCAAGTGTTTCAATTTTTAATGTTTTAAGTATCAACCTCCCAGCATAATGGAAGAGTATAATATGAGTTATGATTACTATTTCATGTTTTAATTATCAATGTATGTCATTGCATCCTTCAATATTTTATGCTCACAAAAGCATATCTTTTGTGATTAAGGAAATCAATGGCTGCCTTAAATCTGCTTTTTACTGAGTACCTTTCCTAGAAGGACCTCATTGATTGCTTGTAAAGAGACCTTAGACAGAAACAAAATTTTAATTTTAAGAGATCATTCCCAGGCTTCTATACTGGGGTGAGAGAGGATTGACTCAGAGTTTATGAGAAGAACCTTTCTTTGGGGCTATACTCTTTTAGGGCTGAATCCAGTCCACATAAGTCCAGATGGCCCATTAGCAGAAGAAGATGCCTCAGACCTTTCTGCCATAAATTTGCTTAAATGTCTTTAAAGATATAGTCGTGATCTATAGAGGTAAGTAAGTATCACAAAAAGCCAGCAAGGCTTCACCAAACAATGCAGCACTCATTTTCCTAACTTTTACACAGGGTTATTAAACTTGCTTACATCTGAATTTCTTTCCTGCTCCTATCTTCTGGCTCTCACTGAGACCCAGATCCTTCTTAATGGCATGGCCTCCCTGGCCACTTCGGCCACTCTCCCCACCCCCTGCTTTCCAGCACAGGTTGCACTTTCACTCATTTTCCACAGCTCATACTGGTCAACGTGGGGGAATTGGAATACTTTCTCTCTACTGCCACTTCCAAGCTCTCCTTCTACCAACATCATTCAGTAATTTCTCCTTTCAGATTCACTCAATCCATATTTGCCACCCAATTAAAATTTTCCTAGCTGCTGCCTACTAAGCACTAGGACAATTCCTTTCTTTCCTCAATGAGTGTGGGCCCTTGCTCATAGTCTTTCCTCTCCAACTCCAGCTTTCATCGTAGGAGACCTCAACATGAATAAAATATTCCCTCAAATTTCCTAATCTCCTAGTTCTTCAATTTACTCATTCTGCATGATACTCTCCTCCACCCCACCTCACCTATACACAGAGATATGTACTCTTGATCTTGATCGACTTTTGATAATCACTTACAAATGTTCCCCTTCCATATTCATGAATTCTAAGATCCCCTTCTCTGATCATAACCTACTGTTATTCCTCCTTTCTATCCCTCTGCCTTGAACCTCTGACTGTCCTTTGTCCTCACTGTGTCCTCTAATACTTCAACGTCTCAATTCTTTCACACATGAAAAGGCTGGCTATATTTTCTTTCCTTACTTCCCCATATTGATCCCTCGATAAACCAACCAGTTCAGGTCCACATTGAAGTCACTTGATCCCTGCTAGTTATCATGCTATTTTTTCTTCTCCCTTTTGTGGCTAAATTCCTTGAGAACGCCATCTACAATCAATGCCTCCACTTCCCTTCCTCTCACACTCTTCTTAACTCTCTACAACCTGGCTATGGATTCCAACCTCATCATTCATCTGAATATGTTCACTCCAAAGTTACCAATGATCTCTTAAATGCAAAATCTAATAGCTTTTTCTCAATCTTCATCCTTATCCTCTGTCTGAATATGTCCAACCCTGTTCAACAAAATCTAGTTGCCACTTATTGCCCTTAGGATCAAATATGTAATCCTTTTTTGGCATCCAAACCCCTTCACAACTTTTTTCCCTCCTAACTTTCCAGTCTTCTCATATTTTTATTACCCCTATGTGATTCACAGACACTGACATCATTGCTCTTCCTTGCATAAGATACTCCATCTTCCAACTTTGGGTATTTTAATAGCTGTCTCTCATGCCTGAAATTTGCTCCCTCCTTATCTCCATCTCCTGGATCCCCTGGTTCCCTTCAAATTCCAGCCGACATCCACATTCTATAATAAGCATTTCCTAATCCCCCTTAATGCCAGTGTCTTCCCTCTGTTGATTATCTCCAATTTATAGTATACATGTGTTGTTTGTACATAGTCTTTTAAAGTGATGTCTCTCCCACTAAGTTTTTGACTCCTTGAGAGCATGGATTATCTTTTGCCTTTCTTTGTACCCTTAGCCCTTAGCAATGTTCCTGGTACACAACAGATGTAGATTGACTTTCTGGTAGATAATGATAATGATGTAGATGTAGTTTATCTAGGTCTTAGTGAAGAATTTGATGAATTCATTTATGTTATTATTGGGAAAAAGATGAAATGTGAGATAGAATAGAACAATTAGATGAATTTAGAATTGAATGAATGAGTAGTTATGGTTTGATGCTAATTTGAATAAATAAATGAAAAGTGCTCATTAAGTGCTTACAATGTGCAAAATGCTGAGCTAAACACTGTCAACAAAATATAAAATCAAGACAGTTCCTGCCCTTAAGAAGTTTACATTCTATAGGGGTAAAACAGCATCTATATGGCATTGGTGGTAGACCAAGCAGAATGTTTCAGTCTGTGAAATCACAGAATTGATGAGTGGAGTTGTAAGAAACATTATTTGACATGCATTTGTCTAGTAGCACTGCTTATATTTATTTGGTTATAGTACTTAAATGTTGAAGAACAGGTGAGGGAAAATAGGGAGGTGCAGTTATTGAGAAGATGGCCAGGATGAAGGTCGAAAAGCATTGTCTGGTAATATGGGGGCTGCCAGATACAGAGGGATATATGAGTTTGTACTTAATGACTCACTCAACAGGACAGCTTGACAGTGCCCCAGAAATCTGTGATTGTTCCTGTTCTGCTTATCAAAGATTTTTTAAATCAATGACTTGGATAAAGGGAAAGATGGCATACTTATCAAATTTTCAGATGACAAAGCTGTGAACCACAGCTAACACACTGGATGACAGAATGAAGATTCAAAAAGATCTTGACAGGAGCAGAATCAGATAAGATGAAATTTAATAAGGATAATGGAAACCTGATACTTGGTTTAAAAAATCAACACTACAAGTATAAAATAGGAAAAGTGCAGCTAAATGGCAGTTTATTTGGAAAAGATCTGGAGGTATTATTGAAGCGAGAGCAGCACCATGTAAGTCACTAGTGAGATATGATGGTGAAGAAAACAACTGTGACCTTAGGTTTCATTAGGCAAGACATTGCTTCCAGTATTATGGAGGACCACCTTTGGTATACTGTACTCAGTTCTGTGTGAAACAGTTTAGGGGGACAGAAGGAAGGCAGGCAGGCAGGCAGGCAGGAAGGAAGGAAGGAAGGAAGGAAGGAAGGAAGGAAAAAAGGAAGGAAGACCTACTATGTGCCAGGCACCATGCTAAAGGCTTTATAATTATTAGATTATTTGTTCCTTAAAACAACTGTGGGAGATACATATTATTATAATCTCAATTTTACAGCTAAGGAAACTGAGGCAGAGGCTGATCTACTTGTCCAGTTTCACACAGCTAATACGTGTCTGAGGCAGGATTTGAACTCACATCTACTTGACTCAGGCTTACCATTTTTCGGAATGATATGAACAAAGTGGAGTATGTTCAGAAGAGGATGACTAGGATGATGAAATCACTGGAAACCATGCTACATTAGACATAGGTAGGTGGTGCAGTAGATAGAACATGAGACATGGAGTCAGCAAGATCTCTACTAAAAGATGGTCTAAGATACTTACAAGTTGTATGACACTACAGAAGTCATTTAAATCTCTATCTACCTCAGTTTCCTTATAAAATGAGAATAATGTTATCACCCACCTCCCAAAGTTGTTATGAGCATAAAAAGATACAATATTTATAAAGCATTTTGTGAACTTTAAAGCACTGTATCACCACCACCATCACCATCATCATTCTGAAAATGTCCAATAAATCTCTGGCTTCCTTCAAGACTCAGCTCAAATTTTACCTACTCACTCTTAGCTTCTAACGACTTCCCCTCTTACACTGCCTTTCATCTATTCTGGACATAGCCTGAAGGTACCTGGTTATTTATACATTATCTCTTCCATTAGGATGCATATTCCTTCTCAAGGCAGAAACCTTTTTTTTTTTGATTTTATATGCCTAGCACTTTGTACAGTACTGTGGCATTTTGAAAGTACTTAATAAATGCTTGTTGACTGACTGACAGACAGCATAAGTAGTAGTAGTGGTAGTATGATTAAACAGAGTTATAGAACTTAAACACAGAACTAATAAATTATTTTCTGACTAATAAATTCACCAAACAGATTCTGCCCGATATATACTAACCAAGGCAATGAAAAATGTAAGCTAACCCTCCAATCCAGGGATCTCAAATTGCAGATCAATACTCTGCTTTAGACTTAAATGCCAATATCGTGATCGTTGGAGACATAGAAACATATATATGTATATGTATATATACACACACATGTATGCATGCATATATATTATATATATACAAACATACCCATTCACACCCTCATATATATGTGTGTGTACATACATGCATATATACATACATATGCATGCAAATACACTCAGTTCCCTTATCTCTAAAGTGTATGGACTGTATTATGTAGTCTTTAAAGACTTTTTGGTTTAAGATCTTACTTACACCAAAATTTTATCATGACCTTTTAACAGGTTCTACTGTATACCATTCCCTTTCTTTTTAAAATTAAAAGATAAGTTAACACAATAGTTACTACCAAATAAGCAAAGGACAAACTGAAAGGACATCCTTCTTACCTTTTCTCATACCCAGTGAAGTCAGGTTTTGTTAAAGGATAAAAATGCAGATATCCCAAAGCCAAAAACCTGACTATTGATAAAGGATTGCTTGTTTTCTAAAATTGCTACCACTAGGGCAATGAATACATACTATCAGAATGGATAGCCAGACAGGTAAAGATTATTGATATCCTATACAAATGCAAAGGCAAACATAATGCAAATTGTGGAAATCTAAGTTTTTCTTTTCTTTTTTTTTAAATCTAGCTCATATATTTTTTTTCTATATAGTTTTAGAATAAACCAATGCCTAAGTTCCAGAGGTGTTGCTGGGGTGAGGAAAACACAAAAGTCTTCTTTATTAAAGTATTGTTAGGTTGTAGGTTTCAAGATAAAAACAAGATTTGTTTTCCCCAACAGCAAGAGAAAATAGAAGCTGTCAAGCCTACTAATAACTAGGGCGAGGTGACCAGCCTTCTTCCCATGGCACTAACAAGAACTGTGCTCCTTCAGCAGTTGGAAACGACTTAACTAACTGGTAAGAATATTTGGTTGAAATAGGAAGTTTGTGCGACCAGAACTTTTTCCCTCAAGCAGCTTCTTCAGCTCCAGCGTACTGTCATGTTTCTACCATAGGACCTTGTGATGATTCTGGTGGCCATGGTTGCCAGGGGAAGAATGGGCAGGGGAGAAAGCAACCCCACTATGTGTTGTCACTATCCACATCTTCTAAACTTTCTTTCTGGCAGCAAAGGTCCAGCTTCCTTGATATAGTTATAGCTCTAGCCTTTCATGTTCTTTACCCTGAACCTGTATTTTGGTATTTTCTGGGGCTGTGAGAATTGGCAGTTATAGTTCTGTTTTTAAGTATTATTAATACTCAAGAAACCAAAAGTAATTATGGAGAGAAACTCAATGTAGATCAAGGAATATCTGAAACAGGGGACTAAGATCATTCTTTAATTTAGAGACATTTAGAGACAGTTTGATACAATCCATTCACAAATATAGGAGATAAAAGGGAGAGAAGTTGGACGAGAAATGCCTGCTATAACAGTTCCAAAGGATTTTCAGTGCTTGGTTTCTTGAATATTACATGCCAAAAACACAGCCACTGTAACATAAAAGACCCATAGTATCAATTATTTTCACTGTCAATCTAAGAGTGAAAGCATGCTACACTGGGCCTTGACAGAACAGACTATTATAGTTCTGCTGTGCTAGAAATATGTAAATGAAGACTCTTCAAGAAAATTTTGACACAATAGGTTTAACTGATAGGGTCTAATTATGTCAGTCAGTGGAATTCAATTACCAATAGGAATAGTTGGACATCCTAGTCTCAGAATTTGGTTTAAACTCAACAATAAAGAGCTAGTTGAAAGGAGAATATATGTTCAAATTCTTAACTTCAAACAATATTTTTGAGTTATTTCAACCCTCCACTTTCATATATAAAGAAGAAATGCCAAAGTTTCTTGAAATAAAAAATGATATTTGCATATGACATCCATCTTTTAAAAAGAAATGACATTGTTGTTACATTATTATTTATTGTGAATGAAAAAAACAGGTATTTCTTTAAGATTTCAATTTTAAAATTGGAATAAAGTTAAATATCAATTTCTATTTTATTTAAAACAATATGAGAGAGAATCAAACTAAAGCTGAACACAATCATATAATGGAAAAAAAAGCATTGAAATGGGAATCATGAAACAGATGTTCTGTTTCTAACATTAAGAAGGAATATTACCTTAAACAAGGTAGGTTACATCATCGAGCCTTAGTTTCCCCATGTGAAACATATTTAATTTGTCTGAATGATATTTAAGGTAATATCCAAGTTATATCATCTCATGATTTTAAAATAATTTCTTTGAAAACAAACATGAAAATTCAAACTTTTAGATAGTTTATAGCAACTAATCTAGAAAAGAGGGGTTATGCTGGAATCTACAGTGGGTTTCAGATCAAATAATATACTAATGGGTAAAATTCCACAGCAAACAGAAATGGGATTGAGGAACCTCTGAGTATGCAGGCAGGGGAAACTTCACCTCCAACATGTAACATACATTTTATTACTAGTTATCTTTTATGTTCCTTTTAATCTATCAAATCTATTCTGAGCTTTATACTTATTTTATCTTTCCAACTATGTATTTTTCTTCTATGCCATTCCAGTTGTATGAAGCCACCTCTTATATGTGAATTATCTTGCCACATCACTCTCACTATCTATTTTCCCAAATCCCTTCTAATAGGTAGACAACCTTTCTGAGACTAGATGTATTAGGCAATTGTTATCTTTTGTAGGATTGTTTTTATTGTCACCACCAAAATTTTCAATGTTAAGAGAGATTGGACCAACACTTTACACTTAATAAACCAATGATAATAGAAATAAATTATTTTTAAAATAAGCATATAAGAAATCACAAAGCACAACAGTACTCCTCTGTATTATTGTATGTACAACTTACTTGTACATTCCTTAGAGATTGTGTGGTGTAGAAGAAAAAAAATTAATGCTTTGAACTGAGTATCAGGGAACCGTTGTCCAATTTCTGGGATCATAAGATCAGAGATGTAGAGTTGAAAGTAGCCTTAAAGGTAATCTAATCTAAACCTTTCATTTTACAAGGAAGGAAACCAAGATCCAGAGAGGAAAATGATGTGCCTGCCTGAAGTTCCAAAAGCAATGAAATAAGAGGCAGAAATGGAATTTGAATTCAGGTCTTTTCATCCTAAATTCAGTTTCTTTCCATTGTACTACATTGCCTTGTCCTGCTACTCACTGTGCGGAGTCACAACACTCACTGGAAGAAGTCACAACATATCTGAGCCTCAATTTCTTCACTGGTAAAATTGGGGCAATGATCTCTCCTCTTCCTATACTGGTGTCAATTTAGTACTGCATATGAAAGTAATTTGGGAAATATAAGTCACCAGACAAGTAGTAGGACACCTTATTCTTAAAGAGCATGTAGCCACTACCTGCTTCCTACATTGACACAGGTTTCAGTTTGATGTAAGCAAGTACTTCCTTAGGGATGTAGCAAACATACCCTCACTTGAGGTCTTCAAGAATAAACTAGATGATTATCTAGAGAATTTTTATTCAGATATGGCTTCAACTAACATGGCCTTAGAGTTGTCTTCTTACATATTGTGATTTTCTGATTCTGTAATTTGGTATGTAGGCACTCTGTCAGCCAGAAATTGCTTGAATGTAGAGGATTGTATGGGATACTATGGGGAAATAAAAAAAAATAGGCAACACAATTTCTGTCCTCCAGGAATTTATTATTCTAGTGAAAGAATTTAACCATAAGTTATTAGAGAGGATGTCTTTTTCTACTAGTTTCTATCTCCTCATTTTGAGAACAAATTTAAGAAAAATGTTTTGCCCAAATTAGACTCAGAAACCACCCCCTTCTCTTTTGAAATAGCAAACATGACTACAAGCAGAGGTCTTTGAGGGCTTTAAGAATATCAATCAGTTTTATAACTGGAGGCAAAGTGACACGAACAAAGACATGAAGCATTTTATCATCACCTAGTT
The DNA here is from genome assembly GCF_003287225.1 of Phascolarctos cinereus. Classification (NCBI taxonomy): domain Eukaryota; kingdom Metazoa; phylum Chordata; class Mammalia; order Diprotodontia; family Phascolarctidae; genus Phascolarctos; species Phascolarctos cinereus. The sequence continues at coordinate 173,717,397 of NW_027555514.1, read as the reverse complement.
TCTCCACTAGGGAATTTTTTTTTTTGGCAAAAAGTAGGCTAAAAGTAGTTGTCTAAGTAGGCATGCAAAGGACTTGTCTTTTAAGAACAAGCAACAATAAGGACAAAAGAAGGAAGTGTAAGTATTCTTACATTCCAATTAACATTGCTACTACATGCTGTATCACTGCAGATAAGTCTCTGTTTATTATTAATTGGCTATCTGGGGTGAAAAATGAACCAAGATCCAAATTATTATATAGCATCCAACTTTAACTTCTTTCTTCAACGTAAAAATAAAAGGAATAAATAACATATTAATTAATAGAAATGTTCTATTTCAAAAATTCTATGTGGATTTTTTTCTTGTAAGAAATTATAAGCAGAGCTCCCTTGAAAATTTTAAAACATATAGCCAGTATTTAAAAAAAAAAAACCTTTCAAGAATCCTCCAAAGAAAGTACAATTTGAGAAAAATTTTAATAAAAATATGAGATCATTCCCTTGACTCAAATATATATAGTCAGATTAATGGACATTTACTAATGTACAGTATAAACAACCTCAAATATATCACACTCTTTTCTCATGTAGTGTGGATAGAATTACATATTCCATACACAATTATACATCATGTATTCTGCAGTCTCCTTTCTTGGCTACTACAAAAGAAGAGCGTTCTTCCTCTTTCCTTCTAGCAGTTTCTAATTTGTAGAGTGGGAAGAGATATTGGCAGCTCTGTCCCATTTACAAAGTTGTCCCTTTGTAGTAACAACCCCTTTGCTGCTCATTCTGCTTGCTGTGCCTGCAACCTGATTCATGCCTGAGTTGAGGAGGTGATTGGAGGCGGAATCACCCTAAGACTGGAGGCACAGGTTAATGATGACTGCACTAAATGAACAATTAGGGATAGATAAACTGTAATAGGTAAGGAGGTTCAGTTTGGATAAGCATGGATAAGGCAACACATTAAATCAAAGAGCCTTTTAAACTTGGGTTTCAAGTCTCTACCAAACTAGGTTATACTAAGCACAGAACATTTATTCTGTCACATAATACTAGAGAAAAAGAAAAGTATATTATTCCCATTTTGTTTATTAGAATAATTATAAAAATAGATATTTATATTGTACTTAGGAATTTGCAAAGCTCTTTTCATGCCTTATCTCATTGAGCCCCACAATACTTCTATGAGGTACATACTGCATGCATTGTGATCCTCATTTTATAAATGAGGAAAATGAGCCTTAGAGAGATTAAGGGACTTTTCCATCATCGCATTGCTAGTAAATGCTGGAGGTGGGATTCAAACCTATATCTTTCTGATTCCAGGTCCAACACTCTATGCATGATACCATGCTGACGCCACAAAGTAAAGCAAGCATAGTACAGAAAACCTGACTAACAATTACACTAAAAAATGATAATCAATTAAAAATTGGATCCAAGAGTTTCAAATTCAGAATAAAGTAATTCAATCATTAGAAATATATTTATTCATTTGCTCATTCAAAAGTTTTGTATGAATAGAGGATTACAGATATATTTTCTTAACTCCATTAAAATAATAATGATTTTCAAAAATTTTAGTGCAGTGTTAAGATATTAAGGCTTCAAATTGAACTAAGATTTTTGGACAGCGTGCATTTATTTGTGATCAGACTACATGTTATTTGTTATTATTTTACTTTAAGAATGCTTTATGATTATTGCACAACACTATCCTTTCCCCTGAAACATGAAAGATATTGTACTAGGTCCTAACTTCTTTCTAGAATAACATCCTATTATTTATAACTTTATTTATGTCAATAAATTAAGTTATCATTTAGTAAATTTTGAATAAATGTTCCCTGTCTCCCATGGAAGTATGATTTTTAATAACAATATTTTAATCTTAAATGTGGACTTTAGTCACTTTAGAGATAAGGATTCAATGTGTATTTAGATTTTACCTCAATTCATTTTTCTTTTCTACTACCTGGAGTAATCAACAATGGAAAGAGATACACGAGCATTCCAAAATGAAAATTCAAGGTAACAAAATGTGTGTGTGTGTTTTTTTTTTAAAGGCAATTGGGATTAAGTGACTTGCCTAGGGTCACCAGCTGCTAAATGTCTGGTCTGAGGCTGGATTTGAACTCAGATCCTCCTAACTTCAGGGCTGGTGCTCTATCCACTTCACCACATAGCTAGTCTCAAAATGTGTTTTTTGATGGAGAGATGGTATGTCTTGGAAGTTATGGTGCTGGACTCAGAAAGACCTGAGTCTGAATTCTCCTCAGAATACCTATTAACTGAATAACCTTGGACAAGTCTCTTCTTTTTTTTTCAGCTTCAGTTTATTTTTCAGCAAGATGAGGATAATTATGCCTATAGAACCTATCTGACAGGGTTATTGTGAGATTCAAATGAGACCATGTATATAAATCACTTTACTTAATCTAAAGCACTGCAGAAATGGCTGTTACTGTGAGACAAGTTTTCTTACACCAGAGAGTTCATAAGAAATTCCCCCCCTCCAAAATATCCCATAACATGCATGAGATTTTCCCATTTCACCTTGCAATGAGCAAACTAAGAAACATGACTTTTCTATTTCCTTTTCAAAAACAACCCACCTTGATGTCATCTTTCTCTCCCTCTGACATCGTGTTCAGTCAGTTGCTAGGTCCTGCTGATTCTACCTTCAAAATAACTCTCAGATTCATCCATTCTTTCTTTTTGCTCCCATCACAACCACCCAAGATCTCTACCTTCATTATCTCTCACTTGGATGACTGTGATATGTTCTTAACTCATCTTCCTGCCTGTAATCTCTACTCTTCAATTCATTCTTCATAATGATGCCTATGTAGTCTTCCATATATATTGTTCTAGTCACATCACTCCTCTATTCCAATACTTTCAGAGACTTTCCATTATCTCCAGAATAAAGACAATGGAAAGGAGTACAAACTTTTATCCTATCTCTCATGACTCTGCAAAATCTGGCTTCAACCTACCTTTCTGATATTATCTCTCTATGTTCTTTTATGCTTTATGATTTAACTAAATTTATTAAGTTTGTCCTACTGTTGTTGTTATTGTTGTTGTTATACCTTTATCCATTCTTCTAATGTTTAGGGGAAAAAATGTCTTCCTCTTTCTTCTTCTTTACCTGTTGAAATTTCTCCCTCTCTTTAAATGGCCACTTTTTCCATGAAGCCTTCTCTGATTCACTCAGAACTAAATTATTTCTTTTCCCTCAAATTTCTCAAAACACCTTGTCTGGACTTATCCTTTGTACTTAAAACAGTTTGCCTTGTATTCTAGTTATTTGGATACTTGTCTTATTCCCTCATTATGTTAGTATCTTGAGAGCAATGGCTACGCTGTATTTCATCTTTGTGTCCACAGTTGCTAGAACAGGTACTTAATAAATATTTGTTAACTTGTATGCAAGTTTGAAAATATTGAACTAAATGAACATATTTTTGCAATAAATTCCCGTTTTTTGGAATCAACATTATATCCATATGATGCCAGGGCTATCATCATGTAACCCCTTGGCTTTGTTTGCTCATGTGAATTCTGAGTAACCAAGCAGTTCCAGGCAATGCCAGGTCTTGTCTGGGAAACCTCTAAGGAAATTCTGACATGCTGCAGTAGGAGAAATCTGCAGGTGACATTCTTTCCCCGCCTCCATTTGGAGCCAGTTTCTTAGGACAAGGGTTTCAGAAATTTAGATCTTTCTAGGAGATGAAAATCTCAAGTTCTGATTAAGGAATCATAATACTTAAGAAGAGAGAAATCTAGAGATGTATTATGTTAGATAGCAGTAATCTTGTGCCAAAAACATAATAAAAATACGTTACACATTTGTATTATAGTTATATATTATATTAACATATTATAAATGCAATGTATTCTTTTATATATCACATATTTTTATTTTAGTGATACCTTATATTTTGCATATATGTGTATATATATGGTTTGCATGTGTATATGTATACACACACAAAACAGACCTCCCTCCATATGTGTGAATACATGTATCTAAGTGTGTATATATATATATATACAGACACATATATCCATATATGTATATATGTGTGTGTGTATATATGTATACACACTTGCACGCACACACACACATGAATACACGTATCACTCCTTAATGCTATTCCATTCAGTTGTTGATTATAATAAATCTACTATTTGGCTAAAGAGGTGTAATATGGCCTCCTGAAGATGGCTTCATCGCCCCACCTGGATAAATGAACTTCTGTGGTCAAAGTGTATAGA